>NC_092376.1:168970672-170192937 GCF_030028105.1 Mobula birostris
TTCTCAGAATGAGTGTGAAGTGGTTCATTTTGGTAGGTCAAATATGATGGCAGAATATAGTACTAATGATAAGACTCGGCAGTGTGGAGGATCAGAGGGATCTTGGGGTCCAAGTCCATAGGACGCTCAAAACAGCTGCGCAGGTTGACTCGGTGGTTAAGAAGGCATACGGTGTATTGGCCTTCATCAATCATGGAATTCAATTTAGGAGCCGAGAGGTAATGTTGCAGCTATATAGGACCCTAGTCAGACACCACTTGGAGTACTGTGCTCAGTTCTGGTCACCTCACTACAGGAAGGATGTGGAAACCATAGAAAGGGTGCAAAGGAGATTTACAAGGATGTTGCCTGGATTAGGAGCATGCCATATGAAAACAGGCTGAGTGAACTCGGCCTTTTCTCCTTGGAGTGACGGAGGATGAGAGGTGACCTGATAGATGTGTATAAGATGATGAGAGGCATTGATTGTGTGGATAGTCAGAGGCTTTTTCCCAGGACTGAAATGGTTGCCACAAGAGGGCACAGGTTTAAGGTGCTGGGAAGTAGGTACAGAGGAGATGTCAGGGTAAGATTTTTACACAGAGAGTGGTGAGTGCGTGTAATGTCTGCCAGCAACGGTGGTGGAGGCGGATACGATAGGGCCTTTTAAGAGTCTTTTGGATAGGTACATGGAGCTTAGAAAGATAGAGGGCTATGGGTAAGCCTTGTAATTTCTAAGGTAGGGACATGTTCTGCACAACTTTGTGGGCCGAAGGGCCTGTATTGTGCTGTAGGTTTTCTATGTTTCTATGTTTCTAAAAGAGAACAGGTGATCCAGACAAATAATTTTTCTTGAACTTCATTGTGATACTTTGCTTAAGCCTTCCATGCAGGTTTTAACTGAGCTGGTAACAGTATTTATGTTGTGATAAAATTCCATTAGCCAAGCTCTAAGTGTTTCTCATGGTAAACAAAAAAAGTCAAATAAAAAAAGTATTGACTGGAATTTAAGACTTTGAAAGATTTTTTTTCCAACTAATGTCTGTTTGGAATTGTTTTCCACCATCTGTAACATAATTGCATCTTGCATAGTTGATGCTCCCTTATTCAAATGTGCATTGACAAACATTAATATTAAAAACAGAAGCTATATCAATCAGCCTCATTGCACTGGAGCAGACATTGTGACTGTGGTTAAGTTTTATTATAACTGCAAATCAATTTTATAATACCCTTTCAAAACAGATTAAAACATTGACTGGCTGAAATCCATTCAAAGTGATGGTTGCTACAATTAGGTGCCATCTCTTTTCTGGTAGTATCGTCATACACACAATCAGGCCAGCTGCCCCATGCATTGTTATGCAGTGAAATGTGGAACATTTCCTCAGAATTAACTTGTATGAGTCAGAATTAGAAACATGCTTAATATCACTGGGTAATATTAACAAGTTTAATATTAATATAAATAAATACAGCACACTGCAAAAGTCTTAGGCACATGTATATAGCTAGGATGCCTAAGACTTTTGCACAGTACCGGACTTGTCAGTGTGGAGCACTTGTAAATCTGGCGGGAACACAGGATGTTGGGAATGGTGAGAGAGGAACACCACCGGAGGGTTGTGGAACAGGTGGCAGAGAAGTATTGCTGGGGCGGGAGGTGGCACGGTGCTTCCCATTCCCTTCTCTTTTTCCCAACCATGATGCCCCTCTCCCTGCTCCCTTCTCACTCCCAGTCTACAATAAAGACCCATATCAGAATCAGGTTTATTATCCTTCACGTATGTCATGAAATTAGTTTTTTTTGTGGCAGCTGTATAGTGCAATACATGAAATTACTACACTACTGTGCAAAAGACTTTTGCACAGTACTGTATATTAAATTAACTTGAATAAGCAGTGAAAAAAGAGAGCAGAATATTGTGAGGTAGTGCATATGGATTCATTGTCCATTTAGAAATATGATAGCAGAGAGGAAGAAGCTGTCCCTAAAATGTTCAATGTGTGTCTTCAGACTCCTGTACCTCCTCTCTAATGGTAACAATAAGAAAAGGGCAAAATTGTTAACCTAGTCTCAGAAGACGTGTACAATACGATAAAATTCTTTTACAATTTTGCTCATTGGATTTTATTACATCTTGCCAATATATCGAGATTGCAAATCAAAACACAAAAATAGAATTTTCTGGAAACACTCAGCAGGTGAGGCAGTTTCTGTGAAAAGAGAAACTGAGCTAGTATTAACAGAATTAATAGAATTCAACAGAAGGAATACAGGAGCGAGATAGATCAGCTAGTTGAGTGGTGTCAGAGCAGCAGCTAGCACTCAACGTCAGGAAGACCAAAGAACTGATGGTGGGCTTCAGAAAGGGTAAGATAAGGGAACACACACCAGCTCTCATTGAGGGATCTGAAGTGGAAAGAGTGAGCATTTTCAAGTTCTTGGGTGTCAACATCTCTGAGGAACTATCCTGGGCCTTACATATTGATGCAGTTAAAAAGAAAGCATGACAGCAGCTATCAACTCTCATTAGGAGTTTGAGGAGATTTGGTATGTTACTCACAAATTTCTATAGATGCATCGTAGAGAGCATTCTAACTGGCTGCATCACCGTATTGGGTAAGCTGCAAAAAGTTGTGAACTCTGTCAGCTCCATCATGGGCAGTAGCCTCCCCAGCATCTAAGACATCTTCAGGAGCGATGCCTCAAAAAGGCAGCATCCATCCATCGCCCAAGACATGCTCTCGTCTCAGGGAGGAGGTACAGGAGGCTGAAGGCACACACTCAGTGATTCAGGAATAGCTCCTTCTCCTCTGCCATCCAATTTCTGAATTTTTGAACCCATGAACACTACCACACTACTTGTTTTCTCTCTATTTGAACCATTTATTTAATTTAAATTTATATATATATATATACCATAATTTACAGTTTTTATTATTATTATGTATTGTAATGAACTGTTGCTGAATAACAACAAATGTCACGACATATGCCAGTGATATTAAATCTGATTCTGATATTTCAATTTGAAGACCATTTATCGGACCAAAGCGTGTACGACCTGAAAAGTTAACTCTGTTTCTCTTTTCACAAAAGCTACCTGACATGGTGAATGTTTCTAGAATTTTTTGCCTTTGATTTAAGAACACTGCCAAGTGCTCAAACAGACTATAGTGTCCTCACACACAAACTGTACCAAAAATAAAACTGAAAACCTCAGGCATACCACCATAAGACCATAATTCTATTAGTTCTATCAGTCTCAAGATAATCATAGAAAAGGATAGGACTGGTGAGTTTAGGGAGTTAGGCACCAAGTTAAAGGACAGGACCTCCAGGATAGCAATCTCAGGATTGCTACCAGTGCCACGTGCAGGCGGGTTTAGAAATAGTAAGGTAGCGCAGATCAACACCTGGCTGAAGACATGGTGCAAGAAGGAGGGCTTCAGACTTATAGATAATTGAGCAGTTTTCCAGGGAAGGTGGGACCTGTTCCGGCGGGACGGTTTACATCTGAACTGGAGGGGGACGAATATTCTTGCAGGTAGGTTTGCTAGAGAGGCTCCTGTGGATTTAAACTAGATATAAGGGGGGAGGGAAAACAGAGTGTAGGAACAGATGTAACCATATAACCATATAACAATTACATCATAATAACCACCCCATCATCCATATCAATAATATATATTACAAACAACATTGGACCCAGTACAGATCCCTGAGGCACACTGCTGCACACCGTCCTTCCAATCTGACACACAGTTATCCACCACTACTCTCTGGCATCTCCCATCCAGCCACTGCTGAATCCATTTTACTACTTCCATATTAATGCCTAATGACTGAACCTTCCTAACTAACCTTCCGTGTGGAACCTTGTCAAAGGCCTTACTGAAGTCCATATAGACAACATCCACCATTTTACCCTCGTAAACTTTCTTAGTAAACTCGTCAAAAAATTCAATAAGATTTGTCAAACATGACCTTCCATGCACAAATCCATGTTGACTCTTCCTAATCAGATCCTGTCTATCCAGAAAATTGTATATACCATCTCTAAGAATACTTTCCATCAACTTACCCACCACTGACGTCAAGCTCACAGGCCGATAATTACCAGGTTTACTCTTAGAGCCCTTTTTAAACAATGGAACCACATGAGCAATACGCCAATCCTCCGGCACCATCCCCGTTTCTAATGACATTTGAAATATTTCTGTCAGAGCCCCTGCTATTTCTACACTAACTTCCCTCAAAGTCCTAAGGAATATCTTGTCCAGACCCGGAGACTTATCCACTTTTATATTCCTTAAAAGTGCCAGTACTTCCTCTTCTTTAATTGTCATACTTTCCATAACTACCCTACCTGTTTCCTATACCTTACACAATTCAATATCATTCTCCTTAGTGAATACTGAAGAAAAGAAATTGTTCAAAATCTCCCCCATCTCTTTTGGCTCCGCACATAGCCGTCTACTCTGATTCTCCAAGGACCAATTTTATCCCTCACTATCCTTTTGCCACTAACGTAACTGTAGAAACCCTTTGGATTTATTTTCAACTTACTTGCCAAAGCAGCCTCGTATCTTCTTTTAGCTTTTCTAATTTCTTTCTTAAGATTCTTTTTACATTCTTTATATTCCTCGATTACCTCATTAACTCCACGCTGCCTATATTTATTGAAGATCCCTCTCTTTTTCTGAACCAAGTTTCTAATATCTCTTGAAGACCATGGCTGTCTCAAACTTTTAACCTTTTCTTTCAACCTAACAGAAACATAAATATTCTGAACCCTCAAAATTTCACCTTTAAATGACCTCCATTTCTCTGTTACATCCTTCCCATAAAACAAACTTTTCCAATCCACTCTTTCTAAATCCTTTCGCATCTCCTCAAAGTTAGCCTTTCTCCAATCAAAAATCTCAATCCTAGGTCCAGTTCTATCCTTCTGCATAATTACACTGAAGCTAATTGTATTGTGATCACTGGACCCAAACTGCTCCCCAACAAATACCTCCGTCACCTGCCCTGTCTCATTCCCTAACAGGAGATCCAACCCTGCCCGTTCTCTAGTTGGTACCTTTATGTATTGTTTCAAAAAACTATCCTGCACACATTTTACAAACTCCAAACCATCCAGCCCTTTACAGAATGGGCTTCCCAGTCTATGTATGGAAAAATAAAATCTCCCACAATCACAATCTTGTGCTTACTATAAATATCTGCTATCTCCTTATAAACTTGCTCCTCCAGTTCTCGGTCTCTGTTAGGTGGTCTATAATACACCCCTATAAGCATCACAGCACCTTTCCTATTCCTCAATTCCACCCTAATAGGTGTAGGGGCGAAGGAAGATAAAGAAAATAGTAAAGTTGTTTGCACCATTAGTGATAAACAGAGAGTGAGAGGTGGAAAATTTCTGAAATGCATTTATTTCATCTAATCTAATCTAATATAATTTTAATGCTAGGAGCATTATAAGAAAGGTGGATGAGCTTAAACCATGGATTGATACTTGGAAATATGATGTGGTGGATATTAGTGAAACATGGTTATAGGAGGGGTGTGATTGGCAACTAAATATTCCTGGATTTAATTGCTTCAGGTGTGATAGAGGGGGAGGTGTTGCATTGCTTGTCAGAGAAAATATTACAGCAGTGCTCTGGCAGGATAGTTTAGAGGGCTTATTTAGGGAGGCTATTTGGGTGGAACTGAGGAATGGGAAAGGTGTAGTAACACTTATGGGGGTGTATTATAGACCACCAAATGGGGAGCGAGAATTGGAGGAGGAAATTTGTAAGGAGATAGCAGATATTTGTAGTAAGCACAAGGTTGTGATTGTGGGAGATTTTAATTTTCCACACATAGACTGGGAAGCCCATACTGTAAAAGGGCTGGATGGTTTGGAGTTTGTAAAATGTGTGCAGGATAGTTTTTTGCAGCAATACATAGACGTACCAACTAGAGAAGGGGGATTGTTTGGATCTCCTGTTGGGGCATGAGATAGGTCAGGTGATGGAGGTTTGTGCTGGGGAGCGTTTTGGGTCCAGGGATCACAATGCTATTAGTTTCAATATAATTGTGGAGAAGGATAGGACTGGACCCAGGGTTGAGATTTTTGATTGGAGAAAGGCTAACTTTGAGGAAATGCAAAAGGATTTAGAAGGAGTGGATTGGGACAATTTGTTTTATGGGAAGAATATAATAGAGAAATGGAGGTCATTTAAAGGTGAAATTTTGAGGGTACAAAATCTTTATGTTCCTGTTAGGTTGAAAGGAAAGATTAAAAGTTTGAGACAGCATTGGGTTTCAAGGGATATTAGAAATTTGGTTCGGAAAAAGAGAGATATCTACAATAAATATAGGATGCATAGAGTAAATGAGGTGCTCGAGGAATATAAAGAATGTAAAAAGAATCTTAAGAAAGAAATTAGAAAAGCTAAAAGAAGATATGAGGTTGCTTTGGCAAGTAAGGTGAAAATAAATCCCAAGGGTTTCTATAGTTATATTAATAGCAAAAGGATAGTGAGGGATAAAATTGCTCCCTTAGAGAATCAGAGTGGACAGCTACGTGTGGAGCCAAAAGAGATGGGGCAGAATCTGAACAATTTCTTTTCTTCAGTATTCACTAAGGAGAAGGATATTGAATTGTGTAAGACAAGGGAAACAGGTAGGGAAGTTATGGAAACTATGATGATTAAAGAAGAGGAAGTGCTGGCGCTTTTAAGGAACATAAAAGTGGATAAGTCTCCGGGTCCTGACAGGATATTCCCTAGGATCTTGAGGGAAGTTAGTGTGGAAATAGCCGGGGCTCTGACAGAAATATTTCAAATGTCATTAAAAACAGGGATGGTGCCAGAGGATTGGCATATTGCTCATGTTGTTCCATTGTTTAAAAAGGGTTCTAAGAGTAAACCTAGCGATTATCGGCCTGTGAGTTTGATATCAGTGGTGGATAAATTGATGGAAAGTATTCTTAGAAATGGTATATATATAATTTTCTGGATAGACAGGGTCTGATTAGGAACAGTCAACATGGATTTGTTCATGGAAGGTCATGTTTGACAAATCCTATTGAATTTTTTGAAAAGGTTACTAGGAAAGTTGACGAGGGTAAAGCGGTGGATGTTGTCTATATGGACTTCAGTAAGGCCTTTGACAAGGTTCCACACGACGGTTAGCTAGGAAGGTTCAATTGTTAGGCATTAATATTGAAGTAGTAAAATGGATTCAGCAGTGGCTGGATGGGAGACGCCAGAGAGTAGTGGTGGATATCTGTTTGTCAGATTGGAGGCCGGTGACTAGCGGTGTGCCTCAGGGATCTGTACTGGGCTCAATGTTGTTTGTCATATACATTAATGATCTGGATGATGGGGTGGTAACTTGGATGAGTAAGTATGCAGGTGATACTAAGATAGGTGGAGTTGCGGATAATGAAGTAGGCTTTCAAAACTTGCAGAGAGACTTAGGCCAGTTAGAAGAGTGGGCTGAAAGATGGCAGATGGAGTTTAATGCTGATAAATGTGAGGTGCTACATTTTGGTAGGACTAATCAAAATAGGACATACATGGTAAATGATAGGGCATTGAAGAATGCAGTAGAACAGAGGGATCTAGGAATAATGGTGCATAGTTCCCTGAAGGTGGAATCTCATGTAGATAGGGTGGTGAAGAAAGCTTTTGGTATGCTGGCCTTTATAAATCAGAGCATTGAGTATAGGAGTTGGGATGTAATGTTGAAATTGTACAAGGCATTGGTGAGGCCAAATTTGGAGTATTGTGTACAGTTTTGGTCACTGAATTATAGGAAAGATGTCAACAAAATAGAGAGAGTACAGAGAATATTTACTAAAATGTTACCTGGGTTTCATCACCTAAGTTACAGAGAAAGGTTGAACAAGTTGGGTCTTTATTCTTTAGAACTTAGAAGGTTGAGGGGGTACTTGATAGAGGTATTTAAAATTATGAGGGTGATAGATAGATTTGACATCGATAGGCTTTTTCCATTGAGAGCGGGGGAGATTCAAACAAGAGGACATGAGTGGAGAGTTAAACACAGAACACCGTACATTACAGCACAGTACAATGTTGTACCAACGTTTTAACCAGCTCTAAGATCAATCCTACCATTCCATTCTACATAGCCCTCTATTTTTCTGTCATCCATTAGCCTATCTGAGAGTCACTTAAGTGTTCCTAATGTATCTGCCTCCACTGCTATCCTTGACAGGGCATACAAGATACCCATCACATTCCACATAAAAAACAAACCTCTGGCATTCACAATCACTTTAAAGTTATGCCCCTCATAATAGCCATTTTACCCTGGGATGAAGTCCCTGGCTGTCTACTTGATCTCTGCCTCTTATGATCTTTTACACTTCCATCACGTTGCCTCTCATTCTCCATCACGCTGAACAAAACAATTCTACCTCACTCAATCCTTTCTCATAAGACATGGATTCTAACCTAGGCAGCATCCTGCTTAATCTCCTCTGCATCTTCTCTAAGGTCTCCACATCCTTTCTATAATGAGGTGACTAAAACTGAACATAATATTCCAAGTTGGCTAACCAGGGTTTTATGGAGCTGCAATATTACTTCACAGCTCCTGAACGTGAGTCCTCTAACTAATGAAGGCCAACACACTATACGCCAACAACACTATCAATTTGTGCGGCAATATTGACGGATCAATGGATGTTGACCCCTCTGTTCTCCACACTGTTAAGAATCCTGCTATTAACTCTGTATTCTGCTTTCAAACTCAACCTTCCAAAGTGAATCACTTCATATTTTTCTGGGCTGAACTCCACCTGCTGTTTTTCAGCTCAGCTCTGAATAGAGCCATAGAGTCAGAGAAAACCTTTAATAGCACAGAGACAGGCTACTCGGCCCATATAGTCTTTACCAAACCATTTAAACTGCCTAGTCCCATTGACCAGCACCCGGACCACAGCCCTCCATATTCCTCCCTTTCATATACCTATTCAAGCTTCTCTTAAAGGTTGAAATCAAAATCACATTCACCACTTGTGCTAGCAGCTCATTCCACACTCTCACCCCCTCTGATTGAAGCGGTCTCCCAGTCTGCGTCGGGTCTCGTCAATATATAAAAGGCCACATTGGAAGCACACTGGGAGACCGCTTTGCTGAACACCTACGCTCTGTCCACCAGAGAAAGCAGGATCTCCCAGTGGCCACACATTTTAATTCCACGTCCCATTTCCATTCTGACATGTCTATCCACAGCCTCCTCTACTGTAAAGATGAAGCCACACTCAGGTTGGAGGACCAACACCTTATATTCCGTCTGGGTAGCCTCCAACCTGATGGCATGGACATTGACTTCTCTAACTTCCGCTAATGCCCCACCTCCCCCTCGTACCCCATCTGTTACTTATTTTTATGCACACATTCTTTCTCTCACTCTCCTTTTTCTCCCTCTGTCCCTCTGAATATACCCCTTGCCCATCCTCTGGCTCCCCCCCCACTTGTCTTGCTTCCCGGACCTCCTGTCCCATGATCCTCTCATATCCCTTTTGCCTATCACCTGTCCAGCTCTTGGCTCCATCCCTCCCCCTCCTGTCTTCTCCTATCATTTTGGATCTCCCCCTCCCCCTCCAACTTTCAAATCCCTTACTCACTTTTCCTTCAGTTAGTCCTGACGAAGGGTCTCGGCCTGAAACGTCGACTGCATCCCTTCCTAGAGATGCTGCCTGGCCTGCTGCGTTCACCAGCAACTTTTATGTGTGTTGCTTGAATTTCCAGCATCTGCAGAATTCCTGTTGTTTACACAATACTCCAAATTAGGCCTACCAACATCTTATAAAACTTCAACTTTAAGTTACATCTTTAAGTAAAAGTCCTAACTTGAAGAAAGACTAATTTTCATCGCATCAAACAGGAACTCTCAAAGTTGATTTGGAGAGACTATTTGCAGGTAAATGTGAGAACAAAATAAGCTACATATGGTGCACAACAGAGTCATATAGCTGAGAAACAGACTCTTCGGCTCACTGGGTCTGTGTTCACTATCAACCAAACTTCAGCAATAGTCCTATTTGTTACTTCCCATTGTTCCCATCAATCCCAACCCTCCCCATTCTGCCAGTTGCAGTACAGTAGGAAACTCACAGTGGCTAATTGACTTACCAGACCATACAACTATGTGCTATAATAAGAAAAACCATCACAAGGAGAGCGTGCAGGCTCCATGCACACAAGGCAAGAAGTCAGGACCTGGGACACCAGAGCTGTGAGCTATCATCTCTACTTCCTGCTGCCCCTACTTCCGATGGTCTTCCGTAATGTGATCTAAGTTATGAAGCTTGGCTCCAGAAGATGTTTTAGTGGAATGGTCTACCATAAATGGTTTATGTCTTATTGAACAAATTTAACAGCACAAGAAACATAGAAACATAGAAACATAGAAAATAGGTGCAGGAGTAGGCCATTCAGCCCTTCGAGCCTGCACCGCCATTTATTATGATCATGGCTGATCATCCAACTCAGAACCCCGCCCCAGCCTTCCCTCCATACCCCCTGACCCCCGTAGCCACAAGGGCCATATCTAACTCTCTCTTAAATATAGCCAATGAACTGGCCTCAACTGTTTCCTGTGGCAGAGAATTCCACAGATTCACCACTCTCATTGTGAAGAAGCTGTTGAATCTAAAAGATCCCGATTTATGCCCTAAAGCAGTGGTTCCTGACTTTTTTTTACACCATGGACCAATATCATTAAGAAAGGAGTCTGTGGACCCCAGGTTGAAAACCCTTGTACTAAACCTCCCCTCTTCCTTCTTCATCTAAGCACAATAACACCGCCTTCAATTTGAATCTTCTGTTTGAATTTACTGTTTCCATCATTCTCTTAAATTCATCCATCCATGCCAATCACTTTAATCACTCCTTGTGGTAGCATTCTAACCACCATCAGAGTAAAGAGGTTTGGCCTTGAATTCCCCACTGGATTCATTCATGACTATTTTATACTTATGGCCTTGATTCTCACCTTGGCCACAAATGGACACATTTCCTCCAAGTCTGCACTACCAAATCTATTAATAATTTTAAAGATTGCCAAGAGATTACCACAGAGCCTTCCTTCTTCTCACATATGTAGGATAGTTGAGAAAGAGGAAGAGAGAGAGAGAGGATGGGGAAAAAGGAGCGGAAAAGAGGGTAGGAAAGTGTTGGAGAGGAAGAGCAAGAGTGAGAGAGAGAGGAAAGGGGTGGGAGTGGGAGATGGAGAGGGAGAAGGAGAGGAAAAAGGAGAGGGTGTGGGAGAGAATGAGGGAGAATGAGAGAGGGAGAGAAAAGGACAAAGAGAGAGAGCGAGAGAAAGAGAGAGGGGGGGACAGAGAGCAGAGAGAGAGAGAATATGTAATTTCAGTAAAGCATTTTCATAAAATATTTCAGCAGACAAACAGAGCCTTGTCCATGGTCACTATCATCCCATTTACCAGCACTTGATCCATACTTTCTTTGCCTTGGCAATTCAAATTCCCATCCTGATACTTCTTGAAATGTAAAAACATTACTTGAAATGGAAGTGATTCTGATTCTGAAAGTGTACCTGAGGATTTGTTTTCTGCTGGGCTGTTACAATTTCGATGTATGCTATTAAGCAGGTGGCTCCTTTTCTATCTTCAGAGGTGCACCATATGGTTCGTCTTGCAAAATAAATTTCCTAATATTCCATATTTGTATGATGTATGAAGCTGTGCATAGGCTCATTTATAACAGTGACACCCTGACATAAGGTGACATTATTACAGGTGATATAAGATAGTCATACTAATTTTACATAAAATAGTATGGCACCGTGCTAAACTTTTAACTTACTCCAAGATCGATCTACACTTTCCCCTTTGTAGCCCTTTATTTTTCATTCATTTATGTGCCTATTTAAGTTTCTTAAATCTTCCTAATGTATCTGCCTTTATCATCACCCCGGCAGGATACACCACGCACCTACCCTGCTCTGTGTTAAAGAGAAACCTACTTCTGATATCCCTCTCTATACTTTCTTCCAATCACCTTAAAGTTGTGCCCAAGTAAAATTAAAAGTTTAGAATAGTTCTTGCTACTTGTTTAAAGTTCCAACCAACAGGAAAAATATCACTAAGATTGAAAGAGTACAGAGAAAATTTACAAGGATTTTGCCAGGACTTGTGGACCTGAATTTTAGGGGAAGGTTGACTGGATTTGGAGTTTATTCCATGGAGCATAGGAGAATGGGAGGAGTTTGATAGTGAATAGAATAGAACCTTACTGTCATTGCTCAAGATAACGAGATTGTGGTGCTACTCCAGTCTGTGCAAAACAGATATTTACAACGCATGTGGTACGGCTTAATTTAAAAAATCCCATATTTACGTTCAACACGTGACTTTCATAGTCCGTAACACTCAAAGACCATTGGCAAGCCAGGGGTCAGCATTATTCAGCTGCACAACAGCCTTTAGGAAGAAACTGTTCTTCAGTCTTACTGTCTTTGTTTCTGTATTTCCTTCCAGATGGCAGGAGATTGAACAGACAGTGTCTGGAACGGGATGGGTCTTTAGTGATGTTATGAGCATGAGAGGTATACAAAATTATGAAGGGTATAGATAGGATGAATGCAAGCAGGCTTTATTCCACTGAGTTTGGGTGATACAAGAACTAGAGGTTGAGGGTTAATAATGAGAGATGAAACATTTAAGGGAAACATCTTGACTAAGAGAGTGCAGTGAGTGCAAAGTAATGATGCGGGTTCGATTTCAAAGTTTAAGAGAAGTTTGAATAAGTACATGGATGGGAGCAATATGGAGCGCTATGGTCCAGGTGCAAGTTGATGGGACTAGACAGAATAACAGTTCAGCATGGACTAGATGGGCTGAACAGTCTCTTTCTGTGCGTTATGACTCTAATGATAGGCTGGAAATCATTTCTTTGTAGCCAGAAGCTTTCATCAAGGATCAAGGATTATCTTTATTTTCCATATACATTTACATGTATTAGGATTTGCTGTGGAGTGTTGACACTATAAGCAACAAAAAAAGATAACATTCAACAAATATAAAGAATAACAAATTATATAAAATAATGCTAGATATATGAATATGGAATAAAATCCATATGGATTAAATGCCACCATGTACTTACAATATAAACTGCACTATAAAACATAGTTTAAAGTAGATACAATGCAATGGAGTGACTGAGGTGATGGATAGAGGGGGACCAGTGGAGGCTAACTAGAATGGTTAATCAGATTAAATGCCTGAGGAAAGAAACTTTAAAGGTGGCATGAAGTATTTTTTTTTTGTTTCACTAGCCCTATAATGCTTTCTAGAAGTAAGCTTTTGGAAAAGGCAGCTAGTGTTGGTGTTGAGTTTGGTATCCAATCCAAAATATTTCCCATTTAAAAATAGAGCTCTTGCTTTATAGAACTGAGAAACCACTACAATCGAATTTCGAGCTTGCTAACAATTATTGATTCAACAGAGAGATGGATTAGTTACCAGGAAAAGAATCAACTTTAGGAGATTACACTCAACTTCACTTGCCTCAACACTGAACTGCTCCCACAACCTACGGACTCACTTGCAAGGATGCTTCACCTCATGGTATTGATATTTATTGCTTATTTATTTATTTATTATTTCTTTTTGTCCTTTTTTTTTATATTTGCACAGTCTTTTGCCTGCCCTTTACTGTGGTCTTTCATTGATTTTATTATGGTTATTAGATTCTCAGGGTGAACATTATGTACTTTGATAATTAATTTACTTTGGACTTCGAACTCCAAACTTCACAAAACCCACTCCTTTAGTTTGCGAGATACCCACACAAGTGTAAACCTGAGTTGACATCCATTTGGAAGGAGAGAACCCTGCAGTAGTTTCCCACCATCCTGTGGGTATACAAATTATGAGTGGTATAGACAGGGTAAATGTAAACAGGCATTTTCTGCTGATATTGGGTGAGAGTAGAACTAGAGATCATAGGTTAAGAAATCACCCCTATAATCTGTGCTCCATTACCCCTATGAACTGTACTTTTGAAAGAGAGAGAGAGAGAGAGGTATTTAACACCAACATCTTGTTTTGAAAAGAGAGAGAGAGATGAAGACTAACTTTTGGACTGTCACTTTAAGGCACGAGAATAACTTTTGGATTTCTGCTGAGTTAGAGAGAGAGAGAGCACCGAGCAGCTCGTAAGTCACTATGGAGACCAAGGGCAGCGTTATTTGATGGACAATCGATGTTATAATTTCTCTGGAGTATGTTTATACTTTCTCCAAGGACATTTGCCTGCTTGTACATTTCTTACACAGAGAAGGGAAGGAGGAGTTATTTGAGAGACAGTTGGTACTCAGTACAGTGAGATAAATAGGAAGTCAGATGATAGACCTGGAGACACATGGCTTGGGACACTGAATGAGCTTTGTTGTGCCCGCAGAAAATGTGGGTTTTTGGAGGATCGATCAGGCGGATCGATCAGTGGCTCTTGCAGTGAGGAAAAGGAGTGACCAGTGGGGAGTTGTCCATGTGTCCACCTTTGCCTGGGTTGATAGCTCCACCACAGAAAAATAGTCCCCTTTGTTGTGGTCACAGTCGGCGACTTTTAAAGGATTTTGGAGGACAACGAGAAGATCGACGGTGTCAGCTCACCTGAAGACTCAAATCTCTCTCCCTCTCTCTCTCCATCACTACTCAGCTCAATACCACGAACTGAACTGAACTTTATTCATCATTGTAAGACTATCTATTTACCCCTAGATTTGAAGAAGCTTGGTTTTCATATATATTTCCACAGTTACTGATTTACTTACTTATATATAATCATTGCTAACCTGTTTGATTTATCTACATTTATATTACTGTATTGCGTAGTTACTAATAAATAATATTAGTTAATAGCAATACTGCACTCCGAAGTGTTTTCCATCTCTGCTGGCTCTTTAACCCATTACAGGGCACGTGACAAGGGTGAAAGATGAAATGTTTAAAGGGAACATGAGGGGGATCCTCTTCACTCAGAGGGTGGTGAAAATGTGGACGAGCTATCAGCAGAAGTAGTGGATACGGGTTCAGTTTCAATATTTTAGATAAGCACATGTATGGAAGGGGTATGGAGGGCTATGGGTTGACGGGACTAGACAGTACAATAGCTTGGCAAGGACTAGTTGTGCCAAAGAGGCTCTTCTGTGTTGTGCTCTGTGAATATGATTGGATCCTTCAGCTAACAGTGGGAAAGTGAAAGTGATAAAAGGGACACAGAGGTAGTTTTCAAAGTTCACAAGTCTGGTCAGTTTACTCTGTAACTCAGATGGGGATTAGTATTCAGTCTGAGGTGTGGTACAAAGTTTAACCCCGGGGTGAAAGAGTCTATATCAGAACAGATGATCAATTTATCTTTTGTGTCCTGCCTAGTGTAAAAGGGTAAGTTTGGAGAAAAATCATCCTGTCCCAGCTGCCAGAAATTGTGTTAAAGCACAACACTACCCTCAATTTCCTTTACCTCTGGGTCTTGGAAGCCTCTTCCATGTATAGGCTAGGACTTTATTCCCTGGAGCGTAGGAGAACGAGACGAGATTTGACAGAGGTGTACAAAATTATGAGGGGTAGAGATTGGGTGGTGGGGTGGAGATATGTCTTGACTAAAGCAGGTGCAAAGATGATCTTTCCCTCTACTAGCCTTCAGGATGAGGTATAGCACCTGCTTAGCCACCCGATCGAGGTCATGTGAAGCCATGGGAGGAGGTGGTGGATGGTCGTATGAGCAGCTAGTGCACATCACAAGTGCTGCTTATGCAGCCACTGACACTAGGCAGACAACTGATAATAGCCTGTCGTGTAAAGAAACTGCCCAGAAGAAGGCAATGGCAAAGCATTTCTGGAGAAAAATTTCCAAGACCAGTCATGGTCATGGAGACCGTGATCACTCACATCATATCAGACCAGTAGAACCCCGCAGCTGCCTGTCAGGTGTTTGTACATTCTCCCCTTGACCACATGGATTTCCTTCGGGTTCTTTGGTTTCCTCCCACAGTCTAAAGACATACCAGTTGGTAGGTTAATTGGTCACTGTAAATTGTCCTGTAATTAACCTCAGATTAAATTGAGGGACTGCTGAGTGCATGACTTGAAGGGCCAGAAGGGCCTACTCCGTGCTTTATCTTAATAAATAAACAGGACATAATGATGGTGATGATAGGTAAGGTTAATGCAAGCAGCCTTTTTTCACTGACGTTAGGTTAAGGTTCCTATCTAAAGGTTCCTGGAGGTCATGATAAAACCTGCCCAACAGATTACTCTAAGGCTGCTGTCTTTTATAATTTTTTAATGGAATCTTTACCTCCATGGAGTGGAATCATCGCTCACTTCTCATCCCACGTTCATTAAATCCAGTAGTGATTTAACTTTAGTAGAAAATTGTTTAAATTTTTTTATACCTTTTCTGTCCTACCCCATCAATTTTGGGAGGTTAAGATTCACACAATAATTTGCATCTCACTTCCACACACACACACACACACACACACACACACACACACACACACACACAAATTTTCTCCAAGAACTAAATGAACATACTGGAATTAATTAGATAATTAATGCATTATGGGTGTGTGATAGCAAGAACTTGTAATTAGGTAACAGCTTGTCACAAACTCAGCATGTCTCATGGCTTTACAACCAGCAATTTGAAAGAAAAACAACTACTGCTTATATACCTCTTTTGCAACTCACGATGCCACCCCAAATCAAATGCCTCTCTACATTAGGGACTTACCTCTGAATATTTTCCCTCCTCTTGGCTGACTACTGATAGCTTGCAAGAACTAGAGAGGAAATATCCAGCAACCAAGTTGGATAAAAGCAAAATCCAGTATTTAGAATCTAAACACAACAACTTGCTGAAAACCCCTGGCAGAGAAACTGGTTGAAAACATGTGTACAGAATTATAGGAAGTTATAGTACAGATGAAGACCATTCAGCCCATCATAAACAGAATCATGTTAATTATCACTGACATATATCACAACGTTTGATGTTTTGTGGCAGCAGAACTGTGCAAGAAATTAAAAATTGCTCTAAGTTACAATAGGAAATAAAAGAGGTATAGTGAGGTAGTGCTCATGGGTTCATTGACTATATAGAAATCTGATGTCGGAGGGAGAAGAAATTGCCATTAAAATATTGAGCATGCATTTTCAGATGCCTGGCAGCAAAGGGCATTTGAGAATAATTTCACTTCCTAGCACTTGTTGCATATTTCTCCTGGTTCTAGTTCTTCAAAGTCAAAGTAAATTTATTTTCAAATAACCAATTTATCACATATGTTGAGATTCATTTTCTTGCAGGCATTTACAAGAAAATAAAGAAACCAATAGAATTTATGAAAACTATACATGAATAAAGATTGATAAACAACCAATGTGCAGAAGAAGACAAATTGTGCAGAAAAAAAATAGACAGACATACAGATAAATAATGCTGAGAACTTGAGTTGTAGAGTCCTTGGAAGTGAATCTGTAGCTTGTGGATTCACTTTAGTGGTGGGGTTACTGAAGCCATCCATGCTGGCTCAGGAGCCTGTTATTTCTATGGTAATAACTATTCCTGGACCTGGCGGTTGGGGCTTGAGGCTCCTGTCCTCCTTCCTGATGACAGCAGTGAGAAGGGAGCATAACCTTAATGATGGACCCTACTTTCCTGTAGGAGTGCTCAATAGTGTGCTTGATGGTAATAATCAATTGGACATTGAAATAAGGTATAGAGAAGTAAACAAAATAAGGGCTTCTGCCTTCGTCACCCTTTCAGACGGTGACTTCAAGTCTCCCACCACGCTTTGGATTAAATGAGTGTTCCAAAGCTCCCCTCTAATACTTGTAACAATTTCATTAACCCACATCAGCTGGTTATTGACCATTCTACTGAGGTACTTCCATTTCATGCTGTCTGAATCAGTCCCAATTAAATATCCCTTCAGTCTCCATCTTTGAATTGAAAAGAGATCCATTTCAATTGTTAATTCCTCGTGCATAAAACTTCTCCATTTCTGAGTACATGCTGGTAACTTAAGTATTATTTGCTAAAAATGAATCATTTTCTGCATTGCAAAACAATCTTCGTTAAACAGGGAAAAGTAGAGTACCTAACCATTTCCATTCCAATACATCACACTGTACATAAACTTTGAGATAGACGTTGAAGCATTCTTAAGATATGCAATCTTTGAACTCAATAAGCAATTTATTTAAATAGTAATATAACACATCTGAAAAATTAGCAATAAATATTACAGAATAAAAATAATGAATATCTTCATACTCAGTGATCTCTGATTTTCTTCCTGTTAGAAGCTATTCCTAATTCCTTTTGCGATATGAATTGTCACTATAGATGCATAGATTCCAATAAGAATTTAAAATATTACATTGCTGTGTAATTGCATTGTAAGTGCTCTACTGAAAATTCAATTACTAAATCAGTTTATTTCATTTCAAAATGTTGAATTAATAAATCAAAATGTATACAGAACAATATTTTAAATAGTTCAGCCTCTAGAATGACTTATAATGCTAACAGAAATTTTAAGATAAAAAATACTTCTTAAAAATAAAGCAGCTTTTTTACAAATATTATCTCAATCTTTGTCACAGTATAATGGAGCTGATCTGCCTTCACAATGAAAGCAGAATTGTTATATTGTAAATTCTGTTATAATAATTCCTTCATTGTAGGTAATGTTCCCCTGCTCCTGCAACAAATACACTGAAGAACTATAACCTTGGTAATATGACCCTTTTTACTATGAATTACTTTGCTAGACTACGCTAGCTGATGTTAATAACGTATAATCGTACATCTGAATGATAGTTTGTTAACTGAATGTTAAAAACAATAAATTATGCCACTTATGCCTGTGGTGTTACCTACCGATTCCCAAGACACACTTTGATGACTTATAACATATCTTCCTGATCTCCAGTCCTGTCATTTGAAGTTATTTGCCGCTGTATTTCTATCTGTTTTATGGGGATTATTTTTCACAAGTTTTCAGTAAATCACCACAGAAAATTGAACGGACCTGCATTCTACATTATCAACATTAGCCACTTGTGTAAAAAATGGTACGCGCCTATTGTAAACAGACACCTCTGACAAAATAATTAACCAAAGTACATGAGGTATATATAATATTCCAGTTTACACTAAAAGCAAGCAGCCTTAGGTATGCAAGATTTGGATTAATATATTAATATTTATTCATGGTCGATTTGCTACATCTTATTTTCTTAACCCCTTTCCACCAAGAACAGGACGCAACTCTTTGAAACAAGAAAGGAAAGGATAAGAACTGTAAACCTTACTGAAGTTGCATCTTTTCCGTCCACCAGTGTTAGATCGTCCAGGTACCAGACCTTCTGAGTTACGAATGTCTCTTTAAGGCCATGATTTAAAATTTTTAGAGAAGTGATATGCACCTCCTCATCTCTGGTGACTAAAATTTTTAGAAAGAAGACATTGCAGAGAAAGTTATAACATCAAAATCTTGCAATGGTTTAAAAGATCCATAAATCATTGCACAATGAAAAGGTTTAACTTGATTAAATAGTAAGACATTGCTTTGTTTCATTGACTACCTGTAATGCATAAGACGTAATCTTCATTTTCTTCAGATATCTGAATTGGCAGAATGTGGATCAAGCGTTCTCCTTTTGGACCAAAAACATTCTCTTGAAGCATTGCCTTCCATACGGATGTCATTTCTGTTACAAGTGAAATGATTTGGCACTCTCCTTATGCTTCGGTGAGAAAGATGCATTTTACTATTCAAAGGAGTTGTAGTTAGAGCGTGCTGAGAGCTATACATAAAATTGTATTGGCTTGGGGAAAAAAAAGGAGATAAAAAGTACTGCACTTTGAAGTGATGAGACCCATTAACAATCCATTAAATTCTGGACAATGAAGTAATGAGTCTGTGGATTGTTTAAAATGTTTGGTTGGGAGGGCAGTCCGTAACCTGAGATTACACATCGATTGTCAAAACCAGGCAGAGGCCAGTCCAAGCAGAGACAGAAACTGAAAGTGGAATGACGGATGCCTAAGTATCCTAACCCATTTCCAGACGTGAGCTGTGTAAACGGGAGCTGCCAACAATCTGTATTAACTGAATGGCTTGTTGTTATTCCTGAGCATTTAGTGCAGAATGATGGTGTCAATGATGCAGATGGAATTAGTTAGAGATGAACTCTACTTCCTGGAATGTATGCGGATTAACAACATTTAGTCCAGGCTGCTAGCTCAGGTCTCAGGAGAATTCAACTGTTGGAGAATGATGGGCTTTTCACGTAACAGAAAGGCATTTTACATTTAAGTAAGGTTACCATAGCAACTTTCCTTATCCACTGCCAGTCCATTAGTGCTAGATCACAGTTGTGCCATTAAAGACCCGTTAGATCTGATAACTTAGAAGTTGCTTAAAACGCTGTGCCATTCTTTTCTCACACAACAATAATAGGTTCAGGGTATTGATTATGATACTATATGACTCATAAACTCCACTATCTGTTTATTTTAACATTTATTGCAATTCTGTTAAAATATTATTACATGTGTTTATTGTATCTTTGACTATTTGCTTCTTTTTATTGTTTGCATGATTTGTTTTTTTTCTCTTTGCACATTGGGTGTTTGAATCTTTTCTTAATGAGTACTTTTGGGTTTCTTTGTTTTATGGCTGACTCTAAGAGAGCAAATCTCAAGGTTGTATAATGTAGGCATACTTTGATGGTAAATGTACTTTGAACTTCGAAGTGCTACAGACAATGGGCAAAAACATAGCCAGAAATTAAGAATTAGTCATATATTAGTCTCACATCATTTTTAATATTATCCCTTCACCTTTTATTATTTGCACTACACCTGCCAATAAGATGCAAGCACTGTCTTAAAGACTTATGGTTAAGAATTGGTACTCGCTATTTTAGATATACACTCAGTGGCCGCTTTATTAGGTATACCTACACACCTGCAAATATCTAATCAGCCAGTCACATGAAAGCAAATTAATGCATAAAAGCATGCAGAAATGGTCAAGTGGTTCAGCTGTTGTTCAGAACAAATATCAGAATGGGGGAAGAAACGTAATCTTAGTGACTTTGCCCATGGAATGGTTTTCGGTTCAAAGTTCAAAGTAAACTTATTATCAAAGTACATATATGTCACCATATGCAACTCTGAGAATCATTTTCTAGTTGGCATACTCAACAATTCCACAATAGAATAATAACCAGACTAGAATCAGTGAAAGACAGCACCAACTGGATGTTCAAACAGTGTGAAAAAGACAAGAAACTGTGCAAATACAAAAAGAACGAAACAGTAATAAATAAATAGGCAATAAATATCAAAAACATGAGATGAAGAGTCATTTAAGGTGAGTCCATAAGTTCTGGGAACAGTTCAGTGATGAGGCAAGTGAAGTTGAGTGATGTTATCCCTTTTGGTTCAAGAGCCTGATGGTTGAGGGGTAATAACCTGGTGCTGTGGGTCCAGAGGAAGCTGGATCTTCTTCCTGATGGCAACAATGAGAAGAAAGCAGGACCTGGGTGGTGGGGGTCCCTGATGAAGGATGCTGCTACCCTGCAACATGTGCACTTTGCAAATGTGATCAATGGTGGGGAGAGATTAAGCCCACTATTGACTCAACTGTATCCAGCACTTTACGTAGGATTTTCCATTTAAGGGCACTGGTGTTTCCATGCCAGGCTGTGACGCAGCCAGTCAATATACTCTCCACCACACATCTATAGAAGTTTGTCAGACTTATAGATGACATGCTGAATCTTTGCAAACTCCTAAGGAAGTAGAGGTACTGCTGTGTTTTCTTCATAATCGCATTTGTGCTCGGCCCAGGACAGGTCTGAGGAATGTAGAGTTGCTGACCTTCCCCACCTTTGATTTTCTGATGAAGACTGGCTCATGGTCCTCTGATGTCCTCCTCCTGAAGTCAATAATCAGCTCCTTGGTCTTGCTGACATTGAGTAAAAGGTCTTTGTTGTGGCACCACTCGCCAGATTTCCAAGCTCCCTCTTCGTCACCACCTTTGATTTGTCCTGCAACAGTGGTGTCATCAGCCAACTTGAATTTGACATTGGAGCTGTGCTTAGCCACACATCTTAAGTGTAAACCAAGTAGAACAGAGGGCGAAGCACACAGCCTTGTGGTGCACCTTTACTGAAGGAGATGCTGTTGCCATTCCGAACTGACTGAGTTTTGCAAGAGAGGAAATCGAGGATCCAATTGCACAAGGAGGTATAGGCCAAGATCTTGAAGCTTATTGATTAGTTTTGAGGGGATGATGGAATTGAATGTTGAGCTGTCAACAATAAGCATCTTGATGTATGGACCTTTGCTGTCCAGATGTTTCAGGGTGCCAGATAGGGTGGTTTGAGTATCATAGAAACTTCTGATCTCTTGTGATTTTCACACATTACAGTCTCTAGAACTTACAGAGAATGGTGTGAAAAACTGAAAAAAATCAGTGAACAGCAGTTCTGTGGGTGAAAATGCCTTGTTAATGAGAGAGGTCAGAGGAGAATATCCAGACTGGTTCAACCTGACAGTAATGTGACAGCAACTCCAATAAGCATACATTACAACAGTGAGGTGCAGAAGAGCATCTCTGAATGCCCAACACATCGACCCTGGAAGTGGATGGGCTACCACATCAGAAGAACACAATGGACCATTTCTGAGAACGCGAGGAGACCGTGGAACCTTAGCAGCAGCCCCAAGTATTTGAACTACAGCAGCACAGTAGAGTGGGAGCAGAGTGTAGGGAGAGTAGGAAGAACAGTCATTCAGTAAACTTACAGGAGTAAAGGCACATGTTGGAGAATGGGGAAGCCCACAAAAGGCCAATGAATTTAAGGTGACGATGGAAGATAATTAAGTGATAAGCAAACATGGAACATCTTTAGCCTGGTCATTACTGCAAAATTTTGAAGTAGAAAGTTCAAAGTAGATTTGTTATCAAAGTACATGTATGTCATCATATAGTGCCTTGAAATTCATTTTCTTGCAGGCATTTACAGAAAAGTAAAGAAATGCAATATTTAATCATGAAATATTATACATAAACACAGATCAAACAATGTTCAAAAGAAGATAAGTTATGCAAATAATTAAAAAGAGTAAATTAATAATGCTGAAAATATGAGTTGTAGAGTCCTTGAAAGTGAATCAGTGGATTGTGGAGTCATTTTAGTGTTGAGCTGAGTGAAGTTATCCATGCTGGTTCTGAAGCTGATGGTTGAAGGATAATAACTGTTCCTGAACCTGGTGGTGCAGGATCTAAGACATCTGTACCTCCTCTCTGATGACAGCAGTGGAAAGTGAGCATAGTGTGGGTGGTGAAGGTCCTTGATAATGGATGCTGCTTTCTTGTGGAAGCACTCCTTACAAATCTGTTCAATGGTGGGATGGACTGGGCTGTATCCAGCACATCTTGGTCAATTAGTGTTCAGTTGCAAATTGCCATTCCTGTAATGATTACCCTTTCATTGCTTTGCCCCTCTAAATAAGCCCAAAGCACTGCCTTAAAATTAATAGAATTGAGAGCATGTTTTTTAAATGAAGAGAAATCTCAGTATGGAGCACTGAGCAAAAGGGATTGCCAACTATTCAGAGAGCACTTAAGAATTCTGCTTTATTAAGCTCTGCATCAATAAATGTGGTTTCCTGAAGTGCGTGCAGAGATAGCCATTTTGTTAACTCATTAATTCCCATTGAAGCCTGAAATCTGCAATTTATATTTAGAAGGTTTATATATTAAAAATATATTCTTACCTTTTGCTGCTTCTGATGTTGCATTTTCTGTTCAAAGTTATTTTCCGGTAGACTCACTGAAGAGGATAATGATGAAGATTCTCTTGAACTACGGACAACTTGACTGACCTCATCAATAAAGAGAAGGGTGGGGTCGAAGAGGAAAGTGTATTTAAATTGTGCATTAAGCTTTCAAAAGGCATGTTCAAAAGTGTCATATTATAGACCTATTAGCAAAATTGAACCCTCTAACTTTAATGGGGCAGCAGTGAATCAAAATCAGAATCAAATTAAATATCACTGACAGAAAAAATAGTGAGGTAAAATAGCTCATGGGTTTATTGTCCATTTGGAAATCTGATGGCCGAGGGGAAGAAATTGCTCCTAAAACATTGACTGTGTGTCTTCAGGCTCCTGTAACTCCTCTTTGATAGCAGTAATAAGGAGAGACCATGTTCTACGTCAGGGGTGGCCAATCTTTTACATTCCATGCATCAATTTTTTCACGCACGAGTTCAGATGCACCATACAACTCTTGTACCCTCATTCAATTCTTGTAAAAATACGTTAATATAGACATATTTAGCATTTTTACATGATATATTGAATTAATATAAAAACAGGATAAACATTACTTACCTTAATGAGACTTTTAACAAATATAATTTGTCTTCTTTTGATTTCTTCCTTTTTCTTAATCACATATTCTTTCCTTAACTCAGACCCAATCACTAGCTTCAGTTTTCCTTCTATTTCAGTCTGATGTTGTGCCTTATAGTGTCTATTAAGATCATGTTTTCTATTATGTGAGAAAGAGTTTTCACAAACAATGCACAACTGTTTTCCTGACAGACCCGCTATAAATAAGAACTCATTTTCCCACTGTTCATGGAATTCACGCTTACTATCACTTTCTGCTTTTCTTTTGCTCATTTTCTTTTGCACTGTGATGGGTAACTGAATGTAAAAACAAGGCTTAATTTTCGAAAAAGTACAAAACTGCAAAGGTTCACAAAGGACGAGCAAAGCACAACTCCGTAGCGTATGAGTGTCAATTGTAAACTGACTGGCAAAAACCTGCGACGCTCCGCTGGTGCAGACGCCTGGCGCCTCAGGATCAAACAACTATCAAACGTGTATTGAACGGTTATGGAACGACTGCAGAACAAAAGCCCTTCTTTCCTAGTTTGACTCATTGAACATTTTTTAAAATTGAAAACAGATTAATGTGAAAGAAGATAACATTCGCCAAAAGATGTGCACAAAATAATAGAATCCCTAAAAATAATTGCTAAGTTTTAGATTTATTCTCAGTAAAACCCATTTCTTGCTCTAAGCTACTTGAATTCCTGTTATAGATTTTTTTTCTACAGATTGGATTTTGGTTAATACTTTTTGCATGAGTAGGCTTGCTTTCTTATTATTATCACTGGGGTGCAATGCGCCACTTCTAATCATCCAATGAGCCACTTTTGCCACATGCGCCATAGGTTGGCCATCACTGCTCTACATGGGGTGGGTCTGTAACGATGGATGCCGCCTTTTTGAAGCATTCTCTTTTGAAGATGTCCTTGATGCTGGGAAGGCTAGTGCCCATCATGGAGTTTCCAACCCTCTGCAGCTTTCTTCTGTCCTGCGCAGCGGCCCTCCATACCAGATAGTGATGCAACCAGTTAGAATGGTCTTCATAGTACATTTCCTAGAGTGTTGGTGTTTTGAAAACTAGCTAGAGGCAGCCACCGAAGTATATTGGTGGATTTCTAATTTTTAGTCTTTACAGAGTTATCCAGTGATCTAACTCATTGGGAAAAGTATTTATTCACTTTTTAGTTATGTGCTGTATCGTATGATGTGGGTGATCATGCTCTTTCCATGACCATGATTGTTCTTGGCAAATTTTTCTACAGAAGTGGTTTGTCGTTGCTTTCTTTTGGGCAGTGTCTTTACAAGATAGGCAACCACAGCCATTATCAATACTCTTCAGAGATTATTTAGGTTATGAGAACACTCAGTCCTCTTTTATTGTCATTTAGAAATGCATACATGCATTAAGAAATGATACAATGTTTCTCCGGAGTGATATCACAGAAAACAGGACAAACCAAAGACTAACACTGACAGAACCACATAATTATAACATATAGTTACAGCAGTGCAAAGCAATACCATAATTTGATGAAGAACAAACCATGGGCACGGTAAAAATAGTCCCAAAGTCCCCGAGTCGATCGACTCCCGAGTCCCCGATAGCAGGCGGCAAAAGGGAGAAACTCCCTGCCATAAACCTCCAGGCACCGTCAACTTGCCGATGTCTTGGAAGCAGCCGACCACAGCCGACACTGAGTCCGTCCATCCGAAAACTTCGAGCCTCCAACCAGCCGCTCCGATACAGCCTCCTGAGTGCCATCCTCTCCCGAGCGCCTTCGACCTTGCCCCGGCCGCTGAAGCACACAAAGCCGAGGATTTCGGGGCCTTCTGCTCCGGAGATTCCGGTTACCACACAGTAGCAGCGGCAGCAAAGCAGACATTTCAGAAATTTTCCAGATGTTCCTCCGTAATCTCACATCCATCTCCATCAAATCAGAGTTGTGCACGGTCCCCTACTTGACAGATAACAGATATCATTCATTCACGGGAGAGGCCGCACGCGCTGCGGTCACGCCACCATCTTCTCCTCCTCAATTATGTGCCCGGTGTCAGTGGTCACATAACTAGGACTTGTGATACACACCAGCTGCTCATATGACCATCTACCCCCTGCTCCCATGGCTTCACATGACTCTGATCAGTGCGGGGGAGGGGGGAACTAAGCAGGTACGACACTTTGCCCAAGGGTGACTGCAGAAGTGCAGGAACACCTTACACCTCCTTTGATAGAGACATATCTCCACTATGCCACCCAAGTGATGAGTATTAGAGCCACTTTTTTAGGAAAGTAATGACTTGGGCGTAAGGTTTGAGGACATTATTCTGCTGGAGAAATTCTTCTGCCATCAGGATTAGCATCTCATGCTGAATCACTCTGTGAACTTTATATTAGATTTGCACAATCATTGCCCATTAATTCCATTAAAAAAATGTAAGGCTTGTAACAGTATCCTTTAACAGTCTCAAGAGATTCTGCAGATGCTGGAAATCTTGAGCAACACACACAAAATGAATGGATCTTATGAATCACAATGTGATGGGGCGAGATTCAGAATTTGTATTTCTTCATGTCTGGGAGCAAGTGAGCTTATTTACAGTTGTTGAAGAAACATACACAAAATGTTGAAGCAATACAGTATTGATGGAGAGGAATTATATTGACAAGACATTTCGTCAGGACTGGAAAGGAAAGGGGGAGAAACAATGTTCCCTCTAATTTGTAACGACCAGTATGTGTAAAAAGCTGGTGCTGTGCATCTTTTTGCCCACTGACAACAACGTGTGTGCACTGAATAATTTCTTCGATAAAAACAGTATAAATAAGCCAGTTCTGAAATCAACAGACAAATCATCACAATCTCCATGTTGTCAACACTGCTCACATCAGAAACCACTTGGCCTTTTCGCATCAGCAGAGGCCATGGATAGGCATACACATGCTAAATGCTGGAGGAACTCAGCATGCCAGGCAGCATCTATGGAAATGAATAAACCGTTGATGTTTCAGGCTGAGACCCTTTTTTAGGACAGACGTGTCACTATGGAACTGGGAGGGGTGGGAATGAGTGATCATGGGAGTGTCGCAACCACGGATTCGGCAGCGCAGCAGATACGGCAATTGCGCTTGTGAGTATGCACGTGTCAGCTAATTATTATTTCATTGTGATAGTATTTAAGTCCATTCATTCCATTGTAGTATTTGTCAAGACTTGAACACAGCCAACACTTCGCTGCCTGTTTGCATTCTGCCTTGCCTGAGAAATTGGACTGTCGAGTCAACTGACTCTGAAGACTAGCGGTGTTCCTTTCATTCTTAGTTGTTCTTTTCAGCCGCAGTGCAGGCTTCGCTTTCCAGTTGAGAGTTTTAGTTAATGGCCCTGTTTGGCCTAGTGTTTATTGTTTTGTCTTCCCTCTAACACTGTTCGCATTAAAGTCTGTGAACTATCGACCTGCTTCAGTGTCTCTCACTCCGCACTTGCGCCATATCTGCATCCGGTGACAGGGAGATCCTGACTTTTATTGGAGACAGAGTGAAAATAGTTGATGAAGCAGTCTCCTAAACTGCTTCATGTCTCCCTAAGGGACAGGAGGCTGCACTGGAAGTACCAGGTTCTGACTTCTGCCCCTCTCCTTTCCACTCCTGATTAAGTGTCTCTGACTGAAATGTTGACTGTTTCTTCCTTTCCATAGATGCTGCCTGAGCTGCTGAGTTCCTTCAGAATTTTGTTTATGTCCTTCAACAGGCTAATCATTCTTAACAACTACCAATGAACTCACTTGCCCCAAATATGAACAAATACAAATTTTGAATCTCATTCCGTCACATTGTGAATTGTTGGTGATCCATAAAAAGCAGAATGCTTTACAGCTTTGAGAGGTTGGTCATGACTAGACTGAACTCCTGCCTCAGCAAGGACCTGGACCCATTGCAGTTTGCCTATCGCCACAATAGGTCAATGCAGACACAATCTCAATGGCTCTCCACGTGGCTTTAGATCATCTGGACAACACAAATACCTATGTCAGGATGCTGTTCATTGACTATAGCTCAGCATTTAATACCATCATTCCCACAATCCTGATTGAGAAGTTACAGAACCTGAGCCTCTGTACCTCCCTGTACAATTGGATCCTCGGCTTCCTAACTGGAAGACCACAATCTGTGTGGATTGGGGATAACATATCCTCCTCGCTGACGATCAACACTGGTGTACCTCAGGGGTGTGTACTTAGCCCACTGCTCTACTCTTTATATACACATGACGGTGTGGTTAGGCATTGCTCAAGTACCGTCTATAAATTTGTTGACGATACAACCATTGTTGGTAGAATCTCAGGTTGTGACGAGAGGGCGTACAGGAGTCAGATATGCCAACTAGTGGAGTGGTGCCACAGCAACAACTTACAAAGTACCCAGGCCATTTTCGGGGAGCAGTGTCTCAGAAAGGCAGCATCCATTATTAAGGACCTCCAGCACCCAGGGCATGCCCTTTTCTCACTGTTACCATCAGGTAGGAGGTACAGAAGCCCGAAGGCACACACTCAGCGATTCAGGAACAGCTTCTTCCCCTCTGCCATCCGATTCCTAAATGGACATTGAATCTTTGGACACTACCTCACTTTTTTAATATGCAGTATTTCTGTTTTTGCATGTTTTATTAATCGATTCAATATATGTATACTGTAATTGATTTACTTGTTTCTTTATTATTTTTTTCTTTCTCTGTTAGATTATGTATTGCGTTGAACTGTTGCTGCTAAATTAACAAATTTCACGTCACAATAAACCCGTTTCTGATTCTGATTCTGAGCACTGGCTGTAAGATTCAAGTTCAATTCCCATTGTTGTCTGTAACGAGTTTGTTTGTTCTCCCCTTGACCATGTGGGTTTCCTCCAATAAACAATTTGTACTTGTTCACATTTGGGGCAAGTGAGTTCATTGAGCACATTTCCTCAATGTGCTATTACAAGATTACATTACAAGATTACAAGATTACAAGATAAATGTAAGATTACATTTCCACTGTGTTTCAAAGCAAAGGCTCACCACCCCTTCTCAATGCAAAGGGAAATAGCTGTCAATATGATTTAGCTAGCATTGCACACACCTTAACAAAAAAAAACATATTTACTTTCTTTAAAAGTTGACTCAAAGTTCAAAGTAAATTAATTATCAAAATACATGCATATAGGCAACTACATACAGCCTCGAGCTTCACTTTCTTGCAGTAAATACAAAGAAACGCAATAGAGTCAATGCAAAACCGCATACAAGACAGGCAAACAATCAAAGTGTGAAAGACAATAGACTATGCAAATAGAAAAAGTAAAATAAACAAACAACATTGTAATAGTAAGTAAGCAATATCTTTTGAGAACATGAGATGAAGAGTCCTTGAAAGTGAGTCCAGAGGTTGTGGGAACAGTTCAGTGTTGGGTTGAGTGAAGTTATCCTATCTAGTTCATAAGGCTGATAATTGAGGGTAATAACTGTTCTTAAACATAGTTGTGTGGATCTTGAGGCTTCTTTCTGATGGCAGCAGTGAGAAGAGAGCATATCCTGGATGGCGAAGGATCTTTTGATGATGGATGTTGCTTTCTTGCGACAACATTCTTTGTAGATGTGCACAATGGTTGGAAGGGCTTTACCCGTGATGGGCTGGGCTGTACCCATTACTTTTTATAGGCTTTTCCATTCAAGACATGAGGGTTTCCATACTAGGCCATGATGCAACTCGTCAGTATACTCTCCACTGTGCATTTATACAATTTGTCAAACTTTTAGATAACATGCCAACTCTTTGCAAACTTTTAAGAAAGCAGAGGTGCTGTCATGCTTTCTTCATATTGGAATGAATACACAAAGGAATTTAAAGACCATAAGAATTTAAAGTTGCTGACCCTCTCTACCTCTGATCCCCTGATGAGTACTCACTCATATTCCTCCGGTTTCTTCCTTCTGTAGTCAATAATCAATTCTTTGGTTTGAATGATGTTGAGTGAGAGATTATTACTGTGTCACCACTCAGCCAGATTTTCAATCTCCCTCCTATATAACAAAAGCCCAAATTGGCAACAGCATAAAATTACACATACAGTAATAATCCAATTAAACTCATGATCGCACAAAAAAATCAGCAGTACATTATCTTTGTGAGTGAATGAGGGTCTCCGTTGGCCAGAACTGACCATAGATATTGCTTCCTAGTTGTCTAGATATGCAAGCCTGGGCAGTACGATATGGAGAGCAAGCTCCTCCTCTCCACTCACCTGATGAACCCAAAGGAACGGCAGAGACCGATACGATTTGATACCAGCAGCATCGCAGGAGTTTCCAGTCAGCATTGAACTCAATGTGGTCCTGCCTTAGGGATTCCAACTATAGACAATAGACAATAGGTGCAGGAGTAGGCCATTCGACCCTTTGAGCCAGCACCGTCATTCACTGTGATCATGGCTGATCATCCACAATCAGTATCCAGTTCCTGCCTTATCCCCATAACCTTTGATTCCGCTATCTTTAAGAGTTATATCCATCTCTTTCTTGAAAGCATCCAGAGACTTGGCCTCCACTGCCTTCTGGGGCAGAGCATTCCACATATCCACCATCTCTGGGTGAAAAAGTTTTTCCTCAACTCTGTTCTAAATGGCCTACCCTTTATTCTTAAACCTGATTTAAGAATAAATTTAAGCCTCTGGTTCTGGACTCACCTATCAGCGGGAACATGCTTCCTGCCTCCAGCGCGTCCAATCCCTTAATAATCTTATATGTTTCAATAAGATCCCCTCTCATCCTTCTAAATTCCAGTGTTTACAAGCCCAGTTGCTCCAATCTTTCAACATATGACAGTCCCGCCATCCCGGGAATTAACCTTGTGTACCTACGCTGCACTCCCTCAATAGCTCTGGATTTTTCCCTCAGGATTTACTCCTGAAGCCTTTCCCATGAGTGGGTATAGCCGCAAGGCAACAGGGGCTTGAGATCAGAGTTTTCCTTCTCTTAGGTGAGCTACCAACACGGCTGTCGAGCCCCAACTGCCCTAGATGACTGGTTTTAAGGTGCCAGTAACCTATCTTTGCCCCTTCTCCTTTCAGTAGAAACAGTTCCACCAGGCTTAGTAACTATGCTACATGTGAAGGCCAGGAGCTGGACTTGGTTGTCAGAGCTATTTGAGGTGCACGCCATTTGGGAGCATTTAATAGGTGGTGGGATCTTTCCCCATTACCAACCCCAGCTATAACAACCTAAAGGAACCACATTGTCATTAAAACCTTGTAATTCAATTGAATGATTCAATACCAGACCATGTACTGCAAGCAAGATGTGTTATAAATATGAGGCAACATTTGATTCATGCACTTTGGTAGTGATTATTATAACTTGTAAATTCCTAAGTGATTTGGACAGTTAATTGTGGGATAGACATCTTATCAACAAATTAAATTTTATTTTTAGACTAGTGAACTCATCTCAAGGATGGAGCGCTTAAGGAACAGGAAGAATAAAAGCTTGCCTGATAGGTACTGATTGACGATTTGAAGCTATTGAGTGGATAGACAGAGAGAGAAGTTATATCTGTTGATTGGGGAGTCCATAGCTAGAAGGTACAGTCATTAGTGCCACTCAGAAATAAATTTAGGAAACACTTCCAAATGCAGAGAATGGTATAAATCTGAAATTCTCTATCTCAATCTCATTAGGTGTTTGACGTTTGACTACTTACAAACAAATAAGCACAAGTGTTTGGAATCTAACAAAATAAGTAATTTTACAGACCCCTGCAGCATATCCTTCTCGGAGCACATGAAAATACAAATGATATATATGAAACCTGAATATATAAGGCCATTTGGCCCATCGAATCTGCTTCACAATTCCATCATTTACTGTCGCTCCCAACCCCATTCTTCTGCCTTCTCCCTGTAACCTTTGGCACCCTTGCAAACCTGGCATGCTACATCAAGGTTGCATTTCATTAACTTCCACAATTATAGAATGGAATTTCGCAAATGGACAAGACAACTCTATCCACTTCTTTGGAAGTTTACTTTTTATTGGTGGGAACTAAATAATATTTGTTGTTTTTTGTTTGTCCTCTTTACAATGTCCAGAACATTGGTTTGTCAAATGGACATGAACATTTACCTACCAGTTTCCAGAATCATCGGAAAGCCAGTGCGTGAATGATGCTAAGCTACCACATGGATACAATGACCTCCGAAAGATTGAGAGTTTTACAGGTTGTGGGTTAATCTGACTGAATCACTGTGTGACATGGTGATACAAAGATTCAAAGATCCAAAGTCCATTTATTATCAAAGAATATACAAATTATCAACTTTGTTTGCTCACAGGTAGGTGCAAAGCATGAAACCCAAATGAACCCAATTAAAAAAAAAATAGAATAAAAATAAAAATAAAAGACGTATACTAAAAGTTCAGGAGGTAGCTCTTAAAGCGGACACTGGGTGTATTCTGTACAATTGTGGTCTCTTCAAGGTTTGTCATATTGTGCATTCAGGGATGTCCTTCTGCACACCGCTATTGTAACACATGGTTTGAGTTACTGTGACCTTCCTGCCAGCATGAATCAGTCTGGCCATTCTCCTTTGACCTCTCTCATAAACAAAGCTTTTTTGTCCACAGAACTACCACCCACTGGATGTTACTTGTTTTTCATACTATTCTGTGTAAACTCCAGAGATGGTTGTGCATGAAGATCCCAGGACATCACCAAAGTTGCCTGGCCTGCTGCGTTCACCAGCAACTTTGATGTGTGTTGCTTGCATTTCCAGCATCTGCAGAATTCCTGTTGTTCCCAGGGCATCAGCAGGTTCTGAGAAACTCAAACCACCCGATCTGGCACTAACAATCAATCCACGGTTAGTTCCTTTGAGCATATTTGTTCCTCATTCTGCTGTTTGTTCTGAACCTCTTGACCATGTCTGCTTGCTTTTATGCATTGAGTTGCTGCCACGTTATTGACTGATTAGATATTTGCATTATTAAACAGGTGTACAGGAGTATCTAATACAATGGCCACTGAAAATACTTCTTGGGTATCAACATCACAGGCTATCCCCGATTACTCCCAAAATGGAGAGATTGCAGTGGTATTTCTAAGAAACATTGATGTTGACCCAGTCTCAATATAAGAGCAAGTAAGGACTACAGATTACTTTTGCTGAAGGACGTATTGGTAGTGGTTTATTATTATTATCACATGTATCAAGGTACAACGAAACCTTTGTCTTACTACTGTTCATACAGATTAATTAATTGCACAATACATTGAGGTAGTACAAGGTAAAGCAATAACAGAACTCAGAATAAAGTGTAACAGCTACAAAGAAAATGCAGTGCAAGGCCATAATGAGGTCGATTGTGAGATGAAGAGTCCATCTTACTGTACTAGGGAACAATTCAATAATCTTATAACAGCAGGGTAGAATCTGTTCTTGATTATGATATTAGTCATAGTCATAGTCATACTTTATTGATCCCAGGGGGAAATTGGTTTTTGTTACAGTTGCACCATAAGTAATAAATAGTAATAGAACCATAAATAGTTAAATAGTAATATGTAAATTATGCCAGGAAATTATGAAATAACTCCAGGACCAGCCTATTGGCTCAGGGTGTCTGACCCTCCAAGGGAGGAGTTGTAAAGTTTGATGGCCACAGGTGGGAATGACTTCCTATGACGCTCTGTGCTGCATCTCGGCAGAATGAGTCTCTGGCTGAATGTACTCCTGTGCCCACCCAGTACATTATGTAGTGGATGGGAGACATTGACCAAGATAGCATGCAACTTAGACAGCATCCTCTTTTCACACACCACCGTGAGAGAGTCCAGTTCCATCCCCACAACGTCACTGGCCTTACGAATGAGTTTGTTGATTCTGTTCCTGCTTTTGGTGCTTTTTTCTTCTGCCTGATTGGAGAGGGAAGAAGTGAGACTTCCTATTCTTTGAAGGTGCTGGCTGCTTTCTGAGGAAGTGACAAGGATATTCCATGGAGGAAAGGCTAGTTTCCGTGATGTACTGAGCTGCATTCACAACTTTCTGCAGTTTCCTGGGCCATGAGCTGTGTTGCTCCCAGATTTCCAGCATCTGCAGAATTCCTCTTGTTTGCTCCCAGATAGGATATTTTCTATGATGCATCAATAGACATTGGCAAGGGCTGATGGGAACCTGTCAAATTTCATTAGCACCCTGAGAAAGTAGAGATGCTAATGAGCTTTCTTAGCTTGGGACCTACATAGTTGGACCAGGACAAGTATAGGTGTTTGTGACGAAGGCCCGTCACTAACTACGGACAGCACATGGTGCACTCGGTAAAACACTCATCCCCAGCTGTAATAGTGACTGGGTCTGAAACAGATCTGCTGCATGGAGCTGTCTCATATAGAGGCAGCAGCAACCTGCACAGGTGTGCTGATGGTGGAGAATACCATCTTTAATTGGATAATTGAGTTAATTAGCTTTTGGTTGGTCTAGGAGGAGGTTACCAAGGCTTTGGGGTTAGTTCTCTTTGGTGTTTAGTCTGAGGGTGGCTATATATATATAGTTTTTCCCCCAGTTTTTGTCTTGTTTTGAGGTAAATAAAAGAATCTCAATTTATTTTTGTGACTCAAGCCATCTGGTTATTTATCTTAAACAATTGACCCACACTCCTGGGAACTTTAAGCTCACAACTCCCTCAAGTTCAACGCTGTTGATATAGGCAGGAGAATGTGCACCAACCCCTTTCAAGCCAATAGCTAGCTCTTTTGTTTTGCTGACACTAAAGGGAAGATTACTGTCATGACACCATGCTACTAAACTCTGTCTTCCTCTATAGTTGTCATTATTTGAGAATCGGCCCACTCCGGTGGTGTCATCTGCAATTGGAATGGAATTGGAATTGGAACAGAATCTGACCATGCCACTAATAAGTGTACATGGAGTAGAGGGCTGAGGACACAACCTTGTAGAGCACTGGTGCTTAGAATAATCGTGGTGGTGTTGTTGCTGCCTATCCATACGGACTACAGTTTGTTGGTCAGGAAACCCAGTTGCACAGGGAAGAGTTCACTCCCAAGTCTTTGAGCTTGGTGACGGGTCGGCTCAGAATCATTGCACTGAAGGCAGAAAGTAATCAATGAACGATAGTCTAATGTTGATGTCTTTATTGTCCAGAAGCTCCAGAGATGAGTGCAGGGCTAGGGAGATGGTATCCACATAAAACTGTTTCAGCTGTAGGCAACCTTCAGTGGGTTGAGGTTATATAGGAAGCTGGAGTTAATGTGTGCCATAACCAGCATCTCAAAACATTTAATGATGGTGGATGTCAGTAATTAAGGCACTTTATCTTGTATTTCTTAGTTGTCAGGAGGTCTTTGTAAAGAGCGGTTAAAAATGTCTGCAAATTCCAGCTCCACTCGATCTACTACATAGGATCTAAGGACACATCCAGGGGTGTCATCCAGACCAGATGCTTTCCACGGGTTGACCCTCCATATTTCTGTTGACCTTTTAAGCAGAAACATGCTGATGGAAACCATGAAACTCCCTTGACCCTGAAGGTGAGCCACCACACAGTCGATTGTTAAGAGCTTTTGGAAATGGCCTACTGATGAAAGCAGTTAGAGCAAACCAGTGCAACTAATTGTGTGAAGGAAGCGTTGACCTCGAGAGAACACCTTTATCCTGAGAATGAATTTTTAAAGAAATGGGCTCTAAGGACAGGAAACGGGAAGAAAATGGGATAGAAAGAAGCCAGGTTCAGTATGGCATTCATTAACATTAAGGAATATTGATCTTCCATCAGTTAAAATCAACTATTACAATTACCATTGGCATGGAAACTGTATGCAGACATATTATTTATCCATTTCATATTCAGGAAACCACAGCCATTGAGTCATTGAAAATTATGCACTTTGTTATTTTACTGTTCACCTTAATTCTACTATTAGCATACCAGAAAATCTTATTGTCTGAACCATCTTAAATTATTAATATAGAGGATGACAACTTATTTACAAAATTTTTGGTAACCTTATGAAACCTGTTCCTATGTAGTAAGGAAGGGAACAAAATGAAACGCTTTTTCTCCTGGTTCACTGAGACATCAGTTTGCAACCATTGATCCTAGTGTTCAAGCTTTCCGTGAGCTCACCCTTTCTAATTGTAAAACCATTCCCTGTCCTGCAAACAGTGGAGATTTCTGTGTTACGAGGAGCTCTTGTGCATCCTCTTCTTCTTTTGCCCCACGAGAGGCAGCACCTTGGCAGAGTGCAGAAACATGTTGCAAGCTCATCTCCACAGATCTGCTCATGGTTTCTATGCTGCTCTTTTATATTTAAATTAAAATGCAAATTTATTCCTGAAAGACTAAATTGCATAACCTACGGATGCACTCTCAGGGACTCTACAACTCGATATAATTTATTACTTAATAATTATTATTATTTGCTTAGTTTTTCTATTTTCTCAGCTTGTCACAGGTATTTTTTGAATTTGCACATTGTTTTTGACTGTCCTTGCTTGTGGTAGTTTTTCATCGATTCTATTGTATTTGTTTGTATCTACTGTGAATGCCTACAAGAAAATGAACCTCAGGGAAGTATAAGGTGACGTATATGCACTTAGATAATAAATTTGAACTTTAAATTCTAAGCCTCTGGGAATTACCTGCAGTGCATTTTCACTGTAATTCTAACAATGCATTCTGCATTGTGTTTGGCATGGACTGGATGGGTTAAGGAGCCTGTTTCTATGTTTTTGTGATCTATGCCTCTGTGATATTATGCTGCCTTTATGCTACCTCAATTTAATGCTGTGATGAAATGATCTGTATGGATGGAACGTAAAGCAAAGTTGTTCAGTGTACCAGAGTATTTTGGACAATAATAAAACAATTTATCATTTACCGATTTATATAGGTTTTGATCTGGGTGAACCTCTGCCTTTTGTATAAGATGCACTTTATAGCTTCCATATTTAAATAAGCATTTATAATGTTCTTCTTTTTGACTTTTTGATTTTTTATTCTGAGCATCCAGCACAGAAACACCTGGTGATGGTCTTAACTTTTATAGATACAATAGTATTTTGCTGAGCTGCAGAACATATCGTGATATTGTGATAGTTTTTAGTAATAAAGAAGATTTGAGGGAGATGATTCTTCCATGGTTCTTCTAGTTATTTCTTCATCAGTGATCTGCACTTAATCACAACTTTCTAATATTTTAAAACATTGGAATATAAAATTTGCAATCTGAACATAAGTCTGAAAGAATTCTGTTACTGGCTTGTTAGACGTATTTTCTTTAGGCAAGTTGAAAACTAATTTTCTATCGGGAATAAGCAATAATCTGGATTGATAACCTCTGACAGGCTTAAATTTAAATGTCATGGGAATAATTTGCTCCACATTAGACCAGACAGCAGATCAAGAACTGTTGTCAGATTGCCAAAGGCAATGGTAATGTACTGAAAAAGTTATGGATATCTGCTTTGGCTAAAAGATGACTCCAAATGCAAAGTGGTTCATGTTTTTCAGGGTCTCTTTATTGTCAAACAGTAACGCTGTGCAGTAGCAAAGCAAGTTGGTAGAGGGATGTTTATTTATGGTAGTTGACTGTAATGCTCGTCCTTCCATATCTATGTCAGTAAATGAGTTAACCATGATTTGGATCTTGGATTTCAAGTGGACGTAAATGCATGGCTTATCTATGCAAGCAGCTCGGCTATTGAAGTTGAGGTAACTTTGGTCTGAAGTGGAGAGTGAGAAGATTCAGTGCTTTCCTATTAGTCAAGCAGATTAGTCTGACTTTAGCAAATATAAGGAAAAAGATTATCTTTATTTGTCACATGTACATTGAAATGTACCATGAAATGTGTCGTTTACATCAAATCAAATCAGGGCCCCAGACAGTCCTTCCAGGTGAGGCGACACTTCACCTGTGAGTCAGCTGGGGTGATATACTGCGTCCGGTGCTCCCGATGTGGCCTTTTATATATTGGCGAGACCCGACGCAGACTGGGAGACTACTTTGCTGAACATCTACACTCTGTCCACCAGAGAAATCAGGATCTCCCAGTGGCCACACATTTTAATTCCACATCCTATTCCCATTCTGATATGTCTATCCACGGCCTCCTCTACTGTAAAGATAAAGCCACACTCAGATTGGAGGAACAACACCTTATATTCTGTCTGTGTAGCCTCCAACCTGATGGCATGAACATTGACTTCACTAACTGCCGTTAATACCCCACCTCCCCTTCATACCCCATCTGTTATTTATTTGTTATTATTATTTTTTTTGCTCTCTTTTTCTCCCTCTGTCCCTCTCACTAAACACCTTGCCCATCCTCTGGGTTCTCCCCCCCCTTTCTTTCTCCCTGGGCCTCCTGTCCCATGATCCTTTCATATCCCTTTTGCCAATCACCTGTCCAGCTCTTGGCTCCATCCCTCCCCCTCCTGTCTTCTCCTATCATTTCGGATCTCGCCCTCCCCCTCCCATTTTCAAATCTCTTACTAGCTCTTCTTTCAGTTAGTCCTGACGAAGGGTCTCGGCCTGAAACGTTGACTGTACCTCTTCCCGGAGATGCTCCCTGGCCTGCTGTGTTCACCAGCAATTTTTATGTGTGTTGCTTGAAATTCCAGCATCTGCAGATTTCCTCGTGTTTGCAGCAATGATTGTGCTGGGCAACCTGGATGTTTTGCCACCCTGTGGCGTTAACAATGCATGCTGACTACTTAATAACCTTTACCTGTGTGTCTTTGGATTGTGAGGGCACCTGGAGCTCTTAGAGGAGACCTGCATGGTCACAGGGAGAATACACAAACTCCTTATAGACAGCGGCAGGTACCGAACCCTGATGTTACAGCTGGCACTGTAATAGCACTACATTAACCACTACACTACCGTACCTTGAACTTGTTGGAGGTGAAGTACAACATTGCAGCAAGAAAGACTGAGGGTAGTGTCAAGGCAATGATGCAGTCTTGTTCGACACCCGTCTGCAAAGTGATTATCCCTGTTATGGACCTGTTGGTTGGAATCACAGCCGGCATACTATCACCAAGCAAAATGTATGATGGAGACATATTTCTTTGGACAGAAGAGTTCTCCACAATCCCACTGAGATAATAAAGTCAATTACTTTATTGGGATTGAACAAGGTTCTGTCTGGAGAATGGCTCTTCTCACAGCATTTTTGCTGAAGTTGTCAAACAGCTAAAGTCATCTCTGCCGCACATCCAGGCGGGCAGAAATCACAATGCTATTTGCTAGTGGAAGGAAATAACTGAGGAGACATTGATGATGCCTTTCTGTGAGGAAAATATGGAGAGATCCGCTGTATGTACAGAGTCATACCTGTCTCCTTTCTTTTCTATTTTTTTCTTTAAATATTTGCGCAGTTCATTCAGGGATTATGGTGTATTCAGGATGCTAATGATTCACATTAAATCAAAGACTATCACATACAGTACCAATCAGCACTTCAGTCATACTGAATAAACAGTGCATGAACATGCAGGTATTCAGATTTTGCTGAGCTCGCTACCTAAACTAACTTATAAGTAAGAAGATAAAATGTTCCAACAGATACTGGCTGGGATGACAACGGAGCAGAGATGGCTGAAGTGTCTGGGACTAGTTCACAAAGCACAGGATAGATATGTCCCACAGAAGAAGAAGTTCTCAAATGGCAAATGTAGGCAACTATGGCTGAGAAGGGAAATTAAGGACTGCATAAAAGCCAAGGAAAGGACATATAAGGCAGTAAAAGTGAGTGGGAAATTGGATGATTGGGAAGCTTTTAAAATCCAACAAAAGGCAATTAAAAAAGCTATAAGAAGAGAAAAATTGAAATATGAGAGTAAACTAGCCAATAATATAAAGCAGGATACAAGAAGTATTTTCAGTTAAATAAAGAATAAAAAGGAGGTGAGAGTTGATATTGGACCAAAGGAAAATGATGCTGCTGAGGTAGTAATGGGGGACAAAGAAATGGCAGATGAATTTAATGGGTACTTTGCGTCTGTTTTCACTGTGGAAGACACCAGCAGTGTGCCAGAGGTCCATGAGTGTCAGGGAGCAGGAGTGAGAGTCATCGCTATTACAAAGGAAAAAGTGCTAGGCAAACTTAAAGGTCTTAAGGTGGATAAATCACCTGGACCAGATGGACTACATCCCAGAGTCCTGAGAGAGGTTGCTGAAGAGATAACAGATGCATTGGTCATGATATTTCAAGAATCACTTGATTCTGGCATGGTCCCTGGAAGATTGTAAATGTCACCCCACTCTTCATGAAGGAAGGGAGGCAAAAGAAAGGAAATTATACGCTAGTTGGCCAAACCTCAGTTGTTGGAGTCCATTATTAGATTAGATTAGATTAGATTAAGAATGAGGTTTTGAGGTACTGAGAGACTAATGATAAAATAAGTCAAAGTCAGCATGTTTCTGTGAAGGGAAATCTCTTCTGACAAATCTGTTGGAGCTCATTGAAGAAGTAACAAGCAGGGTGGATGAAGGAGAGGCAATGAATGCCACTTGGATTTTCAAAAGGCATTTGATAAGGTGCCACACATGAGGCTGCTTAACAAGATAAAATCCTACGGTGTTACAGGAAATACACTGACGTGGATGACAGGCAGGAGGCAGCAAGTAGGAATAAAAGGGGCCTTTTCTGGTTGGCTGCCAGTGACTAGTGGTGTTCCTCAGGGGTCAGTATTGGGACTGCTATTTTTCACATTGTTTGTCAATGATTTGGATAATGGAATTGATGGCTTTGTGGCAAAGTTTGTGGATGATACAAAGATAGGTGGAAGGGTAGGTGGTGCTGAGGAAGCAATGCGATTGCAGCAGGACTTAGACAAATTGGTAAAATGGGCAGAAAAGTGGCAGATCGAATACAGTGTTGGAATGCATAATAATCCATTTTGGTAAAAGGAACAATAGTGTGGACTTTTATCTGAATAGGGAGAAGGTTCAAATATCGGAGGTGCAGAGGAACTTATAAGTCCTTGTGCAAGACTCCCAGAAGGCTAATTTATAGGTTGTGTCTGCGGGAAAGAAGGTAAATGCAGTGTTGGTATTTATTTCTAGGAGAATAGGATGTAAAAGCAAAGAGATAATTCTGAGCCTTTCTAAGAAACTAGACAGGCCACTCTTGGAGTACTGTCAACAGTTTTGGAACCCGTATCTCAGAAAAGATATGTTATTATTGGAGAGAATCCAGAGGAGGCTCACGAGGATGATTCCAGGAATGAAGGGGCTTACATATGAGAAACATTTGGCAGCTTTGGGCCTGGACTCACTGGAACTTAGATGAATGTGTGGGGAGCTCATTGAAACCTACCAAATGTTGAAAGGACCAGATAGGGTGGATGTTGAAAGGATGTTCCCTCTGGTGGGGTTATCCAAAACTAGAGGGCACAGCCTCAAAATTGAGGGGTGATCTTTTAGAAGAGAAGTAAGGAGGAATATTTTTAGTGAGAGAGTGTTGAGCAACTGTGGATTGCTCTTCCACAGTTTGTGGTGGAGGCTAAGTCCATGTGTGTATTTAAGGCAGAAGTTGATTGTTTCCTGATCGGACAGGGCATCAAAATATACAGCGAGAAGGCAGGTGTATGAGTTTGATCAGCCATGATGAAATGGTGGAGCAGACTCGATGGGCAGAATGGCCTAATTCTGCTCCTATATCTTGTGGTCTTATGGTTCCATTGCAAAAATTAACAGAAATTATCAATTTGGGGAAAAATAAAATGTTGTGAATTCCCTTATTTAGAATCATGGAGTCATAGAACAGCACAGAAGCGGACCTTTCTGCCCATCTAGTCTGTGCCAAACCATTATTCTGCTTAGTCCTATCAACCTGCCTCTGGATCATAGCCCTCCCTACCCCTCCCATCCATGTACCAATCTAAATTTCTCTTAAATGTTCTAATTGAACCTGCATGTACCACTTCTCCTGGCAGATTTTTACACATTCTCACCACCCTCAGAATGCAGAAGTTCTCACGTTCCCCTTGAACATCTCATCTTACACCCTTATTCAATGACCTCTAGTCGTATTCTGACTAAACCTCAGCAGAAAAAAAAGTCTGCTTGTGTTTTCCCTGTCTGCACTCCTCATAATTTTGCATGCTTCTATCAAGTCTCCCCAACTCCCCTGTGCTCCAGGGGATAAAGTCCTAACCTATTCAACCTTTCTCTATAACTCAGGTCCTCAATTCCCAGCAACATCCTTGTAAATTTTCTCCAGACTCCTTCAATCTTATTGTCATCTTTCCTGTACATAGGTGACCAGAACTGCACACAACGTTTTTCAAACTTTTGTCTGTTTTTATATATTTGTATTCTGAAATGTGGTTAAATTAAACAAGAGATTGCAGATTGCTGATGCCACGCTTCATTCCAGGACAATGGAACAATCTCAATAAATGGAACTGACTTGTTAATGGGCATTGATAGACAGAAGAAATCTCTACACAGGCTGTCTTAATGGGCATTGTGAAAACCACAGAGAGGACTGGAGAACTCTCTACTTCACTGCTTCAAAGCTTACAGATACTCTTCGGTTGACTTGGTAGTGCTGCGTTCTCATTCTGTTAATTGCTTCCATTATTGACATTTAGCATTAGAAAATTTGTATTCGTTTAGCAAAGAAAAATGCCCTAAATCTTCAAGACCAAGTTCAAGTGTGTTGTCATCTGACGCTGCGTGTTCGTGTGTGTCTATAAATATACAGTTGACCTTCACTAATCTGACTACCTGTAATCCGGTTCCTTTGATAATCTGGCACTGATTTCAAATTTTCTGTGCAACTGTAATTTCAAATATCCCGGGACACTGTACCAATCCGCTGCGCATTGTTTTGGTTGCGCGAGATCTGTCCACATGTTGGCGCGCTCTTGTAAACACAGACAGGCGATTCCTGCTTGTTTTCCTGCATTTATTAATATCATTTGCATGAGGCGCGGCTGCCTGGCACCCGCCCATCTCACCCGCCAGCGGCAGAGGAGCTGGCGCCGCGCTGCATCGTTCCGCCTTCTCACCCGCCTGCTGGCAGTCACGTACTGCACCCCGGCGTCGCCCGGCTGGCGCCCCGTTCTCTTCTGCCTACGACCTTAGATCAGACGTGGCGACCCGCTGAATTTAAGCATATTACTAAGCGGAGGAAAAGAAACTAACGACAGTTCCCTCAGTAACTGTGAGTGAAGAGGGAACAGCCAGCGCCGAATCCCCGGCCACCTGGCGATCGCCTGAAATGTGGCATCTAGAAGACCCCCCTTCTCAGACTTCTGCTTCTGCTCACCCAGATGTGCTGCCACCATCATCAACAGTTTGTGAAGAAGCTGTTGTGCCAGTTTCAGTACCAGTTCCCGATGCTTCACTCATTTTTCAAGATGAAGATGTTGATGATCCTGACAACCCCACACTTGCAGACATGTTACTTTGCCTGAAGGTATATTAAACGTCTCACTTTAGAAGCAGAAGTGCTCAACTGTTCTGTATAAGTTAATTCCTGTACACTTACCTGTACCCTTCATTTTTTCTGTGCCTGTACAGTATATTACTTAATTAAAACTTCACTTGCTGCTCATTTAATATTTCTGTTTCATTATTATCTAACTTGTACTGATTTACATGATATTTTAAAGGTATGATGAGGCGGTTAGGTATTGCTTAGTGTGATCCTTCTGTAATTCGGCATTTTCACTAATCCGGCACTCCTCAGGTCCCAGTGGTGCCGGATTATAGAAGGTCGACAGTATATGCACATAATCACATCCAGATTACACTGCACTCACAATGCATGTATCACACACAGCATATTAAAAAAATTACCTCAGATAAGTTAATAGGAGGAGGAGGAGAAGACGGGGGCGTGACGCAGTGCGCGCAGCCGATCCGGAATGATATCTGTATTTGTTAAGTAGGGTACCGAGCGCAATTCTGATTTGATGGAGACAGACGTGAGAGCCCAAAGGAAAATCTGGAGAAACTTCTGAAATGCCCGCTTTGCTGCCGTTGCTACTGTGTGATCCGAAATCTCCGGAGGAGTAGGCCGCTGAGTCTTCGGCTTTGCTTGTTTTGGCGGCCAGGACAAGGTCAAAGGCGCTTGGCAGAGGATGGCACTCGGGAGGCTGTATCGGAGGGGCTGGTCGGAAGCTCAAAGTTTTCGGATGCACTCAGTCGGCTGTGGTCGGGTGCTTCCAATGCGTCGGCAGTTGTCAGTTGTCGGTGCCTGGAGGTTTATGGTAGGGGAGTCTCTCCCTTTTTGCCGCCTGCTACTGGGGACTATAGGAGGCGATCGGGACTTGAGACTGTTTTTTACTAAACCCATGGTCTGTTCTTTATCAAATTATGGTATTGTTTTGCTCTGCTGTAACTATATGTTATAATTATGTGGTTTGTCAGTGTTAGTCTTTGGTTTGTCCTGTTTTTGTGTGATATCACTCTGGAGGAACATCGTGTCATTTCTTAATGCATGCATGCATTTCTAAATGACAATAAACGAGGACTGAGTGTCCTCATAATCTATAATATATAATTCAAAGTGCATGCAGTGTACAGCAGAGGTAAACAGTAAACAGTTCTCTGTCCTAGTGACGAGACTTCAGTGGTGGCTGGGTATTCGTTAGTCAGAGGGAAGGAGCTGTTACGTTGTCTGACAGTCCTGATGCTCCTTTACCTTCCTGCTCATGGAAGTGGGTCAAAGAGATTGTGAGATGGGTGGTAGGGATCCTCAACAATGTTTCGGGCTCTTTGACTACAACACTCCTGGTAAATGTCACAGATGGGGGAGGGAGACCCCAGCGGCCCTCTTGGCTGTTTATACTATCCTTTTCCTAGGAGATGGAACCTACAATCTACAAACTCTTCTACAATCTTCATAGGAGAGATATTAGAAGTCTGATACTCCTGCAAGTGATTAGTCAAAGACGTACAGTACTATGCAAAAGTCTTAGGCACATACAATGCCTATAAAAATGAATTCACCCCTCTTGGAAGTTTTTATGTTTTATTGTTTTACAGCAATGAATCACAATCGATTTAATTTGGATTTTTTGACACTGATCAACAGAAAAAGACTCTTTCATGTCAAAGTGAAAACAAATCTATAACCATATAACCACAAAACATATAACAATTACAGCAGGGAAACAGGCCATCTTGGCCCTTCTAGTCCATGCCAAACTCTTACTCTTACCTAGTCCCACCGACTTGCACTCGGCCCATAACCCTCCATTCCTTTCCTGCCCATATATCTATCCAATTTAACTTTAAACGACAACATCGAACCTGCCTCAACCACTTCTGTTGGAAGCTCGTTCCACATAGCTACCACTCTCTGAGTAAAGAAGTTCCCCCTCATGTTACCCCTAAACTTTTGCCCTTTAACTCTCAACTCATGTCCTCTTGTTTGAATCTCCCCTATTCTCAATGGAAAAAGCCTATCCACGTCAACTCTATCTATCCCCCTTGTAATTTTAAACACCTCTATCAAGTCCCCCCTCAACCTTCTACGCTCCAAAGAATAAAGACCTAACTTGTTCAACCTTTCTCTGTAACTTAGGAGATGAAACCCAGGCAGCATTTTTGTAAGTCTCCTCTGTACTCTTTCAATTTTATTGAGATCTTTCCTTTAATTCGGTGACCAGAACTGTACACAATACTCGAAATTTGGCCTCACAAATGCCTTATACAATTTCAACATTACATCCCAACTCCTATACTCAATGCTCTGATTAATAAAGGCCAACATACCAAAAGCTTTCTTTACCACCCTATCAACATGAGATTCTACCTTCAGGGAACTATGCACCATTATTCCTGGATCTCTCTGTTCTACAGCATTCTTCAATGCCCTACCATTTACCATGTATGTCCTATTTTGATTAGTCCTACCAAAATGTAGTGCCTCATATTTTTCAGCATTAAACTCCATCTGCCATCTTTCAGCCCACTCTTCTAACTGGCCTAAATCTCTCTGCAAGCTTTGAAAACCTATTTCATTATCCTATCTTAGTATCATCTGCATACTTACTAATCCAATTTACCACCCCATCATCCAGATCATTGATATATATGACAAATAACATTGGACCCAGTACAGCTCCCTAAGGCACACCGCTACACACCGTCCTCCAATCTGACACACAATTATCCACCACTACTCTCTGGCATCTCCCATCCAGCCACTGCTGAATCCATTTTACTAGTACAAATCTCTACAAAGTGATCTAAATTAATTTCAAATATAAAACACAAAATAACTGATTGCAGAAGTATTCACCCCCTCCTACCCCTAATATGACATATCAAATCATCAAATCACCTCTGGTGCAGCCAATTGGTTTTAGAAGGCACGCAGTTAGTTAAATGGAGACCTGCTTTTGAAGACCTGTGTGCAGTCAAGGTGTTTCAATTGATTGTCGTAAAAATACACCTGCCTCTGAAAGGTCCTCTGAAAAGTCAGTATCCTGGCAAAAACTATACCATGAAGACAGAAGAACATTCCGAGCAACTCCACGAAAAGGGTATTTTAGATTATGAAGACACGTAGTCCCCTTGTATTGTCAGTTAGTAATGCATGCATTAAGAAATGATACATTACTTCCTCCGGTGTGATATCACAAAACACAGGACAAACCAAGACTGAAAAAACTGACAAAACCAAATAATTATACATATAGTTACAACAGTGCACAATACCATAACTTGATGAAGAAAGTCTGTGAGCGCAGTAAAGTTCAAAGTTTCTCAAATGTCCCACATCTCAAGCAAACGGGAGAGGGAAGAAAAAAAATCTCCCTGCTGTGCCGACCACAATCCGACTCTGAGTCATCCGAAAACTTCGAGCTCTGATCAGCTCTCTGACACCGAGTACTGAGCGCCATCTCTGTCCGCGCGATTTGACCTCTTTCTCGGTCGCCAAAAGCAGGCAAGGCTGGGGATTTTGAGGCCTACCCTCCGAAAGATTCCCGACCACACAGTAACCACAGCAGCGAACGGGCGTTTCAGAAATTTCTCCAGATGTTCCTCTGTGATTTCACGTCCATTCTCCATCAAATCAGAATTGTCCATGGCCCATAGTTAACAGATACAGCATCATTTTTCACCGGAGAGCTGCACACACGTGGCGCGCTGCCATCTTCTCCTCCTCTCTATTGAAAAGCACAAGTCAGGAGATGGATACATGAAAATTTCCAAGTCATTGAATATCCCCTGGAATACAATTAAATCATTTATTAAGAAATGGAAAGGCTATGGCACAACTGTAAATTTGCCGAGAGGAGGTGGTCCTCAAAAACTGAGTGACCATGCAAGAAGGGGACTAGTGAGGGAGGCTCCCAAGAGACCTATGACAACTCTGAAGGAGTTACGAGCTTCGGTGACTGAGATGAGAGAGAATGTACATACAAAAACTATTGCTCAGGTGCTTCACCAGTCACAGCTTTATGGGAAAGTGAAAAAGAGAAAGCCGCTGTTGAAAAAAAACTCGCATGAAATTTCAGCCAGAGTTTTCCAGAAGGCATGTGGGAAACTCTGAAATTAGTTGTCAGAAGGTTCTTTGGTCTGATGAAACCAAAATTGAGCTTTATGGCCATCAGACTAAACGCTGCATATCAACAAAATGGTAGTTAAGATGGTAGCCTGTCAGGGGCCAACCAAAAGTGCATTTTTCTTTGTTAGTTGTGTTTTTTTTTAATCTCAAGACAATACTGGACTCCAAGAACTATGGGTCCAGCAGGTCTACTGTGTCAGTGAGCTGCTTGTTGTTCAGAGTAGCCAGTCAGAGTGTCGTAGGAGACAGCCGGCGGTTCAGAGAACGGGAAGCCGTGGGAGGAGAGTTGGGCCTCCGGACAGCGATAGGAGAATATTTCCACCAGGCCACAGGAGCAGAGTCGGACCGTTGGGCCGTGGGAGGAGCCGTATGGATTTGGAGGAGCTGACCTGGGTGCAGGCCGTGCTGCTGCCTGCTACTTGAAAGCATGAAGGTGGCATGCAGAGAAACCTTCAGTGATTATCTTGAATGTTTCTTTTATTATCACAAGACCCTGCTGGACATTGATTGCCAGAGGCCTGTTTCCCTTATTTGTTGGAGGGACGGGAGGCAAGGCTGCAGCGCCACGTCTGTTGTAGCGAGGACTAGGCCTCAAGCCACTGGCTTGCCTACTGCAGCAGTCCAGGTGAGGAGGAGTTGCCAGAGGTGGTGTAGCGTGGCATTTGTGCTTGGTTGGGGGGAGGGGGGTAGCCCTTCCATTGGTGCTTCCCTCCAGTGTTGGATCGGTGGAATTAGAGACAGGACTGCCAGGAACCATAAACTTGTGGGTCTTTTCGCTCAGGGTCTTGACTGAAAATGTGTTTTCTTACGTGACTATGTTCTCTTTTTTCCTTTCTCACTACTTTGAATGCGTGTGTATGTTTTTGCACCTTGGCCTCAGAGGAATGCTGTCTCGTTTGGCTATATCCATGTGTGGTATGAATGACAATTAAACTTGATTTGATGGTTCAAAAGATCCACTGGCAGGTCGTTCAGGTGTTTCTGTTTATGTTCCAAAGTCTCAGCTGATTATTTAGGTAAGATTATCACACCTGAGAAGGCTGCTGTCATTTTAGCCGTGGAATGGGTTGAAGAAGTACGCCCTGAATATGTACTTCTATGCCCTGATTCATTCTCGGATTTGACATTATTAAAATGGGCATTTCAAATTGTAGGCCTGTTGAGACTGCAGGGTCTAGGCTTCTGTATCAGCGGGGGCATTCCGAAATTCAGCGCACAATTCCAGCACTGTCTGTAATCAGTCTGTACGTTGTCTCTGTGGAATGCATGGGTTTTCTTTGGGTGCTCCAGTTTCCTCCCACACTTCAATGACATACCAGCTGGTTAATTGGTTATTGTAAATTGTCCCATGATTAGTTTAGGCTTAGTTGGGTTTGTTAGGAGTTGCTGGGTGGGCCAGAAAGGCCTACTCCACACTGTATCACTAAATAAATAAATAAAGTCCACATTACCTGCACTTTCAGATCCATTATCATTCCACTTTCACCTAGATGGTAGCATGGCAGTTATCATAAAGTTATTACAGGTGGAGTTGAATCCCTGTGTATGGAGTCTGTATGTCTTCTACATGGAAAGCGTGGGGATTCCCCAATTGCACAGTTTAATTGGTCATTGGAGATTGTCCTGTAATTAGGTTAGGGTTAAATCAGGGTTGTCAAGGGTTGCTGGGGCGGTGCTGCTCGAAGGGCTGGAGGGATCTATTCTGCACTGTATTGCTAAGTGAATAAATGATTCCCAAATCGTCAAAGACCATGTCTCTATCTCTACCTAGTGTATTGCATGAGTGAAAAGAAATACAGAGGAACTGAGGCAGCCACTGCTAATGAACGTTTAGAGCTTTAAGTGACTCCAATTTTCGTGAAGACATTTACTTATTTATTGATGTATTGAGATACAACATGGAATAGGCCCTTCCAGCCCTTCGAGCCACACTGCCCAGCAACCCCCGGATTTAATCCTAGTCTAATCATGGGACAATGTACAATGACCAATTAACCCACCAACTGGTACATTTTTGAACTGTGGGAGGAAACTGGAGCACCCAGAGAAAACCCATGCGGACACGAGGAGAACGTACAGACTCCTTACAGGCAGCGATGGGAATTGAACCTTTTGGGCAGAAAGAACGATAGTCTACAGATCAGTGAATTCAAATGAATCGAGGACAGTGGAAGCAGACAGTCCAACTGTCCTTGTTCTTGCCATGTGCTTGGAGATGGAGACTGCCATTTTTTGCAGACTCTGTTCTCCATTTTGTGAGCTTGACATGCTTGGCTTGAAAAATGTTTTAAAGAAAACACAATGATGCTCCAGGTAATCTGCTGGACTGGATTCATTTCCAAATAAGATGTTATTTGTGAGATGTTCTTTGGTTGGATATAACATACAGATTTGTGAATGTCGGGGATGGTGCCTGCCTGGCGTGATTTGAGCGGGTTGCTGATTGAGAACAAAGAGGCATAAATTATCAACTGTCACTTGCTGGGAAGACCATAAGACATATGAGCAGAAATAGGCCATTTAGGCCATCATGTACACTCCACCATTTCATCATAGCTGATCCTGGATCCCATTCAACCCAATACACCTGCCCTCTCACCATATCCCTTGATGTCCTGACCAATTAGGATTCTATCAGCTTCCACTTTGAATTTACCCATGGGCTTGGCCTGTGGCAGTCTGTGGCAGAGCAATCCACAGATTCACTACTCACTGGCTAAAAAAAAATCCTCCTTATTTCTGTTCTAAAAGGTCACTTATCGATTTTAAAGCTGTGCCTCGTAGTTCTGGATACCTCCACCATAGGAAACATCCTCTCCACATCCACTTTCTCCAGTCCTTTCAACATTCTGTAGGTTTCAAAGAGATCGCCACACAATTCATCTAAATTTCAATGAGTACAGGTCCAAAGCTGCCAAACACTCCTTATATGTTAACCCCTTTATTCCCAGAATCATCTTTGTGAACCTCCTTTGAACTCTCTCCAATGACAATACATTCTTTCTGAGGTATAGGGCCCAAAATGGTTGACAATACTCCAAGTGCCGCCTGTCTAGTGTCTTCAGCATTATCTCTTTGTTTTTATATTCTAGTCTCTCTGAAATAAATGCCAACATTGTACTTGCCTTCTTTAACACAGTCTCAGACTGTGAATTAACCTTCTGGAGTCTTGCATGAGGACTCCTAAGTCCCTTTGCGCCTCTGATGTTTGAATTTTCTTGCCACTTACATAAAAAGCTACACTATTGTTCCTTTTACCAAAATATATTATCATACATCTCCCAGCATTGTATTCCAACTGCCACTTTTCTGCCCATTCTTCCAATTTGTCTAAGTCCTGCTGCAATCGCATTGCTTCCTCATCACTACCTACTCCTCCATCTGCATTTTGTATCATCCACAAACTTTGCCACAAAGCCACCATTTCCACTATCTAAAATCATTGACAAACAATATGAAAAATAGCAGGCCTAATACTGACCCCCAACGAACACCTCTGGTCAGTGGCAGCCAACTAGAAAAGGGCCACTTTATTCCCACTTGCTGCCTCCTGTGTGTCAGCTATTCCTCTATCCATGCCAGTACCTTTCCTGTAACACTATAGGATTTTATCTTGTTAAGCAGCCTCATGAGAGGCAAGAGGGGAATAAATGGATGCGGGCTTGGAGCAGAGCCAATGACAAGGTGTTCAAGGTCAGACACATGACCTGTGGCCAGTGACAATGGAATGCAATATTTGAATTGATGAGGAATGGACATAAAGGTGTATGTTTCGTGTGTGCTGGCAGCGGTAACTTCGAAGAATAACTAATGCAGATATAAGCATGAGTGACTCTGCATGGAACATGTGCCGAGTGGATTGGGTCTACAAGGAATGCCTGGCCAGTGTCGACTCCTGTGGCCAGGTACTGAAATACCTTTGCTAATCTTTGACAATTAAGGAGAGTCATGGAATCTTAGTGGGTGTGCACATATTGTATTTAGTGTATGAATTCACGTACTTGTTAGCTTAGACAATAAAGGTACTTTTTGGTAAATACGGATCTCTCTGTCCCTCGCTAATCATTACTACATGCGGTGATTCTTACAACGAACCCAGGTCCCATGTACTGTAAAAGGTTGTGCTAACCATTATGCTACCATGCCAGCTTAATTCATGACCGTAATTCCCACGTCTTTTCCCTGCAAGGGACCATTTTTAATTTTTGTGTCATGATCTAATCACTAGAGGGAGCTAATTAGTAATAACACAGTATCTCTTAAAGAATCTTATAATCACCATCAGGTATCACACTGACATTTTATTCCTTCTTCTACAGAAGGCAGACAAAATGGAAATGGAACAAAGAATTTGCTGCTGCAATTTTTATTGTTTCCATAGTAACTGCACCTGGCAGAAAATGAACGGGTACCAGACTTCATGCAGTGAAAGGAGAAGCAAGGAAAGATTTAAAGAGACCTGAGGGTGGTGTAACAGTTAGTGTCATGCTACACAGCTCCAGCAATGAGAAGCATGGAGTTCAATTCCCACTGCTGTCTGTAAGGAGTTTGTCTGTTCTCCCTGCGACAACATGCGTTTCTGCCTGGTGCTCCAGTTTCTTCCCACATTCCAAAGACATCCAGGTCCATTACAGAGGCGGGAATGGATTCTCAACATTCTTGGATTTCAGTGTTTTAAAAGGGATAGAGAGGGGGGAAAAGGGGAGGAGGGGTGGCATTACGGGTCAGGGATACTATTACAGCTACAAAAAGAGTGGGTAATGTAGCAGGATCCTCTTTTGAGTCAGTATGGGTGGAAGTCAGGAACGGGAAGGGAGTAGTTACTCTATTGGGGGTATTCTATAGGCCCCCTGGTAGCAGCAGAGATACAGAGGAGCAGATTGGGATGCAGATTTTAGAAATGTGCAAAAATAACATGGTTGTTATCATGGGTGACTTTAACTTCCCTAATATTGATTGGCACCTGATTAGTTCCAATGGTTTAGATGGGGCAGAGTTTGTTAAGTGTGTCCAGGACAGATTCCTGTCACAGTATGTGGACAGGCCGACCAGGGGGAATGCCATACTAGATCTAGTACTAGATAATGAACCGGTTCAGGTCACAGATCTCTCAGTGGATGAGCATCTGGGGGACAGTGACCACCGCTCCCTGGCCTTTAGCATTATCATGGAAAAGGATAGAATCAGAGAGGACAGGAAAATTTTTAATTGGGGAAGGGCAAATTATGAGGCTATAAGGCTAGAAATTGCGCGTGTGAATTGGGATGATGTTTTTGCAGGGAAATGTACTATGGACATGTGGTCGATGTTTAGAGATCTCTTGCAGGATGTTAGGGATAAATTTGTCCCGGTGAAGAAGATAAGGAATGGTAGGGTGAAGGAACCATGGGTGACAAGTGGGGTGGAAAATCTAGTCAGGCGGAAGAAGGCAGCATAATGAGGTTTAGGAAGCAAGGATCAGATGGGTCTATTGAAGAATATAGGGAAGCAAGAAAGGAACTTAAGAAGGGGCTGAGAAGAGCAAGAAGGGGGCATGAGAAGGCCTTGGCGAGTAGGGTAAAGGAAAACCCTAAGGCATTCTTCAGTTATGTGAAGAACAAAAGGATGACAGGAGTGAAGGTAGGACCGATTAGAGATAAAGGTGGGAAGATATGCCTGGAGGCTGTGGAAGTGAGCGAGGTCTTCAATGAACACTTCTCTTCGGTATTTACCAATGAGAGGGAACTTGATTATGGTGAGGACAATATGAGTGAGGTTGATGTTCTGGAGCATGTTGATATTAAGGGAGAGGAGGTGTTGGAGTTGTTAAAATACATTAGGATGGATAAGTCCCCGGGGCCTGACGGAATATTCCCCAGGCTGCTCCATGAGGCAAGGGAAGAGATTGCTGAGCCTCTGGCTAGGATCTTTATGTCCTCATTGTCCAAGGGAATGGTACCAGAGGATTGGAGGGAGGCGAATGTTGTCCCCTTGTTCAAAAAAGGTAGTAGGGATAGTCCGGTAATTATAGACCAGTGAGATTACGTCTGTGGTGGGAAAGCTGTTGGAAAAGATTCTTAGAGATAGGATCTCTGGGCATTTAGAGAATCATGGTCTGATCAGGGACAGTCAGCATGGCTTTGTGAAGGGCAGATCGTGTCTAACAAGCCTGATAGAGTTCTTTGAGGAGGTGAACAGGTGTATAGATGAGGGCAGTGCAGTGGATGTGATCTATATGGATTTTAGTAAGGCATTTGACAAGGTTCCACATGGTAGGCTTATTCAGAAAGTCAGAAGGCATGGGATCTAGGGAAGTTTGACCAGGTGGATTCAGAATTGGCTTGCCTGCAGAAGGCAGAGGGTGGTGGTGGAGGGAGTACATTCAGATTGGAGGATTGTGACTAGTGGTGTCCCACAAGGATCTGCTCTGGGACCTCTACTTTTCGTGATTTTTACTAACAAACTGGATGGGGGGTAGAAGGGTGGGTTGGCAAGTTTGCAGATGACGCAAAGGTTGGTGGTGTTGTAGATAGTGTAGAGGATTGTCGAAGATTGCAGAGAGACATTGATAGGATGCAGAAGTGGGTTGAGAAGTGGCAGATGGAGTTCAACTGGGAGAAGTGTGAGGTGGTACACTTTGGAAGGACAAACTCCAAGGCAGAGTACAAAATAAATGTCAGGATACTTGGTAGTGTGGAGGAGCAGAGGGATCTGGGGGTACATGTCCACAGATCCCTGAAAGTTGCCTCACAGGTAGATAGGGTAGTTAAGAAAGCTTATGGGGTGTTAGCTTTCATAAGTCGAAGGATAGAGTTTAAGAGTCGCGATGTAATGATGCAGCTCTATAAAACTCTGGTGAGGCCACACTTGTAGCATTGTGTCCATTTCTGGTCGCCTCACTATAGGAAGGATGTGGAAGCATTGGAAAGGGTACAGAGGAGATTTACCAGGATGCTGCCTGGTTTAGAGAGTATGCATTATGATCAGAGATTAAGGGAGCTAGGGTTTTACTCATTGGAGAGAAGGAGGATGAGAGGAGACATGATAGAGGTATACAAGATAATAAGAGGAATAGATAGAGTGGATAGCCAGCACCTCTTCTCCAGGGCACCACTGCTCAATACAAGGGGACATGGCTTTAAGGTAAGGTGTGTGAAGTTCAAGGGGGATATTAGAGGAAGGTTTTTCACTCAGAGAGTGGTTGGTGTGTGGAATGCACTGCCTGAGTCAGTGGTGGAGGCAGATACACTAGTGAAGTTTAAGAGACTACTAGTCAGGTATATGGAGGAATTTAAGGTGGGGGGTTATATGGGAGGTAGGGTTTGAGGGTCGGCACAACATTGTGGGCCGAAGGGCCTGTAATGTGCTGTACCATTCTATGTTCTATGTTCTATGTTAGGGTTAATAAATTGAGTGTATGCTGTGTTGTCACCACAGGAACGGCAACACTTGCGAGCTGTTCCCAGCAAATCTTGTGTTAGTCGTTGATGCAAAACAGTGCATTTCACTGCATGTTTGAATGTTTTGCTTTGCATGTGACAAGTAAAGCTAACCTGTAATCTTTTTTTTTTGAGGGGCAACTTCTTAACATGCAGTTTGGCACATATATGTCAGGAGCCAGCAGAGAAAGTAGTTGAAGCAGGTACAATAACAATATTTAACAGACATTTGGAATGTTTCATAGGGAAATAAGTGCATTTCAAGCGGAGGTTGATAGGCTCTTGATTCGTTAGTGAATGAAAGATTGTGGGGAGAAGGCAAGAGAGAGAAATAGATCAGCAACGATGTAATTGTGGCGCAGACTTGATGATCAGAATAGGACAATTCTGCTCCTCTGCCATATGTTCTTATGGTCTAAATAATGTCAAAGCAGATGCATGTGAATGTCTTCCGCATCTAGAAGGGTTGTTTACAGCTCTGGGTAGACATAAGGGAGGAGATGTAGGCACAAATATTACTCCTTCTATGGTTACAGGGGAAAAAAGGGAGGAGTAGTGGGGTGAATAAGGATGAGCGAACCAGGGAGTCACAGAGACAGAGATCCCTACAAGAAACGGAAAGTGGCTGGAGGGGAAGATGCAGTTGATAGCGGGATCAGATTGGAAGCTCAGACAAAACAAGGACAGTCTATTTTTCTCCATAGATTTTGCACACATCTTGTTTGCTGCTAATTGACAAAGATTTCCGTTCAGAATGTTATCCAACTGTGAATGCCACATGCTCAGGCATTTCCGCTCCTTAGCTGATGAGATCCTTCAAGACCCAAAGGTTGCAGCTGTGTTTGGCTTCAATGTGAAGCTCCTTCTTCAAGTAGTGTTTGGACTGGGCCTCCATCTGGAGAGAAGTCTAGAAACAGAACAGTCCGCTCCGCTTATTTCTCTGGAATATATGTTGATCTATATCTCAGAAGCACAGCAGAGGTCAGATTGTTGGCTGTTTGACAGCCACACTCACAGATGGCTAATATAAATTGGTCATAACAGTTTCCAGAACACTATTTTCCAAGAACAGGATTGGTCTGAAACCAAGGGACTTGCAGACAGGGAAGATGAGATGTTTCTAACTCTGACTGCCACAATATGCAACATATTATAGAACAGTTCCAAAAGACTGTCCATTCAGGCCTCGGCTTAAAATTAGTTGTTTTTTTTTGAGGTTCATACGGATTTTTCTGTGGAATGAGCTGGGAGTTAGGGGTCACATTTAGGGACAGGATGAAGGAGAGTTAGAAGTCAGGCTGGAGTCCAAGTCATAGTGCTCTGAAGTTGAAGGCCACAGACATCCATGGATGGATGTCAGGTCTTTAAGCGCTGTGGACAAAGACCAGTGAAGACAAGGACTGGTCACTCCCCCAAAGAATAGGCAGCCATTGATCTAAGGGATCATGGGTTTGTGCCTCTGGTGGACTGAGTTAAGCAGTGTCTGCTGTGACTGTGGATTCCAATGTGGGAGTGACAGTCCTTGCCATACTGTGTACAGCAGAACACTGAGGTAGCTCGGACATCTTGGGCAGCTTGGGCACAGAGCTTTCGGTGAGCTCTCTTTTTCTCTGCTTGTTGCATTAGAGTGGTCTTGTACCTCAATAGACCCTTCTTCACCTCCTACTTCCAGGCACACCTGTCTGAGGCGAGTGACTGTCACGTGTTGGTGCTAGTACCCAGGGCCTTGAGGTTGCGCCTGCAGGTGTCCTTGTAGTGCAGCTGAGGTATTCCTGTTGGCCTCTTTCCAGACTCTAGCTCCCCAAGAGTGGCCTAGCCAGCGCATATGTCTCTATTTGAGGAAGGTAAGCCAGGAGCTGGTGTCTGCACTCTCGAGCACTGTGTTGTTGGTAACCTTGTCTTCCCAGGTGATACCAAGTATGAGTCTGAGGCACTGCATATGGAAAGCGTTGAGTCGCTGCTCTTGTTTTGTGCGCAGTGTCCAAGTTTCTCTGGCGTAGAGCAAAGTGCTCAGCACACAGGCTGTGTACACCTGGACTTTGGTGTTCATGGTGAGTCTGTTGTTGGCCCAGACTCTCTTAGTCAACCTTGAGAGGGCTGTGGCTGCTTTTCTGATGCGCCCGTTGATCTAGCTTTCAAGTGATTGGTTATCTGAGATCGCGGAGCCCAGGTATATGAATTTGTGGATGACTTTCAGCTCATTGTTGACAATGTTAATGGATGGCTTGTTTTCAATGTCTTGTCCTATCACCTGTGTCCTCTTCAGGATGATAGTCAGGCCGAACTCTCTGCAGGCTTCCACAAAGCAGGTCATAAGATCTCGTAGCTCCTGCTATGCGTGAATTGCAACAGCTGAGTCATAGGCAAACAGGAAGTTTCTGAGGAACCTTATCTGCTCTTTGATCCTCGCTCTGAGCCTTGACAGTCTGAAGACCTTTCTGTCTGATCCTGAAGGGAGATAAGTGCCCTCAGTGGCCTTCCCAAATGCAGACTTGAGCAGGACTGCAAAGAAGATGCTGAGCAGAGTTGGAGCCAGGACACACCCCTGTTCTACCCCGCTGAGGATGTTAAAGGACTCTGATGTGGCGCCATCAAACACTATGCTCCCCTTTATGTTGTCATGAAACAACCTGATGATACTGAGTAGGATTGACGGGCAGTCAATCTTGGCAAGGATGTCAAACAAGCCCATTCTGCTCACGAGGTTGAATGCCTTAGTAAAATCAATGAAGGCGATGTAGCGTGGCTTCTGCTGTTCTCTGCACTTTTCTTGCAGTTGCCTGAGGGAGAAGATTATGTCAATGGTAAGACCGCTCAGCTCTGAACTCAAACTGAGACTCGTGATAGACGCTTTCTGCGAGCAGCTGGAGTCTCTTCAGGGTGACTCAAGCAAAATGCTTTCCCACAATGCTGTGAAGAGAGATGCCGCAATGGTTGTTACAGTCGCTCCCGTTGCCCTTGTTCTTGTGGAGAGCGACGATGTTTGCATCCCTCCTGTCTTGGGGTACACTGCCTTCTCTCCAACACTGGCAGGGGATTCGGTGCAGTTTTGGGATGAGGTTGCTCTTGGCACATTCGAGAACCTCAGGAGGGATGGCATCTTTTCCAGGTGCTTTCCCGGAAGAAAGTGCTTCCAGTGCCTCGCTGCGTTCCTCCGGAGTGTGGTCTTCATCATGTTGGGCAGAGATTCAATGGTATTCAGAGCTTTATCTGTAACAACAGTCTCTCAGGCATACAGCTCCGAGTAATGTTCCACCCAGCGTTCCATCCGTTGTGTTTTGTCCTTGACGACCTCTCCCGTTGATGACTTTAGTGGGGCGGTCTTGCTCTGTAATGGACCAATGGCTTGCTTGGTTCCATCATACATTCCTCTGATGTTGCTAACGTCAGCAGCTTCCTGGATCTTGGAGCAGAGCTGGAGCCAGTAGTCATTGGCACACCGCCTGGCAGCCTGTTGAACTTTGTCCCGGGTAGACCGGAGCACTTGCAGGTTCTTCTCGCTAGGAGAGGACTTGAACACTGTCAGTGCTTTTCTCTTCTCTTCAATCAGAGGCAACAGCACTTCAGAGTAGGCCTCAAACCAGTCAGCAGACTTGGCTGTCTTTTTTCCGAAGGTGGATATCACAGTGTTGTAGGCGGTGTCCCACAGGTTTTCCCATCTCTTCCTGACATTGGTGTCGGGAGAGCCAGGGCTTGCACAAACTCGGCTATTTTTACAGGGTCACAAATATCGCTGGTGTCAATGCATGGCCTTCCCTCCCTTCTGGAACAATGGAACATATTCTGCAGATCCTGGAAATCCAGAGCAAGATGCACAAAATGCAGCAGGCAGCATCCACAGAGGGAAATAAACAGCTGATGTATTGGGCTAAGATGAAAGGTCTCGGCCCGAAACATTGACTGTCTATTCCTCGCCACGGATGCTACCTCCTGAGTTCCTCCATCATTTTGTGCACGTTACTTTGGGTGCTCTGGTTCTCTACCACATTCCAAGGATGTGCAGGTTGGTATGGCAATTGGTCACATGGGGCACAATTGCATTGTGGGTTCAGCAGGCCGGAAGGTCTTGTTACCGTGTTGTATCTCAAAATAAATAAATAAATGTAACAGTCTAGGGGAAATCTCATTGTACCCTATCGAATACTGAAATGCCTAGGTCGACAGGATGTGAAGAGGATTTTTTCTCTAGTGGGTAGTCTACGACCAGAATCAGAATATAAGGATGCTCCATTAGAACAGAGATAAGGAGGAATTTCTTTAGCAAGAGGGTAGTGAATCTCTGGAATTCATTGCAACAGATGCCATTGGAGGCCAAGTCATTTGGTGAATTTAAAGTGGAGGTTGATAGGTTCTTGATTAGTAAAGGTGTCAAAGGTTACAGGGAGAAGGGAGGAGAATGGTTTATAGAGGAATATTAAATCATCCATGATCAAATGGTGGAGCAGATTCGATGGGCCGAATAGCCTAATTCTGTTCCTATGTTTTATGGTCTAAACATTCGTTCTCATCACTACCATCACACAGAGGTTACAGTGGTTATTGTGCAAAAGTCTCAGGCACATACTGTATGTATAGCTAGGGTGTCTAAGACTTTAGCACTGTACTGTAGTAATTTTATACTGTACTGCTGCCACAAAATAAACTAAATTTCACAACATATGTGAGTGATGATAACCCTGATTCTGATAGGGGTCTCTGTGTGGACTGAGAGTGGGAACAGGGCAGGATGAGGGGAGTCATGGTTGGGAAAAGGGGAAGTGAGAGGGGAGGGAGTGGAAAGTACCAGAGAGACATTCTGTAATCATCAATAAACCAGTTGTTTGGAATCAAATAACTTTGCCTGCTGTCTCAGGGCTGGGTTCGTCTGCACCCGTGCCAAACGCTGCCCCCGGCACTCCTCCTCTGCCACCTGTCCTGCACCCCTCCTGCGGCACTCCACCCTCACCATTCCCCAAATCCTTTGCTCCCGCCGGATTTACAAATCCACTCTCCACTCCATGTTGACAAATCCAGTACTGTGCAACATAGGCAACATGGCTATGTATTGTGTATGTGCCTAAGACATTTGCACAATGCTGTACACCCTCTGTAAAATACATTGCTGCTACTCAGCATCATCTCTCCAACCTGTGACACCTACCACCAGTCACGCAGCTATGTAATCCCAGTTCAGAGTACCAACTCAGTATGTTGATCCACATTTCTAAATAGTCAATGAACCCACAAAGACTACCTTCCTATTTTATTCTCTTTTTGTACTATTTATTTAATTTTATGTACTTATTGTATCTTAAAGTAACTTTTCAATGTACTTCTCTGTTTTGCTGATGCAAGACAACAAATGACACAACTAAGAAACAAAAGCCCTTCCCACCATTGAGCACATCTACAAAGAGCACTGCCTCACACAAGCAGCATGCACTATTAAGGACCCCCAGGCTCCTGAACCACCATGGATAACTTCATTCACCTCAGCACTGAACTGATTCCACAACCCATGGACTCACATTCAAGGACTCTAAACTTATATGTTGGTGTTATTTATTTATTTATCTGTTTGTTTGTTTATTTATTTATTTATTTATTTACACAGTTTGTTTTCTGTTGCACATTGGCTGCTTGTCAGTCTTTGTGTGTAGGATTTCACTAATTCTATTGCATTTCTTTGTTCTACTGTGACTGCCTGTAAGAAAATGAATCTCAAGGTGACGTATATGTACTTTGGTGATAAACTTACTCGGAATAATAAACCTGATTATGATCCTGGATGTGTACTAACTTTAGAGGACTTCAGTGTAACCTAATTTCACTTTGTAACACACATCTCAGTGGTTTTAACTGCACTTACATTTGAGGATGTTACAACTGCTCTGGAGCAAGTTCAACATCACTTCTTACTCTTACTCCAACTTCTTGATGTAGCTACATTTAACATGGTTACCAGGTACTTAAGACTGAAGTGACATTCTGAACTGTGGTCATACTTGTGCGATTTTCTCTCCACTACCTGGTCTTACAATGTCCTCTTCTTTATCAACTGTTAGTATAAATGTTTTATCAATCCATATTGCATTTCTTTTTTAGGCACTCATGTTGTCTTCTGCAACAATTTCTGCATTTAAGGTGCATTACAAATACTCTCCCACTTTTTCCTGTGCCTCACACTCCAGCAAACGTACTTCTTCCTGTTTGCTAAGTGACTTTTATACCCTGGCATTAGATAGATCTGTAGCTCCGCATGTCTGTGCTTTCCTTGAGTTAAATATATTTCACTCAGATTCAACAAGTAGTCTGATCTGTCTTCAAAAGTTCCTTCATACCTGCAGTTATCTGCTAACAGTTCTAGTTCCATTATGTCAGTGTCAAGTCTACCTACTTAAGGCTGTGAGCAAAGAAATGATAGCATCAGTTCTAGGGGGTTTGTTTATTTGAGGGGGTCTTTCCTGGTTGGCTAGTGGTCTTTCTGAGGGTTCAGTACTGGGACTGTTACTTTCACATTGTTTGTCAGTGATTTAGATAATGGAGTTGATGGCTTTGTGGCAAAGTTTGTGAATGATATGAAGATAGGTGGAGGAGTAGGTAGTGCTGAGGAAGCAATGCGATTGCAGCAGGACTTAGACAAATTGGAAGAATGGGCAAAAAAGTGGCAGATGGAATACAGTGTTGGGAAATGTATGATAATGCATTTTGGTAAAAGGAACAATAGTACAGACTATTATCTAAATGGGGAGAAAATTCAAACATAAGAGGTGCAAAGGGACTTAGGAGTCTTTGTGTAAGACCCCCAGAAGGTTAATTCACAGGTTGCGTTTGTGGTAAAGAAGGCAAATGCAATGTTGGTATTTAATTCAAGGAGAATAGAATATAAAAACAAGGAGATAATGTTGAAGCTTAAAAGACATTAGTCAGGCCACACTTGGAATACTGTCAACAGTTTTGGGCCACATATCTCGGGGAGGATGTGTTATCATTGGAGAAAGTCCAGAGGAGATTCATGAGGATAATTCCAGGAATAAAGGGGTTGACATATGGCAGCTTTTGGCCTGCACTCACTGAAATTTAGGAGAATGTTTTGGGATCTCAGTGAAACCTACCAAATGTTGAAAGGACTAGATAAAATGGATGTGGAGAGGATGTTTCCTCTGTTGGGTTATCCAGAACTAAAGGGCACAGCCTCAGAACTGAGGGGTGACCTTTTAGAGCAGGAGTAAGGAAGAATTTTTTTTTTGCCAAAGGATGGTGAATCTGTGGAATACTCTGCCATACACTACGGTGGAGGCCAAGACTGTGAGAATATTTAATGCAGAAGTTGATAGATTCCTGATTGGTCAGGGTATCAAGGGATGTGGTGAGAGGGCAGGTGTATGGGGTTGAATGGGATCTGGGATCAAGCCATGATGAAATGGCAGAGCGGACTTGATGGGCTGAATGGCCTAATTCTGCTCCTATGTCTTGTGGTCTTGTGGTCTTATGGTCTAAGCGGCCAAAGTGCTACATCTGTCCATTCACCTTCTCCCTCACCTATATTCAGGGCCCTAAACAGTCCTTCCAGGTGAGGCTACACTTCACCTGTGAATCATTTGGGATCATCTATTGTGTCTAGTTCTCCAAATGTGATCTCTCCTTCATTGGTTAGACCAATCATAAATTGGGAACTTCGTCAAGCACCTCTGCTCCATCTGCCAAAAGCAGAACTTCCTGATTGCCAAACATTTTAATTCTGACTCTCACTCCCCTTCCCACATGTCAGTACATGGCCTCTTCTTGTGCCATGATGACGCTATCCTCAGGAGCAGAACCTTATATTCCGACTGGATAGCCTCAACCTGATGGCGTGAGTATTGATTTCTCCCTCTGGTATTAATATTTTCCCTCCTCCTCCTCCCCTCTTCTTCTGTTGCCCACTTTGGCTTCTTACCTCTTCTCATCTGGCTATCACCTCACCCTGGGTCCCCTCCTCCTTCCCTTTCTCGCATGGGGCACTCTCCTCTCCTATCAGATTCCTTCCTTTCCATCCCCTTACCTTTCCATCCCACCTGGCTTCACCTATCACTTTCTAGCTATCCTCCTTCCCATCACCCCACCTTTTTATTCTGCCACCTTCCCCCTTTCTTTCCAGCCCTGAAGAAGGGTCTCAACTGTTTATTCATTTGGATAGATGCTGCCTGATCTGATGAGTTGCTCCAGCATTTTATGTGTGTTGCGAAAGACATCAGCAGTCCAAACGCTATCATTCTTAAGGGATACATAGCTAAGTCAAACAGAGCCCAGTGTGTATAACAAGAACCATCAAATGGGCATTGTAAAGTTGAGATGAGCACTGTATATGAGCCAGGAAGTGTGTAGGGAAATTGGAGAATCTTGTGCACTGGTTTAGAAACTGGCTATGTTGACTATCAGGCTAGCAAACAGAGTTTGGGAGGGTTGGAGATCTGAGAGTATTTCTGGAACCAGTCATGGTATGGAGGAGGGGTGTCATTTGGAACACGATCAACTTGGTGGGTCTTTTAAGCTCTAATCAGTGACAGATTCCATACCCATAATAATCTGTATCTGTGGATTCCTGCAGTGCTACGAGGCCTGAGATAATTTTAAGGAAACTGCAATTCATCTACTGTCTGGGAATTCTGTAACCCTCTAGACTCAATTATCAAAATTCTCCATCTTTAACCTACTTACTTGGAGTAAAAGAAATTGCAGAGGCATGAGAGGAACTGGAGTTAAGGAAATTACAGAGGCATGAGAGAGGAATAGGAGTATATTAGAAAGGTATGAGAGAGGAGTTGGCCAGAATTGATTGGAAAAGAACACAGGCAGGGATGAAGGCAGTGTAGCAATGGTTGGAATTTCTAGAAGCAATTTGGAAGGCACAGAATATATATATCCTAGAGATGAAGAAGTAATCTAAAGGAAAGATGACACAACCGTAGCTAACAAGAGAAGTCAAAGCCAACATAAAAGCCAAAGGGAGGGCATATGTAGAGCAAAAAATTTGTGGGTAGTTAGAGGATTGCAAAACCTTTAAAAAACAACAGAAGGCAATTAGAAAATCATTTAGAAGGTAAAGATGGAATAAGCTAGTCAATAATATTAAGAAGGATACCAAAACTTTCTTCAGATACATAAAGTGTAAAAGAGAGGTGAGAGTGGATATCAGACTGCTAGTAAACTGTGCTGGAGAGGTAGTAATAGGAAGCAAGAAAGAGGTGGATAAAATGAATAAGTGTTTTGCACCAGTCTTCACTCTGAAAGACACTAGCAGTACGGTAGAAGTTCCAGGTGTCAGGGGTCATGAAATGTGCGAAGTTACCATAAAAAGAGAGAAGCTTCTTGGGAAACTGAAAGGTCTGAAGGTAGATAAGTCACCTGGACCAGATGGCATACATCCCAGAGTTCTGAAATAGGTAGCTGACGAGATCGTGGAGGCATTAGTAATGATCTTTCAAGAGTCATTAGATCCTAGAATGCCTCTGGAAGAATGGAAAATTGCAAATGTCACTCCACTCTTCAAGAAGGGAGAGAGGCAGAAGAAAGGAAACAATAGGCCAATTAGTCTGCCCTCAGTGGTTGGGAAGATGTTGGAGTCGATTATTAAAGATGATGTCTCAGGATACTTGGAGGCACATGATAAAATAGGTCATAGTCACCATGGTTTCCTCAAGGGAAAATCTTGCCTGTCAAATCTGCTGGATTTCTTTGAAGTAACAAGCAGGACAGACAAAGGAGAATCAGTTGATATTGTGTACTTGGATTTTCAGAAGATTTTGACAAGGTGCCACACATGAGACTGTTTAACAAGCTATGAGCCCATGGTATTACAAGAAAGATTCTAGTATGGATAAAACAGCAGCCGACTGGCAGGAGGCAGAGCGGGAATAAAGGGAACCTTTTCTGGTTGGCTGCCAGTGACTTGTGGTGTTCTGCAGGTGTCTGTGTTGGGACTAATTCGTTTTACATTATACAGTATGTCAATGATTTGTATGATGGGATTGATGGATTTGTTACAAAGTTCACAAACAATATGAAGCTATGTGGAGAAGCAGGTAGTTTAGAGGAAATAGAGTGGCTACAGGAGGACTCAGACAGATTAGGAGAATGGACAAAAAAATGGTTGACGAAATACAGTGTCGGGAAGTGTATGGTTTTTGGTAGAAGAAATGAAAGGGTTGACTGTTCTCTAAATAGAGAGAAAATAGAAATAACTGAGGTGCAAATGTACTTGTGACTCATTGTGCAGTATTCCCTGAAGGTTAATCAACCTTTAGGGTTAACTTCCTGAAGGCTGAGTCAGTGGTGAGGAAGGCAAATGAAATGTTGCCATTCATTTCCAGAGGACTTGAATATAAAAGCAAGGATGTAATGTTGACATTTTATATAGCACTGGTGAGGCCTCACCTGGAATATTGTGAGCAGTTTTGTGTCCCTTATCTTAGAAAGGATGTACTGAAACTAGAGAGTGTCCAACAGGAGTTTTCGGACGTGATTCCAGGATTGAATGGCTTGTCATATGAAGAGCGTCTGATGGCTCTGAGACTGCATTTGCTGGAATTCAGAAGAATGAGCGATAACCTAATTGAACCCTATCAAATGGTGAAAGGCCTTGATAGAGTGGATTTGGAGAGGATGTTTCCCATGGCAGGAGAAACTAAGAGCAGAGGACACAGCCTCAGAATAGAGGAACATCCTTTTGTAACAGAGTTAAGGAGAAATATTTAGCCAGAGCATGGTTAATCTGTGGAATTCTTTATCACAGGCAGCTAAGGAGACCAAATCTTTATGTACATTTAAGGCAGTGGCTGATAGATTCTTGACTGGTCAGGGCATAAAGGGATACAGGGCAGGAGACTGGGTCTGAGAGGAAAATTGGATCAGCTGTGATGAAATGGCAGAGCAGGCACGATGTGCTAAATAGCCTAATTCTGCTCCTATATCATTGGGTCTTATAGTCTTACTCTTTTTTCAGTAGCAGAACAAGCCACCTTTGATCTGGGTCAGTTCTTTCTCCCTCTGTGAGTACGGACTGACCCACTGGTTGTGCCCCATAGCCCTGCTATTAGCAACATAAAACATATACAAAGCATAATCTGCCTTGGCCGCATTTACCCATTTCATCTCACTTTTTCAGAGACATCTCCTTTGTCCTAGCCATCCAATCACCAACATCTCTGCATGAACAATCAACTTGTTTTAACTCTTTCCCAATTGTGGTGAAGTGTCTTCAACGTGAAACGTTAGCTCAGTTTGTCTTTCCACAGCTACTGACCAATCTTAAAGTTCAAAGTAAAATTATTATGGAAGTACATAGTTGTCACCATAGGCAGTACAACCCTGAGTTTCATTTTCTTGTGGGCAGTCTCAATAAATCCAATAACCATAATAGAATCGATGAAAGATTGCCCCGATTGGGAATACATCCAGTATGCAAAAGGTAACACACTGCAAATCCAAAAAGAAAGAAATAATAATAATAGTAATACATAAGCACTAAATATCAAGAGCATGAGAGGAAGAGTTCTTGAAAGTGAGTCTATAGTTTGTGAGAACATTGTTTCGGTGATTGGGCAAGTGAAGTTGAATGAAGTTATGTCCTTTGGTTCCTGAACCTGGTGGTGTGACTCCTGAGGCCCCTGTATCTTCTTCCTGGTGGCAGCAGTGAGAACAGAGCACGTCCTGTGTGGTGGGTGGTCCTTGATGTTGGATGCAGCTTTCCTGCGACAATATTCCATGTAGAGTTCAATGGTGGGGAGGGCTTTACCCGTGATGGACTGGGCTGTACCCATTACTCTTTGTAAGATTTTCCATTCAATGTTTCCAGACCAGGCCATGTTGCAGCCAGTCAATATAACCTACTGAACATTTCCAGCATTTCCTGCTATAAATGCAACATTGAGATTTCCAGGAAAGGCAATAAACTCAGAGTAGAGGTCTCCACTCTCCATTCACTCAGCAACTGATTAGAAACATGACCTCCAAGTTGTAAGTGTTCTTCAATTACCAGAGGTTTTGGATCATATTGTCAGTTACTTGTCTGGAATCAGAGAGTCACTCAGCACAGTAACAGGCCTTGTGCCAGCCACTAACCACCCATCTGTTTATGTTTTCCCCTCCTACAGAAACTTGAAGTTTCTGTCACACTCCTACAGGCAAAGAGTAATTTACAGAACCAGCTAACTTTGGAATGGAGAGGAAACCAGAACACCTGAGAGAAGCATACACAGACACTAGAAGAACATGCAAACTTCACACTGACAGCAATGCAGGTCAGGAATGACTGGAGCAGTGGGGCAGCAGCTCTCCTAGAGAAACAACAAAGATTATCTTTTATATACCACTTACTACCCTGCAAACATCAGGCTCATGAACCAAAGAGGATAACCTCACTCAATTTCACTTGCCCCACCATTGCAATATGGACTCACTTTCAAGGACTCTTCATCTCATGTTCTTTACATTAATTGCTTATTCATTGATTTATTATAATTTCTTTCATTTTGCATTGGTACAATTAGTTAACTTTTGCACACCAGTTGAGTGCTCAAGTTGCTGCAGACTTTCATTGGTTTTGTTATGGTTATTATTCTATTCTGGATTTATTGAGTATGACTGCAAGAAAAGACAGCAGGCTGTGAAGAAAGCTAATGGCATGCTGGCCTTCATAACAAGGGGAATTGAGTATAAGAGCAAAGAGGTCCTTCTGCAGCTGTACGGGGCCCTGGTGAGACCACACCTGGAGTACTGTGTGCAGTTTTGGTTTTCAAATTTGAGGAAGGACATTCTTGCTATTGAGGGAGTGCAGCGTAAGTTCACAAAGTTAATTCCTGGGATGGCGGGACTGTCATATGTCGAAAGATTGGAGCGATTGGGCTTGTATACTCTGGAATTTAGAAGGCTGAAAGGAGAGCTTATTGAAACATGTAAGATTATTAAGGGATTGGACACGCTGGAGGCAGTAAGCATGTTCCCGCTGATGGGTGAGGCCAGAACCAGAGGCCACAGTTTAAGAATAAGGGGTAGGCCATTTAGAACGGAGTTGAGGAAAAACTTTTTCACCCAGAGAGTGGTGGATATGTGGAACGCTCTGCCCCAGAAGGCTGTGGAGGCCAAGTCTCTGGATGCTTTCAAGAGGGAGATGGATAGAGCTCTTAAAGATAGCAGAATCAAAGGTTATGGGGATAAGGCAGGAACTGGATACTGATTGTGGATGATCAGCCATGATCACAGTGAATGGTGGTTGCTGGCTCGAAGGGCCGAATGGCCTACTCCTGCACCTATTGTCTATTGTCTAAAATGAATCTGTGCTGTATATAGTGACATACAGTATATGTACTTTGATAATAAATTTAGTTTGAACTTTTGAAATACAAGTATATATATTTCTCTTGCAAACTCAAGATGTCTGCGAATACATTTCGAGTCAGAGACGTACAGAATGGGAACAGACCCTTTTGTCTATAGATTGTACATCAGCCATCCACTGCCCATTTCCACTAATACTGCCAATTCAAATCTTTCAGGATATTACTTACATCTGGAGTGAAGCTCTGTATAAAGTGTTTATGTAATTCACCTGCCATCTCTTTACTTTCCAATATTAAATATCCAGATTTACTTTCTCAATGATATTAAGTGTTAGGATATTCCGAGCAATTTTCGCAGTATGCACCAGGGCAACCATGCCGTTAATCAGGCAAGGATTTAGCATTTGAGGTATTGATTGTTGTAATGAGTGAAGAATAAAAGAAAAGTCCGGAGATAAGCCATTTCAGTTACCTTATTTCATTATTTTATTCATTGATTTGAGCACGGTAAAGTTGGACAACTTCCTCTAATCATTTTGTGGGATTTGCCCTACATTCAAAAATACTATTAACAAAATCAATAAAATTATGATTTGACATATATTTGAGAAATAAAATCACTCTATATTTGAACAATATTTGCAACGTGGAACATCAGAGGTAAACAGGTATATAAAACAAGAACTAATTTCCTGAATTTGCGAAAACACGATCAAAGTTACTGTTCGGCAGAAAGCACTCTTTTACCTCATCCAATCCTAAACTATGAGTGGACTCGGTGAATAGAGAGAGAGAGAGAGTGAGAGGGAGAGAGAGAGAGAGAGTGATAGTGAGACAGAGAGAGAGAGAGAGAGAGAGAGAGAGAGAGACAGAGTGAGAGAGAGAGAGATATTTTGGTCTCTGTCAATTTTCATCACTAGCAGCTCAACTGGCATCCAGGTGGATGTGAAGAAGCATTTGAGGTTTGGTTCACAACACAAGGTTGTTGAAGGATAGAAATGAACAGGGCATATTGCATTTCAGATTGTAGTGCATTATCAGCAATGGTTGTTAAATAACTGCACCACCCTGTCCAGGCTAAAGATCTTCCCTTCAAGGAGTTATGCATCACTTTTTTATTATTCTTCATATTACTGTGGTAGGAATTAAGTCCTTCAAGGGCTGTTTAACTGAAGGAATCAAGCTCCAGCAAAAACCGAAACCATTTTGAGTTTTGTATGTCCCCTTGTTGTCTTATGATGAAATACTCAGCAGGGAAGGCCATACCTGCGAGAAGAGAAACAGGATCAATATTTCAGGTGGGAGATGTTTTGTCAGATCTGTGACTTGAAAATGTTGTGCCTGTTCCTCTTCCCAAAGGTGCCGCCCGACCTGCTAAGTATTTCCAGCATTTTGCTTTTGCTTTTAGATTTCCAGTGTCTGCAGAGTTTTATTTTTGATTTCCACTGTTATCTTGTAAGACAGGAGGAGACTATTGGTTTCTGCAGTCCATGCCGGCTCCCAGGACAGCAAACTCATCCTTCCTCTCCTTGTGCCCCGACAACTTATTTTCTCAAACACCTGCCTCTTAACTCCCTGAGATTCATTTTGACACTTCTCTCCTGCCAAATAAGGCTGTTTCACAATTGCCAATTAACCTAGCTGCATGACTTTGGGATGTGGGGGGAATCCCGAGCTCCCAGCAGAAACACACAGGGTCACATGGAGAGATACACCCTTCGCTCCCCCAGTACTAATGCAATTCACTGGAAGTAAACTTTTAACTGCTCCTGGCATCAATTCGTTTGGAACATCACTTCTCCCTTTAGCTTCTCCTTCTACCTCTGTTTTATCATTATTTCCACGGCTGGATAATCAATTGGGATTTAAAGCTAACGGCTGCCCCCACCTGATTGAAACAGTTCAAGCTGACTATGTTATGGTGATCCAAAAATTAACTTAAGGAATAATCTAACAGTTAAGATTCCAAAACAGACATCATCACAGGAAGATCAGGCCAGTAACTAAATTAAGAGACTGCAGGTACTTCAAATCAGGCACGATGTGAAGCATGTTAAAAGGGAGGCATACAAAGGGGCATAACTTAAAGTGATTGAAGGGGGATATCAGAAGTAAGTTCTTTACACAGAGAGTGGTGGGTGCATGGAACTTCCTGTCAGAGGAGGTGGTAGAGGCAAATACATTGGAGGCATTTTAAAAGATCTTAGATGAACCCGATGATAGAAAAATGAAAGGTTATGTCAGACAGAATGGTAAGATTGATTGTAGAGCAGATTATAAATCAGCATAACATCCTGGGCCGAACTGTCTGTACTCTGCTGTAACATTCTATGTTCTACGAACTCAGTGGGTCAGGCAGCATCTATGAAGGAAAATGGAAAGTGGACATTTCTGGTCAAGTCCCTTCATCAGATCTGGTGAATTCTGCAATCCTCATGAAGAGTCTTGACCTGAAACGTTGACTGTCCATTCCCCTCCATAGATGCTGCCTGACCCGCTGAATTCATCCAACATTTTCTGTGTGCTCCAGCACACAAAATTACCTGGATTTCATAGCTCAACAGTTTGCTAATTTAATTCCACTACCAGCTCTCCTAATGTTCAATTCTTAAATTAAGCGCAGGTTTTGGAGAATATATCTGATCTTACATTTCCAGTCTGTGTATCTAGAGCAGGAGTTCCCAACCTGGGGGCCATGGACCTCTTGGTAAATGGTAGGGGTCCATGGCGTAAAAAGAGTTGGAAACCCCTGATCTGGAGTCAAGGAATGTGGACATATTCGGCCATGCATTGAGTTTGCTCCAAAATGTTAATTGAGTCTTGGTCACTTGCAACAAAAATGGGAGGTTATGGCATTTACAATTTCATATCTATAGACTGTTTATACTCTGCATATAAAGTATGTCAAATAAATTTTAGAATCCACTTCCAAAATTCAGTCACATTCCACTTGACACAGCCAAAGATGCACTTCTATCTCGACAATTTTGTTTAATGAATTATTTAATACACACAGTGATTACAATCATTATTTTATTCATGGAAGATGAGTGCTATTAAAATTGGATGGACTTCCTTTTTGCTAGCTGCATGTTCATCTATGAATCAGGACTTATTTCACGGTGGTTGTCAGAGAAGCAGTGACAACAAAAATAACAAATTTGTTCTGAAGCAAACACTATGGCAAATGGTGGGAATAGTCAGCAGTCAGGCAGCATCTGTGGAGAGAGACAGTCAGCATAGAAAGCTGATAACCTTTCCTGACAGCCCTGACCAAAATATTAGCTCGGCTTCTCTCTGCACAGATATTCCCTAACTTGCTTAGCATTTGCTGCACTTCCTATTTTATATCAAATTGGTTGGCCGCATTATTTTTGTGACTTACTTTTCTACCAGCAATTTAGATTAATTTAGATTCTCAAAGGGAACTCTTGACATCTGCAACCAATCAGTACCTGGAAGTGATTAATAAAATTGGGGTTTGACGCTGAAAAACTGAACGTAAGCCTGCTGGAGAATAACATCTGACCTAACAGAATGGTAAGACAAAACCGTTCTCATGAAAGTAGATCTGTTAAATTAGAATGGCCATGAAACAAGGAGGCTGGCTTGGAAAGAAACTAGTATTGGAACCAGGATGCAGACTTATGCATCTGTCTCCATGTGGCGGAACAACAAGACCAAACTGCACTCTGTTACAAATGATGTCGGTAGGAAGAAAGGGTGAAGGGTGGTTACTTTAATATTTTCATTCGCTATTTTCCCCATAGCAAAAGATTTCTCTTCTCTGGGTTACTGTTCCCAAGTGTTCTTATTTGTTGACACTAAGAATGAATTATCTTCACGTAGACAGTAGACTACCACTAAGAGATACCACAAGTTTTTCTTCATCATCATTGAATATCATAGTACGTCTGCGTTCAGAAAAGAGAAGAAATAATACAGAAAGAAGGCAACACCGCGATGAAGGGGTCAATTGAATGCAGAAGATGATTCGCACACAAAAGGGAGAATCAAATCATTGGCACTTTGCTTGTCCTGATAAAAGAAAGGATGGAATTAAATTGGGGGAATAGAATGGTCCACAAGTTCAATCCACTTCTGTCAGTCCACATGGCCTCTTGAACTCCTGCCCTCTCTCGTGGATCCATTTATTGGAAACTGAACAAAATGAAAGAAAGGGTTAAAGAACAGCTAAGGATCTTAAGTACATGTTGATATTATATACAAAATCAAATTACTGCTCATGGAGCCACCCCAGAAAAACACAGAATTCATCACTCTTATCCCATCACATTCCCTTCTTAAGCTGCACCCAAACCACTTTTTTTTTCTTTTGTTTCTAAGTGGTCTTCAGCCTCAGATGGATGAGTGGGTGAATTAACTACTGCAAGCCAGGATTCCTACCCATTAGAAATCTGCTGATGTTAGAACTCTAAAATCAGAATCAAGTTTTTAATGTCACCCGCATAATGTATGTCATGAAATGTGCTGCTTTGCACTAGCAGCACAACACTGCAAGATATGAAACCTATAAATTGCAATGAGGAATATGTAAAAAATATTAAATGTTTACAAAATAATTTAAAAATCTAAAATAAGAAACAAAAAATAGAAGTGAAAGCAATTTTCAGATAAAGTAAAAGTTAAAAAAGTAAAAATAATTAAAAATATAAATAAAAAATCTAAAATAGAGTAAAATACATAAAATAAAAAGTATAAACAAATATATTAAGAAATAAAAAAAACATAATTAAATTTAAAACATTTAAAAATCCAGAAAAATTTGTAAACAACCAGCAGGTCAAGCCTCATCTGTAGAAGGAGAAGGTCAATATTTCAGTTCAAAGACCCTTTTTCAAACTGAAACATTAACTCCGTTTCTCAAAAGAATGTGTTGAGTAGCTGGGATGAAGCAAGCCTTCAGAGTGTAAGCAATGTAGGAGGACACTTAAGAAGCAATTTAGAAAAGAAGTAAAGGGCCAAGAGTTATCCCTGACAGATAATGTAAAGCAGAATCCTAAAATATTCCAGAGGGAATGAGAGGTCCTCTAAAGAATTAGTGTAGTAATATATAGATGAAGCCAAAGGAAATGAGTGAGGTCTTAATACTTTTCTACACTATTTACCATGGTAAAGGATATGGAAACACTGTGTCCAGGGGAGGGAACAGTGACATTCTGGAGCATTACAAAGAAACACAGAAAGTGACGGAGGAACTCGGTAGGCCAGGCCGCACCTATGGAGGGGAATACATAGTCAACGTTTCCGGCTGTGAGTCATTATCGGCCCAAAACATCGACTGTGTTTTCCTTTCCATAGATGCTGCCTGCCCTGTTGAGTACCTCCAGCATTTTGTGTGTTGTTCTGGATTTCCAGCATCTGCAGAACCTTTTATATTTAACATTACAGAGCAGGTGGCATTGAGGGTCTTGACATGCATAAAGGGCCTGATCAGGTTTATCTAAGATGTATGGGCAGTAAGGGGGAGATTGTTTGCACCTCACAAGAGACATTTGTATCTTCATTAGCCACAGGTAAGGTTTAGTATGGAGCTTTAAGAGCTGCAGGGATAAGCCAGCGAACTGCAGGGCAGTAAGCATCAACAGTGGGCTAGTTATTAGAAGAAATTCTGAGGGATGGGATTTATTTGCATTTGGAAATGCAAAGATTGATTAGGAGGTGTCAACCTGGTTTTTCACGTGACAAATCATGTCTTACAAATTTGAGACGATCAAGGGGATTGACGAGGACGGGAAAGATGGCAATGTCTGCATGTTTCTCATCAATCAAAGTCTTGAGGATCAGCTGGCAGATTACCCTGGTGAGAAAGGGCAAAACCTGGTTGTGAAGGGCTGCTTATCAGATTGAAGGCACATGACAAGTGGTGAACCACAGAGAACTGTGCTGAGTCATCTGTTGTTTTCATGAGTTCGCCGTTAGGTTGAGATCAGCAAGTTTGCATATGGCAAGAAACTTAGAGATATTGCAGATAGTAAGGAAGGCTCTTTAAGCTTACAACAGCACATATAGACCAATTGGGACAGCAGGCAGCTGGAATTTAACTTAGACAAGAGCATTTTGAGAAGTTAAAACAGGGTAGGATATACAGGGCTGTGCAAAATTCTTAGTCACCCTAGCGGTATATATGTATCTACGACTTCTGTACAGTACTGCACAGTAGGGCTCAGCAGAGTGTAGAACAGGGGGACCTCCTACGTATACATAGTTACCTAAAAGTTAAAACACAGGTAGACAGGATGGTGAGGAAGGTGGATGGAATGCTTGCTGTCATTGGCTGAGGCTTTGACTATAAGTTGGGATGATGTCATGTTGAAGTTGCACAAGACTGGTGAAACCGCATTTGGAGTATCGTGTACAGCTCTGGTTGCCACAGTGCAGGAAGGATGCAATTAAGCTATAGAGAGGGTACAGAAAAGGTTCACAGGGATATTAGCAACACACACAAAATGCTGGAGGCACTCAGCAGGCCAGGCAGCATCTATGGAAAAGAGTAAACGGTTAATGTTTCAGGCCGAGACCCTTCATCGGGAATAGAAAGAAGATGAGAAGTCAGAACAGGAAGGTGGGGGAGGGGAAGAAGAAGTATAGGGTGGTATGTGATAGGTGAGATGGGGAGAGGGGTAGGGGAGAGGTACCTGCCCATCATATTTCTCTGGTGCTCCTCCCCCTTCCCTTTCTTCCATGACTTTCTATCCTCTCCTATCAGACCCCCGATTCTCCAGCCCTTTATCTCTTTTACCTATCAACTTCCCGGCTCTTCCCTTCCCTCTCTCCTGGTTTCACATATCACCTCGCACTTCTTCCTATCCTCCCCCACCTTCTTGCTCTGACTCCTCATCTTTTTTTTTCCAATCCTGATGAAGGGCCTCAGCTTCTAATCTTTTCCATAGATGCTGCCTGGCCTGCTGAGTTCCTCCAGCATTTTCTGCGTGTTGCAGATTTTTTTGTCTTCACGGGAATATTGCCTGGATTAGAGGTCTTGAATCACAAGAAGAGAATGCATTGGCTTGGTCTGTTTTCTCTGAATCAAAAGAGGCTGAGAGGTGATGGGGGGGGGGTATATGAAATTATGAGAGATAGAGATGGGGTCGATAGTCCCCTCCACTACCTGGAATTACCTGCCTGTCAGCATCCACCCCTCCTCAGCCCACCAATCAGCTCAGAATCCTTTCTTGCTGCTCCCAATCTCCTCTCTGTGCTGGCCATCTCCTCTCTCAGTCCTGATGCAGGATTTTGGCTGGAAACATTGACAGTTGCTATCTTCCTACCAATGGTGTTCAACCTACTGAGTTCTTCCAGATTATGTGCTGTGGTAAAGACAACCTGCCCAGCTAGAAACCCTACCCTTTGCAGTAACCTTGGCAAATATTCACACTGAGAATGGTATTAGATGTACCCCTCCTGAGAAATTATTTGTAGAGAGGTTCTTTTAGGCTCTGTAGTGAGCAAACCAGCTTCACAGTGTTCAGTTGTGAGTGTATGCAAGTTACAAGTCACTTGGGAGGTTTGACTTGGGATATGGTGGTCACTACAGGGGCATGTTTATGTCTTGGTAAAAGATGTGAATCTCATTCACAAGTGACTAGTGTGAGAAACCACCCAGCAAACTATTCTAATTCTCCTAGGTATTGGGGTTCCTACATATTAACGAGGGACATGGTGGCACAGTAGGGTAGTTAGTGCTTAGCGCAATGCTTTATAGTACCGACGACCCGGGTTCAAATCCTGTGGCTGCCTGTAAGAAGATTGTATGTTCTCCCCGTAACCACATGTATTTCCTCTGGGTGCTCTGGTTTCCTCCCACAGACCAAAGACGTACCGGTTGGCACAGTAAGTTAATTAGTTATTGTAATTTGTCCCGTGATTACACTAGGGTTAAATTGGGGATCGCTGGGTGGCGCAGCTCGAAGGGCTGGAAGGGCCGATTCTGTGCTGTATCTTGTAAATGATAAAAATTACAAGTAAACAATCAAACCATCCCACTGAGTGACAAGAGTGAATAAAAATATTTCATTCTCAAGCACAGGCATGTTTTGCTCATCAAAATTTGTTAAAAGAGATTTCTTCTAAAAGATATGCCAGGTTCCAGCAACATGTAAAGAGCAAAGCAAAGTGGATGCAGAGCCTTACTGTTTCTCCACTAACAAAAGCCACTTGGATGTCAAGAGTAGAACATGGTGCAAGGTTCTTACCCCATTTACTTCCTACTAACACTGGACAGGCCGCATGCCGTGTTCTATAATCACCTTCACCGCTTCTAAAAAGGTTATACCAAAATACTGCTGTTCCCTGGAAATAGATGAAAAAATCCTCTTAGATTTGTTATTGATTAGATAAGACGGTTCTAATGAAAAGTTACCAACCAGCAATGTGTATTCTGTTTTCCTGTCTCCACATATCAACATATCCACAACTTTATTCAATTCAATTCAAGTTTAATTGTCACTCAGCCATACATGAATACCCATGAATTTAGCCAAATGAAACCGTGTTATTTCGGGGCTAAGGTGAAAACCACAGTACCAGCAGTCCCAGAGCACGAAGCATGTACAAGGTAGCAAGCACGTAAAGGTATCAGTGGGATACAACCTCACAAAAATAAACTAGCCCAGACCCAAGCCACGAATAGCACAGAACTCTGCAGTATGGTTTGTCTTCTGCCAAGCGAACACAGGAGAGCCGCACTGACTCCAACCTGGATACTGTACCACAGCGCCCCCTGTGGAGCACACTGGTTCCAACACCTCTCTCCTGGTGGCTGTAAACACACAACGCCATGGTCTGAGGCCTAGTCCTCAGTATGGCCAAGGCCACGCAGCTCCCCCGCCAATACATCAATAAATCAAACTTGTGGCATTACACATTAACAATGTCCAAAGGGTCTTGGTGATCACAAGAGAAGTGACCAAGATGGCCACTCGTTTATGAGACCAAACGTCTCGTTCGACGCAGGCAGCAGCACAATGAAGCAGCTCCTTCATTTTCTCAGCCAACGAGCAACTCGCTGATGGAGTACACCTGCAGTACTTTAAGTTTGTAATATCTAGCAGGATCTTGCAATCATAAAAGATATGTTTATAAAGGGCAATAGCACCTTTTCTTGACCCCACAGAAGCCGCTGCAATCAAAGACGCTGGCATCTTATCGGGAAAAAAAATCCTCTCATTCATCTTTACGTGGGGCTCACTGATCCGTTAATTGCAACGTGTTAATTCGGGCAGACCAATAGTATAGTTCAGGATGCCTGACACCCTGGCCATTCCTTTTTCTCTCTTCTCCCAAAGGTATGGGAGCTCAAAAACCGAGATGACCAGACAACTTGTCTCCACTGCTACCAGACTTTAGAATCAACCAGTTCTTTCACATCCTCTTCCTGGTAGTGCTGCCTCGTTCTTGGTCTCTTAATTCTACCCTGCTTGATTATTCTATTGTCATCACTTTAGCATTTCTTCTTGCATTACTTCGGACTGCGCCACAATCTGTGCATCATTTTGATTTGTGTTTGCTGCTGCACATTCACAACGAATAGCACACATGACTTGTGGCGAGGGCTGCATACCATCGCAGATTCAAAGCCAAAGACAGTGGTGCCGCCAACTTCACAGCTTCTCTCCCAGATGACTCCATCACTTTTCACTTGGTTTGATGTCGCTAACTCTGAGCCTCCGAGGAAAGCCACCGCTACAACCTGCAACTTGGTCATCTCTGAGGCTGAGGTATGCAGATGTTTTCAACGAGTGGACAGTCACAAGGCTGCGGGACCGGACGGCATCTCAGGGCAAGTACTCAGGATGTGCGCAGCACAACTGGCAGGTGTGTTTACAGCCATTTTTAATCTCCTCTTCTCCCAGTGTAGAGTGCTTCAAATTATCCACCATTGTCCCTATACCTAAAAAGACGAATGTAAAATGCCTGAACAACTGGCGTGCTGTCGTACTCACCTCAATAATAAGCAAATGCTTTGAGAGGCTGGTGTAGGATTATATCTGCAGCTTGCTGCCACCCAGACTGGAGCCCCTACAATTCGCCTACTGACACAACCGATCAACAGACAACGCAATAGCCGCTGCTCTACATACTGTCTTTACACATCTGGAGAAGAAGGATTCTCATGTGAGAATACTGTTCTTGGACTACAGTTCAGCATTCAACACCATAATTCCATCCAGGCTCAACAAGAAGCTCAGAGACCTCAGCCTTGACCTGCCTTGTGCAGCTGGATCCTGGGCTTCCTGTCAGATCACTGGCAGATGGTAAGAATGGGCCCCCTCACCTCCAACCCTCTGACTCTCAACACAGCAGCCCCTCAGGGCTGTGTACTAAGTCCCCTCCTTTACTCCCTATATATCCACGACTGTGTCGTCACCCACAGCTCTAATCTGCTAATTAAATTTGCCGATGACACTACATTGATTGGCCTAATCTCAAACAATAATGAGGGGGCCCACAGGGAAGAAGTCATCTCTCTGACACAGTGGTGTCAAGGAAACAACCTCTCCCTCAACGTCGCAAAAATAAAGGAGCTGGTTGTGGATTACAGGAGGAATGGAGATGAGCTAACCCCTATTGACATCAATGGATCTGGGGTTGAGAGGGTAAACAGCTTCTTCTACCAGGCCATCAGACTGATTAACTGACACTGATTTGAGTGTATTTCTATGTTACATTGACTGTTCTATTTATTATAAATTATTATAAGTTCCTATGATTGCACATTGCACATTCAGACGGAGACATAACGTAAAGATTTTTACTCGTCTTGTATGTGAAGGATATAAGAAATAAAGTCAATTCAATTCAATACATTATTTACTCTGCGAACTTTATACAAGCAAAGAATTTCATTGCAGCTTGGTGTATACGATGATATTCTAATCTTAACTTGAATATTGCAAATTGTTGGTACTCTGAAATTAAGAAAATAGTGCAGTGCTGGTCTGGTGGGGCAGCATGGTGGTGTGGTGGTAGCTCAGTCGATTTTCAGGGCCAGCAATCACCGATCGGGGTACAACTCCTGCCGCTGTCATTAAGGAGTTGTACTTTCTCCTCGTGACCTGCTTGAGTTTCCGCCGGGGATTCCGGTTTCCGCCCATGTTCCAAAAAGATGTATGGTTAGGGTTAGTCAGTCACAAGCATGCGATGTTGACGCTAGGAGCGTGCCAACTCTTGCAGGCTGCCCCTAGCACAATCCTCTGATTATGTTGGCCATTGACACAAAACAAGGCATTTCACTGTATGCTTCGATGTATGTGTGACAAAAAGTTCATCCTTAGATCATTATTTATTTATAAAAGGGAGGTTCTGTATCAATGGCTAGTTCAACGATAGGGGTTTTAGCACGCTTAAAACAAGGTCAGAACAGGAGTTTTATGGCTGTTATTAATGGATAAAAAATTAATGTTAAGCCAATTCCTTGTACTTCTGGGATCCCATTGCACCACTGATCAACTGATTTCTCACATAATCCAGAAGTACAAATAATAATCGGCAAACAGAAACTTGTCTAGTTACCTTCTTTGGATATATTGCAGCTCCAAAGTCAGGAAATACTGTGGCTCCCCCTGCTGTGACATCACTCATCTAGTATAGAGAATTGCAAACAGATTCATAAATATTGTGCCAGAGGGTGCTTTTATGTTAAACTAACACAGAAGGAACAATGGAAATTGCATTGGTAGAAATCACTCTCATGTTAAATGCAGGCAGCTGATGCATTACATCGCAGCAGTTATGTGGACTGAAGCCGCAGCCAATGTGGCCACAAAGCAGTGTATAAGACATATAAAGCAAGGGATGATGACAGAGCAGTAACATGCCAACATTAAATAATTGATTTAAGGTAATACGATTCAACCTCCTGCCTTTCAGTCCCTCAACCCAAAAAGGACTGCAGCTTCGTATAAGCTCTTGGCTGAATAGTTCCATTTTCACTTTCAAGTGTTGATTGACGTGCAGCATAAGACACAGAACATTGAAAAATACAGCACAGTACAGGTCCTTTGGCCCATGATGTTGCGCTAAAGTTTTAACCTACTCTAAGATCAATGTAACCCTTCCCTCTTTCACAGCTCTCCATTTTTCAACCATCCATATGAGATTCATAAATGCCCGAATGTATCTGCCTCTACCATCACATCTTGCTGGGTATTCCACACACCCACCACTCTCTGTGTAACGAACTTAACTCTGACATCCCACCAAGCCTTCCTCCAATCTCTTTAAAATTACGCCTCCTTTCATTAGCTATTTCCACCCTGGGAAAAAGTGTTTGGCTATCCACTCGATCTATCATCTTTCATCTTGAGCATGTATATCAAGTCGCCTCTCATCCTCCTTTGCTCCAAAGGAAAAAGCCCTTTTCTCTAACCTATACTCTCTAATCCAGGTAGGAAAACTCCTCAACACCCCCAATCTTGTTTCCTGGATAGCTTCTTTATCTCAATTTCACAAATTGTCCTAGTGTCATTAGCAATTTAGAAACCTTATCTTCAGTGCTTTCACCTCAGCCAATAAGATAAATTACAAATTTCGAGGGCCCAGGATTAGTCTCTTGGCACACAACTCATTACATTTCATCAACCAGAAAGAAGCTCCGCTATCTTTGTGCAAAAGTCTTAGGCACATATATATAGCTAGGGTGTGTGAGATTTTTGCACAGTACTGTACTTGCCAACGTGGAGCAGGGGGCAAGTTTGAAAATCTGGCGGGAACAAAGTATGTTGGGAATGGCAAGGGTGGAGAGTTGTGAGAGGGGTGTGGTACAGGCAGAGAAGGAATTCCAGGAACACAGGTTGGTGTGAATGCAATACATACCCTGTCCTGAGACACTAGACAAGGTCATTTCATTCCAAGCATTTGGTTTATTGATCATTACTGAATGTTTCTGTGGTGCTTCCCCCACCCCCTTCCCCTTTTCCCAACCATGATTGTCCTCTCTCTGCCCTCTTCCCACTCTCAGTCCACAATAGAGATCCATATTTGAATCATGTTTATCATTACTCACATACGTTATGCATTTTTTTGCAGCGACACACAAAATTATGACAGTACTGTGCAAAAGTCTTAGGCAACCTAGCTACAGTATATACATGTGCCTAAGACATTAAAGGCATTTGCACAGTACCGTGTGTGTGTGTGTGTATATACACATATAAAATTAGTACACTTTTTGAAGCATAACACAATGAACTGAAAACTGAAATAGAGAAAGAGAATTTGAACAGAGTTTCCAACGAGGATCCCAGTAAACACTACTGAAAACTGAAAATTAAGCTCTGGGAATGACACAGGGAAGGTCTAAAGTCCGCATCAGAGTGCAGAAAGGACACTGTATCATACGGAATCCTTCTTCAAAACCTTTCTATTGACATAGGCTCTTGCACCAGTCCCTAGAAAGGTGCATGAGGAAGTGTTTCAATGGCTAAAGAATATTGCCAGTTCAAATTACTTTCCACTGACTTGCTAGGGAACATCCCCTGAATGATTTTTGAACATATAGCACAGGGATAGGCCCTTTGCCCATTACAGTGCACCAAACTAATTAAACTAATAGTCGAAAACTTACTAAATCAGTCCCTACTGCTGACTCAAGTCTAATTCTCACATTCTCTGCAATTCATGTGCCTTTCTAAAAGCTCTTTAAATGTGCCTATTATATTTGCTTCCATTACCAGCCGTGGTAGCACATTCCAGGCAAGCAGTACTCTCTGTGTGGAAAAAAAACATGACCTGCATATCTCCTGTAATCTTATATTTTAAACGTTGTGAAGATGGCCAATTTTACATAGAACATTACAGTATCAACCTGCCCTTTGGCCCCCAATATTGCACCAACCTTTTAATCTTCTCTAAGATCAATCTAGCCCTCTATTTCTCTATGCCATCTGTCTGTCTTGTGCTGGTCCAAGAAATTCACCTCTAGATTGTCATGACTTCAAATAGAAAGGGGTGTGCACATCAAATCAGCAAGCTCCCTCTCTGTGAAAGTGCCTATCAATACTCGGGAACCTATAATACTCCACTCCAATCTTCCCCTTGCACATTATGGTACATCCTAGTCAATTTGTTAAAGAACTGGCAGCTGACCAGTTGAAAGATACAGAAGATAGCCCCATATTTCTCTATCAGAACACTTCTGCCTCTGTGTTCAGCAACCACTGGTTGTCCTTTAGCTCCATTGCCACAATGGCAATTCAGCACAAAACAGATAAAATGACATTTAAGAGCGTTTAAGTGTGTTGTCTCAAATATCAATGAGCAAACACACGCAATGAGTAAAATGATAAAATTGGAATTGACAAATGGTATCTTGCAAACAATCAGAAATTACAGCAAAAGTAGAATCTGTTGAAAACCTCAGGAGGGCCACAGATATCAATGCTTGCTGCGTGGACATGAGCATCGATTTCTCTAAATGCTGGTATCTATTCATATCTGCTTCCTCTCTCTTCACTTGTTTACTCTCAACCTGGTGGCCCTCACATCTCTTCTATTCCAGTTCCCCCATGCTCTTGACCTGCTCATCGCCTTCCCCTTGTTCCCCACCTCCCTCCCTTTATTTTGTCTTCTATCTCCTCTCCTATCAGATTCCTCCTTCTCCGGAATCAAAATGCGAATCAGGTTTAATGCCACTGGCATATGTCATGAAATTTGTTGTTTTGTGGCAGGAGTACAATGCAATACATAATAACAATTAAAACACATAAATTACAATAAGAATATATATCATGAAGTAAGCAGTTCCAAAAGAGAGTAAAAAAGACAAAAAATAGCCTGTTGGTGTACATGGGTTCATTGCCCATTCAAAAATCTGATGGCAAAGGGGAAGAGGCTGGTCCTAAAACACAGAGTGTGCCCCTTCAGGCTCCTGTGTCTCCTCCTTGATGGGAGCAATGAGAAGAGAACATGTTCTGGGTAATGGAGGCCCTTAATGATGGATGTCTCCAGACTTTTTGCATCATTCTCTCTTCCCCACCCACTCACCTTTCCTCTCATCTGGTCCCACTTTTCACCCTGCCGGACTGTACTCCTTCCCCACCCCTCACATTTTTTACTCTGACTTCTGCCCCCTTTCTTTCCAGGGTCTCAGCCCTAGACAACGACTATTTTCTTCCATAGATGCTGTTTGACCTGCTGAGTTCCTCAAGCATTTTGTACGTGTTGTTTAAGATTTCCAACATCTGCAAAATCTCCTGAGTCACTAGCTACCACATGCCTTTTTCCCATTTTCCTTCACAAATCTGAATTCTTACCGACTCTGGTCAGGATGTTCACAATTCTGTTCCTACTGCTATTGTGACTTGCCAACAATTACTGTTAACACTCTTAATAAGTGGACAATGTAATGATAAATCTACCAATGAGTTGACTAATCACCAACTCCTTAAAACATGCACCCACTAAGAAAGTAACTATCCAGCCTGCTAAACCTCAGATATCCCTGGTGATTCACAGTAAACTGTTTAACATGACTCAATGGCCTTAATCTCAAGGGAGTTTCAAAAGGTCTGGAGATTTTAAAGTTCAAAATTCAAAGTAAGTTTATTATCAAAGTACATATATGTCACCATACACAACCCTGAGATTCATTTTCTTGCAGGCATACTCAGTAAATCCAACAAGTATGATATAATCAATAAAACCTTCACACAAGGCGAACCACAACCCATGTGCAAAAGACAACTGTGCAAATACAAAAAGTAAAAAATATAACTAAACAAGCAATAAATATCAAGAACATGAGATGAAGAGTCCTTGAAAGTGAGTCCATTGGTTGTGGGAACAGTTCAGTGTTGGCAAACTGTCAAAGTCATTGATGAACCTTACCTAAAGTTTATGTTTAGTTTTAGGATAGTATAGACAATAGTTGGAGTTATGAAGTAGTACAACAACACTGTTCAGTCCACCGAATCTGAGCTGGGTCTGTCATAAGATGATAAGAACCCACAGAATAAAAATAGGAATTGGTCATAGAGTCATAGAGAAGTACAGCACAGAAGTGGGGCTTTCGGCCCATCTAGTCCATGATAAACCATGAGAACTGCCTACTCTTGCTGACCTGCACTGGAACCATAGCCCTCCATACCCTTACTAGGCCAGACCCTTCATGCCTACTTCGCCATTTTCCTACTCCATGTCTAATCCACCCTAGATGCATTTGCTGCTCTCTCACCATATCCACATATCCTTTTTAAAGCATTCAGAAAGCTACCAATCTTCGTTCTCAATAAACATTTAGACTCAGACCCTACAGACTTACAAAGCGGATCCTGCCAAAGGCTCACCACCTCTAAGTGGAGCAATTTCGCCTCAACTCTCTCCTAAGCAACCTAGTCTGTAATAACCTACCGAATATTGAAGGGATGAGTTAAAGTGGATGTGGAGAGGATGTTTCCTATGGTGGGAGTATCCAGAATTAGAGGGCACAACCTCAAAATTGAGGGGCAACCCTTTAGAACAGAGGTAAGGAGGAATTTTTTAGCTAGAGAGTAGTAAATCTGTGGAATGCTCTGTCACAGACTGCGGTGGAGGCCAAGTCTGTGCATATATTTGAGGTGAAAGTTGATTGTTTCCTGGTCCGTCAGGGCATCAAAGGATGTGGTGAGAAGGCAGGTATATAGGGTTGAGTGGGACCTGGGATCAGCCATGTTGGAATGGTGGAGCAGACTTGATGGGCTGAATAACCTTACTCTGCTCCTATGTTTTATGGACCTAATCTCAATCTATGGCCACTCCTTAAACTCCTCCTTAATTGGGGGAAAATTTCTTCTTGCATCTAGCCAAGAATGCCCTCCAAGAAATTTGTTTGTTTCACTAAGAACTCCTCAGGAGCACTGCCACAAGAAAGGAGCATTTACCATCAAGGGCCCCACCATCCAGGCTATCCTCTCTTCTTGCTGCTACCATTGGGCAGAGGGTACAAAAAGCATCAAGTCCCACACCACCAGGTTCAGGGACATTTATTACCCTTCAGCCATCAGGCTCCTGAACCAGTATGGATAACCTTACTCACCTCATCTCTGAACTAACTCCACAACCTGTAGACTCACTTTCAAAGACTCCACAACTCATGTGCTCAGTATTATTTATTTATTTGTTTTATTGCTGCATGATTTGTCTGATTTTGCAGATTGGTTGTATGTCAGTCTTTATTATTTATAGTTTTCATAAATTCTATTGCATTTCTTTATTCTCCTGTAAATGTTTGCAAGAAAATGAATGACAAAGTAGTAAATGGTGACGTATATTAACTACTTTGATAATAAATTCACTTTGAATTTTGAACTCCTCTCAGGGAGCAAAACCATCATCCCTAGATCCAGACAAGTGAATCTGTGTTGCAGTCTCTTAATGGTAAATAGATCTTTCATTAGTTTGGAGACAGAAGCTGCACACAATACTCCTAGTGTGGTCTTGCTAAAGCTAAATGCAATTGCGATAAACCTTCCTTCCTCCTGTATTCAAATTCTCACATTAGAGATGCCAACGTACCATTTACCCTCCTTTCAAAGGCCTCTCCCATTTGCTTTTTGCTCCTTTAATGTCTCCATAGTCCAGTAATTATTTCACCAATGTATTTATTCAATTCTCTTGAAAACTGCTTACTAATCTTGTGTCCACTGAACTGCTGAGTAGAAGATTCCATTTCCAGCCACTGCTTCAGCAAGTTGTTCAAAGTCTTGCTGAGATTAGGATAAATAAGGAGAATATTTATTAATGAATAAAGGATAACATTTCAGATTTAAGGTTGCTAACCTGAAACTTCATCCTTCATTCATGGGTAAATATTCCCCTCATTTATCCTAATCCTGTGAACCTTTCAACATCTCTATTTTCTAGCCTGCTCTGTATTAGACCACCCAAGTAACTGTAAACACAAAATAATCTGCAGATGCTGGGGTCAAAGCAACACTCACAACACGCTGGAGGAACTCAGCAGGTCGGGCAGCATCCATGGAAAAGATCGGTCGACGTTTTGGGCTGGAGACCGATCTTTTCCACGGATGCTGCCCAACCTGCTGAGTTCCTCCAGCGTGTTGTGAGCGTTGCAAGTAACTGTAAACCCCTCATCCTTGAAGCTGTCGAAATGAAGAAAACATCTGTGTGTACCTGGCAGTAGCCACTTAACATCAAACATAAACGCTCAATTCTGCCCAGTGCTTGGCTTGTATAACCAGCTCAGTAACACGAAGGGAAAATAAGTTTCCTAGCAACCGGAAAGCTGGTAAACCTCAATTACCTGTGCCATCCACCCCCGCATTCTCCTAATTGCAACGGTGGGGATGTTTGTACTTGGAGGAAGAGGCGTTTCTGAGTACTACACTTTGAAGTACCTGGTGTGGGGTTGGCACCGATTTTCAAGAAAGATAAACATCTTAACTGCAATAAAGAAAGAAAACCAGACAGTAGTTTGTATCATGATTTCAGTGCTCCAATACAACATTGGATGTTCTTGGCCCTATTATCAGCCATAGCGCAATTCTTGTGAAGATTGACAATAAACCAAAAACCAGCAATACATACAGAGAGATTGTCTACAGCTTTCTCAATATAGCTATCAATGGAGTCCCTGATATCAATGCAATAGAACCTTGTGATGCAGAGTCTTATATCAGGGAAACTTGGCTCTTTAGCTTGCAGTGTCTGTGCCAGTAATCAAGAAACTGACAATATCAGTCCCATTGCCTTTGGCCCCAGCTCTATGACATGACAATGAAAATGTAATTAGATGAGCCCTTGAGATGTGAGACTTCTGCCTTTGCCACCCTGTCAGGCAGGCTGTTCCAGATTTTAATGACCCTCTGGGTGAAAAACTTCTTCTGCAAATCCCTCTAAATCTCCTGAACCTTACCATAATCAAGTGCCAACTGGTTATAAACACCACTTCTCAGGGGAGAAATCTATCCCGTGGCCCTCATACTTTTGTATCCCTCAGTCAGAATCTGCACCCCACCCCCCCAGCTTTCTCCTCTCCAAAGAAAACAAACTCAGACTAACTGGTCTCTTTTGTAACTCGGTCTATTGTCATGATCCAGTCCGTGGACCGCATTCCGGTTCATGGTCCGGTCCATCGTTCCTTATTCCAGGTTTTCCAGTTTTCCCTTGTTCTGTTGGGTGCTCTAATTGAGGCACCTGATTCACATTTTGGGCTGGCTTCATAAATAGCTCCTTGGTTCAGCTTCAGTTGCTGGACTGTTCCCTTCCCTTCACCTTCCTCTTGAAGCCTTGCCTTTAACCCAAGCCATGTCCAGTCCTGTAACCATGTCATGTCCTTGCCTAGTTCTGGGGTCTGAGCCTGAGTCAAGACCCAGGTTCTGGGTCCTTGTCCAGTCTCTGGCTTGGAGTCCAAGCCCTGGTTCCTAGTTCCTTGTCCAGGTCCTGTTTTCCTAGCCAAGTCTGTGTCCTGTCGTGTCCTGTCATGTCCTAGCTCTAGTCCTAGTCCTGTTCCTAGTACTTCAGTGTCTGTGTCTTGCATTTGAGTCTGCTCCCACCAATGCCCCCATATGACAGAACAGTCCAGCCAAGCATAGACCCAGCAACACAGACACTGTTGTGTTACTCTTGCCATCCTGGGTTCTCTCCTGTTGAATGCCAGCCCCACCTGCCTGTATTGTCCATAGTCTGGGGAAGCCTTTTGGGTTGCCAGGAGGCTCCCATGGGGGGGGGGGGGGGGGGGCGGGGGGGGGGGTACTGTCATGGTCTGGTCTGTGAAGTCCACGTTCTGGTTCACAGTCCGGTCCATCGTTCCTTATTTCAGGTTTTCCCTTGTTCTGTTGGGTGCTCTAATTGAGGCACCTGATTCACATTTTGGGCTGGCTCCTCCTGCAACCTCTGCCTGAAGCCTTGGCCTGAAAACTTGCCTACAACCTCGCCTGTATCGCTGTCAAGTTCTACCACTGGAGCAAGACTGGAGCCTTGCTGTGTCTAGATAAGGAACTGTCTATCGTTGTTTGGAACTGTCTCTGTGTCCATGCCTTTGCTAGGTAGGTCCAGCCATTTGCTACTACCTTGTGTTGGGAACCGTCTCCATGTCCATGCTTTCGCTAGGTAGGTCCGGCTGTTTGCTGCTACCTTGAGTTGAGAACTCTCTCTGTGTTCTGTGTATGAGTCCTGGCCCTACGTCCTGTTTCCAAGGAGGGGTCCCGGCTCTGTGTTCTGCGTTCCTGTCTCCCAAGACCAAGTCAAGGCTTTGGGGTCTCATCCTGTCCTTGTGTCCAGGAGAACCTTGTCCTGCCCAGGCCACGCCTAGTCCTGTCTCCCAAGACCACATCATTTCTTCGTCTAGTTCATGAGTCTGAGCCCGAGTCAAGACCCAGGTTCTCGGTCCTTGTCCAGTCTCTGGTTCGGAGTCCGAACCCAAGCCTCGTCATGTCCTCACCTCAAAGTACCCAAGCCATGTCCAGTCCTGTAACCATGTCATGTCCTCGCCTAGTTACGGGGTCCGAGCCTGAGTCAAGACCCAGGTGTCCAAGCCAGGAGTCCAAGCCCTGGTTGCAAGTTCCTTGAGGTCCCGGTTTCTTAGCCAAGTCCTAGCCCAAGTCTGTTTCCTGTCATGTCCATAACCCTAGTCCTACTCCTGTTCCTAGTACTGTACTTCAATGTCTGTGTCTTGCATTTGGGTCCACTCCCACCAACACCCCCCATATGACACCTATTGAGGAAACATCCTGGTGAACCTCCTCTGTACCTTCTCTCCCGCAGTCTAGTCCTTTCTATGTCTTGGTGATCAAAACTACAGACATGACTCTAGCAATGGTTGAACGTACGAGTCCTGCCGAAGAGATTCGGCCTGAAATATTGACTGTACTTTTTTCAATAGATGCTGCCTGGCTGTCCTCCAGCATTTTGTGTGTGTTGATACAACATTGAAGTATCATAATTTCTTAACTCTTGTAGTCTACAATGAAGGCAAGTACCTTGTATGCTTCCAGCAAATGTTGGAAATCCAAGCAACACACACAACATGCTGGAGGAACTCAACAGGCCAGGCAGCATCTATGGAAAAGAGTATAGTTGACATTTCAGCCTGAGACCCTTCATCAGGACTGATTATACCCCTGAATCCCTCAGTCCTCATCTTTTCGACTAGTTTTCCATGTGAGATCATTATCAATATATTTACTGATTTCCATCAGAACTGCATCACCACCATTGATACACAGAGTTACCTCTTGAAAAACTCAAATTAATCAAATAGAATTGACCCTTTGCACTCCCTTCCAATTGGAGAACCACAGAGACCATGTACAGTATAGATTCCAAGAGTAACTGACAATAATGAGTGCATGGTTGAATTTTCCTACTGACAATCCACGAGCAGGAAATTGCTGACATTGCATTTCATAAAATCTAACTAATTATTTATTTCTATTTATTTATTGATTGAAATACAGTGCAGAATAGACTATTCCCATCCATCCAGTCACACTGCCCAGCAATCCCTGATTTTAAACTTAGCCTTATCACAAGAGAATTTACAATGACCAATTAACCAACCTACTGGAATGTCTTTGGACTATGGGCAGAAATCTGAGCACCTAGAGGAAACCCATGCGATCATGGGGAGAAAGTACAAGCTTACAAACTCCTTACAGACAGCGGTGGGAATTGAACCGAGGTCGCTGCTACTGTAAACCGTTGCGCTAACCACTGCACTACCGTGCATGTAGAAATTAATTTTTAATTCTATGTGCTGAAAACAACACTACATTATACAATTTAATTTCCAGGCTGCAGCACACGAGGAGACATTTTGAGTCCTTGTTAGTTGTTTACAGGGAATACCAATCATTTCAATTATCTCAGTGTTCTCTACCGGGAACTACCACAGCTAAGCCCTATTTCCAGCTCTTGATTAGAGTCAGAGTAATTGATATGGCATGAAAACAGGACTTTCAGTCCAGCTTGTCCGTGTTGACCAAGTTGGCTAACTGGGCTGGTCCCATTTACCTGCATTTGGTTCACATTGTCTACAGTTTTCCTACTTGTGTAACTAACCAATTGACTTTTAAATGAGTGGCGGGGTGGAGATTTATCTCTACCAAAGGAAGTATAAAGTGCTCCTTCCCTCCACTAGCCTGCAGATCACCCTTGGGTAAGATGTAGCACCTGTTTAGCACCTCCCCACCCCAATCAGGGTCACGTGAACCCATTCATTCATTGCTTATGACTCTACAACCATTAGGCTCCTAAACTGGTGTGGATAACTTTATCACCACTACTCTGAATAGATTCTCTGACCAACAGACTCAATTTTAAGGACTCTTTACAGCTCATGTTCTCAGCCTTATTTTTAACTGCACAGTTTGTCTTTTGCACGTAGGTGTTGTCAGTTTTTGTTTTTTGTCATTTTCTTTTCACAAAATGTTATTGCATTTCTTTTTCCCTGTAAACACTGCAAGTAAGTGAATCTCAAGGTAGTATATGGTAACATATATGGACTTTGATAATAGATTTACTTTGAACTTTGATTGGCTTTCCCAGTTCTTAATACTGTGACAACAGCACAGAAGACACTATTCATGTTTATGCTAACTCTGTACTGGAACAACTCACAAACTCCATCCTCTGGCCCCTTCTTATCGGTTTTTGAATGCCTCAACTATATCTGCCTCAACCATTATCAACAAGTAATGAGCTCCAGCAACACACTGCAAGATCTTCTTCATATCCTTTAAATCTCTCCTACTTTCTTTTATATCTGTGACCTGGTCCTTCATCCCTCCAAATAAAATGACCTTGTAGCATTGCACAGTAGACCACTTCAAGTGCACATATAAATAACACAATTGTAGAGGATTTCTTAAACACAGGAGATTCTGCAGATGCTGGAAGTCAAGGGTAACATGCACAAAAATGCTGGAGGAACTCAGCAGGTCAGGCAGTATCTATGGAGAGGAATAAAGAGTTGTCCCTTTGGGCTGAGACCTTTCATCACGACTGGAAAACTCCTTCTCCTCCCTCCACCTTCGTATTGTGGCTTCTTCCTCCTTCCTTTCAAGTCATGATGAAGGGTCTTAACCTGAAATGCTGGCTCCTTATTCCTCTCCAAAGGTGTTGCTTCATCTGCTGATTTCCTCCAGCATAGATGTGTGGTGGACAGTATAACTGACTGGCTGCATCACAGCCTGGTTTTGAAACACCAATGCCCTGGAATGAAAAATCCTACAAGAAGTAGTGGATACAGTCCAGTCCATCCACACAATTGAGCATATCTGTGCAGAGTGTCGCCTCAGGAAGGAAACATCAGGGACCCACACCACCCATGCCATGTTCTCTTCTTGCTACTGCCATCAGGAAGAAGGTACAGGAGGCTCAGGACTCACACCACCAGGTTCAGGAACAATTATTACCCCTCAACCATTAGGCTATCAAGACTCTTGAACCAGAAGGGATAGCTTCATAACTTCACTTGCCCCATCACTGAACTGCTCCCACAACCTCTGGACTCATTTTCAAGTACTCTTCATCTCATATTCCTGATCTTTATTGCTGCTTTATTTTTTTTTTCCTTTTGTATTTGCACTGTATGTTGTCTTTTGCACACTGGTTATCTGTCATATTGATGCATCCTTCATTGATTCGATTGTGGTTATTGGATTTATTGATTATGCCCACAAGAAAATGAATCTGAGGGATATATCCAGTGATATATACATAGAGGATTTCTATGCATCATCAGCGTCGACTGACTTAATTGGAAAACGCATGATTGCAACAAAAAGGCCACCAAGTCCTATTGCTGGTTACTGTGATTGAACTGACTGCTGATTTCTAGCCCGAGCTTTCACATGACCTTTTGTTCACACAAAAAGAATCTTTGAAGATGGGGTGGGGGGCGGGGGGAAGTTAGGTGTCATGTATGAAGTTTACCACAGACAACTCCTGCAGAATGTCTTGTTGGTCCTTTCCATGTATAAGTCAGGGAAATGTAGATCAAGCCATGGGCAAACTTGGAAAAAAAAGCTGAGTTGTTGAATTTGCAGCAATTTGATTTTAATCAGTACTCTAACCAGCTGCAAGTTTTAAACAGCCAAGGTATCACCAGTCATTTTGGTATTTCTGCAGAACAAGTAGTAGCATGTCATTTTTCAAGTGGTTACATTGAACTTCCAGGAAAAGAAACTAAAGCGCTCGTATCTTTGTTTTAAATCTGTTCAGCTGCAATTAATAAATGCAAAGCAATTGATTGCTTAAAGTTCCTGTAAGTTTGTTGGTTCAGCGTTATTGGTCAAAGACACTTGCATATGGGCATTTAAAGGATCCAGAGGGAGATGGGAAGAGTTTGTGTTGTATTAACTCTGGTAAAGATTAGCTGGGTTAATACTCCTATGCTGGAAATTCTATAAAATCATTCTAATTCTTAGTATCAGTTCTTTTTCTTGCACCTTTTAATTAGAACAGCTCCATCTTAAAATTACAATGCATCCAAATTCAGCAGGAATATATCCAAAGGAAAGTCATTAAGGACAATTCTAGAGGATGATTTTCAACCTGTGGGAGTGATATGTTGCCTCTGAGTCTGTCAGCTCCTTATTCCTCATTTTCAAAACCTGCAGGTGAATTCTCCCATCTTATCTTTGCAGAATGGTGAACCAAAGCAATTCTTTGCCACAGACGGCTGTGGAGGTAATTTTTTTGGGTGTATTTAAAGCAGGGGCTGTTAGGTTCTTGATTCGTAAGGGGGTCAAAGGTTATAGGGAGAAGGCAGGAGAATGGGGTTGAGAGGGATATTGCCATCCATGATGTAATGGTGGAGCAGGCTCAAAGGGTTGAATGGTATCATTCTGCTCCGATATCTTATGGGCGAACCACTATCACTAATAGTTTTTGACTCCTTCATAGAGGTGTATAGAGATACAGCATGGTAACTGCTCTTTCAGTCCACTCAGTCATGCTAACTGACCATCATCTACCCATTTTTACACTTATTCACTTTATTTTTCCTACATTCCCATCCAACCCTTCTCCCGACTTCACCTTTCAGCTACACACTAGGAAGGAAGGGAAAGAGTACAAGCTGTAAGGTGATGAGTAAAGTCAAGTGAGTCTTTTATTTTTCTCTTAACTTTTTAAGACAATAGCCAGAAAGAGAGGCAGAAAATGGGATCCTGGAGGACTATGAGCCACAGCATGAAATGCAGCAGTGAAAGGACCAGGAGGGAGAAGGTGATCTCCCGGTGGGCTCCTAACTATTCAGGTAGCTGGTGGTGGAGGGGAAGAATTTGAGTGTGGAGCTCAGGCTCTTGTACCTCCCATCTGATGGTAGTAATGAGAAGAGTGTGTCCCAAGCGGTGAGGAGTTCTAATGATGAGTGCCAACTTCTTGAGGCATTGCCTCGTGAAATGTCCTCAATGGTGGGAAGGGTTATCTCCATGATGGAGCTGTCTGAGTCTATAAACCTCTGCACCTTCTTGCAATCCGTCACATTGGAAATTCCACACCAGGATGTAATACAACCAGTCAGAGTGCTTGCCACCGTACATATATAGAGGCTTGTAAGAGTCTTTGGTGACATACTAAATCTCCTCAAACTCCTAATGACATAGAGCCACTGGTGTGCCGCCGTCTCGATTGCTTCCATGTGTTGGAGCAAGGAGAGATCCTCTGAGATGCTGATGCCCAGGAACCTATAGCTGCTCACCCTTCCCAATGCCAACCCCGTAACGAGGCTGTATGTGTGTGTTCTCCTTCTTGGCCACCCTCTTGCTGTATATGTATCAATTATCAAGACCTCCATTTCATTTTGAATGAAATCTCCAAGCTTTGTCATTCTCCCTTGCAGCCAGTCTCTCTTCTCTGCACCCTTTCTATAGTTTCCACAGCATTCCTGCAGTGAGGTGACCAGAACTGAGCACAGTACTCCAAGTGGGGTCTGACCAGGGTCCTATAAGGCTGTAACATTACCTCTCAGCTCTTAAACTCAATTAAACTGGTTGATGAAGGCCAATGCACCATATACCTTCTTAACCACAGAGTCAACCTGCACAGCTGCTTTGAGTGTCCAATGGACTCAGACCCCAAGATCCCTGTGATCCTTCACACTGCCAAGAGTCTTACCATATGTTGCTATGTTTCTATGAAACACAGGGAGAACATGCAAAGTCCACACTGGCTGCAACAGTGACTAAGATTGAACCCGGGTCTCTGGAACTTTGAGGTGGTAGCTGTACATTGTGCAAGACTGCACAATTTAAATGAGGGTTATTGCCTCCAGTGAAGGCTGTGGAGGCCAAGTCTCTGGATGCTTTCAAAAAAGAGATGGATAGAGCTCTTAAAGATAGTGGAATCAAAGGTTATGGGGATAAGGCAGGAACTGGATACTGATAGTGGATGATCAGCCATGATCATAGTGAATGGCGGTGCAGGCTCAAAGGGCCGAATGGCCTACTCCTGCACCTATTGTCTATTGTCTATATTGTCTTCCATGACACCCATCTTATGGTGTGCAATAACTGTCATGTGGAGCACATCGTTAAGCTCACATTCTTGCGGCATATCAGTGTTACAGCAGATGCACTGAACTGAGCATTGCTCAGGATATCTTGCTAGGAAACCCACAAGTTCCACTTTAACACATCTTTCTTATCGTGTCTGTTGAGTCTTTTGCTCTGCTTGCATAAGCAATTCAGCAGAGTTAGCTCTACAATGAGAACATCCTTCACCGGAGGCAATAACCCTCATTTAAACTGTACAGTCTTGCACAATGTACAGCTACCACCTCAAGGTTCCAGAGACCCGGGTTCAATCTTAGTCACTGTTGCAGCCAGTGTGGACTTTGCACATTCTTCCTGTGTTTCATAGAAACATAGCAACATATTAATGGTAAGACTCTTGGCAGTGTGAAGGATCACAGGGATCTTGGGGTCTGAGTCCATTGGACACTCAAAGCAACTGTGCAGGTTGACTCTGTGGTTAAGAAGGCATATGGTGCATTGGCCTTCATCAACCAGTTTAATTGAGTTTAAGAGCCGAGAGGTAATGTTACAGTCTTATAGGACCCTGGTCAGACCCCACTTGGAGTACTGTGCTCAGTTCTGGTCACCTTTACTGCAGGAAGGATGTGGAAACTATAGAAAGGGTGAAGAGAAGATTTACAAGGATGTTGCCTGGATTGGGGAGCATGCCTTAGGTTGAGTCAACTTGGCCTTTTCTCCTTGGAGCGGCACAGGATGAGAGGCGACCTGATAGAGGTGTATAAGACGATGAGAAGCATTGATTATGTGGATAGTCAGAGGATTTTTCCCAGGGCTGAAAAGGCTAACACGAGAGGGCACAGATTTAAGGTGCTTAGAAGTAGGTACAGAGGAGGTGTCAGGGGTAAGATTTTTATGCAGAGAGTGGTGAGTGCGTGGAATGGGCTGCCAGCGATGGTGGTGGAGGTGGATATGATAAGATTTTTTAAGAGACTCCAGGATAGGTACATGGAACTTAGAAAAATAGAGGGCTACGGGTAACCTTCGGTAATTCCTAAGTAAGTACATGTTCGGCACAGCATTGTGGGCCGAGGGACATGTATTGTGCTGTAGGTTTTCTATGTTACGGGGAAAAGACAAGAGAAGGAGGTTTAGATGGATAATACATCAGCCATGTTGGAATGGCAGAGCAGACTCGATGGGCTGAATGGCCTAATTCTGCCCCTACATCTTGTAGTCTTCTAATATTGTAAATATGGGAACCACAGTTATCCCTGATCACTGTATCTTGATTCTGTGCAATTTTGCTTCTGCAGCTATTTCATATTCAAATTCAATAACCACAACATACAGAGATTCTATGCTGTCAGAACACTCACAACTTACATTTTTTTATATACGGCACCTTCCTTGAAGTCATCCAACATCATTTTGTTTAGAAGATATTTGACTAACAATGTTCTGCCATAATTCCATGGGTTGTCCTCTCTGCTGTATGCTTCCTTCTAGCTTCTGATCCCTTCCTTTCCAGTCATGATGAAAGGTCTTGGCCACATACCTTTTTCCCCAACTATTTTCTGAATTCTGAATTCTTGCCACCTCTGTTCACCGTGTTTGCAACCCCTCTCCAGCCATAATTGTGATTTGTCCACAATTGCTGTTAACACGCTTACTAGGTCAACAATGCAGTGATACATTGTCTTAATGAAGGGTCTCAGCCTGAAGTGTTAACTGTTTATTCCTCTCCACGGATGCTGCCTGACCTGCTGAGTTCCTCCAGCATTTTGTGTGTATTGCTGTGTGCTACATCACCTTCTCTCCAGCTGGTCATGTCGCTTGTACCACTTTCCTGAGCAATGGTTTCTCCTTCCCATGGCCCATCTGAAATTGCCACTCACTCTCAAATACCATTTGCAATACAGAGGAAATTCTACAATCCTCTCAATCATCAAGTGCCCCCACATTAAACATAAGTGATGGCAGCATCCACTCTTACATTTGTAGCTTCCTAAATTTATCATGATTACTGTATCCTGCAACATCCCATTTCTCTACTATAAAGTGGAGGCTAGAGATTGACTTTGAGGACTGTCCATGTGTGTGGTGGGTGGGAGGGAGGAAAGGATGCTTTGTTGTTGTTGTTTTGTTGCTTGCTGTGTTCTCTTTTCTGGTGTTCTCTCTTATACTCCACATAATTTTGTAATCCTTTATCAAATCTCTCCTCATTCTCCTTCACTCCTAAGTCCTAACCTATTCAAACTTTCCCTATAACTCTGGTCCTCAAGTCCCAGCAACATTCTTGTAAATTAATTCTATAATGTTTCAATCTTAACAATATCTTTCCTGTATTTCCCTTTATCAAACAAGGGAAGTTAATGATGTGGCAGACTGGGAGCACTTTGGCTCTAGTGACCATAATTCAATTAGTTTTCAGATAATGAAGGTCAGGTTCATAAATTGGGCTTCTAAACTGAAGCAAGGCTACCTCTGGAGGAATTAGACGGGAATCTAGTCAAAGTCTTTTGGGTGTGCCTGCCTGAAAGGAAAGGGATAAATGGCAAGTGGGTGGCTTTTAAGAGTGAGATAGTAAGTGTCCAGCAGCATCTGTTAGGGTGAAGGTTAAACTGGCAAGTATTTGGAACCTTGGATGAGGAGAGATACTGAAGTTATGGTCAGGAAAAAGAAAGAAACAAGAGGTCAGGATTGAGCAAATTGCTTTATGATAATAAAATGATTAAGCATACTCTTAAGGGGTAATTCGGAGGGCAAAGGTTGGGCATGAAATGGACTTCAGAGGTAAGGTTAAAGAAAATCCCAAGAGGTTCTATAACTATATTATGAGTAAAAGACTGGCTAGGGAGAAAGTAAGTTCCCTAAGCAGGTCTACTTATGACCTGAGTCGCCAGAAACGGGTGCGATTTTTAATGAATATTTCTCCTTGGTGTCTAGTGAGGAAGCAATCATTTTTCATTGAGGTAAGAAAGATAAACTCACTGGAATTTAGAAGAATGCATGGGGATCTCAGTGAAATCTGCCGAATGTTGAGAGGACGAGATGGGGTGGATGTGGAAAGGATGTTTCCTATGGTAGGTGTATCCAGAACTAGAGGGCACAGCCTCAAAATTGACGGGTGACCTTCTAGAAAAGAGGCAAGGAAGAATTTTTTAGCCAGAGGGTAGTGAATCTGTGGAATGCTCTGCCACAGTCTGTGGTGGAGGCCAAGTCCGTGGGTATACTTAACGCGAAAATTGATTGCCTTGACTAATCAAGAAACTTCAAAGGACATGGCGAGAGGTAGGTATGTGGGATAGAGTGGGATCTGTGATCAGCCATAATGGAATAGCAGAGCAGTCTTATGTCTTATCGATACAAGTGGAGATGTTTTGGAGGACATTCATATTACCAGGGACAAGGTACTTGAAGCCTTACTGTACATTAAGGTGAATAAATCCCTGGGGCCTAACCAAGATATCCTTGGAATTTGGGGGGTGCTCGAGAGGAAATTGTAGAGGCTCTTGTACAGATGCTTGCTTCATTGTGGTGAAGTTCTGAAGATTGGAATGTGGCTAATATTGTCCCTTGTTTAAAAATGGTTGCAAAGCCAAGCCAGGGAACAAGAGACAGATCAACCTGACGTCAATAGCGGGGAGGTTGCTGGAGGGGATTCTGAGGGACAAGTTCAATAAGCATTTCGATAGACAGTCTATTTAGGAAAAGCCATCATGGCTTTGCACGTGGGAAATAGTGCTTGACAAACCTTTTAAAGATTTTTTAAAGTAGTAACCAAGAAAGGGTTGACCTTAGAGCTGTATAAAGTTGTGAAGGGCATAAGTAGAGTGAATGCAGAGCATTTTTTGCAAGTTTTGATTTTTCCAAAATCGCAAAAATATCAGCTTAGATTTAAGAAGGGCAAGATTTAAAAGGGACCTGAGCAGCACCTGTTTTCACACAGAAGATGAGTATATGGAATGAGCTGTCAAAGGAAGTGACTGAGGTAGGTACAATAGTATCACGGGTGGTGGGCTGGAGACACATCTCTTCCAAAGGAGTTGTGAAGGTGCTCCTTCCCTCTGCTGGCCTGCAGGTCACCTTTGGGTAGGGTGCAAGGTCATGTGAAGCCTTGGGAGAAGGTGCTGGATGGTCGTATCATCACCCTGGTGCATATACAAATTCTGGTTATGCGACCACTGCCACCAGGAAGACTATCTCTGAAGTGTATTGATAATGGCTGTGGCCACCCATATTGTAAGGACACTGGCCAGAAGAAGGCAATGGGAAACCACTTCTGTAGAAAAATTCACAAAGGAAAATCATGGTCATAGAAAGACCATGATCAGCCATGTCATATGACACAGCACATAATGAAGACAATAGTATCATTTAAGCAGCACTTGGATAAACACATGGAGAGGCAGGGCTTAAGGGGATATTGGCCAAACAAAGGAAATTGGGACTAGCTGTGTGGGCGCCGTGGACAGCATGAACGCAGGACGAAGGGTTTGTATCTATGCTACATTGTTCTATGACTGTATGATTCTAATCAACATAATCAGAAATGCGTCTTAGTAAAACCAGGACTAGCTTTCAAATCATTCTGTGCTGGTCTTCCAATGAGGATTAAATGTCTTATGATAAGATGAAATTGCCCAATGCCAAATCAGTAAGATAATTTGCAATTTTATACATTCAATAATGATCATCAATATATATCTTGTGCATAGCTATGCAAACTTCCAACATCTCCCACAGTCTGGATACTGTACTGTGCTTTGAATTACAGTGACAGACTGAACCTTAGGCAAACATGATAGTTTGAACAAGCATCATATATAGTCTGGTCAGTATCCTAACATCAAAACAATGCTTATTAGTACAAGGACACTTTCACAGTTAAAGTCTTATTGGTCAATAAAAATGAAAGTCTGCAGAGATTAGAGAGTCAGGAAAAATTCAGAGTTGATTTACTGAATTATTAACATCCTTTCCATTGATAATAATGGCTGGTCGACTGCATTCAGGCGGTAAACCACTCAGATTATTCATTATTTATCAATATCAATACATGCATTGATGCCAATTAGCACATTTATTTGACTAACAGAATTACTGTACATAATCTTATGGTCTGAATGCAGCTCTTAACTTTATTTCCTTATCTCTCCACTTAAATTCAACCGAAGTAGTGGACCTCCTTTCCCCTGGAGTTAAAGTGAAGAGTGAAAGAAAACAGCTCAAAAGGTTAATCACCGAAGTGAGTGGAGAGACCATGCTGGACTAGCTGAAAACCATACGGAAATGGATAATCTGTCACCGCTGGAGATAGCTAGAAATCATGAAAACCAGAATCCCTCATACTGTCAGATTCACAGCTCCTACCAATCGTGTCTTTGATCAATTGTGTCTCGTCCCGTGCAGACAAAATAAACAATTATTAAAGCCAAATCATAATGAGTACCTCAAGCAAACTTCTGATTTGGAACAATTAAGAAATGAAACTAATTGAATTTTGTCTTCAAAGTGCTGATACAAGAGTAATGATACCCTTCTTCACTACGGAATTCTACTCTTCATCAATATGTTTTGATATTTATGTTGCAATTAAAATGACATTTGGAAAATGGTGCTTTGTCTTATACTGAAAATCTCCCCCTACTTGCACCCTTCCTAACCCGGACTCGTTCCCTCTGATACACTATATTTGGCCCTTGGTAGTCTCCCATAAAATCACTTTCTGTATTGCTTTTCATGATGTTTTCCAAAGATTCCCAGAAGCCCATTCCTCTAACCAACCTTTGGCCATCCCACCCCTTCATACTTGCATTGATGTCTACCTGCCCCAAATGTGCTGTAAATGCACTCGCTACAAATGGAGACGTCACACATTGGCCTTTGGAAAACAAGTCAGAGGAATTTAGTAGACCAACTACGTACAGGATTAATAACAAAGAGAAAATACCAATATTGGATGACGTAGGGAAATACAGGAACATCTTCCATTTATGAAAACATTTACAGTTCATAGAATAGCATGGTGCTTTAGTAGGTTGATGTAGAGTGGAGAAGTTACATGCGTGTCATAGAGTGTGATCAATTTTCTACATATTTTAAATGAACTGACAGTAACATGGACAGGCTCTCTTCTTGTTATGCTTGATGTTCAATCACAAAACAGGAACATTTACCCTTTGGTTTGACTCCTGTTGGGTAGCACAAGAAGTCATGAAGATAAACTGGACAGGTGTGGAATAAAGGGGATTAGCTTACATGCTGACCCAATCCAGTACCAAGCATCCTTCCTACCAACTGACCATCACGTATACTTACATAATTTAAAAAAGTAGCAAGACGATTTCCAGTGCCTAATTCTTTGAAAGCATCCTGTTCCTCTTTCTACAAAATGAAATCAGAATGAATACACACAAGCTAAGAGCTCACACCCTGGGCGAGCACTCATGGGTACTTACATAATTTAAATATGTAGCTAGTCTATTCCCCTCCGTCGCAAGGTTGCGGTCGAACGGACGCTGCAACAGATTTTGTTTAAAAGAAAAATTTATCCTAGATTTCTTCCCATTAATGATTGCAAACAGCTGTGCTTGTCAACTGCTTACACTGCACAACTCCTGTCAAAGTTGTTTTTTTGAACTTTTGTCCTGTTTTGAAATACCATTACATTTGTGGATTTACTGTTGATATACAACACAGATGTAAGCATCTTGTCAAAGACAATAGGAGTTCTTTCTCCAAGGTCTCAGATGTTAACCAAGGAATAAATTTGGAGGTACTCAGAATAAAAGTCACCAGGGTCAAATCAATCTACTTGCATGGAGAGAAATTTCATGCCAACTTTCACAGGGATTTGTACGGGAACCAGGCATTGAATTAGGACAATGTATCAGAGGCATCACAGCTCAGTAACAGGATAGAAGCATAGTCATTGGTAAGATCTCCGCAGTCCGTATTCCATACTGTGATCCGCTCAGATAATGAACCATAGCAGATGATTCGGTGCACTCTTATTTGTTCCGGCTTAACATCTTTACCTTGTTTGGATAGATTTTCTTTTCTATCCATTCACATTGAATGTTTAAGGATTATGAGCACCAGAATCACAATTAGAACGCCAGCAAATTACAGCTCAAAGTTTTAGGCTACGTCCACACTGGACCGGATAAATTCGTAACCGAAGCTTTTTCTCTTCGTTTTGACCCTCCGTCCACACTGAAACGGCATCTTTCTCCCCTAAAATGGAGCTTTTCTAAATCGTTCTACAGAGTGTTTAAATCTGAAAACGCCGGCTGGGCGTTGTAGTGTGTACGGGGTAATGGGAGGTTTTAAAAAACCTGTCGTCCCTTTCATCGGTGAAGAGACTATGGGTGTAGGAAATGTTTCCAGGGTGACCCCTCTGTGGGAGTGGGGGAGATGTTGGTGGGGCCACCCGGGGGTCTGTGTGTCCTTATGTGTAGTTACTGTAAAAGGATTATTATTTTATTATTATTTTAAAAGGATTAAAAGTATTATATATATATATATATATGAATGCATGGAATATAAGAAATAAAGAGGATGATCTTGAGGCTCAGTTAGAAATTGGCAAGTATGATATTGTGGGAATAGCAGAGACATGGCTGCAAGAGGACCAGGGCTGGGAAATGAATATTCAGGGGTATACGTCCTATCGAAAGGACAGACAGGTTAGCAGAGGGGGTGGGGTGGCTCTGTTGGTGAGGAATGAAATTCAATCACTTGCGAGGGGGGACATAGAATCAGGAGATGTAGAGCCAGTATGGATAGAACTGAGAAATTGTAAGGGCAGAAAGACCCTGATGGGAGTTATCTACAGCCCCCCCGAACAGTAGTCTGGGTATAGGGTGCAAGTTAAATCAAGAGTTAAAATTGGCATGTCGCAAAGGTAATTCTACAGTTGTTATGGGGGATTTCAACATGCAGGTAGACTGGGAAAATCAGGTTGGTATTGGACCCCAAGAAAGGGAGTTTGTGGGATGCCTCAGAGATGGATTCTTAGAGCAGCTTGTATTAGAGCCTACCTGGGAGAAGGCAATTCTGGATTTAGTGTTGTGTAATGAGCCAGATTTGATAAGGGAACTCGAGGTAAAGGAGCCATTAGGAGGTAGTGACCATAATATGGTAAGTTTTAATCTACAATTTGAGAGGGAGAAGGGAAGATTGAAAGTGTCAGTATTACAGTTGAACAAAGGGGACTATGGACCCATGAGGAAGAAGCTGGCCACAGTTGACTGGAAAGATACCCTAGCAGGGATGACAGTGGAACAACAATGGCAGGTATTTCTGGGAATAATACAGAAGGTGCAGGATCAGTTCATTCCAAAGAGGAAGAAAGATTCTAAGGGGAGTAAGGGGTGACCGTGGATGACAAGGGAAGTTAAGGACAGTATAAAAATAAAAGAGAGTAAGTATAACATAGCAAGGATGAGTGGGAAGCCAGAGGACTGGGAGACTTTTAAGGAGCAACAGAAGATAACTAAAAAGACAATATGGGGGAAAAAGATGATGTACGAAGGTAAGCTAGCCAAGAATATAAAGGAGGATAGTAAAAGCTTCTTTAGGTATGTGAAGAGGAACAAAATAGTTAAGACCAAAGTTGGGCCCTTGAAGACAGAAACGGGTGAAATTATTATGGGGAACAAGGAAATGGCAGACAAGCTGAACAGGTACTCTGGATCTGTCTTCACTAGGGAAGACACAAACAATCTCCCAGATGTAATAGTGGCCAGAGGACCTAAGGTAACAGAGAAACTGAAGGAAATTTGCATCAGGCAGAAAATGGTGTTGGGTAAACTGATGGGACTGAAGGCTGATAAATCCCCAGGGCCTGATGGTCTGCATCCCAGGGTACTTAAGGAGGTGGCTCTAGAAATCGTGGATGCATTGGTAATCATTTTCCAATGTTCTATAGATTCAGGATCACTTCCTGCGGATTGGAGGGTAGCTAATGTTATACCACTTTTTAAGAAAGGAGGGAGAGAGAAAACAGGCAATTATAGACCAGTTAGTCTGACATCAGTTGTGGGGAAGATGCTGGAATCAATTCTAAAAGATGAAATAGTGGCATATTTGGATAGCAGTGGCAGGATAGGTCTGAGTCAACATAGATTTACGAAGGAGAAATCGTGCTTGACTAATCTTCTGGAATTTTTTGAGGATATCGCTATGAAAATGGACATGGGAAAGCCAGTGGATGTAGTGTACCTGGACTTTCAGAAAGCCTTTGATAAGGTCCCACATAGGAGGTTAGTGTGCAAAATTAGAGCAAATGGTATTGGGGGTAGGGTACTGACATGGATAGAAAATTGGTTGGCAGACAGGAAACAAAGAGTAGGGATTAATGGGTCCTTTTCAGAATGGCAGGCAGTGACTAGTGGGGTACCACAAGGCTCGGTGCTGGGACCGCAGCTATTTACAATATATATTAATGATTTAGATGAAGGGATTAAAAGTAACATTAGCAAATTTGCAGATGACACAAAGCTGGGTGGCAGTGCGAAATGTGAAGAGGATGTTATGAGAATGCAGGGTGACTTGGACAGGTTGGGTGAGTGGGCAGATGCATGGCAGATGCAGTTTAATGTGGATAAATGTGAGGTTATCCACTTTGGTGGTAAGAACAGGAAGGCAGATTACTATCTGAATGGTGTCAAGTTAGGAACAGGGGAAGTACAACGAGATCTCGGTGTCCTTGTTCATCAGTCACTGAAAGTAAGCATGTAGGTACAGCAGGCAGTGAAGAAAGCTAATGGCATGTTGGCCTTCATAACAAGGGGAGTTGAGTATAGGAGCAAAGAGGTCCTTCTGCTGTTGTACTGGGCCCTGGTGAGACCACACCTGGAGTACTGTGTACAGTTTTGGTCTCCATTCTAGCTATTGAGGGAGTGCAGTGTAGGTTCACAAAGTTAATTCTCAGGATGGTGGGACTGTCATATGTTGAAAGATTGGAGCGACTGGGGTTGTATACACTGGAATTTAGAAGGATGAGAGCGGATCTGATTGAAACATATAAGATTATTAAGGGATTGGACACGCTAGAGGCAGGAAACATGTTCCGGATGTTGGGGGAGTCCAGAACCAGAGGCCACAGTTTAAGAATAAGGGGTAGGCAATTTAGAATGGAGTTGAGGAAAAACTTTTTCACACGGAGGGTTGTGGTTCTGTGGAATGCTCTGCCTCAGAAGGCAGTGGAGGCCAGTTCTCTGGATTGTTTCAAGAAAGAGTTAGATAGAGCTCTTAAAGATAGCGGAGTGAAGGGATATGGGGAGAAGGCGGGAAAAGGGTACTGATTGTGGATGATCAGCCATGATCACAGTGAATGGTGGTGCTGGCTCGAAGGGCTGAATGGCCTACTCCTGCACCTATTGTCTATTGTCTATTACTGTCATGGCTGTGAGGCTGGTATTGTGGTGGTGAAAAGTACTGGGGGGGAGCCATCATATTCCTCATCACTGCAAATCCCTCTGTAACAGAGTTAGTCAGTTTTTCAATGTTCGTCGTCAGCCGGGTCATACTGTCCATGAACTTCCTGTCGGTTGCCTCCATACGCTCCAGTATTTTTTTTAATTTAAAGTCCTCCTGCACAAGAGCCAACAGCTGTCCATCGTTTGGCATTTTGCTTTTAAGTTTTTCTAGTCTGTAACTGGACAAACACTCACCAAGTATACCGTTCCCTCTTCGCTTGTTTTCTGTATATGTGTCCTGCGCATGCCCAGTAGGAGGAGATTTGCCCAAATACCTGTTTTAATGTGGATGGAGGTATTTTCAAAAACGCCTGGTGTGGACGCCTATTGTTTTTACATGAAACTGGCATTTTCAAAATTATCCGGTCTAGTGTGGACGTAGCCTTAGTTAACCATCTGCTAGGAACATAGGCCAGTATTTGAAAGCTGGACTGGAGGAGTTAAGGGCACCCAGGACTGACTCTGCAAATCCAATGACTCTCTCAGTCTCCTAGAGCACTGTTTTAACTCATCATTTCACTATATTCTGACAATAATGAAGGCAGCTGATCAGCAATCAGGTTCTCTTTTTATAAAATGCCTTATTCAACTCAATGATGGCCAAGGCAGCCAGGACATGGATTGTATATCTTTCCTTTATAGAGCCCAGACATTTCCTGGACACAAATGCAATGGGATAACATGATTATTTTTGATAACAGCAGTTTATTTTCAAGGTCTCTAGAGGGTTTTTCTGTAAATCTTAAATATTCCTGCTGGGACTGAAAATCTAGATGGAATATATCCAGAATAACAGCTTCTTTCCCAATATAATTCTATAGCTAGAGAGCTCAAAAAGACAAAAATGTACTTTCCAGAGTAGTTTAAAAAAGTACTTAAATGTACTTTTCAGGTACTTTAACTTAAAAAAAGAGTACTCAAAGCAAATGTTTCATTGAATAACTGGAAGAAGATGGGAAAATGAATGTATCTGATGTTTCTTCTGGCTATTCCAGAGGACTGAAATGGTTAGTACCAAAACAGATTCTCAGGTGGCGCATTCTGGATATATGCATGATACTGTATCTTGCCAACACAGATGAACAACACTATTTCATTGTTTTATTTTAACGAGCAACAATAGATGAGACTTGTTGAGACAAAGACAAGTATTGAAAAGGAGGCTTTATAATTAATTCAGAGTTCAGCAGAGGAGGACAAAGGGCTTAATTAGGAAGGGGAAAAAAGATTATGAGAGAAAACTGGCAGGGAACATAAAAACGGACTGTAAAAGCTTTTATAGGTATGTAAAAAGGAAAAGACTGGTAAAGACAAATGTAGGTCCCCTGCAGACAGAAACGGGTGAATTGATTATGGGGAGCAAGGACATGGCAGACCAATTGAATAATTACTTTGGTTCTGTCTTCACTAAGGAGGATATAAATAATCTTCCAGAAATAGTAGGGGACAGAGAGTCCAGTGAGATGGAGGAACTGAGTGAAATACATGTTAGTAGGGAAGTGGTGTTAGGTAAATTGAAGGGATTGAAGGCAGATAAATCCCCAGGGCCAGATGGTCTGCATCCTAGAGTGCTTAAGGAAGTAGCCCAAGAAATAGTGGATGCATTAGTGCTAATTTTTCAAAACTCGTTAGATTCTGGACTAGTTCCTAAGGATTGGAGGGTGGCTAATGTAACTCCACTTTTTAAAAAAGGAGGGAGAGAGAAACCAGGGAATTATAGACCGGTTAGCCTAACGTCGGTGGTGGGGAAACTGCTGGAGTCAGTTATCAAGGATGTGATAACAGCACATTTGGAAAGCGGTGAAATGATCAGACAAAGTCAGCATGGATTTGTGAAAAGAAAATCATGTCCGACGAATCTCATAGAATTTTTTGAGGATGTAACTAGTAGAGTGGATAGGGGAGAACCAGTGGATGTGGTATATTTGGATTTTCAAAAGGCTTTTGACAAGGTCCCACACAGGAGATTAGTGTGCAAACTTAAAGCACATGGTATTGGGGGTAAGGTATTGGTGTGGGTGGAGAATTGGTTAGCAGACAGGAAGCAAAGAGTGGGAATAAACGGGACCTTTTCAGAATGGCAGGCGGTGACTAGTGGGGTACCGCAAGGCTCAGTGCTGGGACCCCAGTTGTTTACAATATATATTAATGACTTGGATGAGGGAATTAAATGCAGCATCTCCAAGTTTGCGGATGACACGAAGCTGGGTGGCAGTGTTAGCTGTGAGGAGGATGCTAAGAGGATGCAAGGTGACTTGGATAGGTTGGGTTAGTGGGCAAGTTCATGGCAGATGCAATTTAATGTGGATAAATGTGAAGTTATCCACTTTGGTGGCAAAAATAGGAAAACAGATTATTATCTGAATGGTGGCCGATTAGGAAAAGGGGAGGTGCAATGAGACCTGAGTGTCATTATACACCAGTCATTGAAAGTGGGCATGCAGGTACAGCAGGCGGTGAAAAAGGCGAATGGTATGCTGGCATTTATAGCGAGAGGATTCGAGTACAGGAGCAGGGAGGTACTACTGCAGTCGTACAAGGCCTTGGTGAGACCACACCTGGAGTATTGTGTGCACTTTTGGTCCCCTAATCTGAGGAAAGACATCCTTGCCATAGAGGGAGTACAAAGAAGGTTCACCAGATTGATTCCTGGGATGGCAGGACTTTCATATGAAGAGAGACTGGATGAACTGGGCTTGTACTCGTTGGAATTTAGAAGATTGAGGGGGGATCTGATTGAAACGTATAAGATCCTAAAGGGATTGGACAGGCTAGATGCAGGAAGATTATTCCCGATGTTGGGGAAGTCCAGAACGAGGGGCCACAGTTTGAGGATAGAGGGGAAGCCTTTTAGGACCGAGATTAGGAAAAACTTCTTCACACAGAGAGTGGTGAATCTGTGGAATTCTCTGCCACAGGAAACAGTTGAGGCCAGTTCATTGGCTATATTTAAGAGGAAGTTAGATATGGCCCTTGTGGCTACGGGGGCCAGGGGGTATGGAGGGAAGGCTAGGGCGGGGTTCTGAGTTGGATGATCAGCCATGATCATAATGAATGGCGGTGCAGGCTCGAAGGGCCGAATGGCCTACTCCTGCACCTATTTTCTATGTTTCTATAAGGGCAACCATTTAGATTCCTTTTTATGAGATTTGTAATTCAAATAAGGGTCTCAGATTAGTGAAGGGAATTACAGAAATTACTTGGAGGAGAAAGCCTTCAGCTAAATCTATTAATGTAGTGCAGGGTGCAGATGTAGGAAATAGTGGATATGAATGACACATGAAATACAAGTTACAGGACTGGTTGTGGTCTAATTAAATGGTACAGCACTGTGAAGGGGCACATGCCTACTGTATTTCTGACCACATACTTATATTGTCAGTGTTCTGCAGAAAGGATCACTGGGGCAGGTGGTTGGGAGGGAGCATTTCTGCATTTTAGATCTTACTCAATATTATTCATGGAAATTATTTAAGGTATGCAACGCTGATTTAAAAAAAATACTTCATTTGCTATCAATCAGATTACAGCCTCAAAGAGGTTGGTTTCTGTGGGATGCTTTGGTTTCCTCCCAAATCGCAAAGTAAATTAATTAGCTATTGGAAATGATCCCTTACCACAGGTAAATTGTAAAAGAATCAAAGTGAAGTTGAGAACTAGTGAGAGGCCCTCATATAGATAAGGAGGAATGAGGTTGGTGGGATGGCTCAGATGGAGCTGAGAAGTCAAATGGAGTCCTCCTTTGTCATACTAAGAACAAGACAAGCAGATCAATCTAACTCTTTATCATTAGTGAGATGCTGATCAATGTCTTTGAGTGTCTGTAATGATTTGTGCTTTGATGTACAAATTTATTTGCATTTGGTGGTGATCCCAACGTAGCCAGAGCCAGCATACAAAGCAAGCACTGACATGAGCATAAAGGGTATTTATTGGAACTAACTGGGGATGTTTATTTTCTGGGCAATGTTGTCTTCCTTTTAACATACTGTAACTCCTTGTGGAGAGTTGAGTATTGCTGACTCTGGGAAGTGTTCAATTAAAAAAAAACATAAATAACCATATTCTAACTGCAAATTGATGGTCAGGTTTATTTTGTACTTTCAGTTTTAGCTCCTTTCTTCCTACTTATATTATTTAAGAAAACACAATGCTTCACAGATTTCTCCATTTCTCTGCTGCTGACCAGAGTAAATAAAATGTGTTCAATAGACACACATCTGCTGCTTTCTATTGGAGGAAGTCCAAATGAAGAGTGGCCATAAAAGGTTCCAATAGTGAAGTTATGAGATCATTGTTTACTTTCCAAGCACAGAATGGAGCTGTTGCTGGAACTGGATACAACTGATGCTGAAATCCATTAAAGCAGAGCTGCAAATGATCTGTTACTGAATCAGCACATGGCCTTTCTCCTGATCCCAATCACAGCAAACTTACTGACCTCAAGTTCTTTAGTTTCACACACTCCCGTAGGCCTGGTCATTTTCTCTTGTCATGTTGTTCCTACAGGTATTTCTTAAAGGACAGCAGACTTAAGAGAGTAGAGTAGAGCTCATTCAAACAAAAAGTTAACCATTTCCATCTGGGGTGGGTGTTATTGTGCACACAAATATATACAATATTGCATTATCAGGGATAGGACCAGTTTCAGTTTTCCCAAGTGGGATGGAAAAATTGATTATACCTTGTGTTCAGATTTAGGAAATGGGCTGGCTGCAGTTAATCCCTACTATAGGTCCCATGCTTTTGGGTAGAGATATTATTTTGAAAGTGGTAGTGATATTAATTTTGGAATTGGTAAGTGTAGGTTCAACTGGAGCATATCAAAGAAGTTTGAACAGGTAAACATGTATGAGGGACATGTAAGGTAATGGTCTGGTTGCAGGTAGGTGGCACAGACTAGATGGGCTGAAAGGCCCGTTTCTGTATTCTATTACCTGAAGAACAGAAAAGCTGGAAATGGGAGTATCTGTGGAAAGACACGCCGAAAGGTCTAATATCCAAATTGTTATCTGCTTCTCTTTCAACTGATGTGCCTAGCCTATTATCCAACATTTGTGGTCATGATGTTGAAGTAAGAGGGGGCCATCTTAAAAACCTCTGCCATTGATTGGACAATGAGAGTTAAATTAATTGATTAACAAGTACTGCTGCCAGAAAATATTGATTGGGAGCACAGCTTACTAATATTCAAGCCATATGAGTTTCAAGTTAGTTCCTGCATTACAGCATATACCAGCACTCAATGTCAACATTATTAATTCCTGCAATAATGAATGATTAGAGTCATTTGCAGCACAAGGGTCATCAATTGTGGTTAAATGCGTTACATAAGAATTCCTACAGAATCTAGTCACGATGTGTGGGAATGGAATAATCCAAATCCTCTCTGACAGAACAGTTGGTACATATTTAACACTTGGCTGGTTGTAATTATTGAGACTGCTTCTGAAAGCAGAATGGATCAGAGCTTCCAATCAACAATGGGCCTTTCATACAGGTTTATTTTTATCCCCTGCAAATATTTTCTTTTTTTTTCTCCTTCTGTGCCAACTAACTTAAACTGGCAAAAATAATCTGATGCAATAAGAAACTTTTGGAAAGTCTTGCTCCCTTGATGGGGGTGTTTCACAGCTGCGCAAGCCTTTGGTATCTTGACAATTGCTGAATTTGGTCATGTCAGGAAGAAGCTCTCTAAGTTAATGAACTTGGGCTCCACGGGTGAAACAGGACATGATAGATAAAGAAAATTTATTTATTTATGTATTTCAATGTACTGATGCCACATAACAAATTTCTAGAATTATGACAGTGATATTCTACATGATTCTGATTAAAATTCTCAAATGAATACAAGTTTAGCACACACACTGAGAACAAGGCAATGAACCACACATGTGGGCAGAGGGAAGAAAGTTCAGCAAGAATCAGAGTATGTTGGGAAGAGGAAATATCAATGGCCTTCATTAATGATCTGGAGATAACCCCACTATGACAGCTGGCGAAATCAATTTCAATCAATTAAAATAATTTCAGACCATAATATGGCAGCAAATAAGGACGTCCATTAAACAGTTGCAAAAAATTACATAGCTTACGAATGTGTTCAGGGGAAAAACAGATCTACCATCCTTCTCCAATTTGGCTGAAATACGACTAGAACCCAGAGTTCAACTCTACACAGGTCTGAAAAATGTCCAAGAAAGACACAGTTCCAGGGAATGGGTGGCATATACCAGCACTCTCTACCTCTCATTAGGGATAGATTGTGAAGGAGTTTCTTGGAGGTTTGATCACATGACATTAACTGCAAACATTCCATCAATCTACACATCTCTATTTCTATCTCTGATAGTTCTATTAATAATAGGCAAAAAATGTTTTAAAATGATTCCTCTTCAAGGCACTGCCCACAGCAAAGCATTAAAGGTTAAAGTTCAATCCCTGACAAAAATCTGGATGATTAGCTAAAGCCTAAAGAGGAGAAAGGGACCAGATGTTTGTTCACAAAGCCAGTGTTTAGAGCAGCACACACAGTGTAAACGGTGCAAGCACTGATCAAATCTTTGTACAAAATAATAAATCAAGAAACTATGAATGCAGGATATTTGGAAAATGTCAGGAACATTCAGCAAAGAATGCACACAAAAATATCAGGGGCATAGGTAGGGTGAACACAGACAGTCATTTTCCCCAGGATTTCCCCTAGAGGACATAGGTTTAAGGTGAGAGGAAAGAGATTTATTTGGAACCTGAAGTATAACTTTTTCACCCAGGGAGGTGGTCAGTTTATGGGACGAGCTGCCAGAGGGCATGGTTGAGGCAGGTACATTAGCAACATTTAAACGGTTCTTGAATAGGAGCATGGATAGGAAAGGTTTGGAGGTATAGAATCAGAATCAGATTTAATATCACTGACATATGCTATGAAATTTGTTGTTTAAATATTTTGGTTATATATTTATGTATTATGAATTGCAATAAAAATATATGTGAAAAAATAAAAATGCAATACAGACGAGGGCAAAAATAGTGAGGTGGTATTCATGGGTTCATTTTCCATTTAGAAATCTGATGGCGGAGGGGAAAAAGCTGTTCCTGAATCACAGAGTATGTGTCATTAGCCTCCTGTATCGCCTCGCTGATGGTAACAATGAGGAGAAGGCATGTCCTGGCTAGTGGGGTCCTGAATGATGGATGCCACCTTTATGAAACATGGGCCAAATATAGACAAGTGGGACTAGCTTTGGGAGCATTGTTGGTTGGCATGGACCAGTTGGACTGAAAGGGAACACTCTATTAAATATCTTCATTTCCTTTAACCCTTTCTCTTTTCGCTAGATCTTGAAACTGATTTTGCCTCCAAGTTCATTAGCCTGAAATATTAACTCAAGCTCCCTCTTCAATCAATACTGCCTGACTGTTGGATTATTTCACACATTCTCTGCTTTATTTTAAAATAACATGACGTTGGTTGAATCCGTGTTTTGAGTCTGAACTTAATAAACAACCTCATTTCACTGACAGCTGTACCCAGTTTCAGCATGTTGCTCCCCTTGGGGGAAAGAAAAGGGTGCCAGGATTTAATTTAAATCCTATTTTTTGTTCATGACAGAGATCTTTCTTATCAAAAACTGAGTAATTTTGAGGAAATGATGCGATTTTAATCTTAAGGCACCTGAGTGTGAACAGCCGCATTCTCAAAGATACTTTGGGTTAATAAGCAAGAGGAATTTAGGAGTCATGTTTAAAGTGGATATTAGCATTACTTACTCTGGAGAAGTCAAAATGAGGTTCATACTGGCCTCCAACGCCATAGTTCGCCACCTGCAGCAAAGAGAAGAAGTCTGTGAGGGGAGGAAGGGCTCAGAGTAGGCACAGCCAGCACCAGACACAGCAGCACATCTCAGCTGCCGCGTACAGGTCAAAGGCAGTCGAACTTATTGTCATATGCACAAGTACGAGTGCACAGGTGCAATGAAAAACTTACTTGCAACAGCATCGCAGACACAGAGCATCACACAAGCAGCATTCACAAGAAGAAAAACATTAATTAGACATTAATCATACACAATTTTTACAAGAAAGAGCACAATTAGAAAAAATATCCATTTTAGTGCAAAGAATTCAAAGTGGTCATCGTGTTGCTAAACTGTAGTGATTAGGGTTGCACAGACAAAATGCCGGGCAGGTCACAGCAGGTCAGGCAGAGAGGAGTAAAGAGCCGACGTTTCGGGTTGAGACCCTTCATCAGGTTCGTGAAGTGATTAGGGTTGTGCAGGTTGGTTCAAGAACCAAACGGCTGAAGGAAAGTGGCTGTCCATAAACCTGCCTGTGTGGGACTTTAGGTTTCTCTACCTCCCACTCCATGGTAGGAATGAGAGGACGGCATGGCCCAGCTGGTGGGGTCTTTGACGATGACGCCGCAAAACAAAAGGCTTTTTGACCGCAGAACACTACTGGGCTGGTTCAACTAAAGCTGATCTGAACAAGTTCAGTTCCCTGGGAAATACAGGTAATGTGGTTTATCTCTTTCCTCACCTGCTGCTGCATATGCTCACAAATAAAATAATCTCATGTAAGCATATTTTTTGTATAAAATTAAAAAGCCTGAGAAGCACTATTCTTTTCCCCAAAACATACGCAAAATCATTTTTGGAATGTGATAGGATTATGATTGTTTCAGGCTGGAAGCGTCACTGGAAATTTCACTGGTCACTGTGGGTCAAAAATTGGTCTTGTGTCCAAGAGAAGGAGGTACACAGGGTTATGTGGCCCCCTGCACAAAGCTCCTTTAGAGGAAGTTCTGAGAAATTGAGCTTGCTGTTCCAAGTTGAACCCCCAAAGATGGGCTCCCTCACATCCTTACCTTTAATGTCACCCCATCCTCACAGTACCACAGTGCTCCCACAAGCACTTCATACATCTCCAAGCTGATCACTGAGCTTCTGATCCGACAATCAAACCAAATTCCAGATCAGCTCCTCGGCACTCCCTCCTGACGTCCCCACAGATCCAGCCCAGTCCAGTCATTTTGGATAGTTTCCATTGCACACTTCTCAGTGGAGCACTGGACAAAGTATAAAAGACTCTCAGTTGCTTCTGATCTAAGTCACTGCTGAATTTTGAAGTGGTGGGCCCTCAAGACCAAAAAGTTAATGTCCTATAGAATGCTGACCCTCAGTGCTTTCCCAGGTCCCAATGAGTTCATATATCACATTCATGTACATTGAAGAAATGGCAAATATACAGTATATTCTTTGGTAGCAGAGGCATTCAATCTCCTCTCTCTGTTAATCATCTCCTTGGAGTGTTTCATTGTTCTGACATTAAAAGGCCAAGGTCTGCGGTGGTCATTCCAAAGTTTGCCATGTGTGAACACCAGGGGGCAGTACTTGGCAATACTTGCCTGCTATCCTCTCCCCAAAATGAATGCTCCGGGGATTTTGGAACCCAAAGAATAAAGTAGGAAGCTGTGGGCTCACTATGGCTGTGCCAGTACCACGTAAACAATGACCAGCAAGTCCTGGTCCCTGCTCTGTTCTCCGACAATCTTGCAAACATGTGCGATTGTGCTTTCATCCTTTCAGGCAGGTTGTTTCTCAGAAAACACTGACCCTACGAACGGCTTCTCTCATCTGTCAATGTGGGCAAGATCCCCAGTTCTGAGGATGGGTCACAGATCCCAAACGATGACTTGTTTCTCTCGCCACAGAGACAGCTCGACTGCATGAGTTCTTCCAGCATTTCTTTCATCGTTTCACATTCTGCCATTATTGTTTTCCATCATGGCAACTTCTTTATGAAAAAAATTCCTCTGGACTGTGTCAGGAGAAGTGGAAAGGAACAGCAGCAGTTATTTCTTCTGCCTCCCTCACAATGTGAAACAGAACCTCTTACCTCCTTTGGGAATAAGACAACCTCCCCCAACTCCGATGATGTCAAATGATCATAAGTATTTGGGCATCACAGGATGCCATAGTGGTCAGTGCAGTGCTTCACACATCCGCGATTGCCTATTAGGGTTCAATTCCCGCCACTTTCTGTGAGAAGTTTGTTTGCTCTCCCCTGCATGGTTTCCTCCTGGTGCTCCGATTTCCTCTCACGTTCCGAAGACGTAGGATTAGGGCGAGGGCTAGAGACTTGTGATCACGTTATGTTGCTGCCGACACATTCCTCAGATTGCGTTGGACTTGATGCAAACGACACATTTCTCTGTGCTCCGATGTACATGTGGGGAATAAAACTAATCTTTTAATCTATAAGAACTAAAGGGGTGTAGATATAGATTCTGGATGCACATTTTAATTCACCGGGCCCTCACACAATTATCCTTTTGCAAGTTCAGGTATCCATGAGAGTGATCTAATAGCACAGGGGAACATGATGATAACATCAAGTTCCCATCAAAGATGCTCATAACACAATGGCTGAGATTTAAGGAATAATGTAATTAAAAGTGACAGGACCAGCTGGGCTTTTGGATTTCCTGCCTAACCAAAGGCCACCGATAGAAAAGGGATATTCGGGTTTATTTATTTTGTTGCTCTTCTGCAGGACCTACTGGTTACAGAGTGCCAGGGTGAGGGGCTGTGGTCCAACATTAGCCTGTGCTTTTGTGTTACAGCCTTTGATCGTTCAACAGTTTAATTTAATAACGGAGAACGAATACAGTATAGAACCTGAAATTCTTACTCTTCACAGACATACACTGAACAGAAGTTGTTAGAACCCCACCACCTCCCCCCACGCACACGCAGCAGCAAAAACATCAACCCTCCCCCCACTTGCTTCAGCAAAAAGCATCCAGCCCTTCCCCCTCCCACCACCCACCATGCAAGCAATAGCAAAGCACGCAGAGACCACGATCTAGGGTCAATCAAAAACTACTGCCCATCCCAACACTTCGACAACTCAGGCACGCTTTCTCTCTCACCGACAAGGGGGAAAGATATTGCTCCTGCAACAGTGAGAGGGGAGACCAACAGCTCACCGTTTCGATATTACAATCTGTCGAGTCGCTTGTCCGAGTTCCCCAACTTGAGGACCAACCATCTCTCACTCACCACACCTCCGCCGTTGCGTTTTTGCTGTGCCCTTCTGCCATTTCAGACCCTTTGTTTCGAATCTGGGCCTGGATAAGATAGGCTGCACAGCCTCTTTCTGTGGCAAACCTTTGACTTCATGACATCCTTGCCCACCTTGCACCAGAGGCTCAGTTTTGGGTTGAGTACCTGAAGTAACTCGGCTGTCTCCACTTCCAGACCTGTGATGTCTGCTACCCGCTGGTTAACCCGGTGCACGACAGGATCTACGTCATCGTCCAACCAGGCACTGGATGGGAAGCGACAGACAAAACAAAACTGAACAAGGCAGACAGACAACCTGTAGCTGTTTCCATTTTGGAATCTGTGTCGGGTCAAAAGGGGAATGAATAATCTCGATCCTCCGGTTACAGAATGGACCATGCTGTTAAAGCAACAGTGCATAACCACTAGCTAGCAAATGGCGACACAATACGCTGTAGATGGTGGAATCTGGAGCAATGCACAAAATGCTGGAGGAGCTCAGAGGGTCAGGCAGCCTCCATGGAGGAAAACAAGGCATTCAAATCCAGATAACAACACACATCAAAGTTGCTGGTGAACGCAGCAGGCCAGGCAGCATCTCTAGGAAGAGGTGCAGTCGACGTTTCAGGCCGAGACCCTTCGTCAGGACTAACTGAAGGAACAGTGAGTAAGGGATTTGAAAGTTGGAGGGGGAGGGGGAGATCCAAAATGATAGGAGAAGACAGGAGGGGGAGGGATGGAGCCAAGAGCTGGACAGGTGATTGGCAAAAGGGGATACGAGAGGATCATGGGACAGGAGGTCCGGGAAGAAAGACAAGGGGGGGGGGGGACCCAGAGGATGGGCAAGAGGTATATTCAGAGGGACAGAGGGAGAAAAAGGAGAGTGAGAGAAAGAAAAAATCCAGATGAAGGGTCTCAAGCCAAAACATCGACTATCCATCTCTCTCCATAGATGCTGCCTAGCCCACAGACTTCCTCCGGCATTTCGTGTTAAGCAACTGGCTCTAGAATCCAGACTAATGCTGGACCAAACAAATTGATGATAACCTTACATCACTCCCATCCTCGATGCTAGGCTTAACTTTATACTATGGATTCAGACTCAGAAAATGGTGCAGGAGTTCCCTGACTGAATCATTGGTTTTTACTGGAAGAGGAATACAACAGGACTCAAATGATAAGTTGCAATAAGACTTGAAAACATAACCCAATGGACCAGAGTGAGAGGCCGTAAGCTGGACAGTATGACCAAGTGACAGTAGCATTCTAACCAGCAAAATAAACTACACATTTTTAATCTTAATTTATTTGGTCCAACATTGCACTTCTCTAGTTTCACTCTCAGAAAGCCGAGCGAAACAGAACAGCACTGCATGTTAGCAAAGAGAAAGCATGTCAAAGAAGTTCCTGTGAACTGAGAGCTAAGATGATCAAAAATTAAAAGTGCCAAATATATAGCTTCTATGAGTACCCAACAGCATCACACTGAGATCTCAAGATTGGGAGAAAAAAAACTTATGAAAAATATTTTAGAAAATTACCGATTTTACTTCCATTGATTTTGTGATATAAAACAAGATGGCAATTTTCAAATCACAAAGAAGAAAAATTCTACAGATGCTGGAAATCCGAGCAACACACACAAAATGCTGGAGGAACTCAGCAGGCCAGGCAGCATCAATGGAAAAAAGCACAGCGGACATTTCAGGCCGAAACCCTTTGGCAGGACTGGAGAAAAAATTCTGAGGAGTAGATTTGAAAGGTGGGGGGAGGGGAGAGAAAATGACCAGGCGAGAAGTGAAACTTGGAGGGAGGAAGTTGATTGGTGAAAGAGACAGAGGCCATGGAAGAAAGAAAAAGGGGGGACGAGCGCAGGGGGAGGCAATGGGCGGGCAAGAAGATAAGGTGAGAGGGAAAAGGGGATAGGAAATGGTGAAGGGGGGGCATTACCGAAAGTTTGAGAAATCGATGTTCATACCATCAGGTTGGCAGCTACCCAAACGGATTATAAGGTGTTGTTCCTCCAACCTAAGTGCGGCCTTATCCCAACAGTGGAGGAGGCCATGGATGGACATATTGGAATGGGACTGGGAAGTGGAATTAAAATGGGTGGCCACTGGGAGATCTGGCTTGTTCTGGCGGACGGAGCGTACACGTTTGTTCTGGCGCTCTGGTGCTCCCCCCTTTTTGCTTTCACCAATCAACTTCTTAGCTCCTTGCTTCATCCCTCCCCCTCCAAGTTTCACCTATCGTCAGGTGTTTCTCTCCCCTTACCTCACCTTTCAAATCTGCTCCTCGGCTTCTTTTCTCCAGTCCTGCCGAAGGGTTGCAGCCCGAAACGTTGACCGTACATTTTTCTATGGATGCTGACCGGCCTGCTGCCTTCCTCCAGCATTTTGTGTGTGATGCCAGTTTTCAACATCACTTATTTAAAAAAAACATGCCAAGTCGATGATCGTCTAGAAGGGCAACATGAAAGTGATATGACAGAAACCAGCGTTTATTTCAGAGAAGTGGGCGTGCAGAGGGACTACATGAGTCCGTTGTCACATTGAAGCAAGCAAATGCAGGTCCAATACCACCTTTCAGGAGTAGGTCATTATGTTAGTGGCTGAACAGAGGGTAGCACACGGAGACCAAAATAATCAAGCGAGGCCCAGCTTCATGAACGTATGGCGGGGCTGCTTCTGCAGCCATTCGAATGGACAGCCCACCCCTCCGTCTCCAGAGAGACAGGCGTCACAATCTGCAAACTCTGCGGGGCAGTAGTGCAGTAAGGAGGATCAGTTCCAGGCTTGCAGGAGTCAGAACACAGAGCAAGTACAGCATCAGAACAGTCCCTTTGGCTCACTGCGTCTGCATTGAGCATGATGTCACTCTACTAATCCCACCTGCCGGCGTATGCTCTCTGTCCTTCCATTCCCTGCATGCTCACATGTCCGTTTGAATGTCTCCTAAACACTGCCCTGGTATCTGCTGCTCCTACTTCTCCTCATAGTGTATACCACACATCCAAAGTTAAAAATTTTCCCCAGACATCTTGTTTACTCATTCCCCCTTCTAAATTTAAACCTATGCTCCTGGTGATTTGTCGTTTTTCTACCTGACACCATTTTGCATTCCAAAAAATGTCCCCCCCCCCGCCCCACCCCACCAATTCTTCTAAATCAGTGGTCCCCAACCCCCGGGCCACAAAGGATGTGCTACTGGGCCACCAGGAAATGATATGATTTGGCAATATGAAATGATATGAGTCAGCTGCGCCTTTCCTCATTCACTGTCACACCCACTGTTGAACCTGAACACAGGCGAGGTCATTACCCACGCGAGGTCATCAGTCGGTCACTAACCTACAACTACTCGATGAGTAAAAAACAAACGTCGCCTGAGAGTTTCTTTAGAGGACGTGGTAGGGGACATAAAAGGCCTAACAATGATGATAACGCAGAGACAGCTGAGGCCGAGACTGCAAAAAAAAGGAAAGCTTCCTTCAACAGAAAATACGACGAGTCGTACATAAAATATGGCTTTATTGCGACCGGTGACTGGCACGCTCCAAGCCCCCTGTGTGTGATATGTGGAGACAAGCTGTCTAATGAGGCAATGAAGCCCTCAAAACTGCTTCAGAACCTTGAGTCCGAGCACCCTGCACTTAAAGACAAACCCGTTGAGTTTTCTGAGTGGAAAAAAACATGAGTAAGTGGGACAGGAGCAAGTGCTGAGAGCCACCACCTCCACAAATGCTGCTGCTCTGAGAGCGTCGTACTTAGTGGCTAGCCGTGTTGCTAAGGCTAAGAAGCCTTTCACTGTTGGTGAAGAATCAATTCTGCCTGCTGCCAAGGACATGTGCTGTGAACTGTTGGGAGAAGCTGCAGCTAACAAGATGGCACAGGTTTCTCTTTCAGCTACCACAGTTTCAAGAAGAATCGATGACATAAAGAAGGACATTGAAGCACAGCTGTTGGAACGGCTTAACGAGTCACCATGGTATGCTATCCAGGTCGACGAGTCTATCGATGTCGACAAGAAGGCAATACTGCTGGTTTATGTGCGACATATATTTCAAGATGATGTGCACGAGGATATGTTGTGTGCACTGCCGCTGCCAATTAACACAACTGGGGCAGAACTATTCAAGTCTTTGAATGACTACATGTCAGGCAAACTGGACTGGTCATTCTGTCACTGGTCTGGTCCTGATGAAAGGTCTCGGCCTGAAACGTCAACTGTACCTCTTCCTAGAGATGCTACCTGGCCTGCTGCGTTCATCAGCAACTTTGATGTGTGTTGCTTGAATTTCCAGCATCTGCAGAATTCCTCGTGGTCATTCTGTGTTGGAATATGCACAGACGGGGCTGCAGCTATGACTGGACGGTTATCTGGTTTCACTACCCGAGTCAAAGAGGTTACTCTTGAATGCCAGTCTACACACTGTGTCATACACAGGGAAATGCTGGCTGGCCGATCTGATCTTAACAGCGTATTGAGTGACGTTGCTGAAGTTATCAATCACATCAAAGCAAAAGCCCTTTACTCACATCTGTTTGAGCAGCTTTGGGGGGAAATGGATGCAGAGCACAAACGCCTTCTCTTACACACTGAAGTCAGCTGGCTATCAAGGGGGAGAGCTCTGGCCAGGGTTTTTGAGATAACAGAGCAACTACAGAGATTTCTTTCAGGAAGTGACGAGTAGTGGATAGCAAAACTCACTTATCTGTGTGACATCTTCAACCTGCTCAATGAACTCAATTTGTCACTTCAGGGGAGAATGACAACCGTCTTCAGGTTGGCAGATAAAGTGTCCGCTTTCAAAGCCAAACTGGAACTGTGGGGACGGGGAGTGGACAGGGGCATATTTGACACGTTCCCAACATTAGCTGGGATTTTAGGAGAGACTGAGGCTGCACCATCCTTCTCACAGCTGGTGCGTGATCACCTATCTTCGTTGTCGACAGAATTCGAGCGTTACTTCCCAACCGCAAATGACCTAAAACGTACAAAGGAATGGGTCCGTGACTCATTTGTGAATGTCCCCAGTGAATCATCCATGTCAGCATGGGAAGAATATCAACTCCTCGAGCTTGCAAATGACGGTGGGCTGAAAAGTATGTTTGACATAACATCTCTGCCGGCATTCCAGATCAAAGTCAAGGCTAAATATCCTGAGATAGCCACGAAAGCACTGAAAACGTTGCTTCCATTTCCAAGATCATATCTCTGCGAAGCGGGATTTTCTGCAATGAATGCAACGAAAACTAAATTGCGGAATAGACTGGACATAAGGAACCCCCTTTGAGTATCGCTGTCTCCCATCACCACTCGATGGGACCGTGTTGTTGCAGGGAAACAAGCCCAGGGCTCCCAGTGACTCAGTGATATTGGTGTGTTGCAATGATTTTATATGTTCATACGAGGAAAATATGTGCTGTGTGTTTAATATCCAAACGTTACTTAAAATGTTATGATGCTATTGACTTATAATTGACTTTTCACTATATTCATGCTAGGAAAATATGCGCTGTGTGCTTAACGTTAAATTTGTTAGATAAACCCTTTTAGAAACGAAATTGAGTGTATTAGCCACTTAAAAGTGACTTATAGTTGACCTATCACCTATATTCTGGTCGTGATTAACACTCCCCGCCCCCCTTGGCCAGTCTGCAAGAATATTTTCAATATTAAACTGGTCCACGGTGCAAAAAAGGTTGGGGACCCCTGTTCTAAATCTACTGAGTACAGACCCACAGCCATCAAACACTCCTCTTATGTTAACCCTTTCAATCATGGAGTAATTCTCGTAATCCTCCTTTGGATCCTCTCTGATTCCAGCACATCGTTTCTTAGATATGGGGCCCAAAACTGCTCGGAATACTCCAGACGAGGTCTGACCAATGCCTTATAAAGTCTCAGTATTAAAAACAAGGTCTTATCCAACCTCTCCTTGTAGATATTACATTCCTTTCCTGGCAATGTCCGGTTGAACTTCTGGACTCTCTCCAACGCCTCTCACGTTCTTCTTGTAGTGTAGTAACCCGAAGGGCACACAATGTTCAAACTTTTATGTGGCTACATTAGTTCATTCATTATGTGCTGTGTCGTATGACATGGATGACCGTGGTCCTTCCATTACTGTGATTGCTTTTGGCAATTTTATCTGCAGAAGTCACCTGCCATTAATTTATTCTGGGCAGCATCTTTACAAGACACACCAGTAATTGCCAGTGTAAGTTAGAAGCAAAGAAATATTTTTTCCTTGAAATAGCCACTATTGCATTGTAGGAAATATGGCAGCTAATTTACACAAAAGAATGCTCTCACTAAAATCACTGTGAACTAAACAGAGAAACACAATTTTAGTTGATTTTCATTGAGAGATTTTTTTTTCCAAAACTGGCTTATATATATCCATTTTTGAATGCAGGGAGGACTTTGATTTTATTCTGTATTCTGAAAGACAGCACCCAAAATAATGCAGTGCTCCTTCAACATTGTATTGTTAAACCAATCTAAGTTTTCCTCATTAAGTTTCAGCAATAGGTTTTGGACCCAGAATTCCCTAACTTGGTCAAAAGGATGCAACTGAGCCACGTTCTGTCAGAGAGAGACTAAGGAATGAATCTACAGAGAGTGAATAAACGGCCGAGTAGCCAGACGCTGAATGTACTTGTCAGTCAGTACCTTCCCAGGTGTTTCATGATGTCCAAATTCAGCTTGCTGAATAAATTCAGAAATGTATGCTGAGGATCATAAACACAAGAGATGTTGAAGGGTCTCGGCCTGAAAGTATTGATTTTTTATTCCTCTCCATAGATGCTGCCTGACCTGTTGAGTCCCTGCAGCGTTCTGGATGTGTTGCTCTGGGATTTCAGCATCTGCAGAATCTCTTGCGTTCATCAATGTCCTGCCAATCATCATTGATCTGCTAGGTCAATATGGGCAGGTCACAGGCTTGATATTCTGTCACCTGAGACTACAAGACCTCTTTATAATCAACAAAGCACAAGTTACGTGTGTGATGGTACAGTAGACTTCTCAGTAACCTGGATGAGTTCAGGCCCAACAATACTTAAGCATCTTAACAGGATCCAGAACTAAGTAACCCACTCAATCAGCACCTCATCCTTCAGTCTGTCCCAGCTGAGGGCGAAAACCAAGGCTCGCGAAGTACTCATCAGGGACATGTTGTTTGCAGACAATGCAGCACTGGCAACACACTCTGAAGAGCAACTGCAACACCTCATGGACAGCTTCTCCAGAGCCTGCCAGGACTTCAGCTTGACCATCAGCCTGAAGAAGACCAACGTGTTGGGCCAAGGCATTGAGCACCCCCTTGCCATTACCATCGACAACTACGAGCTGGAGGTAGTTCACGAGTTTACATACCTTGGCTCCACCATCACGGACAGTCTCTCCCTGGACCCCGAGATCAACAGACAGATCGGACGAGCAGCCTCAACATTCGCCAGGCTGACAAAGAGAGTCTGGGAGAACAGAAAGCTGGTGACGCACACCAAAGTTGCAGTCTACGGGGCCTATGTTCTCAGCACACTGCTTTACGGCAGCGAGACCTGGAGCCTCTACTACAGACAAGAGCGGCGTCTCAACGCCTTCCACCTTCGCAGCCTGACTACAGATAATGGACATCACGTGGACTGACCGAGTCACCAACAATGAGGTCCTGGCCCGCGCCCAGATACCCAGCCTCTTCACCTTGCTCCAACAACGCCGTCTCCACTGGCTGGGTCATGTACACCACATGTCAGACGGGAGAATCCTGAAAGACCTGCTGTACGGGAACTGGCCTCTGGCAAGAGAGCACCAGGGCGGCCCCATCTTCGTTTCAAAGACATTTGCAAGAGAGACATGATGTCACTGAAAATGAATGTCGAGAGGTGGGAGGACACCACAAGCGATCGCTCTCACTGGAGGCTGGAACTATGCAGAGGTCTAAAACGAGGAGAAGAGAAGCTGAGGCTTGCTGCTGAAGAAGAACGCACTAATCGGAAAAACAGCACCAAGACAACACTGGAGGACAGTGCCTTCAAGTGCAGTCGCTGCAGCCAAGACTGTAACTCCCGTGTGGACCTCTACAGCCACAACAGACGCTGCTCTAACACAGACTGAAGCAAGACTTCCCAGACGCAGATCCATGGACTCACGAGACTAACGGATGCCACCACCACCACCACCCTCAACATTCATTCCCTCCATCATCTCAGAGTGTACAGCAGTCACTTACCCAGGCTATTGCAATCCCGATTCCAAATCCCAGTGGCCTATATGGTTAAGGTCAAGGACAGCAGATGCAGGTGATTGCCAACATCAGCAAGTTCTCCTCATCTCACACAGATCACTGAACTTGAAAATTCACAATCGCTGGGTCTGCATCTCAGAACTCCTGACCAAACAGTACCTTGGAAGTATGCTGACTAGAAAAAACACAAGTCGAACTGGCTCACTGTGAACTTGTCAGGCATGTTTAGGGATGCCAATAAATGACAGCCTCATCAGCAAGAAATGAAGAGAGAAAGAAAATACAAGACATTCCACGAACAAGAAGTCCCCAGCATCATACCTTGCGCCTGTTAACTTAAGCCAAGCAGCCAGGATATCAATGTCTGTGCACAGTAACACTCAGTAGCGGGAAGTCATTGTGCTACTTTTACTGTACAAGAGAAAATCCTGGCAACTGAACAGCTACAGGATGCCATCTGCTGTTGATCTTGATGACTGCCAACCTTCCTCAGTGTAAATCAAACCCCACTCTGGTGCATTATCTATCATGGTACAAAACCCATTTAAATTCTGTAACTAACTGAATGATAAATCATGGGAGTTAATTATAACATTTATCACACTAGAGAAAAGCACCTTAGAGTCAGCAGTTGTGATCATGAGGCCCACATACTTGTGCAACTACTTCTGAAACATTTATCTAACTCAAGGGTTCCCAACCTTTTTTATGCCAAGGACCAACACCATTAAGAAAGGACCCCAAAATGGGAACCCCTGACCTAAAGGATATTGATAGAAATCATCCCCTTCTATCAGATTCCTTCTTCTTCAGCCCTTTACAATTTCCACATATCACCTTTCAGTTTCTTACTTCATCCCATCCACCTGCTTTCTTCCCCCTTCCTTTCCTGGCCTGATGAGGGATCTCGGCCCGAAACGTCAACTGTTTATTCATTTCCATGGATGCTGCCTGACCTCTGGTGTTACTCTGGTTTCCCAGCATCTGCAGAAACTCTTATGCATCCATGCAGTTTTCCTATAACCACACAGAATCTACCCTTCAAAGCAGCTATTTATAACATTCCAGCTGGGCAAAGTGTAGATGGCTGGTCAACCTCACTGTAAATCAGATTGGGTGAGTGAGCTGTTGTAATTGAGCGAGATTTGAGATTTGTTTTTGTTTTTTGTTGCAGTTTTCTGGTAGACTTAACCTGCTTTTATTGGGAGAAGTTGCTGTAGATCTTGATCATTCTACTCTTTTGAATTGAGTAAAATAATTTTGTTCTGTATAGAGAGTTTGCTGTACACCCATATATCATGGCAGTGCTAGCAGTAAATACTCAAATCATCAAGGTGCTCCAGTTTCCTCCCACAGTCCAAAGATATACCAGTTGGTAGGTTAATTGCTCATTATAATTGTCCCATGGTTAGGCTATGGTTAAATCAGGTTTTTTGCAGATGGCATGGCTTGAAATGCCTGAAAGGCCTATTCAATGCTGTATCTCAATCAATAAGTCATAGAAAGAAACAGCACTGAGCCCACAACTATTAATTATCCATATACCTTTTTCTGTAGAATCTCTTGTGTTTATCATTTTCTGCTCCATTGCAAAGTCTCTTTGAGACTTGCCTACCCTGAAGAAGTCTAAACCGAACAGGTGTTCGGCGAGACCACCTCTCACTGTTCCCCCTTTGTGATCTCTGCTGCTCTCCGACTCTTTGACTACATGCTCACCCAGACTCACTAGTACAATGACGTGTCCTTCCAGGAAACGTGCCTTGCCCGACCTGCTGAATTCCTCCAGCAGTTTAGTGTGTTGACCCATATAGACCAATCCCCTTCCATCCTCCTCATGTTCCCAACCTCTCTTAGCAGATTCTACCACACAAGGGGCAATTTGCCGTGGCCGATTAACCGACCAACTGGCACGTCTTTATGACGTAGGAAGTTGCCTGAGCACCAGGAGGAAACCCAAGCAGTCACAGAGAGAATATGTAAAGTCCACATAGACAGTACTCAAAGCCAGGATTTAACACAGGTCTCTGACAGCGTGAGATAGTAGCTCCGCCAGCTGCATCCCTCTTACACTCTAAATACTCTGAATACTCTCTAATTCATTCTTGAAACAATTACTGAATATGCTTCCATCCCACATTCAGACTGCATTCCCTTCCCCTCCTTCTTCTATTCCCCACTCTGGCCTCTTGTCTGTTCCCAGCAGCTTATCACCTCTCTGGTGCACCTCTTCCTTCCATTTCTCCTATGGTCCACACTCTTCTGCTATCAGATCTCTTCCTCTCCAGCCCTTTATCTTTCCCACCCACTTGGCTTCACCTATCACCTTCTAGCTATCATCCTTCCCCTCCCCCCATCTTTTTATTCTGATGTCTTCTCCATCCTTTCCAGTGCTTTCGGCCCGAAATGTCGGCTTTATTAATTTCCATAGATGCGCCCTGCCCTGCTGAGTTCATCCAGCATTTTGCAATTGTTGCTTTGGATTTTCAGCCTCTGCAGACTTCCTTGTGTCCAGAAAAACCTATTTGTCTTACAAAAACCAAATAAAGACATCTTCCATTTAGTTTTTACTTTTAATCTTTGCACTTTAATCAGTAATCTCTATTGGCACAAATGTATGCCTTAAAATATTTAATTTTTTTTAAAAGGTATCCGTTAGTCTTGCGAGACCATGGATCTGCACCTGGAAAGTCTTCACTCTCCAGGCCTGGGCAAGGTTGTATGGAAGACCAGCAGTTGCCCATGCTGCAAGTCTCCCCTCTCCACGACACGTTGTTGTCCAAGGGAAGGGTATTAGGACCCATACAGCTTGGCACCAATGTCTTCGCAGAGCAATGTGTGATTAAGTGCCTTGCTCAAGGACACAACACGTTGTCTCGGCTGGGGCTCAAACTCACAACCTTCAGGTCGCTAGTCCAATGCCTTAACCACTTGGCCACACAAAATATTTAATTAAACCTGGTTAATTTGTAGGCAGTATGCTTGCAGAACAGTTTACAGTGCCAGTGATCACTGATCAGGGTTCGATATCCACCTCTGTTGGTAAGGAGTTTGTATGTTCTGCCCCGTGACCACATTAGTTTCCTCTGGGTGCTCTGGTTTCAATCTATATTCTAAAGATGTATGGTTAGGGTTAGTGATTTGTGGGCATACTTGGTTGGCGCCAGAAGTGTGGTGACACTAGTGGGCTGCCTCCAACGCATCACAAATGACGGCTCAAATGAGGCATTTCACTGTATGTTTTGATGTACATATAACAAACAAAGCTAATCTTTAAAAAATACTTCAATCTGGCATCTTAAAGCATATAAATTTCAGTTAATTTGCTACCTATTGTGCCTACTTACTCCCAGATTGTGACATGCCTTAACTTTTACTCAGTCCTCTCTTTCAAAACCTGGATGTGGCATCTATAGACTGCCACTGAACTCATTCCCTGTTCTTAGGCAACACACAAATTGCTGGAGAAACTCAGCAGGTCAGGCAGTATCTATGGAAAAGAGTCAACGTTCCGGGCGTTCCGAGAAGGAAGTGGAGAGGTCAAAATAAGAAGGTGGGGGGAGGGGAGGAAGAAGTACAAGGTAGCAATTCGTAGTTTGTTCAATCTTGTTGCAGTTCCACACGGACATTCTTTGGCTCCCGATTGCTTTTCAAACAAAATTGTTCCTTTCAAAAATGAGGCTGTTTTTTGAGTTGGACAACAACAACTCAACACAGAGATCTGGATTTTGATGCTTTCTCTTTATAGCATCAAAACTTCTCTCTTAGAATCACCCAGTGGTAATTCTGCTATGCTCCACGGGAACCAATGAATTGCTAAAATCGATTCATTTTGAAGAAGTGTTCATTAAATGGATTGATTCATTGATTCTGTTACGGTTACTATTCTGTACACTTATTGAGTATGCCCACAAGAAAATGAATCTGGTAACATTTATGTACTGGTAACATAAGAAAATGAATATGGTAACATTTATGTACTTTGATAATAAGATTTACTTTGAACTTTGAGTGCAGTTACTTGAGAAAGAAGATGAAAATAAGTTTGAGAAAGATAAATCTTGACCGTAAAGTATCGAAGATTCAGTTTCTGCTTCTAGACTTCAAAAGATGCATTGAGATACAACAGGTTTTACAAGGCATGTCCTGAATATATTTGCACGTGTGCATTGGGCCAGTGTGTAGAAGAAAATAAAGCAGATCTGGTTGCTATTGAAACAATGCAAGGTTGAAATAGATAAGAAGGCATTAAGAGATGCAGATGCTGGAATCAGGAGCAAAGAACTATCTGCTGCAGAAACTCAGTGGGTTGATCCAGAGTTCTTCCAGCAGTTCATTTGCTGAAACAGGAAAAGCATTTGCAAGAAGCTTCAGTGCTAGCAGTAAGCCTTCCACCTTGACACCTTCACATGCAGTTACTGAAATATTGCAAGCCATTTTTTTAAATCCCACTGCAGAGATAGCTTTAAGGGTAAAATGTGCTTTGACTTCCAGAGACTCCTGGCTTTTTATTCAAAGCTTACCTTTTTGACACTCTGTAATGGGCTACAGTTAGAACACCTGTTTTAGGGTCACGCACAGTTGCTCGGGCCAGCTGTGTTAAAAAAATAAAATGCAATAAATCACAGGACACACACACAAACAACAAGCAAAGCCTCCAGGGTAAGTTTTTGATTGGCCTTCTGATTTGACAGCAGGTAGTTCAAACAGGCTATGGAGCCAATCAAAAAAAACATGGCTGCTTTGGTTGTCATAGCAATCACTCTTACCTCTTACTGATTCTATAGTTCGCTGTCTCTAGGATCCCTGTGACAGAGTTCCTAACTGTGGCTCTGGCCAACTGTGAGATTGAAAGATCAGAAGGTAAGTTGGCTCTCTGCACACACAAACAATAGATTTGCAATTAAATACACATGGACCGATAAAAGGCAAAGCTCCAACCTAGGGTCAATATCTGAACAGGGTTCGATATTGACTACCAATTAAATGACCAAGTGTGTTGTTTATCCCTATCCCATCTCCCAGTAGATGGCTATGGGTTCTGGCACTGTCTCAGCTTCAATTCAACAGTGAGATTAAGGAGCAGGACACAATGGTCCAAGTCATCTTGACAACTTGGCTCATATAGTGTTCACAAAGCCTAAACACGAGGAGTGGCAGAGAACAAAGACTGAATATTCAATTGGAGTGAAATTACAATACATTTTTAGGCACTGTTTGTTCCATCATAGTGTTCCATCTTATTAATGCATCAATAACACATCCATTAAAGCTGCAGAACACTTACTTAACCCTGACATGCTTACAAGTGTCAGTTTCTATACTGAGAATCTTTATAGGCAGACCCTGATTAAATTTACCTTTTCTCAACAGATGAATAATCTATTGAATGCTAACCATTATTTACTGATTTTGATTCAGATTTCCAGCAGAGGTATAAGATGACGAGAGGCATTGATCGTGTGAATAGCCAGAGGCTTTTATTGCCAGGGCTGAAATGGCTAAAATGAGGGGGCACAGTTTTAAGGTGCTTGGAAGTAGGTACAGGGGGATGTCAGAGGTAAATTTAAGGGAGTGGTGCATGTGTGGAATGCACTGCCAGCAAAGGTGGTAGAGGCAGATACAATAGGGTACTTTAAGAGATTTTTAGATAGATACATGGAGCTTAGAGAAGTAGAGGGCTATGCGGTAGGGAAATTCTAGGCAGTTTCTAGAGTAGGCTACATGGTTGGCACAACATCGTGCGCCAAAGGGCCGGTAATGTGCTGTAGATTTCTATATTTCATCTGTAGTGTTATTTACTCTTCTGAGAAAAGAAATCTGCTACTTATCTTACGTTCAATCAAAGCTTAACACAACTCACCCATTACACTGTTGACTCTGAATACTAATGTAAACATGGGGCAGCACAGTTTTATACTGGTTAGCGTAACACAATTACAGCAAGAGTGACCCAGGTTCAATTTCCGCCACTCACTGTAAGGAATTTGTACGTTTTCTCTATGACTGCATGTTTTTACAGTTTACCCCCACATTCCAAATGAGTTGGTTGGTTAGGAGGTCACGTGGGTGTAATTGGGCAGTGTGGGCTTGTTGGGCCTGTTACTGTGCTGTATCTCGAAATAAAAATTTTTAAAAACTACCAGTTTCAAAAAGGGACTTTGGCAGTCAGAGAAGCACATTTATACAGTGTCCTGAGGCAAGGCAAAAGGTCCCAAAGTATTTTAAGCAGCATTTTCAAATAAAATTTGTTATAAGCCACAAATGGGGTAGGGTAGAAAACTACTTTTAAGTAGCATCTCAGAAGTAGTTAACTGGTAATAAAGGCTTAGGGAAGCATTTCAAAGCTTATTGTTGATGCCACTGATAATAAAGTATATTTTTAAAATTCTAGATTTGAAGTCCTCACATCTATTTACTAGGGGAACTGACTGCTGGGGAATTAAAGCACTGAGATTAGAATGCATGGATCATAATTTTACAGTTACAATAATCCTGATACAAACATCGCCTCATTGCTCAACAAATAATTCAATTCACTTGCTGATCCAATTAAGTTATTCAGAAATCTATTAAACGATGTGGCTTTTGAGGTGACAACAGTTTCAATCAGCTTAGATGGTGAAGTAAAAGATCATGGGGAGAATGCAGAGGGTAGAATGGAGCCTAGAAAGAATTGCATAGCATTTAATTTTATAAATATTAACCAAATGTGCAGTGGTAAATATTGCAGGAATAGGTTACACTCAGGAAAGCAAGTGTTGAATGAAAGATATTTAATATTTTCTTGACTCTCACCATTGGCATTGTCAATCTGGGGTCAGTGAACATGCAGCCCTTAAATGAAAATTGTTTAGTCGATACAAGTTACAGAAATTTAAGTTACAATCTCAATTAAGGAATTAGGGGTTAAATCTCAATTAGGGGTGCTTTTCTGTAGCACCCCTAACAAGGCAATTTGCAACTAATGCTGGCATTCGGTGTGTAACAAGTTCACACAACACCAGTCAATAACTAGATGTGATACTTGATGTAATATTTCTTAGGGAACAGTATTAGGCTTGGATATTGTGGAAGCCAATTTTTGTTCTCTGCTGAGGCAGTCTGGAACAGGGTTTAATGACTCCTAACACAACAGACAGTGCTGTTGTTCCTCAGACCAGTGCTGGAGGGTTAACCTTGATCAGGGGTTCCCAACCTGGGGTCCATGGACCCCTCGGTTAACAGGAAGGCTTCATGGCATTAAAAAAAAGGTTGAGAACCCCGGCCTACACTCTTGTGCTGAATTCTTTGGAACTGGATCCCGAAACAAATATTTTCTGACACAGCACTCGAATGCCAGCAAATGTTGCTGCAATGACGGGGCTGAGGCGTAATTCAGGATTTATTCTACTGTCAAATATTTGAAAGAATTTTTTTAAAAATACTGTAAATGTTGGAAATCTAAAATAAAACCAGGAAATGCTGGAAGGATACAGAATGAGGACCCAGTTTTCCCCTATCATAGATACTCACTCTGCCTCTCCCTCCACCCTTCCTGCAGCTGAAGGAGATTCTTTTCACTCCAGTCCAGCTGTGGTGAAGGGTCTTCAACCTCAAATGTTAACTCTGATTCCTATTCTTCTTCTCTTCCCACAGTTGTGGCCTGATCTGTTCAGTATTCCCAATATTTTTGGTTAAAACTTCAATCCCCATCTTCATTTATCGTTTGCTCAAATATTGTTAATTGCAGTTAAATATCAAACTATTCAGCAATTCTAAAAAAACGAGAAATACATTTCATGGAAGCACAGGAGTTGATCCTCGATGATGAAACCTTTCTCCTCGTTACCACTACCTTTAATATCTTTTCCGAGGGAACGCGAGCCAGCCCCAGCACTCCATTCCAAACGAAGTTATAAAACAGCAGATAATGTGCCGATATTCTATGACGTGGCAATATTTAATTAACATCAACAGTGGTGGGATAAGCATAACAAACCAGAAGCAGTTGCTCTGTAATCATAGGGATATTCGGGCCTTCATTCTCCTCCAACCAAACATCGACAACAAAACAAATGGCATTTTCAATTTAGTTGAAAATGATTATCTCAGTTTCTTGTCTGCAGGACCAGAGTTGCACAGTGATCTGAATAACAAATGTTCTGTTTTTGGAGGGAAGCCAGACAATGTGCAGTTGAAATAGCTACCAGCCATTAGATTGGAATAAAATTCTCTTTTCCAAACTAGAATCCTTACACTAAATTAAATTTGTTTTTGTTTAATCATGCAATGGCTGGAATTTGTTAATTCTATCATTCTCTTCCAAGTGGATTAGGCAAGCTTTATAATATTTGAATGAAGTTCCATTAATAATTTCCATATATGACTGAATGTATTATGCATATTAAGGTCAAAGTGCACCTCAACACCACAGTGAAAGATGCACAATTGAACTAAAATGTGGAATATCAAATAAACACGGCTTGCTAGAGCACATCATTGTGGCTTTTGATAGAAGCAGCAAGGTCACCTATTTTACTAACGAAAAATGCCTTTATGTCACAGCCCCCAATATCAAACAGTCAGTTGTGTAAAATTGTATTTCACAACAAGATGCCAGTTAGGTGCTTTTTAAAGGAAATTAAGCAGTATTCTTCACTCACCCGGGGCTTGGCTAAGTCTTTAATTCTTTCGATTTCTGCATCAGACAACACCTCATAGTATCGAACAATGTGCGGACTGTCCCATTCATCTTCCTCTTTGATGGGGGCAATGAGCAACCGAGGGTTACTGTTGCCGTTGTGGTAACGACAGAACAGCCGCCTTTGTCTTCGAGCAGTCTGCAGGAAAGTAGTTCAATGAAAAAATTCCCTTTCAATTTAAGTGCAGTTTCAACATCCTTCTCCTCTCCAAAAGAGGATTTTCTAGATCATGCGGCTATTCCCCTCACCAGTTGTTGGTACTAGTATTTAAAATATCATTACAGAATGAATAATAGGTCAGAGAATAGAAGCTGTCTATTCAGCCTCTCATCTCCATGCAGACCTTTGAGAAAGAGCTGTTCAGATAATCCCATTATATTGTTCCTTCCAATATTCATCCAATTTACTATTGAATACTCTTATTGAAGTTGCTTCCTGCAGACTTTCCAGTTCATATCCCCCTACATATGAAATAATTCCTGACTCCACTATCCTCACTAACCTGTAGCCCCTTGACACTTCTACTTACCACCGCTCAGCCATATGCCATTACATTAAAGTGTAAAATTTTAAAATTATTATTTTTCTCATAGATTAACCTCCACAAAACGTTACAGTTAACTTTAACTGGCACTGAAAGCGGAGGTCATGAGCCAGTCCTCATCAGGGGATCAGAGGTGGTGAGGGTCAGCAACTTTAAATTCCTTGGTGTTATCATTTCAGAAAACGTGTCCTGTGCCCAGCACTTAGGATCAATTATGAAGAAAGCACGGCAATGCCTCTACTTCCTTAGAAGTTTGTGGAGAATTGGCATGACATCTAAAACTTTGAGAAACTTCTATAGATGTGTAGTGGAGAGTATATTGGATGCATCACAGACTGGTATGGAAACGCCAATACCCTGAACAGAAACTCCTCCAAGAAGGATATGGCCCGGTCCATCAAAGGTAAAGCTCTCTGCATTAAGCACATCTATATGGAGCACTGTTGCAGGAATGCGATATCCATCATCAAGTATCCTCACCACCCAGGCCATGCTTTCTTCTCGCTGCTGCCATTGGGAAGAAGAAACAGAAGCCTCAAGACCCACATCACCAGGTTCAGGAACAATTATCACCCCTCTATCATCAGTCCCTTGAACCAGTGGGAATAACTTCACTCAACCTCACTTGCCCCATCACTGAACTGCTCCCACAACCTATGGACTCACTTTCAAGGACTCTACATCTCATGTTCTCAGGAGGAATGGAGACAGGCCATTAGATCTGGGGTTGAGAGGCTGAACAGCTTTAAGTTCCTTGGCATACACATCACCGAGGATCTCACGTAGTCTGTACATACCAGCTGTGTGGTGAAAAAGGCACAACAGCGTCTCTTTCACCTCAGACGGTTGAAGAAGTTTGGTGTGGGCCCCCAAATCCTAAGAACTTTCTACAGGGCACAATTGAGAGCATCCTGACTGGCTGCATCACTGCCTGGTATGGGAACTGTACCTTCCTCAATCACAGGACTCTGCAGAGAGTGGTGTGGACAGCCTAGCACATCTGTAGATGTGAACTTCCCATGATTCAGGACATTTACAAAGACAGGTGTGAAAAAAGGGCTGTGAAGGGTCACTGGGGACCCAAGTCACCCCAACCACAAACTGTTCCAGCTGCCACCATCTGGGAAACGGTACCGCAGCATAACAGCCAGGACCGACAGGCTCCGGGACAGCTTCTTCCACCAAGCTATCAAGCTGAGCAATTCATGCTGACACAACTGTATTTCTATGTTATATTGACTGTCCTGTTGTACATACTATTTATTATACATTACTATAAATTACATATTGCACATTTAGACGGAGACGTAATGTAAAGATTTTTACTCCTCATGTATATGAAGGATGTAAATAGTAAAGTCAATTCAATTCAATTCAGAACGTATTGCCTATTTATTTATTTATTATTAGTAGTACTTTTTTTCTCTTGTATTTGCACAGTTTGTTGTCTTTTGCACATTGGTTGTTTGTCCTTCCTGTTGGGTGAGGTGTTTCATTGATTCTATTGCGTTTCTTGGGTTTACTGTGTGTGCCCATAAGAAGGTGAATCTCAGGGTTGTATATGGTGATATATATGTACTTTGATAATAAATTTCGTTTGAACTATGCCTATGCTTGTTTATATATAATCGTCTATACATTCACATGTAATTGCTCAGTGAATTTTTCAGTAATTGTATCATCGCTGATTCTGTATTTTTCTGGAAATGTCTCTGCAGCAGGTGTCATGCCACTGAATCTGGCTATGCCATAAATTATTCTTATCACTAGAATGCCTGTAATCTATTTAGTCTGAACTATATTTTAAGTAGATCACGGAAACTCCTTTGTTCTTTGTCTTTTTTTCTATGTTTGTTCTTTGTTCTTATAACACTTAATAAAAGGCCAAAACCAGTAAGTTTCATGCCTCATTCTTGACTTCCGAAGAACCTTTGGATCACAAAATCAACAGGATCCAACAATGCTATTCCTACTGTTCCCTTCCCCCATCTGCCTATCTCCATCAACCCTATTGCCTGGATCCATCTATTGTCTGGCAGCTCTTGCTTCACCCCTTCCTCTGCCTATATACACTGGCCAATCTTCCTTCCATGTTACCGCCCCAAAACGTCAGCTGCCCATTCCCTTCCAGAGATGTTGCCTAACTTGCTGAGTTCCTCCAGCATTGTGTGTGTTGCTCTTCATTAAACTACACTTTTACTGACCAAAAGTCTTCACTCTGCGTTATTGAGCTTTCTACCAATTAGCTGAAATACCCCTCAAAAAGGCAACAGCTGTCTCATTCACAAAATTCCCTCCAATAAAGATGTGCTGGGAATGCAGTCCAACCTTTATCAAAATGAAATACAATTTTCCATAGCTTACTCTCAAACATGGCACAAATAAATCTCCTTCAAAAATTTGTTTTCCTTCAGAACTTCAAGAGTTCCAAACATTTTCTCAACGCCTATTAACACAGACTTTACCTTCACAACCTGTACAAAGTACATTTATTAAGGTAATACAATCTTAAAAGAGATGCTATCAATTCCTATATGATATCACTGGGAAGCTCTGTCAGATTCAGCATCAGAATCAGGTTTAATACCTCCTGCATATGTTGTGAAATTAGTTAACCTTGCGGCAGCAATACAATGCAATACATGATAATATAGAGAAAATATTGAATTACAGTACGCATAAATAGTTAAATTAAGATAAGTAGTGCAAAAACAGAAATTTTAAAAAGGTAGTGAGTTAGTGATCACAGGTTCAATGTCCATTTAGAAACCGGATGGCAGAGGGGAAGAAGTTCCTGAATCGCTGAGCGTGTGCCTTCGGGTTTCTGTACCTCTTTCCTAATGGTAACAATGAGAAGAGGGCAAGTCCTGGGTGATGGTGGTCCTTGATGATGGAAGCTGCTTTTCTAAGGTAACGCTCCTTGAAGATGTCTTGAATACTATGAAGGCTACAACACATGATGGAGCTGACTAATTTTATAACTCTGCTGCTTACTTCGATCCTGTGCAGTAGCACCTCAATAGCCAGTGAGAAAGCTCTCCATGGTACATCTGTAGAAGTTTTTAAGTGTTTTAGGTGACAAACCAAATCTCCCTAAACTGCTGACGAAATATAGCCGCTGACTTGCATTCTTTATAGCTGATGTGCTGGGACCAGACTAGATCCTCAGAGATATTGACACCCACAAACTTGAAATTGCTCAAATCTCTCCACTTCTGATCCCTCTATGAGGATTGATTCATGTTCTCTTGTCTTACCCATTCTGAAGTCCACAATCAGCTCTGTCTTTGGTAACTTGACCAGTTCTTAGACCATTAAGGTAACTCAGGCAACAAGATCTTACTGTGCACAGTATCCAAATTCAAGCCATCTTATGAAACTCCAATATCTGCCATATCTACTACTGCAACCCATCAGGAAATAAATATTATCCTTATTTGGGAAGCTATCCTAATTCTGCTTAATGTCTCATTATCATCATTAGGTGCTGTGTTGTATGACGCAAGCAATCATGTTCTCTATAACTATGCAAACATGAGAAAATCTGCAGATGCCGGAAATTCAAGCAACACACACAAAATGCTAGTGGAACGCCGAAACGTTGACTGTATTTCTAACTATAGGTGCTGCCTGGCCTGCTGCATTCCACCAGCATTTTCTGTGTTTCTCTATAACTACGATTGGTCTTGGTAATTTTTTCTACGGAAGTAGTTTGCCATTGCCTTCTTTTGGGCAGTGCCTTTACAAGAGAGGTGACCTCAGCCATTATCAATACTCTTCAGAGATTGTCTGCCTGGCATCAGTGGTTACATAACCAGGACTTGTGATATGCATTAGCTACTCATACAACCATCCAACACCTGCTCCATGTCTTCACGTGACCTTAATTGGGGTGGGGGAGGGAGGGCTAAGCAGGTGCCACATCTTGCCCAACGGTGATTTGCAAGCTAGTGGAGGGAAGGAGCGCCTTACACTTCCTTTGGTAGAGACGTATCTCCACAGTGCCACCCATTTAAAAGTCACTTGGTTAGTTACACCTTGCCCAATGGTGACTTGCAGGCTAGTGGAGGAAAGCAGCACTTTGCACCTCCTTTGGGAGAGATGTATCTCCGCCCACCACCCGAGCTTCATGTCTAATTCAAGGATATCTTAACTTGGAAAGAATAAATCCCATTTGTTTTATTGTGCACAAGCATAAATCAATTACAAACATAAAAGTAATTCTATTGTACAACACAAAACTGTTTCCTATTCCAACTATTTTGTTGTGTTCTTACCATCTTAATTCCTTCCCCTCGGCACAGAGCTTCATAAGTATCCCGCTCGGGTAAGTAGTCAACCGGTGGTGCATATTTCACACCCTGAGATTCAGAGGATTCTACGTCTGACTCTTCATCATCTTGCTTCTGTTGTCTTAGTAGGTTATTAAAATAGTTGAGGTTACTCTTGGCTCTTAAGTGTTTTGGATCTGAACATGGAGGAAAGCAATAAGATAGCATTAAATAATAAATCATTTTAAAAACTTTAGTTCAGGAAATAAAATTGATAAAGCCCACACGAATGGGATTAGACAGCAACCAGCATTCAGTGCCACATTTATGGGCACCAACATAGCATGCCCATAACTTAGTTACTCTAACCTGTATGTCTTGGGAAGGTGGGAGAAAATTGGAGCACCTAGAGCAGGGGTTCCCAACCCTTTTTATGCCACAGACCCTTACCATTAACCGAGGTGCTGTGGACCCCAGGCTGGGAACCCCTGATGAGAGGAACCCCATGCAGTCATCCAAAACCTGCTTGGAGGCAGTGGAGGGAAGCAAGACTGAATCTTACAGCTTGAGCTGCAAAGCAATTGCACTAACTGCTACACCAGTGGTCCCCAACCACCGGGCTGCGGACAGGTACCGGGCCACAAAGCATGTGCTACCGGGCCATGAGGAAACGATATGAGTCAGCTGCACCTTTCCTCATTCCCCGTCCCGCACTGTTGAACTTGAACATAGGGTTGCCAACCGTCCCATATTAGCCAGGACATCCCGTAAATTGGGCTAAATTGGTTTGTCCCATACGGGACTGCCCTTGTCCCATATTTCCCCCACTACGGTAGAGCGTTCCTATGAAACCTTTCGTGCTGAAATGGTGTGAAGTGAAGAAGCAATTGCCATGAATTTATGTGGGAAAATTTTTTGAGCGTTCCCAGACCCAAAAAAAACCTACCAAATCATACCAAATAACACATAAAACTTAAATAACACTAACATATAGTAAAAGCAGGAATGACAAGATAAATACACAGCCTATATAAAGTAGAAATAATGTACGTACAGTGTAGTTTCACTTAACAGAATTGGGAAGATTAACCCAAAACCGATTTGTAGGAAAAAAATCGGCATGTACACGCATGTGCACGACACGCATGCACACGCAGGTGCCTGCGCAAGGCTTCATGGTCATGGTAGTCTTTCTCGAGGTAAACACAAGTGTCCCGTATTTGACTGTTACTTTTGTCGCTTATTTGGGATTCAGAAAGTTGGCAACCCTACTTGAACACCACCCCCCTCAGGTCGGCCTGTCCGCAAGAATATTATCAATATTAAACAGGTCCGCGGTGCAAAAAAGGTTGGGGACCCCTGTGCTACACTAAAAGACAGTGGTACAGATGGATTTGGGGTTCAAGTCCATTGTTCCCTGAAAGAAACAACTTGCGCTGATATGGTGGCGGAGAGGGAGTACCGCATGCGTGCCTTCATTGGTTGGGGCATTAAGTATAAACCCTGAGGAATCTTGGGGCAGCTAGGAAAGATGTGAAGGCTTTGGCCAGGGTATTTACTAGGATGTTATCTGGAGTGCTGGAGACCGAGGAGTGACCTACCTGATAGATGTACTTAAAATTATGAGAGGCAAAGATAGGCCAAATAAACTCTTTATCCTACAGTGGAAATGTCAAAAATTAAAGTCAAAGTACATTTATTGTCAAAGTACGTATACTACATACAACCTTGAGATTCGTCTCCTTATAGGCAGCCATAAAACAAAGAAACCCAATAGAACTCATTAAAAAAAAGACCATCAAGCACTTAAAATGCAGGGAAATAAAACAAATGGTGCAAACATCAAAAGTGAGCAGACAACAAAAATGAGTCCATAGCCACGAAGCAGTCATCATTGCATTTCTCTTTCCCTTCTGCACCACAGACCCATGCTCAGTGCCTGTGGCCCGGCTGCCGTGGCATTCCCCTGGGAGGTCATCCCCAACAACAGTATACTTATTTTTGGGGGGAATGGCCACAGGGTTGCTCTGCACTAACTGCCTATTCACATTTCCATTTCTCCTGACAGTCACCCAGCTACTTGCCTTCTGCAGAGACTACTTCCCTGTAACTCTGATCGATGATCTCCTCACTCTCCCGTCTATGCCAAAGATCATTCAGCTGCTGCACCAGATCCCTAGCATGGTCTTCAAGTAGCTGCAGCTGGATGTACTTCACTCAGATGTAGTTCCCTGGGAGACTCGAGGTCTCCCAAGACTCCAACATCTGGCATGAAGAACACACGATGGCCATTTACTAATCTAGTTACAGTAAAGGGAAAAAAAAAGGAACCTTAACAGAAAGTTACCCACAGCCAACGCACCTTTCAAGCCGAAAACCTCCTTTGAGCTAAAGCCTGACATTTCTACTCTCACCACTGGCCTACTCCTAACAATAGCCACCCTGCTTGTCCCTTCTGTACTTTTAAACAAGCATCGCCGACCTGCAAAAAAACCTCCTCGCTGTGCTGTTCCTGCCACTGACTGGGCCACCGGAATGAGCCCAAATGCCTGCGAAGCCCTCCTTTTAACCACGCGCTGCTGACCTGCGAGAAACCTCGCTATGCTCTGCTCCTGCCACTGATTGGACCGCCAGAATCTCAACTCCGAAAGGGAAGTTACAGGCCCTTGATTGCAGTGATCGTTTACCAGAAAAAGTGCGATTAACAAAATAATTAGCATTTCTCTTTGTTTTGTTTGCCACTTGTATGTTAGTGCTGAGCTTCACCTGCGCTACATTAAACCGGAAGGGTATAGATATTAGGCAAAAAGGAAATAGGATACGTGTGAGGCAACTGTGCTTCTTTTTTCTTTTCAAACGCACAGAGAGTGGTAATAGCCCAGAATATGCTGACAGAAGATGGTAACAACTTTTAAAAGGTGTTCTGAGGAATTCAGACTATGTGCACACACAGATGGGACTAATTTGGCAACATGGTTGGTGCAGATGTGGTGGCCAATGGACAAAGAGCCTGTTCAACATTCTGAATGTTTGCACCATACAAGTGGCAGGGAATAACCAACTCCAGAAGTTTCCCGGAAACTCCAGAAGTGTGCCAACCGTTTCTCCTTTGGATCTCAAGTTACTTACTTTCACAAATTTCTCCACTATACATATCTTGAGGCTCAATGGAATAAAATCTCATAGTCAGTTATTGTTGCTCAGGCAGGGCAAAAATTTGTGGATCACTGTCCAATTCCCCATACCTTTCTATCACTCATGCTGCCCGAGAAAATCAGTGCTGAAAGGAACGTTCTTGGTCCCACTAGCTGTGAAAATTGGACAGTCATTCAGTGCCATTGTAAAGGCCTACAGCTTGGACCATATTGCGTTTAATAGATCAAAGTCTCCATTAGTCTAGTTTCAGTTGTGTTGACAGCAATAGAATTTGAGGAATAAGCATCTGAAACAGTATTATTTCATAACTTCAGGGCCTATTATCCATCTCAGGCAAGGTTCTAAACACCAAATGCTGAACTACGCAACTGCAGAAAAAGTGTTAGTTACTACTGTTTGCATTTGGGTGCCTGTTTTATATTCATATGCATATAAAAGAATCCAACTCAGAATGTTTAAAATAATGTTTCAATGTCACAAAAGCAGACAAATGGATACGGTCAGGCATAACATTCCGCATATTCCCCAGCAGGTCGTGACAACGCTGCGACTAAACAAAGGAACAACTATAAAGTAAGAAATCACTCACTAAATGTAGTTAAACAGAGGAAGGAAAATTAAGAAATGTATTGAAAGGAATTTTTTTCACCAGTTACCATTTGGTCCCTTTAAAATGCTGGTTATCTTTTCCAGCATAATTGAACGATGACTCATTCAGTACAGAATTTAACCAGAACATTTTTTAGTTGTGACCTGGGTATGAGCTAAATATTTAAATAAGACAAACCTTCTGGGCCATCTCTACACCAGACCACACTTCCTTTGCTGATGTTTGCTGTCAGTGTTCTACAAATTTAATCCCATCATTATGCCATGTTAAGTAATATATCTTGGACGGACATAGGGGCACCATAGTTCAATTTAAGTCAGCGAAAAGAATTCTCTGTCAGTGCTTAGAAAGATGATTGCATAGATTCACATTAATGAATCTAATGTCAGATAATCATACTGAAGTTGTACGAAGGCTGCAATTTTCATTCAAGCTATTGTGGTCGACGACAGATTTCTGTGGCATTCATGAACTCAGCATCTGGACTTTTTATATTTGTGTGGCTGTATTTTACTGATATCTTACACATGCTTGCTATCTTGTATGTGCAATGTGTGACTGTTCATACTGTGCATTGCACCTTGGTCCCGGAGTAAACTGTCTCGTTTACCTGTATTCATGGATATTCATGTGTGGTTGAAGGACCGATTAAACTTGCATTGAATTGAATTAAGTTCAATTGATGTGCTATCTCTTGAAATAACCATGAAGTTGATAGGTTAACACGAGGAAATCTTCAGATGCTGGAAATTCAAGCAACACACATAAAAAATGCTGGTGAATGCAGCAGGTCAGGCAGCATCTATAGGAAGAGGTACAGTCGATGTTTTGGGCTGAGACCCTTCGTCAGGACTAACTGAAAGATGAGATAGTAAGAGATTTGAAAGTGGGGGGGGAGGGGGAGATCCAAAATGATAGGAGAAGACAGGAGGGGGAGGGTTGGAGCCAAGAGCTGGAAAGTTGATTGGCAAAAGAGATACAAGGCTGGAGAAGGGAGAGGATCATGGGACAGGAAGCCTTGGGAGAAAGAAAGGGAGAGGGGAGCCCAGAGGATGGAGAGCAGGCAAGGAGTTATAGTGCGAGGGACAGAGGGAGAAAAAAGAGAGAGAGAAAAAAGGGGGGGGGGAATAAGTAAATAAGGGATGGGGTATGAAGGGGAGGAGGGGATTGAACAAGGGGAGATAAAACAGTGTCGAGGTAAGCAGAAGTGAGTTCAGTGGGACAGGAGCAAGCCGAGACAATGGGTCTACCTGGACAGGCAGGTTTGTGGATCTTGGGTAGGAGGTAGAAATGGGAAGTGCAGGGTGTGGGAACTATAAGGTTGGTAGCAGTGGATGGGAGACAATTGATAGGTTCCTGATTACTAAGGGCATCAAAGGTTACGGGGAGAACACAGGAGAAATGGGGTTGACAGGGATAATAAATCAGCCATGATGGAATGGCAGAGCAGATCCAATATGCCAAATGGTTTAATTCTGCTCCTATGCCTCATGGTCTTTATATGTATTTCTGTCCACAGATGAGCCAATGGCCCTCGAAAATAGTTTGGTTGTTTTGCAAATTTGAGCATTCAGCAGAGCCTAACTCTCCACTGTGCCTGTGGTTTGCCATTGTCTTTGATAAAAGGTGATCTCCCTGCAGGGTGCACAGCTGCTGCTGGGACCCTGATGCAAGTTAGCCCCCTTCAAATATTACCTTGTTCTCCTTCAGTCTCTGTACTCCCAGCAAATGTGACCCCAACATTCATCCCTCATTTGAAGTGAGGGTTATTCCCTAAAAACCACAACCCCTCATCCCCCAATCCGCTCATCAAATAACTTGACAGAGGACATTCCGGTCTGGATCTTCAGCTCAAACTACACTCATTCTGTACATCCTGTACCTAATGAAGTGGCCGCTGAGTATATGTTTATGGACTTCTGCTGCTGTAGCCCATCCATTTTAAGGTTCGACGGGCTGTGCATTCAGACATGCTTTATGGCACATGACTGTTCTAATGTATGGTTATTTGAGCTACTGTTACCTTCCTCTCAGCTTGAACCACTCTGGCCATTCTCTTCCGATCGCTTTCATTAACAAGATATTTTTGACCACAGAACTGCCACCCACAGGGTGTATTTTTTCGTACCATTCTCCATAAATCCTAGAGACTGTTGCGTGTGAAAATCCCAAGAGATCAACAGTTTCAGAGATACTCAAACCACCCCATCTGGCACCAACAATCATTGAATAGTAAAGTCACTTAGGTCACATTTCTTCACCATTCTGATGTTTGGTCCCAATAACAACTGAACCTCTTGATCACATCTACATGCTTTTATGCATTAAATTGCTGTCTTGTGATTAGATAATTAAATATTTGCATCAACGAGCAGGTGTACAGGTGTACCTAATAAAGTGGCCACTGAGCGTACAGGCCATTACTCATTTCCTTCAGCTATTATTTCCAACACTGACCCTACTTAATCAAACCAACCCAATGCAAATTTACCCTTTCACCACCCCAAACTCCCAACCTGCAGTTTGACCTACCCAAAATCCTTTGGTGAAGCACACGAAGGACAGGTCTTTCATTGGATAAGGCTGCTTCCACAGCAATCACTGCGAAAGGCTTCTTGCCTACCAAGCCTGCTATTGAACAACTCATGAAAAAAGCCTTCGTTGGTCACCTTGCAAAGGCTTCTTAGTTAATCACTGACCAAATTCTGAATATTTCTCATATGGAAAGTCAATTCAGAAAAGCAAAAGCATCACAAGGTTGTCAAAGCTGTTTAAACATTACCTAAGATCAAATTTTGAAACTCTGTATGCCTAGGAAGGTTCAACCTAAACACCTCAATCTGCCCTGTTCTCCTATTGTGAGCAAATCAATACTCGCGTCCTTCAACGGATACGCAGTAGGCAGCATCCTAACATGCGGCTTCACTGCATTTTATGGAAGCTACACTATGGCGGACAAGAAGGCTCTATAATGGTAGGCAAAGATGCCAAAAGCATTGCCAGCACCAGCCTACCCACCATCAAGAGAATAAACAGTATACCAAAAGATGCCGGGGAAAGGCCAGTAACATCATGAAGGATCCCACCCACCCTGCTCACGGACTGTTTCTCCCACTCCCATAAGGGAGGAGGCTACATGACATTCAAGCAAGGACCACCAGGCTCAAAAGTAGCTACTTTCCCCAAGCAGTAGGGCTGATCAACACCTCCACCCACTAACACCCCCTACCACTAGTACTACTTTACCATTTCCTGTCAGTCACCTTACGTACAGATAAGGTGACTGGCACCTTATACACTTTTCAAGAAGTAGAAGCAATACAAGAAGAATTGGGGAAAGTGCACATCATAAACACAAGAGACTCTGCAGATGCTGGAAATCATGAGCAACACACCCAAAATGCTGGAGGAACTCAGTACGCCAGGCAGCATCTATGGAGGGAAGAAACAGTTAACACTGTATTGGCCTGAAGCGTCAACTGTTTATTCCTCTCCATAGTTGCTGCCCAACTTGCTGAGTTCCAAAGTACATCATACTGGATTTTGAATGTTCATCGCTCTCCTGAATCCCCAACCTGACTTCACCTGACCTCATTTCCTTTGGTGAAGCACTTGAAAGACAATGCTTCGACTGGATAAAGCTGCTAATGTAGCCATCATTATGTAAAGTTCCTGTGCTGTCAAGCACGTTTGACCCGCTCTGACAATGTGATGTTCCTGCTGCTTTACAGTATTTTTTTGTATGAGAAACATGCAAGTGTAAAATTTGGTCATAAACACAAGGGATTCTACAGATGATGGAAATCCAGAGTAAATCAGGGTTGCTAAGGATGCCTGCAGAGAAAGTATCTCAGGGTTGTATGCGGTGACATGTATGTACTGTGATAATAAATTTTACTTTGAACTTTTGAATTTTTATACGCACAAATGCTGGAGGAATTCCGCAGGTCAGGCAGCACCTATGGAGAGAAATAAGGAACCTATATTTCAGGTCGAAACTTTTCATCAGGACTGGAAAGGAAGGCAGAAGAAGACAGAATTACTAAATATTACCAGAAACTAGCAAAATGTGGTCAGTGCCATTGTAAACTTTTGGAAATCACTCAATTCCCAGCAGCTCCTGGACAAGCTGGAGAGTTGGCAGTCATACACAACACTTTTCCAGTCCACACTGTCACATTTGCAGTGTGCTTGCTGGAGGGCATTTTCTTTTAGTAATTGTTCTTTTTTTTGTGTGTGTATTCAGGTCCCAGTCTTTCAAATCAAGCAAGGGAACACCCACCATCACATGACTTAATTTCCCATTTCCTCTCCCAGTATTAAAGTTTACAATGGGTGTGAGACACAAGGAATGTCTTGACAGTCCCTGATGAAGGGTCTCGGCCCGAAACGTCGACTGTACCTCTTCCTAGAGACGCTGCCTGGCCTGCTGCGTTCACCAGCAACTTTTATCTGTGTTGCTTGAAATTCCAGCATCTGCAGATTTCCTCGAGTTGACAGTCCCATTTGTCTGCTTTATAGGTTCATCAACTCTCTCCAGATGTGTATATGAAGACGTTTGTCTGTCATAATGTTTATATTACCCACATGTTTTTAGTATTACAATAAACCTATATCTCAGCAAGTGGCTGCTGGCTAATGTAATAGCTTGAACTTCCAGCAGAAATTTGAAACATTGGTAAATAACTAACAGTACTAAATATTAAGAAGACAATTGTTGATTCTAGAAATACCATTCTATTCCTGTAGTCTAACACTATCATAATGCTTACTGATAAATTATAAACTCAGTGTCACTGCTGTAACTCTGCTGCTGGATTAGTTGTACAGTTTTACGCAGAGCCTGATGAGTGCGTGGAATGGGCTGCCGGTGACGGTGGTGGAGGCGGATATGATAGGGTCTTTTAAGAGACTCCTGCACAGGTACATGGAGCTCAGAAAAATAGAAGGCTATGGGTAAGCCTCGGTAATTTCTCAGGTAAGGACATGCTTAGCAGAGCTTTGAGGGCTGAAGGGCCTGTATTGTGCTGTAGGTTTTCTACGTTTCTATGTTTCTAGTTACATTACCCCATCCTGCTAATCACTTACTAACATACAACTGAGAATGGATTAGTCATACACAATCACTATCGTGTACCCAAGCCACTGGATCATTGTGCCATGGTAACATAGCAATTAGTGTGACGCTATTAGAGCTTGGGACGTTCCGGATATCAGAATTCAATTCCAGCACTGTTCTGCCCCTACATCCTCCCCGTGGAATATGCGTGTTTTCCTTGGGTCCTCCTGGTTCCTTCCATAGCCCAAAGACATACCAGGTAGGTCAATTGGTCAATGTAAGTTGTCTCGTGATTAGGTTAGGGTTAACCGAGGTTGTGGGGCCACGCTGTATTGTTAAACAAATAAATTACTAACTCAGTAACTGTACTGTTGTTGAGTTTCTCCTTGATATGGGAGTATTAATTCAGGGACACCACAATAACCCCAGTTGACAGAAAGATTTAGGATTAGCTTTATTTATCACATGTGCAAAATATTTTGAAACCTACAATGAAATGCGTTGTTTAGGTCAAGGAACAACACAGTCCAAGGATTATCCTGGTTCAGCCTGCGAGTGTCGCCAAGCTTCAGGCAGCAACATAGCATGCTCACAACATACTGATTGTAACCTGTACATCTTTGGACTGTGGGAGGAAACTGGAGCACGTGGAGGATACCTACACAGTCACTGACAGAAAATAAAAACTTCTTACAGATTAGCGGCAGGAATTAAATATTGATCAGTGCTGTAAAATATTATGCTAATCAGTTACTCTTGCTCTTACCAGCAGCTATCAGGCACTTTGTCAGTTCAATAGCACGACGCAGGTCCCCCATCTGGTATACGGAGTAGCTGAGATAGTCCAGCACTTCAGCCTTGGTGACTCCACCAGTCTCTCCTTCCTCCAGCTGCTTGAGGGTTTGCTCCATCCACAGAAGCGTGTGGTAGTAGTCGCCATCATTATAAGCGACCTTTCCCAACTCAAAGCAGTCATCGACTGAGAGCGAGACCAGGTCCTGTACACCTACAAACGAATGTTGACAAATGGCGAGATCGAGGCAAACTTATACTAATATAACACTTCTAATCTGATAAAATATAAACAAGGAAAGGCTAGTAAAGTTTTCTTTTAATCCTATCATGAGAGATCAGACCCTGCAGACTTCAGATTCAGGAAGTTACAGATTGTCTACGAAATAAACTTGGTGAATAGTCTCAAATTCAACGTGAAAACTCAAGAATCAGAAATGAAACAAGGTTTAATGTCACTGACATGATACATAAAGCTTACTTTCTGGCAGCAGTACAGTGCAGACAACAAATTACAAATAAGCTACAATTAAAAAATATGTAGTGCAAAAGAGGACTAGCAGAGCAGAGCTCATGGGTTCATGCACAGTTCAGAAATCTGATGGCAAAGAGGAAGAAACTATTCCTAAAATATCGAGAGTGGGTCTTTAGGCTCCTGTACCTCATCCCTGATGGTAGTAATGAAAAACTGTCCCAAATGACGAGGGTCCTTAATGAGGGAAGCCACCTTCTTGAGGCTCCGCCTCCAGAATATGCCCTCGATGGTGGGGAGGCTTATGTGCATCGTCTACAACCCTCTTATGATTCTCTGCATTGGCACCCCCATACCAGACCATGATGCAACCAGTCAGAAAGTTGTACAGCTTTTGGTGACATACCAAATCTCCTCAAGCTCCTATTGAAGTATAGCTGCTGGCCAATGCTCCCTCTAATTTGTAATGAACAGTTATATCGACACCACTTGACTAACCTATCTGTTTCCCTCCTTTACACCTCCTTGCCACCATCTGCGATTCTGCCAACAATAGTGGTATCATCAGTCAATTTATAGATGGCATTTGAGCTCTGCTTGGCCACACAGTCACACGTGTAGAGAGAATAGAGCAGCGGGCTAAGCATCCCTGAGGTGTGCTGTGCTGATCGTCAGATTTATTGTCACTGTCATAATTCATGAAACTTGTTGTTTTCTGACAGCAATAGTAAAACAGCATCCAAATGAGGAGAAGATGGTGGCACGATGGCAGCGCGTGCGGCCTCTCCAGTGAATGAATAACATCTGTTATCTGTCAAGTAGGGGACCGTGCACAATTCTGATTTGATGGAGACGGACGTGAGAGTATAGAGGAACATCTGGAAAATTTCTGAAATGCCCGCTTCGCTGCCGCTGCTACTGTGTGGTAACCGGAATCTCCAGAGCAGAAGGCCCCGAAATCCCCGGCTTTGCTTGTTTCAGCAGCCGGGAAGAGGCCGAAGGCGCTTGGCAGAGGATGGCGCTCGGGTGGCTGTATCGGAGAGGCTGGTCGGAGGCTCGAGGTTTTCAGACGGACGGACTCAATGTCGGCTGCTTCCAAGGCATCGGCAAGGTGACGGTGCCTGGAGGTTTATGGCAGGGAGTTTCTCCCTTTTGCCGCCTGCTATCGGGGACTCGGGAGTCGATTGACTCGGGAACTTTGAGACTATTTTTACCATGCCCAGGGTTTGTTTTTCATCAAATTATGGTATTGTTTTGCACTGCTGTAACGATATGTTTTAATAATATGGTTCTGTCAGTGTTAGTCTTTGGTTTGTCCTGTTTTCTGTGATAAACATTGTTATCATTTCTTAATGCATGTATGCATTTCTAAATGACAATAAAAGAGGACTGAGTGTTCTCATAATCTAAAAAAGAATCTGTAATTCTAGTAAACCAGATGAAGGTTATGAGCAATGTGCCATCCGCAGCATAAACCGTATTATAGTATCGCAGATCATAGCAACTAGGAACATGATGTTCTAGGTACCTGGCAGCCTGCCCTTGGAAATACTATCTGAATCCAGCCGGTACGTGTCCTGGAGACGCATGAGGGCTTTTGCTGCTCCGCTCTCGTCCTCATTCGTGGGGAAGTGCTGTCGCTGAATTGACAGATTAGCAATGAAGTCTGCAAAAAGAAATAGATTAATGAGAGACTCCAGATGTGAATAAACAGGGTAAGGACATGCTGGCAACAGCATGCAGGTGACGCCACGCTTCTGGTACCAATATAGCTCGCCAACAACTTACACCTCTGACTGTCAAGGTCCCTTTTCAAAATTGGTAGTTTAATTTTTATTTTTATTTAGAGATACAGCATGGTAACAGGTTGTTTTGGCTCGATGACCCTGCTCCACCCAATTAAAACCATGTGACCCATCAACCTACTTACCTGTACGGCTTTCGAATATGGGAGGAAACCAGAGCCCCCAGAGGAAACCTACCCAGTCCCAGGGAGAATGTACAAATTCCTTACAGACATCAGTGAAAATTGAACCGAATGTTGGCAGTGTAAAAGAGTTATACTATCCGCTACACTGCTGTGCCAGCCATTGTACCATTTCACAGAATAATAAACAGAGAGCTACGACAACATTAAACTAGGCTTGTTAGTTCTTGCTTTTTATTAGGAGACCCTGATGGTAGTTTTGGAAGATTAGTCCATAATGCTGGGTAAACAAATTAAAAACATGAATAAGGCTTCACAGAAGTCAAAGCTCCTCACAATTAGTTTAAGAATGTTATTCATTTTATTTAGAGATACAGCGCAGACCAGGCTCTTCTGGTCCAACGAGCTGTAACATGCAGCAACCCACATATTTATTACTAGTCTAATCACGGGACCATTTACAATGACCAATTAACCTACTAACTGGTGCGTGTTTGGACTGTGGGAGGAATCTGAGCACCTGGAGGAAACCCATGCAGTCACGGGGAGAATGTTGAAACTCCTTACGGACAGGGCTGGAATTGAACTCCAAACTCCTGAGCGCCTTGAGCTGTAATAGTGTCGTGCTAACCACTATGCTACTGTGGCACCTCAAATAAAATGTTACGAAGTTTTATGAATTGATGGCGTAAAGACTGTCTGGGCCTCAACACCATGGGTTCTGTCTGCAGACTTTACTGCAAGCCTTCATGGAACAGGAAGAATCACTTTGTATGTACCCATAAAGAGATAATTTTACACAAATGTCTTCTTCACTGAGAGACGGCCTACAACTTTCATTCCTGATCCCATTGTTCTTAACCAACCTTGAGGGATTTTTCAGCTAATGTGTATAATCCTGTCATTACAACACAGAAGTATATATTAAGCAGACAGTAATATTTATGAAAGAAATACACAATAAATAATAATACATCCCTGAAAACATCTACACACTAAGGAGGGCCCACCATACCTATCAAACTACCAATTAAATGCAACTATGCCTCTCCCTTTTTGGTGTTAAAGAGTTCAAAATATTTCCCTTCAGAAAAGCTTTGTACAATAGGGCTTTTCATCTTTCTAAATTACTGTTATTATATCTCTCTGTCTTCCATCTATTCTATATTGATACCTTCTCAGTATTCTCTCAGTTAGAATCTAATTGAATCCCTGAATATCAATTGCCCACCCAGCTGTTCTCCACTCAGGATACTGGGATTCTTCCTAAACAAACGTTGCCATATTATTGCAAGTTCTTGATCTTAAGGAGCATTTGGGTCCCAAGGATTGTGTAATTTGATAATATGCAAAACGTATCATATGTTTGAGAAGTGAAGGAACATTACGAACAGAATATATATCAACCCTGACCCAAAATGGAGATCCATTTGAAGAAAAGATGGGCCCAGAGAAGGAATCTGTCAAATGAGCACAGCCAGGAAATTTGAATTCCAGGGCATTAACTGATCTATTTTAATCATGTTCCAATCCAAATCCCAAGGGAATAGTGAGGAGGTCAATGCCAAAGACCTAATGAAATGTTTCCAACACATAGGAAGTGGAAGGGAAAGAATTCTGATGGGAATGGCTGGATGTGCAGTATCGAGGTTGGGGAGGGAAGAGTTCCAAGGCTACCTTTTGTATCCCAAAGGTATTGTACTGCTTCTGGGTCACAAAGATCCCTCTTCGAAACATTTTCTACTATGGTTACCTGGCAATGATCCACCAGATTTCATAAGTGACTCCATCACTGGGCACGAGTTAAAAATTGCATTAGACTCAAGTCTTAACACTAAAGGGCAGTAGATTGGAAGTATCCACTGGCTTACTAGCAGAATAGGCACTATAAAGTCAAATACAGCTCACGTTTTCCATTACTTACTATCAGAAGTGTGCTGCAGAACCAAGCTTTCCAGTCTCAGCCACTCTGTGTTCAATCTCTTCATTAGCTTGTATGCATTTACTGGATGGCCCAGATAGCCTTCTGGGTCAGAGGTCGAAGTGTGTGTCAGTTCATCCAGCTTTTCAGCCCAGCTGCAGATATGGTGGGAAGTGCCATTATTAAGAATGAGAAGCAGTAAAATCAGTATTGTTGCATCCTCTAAATGATCACATTTATATGTACATTTACTATATATTTTAAACATTTCAATAACATGTTTTCACATTTTTACATACAAGATACAGCAGGGCACGGCTTCCTGTATCTCCGTGGTTTGGAAGAGCTATTGCTCTCCGTAGCTGTGGAAAGAACTGGGGGCAGCTCAGTGGTGTGCCCAGTGGATGGCTGCTTCCTAGCTCCAATAATCTGGATTTAATCCTGACTTTCAGTGTGGTCAGCGTGGAGTTTGCACTGTGACCCCACAGGCCTCATTCCACCCCCCCAAACACAGTAGGTTGGTGGTTCAATTGGTCATTGTAAGTTGCCTCTAGCATGTAGACGGGTGGTAAATCTAGAGGGCAGGGAGGAGGTTGATGGAAATAACTACAGTGCAAAATACTGGGGTGAATGAAGTTGCTCAATGGATCAGATGGTCTCCTACGCTGTGAGGAAATTATGGAACTTATTAAAGAGTTGACGGTGGGGAGGTAGGGGAGGGGAAATAAGTGATGATAGTCATTTCCCACCCATAAACTCTGCTAATGGAATACATTGAATCATTCACTAGGGCAATGTCAAGGTTACATCAAAATGAAAGCAATATGCTTCATGAATAGCAAGAAATGCTGGTTTTATTTTAAAAGGATAACTGAAACTGGTTAGTGTGTGCTCGGCAGAGTGAAAGAGAAAACGAGGGAACAAAAGGCTCTCCTCTCAGGACATTATACCAACAGCTGAGTGCGCCAAGCAGAGGAGAGCAAATCAGCTTTATTAAAGATTAAAGGCCAGCTTTATTTGCCACCTGTACATTGAAACATGCGGTGAAATGCATTGTTTTGTATCAATGACCACCACAGTCCGAAGATAGTGCTGGGGCAGCCCACAAGTGTTGACATGCTTCTGGCACCAACATGGCATGTCCACAACTCATTACCCTTAACCCGTATGACCTTGGAATGTGTGAAGTAATCAGATCACCTGGAGGAAACCCACGCAGTCCTGGGGACACCACGTAAACTCCTTACAGGACTGCGGCAAGAATCTAATCACAGTCGGTGATTGTCAGAGTTGTAAAGCAGTCCTGCTATCTGCTATGCTACCGTGCTGCCCAGTGCTTGGTGCAGGGGCAAGCTTCGTATACATTACTTAGGCAATGTGTTTTTCTCATTTGTAGAATATAAATTACAGATTCAATAGAGTGACCCCTGTGTGACACCTGCTGTGATTTTGGCCTCTGTCTTTCATTCTACCGGACGTGCACAATTGCAATTGGTCTGAATTAGAGACAACTCAAGTAAGTTGTATGACAGTGAGTAACTGCATTATCATTAAATTTACTGAAATAGAGATGATAGACATTATCAATGAGTACCTTTTAATTGCTGATAACTTGGCTTCTTCTGCAGTGATATATTCTTTCAGAGATTTGACCAGGTCCTTTTCCAAGTAAATCAAATCTGTCATTTGACCTTAAGAGAAATGGAATTTACTTTTTGTAGAAAGTACAGGCAGTTCATGGACATTTACTGCACTATTTTCATACTCTTGGCTGTGGACCATCAACAAAAACCTTAAATGGCGGGTGTCAAGTTTGTTGCAACTGAAAAGTTGAATCTCTGTACTTGAAACATTTTTGATTCCTTTCATCTGCACAACTCGAAAATGATTTTGAAGAATGTTTTTCTTCATGCAGAACAGTCAGGGAAATGTAAGGTGATCACAACAAAGTTTTTATCATTGGTGGTGACCACATAGGTAATATTGCATCCTGTGCCAAACAATTTAGGTACTTTGAAATACTGCAGAATATCGGTACCTCAGTTGGCTGTGCACTGATGATGGTCTCTCAGTTGGAGCCGAAACATCTGCAAACATTTTGCCAAGCACGGCAATCAACAAGACTTCCACTTTAGGTACTGCTTGCCTTAAACAGGTTAATAAAGGTCAAATGACCCCAGGATGAAAGTGTAAACTCACTACCAGAATCAGGATCAATATCACTGACATATTTCAATCAGGATCAATATCACACTCATAGGCCAAACAGGATCAATATCACAGACATATGTCAATCAGGATCATTATTACTGACATATGTCAATCAGAATCAATATCACTGACATAAGTCAAACAGGATCATTGTCAATGACATATGTCAATCAGGATCAATATCACAGACATATGTCAATCAGGATCATTATCACTGACGTAGGTCAAACAAGATCATTGTCAATGACATATGTCAATCAGGATCAGTATCATTGGCATATGTTTTGTGGCTACGGTACAGTGCAATACACAAAAATACTATAGATTACAATAATTAGAATCAGGTTTAATTCCACCAGCATATGTCATGAAATTTGTTAACTTAGCAGCAGCAGTACAATGCAATACATGATAATATAGAAAAATAAATGAATGAATTACAGTAAATATATAAATGTATATTAAATAGTTAATTTAAAATAGTGCAAAAACTGAAATAATAAAAAAGTGAGGTGAGCAAATATACAGAAAGATTTGTTAAATAATTAGTGCAAAAAGAAAGCAAAAATGGTGAGGTAGTGTTCATGGTTTGGTTCTTTGTCCGTTCAGAAATCTGATGCTGGAGGGGAAGAAGCTGTTCTTAAAACACTGTGTCTTCAGGCTCCTGTCCGTCCTCACTTAAGAAGAGTGAATGTTTTGGGTGATGGGGTGGGGGGGGTCCTTAATGACATAAGCTGCCCGTTTGAGGCACTGAATTTTGAAGGTGTCCTTGATGCTGGGGAGGGTATTTCCCTTGACAGAGCTGACTGAGTTTACAAACCTCTGCAGTTTTCTCCAATCCTGTGCAGTGGTCCCTCCATGCTAAATGGTGATGCAACCAGTTAGAATACTCTCGACAGTGTATCTGTAGAAATATGTGAGCAAGTCCATCATGTTGCTTAAGGGAGTGAAACCAAACCTCTAGGGCTCAGTTTCCACCTGGGGTGCAATTTAGCCTGGTTTCCACTGAGACTCACTTGCACTCCTCCCTTCACACAATCAGTCATGAACCAGGATTATTGGGGAGTACCATGTGCTTTCTCTTTATAACCCACCTGTGTGCAGTCTGGAGGGATTACCCCATGTTTTCGGCTGCCTGGTTCTTTCACTTTTCCATCCCAACCTGACTTATGTCTATGGCCTCCTGCACTACCATAATGAAACCCCACTGGAGTTTGAAGAACAGCAACTCATCTACTGACTGGGTGCAATGCCGCTTTCTGCACCCACTATCAAATTGTACAATTCCAGGTAACTTGCTGCCCGTCTTTAAATCAGAATTGGCCAGTTCTGCTGTCAGTCATTTATCTGTAATACTGGCTCAGTACTTTTCTCTCCATTAATACGGCCTGATCTGCTGGACAATTCCTTCAGCTCCGCATTTCACAACTTTTACATTCCTTTGTTATTCTCTCCCTTGTTCCTTCCTTATTTTGCTCATCTTTCTTCCCTCATTTATCTATAGCACATATCCACCTACACTGATTCTGACCACACCTAATACCAGCTACCCCCTCGTTCCATTCTTTACACAGTGCAATTTAAAACTGACTTGGTTTCCCGCTTCTATAATTCTGGCAAAACATCTTTGACACAAAGCATTTACTTGATTTCTTTTTCCACAGATGCTGTCTGACATTCCAAGTGCTTCCATCATTTGGTTCTGACTTTTCAATGATTTTATTTTTACTAATATACAATCCTGGCATCTGGATTTACTCAACTGACAATAGGTTTAAAGACAAAATGAGCAACACATACACAATGCTGGAGAAGGTCAGTCAGTCAAGCAGCATCTATGGCAGAAATAAACAAATGACGTTTCAAGCTGAGACACTTCATCAGGGCTGAAAGTGACATAAAAAGTGTAGAGAAACCTTTCTCCATTACAATGAAAAGCAAACAGATAACTCTTAAAGAATGCCTTCAAAAGCAGTGTGACACTAATATGCACTGTTAAATCACTGTTAAAGTTTCAGGCACATGTATATAGCTAGGGTGCCTAAGACTTTTGCACAGAACTGGATTTATCAAATGTTTACCAATATTAACAAAAACTTAAGACTCAAAAGAAACAAAAAGTTTTTTTCAGATATATAAAGTGTAAAAGAGAGGCAAGAGTAGATATTGGACCACTGGAAAATTTTGCTGGAGAGGTAGTAATAGGAGACAAGGAAATGGCAAATGAACTAAATAAGTATTTTGCATGTCTTCACTGCGGAAGGCACTAGCAGTATGCTGGGAGTTCGAGAGTGTCAAGTGTCAAGGGGCAGAACTGAGTGAAATTGTCATTATGAGGGAAAAGGTGCTTAAAAACTGAAAGGTCTGAAAGTAGGTAAGTCACCTGGACCAGATGGTCTATACACCAAGGTTCTGAAGGAGGCATCTGAAGAGATCATGAAGACATTAGTAATGAGCCTGTGGTATTACAGGAAAGATACGAGCATGGATAGAGCATACTGATAGTGTGTTGTGTCCCGCTGAAGGGTCTCAGCCCAAAACGTCGGCTGTACTCTTTTCCTTAGATGCTGCCTGGCTTGCTGAGTTTCTCCAGCATTTTGTGTGTGTTACTTGGATTTCCAGCAACTGCAGATCTTCTCTTGTTTGTGATTGGACAGAGCATTGGCTGATAGGGAGGAGTGGGAATAAAAGGAGCCTTTTCTGATTGGCTGCCGGTGACTAGTGGTGTTCCACAGGGGTCTGTGCTGGACCACTTCTTTTTACATTATATATCTATGATTTGAATGAGGGAATTGATAGCTTTGTGGCCACATTTACAGAGGATATACAGAGGAGGGGTGGAGGGGCAGATAGTATTGAGGAAGAAGAGAGCCCACAGAAGGACTTAAACAGATTAGGAAATTGGGCAAAGAAGTGGCAGATGGATTAGTGTTGGGAAGTGTATGGTTATGCACTTTGATAGAATAAATAATATAGTAGACTATTTTCTAAATGGTGAGAATATTTCAAAGACGTGTAGGCTGCTAGGTCAATTGGATACTGCAAATGATCTCTTGTGCAGCTGGGTCCTCAGAGATTCAGCGTGGAGTAGATGAGCAGGTGAGGGAGAATAAATGGGGGATTGGAACAGAGGGGTTAGCATGGGTTCAACGGGTTGAATGGCCTCTTTCTATGTTGTAAGAAATTATGAGCATGCTCCTCAAGATGCAGCACTTCCTCCCCAAGTTTTAGCAAGACTATTCAGGAGATGCAGATATAGACTGGGCCACTCTTCAAGAGACGCTTAACCAGTATTCCCCATCAATCCAACTTTAGTCCCTCTATGGTCTAAATGTCACTCGCTACGAGCACTTCTCTCATCACAAAGCATCCTTCATGTGGGAATGAGCTACACTGCTCAGTTAGCAAGAATCCTCATTCATATGCAGGCCAGGTATCCAGAATGTTCCCAATTTCTTTTAGGCAAAAGAAAGGAAATTATAGGCCACACACATCAAAGTTGCTGGTGAACGCAGCAGGCCAGGCAGCATCTGTAGGAAGAGGTGCAGTCGACGTTTCAGGCCGAGACCCTTCGTCAGGACTAACTGAAGGAAGAGTGAGTAAGGGATTTGAAAGTTGGAGGGGGAGGGGGAGATTAACTTTGATGTGTGTTGCTTGAATTTCCAGCATCTGCAGAATTCCTGTTGTTTGAAATTATAGGCCAGTTAGCCTAACCTTAGAGGTAGGGAAAATGTTGGAGTCTATTATTAAGGATGAGGTTTTGGGGTACTTGGAGACTAATGATAAAGTAAGTCAAAATCCAGCATGGTTTCCGTAAAGGGACGAACCTGCTAGACTTCTTCGAGGAAGTAACAAGCAAGGTGGACAAAGGCGAGGAAGTCAATGTCGTTTACTTGGATTTTCAGAAGGCATTTGATGAGGTGCCACACATGAGGCTGCTTAACAAGATAAAATCCCATGGCAGTACAGGAAAATTACTGGCATGGATAGCAGAATGGCTGACAGGCAGCAGGCAGTGAGTGGGAATAAAGGGGGCCTTTTCTGGCTAGCGGTGTTCATTAGGGGTCAGTATTGGGAGCGCTACTTTTCACTTTGTTTGTCAATAATTTAGATAGTGGAATTGATGGCTTTGTGGATGATGTGAAGATAGGTGGAGGGGTAGGAAGTGCTAAGGGGTAGGTATTGGAAGAATGGGCAAAAAAGTGGCAGATGGATTACAGTGTTGGGAAATGTATGATTGTACATTTTGGTAAAAGGAACAAAAATGCATACATTATCTAAATAGGAAAAAATTCAAACATTAGAGGTGTAGAGGGACTTAGGAGTCCTTGTGCAAGACTCCCAGAAGGTTAATTTACAGTTTGAGTCTGTGGTGAAAAAAAAAAGGCAAAAGCAATATTGCCATTTATTTCAAGGGGAATAGAATATAAAGGCTGACGTTTTATAAGACACTAGTTAGGCTGCACTTGGAGTATTGTCAACATTATTGGGCCCTGCATCTCAGAAAAGGATGTGTTGTCATTGGAGAGAGTCCAGAGGTTGTTCAGAAGGCTGATTCTGGGAACGAAGGGGTTAACATATGAGGAGCATTTAGCAGCTTTGGGCCTGTACCCACTAGAATTCAGAAGAATTCCATCCCCTCCCCCCACCTTTTTTTGGACTTCTTCCCTAGTCTTTTAAGTCCTGATGGACAATCTTGGCCTAAACATCAACCGTTCGTTATCCTCTCCTCCATCAATACAGTCTGACTTGCTGAGCTCCTCCAGCACTTTGCGTGTTGTTTTGGACTTCTAGCAGCTGCAGAATCTATTACGTTCCTGTGAGATCTCCAGCACCCACACACCCTATGACAAAGTCAGAACAAAATGCCTCAAATGGGGGTGGGGGGGGGGCACCCTTGATCATTTTGACCCTGTTGGAAATTTGAAATAAATATGCAACACTGGAATCAAGTAATAAAGAGAAGCCAAACGATTTTCAAATCTTTTTCTAATTACCAGCAGCTCTTGAAACACAGTGACCCACCATTTCCTAGGCAATCAGTCTCATTAGAATTTTGGGAAAAAAAACACTCCAAATGCAGATCTGGATCAGTGAGCATTTAATACATGCCTGATTAAGAATAAAGGACCCAGCTGAAAAGTAACATGGTTGTAGAACAAGGATTGGAGACCAGAGAATAAAGATTGGAGACCACAGAAATTTTGCTCAGAGGCACATTCCTGATATTGAACTTGGTCAGTTGGCACCACTCCCGCTTTTGAAGCTGAATGCAGTCCAAAATTTGCATCACAAAACAGAATCTTTGGCTCGCCACAACTGAACCGACCATGATGCTAATTAACGAATCCCAGCTGCCTGCACATGGGTCCTCTATTCTCCACATATTCGTATGTCTGTCTAAGTGCCTCTTAAGCCTTGCTAACATATCAGCTTCTACCAGACTGCACCTTGTAGCACATTCCAGGCATTTTTTCACTCCTTGTGTGAAACAACTTACCTCACAGGTCATTACAAACTTGTCCTCTTAAAGCTTCAACATACGCTCTCTTGTAATGACCATTACATATGGGGAACTTGACTATCTACCTTATTTATGCCCCTCATAAGTTTAGATACTTCTATTGGGTCACCCCTTAGCTGCCGGACACTGCATAGGAAAGAATCCAAATGTATCCTATAGAAAGACCTAGAAAGATGAGGAGAATGGGCAAAGAAATGGCAGATGGAATACAGTGTTAGAAAATGCATGGTAGAAGAAATAAAAGCATAACTATTTTCTAAATGGTTAGAACATTCAGAAACCTGAGATGCAAAATGGTCTTGGGAGTCCTTACGGAAGATTCCCTAAAGGTTAATTTGCAGATAGAGTCAGTGGTGAGGAAGGCAAATGCGATCTGAGCATTCATTTCAAAAGGACTAGAATATAAAAGTAAGGATGTAATTTTGAGGTTTTTTAAGGCACTGCTGAGGCCTCACTTGGAGTACTGTGACCAGTTTTGGGTCACATATCTAAGAAAGGATGTGCTGACATTGGAGACGGTTCAAAGGAGTTTCACATAAATGGTTCCACGATTGAAAAGCTTATCCTATGAGGAGCATTTGATAGCTCTGGGCCTGTATTTGCTGAAATTTAGAAGAATGAGGGATGTGTCTCATTGAAACCTATCGAATGGGAAAAGGCCTGGATGGAGAGGATGTTTCCTATGGTGGGCAGTCTAAGGCCTGAGGACACAGCGTCAGAATAGAGGAACATCCATTTCTTAGAGATGAGGAGGAATTTCTTTAGCCAGAGAGTGGTAAGTCTGTGGAATCTTTTGCCACAGGTGGCTGTGGCGGCCCAGTCATACCTAAGACAGAGGCTGACAGTCAGGGCATGAAGGGATACGGGGAGACAGCAGGAGAATTGGACTGAGAGGGCAACAGATTAGCCATGATGAAATAGTGGAGTAGACTCGAAGGGCCAAATGGTCTAATTCTATTCCTATATCTTATGGTCTTAAACTTTATAGCTAATACACTCCAATCCAACCTAATAATCCAGACAAGCAAAAAAAATCTAGGCCAACGTCCTAGGGCACGATCTGGAGTGTCACACTTGGAGACACTGCCCACCAGGTGGATGTAAAAGGGGACAACGCAGGACAATGATAAGTAGCAGTGGAGAGTTCAGTGATGTCTTGACTGGTGCATGGAATGAAGTATTACAACCTGCCAATTCAATTGCAAAATGCTGCAATGCATGTGAAAAGTCAATTGTGCTCTACATCCGACGAGAGTTTAATGGTGGCCTTTTCTAAGGATTTCACATCATTAGAAAACCTGCAGAGAATTCCATCATTGTCAATATCATACATCTTTTGCAACACTACAATGTAAATTTTTGGGACACGGCAGGAGTCTTTGAAGCAACGTGCAAAATGCGGAAGGAACTCGGCAGATCGGACAGCATTTTTGGAGGGAAATGGGAAGTCGACATTTTGGGTTGAGACGCTCACTGGAAAGGACTGGAAAATTCCTATCCAGGACTGGAGAGAAAGGGTAGATAGCCATTATAAAAAGGTGGAAAGAAGGGGTGGAGCAAGAGCTGGCAGATGATAGGTGGACAGATGAGGGAGATGATAGGCAGGTGGCAATAGTGGGAACGATGCAAGAAAATGAGAGGTGATAGGTAGAAGTGACAAAGGGCTAAAAAAGATGAAATCTGATTGCAGAGGACAGCGGACCCCCATGTTGTCCCAGGAGTGAACATTGTTGGGCGCTAAGGAGACAACATAGGTATCATTAATCTATAAAAATAATAGTGACCAGCAAGGAAGTGGAGTGTTGCAACAACTCAGCTAATCCATTGAACCCTGTGGAAAATAAAAGCTGCCATCTTCACTCCATCTGGTTTTATGTGACCTCAGGGTCAAAGCACTGCAGCCAATTCTTAACTGCCCTCTGAAATGTCACAGTCAGCTACTCCATTCAAGGGAAAACAGGCACTACTGTTAAAGACAGGTCCAGTCAGCAATGGCCACATCCTGTGAATGAATTTAAAAATTAGGAAATAATTTTTTTTACCCCAGCTAGAGATTTTGTTAACTTAATACTTGTAATGGCTATGAAATAATAGCATTGAAAGTCATCTTTTTTTTTAGTTTCTGTCAGGTAATCATAAATTAAAGGGATTTGGGAAAAAAAAGAACAACTGTCCAAATAACAAGAATTCTGGCAGTTTCAGCTATGGTTAGGTCTCCAAGACGATTAGTACTCAGAATCTGAAAGCAATTTAGAATAAGCTTGCACGTCCTCACATTTTTTTGGACTTTTCTTGGCAAACAGCCCCCTGATGAGATTCTGGTCGTCATTTCAGAACTGATGCACTAATTGGGGAAGGAGAGGGTGGGGAGGAAAGAAAAGAAAGAGTTAATCTCCACTTTCTCTGGCACAGCGGGGCAAGATCGATCTATGAATACGGCTAAATCTCACAGCAAAACGTTGTTTCGGAATTTGCTTCACTGTAGTTTGGGTGTTCCAAGATGATCTTCACAATGCTCACACACACATCCTAAAATCTGCAGAATTTCTTTTGTACATTGGTTGTTTGTCAGTCTTTGCATGTAGTTTTTTCATTAATTCTATTGTATTTCATTCTAATTACTGTGAATGCCTACGAGAAATTGAATCTCAGGGTAGTAAATGATCACACACACACACACACACACACACACACACACACACATAGATAATAAATTTACTTTGAACTTTGAACTTCCAGTAGAATAGGTGCCCTGTGTACACATCTTCCTGCCATTAAATAAATGAATGATGTCCACTTTTGCATGGTTGCATCCCACATTAGGCATCTCGCTAAGATCATTGCCACGACTTTCAGGAGACTACTTTAGAGAACCATTTTACATGGATGCTGCCAGGATTCAAAGATCTGAGTTAGAGGGGCTGGTTGGGCGGGCTCGGACTTTAATCCTTGGAACGTAGAAGATTGCAGGATGACCTTGCAGAGGTGTATGAAATCATGAGGGGCATAGACAGGATGAATGCACACAGTCTCTTTCCCTAGGGAAGGATAATGAAAAACTAGAGGGTATTGGTTTAGGATAAAGAGGTAAACATTTGAAAAGGAACTGATGGTAAACTTCAACCTGTAGGGTCAATTTGTTCACGGAATGAGCTGCCAGAGAAAGTGATTCAGGCTGGTATAATCACAATGTGCAAAATGCACTTGGATAAGTACATAGACAGAGTTTAGAAAGAATTCAGCTATGGAATTTTGAAAGGCCTGGATACAGTAGATGTGGAGAGGATGTTTCCTATCATGGGGGAGTCTAGGACCTGAAGACACAGTCTCAGAATTCAAGGATATTCCTTTAGATCAGAGATGAGGAAGAATTTCTTTAGCCAGAGGGTGGTAGATCTGTGGAATTCATTGCCACACATGGCTGTGGAGGCCAAGTCATTGGGTATATTTAAACCAGAGGTTGATAAGTTCTTGTTTAGTAAGGGCATCAAAGGTTATGGGGAGAAGGCAGGAGAATGGGACTGAGAGAGGTAATAAGTCAGTTGTGATGATATTGCAGAGCAGACTCAAATTGCCAAATTCTGCTCCAATGTTTCGTGGTCGTAGGGACTTAAGATATTGGATGAATTGGACTAACTTGGTAGGCGCCACAGTCAGCATGGACAAGTTGGGTTGAAGAGCCTGATTCGACACTGTATTAATCAATGACTGTCATTTCTGTGCTTATGATAGGCAGAGGAAATTCATTGTCTGTTCAAAGAGATCAATTTGAAATTAATCAAAATTCTCCAAAACTTGCAGCATTTATGTTCAGTTTTTCAAGTACCTCAGCAGAAACTCTGCTTCTCAGAGCCCTTGACAGTAAGGCAAAACACCATTTTTTCACAATTGTATCTGAACCAAGAGGGGTGGTCAGGTTCTACATCAGAGCTGCAGGCTATAGCTAGTCTAGGCTCAGTTCTTGTCCAGACCTTCTGAGATCTCCGGTGTGCTGCTGTTAGTCAACAGGAACTGGACAACAGAGGACGAAATTCAGGAATACCATGCAGGCGTTCCAAGTCTTCCCGAAATGAATGTAGGAGAGTGCAAAGTCTGTGTTTTACCCATAAGCTATGTGTGATCACTAACATAAGTAAGCTAATGATGGACTTTTGTTGAAAATGGGAGGGTGTAATTAAGTCACCTCTGGTTTATGGTAAAATATTGCTTGAATTCATCAGAAATACGAATATTCCAGTAAATCTTACCGATGGACGTGAAGAATTCTGCTCGTGTTTGCGACACATAGCACCAGCTGATCCAGAGAAGACAGGGAGAGAAGTATCGCATGTTCAAAGAGTGTAGAAGATTCCTAGAGAGTCAACACACAACACTATTAGGTAATCACTCTTCAGCGTGCCAATTATCACCACATCGATCAAATTAGCATTTATTTGGATTAGATGATGAATCAAGATTTAAAATTCTGGCAATAAAATGTATCACTTTCCCAAGTCAGAGTCTTTCAAGTTTCATCAAGTAAGCAGTGTCCTGGCCAACATTTAGTGGTTTACCAAAATCCCTAAATCTGATAATTCCCGAGTAGTTATTGATAGCAATGTTCAAAACTACACCGATCCATTTTTCATACATTAGAACAGTGACTACACTTGAAAAGTGCACATGAAACATATTGGGGAGGTCCTGAATCAGAAGATCACTATACTTTGGCCTCTATTGCCCAAACTGAAAGATCACGCGGAGATGGTATTCGAAATACAGGCAATTTATTCAAAAACTGGAGCACACCAAGAGACCAGTCAAAACTGGTCTACCTGAGCATGAGTTTGGTACAGCTTTTTCATTCTCAGTTGCCAGGGTTACCAGTAAAACTACATTTTGATAACATAATGGTGGCGACAGGAAGACTTAATTAATTAGCAGACTAGGGCCTGATACAAAATAAAATGATTAACTGCTGGTCTAACTGTGAATCCAATTTTCTATTCCAAAAATCAGTGCACTCTATAACATAATTAGTGAAGTTCCTAAACTTAGGTGTCTTCGCAGCTGTATTCTCTACTTTGTCTGCAGTTCTGTTACCACATTAGCACAATCCACATCCCTATTTACTAGTTATAAGCCTATTTACTATTTTCTCCAAGATTCTTGGCACATTTCCAACCTTGCTGTGGCGTTGGAGCTGAAAATTGGCTTGGAACAGCTTTGATCACACTTTCAGGTGTCCAAATTCTGGGTATCCAGAAGTTTACTCCTAGATATATAATCCAAGGTATTTTCTTTGTCTTAGCTTGTTTGTTTTACTCTAAATTTCCCCAAATTACATAAACAGACATGCTGCAGGATTGAAACACACTAAGATTCCAAAAACCAAAAGTTAGAAAAACAACTGCATGTTTCACTTGGCACATCCTTTCTTAAAAAAAACACAATAAAAACACATTCCATGTGCTTAGAGAAGACAGAGTAACCCAAGATCATTAAATGCAGATACAATTTAATGTATCCACTGTTCCGGGAAATCAGCCGGTCGCTTGCTGCATTAGGAACCTGCCAAAGAAAACGTAGCTTCAATGTTCTATCTTGGAAAGATCTGTGGAAAGCGGCCAGTGAGTGAGTGGGCCAGTGAAGGAGTGGAGCTTTGAGGCTTTGACTCGAGAGATTCTGGCAGTTTTGGCATTTGATCTGTGCAATCAAGTCAATCAAGATTTGAATAGATCAGCAGAAAGCTGTTCCTTTTCTTTTTTGTTTTATGGCCGTTGGCAACCAGTTTTCAGTGCATTACCGCCACCTGCTAGACTTCTTGTGTTCTAACCAAATAAGTCTTGGAGTTCCTTACTTTAGACAATCTAGTTTAGCCTGCAGTTCTCTATTAGCATCACTCTGTAGTTGCAATTCCTTGTGAATGCTTAATGCACTCATTAGATAATGCCGCAAGCTGCTATTCTTCCCTAATTTTGTCACGTTTTTGTGTCGTTGCATTACCTCAATTACATTGATTACATCTCACTTGCAAGACTAAAATCGTCTTGTTAAAGAATAATAATTATCGCACGTTATACTTTTAAAATTGTTGTTTTTCCAAGTCTATCTGCTTTTCAAGGTTTTCATTTTCTTGGATCGTAGCCTGCAGTTGTTTACTGAGACCTCGGAGTTCTTCTTCATTTGCTTCCATGTTTTCATTTTATAATCTGAATGTAGATAATTCACTTTGCAACAAATTCCTTTTCCTTTTGTATCCTTGTAATAATTTCCTCCATTTTCCAATCTCCTTCCAACTCACCGTTGTTCTTGTCGGGTACTTCTATTTGTTGTTGGAGTTCTGCACGTTTACCCTGGGCTTCAACCGTAAAATCTGAGGATTTTCCTCAAGTTAGAACCATAGAACCATAGAAACTACAGCACAGAAACAGGCCCTTTGGCCCTTCTTGGTTGTGCCGAACCATTTTCTGCCTAGTCCCACTGACCTGCACACGGACCATATCCCTCCATACAACTTCCATCCATGTATCTGTCAAATTTATTCTTAAATGTTAAAAAAAGAACCCGCATTTACCACCTCATCTGGCAGCTCATTCCATACTCCCACCACTCTCTGTGTGAAGAAGCCCCCCCAATGTTCCCTTTAAACTTTTCCCCCCTCACCCTTAACCCATGTCCTCTGGTTTTTTTCTCCCCTTGCCTCAGTGGAAAAAGCCTGCTTGCATTCACTCTATCTATACCCATCATAATTTTATATACCTCTATCAAATCTCCCCTCATTCTTCTACACTCCAGGGAATAAAGTCCTAACTTATTCAACCTTTCTCTGTAACTGAGTTTCTCAAGTCCCGGCAACATCCTTGTAAACCTTCTCTGCACTCTTTCAACCTTATTTATATCCTTCCTGTAATTTGGTGACCAAAACTGAACACAATACTCCAGATTCGGCCTCACCAATGCCTTATACAACCTCATCATAACATTCCAGCTCTTATACTCAATACTTCAATTAATAAAGGCCAATGTACCAAAAGCTCTCTTTACGACCCTATCTACCTGTGACGACACTTTTAGGGAATTTTGTATCTGTATTCCCAGATCCCTCTGTTCCACTGCACTCCTCAGTGCCTTACCATTAACCCTGTATGTTATACGTTGGTTTGTCCTTCCAACGTGCAATACCTCACACTTGTCAGTATTAAACTCCATCTGCTGTTTTTCAGCCCATTTTTCCAGATGGTCCAAGTCCCTCTGCAGGCTCTGAAAACCTTCCTCACTGTCTACTACACCTCCAATCTTTGTATCATCAGCAAACTTGCTGATCCAATTTACCACATTATCATCCAGATCATTGATATGGATGACAAATAACAATGGACCCAGCACTGGTCCCTGTAGCACACCACTAGTCACAGGCCTCCACTCAGGGAAGCAATTCTCTACCACCACTCTCTGGCTTCTTCCATCGAGCCAATGTCTAATCCAATTTACCACCTCTCCATGTATACCTAGCGACTGAATTTTCCGAACTAACCTCCCATGCGGGACCTTGTCAAAGGCCTTACTGAAGTCCATGCAGACAATATCCACTTTCCTGGTAACCTCCTCGAAAAACTCCAACAGATTGGTCAAACAGGACCTACCACGCACAAAGCCATGTTGACTCTCCCTAATAAGCCCCTGTCTATCCAAATGCTTGTAGATTCTGTCTCTTAGTACTCCCTCCAATTACTTACCTACTACTGATGTTAAACTCACCGGACTATAATTTCCCGGATTACTTTTCAATCCTTTTTTAAACAACGGAACAACATGAGCCACTCTCCAATCCTCTGGCACTTCATCCGTAGACAGCGACATTTTAAATATTTCTGCCAGGGCCCCCGCAATTTCAACACTAGTCTCCTTCAAGGTCCGAGGGAACACTCTGTCAGGTGTTCTGAAAAAAGTTCTGAAACATTTCTTAAATTCTTGACCATTTGCGATAAATATACTACCAATAAGATTCCATCTCCCCTGCCTGTGAACTGTTGGATCCTCCATTCAGCGTTTCTTTGACTTCTTCCCACCTAATCCCTTTAATACCAAGATACTTTTTGGCAGACTTGACGATAATTTTAATTTTCTCAGTTCTTTTGCTTGCTTGCGCCAAACAATTAATTCTATCCACCATAAAAAGCACAAAGTCCTTTCTACTCATTAATAGTGTATCCTTATTTTTCATATTACAGCTCTCACAATTCACCAGTTTATTATTCCCTGTATTTGTTTGCTTGACGTCCTTTTTTCATCAAATTCTTTCACTGCCTCTGCATAACTGATTCCTTGAGTTCCTTTTACATATTGTATCTCAGCCACATTCTTGCTATAAATGCACCCTCGATAAGCTGCGCTATGTTCCTCGCCACAATTGCAGCATTTCAGCCTAGATTCCGCTTCATATTTCCCATATTCATGTTCTCCAGCACATCTCCCACACCTTTGTTTTCCTCTGCAGACCGCCGCAATGTGCCCGAATTTCTGACATTTATAGCATCTTAAAGGCGGTGGTATATATATTCTAACCGCATAACACATATACCCTAAGTAAACGTTAGTCAGCAATCTCTCTTCATCAAAGTTAATCATTACCGATAAACTATCACACTTTTTCCCGTTTCTTGTAACTTTCAAACATTTGGCCTCAATAATCTTTGCTCCTTTTATGTTCTGTTTAATCTCATCCATAGTAACTTTTGTTGGTATCCCCGAAATAACTCCTCTAGTCCACTTTCTGTTGTTGGGTATTGAGCATTGTACTTCTTTGCCGTCTATTTTACATAATCTTATCACTTTACCTTGCTGAACATTATCCCAACAAATCACTAACAGCAATCCATTTTGTAAAATCTTTGCTCCTTTAATCTCGCCTATAATTTTGTTGAGCATCTTCGTCCAATCGGGTTCCAATCACGAAAAGACGCCCCGTCCTCACTTAGTTTTAAAATTGCTTAAATCTCATCTTCTTTCCATTGTTTTGCTGTCCTGTTTTGATCATCCGCTGACTCCTAAGAGTTTGATATCCCTTACCTCTGCCTTCTTTTCTTCCTCTTTCCATTCCATTCCTCTTTCCTGCTGACCTCCATCTCTAGTTCACTTCCACTCTCGCCAAAAACTTCCTTCAACAGCTTGGCTTGTTCCTTGATATTCTCTCTCTCTGCCATTTTCCAGTCACCACAGCAGTTCCAACTAACACCACCCAGCCAGCCCCCCAGAAAGCCGTCGATTAGACAATCAAGATTTGAATAGCTGAGACTCAGCAGAAAGCAGCTGATTGGGCAATTGAAGTCAGGTGACCAAGCATTTTGAAAAGCTCAAACAAATAAATAGAGGGGTAGCTCAAGCGGAGCGGCCAGTGAGTGAGTGGGCCAGTGAGGGAGTAGACCTTTGAGGCTTTGACTCGAGAGGCTTCGATGAGAAGAGGCGGAGGACAAGCTTGCTCACAGTTAGTCTTTACAATGCCTCCTGAGACGGTGATGTGCGTCTCATGTGAGATGTGGCAGTCTCGGGGGAACGCCCCTCTCCCACAGAGTCACATCTGCCAGAAGTGCATGTGGCTGGGCAATCTGGAAGACCGTGTAAGGAATCTGGAGCAGCAGTTGGATGACCTTCGACTCATAAGGGAGAATGAGGCAGTCATAGATGAGAGCTACAGGGAGGTAGTCCCACCTAGGCTGCCGGAAGCAGGTTGTTAGGTGACAGTCAGAGGGGGGAAAGCGAAGGTGAGCAGACGGGTAGTGCAGAGCACCCCTGTAGCCATTCCCCTGAATAGTAAGTTTACCATCCTGGATACAGTTGGCGGGGACAACCGACCAGGTGTGAGCCACGGTGGCAGAGCCTCTGGCACTGATTCTGTGGTGCAGAAGGGTGGGACGGAGAAGAGGGGAGCTGTCACCTTGGAAACTCTATAGTTAGGAGAGCAGACAGGAGATTTTGTGGACGTGAGAAGGACACCCGCATGGTTTGTTGCCTCCCGGGTGCCAGGGTCCGGAATGTCTCTGACCGGGTGCACGACATCCTGGTACGAGAGCGAAAGCAGACAGAAGTCGTGATACATGTTGGGACCAACGACATAGGCAGGAAAAGGGATGAGGTCCTGAAGTGTCAGTTTCGGGAACTAGGCAGAAGGCTGAAGAACAAGTCCTCAAGGGTGGCGTTCTCAGGATTGCTGCCAGTGCTACGTGACAGTGATGGTAAGAATTGGAGGAGATAGCAGTTGAATACGTGGCTGAGGAGTTGGTGCAGGGAGCAGGGTTTTAGATTTTTGGATCATTGGGATCTCTTCTGGGGAAAGTGGGACCTGTACAGATTGGATGGGTTGCACCTGAACTTGAGGGGGAGCAATATCCTTGCAGGTAGGTTTGCTAGCATGGTTCAGGAGGGTTTAAACTAATTTGCGAGGGGGATGGGACCTGGAGTGATAGAGCAGTGAAAGAAGTGCATGGAGTAAAGCCAGATCTAACATATAGCGAGGCTTTGAGGAAAGAGAAGCAGAATAAAGGGTGTAAATGTAGTAAGGTAGAACGGCTAAACTGTGTGTACCTTAATGCAAGAAGCATCAGGAACAAAGGTGATGAACTGAGAGCTTGGATACATACATGGAATCATGATGCAGTGTCCATTACAGAGACTTGGCTGGCACCAGGGCAGAAATGGATTCTCTATATTCCTGGATTTCAGTGCTTTAAAAGGGAAAGAGAAGGGGAAACAAGGGGAGGAGGGGTGGCATTTCTGGTCAGGGATACTATTACAACTACAGGAAGGGTGGGTAATGTAGCAGAATCTTCTTTTGAGTCAGTATGGGTGGAAGTCAGGAACAGGAAGGGAGCAGTTACTCTATTGGGGGTATTCTATAGGCCCCCTGGTAGCAGCAGAGATACAGAGGAGTAGATTGGGAGGCAGATTTTGGAAAGGTGCAAAAATAACAGGGTTGTTATCATGGGTGACTTTAACTTCTCTAATATTGATTGGCACCTGATTAGTTCCAAGGGTTTAGATGGGTCAGGGTTTGTTAAGTGTGTCCAGGACGGATTCCTGTCACAGTATGTGGACAGGCCGACTAGGGGGAATGCCATACTAGATCTAGTACTAGGTCACGAACTGGGTCAGGTCACAGATCTCTCAGTGGTGAACATCTGGAGGACAATGACCACCACTCCCTGGCCTTCAGATTATCATGGAAAAGGATAGAATCAGAGAGGACAAGAAAATTTTGAATTGGGGAAGGGCAAATTATGAGGCTATAAGGCTAGAACTTGCGGGTGTGAATTGGGATGATGTTTTTGCAGGGAAATGTACTATGGACATGTGGAAGGTGGAAACATTGGAAAGGGTACAGAGGAGATTTACCAGGATGCTGCCTGGTTTAGAGAGTTATGATCAGAGATTATGATCAGAGATTAAGGGAGCTAGGGCTTTACTCTTTGGAGAGAAGGAGGATGTGAGGAGACATGATAGAGGTGTACAAGATAATAAGAGAAATAGATAGAGTGGATAGCCAGCACCTCTTCCCAGGGCACCACTGCACAATACAAGAGGACATGGCTTTAAAGTAAGAGGTGGGAAGTTCAAGGGGGATATTAGAGGAAGGTTTTTTACTCAGAGAGTGGTTGGTGCGTGGAATACACTGCCTGAGTCAGTGGTGGAGGCAGATACACTAGTGAAGTTTAAGGGACATTCTACCACTCACCTGCAGACAGGTCATTCTACCACTCACCTGCAGACACAGGTCATTTAAAATTACTCACCTGCAGACACAGATCACTCTACCACTCACCTGCAGACAGGTCATTCTACCACTCACCTGCAGACACAGGTTACTCTATCACTCACCTGCAGACACAGGTCATTTAAAATTACTCACCTGTAGACACAGGTCACTCTACCACGCACCTACAGACACAGGTCACTCTACCACTCACCTGCAGATACAGGTCACTCTACCACTCACCTGCAGACAGGTCACTCTACCACTCACCTGCAGATACAGGTCACTCTACCACTCACCTGCAGACAGGTCACTCTACCACTCAGCTGCAGACACAGGTCATTTAAAATTACTCACCTGCAGAAAAAGATCACGCTACCACTCACCTGCTAGACATAAGATCATAAGACAAAGGAGCAAAACAGCCATTTGGCCCATCGAGTCCGCTCCTCCATTTTATCCTGAGCTGATCCATTCTCCCATTTAGTCCACTCCCCCGCCTTCTCACCATAACCTTTGATGCCCTGGCTACTCAGATATCTATCAATCTCTGCCTTAAATACACCCAATGACTTGGCCTCCACTGCTGCCTGTGGCAACAAATTCCATAGATTCACCACCCTCTGGCTAAAAAAAATGACTTTGCATTTCTGTTCTGAATGGGCGCCCTTCAATCCTTAAGTCATGCCCTCTCGTACTAGACTCCCCATCATGGGAAACAACTTTGCCACATCCACTCTGTCTACGCCTTTCAACATTCGAAATGTTTCTTTGAGGTCCCCCCTCATTCTTCTAAACTCCAAGGAATACAGTCCAAGAGCAGACAAATGTTCCTCATATGTTAACCCTCTCATTCCTGGAATCATTCTAGTCAATATTCTCTGTACCCTCTCCAACGTCAGCACATCCTTTCTTAAATAAGGAGACCAAAACTGCCCACAGTACTCCAAGTGAGATCTCACCAGCGCCTTATAGAGCCTCAACATCACATCCCTGCTCCTATACTCTATTCCCCTAGAAATGAATGCCAACATTGCATTCCCCTTCTTCACCATCGACTCAACCTGGAGGTTAACCTTAAGGGTATCTTGCACGAGGACTCCCAAGTCCCGTTGCATCTCAGAACTTTGAATTCTCTCCCCATTTAAATAATAGTCTGCCCATTTATTTCTTCTGCCAAAGTGCATAACCATATACTTTCCAACATTGTATTTCATTTGCCACTTCTTTGCCCATTCTTCCAATCTATCCAAATCTCTCTGCAGACTCTCTGTTTCCTCAGTACTACTGGCCCCTCCACCTATCTTCGTATCATCAGCAAAATTAGCCACAAAGCCATCCATTCCATAATCCAAATGGTTGATCTACAACGTAAAAAGAAGTGGCACCAACACGGACCCCTGTGGAACACCACTAGTAACCGGCAGCCAACCACAATAGGATCCCTTTATTCCCACTCTCTGTTTCCTGCCAATCAGCCAACACCCTAACTACGTTTGTAACTTTCCCATAATTCCATGGGCTCTTATCTTGCTAAGTAGCCTCATGTGTGGCACCTTGTCAAAGGTATTCTGAAAATCCAAACATACAACCTGCACTGCATCTCCCTTGCCTAGCCTACTTGTAATTTCCTCAAAAAATTGTAATAGGTTTGTCAGGCAGGATTTTCCTTTAAGGAAACCATGCTGAGTTCTGCCTATCTTGTCATATGCCTCCAGGTACTCCGTAACCTCATCCTTGACAATCGACTCCAACAAGTTCCCAACCACTGATGTCAAGCTAACAGGTCTATAATTTCCTTTTTGCTTCCTTGCCCCCTTCTTAAATAGCGGAGTGACATTTGCAATCTTCCAGTCCTCCGGAACCATGCCAGAATCTATCGACTTTTGAATGATCATCGCTAATGCCTCCGCAATCTCCACAGCTACTTCCTTCAGAACACAAGGGTGCAGTCCATCTGGTCCGGGAGATCTACCTACCTTTAGACTATTCAGCTTCCTGAGTACTTTCTCTGTCGTAACTGTGACTGCACACTCTTCTCTTCCCTGCCACCCTTGAGTGTCCGGTATACTGCTGATGTCTTCCTCAGTGAAGACTGATGCAAAACACTCATTCAGTTCCTCCGCCACCTCCTTATCTCCCATCAAAATTTCTCCAGCATCATTTTCTATCGGCCCTATATCTACTCTCACCTGCCTTTTACTCTTTATATACTTGAAAAAGCTTTTAGTATTCTCTTTGATATTATTTGCTAGCTTTCTTTCATAGTTCATCTTTTCCCTCTTAATGACCTTCTTAGTTTCCTCTTGTAAGCTTTTAAAAACATCCCAATCCTCCTCCTTCCCACTAATTTTTGCTTCCTTGTATGCCCTCTCCTTTGCTTTAACTTTGGCTTTGACTTCTCTTGTCAGCCACGGTTGTATCATTTTTTCATTGGAAAATTTCTTCTTTTTTGGAATATACCTGTCTTGCACTTTCCTCACTTCTCACATAAACTCCAGCCACTGCTGCTCTGCTGTCTTTTCCGCCAGTGTTCCTTTCCAGTCAACTTTGGCCAGTTCCTCTCTCATGCCACTGTAATTTCCTTTACTCCACTGAAATACCGACACATCAGATTTCGGCTTCTCTTTTTCTAATTTCACAGTGAACTCAATCATGTTATGATCACTGTCTCCTAAGGGTTCCTTCACCTCAATCTCTCTAATCACCTCTGGTTCATTACACAATACCCAATCCAATACAGCTGATCCCCTAGTGGGCTGAACAACAAGCTCTTCTAAAAAGCCATCTCGCAGACATTCTACAAATTCTCTCTCTTGAGATCCAGTGCTGACCTGATTTTCCCAAACCACTTGCATGTTCAAATCCCCCACAATTATCATAATACCGCCCTTCTGACAAGCCTTTTCTGTTTCCTGTTGTAATTTGTAGTCCACATCACTGCAGCTGTTTGGAGGCCTATAAATAACTGCCACCAGGGTCCTTTTACCCCTGCTATTTCTTAGCTCAACCCATAAAGATTCTGCACCTTCCAATCCTATGTCACCTCTTTCTAATGATTTGATATTATTTCTTACCAATAAAGCCAAGCCACCCTCTCTGCCTACCTTCCTATCCTTCCGATACACCATGTATCCTTGGACGTTCAGCTCCCAGAGACATGCATCCTTTAGCCACGTCTCAATGATGGCCACAATATCATACCTGCCAATCTGTAGCTGTACGACAAGATCATCCACCTTATTCCTTATGCTGCGTGCATTTAAGTATAACACCTTAAGACCAGTATTTGGTACTTTTCACTTTGATTGCACTGCAACTTTTTTGCTCTTCAACTTATCCCAATGGCTACAAATTTGCCCCATCACCTGCCCGGCTTTCCTGACATCTTTACTGCTCACTATCTTAGATTTATTTCTGTTTTACCCTTCATCCGCTCTATCATTCCAGTTCCTATTCCCCTGCCAAATTAGTTTAAACCCTCCTTGACAGCTCTATTAAACCTTCCCCCCAGGATATTGGTCCCCTCCGGGTTCAGGTGTAACCTGTCCATTTTGAAAAGGTCATACTTCCCCAGAGGAGATCCCAATGATCCAAGAATCTGAAGCCCTGCCCCCTGCACCAGTCTCTCAGCCATGCATTCATCTTCCTGATCCTACTATTCTTGCCCTCGCTAGCACGTGGCACAGGTAGCAATCCCGAGATTACTACCCTGGAGGTCCTGCTTCTCAGCTTCCTTCCTAACTCCTGGAAATCTCTCTTCAGGACCTCCTCCCTTCTCCTATCTATGTCATTGGTACCAACATGTACCAAGACAACTGGCTGCTCACCCTCTCCCTTCAGAATATTCTGGACCCGATCTGAGACATCCCATACCCTGGCACCTGGGAGGCAACACACCATGCGGGTATCTCTATCAGGCTCATACAATCTCCTGACTGTTCCCCTGACTATGTAATCCCCTATGACTACCGCATTCCTCTTCTCCCTCCTTCCCTCCTGCACAACAGCGCCAGGCTCAGTGCCAGAGCCCCGGTCACCGTGGCCGTCCCCTGTCAGGTCATGCCCCTCAACAGCATCCAGAACAAGATATTTGTTGCTGAGCGGGACTGTCACAGGGGTGCTCTACCACTCATCTGCAGAAACATAGAACATAGAACGTAGAATAGTACAGCACATTACAGGCCCTTTGGCCCACAATGTTGTGCTGACCCTCAAACCCTGCCTCCCATATAACGTCCCACCTTAAATTCCTCCACATACCTGTCTAGTAGTCTCTTAAACTTCACTAGTGTATCTGCCTCCACCACTGACTCAGACAGTGCATTCCACACACCAACCACTCTCTGAGTAAAAAACCTTCTTCTAATATCCCCCTTAAACTTCCCACCCCTTACCTTAAAGCCATGCCCTCTTGTATTGAGCAGTGGTGCCCTGGGGAAGAGGCGCTGGCTATCCACTCTATGTATTCCTCCTAATATCTTGTACACCTCTATCATGTCTCCTCTCAACCGCCTTCCCTCCAAAGACCTACTAAAATCCATGTAGATCACATCCACAGCACTACCCTCATCTATATGCCTGGTCACCTCCTCAAAGAACTCTATCAGGCTTGTTAGACAAGATCTGCCCTTCACAAAGCCATGCTGACTGTCCCTGATCAGACCATGATTCTCTAAATGCCCACGGATCCTATCTCTAAGAATCTTTTCCAACAGCTTTCCCACCACAGACGTAAGGCTCACTGGTCTATAATTACCCGGACTATCCCTACTACCTTTTTTGAACAAGGGGACAACATTCGCCTCCTTCCAATCTTCCGGTACCATTCCTGTACACAACGAGGACATAAAGATCCTAGCCAGAGGCTCAGCAATCTCTTCCCTCGCCTCGTGGAGCAGCCTGGGGAATACTCCATCAGGCCCCGGGGACTTATTTGTCCTAATGTATTTTAACAAATCCAACACCTCCTCTCCCTTAATATCAACATGCTCCAGAGCATCAACCTCACTCATATTGTCCTCACCGTCATCAAGTTCCCTCTCATTGGTGAATACTGAAGAGAAGTATTCATTGAGGACCTCGCTCACTTCCACAGCCTCCAGGCACATCTTCCCACCTTTATCTCTTGTCGATCCTACCTTCACTCCTGTCATCCTTTTGTTCTTCACATAACTGAAGAATGCCTTGGGGTTTTCCTTTACCCGACTTGCCAAGGACTTCTCATGCCCCCTTCATGCTCTTCTCAGCCCCTTCTTAAGCTCCTTTCTTGCTTCCCTATATTCCTCAACAGATCCATCTGAATCAGATCATTTTACCACTCACCTGCAGATACAGGTCACTCTCCCACTCACCTGCAGACAGGTCACTCTCCTACTCACCTGCAGACAGGTCACTCTACCACTCACCTGCAGACACAGGTCACTCTACCACTCACCTGTAGATGCAGGTCACCCCACCACTCACCTGCAGATATAGGTAATTTAAAATTACTCATTTGCAGTCACATGTCACACTACCACTCACCTGCAGACAGGTCACCCTACCACTCACGTGCAGACAGGTCATTCTACAACTCACCTGCAGACACAGGTCTTTTAAAATTACTCACCTGCAGACACAGGTCACTCTACCACTCACCTGCAGACACAGGTCACATACAATTACTCACCTGCAGAAACAGATTGCTTTACCACTCACCTACGAGACATACATCACTCTACCACCGAACTGCAGACACAGGTCACTCTACCATTGAACTGCAGAGACTAGTCACTCTACCACTCACCTGCAGTCATAGATTAACTTAAAATTACTCATTTGCAGACACAGGTCACTCTACCACTCACCTCCAGACACAGGTTACTCTACGACTCACCTGCAGACACAGGTCATTCTGTCACTCACCTGCAGACACAGGTCACTCTGTCATTCACCTGCAGACACAGGTAATTTTAAATTACTCATCTGCAGACACTGGTCACTCTACCACTCACCTGCAGTCACAGGTCATTCAAAATTTCTCACTTGCAGACACAGGTTATTCTACCACTCACCTGAAGACAGGTCATTCTACCACACAACTGCAGACACAGTTCTCTGTACCAGGTAGTGCAGACACAGGTCACTCTACCACTCACCTGCAGATACAGGTCACTTACAATTACTCACCTGCAGAAACAGACCGCTCTACCACTCACCTACGAGACATACGTCACTCTACCACTCACCTGCAGACACAGGTCACTCTACCACTCACCTGCAGACACAGGTGACTGTACCACTCACCTGCAACATAGGTTACTCGACCACTCACCTGCAGACACAGGTCATTAAAAATTACTCACCTGCAGACACAGGTCACTCTACTCCTCACCTGCTGGACATAGGTCACTCTACTACTCACCTGCCGACAGGTGATTGTACCACTCACCTACAGACACAGGTCACTCTACCACTCACCTGCAGACACAGGTCATTCAAAATTACTCACCTGCAGACACAGATCACTCTACCACTCACCTGAAGACAGGCCATTCTACCACACAACTGCAGACACAGTTCTCTATACCAGGTAGTGCAGACACAGGTCATTCTACCACTCACCTGCAGATACAGGTCACTTACAATTACTCACCTGCAGAAACAGACCGCTCTACCACTCACCTACGAGACATATGTCACTCTACCGCTCACCTGCAGACACAGGTCACTCTACCACTCACCTGCAGACAGGTCATTCTACCACTCACCTGCAGACACAGGTCACTCGACCACTCACCTGCAGACACAGGTCATTAAAAATTACTCACCTGCAGACACGGGTCACTCTACTCCTCACCTGCTGGACATAGGTCACTCTACTATTCACCTGCCGACAGGTGATTGTACCACTCACCTACAGACACAGGTCACTCTACTTCTCACCTGCAGACACAGGTCACTCTACCACTCACCTGCAGACGCAGGTCACTCTACCACTCACCTGCAGACACAGGTCATTCAAAATTACTCACCTGCAGACACAGATCACTCTACCACTCACCTGAAGACAGGCCATTCTACCACACAACTGCAGACACAGTTCTCTATACCAGGTAGTGCAGACACAGGTCATTCTACCACTCACCTGCAGATACAGGTCACTTACAATTACTCACCTGCAGAAACAGACCGCTCTACCACTCACCTACGAGACATATGTCACTCTACCGCTCACCTGCAGACACAGGTCACTCTACCACTCACCTGCAGACAGGTCATTCTACCACTCACCTGCAGACACAGGTCACTCGACCACTCACCTGCAGACACAGGTCATTAAAAATTACTCACCTGCAGACACGGGTCACTCTACTCCTCACCTGCTGGACATAGGTCACTCTACTATTCACCTGCCGACAGGTGATTGTACCACTCACCTACAGACACAGGTCACTCTACTTCTCACCTGCAGACACAGGTCACTCTACCACTCACCTGCAGATGCAGGTCACTCTACCACTCAGCTGCAGACAGGTCATTGTACCACTCACCTGCAGACACAGGTCACTCTACTTCTCACCTGCAGACACAGGTCACTCTACCACTCACCTGCAGATGCAGGTCACTCTACCACTCAGCTGCAGACAGGTCATTGTACCACTCACCTGCAGACACAGGTCACTCTACTTCTCACCTGCAGACACAGGTCACTCTACCACTCACCTGCAGACACAGGTCACTCTACCACTCACCTGCAGACACAGGTCTTTTACAACCTCCACATATTCCACGGATGCTCCAGCAACCACATAAAATGCTGGAAGAACTCAGCAAGTCAGGTAGCATCTATTGAGGAAAATGAACCATTGACGGTTCAGGCTGAGACCCTTCAACAGGGTCTGATGGAAGGTCTCGTCCTGATCATTGACTGTTTATTCCCTGCAATATGGGTTAATTTCTCTTTCAAACCTTTTTTATTATTATTATATTATTCAAAAATAACACAAGTATATCGAAGTAAACAACACTTACAATGTCTCAAGGGAAAAAAAAAACATTATTTTAAGGATTGAAAAATTCTTGGTATAATAAAACTAAACCTACTGAGCAGAAAAAGTGGGGGAAAACCCCATTAGGTGCACAACCCGGCGCCATGCGTCATACAAAAAGCTTCTAAAGATAAACATCAAACCGCCAGCAAGAAAATAAATATACCAAAAATTTACAATTAGATCATGGAGGAAATATATCAAATTAACTCAAATGATAATAACCAGCAAATGAGCCCCATCTTTTCTCAAAATCAAGTTAAGGTTCAAAGGGAAAATCCTAACCAGGGATTTTGCAGAATTGGAAAATTAGTAAAGTGACACAATGCTATTGTCCCTCTCTGTCATTATAAACGCATAAATATCACTCCATTTTCAGTAGATAGGAAGTAATTCAATTAAGTAACAATATCCAAACTCTACTGTTGTGAGTTGTGTTCAGCCCTTCTCACTTCGAATTGAAAGGTGTGAAGTTGTAATATATTCTGAACAGCAACATCTTGTCTTATCAACCTTTACTCTGTCATCGATGGGATGATTTTTAATTACTCCTGCCAGTCTCTCACACTGAAATCCCTAGTGCTGATAATTAAAATATTCCACCTGAGGACTTAAAAAAATATTTATTAGTTAAAATTTTTAAAATATTCATAAAGCATTTTCATTCTTTTTTTTAATCTCCCACTTTGTTCAATTAATTTCTCTATCATTATTCTGCTCCGTACCCAAGCCGGTCTAGAATTTGTCCCATCCATTCTGTGGTTTTTGTTCGGTCTTTGTTCTGTGAATATGAATTACTTTGTCACCCTTCTGCCTGCACGCTGGGATGAAGGATTTAGCTGCCATATATCTCGAACCAGTATGCTAAATTTCATGAAGATTTCATTTTGTTTGCAGATTGTTTTGATAACATAGGTAATCTTTGAGTTGGGACAAAAATCAAAATCAGAATCAGGTTTATTATCTCTGACATACTGTACAGTACCCTTCAAAAGTGTTAGGCATATATATAGCTAAGTGTCTAAGACATATTAGGGCCGGGTGTGTCAGCACCTGCGCTGACTGCTGCCCCTCACCATTCTCAACACCCTTTGTTCCCCCACCCCCCACAGATTTATACACTTGCTGTCTGCTCCACATTGACAAATACAAAAATCTTAGGCACTCTAGCTAGATAGACATGCCTTAAAACTTTTGCATAGTACTGAATGTCGTAAAATTTGTTGTTTTGCAGCAGGATACTGCAGTACATTAACAAATTACTCTAAGCTGCAATGAGATAGATAAATACATAGACAAAAAGAAAAGGGAGGTAGTGCTCATGGATTCATGGACCGTTCAGAAATCTGACTCTAGACGGAAGAATCTGTTCCTAAATCATTGAGCTTGTGTGATCAGGCGCCTGTACCTCCATCCTGATGGCGGTAATGAGTAGGGAGCATGTCCTGGTTGGTGATGGTCCTTAATGATGGCTGCTTTCTCAAGGCACCGCCTCTTGAAGATGGCCTTGCTGGTGAGTAGGTTTGACAGATGGCCTTCATGGTGAGGAGTTTTGAAGATGGCCTTGCTGGTGAGTAGGTTTGAAGATGGCCTTGCTGGTGAGTAGGTTTGAAGATGGCCTTCATGGTGTGGAGGCTTGAAGATGGCCTTGCTGGTGAGTAGGTTTGAAGATGGCCTTGCTGGTGAGTAGGTTTGAAGATGGCCTTCATGGTGTGGAGGCTTGAAGATGGCCTTGCTGGTGAGTAGGTTTGAAGGTGGCCTTGCTGGTGAGGAGGTTTGAAGATGGCCTTGCTGGTGAGGAGGTGTGTGCCTGTGATGGAGCTGGCAGAGCCTACAGCCCTCTGCAGCATTTTTTTATCCCGTTCTTTAGAGCCTCCAGACCAGACGGTGATGCAACTAGTCAGCACACTCTCCACTGTACATCTGTAGAAATTTACTGGAGTCTTTGGTGATATAACAAATCTCCTGAAATACCTAATGAAGTATATCCACTGGTGTGCCTTCTTCATGATTGCATCAATATTCTGAGCCTCGGACAGATCCTCTGAGATGTTTAAACCCAGGAACTTGAAACTGCTCATCCTTTCCAACATGGATACTCAATGAGGAACGATGTGTGTTCCTTTGACTTCCCCTTCCTGAAGTCCACAATCAATTCCTTGGTCGTACTGACTTTGAGTGGAAGGTTGTTGATCAGACACCACTCAACCAGCCGATCGACTGTATCTCACTCTTGTATGCCTCCTTGTCACCACGTGAGATGCTACGGTCAACATTTCTGTGACTAGTGACTTTATAGATGGTGTTCGAGCTGTACCTCAGCTCAAAATCAGCAGTGCAGAGAAAGTAGAGCAGTGGTCTAATTACACATCCTGAAGGTTGATTGAGCCAGGAGGAAATGAAAAATTGCTGGTAACTAAAAAGATTCAATACAGATACTGGCTGACCTACTAGGTCTGTTTTTATTACAGTTACTTGTCTAACCACACTGGATAACCTTTTTTTTATCCTCTGCCAATCATCTAAACAATTCAGAACAGTTGAGTGAAGGCACCTGTTCTGCATGATTTGCCCACTAGAGGGAGATGATGAAATGTAACATAGGATTACCACAAATGGAATGAAAAAGATGGTTACACTAGGTCGGGATAAGAGTGAAAGGAAAGGTACGTCGCATCCGGAGTTTCTCCGGTTAGCGGACGATTTCCCTCCACGCCTCCCTGACGTAGTGGGGAACCGCGTACGAGGCAAGTTACAGCAGTGGTTTGCCATTGCCTTCTGCCGGGTGAGTTTCCAAAGAGATCACCAGCTCGTAACCCAGGACGGATGGAAAGCGTGCAGGGGAGCTGGCTGGATTCGAACTCAGGACCTTTCGTCCGGAAGTCCGGCGCTGATGCCACTACGCCACCAGCTGGGTCGGGGTAGGAGTAGAGTTGGAAAATTAGCCCCTGGATCTAACTCACTACCTTACATTGACACTACAAACATTCACACCACAGAAATCTTCCTCTATTCCTCATTCGGGCTCCCCTCTTAACCCTTCTCTTCTCACCTGCCCATCAACTCCTGCTGTTACCCCTCCTCCTCCTTTTCCCTCACATGGTCCACTCTCCTCTCTTATTAGAAGCGCTTTTCATCAGCACTTTACCTCTTCCATCTGCAGCCTTCCAGCTTCTCACTTCATCTACCCACTCACCTGGTTCACCTGTTGCCAGCTGGTACTCCTTCCCCTCCACCAACCTCCTTCCCCTTTCCTTTCCATTCCTGAAGATGGTTCTGGTCCAAAACATCAACTGCTTACACCTTCCATAGATGCTGCATGACCTTCTGAGTTTCTCCAGCATTTTGAGTGCGTTGCTCTGGATTTCCAGATCTGCAGAATCTTTTGTGTTTATGGTTTCATTAGCCACTTTATTTTTTTCCCTTTTTTACTAGCAGATGGGATGGAACCATTTTGGAGCACCTAGTGTTGCCTAATCCTGGATGGGTGTAACAGTAATATTCCAAGAACTGTTTCACTCACCTGAATCTCTGCTGTAAGTGTCAGTAATGGACACACATTCAAACCCATACGGTATTCCTCATCTTCAGTAATTAATTAATCTGTCTTCTATTCAAAGCTTGGCATTTATCACTTAGCCATTTTGGATGGGACAGTTGAGTTTGAGAATTCCACTTAGATTCTTCAATTTGGGTTCTAACCCTAATTAAATTCACTGGAGTAGAATTTAGCTCGAAAATGATCGCATTTGCATTCCATTTTGTTCGGGGAAACATCTCATTTCTCACACACGGCACTCAGAGGAAAATCCTTACGCTACATCCAAACATCTCAGCCATTGGAAGGCCACAAGGAAAGAGTGGAAGAGTGGGACCAAAACAGTCAGCTAAGTGGCCTAATTCTTTGCTTAAGGTATGAAAAATGGAGGGCTATGTGGGAAGGAAGGGTTAGATTCAATTTAGAGAATGTAGAAGGGTCAGCACAATGTGGTGGGCTGAACAGCCTGTACTCAGTAATGTTCTATGTTCTCCTGGAAGTCACATGGACCCTATTTTTGCTTTAACAGATCACCTTTAACTTCCTGTATTTTTCTATCTTCTAAAAAAATATCAGTTAAGGACTATATTTATATCATCGTTCTGTACTCTTGCTCAGAATAGAACTCCACACAGTTTTATTTCCAAGGGTACTTTCACAATCATCTTTGAACATAGTTTGTTGTTTAAATTTAGTTTAGAGTCCCACAATCACCATATGTGGCTTTGGAACTGATCAGCCATCACCAGAGTAATATAAAAAAGATTTATTTCTCAGACATCCCACTCTGCAAAAACTCATTTCAGGGAGGTAGCTCCATCAATTTGCAGAGGACTTCCGGGAGAGGTGGGATGTCTGCTATCGAGTAGCTCCTCAGCAGCTGGCCAGCTAGTTTAAATAACGTTAGCTATGCTAATGAACAAATGACACCTGTTAAACTCACCTCAACATGTCTTTTACAGTCTTAACCCACCATGGGCAATAGAAAGGTCACTGTTGCAAACAATGCAGCGAGCAACACTGTCATTATTTTGACCCCTATTAGGCAGGGGTACACTTTAGTGTAGTCTGGGGTGACGTACGTTTTATATTTCTTGGAACACTGCCACTCTGACTTTTTTTGGAACTCTCTCGCTCTTGCTCTTGCTCTCGCTGTCTCTCTATCGCGTGCGCTCTCTCACTCACGCTTGCTTTCTCGCTCTTGCTCTCTCTCGCTCTCTCGCACTTGCTTTCTCGCTCTTGCTCTCGCTGCTCGCGCTTGCTTGCTCGCGCTTGCTTTCTCACTCTCACTCACGCTCGCTCTCTCTTGTGGTCGCTCTCACTCACGCTCGCTCTCTCGCTCTTGCTCTCACTCTCTTTCTCTCATGCACGCGCTCTCTCGCTCGTGCTCTCTATCTCGTAACACACATCAAAGTTGCTGGTGAACGCAGCAGGCCAGGCAGCATCTCTAGGAAGAGGTACAGTCGACGTTTCGGGCCGAGACCCTTCGTCAGGACTCTCTATCTCGTGGTCGCTCTCTCTCGCGCTTGCTTTCTTGCTCTTGCGCTCACTCTCTCGCTCTCTCTCGCGCGTTCTTTTACACTGGCTCTCAAAAAATTCAATTTCTGGGACATTGTATATAATTTGCGGGCATCAGGGAGCCACTATTAAAATGCGGGAGACTCCCGGAACTTCCGGGAGAGGTGGGATGTCTGATTTCTTCCTGTGTCATATCAAACATAAAAATATGTACAAATAATTCTAAATAAACAAACTTTGAAAGAGTGCATCTTCAAAGAGCCTTTCCTTCTGGGAGCAAACCCAAATCTCCATGAGAGGATGGTAATGTTAGTTCTGGATTTGAGGATAGGCCATGTGCCGACTCTGAATATGACTTTCTTCACTCAAAGTGCAACTTGCACTGACGATCTGCCGTGTGTTGAGGAAAAGGGGATAAGACTGTAGTTTTGAATTTGTCAGAATGCCCGATAACTGAATGCATAACAGAATTACAGTATCCACGGCAGAGAAAGAGGTCTTACAGTTTGTGGTCTGTGTTAGCTGTTTAACTTTGAAAACCACAGTGTTTAAGCCTATTAATAGACTCCATTCCAGTCTTCTTCGTGTCTTTTCATATAACCCTTTAACTATATCAATAGTAAGTAACTAAACTACTCTAGGATCCTCTTAACATTGTATACAACGACCTGAAATCCTTTGATATTTATTACAGACTGTCAACTTGGAGTGGACGTGGAGAGGATGTTTCCTGTAATGAGAGAATATAGGACCAGAGGGCACAACTTCAGATTAGAAGGACATCCTTTTGAACACAAATAAGGAGGAATTTCATTAGCCAAAGAGTGCTGAATCTGTGGAATTCATTGCCATAGACAAGTTGTTCGGTATATTTAAAGAGGATGTAGGCAAAAGACGGGCAACTATAGGCCAGTTAGCTTAACACCTGTTGTCGGGAAAATGCATGAAGCTGTCATTAAGGAAGAAATAGCGAAACATTTGGAAAACAGTGGTTCCATTAGACAGATGCAGCATGGATTCAGAAGGGGCAGGTCCTGTTTGACAATCTTACTGGAGTTCTTTCAGGACATAATGAGTACAGTGGATAGAGGGGAACAGGTGGATGTCGTACACTTGGATTTCCAGAAGGCGTTTGATAAGGTGCCGCACAAGAGACCTACAAATAAGATACAGATGCATAGAGTCAGAGGAAGTGTATTGGCATGGATAGTGGATTGGTTAACCAATAGAAGGCAGAGAGTTGGTATAAATGGGTGTTTCTCCAGTTGGCAGTCAGTGGTGAGTAGGGTGCCGCAGGGGTCGGTGCTGGGCCTGCAGCTGTTTACCATTTACATTGATGATTTGGAAGAGGGGACTGAGTGCAGCATAGCAAAATTTGCTGATAACACTAAACTGAGTGGAAAAGCAAATTCTACAGAGGATGTGGAGAGTCTGCTGAGGAATATAGATAGGTTAAGTGAGTGGGCCAAGGTCTGGCAGATGGAATACAACATTGGTAAATGCAAGATCATCCACTTTGGAAGGAATTATAGAAGAGCAGATTATTATTTAAATGGTGAAAGATTGCAACATGCTGCTGTGCAGAGGGACTTGGGAATGCTTGTTCATGAATCACAAAATGTTGGCTTGCAGGTACAACAGGATATTAAGAAGGCAGACGGAATGTTGGCCCTCATTGCTAGAGGGATTGAATTTAAGAGCAGGGAGGCCGTGCTGCAACTATATAGGGTACTGGTGAGGCCGCACCTAGAGTACTGTGTGCAGTTCTGGTCTCCGTACTTGAGGAAGGATATACTGGCTTTGAAGGCATTGCAGAAGAGGTTCTCCAGGTTGATTCCAGGGGTGAAGGGGTTAACCTATGAGGAGAGATTGAGTCGCCTGGGACTATACTCTTGGGAATTCAGAAGAATGAGAGGGATCTTATAGAAACATACAACATCTTGAAAGGGATAGATAAGATAGAAGTAGGAAAGTTGTTTCCATTGGTAGGTGAGACTAGAACCTGGGGACATTGCTTCAGGATTCAGGGGAGAAGATTTAGGATGGAGATGAGGAGAAACTGTTTTTCCCTGAGAGTGGTGAATCTGTGAAATTCTCTGCCCAGGGAAGCAGTTGAGGCTTCTTCACGAAATAAATATATTTAAGATACAGTTAGGTAGATTTTTATATAGTAAGGGAATTAAGGGTTATGGGGAAAAGACAGGTAGATGGAGTTGAGTTTACAGATAGATCAGCCATGATCTTATAGAATGGCAGGGCAGGCTCAATGGGCTGGATGGCCTACTCCTGCTCCCATTTCTTATGTTCTTATGTTAAAGAGGTGGTTGATAGATTCTTGATTAGTAAGGGAATCAGAGATTACAGGGAAAAGCATGAGAATTTGATTGAGAGGAAAATAAATCAGTGGTGATCGAAAGGCAGAGCAGACTTTATGGGCTGAATGCCCTACTTCGGATCCTATGTCTTATTGTCTCATAAATATGATTTCAATGGGTGGCGGGATGGAGGAGAAACATCTCTACCAAAAGAAGTGTAAGGAGCTTCTTCCCTCCGCTAACCTGCAAGTCACCCTTGGGCCTCATGTAGCGCCTGCTTAGCCCACTGGTGAGGATCATGTGAAGCCATGGGAGCAGGTGGTGGATGGTCGTATGAGCAACTGGTGCATATCACAAGTCCTGGTTTTGCGACCACTGACACCAGGCAGACAATCTCTGAAGATTGTTGATAACGGCTGGGGTCACCTGTCTTATAAAGACACTGCCCAGAAGAAGGCAATGGGGAACCACTTCTGTAGAAAAATTTGCCAAATCATGGTCAAGACCACAATTGCCCACGTCATATGATACAGTACATAATGAATGAATGACCATGATCTCAACCAGATACGATGATAAACAGCTTTATCTAATCTCTACAAAAATGCTGAAGAAATTTGTTTCATCCTTAGTCAGAAACATTTCAGTGCATGTAAAGGACACTGGCTTTGTGAGAAGTTTGCTGACTTTGATGCTCCACCGGACCACAGCATCAGTTTGACAGAACTGATCTTACAGAAGAGAGAACGCAATAGCAGAGGAAATCTGTCAGTTTCCTTCCTGTGTGGAGGATCAAGTGTGGTGGAGGGAGCAGCAGGGAGGATTGAGCCTAGACCTGAGAGATAAGGGGGGGGGTCAGCAGTGGAAAGGGTGAGCAGCTTCAAGTTCCTGAGTGTCAACACCTCAAAGGATCTCTCCTGGGCCCAACAGACTGATGCAATCAGGATGAAGGTATGCCAGCAGTACACTTCATTAGGTGTTTGAGGAAACTTGGTATGTTACTAATGACTTTAGCAAAGTTCTACAGGTGTACTGCGGAGACCATTTTGATTGGTTGCATCGCCAACTGGCTGCCAAGGATTGTACGCTCAGCCTGTTCCATCACAGGGACAACCCTCTCCACTACTGAGTTCAAAAGACAGTGCCTCAAGAAGGCAGCATTGATCATGAAGGACCCTCACCTCCAGGACATGCTCCTTTCTCACTACCGCCATCAGGGAGGAGGTGCAGGACCCCGAAGACCCATACTTTATTGCTTTAGGAACAGCTTCTTCCCCTCTGAATAGTTCATGAACTCCGCCTCGCTATTCCACTTATGTTCAACTTATATCTTTTATTGTGACTGATGGTAATTTTTTATGGCCTGCATTGTACCGCTGCCACAAAACAACAATCTCACCACTGATGTCAGTGAAAATAAACCTAATTCTGATTCTGTTTCACGAACGTTGCCAAGTTGTGCAGTGTACCCTGCCAACCTCTTTCAAAGTGCACGTCACAGGCCCCGAAGACTCCAGGTATCAATTTGAAAGAGTGCAACCTGTGTTCTAAACCTAAAACATTGTTGCAAGCGGGTGTTGAGTTAAATTTCTTCATAATATAAATAAAAATATTGGTGCGTGTAAGGAATTCCTAACCCTCAGTCCCTGCTACATCTTCTCAGTCCTGATATCATCCACATGAATCAATGCATCCTTTCCAGCACCACTGTATCATTTTATTAAGTAGAATTAGCTTTACAAATTAAAACACAGTAAATCATATTAGCTTTATTTATTACATGTACAGTACATTGAAACATACAATGAAATGCGTCATCTGCGTCAAATCAAATCAACGAAGATTGTGCTGGACAGCCCTCAAAAATGTCGCCAAATTTCCAGAGCCCGCATAGCATGGCCACAACCCCCTAACCCTAACCTACACGCCTTTGGAATGTGAGAAGGAACAGAGGCATTCATAGGGAAATGCACACAGTCACAAGGAGTACATACAATCTCCTTAAAGGCAGCAGCGGGAAATGAATCCCCATTGGTGATCGCTGGTGCTGTGAAGTGTTTCGTAAGCACTACACTACTGTGCTGTCAGTCCTATACAGGCCCACAATCCCTTATCCAAAATCCTTGGGGCCAGTTGCATTTCGGAATTCAGAATTTCTCGAATTTCAGACCCCCCCCCATACCAAAAAACACATATGCTCAAGTCCCTTATTTAACCTGTCTCAGTGCAGTGGACTTTAGGACCCGGCAGCACACCAAACCTACGCACATCCTCCCAATTACTTTAAATCATCTCTAGGTTACTTACAATACCTAATACAATGTAAATGCTATGTAAATAGTTGTTATACTGTATTGTTTAGGAAATAATGCCAAAAAAAATATTTCCAACAAAAACATTCAATAAAACATAAAAATATACAGCTTCAAACGAACCGAATCAAACACATGGTAAATGGTTTATTGGAATAAATGTAGAACGTCACTGTCACTGTCACTATAAAACTTCAGTAACTTGTCTTTCTGTTTACAGTATTTAAATCATATGCAGTGGTAGTTCCAACACTATCTTCTTCAGTAAGACGCCGCACAGACACACCACGATCAAGCTTCTGCAATAACTCCACTTTCTGCATTATTGATAATGATAAATGCTTCCTTCTCTTTTTCTCATTGTGCCCCATAGGGGTATCTGCAGCTCTTTTTGACATTTTCACAGTGAAATTAAACACAAAGTCAACAGTGAACACAAAATATCAGCGAACAGCAAATGCACGTGTAACCAGTACGAGTGCTGAGCCACAACTGACGCCTGGCGGCCTCTGCTAGTGCTGCCACGTCACACTTGAGTGACGTCAGCTCATGCCGAAAAAAACTTCGGTTTTCGGAGCTTTTTGGATTTCAGAATTTCGAATAAAGGAATGTGCACCTGTATTTATAACACTTGACACAATGGAACCAGCATTATGCACAGTATTCTAAATGGAACTTAACTAAAGATTTATCACAAATAAATCCTATTTATAATAAGGTGTATATTAGGAATTGTAATCATTAGCAGCAAGGACCAAATACAATGAGGTTATCTATTATGTATTTCCTTGCATCAGCTTCTGTGGAGCCAGTAGGATATTGGTTCTGTTCACTCTCCTAACTAATCTATATGAAAAAGATCATGGTGACCACATCAGCAGTTTTGGGAAACAGTGCCATTACGCTAAATCACGCCTTGTCCACAAGTCCAAATTTTAAGGCTTGAATCTCCTACCACCAGTATATTTATAAGTAGTCCAATGATTTCACCTCTGTTGCGATTATTTATATCACAGATACAAAGACTACTTCATTTAAACTGAGAAAAATAAAACAATCTACTACAGGGAGTACTCCTGGACCTCCTGTCCCATGATCCTCTCGTATCCCCTTTTGCCTATCACCTGTCCAGCTCTTGGCTCCATCCCTCCCCCTCCTGTCTTCTCCTACCATTTTGGATCTCCCCCTCCCCCTCCAACTTTCAAATCCCTTACTCACTCTTCCTTCAGTTAGTCCTGACGAAGGGTCTCGGCCTGAAACGTCGACTGCACCCCTTCCTACAGATGCTGCCTGGCCTGCTGCGTTCACCAGCAACTTTGATGTGTGTTGCTTGAATTTCCAGCATCTGCAGAATTCCTGTTGTCTACTACAGGGAGGTTTGCCGTTGCAACTGCCACATGCAGCATTCCTTTATAACGCAAATCCATGTGGCCTCACCGACAGACAGCGGTGACACAAATTACACAAACATCCGATGCACAGAGCGAATACTGGACTGGCAAAGGTGCGCACCCCACTCCCCCGCTATAAAAGCGAACAAGTATGCATATGCCCTTCCCCCCGTCAGTCATTGTCCACACACCATCAATTCTTTCCAGCTTGCACCAGCGGCTCCCGTGTGGACTGTGTACCTTGCCAAAGGACCAACCCCTGAACTCTCAGTTCTGCGACCAAGTACTGAACATGGAACAGCACAGCATTGTACAGACCCTTCGGTCTATGATATTGGGCCAACCTTTTAACCTACTCTAAGATCAATCTGACCCTTTTCTCACACATAGCCCTCCATTTTTCATTCATCCAAGTGCCTACTTAAGAGTCTCTTAAACATCCCGAATGTATCTGCCTCTACCGCCATCCCTGACAGGGCATTCTATACACCCGCCACTGACCTCTTTCATCCTCCCTCTAATTTCCTCCAATTACCTTTAAATTTTGCCCCATTTCTGCCCTGAGAAAAAGTTTTTGGCTGTTCTCTTGTTCTATGCCTCATCCTCTTGTACACCTCTATCAAGTCACCTGTCTTCCTTCCCTCCAAACAGAAAACCCAAGCCTGCTCAACGTATCCTAATAAGACGTGCCCTCCAATCCACGCAGCGTTCAGATAAACCTCCTCTGCACACTCGCTAAAGCTTCCAAATCCTTCCTCTAATGAGGCAACCATAACTGGACACAATACTTGAAGTGTGGTCTAACCAGGGTTTTATAGAGCTGCAACCTTACCTTGGTTCGTTAAGATTGTCATAGCCAGGTGAGGTGGTGGGGATTAGCTCCCACTATCTATTAAATCCTCCCAGTGGCGTGTATCTAAAGTAGCCTCCGACAACCAAGTCCAGCTCCTGGTCTACACATGTGGCTTAGCTATTCACCCAGTGTAACCATTTAGGGGGGCCATTTAGGAGAGGCAAAGGCCAGTTATTTGTGCTTCAAAACTATTTGCTTCGTGCAGATGAGGTCTTTGATGATGGATGCTGCTTTTTTGTGGCAGCGTTCCTATTAAATGTGCTCAATGGTGGGGAGAAATTGACCTGTGATGCACTGGCCTCACAGCCTCAGGCTCTTCTTACTGATGATTTCATCTAAAATGCAATAATTTCAGGCCTGTTAATATTATTTCTGTTGTAAATGCAACTATTAGTTCACTTGTGCGGAGTAAATTAGCGAAACAACTTGCATGAGGGAGTTACATCATTCGCACAGCATTCCTGAATCAATTGTTTCCAAGTGGCGAAGAACAAGAGCAGAAGTAAGCCACCAGTCTTCAAGTCTGCTTTAATACTCAATATGCTCATGAATGAGCCACATAGGGTGCTACGGTAAGGTACTGGTTAGACTATAAGACCTAGGCATGTCCTGGACTTCGAAGTCTAATTCCAGCGCTGTTTTATAAGGAGTTTCTGTACATCCTCCATGTGGAAAGCGGATTGCGTGGGTTTTCCACCGGCGATGGACTTTTCTCCCACCGTTCAGAGAAATACTGGCTAGGTTGATTGGTGTATGTAAATTGCCCCATGATTAGGTTAGGGTTAATCAGAGTTGTGGGGCCACCAGGGGGAAGGGCCTACCTCACACTAAATAAATAAATACACAGATAGATAGATAATTAAACTCTTCCATACCAAAGGTTAATATAACCCAACGATAAATTGCACATCTCACTGCAAGAAATCCCCCCGGGGCCTCTGTCAACTAAAGCAACCTTCATGTGGTCCCTGGTGCAACATGGATGAAAAATTAGTTTCCACTTTTCCGGGCAATATGGCGAATGGAAAAGGAGAGAAGGGGGAGAAATTACCTGAGGTTTGAGAAATTCATATTCATGCCATCAGATTTTTGGTATGATTTCACTTGTCAGAATTCTTTCCCTGACTTTTTTAAACTTCATTTCTCATGAGATGAACCACTTTGCTTTCTGCAGCACTTCTACACATGAACTTGAGTGTTAAGTTTGAAGTTTTTTTTCACAGCATTATGAAGATTAATTGATTATGAACATACAGCACAAAATGTCTTTCTGGACCTTTATTAAAGCAGCTTTGGAGCCTTCAGACTTAGTAAAAACTGATTCCTCCGGAACTGATAAAAACCCATAGGGAATGCTGTGGTGGAAAATCCTATCTTTTTGTTTCTTCTATGGAAAATATCCTGTCCCTTCTAAGAATTTTAGAGAATCTTCTAAGAATATGTCTGTACAAATTGGCAATAACCTTCCAAAAGATTCTCTCACTCACTAATGCCTCTACTTGCTCGGTCAGCTTAGGAAATTTGGCACGTCCCCATTGAATTTCGCTAATTTTTAACAGTGCACCACAGAAAGCCTGCATAATACCTTGCACGTGACGACAAGAAACTGCAGAGAGTTGAGGGCAGAGCTCAGCACATCATGGAAACCCGTCATCCTTCAATGGACTCTGTCTACATGCCTGGCTGCCTCTGTAAAGCAGCCTGCGTAATCCAGATATTCTCTCTCTTCATTCATTCTATCTGTAAACTGTATGCACGACATGAATATCTTACCCTACCTTGTAGTTTGAGTTTTATTTTTCCCAGGGACATCAAAAATACAGTTTGCTGATGAAACAATACAAATTGTTTTGCAAACTGTTTGCAAACAATGCAAACGGGAGGGAGGAGAAGATGGCGGCGCGACGCAGCGTGTGTGGCCGTTCCGAATGAATATCGCATGTGTAACGAGGGGGCCATGCACAATCCTGATTTGATGGAGACAGACGTGAGAAGCACGGGGGAACACCTGAAGTAACTTCTGAAATGCCTGTATCGCTGCCGCTGCTACTGTGCGATCGAGAATCTCCGGAGGGGAAGGCCCCAAATCCTCGGCTTTCTCTAATGCCTGTTGCCGGGGCTGGGGTCGGAACGCTCGGCAGAGATGGTGCTCGGTGCTTGGTGTTGGAGAGCTGGTCGGAGGCCCGGAGTTTTCAGACGGACTCGGAGTCGGACGGTGGTCGGATGCTTCCAGTATGCTACATCGGCAAGTTGGCGGCGCTGGAGGTTTACCGTCTGCGTGAGATGGGACTTTCAAGAGACTTTGAGACTCTTACCGTGCCATGGTCTGTTCTTATAAAATTACAGTATTGCTTTGCACTGTTGTAACTATATGTTATAATTATGTGGTCTTTGTTAGTTTTTAAGTCGGTTTGTCATGTGTTTCCGTGATATCATTCTGGAAAAACACTGTATCATTTCTTAATGCATGAATTACTAAATGACAATAAATGAGGACTGCATATCCTCATAATCTAATCTAATCGAAATAGGCAGCTTTGTGATAGTTATAAACAAGAGCTGCTGCAGATGCTGGAGAGGATCCGGAGCAACAGACACAAAATGCTGGAGGAACTCAGCAAGTCAGGCAGTAGTTATGAAAATGACATTTCAGGCCAAGACCCTTCTTCAGGACAGAAGCAAACATGGGGGGAGAGGAAGGAGGACTAGCTCGAAGATAATAGGTTAATCTAGGTTGGTGGGAAAGGTAAAGGGCAGGAGAAGAAGGAAATCTGATAGAAGAGCAGAGAGGATAATGGGAGAAAGGGAAGAGGGAAGGGCACTGGGGGAGGCAGAACTAGGAGAGGGGTGTGAGAGGCAGGTGAGGTGAAGAGGTAAGAGGCCAGAGTAGGCAAAGGAAGAAGAGGGAAGGGGAAGGGAAAAAATTGCCATTAGGATAAATCAATGTTCATGTCATCAGGTTGGTGGCTACCAAGATCGAATGTGAGGTGTTGCTCCTGAACTTTGAGAGTGGCTTCATTGTGGCAAGGAGGAGGCAATAGACCGACATTTTGGAATGGGAATGGAGATAGGATTTAAGATGGTTGGCCACCAGGAAATACCACTTTTGGCAAATGGAGTGGAGGTGCTTGACAAAAAGGCCCCTCAGTTTACGACGGATCACTCCAGTGTAGAGGAGGCCCCATCAAGAGCAATGGATACAATAGATGACCCCAACAGATTTGCAGGTGAAATTTTGCTTCACCTAGGAGAACTGTTTGTGGCTCTAAATGGAGGTCAAGGCAGCGGTAAATGAGCAGGTGTAGCATTTCTGGAGGATCCCCCTGAAGGATAAGTGGCTGTGGTAGCCTACCCTGAAAAAGTTTTCTCTCACTGGTCCCCCGTGTGATCTCTGCTGCCCTCTGCCTCCTCAACCATGTGCTCACCTAGGCCCACTATTACAGCCATGAATCCTTCATGGCACATGTCATCTTGTACCTCCCTCTGGTGCTTCTCCCCATTCCCTTTCTTCCATGGCCTTCTGTCCTCTCCTATCAGATTCCAGCCCTTTATCTCCTTCCCCAGTCGACTTCCCAGCTCTTTACTTCACCCGTCCTCCCCTCCTGATTTCATTTATCACCTACTACCTTGTATTTCTTCCTGCCCTCCTCCCATCTTCAGCCATGATCTCAGAATGGCGGTGTAGGCTCGAAGGGCCGAATAGTCTACTTCTGCACCTATTGTCTATTGTCTATCTTCTTAGTCTAACTTCTCATCTTTTTTCTCCAGTCCTGATGAAGGGTCTTGGCCTGAAACATCGACTGTTTACTCTTTTCCATAGATGCTGCCTGGCCTGATGAGTTCCTCCAAGCATTTTGTATGTGTTGTTTGGGTTAACATATCAGTCGCTTGTGCCAGGAGGGAGATGGGTGGGAAGGGATGAATGGACAAGGGAAGCACAGCGAGTGTAGATCCCTGTGGAAAGTGGAGAGCGCTGGGGAGATATAAAGATATGTTTGATGGTAGGATCCCGTTGAAGATGCTGCAAGTTGTGAAAAGTGATGTGTTGGATGTGGAGGTTCATGGAGTGCTAGGTGAGGACAAGAGAAACTATCATTGTTAAGGTGGCAGGAAGATGCAATGAATGCTGGAGTGAAATAAAGGAGATGCTGGTGAAGGCAGCATCAATGGTAGAGGAAGGGAATACCAATCTTTAAAGAAAGAAGACACCTCAGATGTCCTAAAAAAGAAAGCTGCATCCTGTGAACAGATGTAGTGGAGATGAAGGAACTGAGAAAAAGGAAGAGCAATTTTTCAAAAGACAGGTTTGGAAGCGGTTTAGTCAAGATACCTATGGGAATTGGTAGGTTTATAAAGTTAGACAGTTTGCCTCCAGAGATGGAGACAGAGAGATCAAGGCAGTGGAGTGAGGTTTCAGAAATGGCCCAAGTGAGTTTAAGGGCAGGGTAGTTGTTATGGCACCACTCAGCTAGTTTTTCGCTCCTCTATGCTGACTCATCACCACCTTTGATTCAGCCAGCAACAGTGGTGTCATCAGCAAATTTAAATATAGCATTGGAACTGCGCTTTGCTTGAAAGTAGTATGTATAAGGTGAGGAGGGCAGGAGGCTAGGCACACAAACTTGTGGTGCACCTGTGCTGATGGGAATTGTGGTGAAAATATGGAGGAGAAGTCTATATGGAGGAACAGAGATTATGAGGATTTTCCTGAAGCTGAGGAGGTGAATCTGTGGAATTCATTTCCACAGATGGCTGTAGAAGCCAAGTCATTAGTTGTATTTAAAGTGGATGTTGATTAATAAGGGCATTAAAGTGGGGTTGAGGGGGATAGCAAATCGGCAAAGATAGAATGGCAGAGCAGACCCAATGGACCAAATGGCCTAATTCTACTGCTATGTCTGATGGTTCCAGTCATCTATATCAATGATCTGGATGATAATGTGGTAAACTGGATCAGCAAATTTGCTGATGATACAAGGATTGGAGGTGTAGTGGACAGTGAGGAAGGTTTTCAAAGCTTGCAGAGGTATTTGGACCAGCTGGAAAAATGGGCTGAAAAATGGCAGATGGAGTTTAATACAGACAAGTGTGAGGTATTGCACTTTGGAAGGACAAACCAAGGTAGAACATACAAGGTAAGGCACTGTGGAGTGCAGTAGAACAGAGGGATCTGGGATTACAGATACAAAGTTCCCTAAAAGTGGTGCCATAGGTAGATAGGGTCGTAAAGAGAGCTTTTGGTACATTGGCCTTTATAAATCAAAATATTGAATATAAGAGTTGGTATAAGACATTGGTGAGGCTGAATTTGGAGTATTGTGCACAGTTTTGGTCACCAAATTACAGGAAGGATATTAATAAGGCTGAAAGAGTGCAGAGAAGGTTTATAAGGATGTTGCCGGGACTTGAGAAACTGAGTTACAGGGAAAGGTTGAAAAGGTTAGGACTTTATTCCCTGGAGCGTAGAAGAATGAGGGGAAATTTGATAGAGGTATATACAATTATGATGGGTATAGATAGAGTGAATGCAAGCAGGCTTTTTCCACTGAGGCTAGGGGAGAAAAAAACCAGAGGGCATGGGTTAAGGGTGAAGGGGGAAAAGATTAAAGGGAACATTAGAGGGGGCTTCTTCACACAGAGAGTGGTGTGAGTGTGGAATGAGCTGCCAGATGAATTGGTAAATGTGGGCTCACTTTTAACATTGAAGAAAAACTTGGACAGGTACATGGATGAGAGGTGTATGGAGGGATATGGTCCAGGTGCAGGTCAGTGGGACCAGGCAGAAAAATGGTTCAGCACAGCCAAGAAGGGCCAAAAGGCCTGTTTCTGTGCTGTAATGTTCTATGGTTTTAAAAAATCTATGGTTTTTAAAAGATGGAGCCTGCATACAATGCTCCTTTGATCGATATCTTCTGGATAGATCACAAAACCATATATATTACACTTCTCTTAAGTCTTTTATGTTTTTTTTTTGTCTTGGATGTGATTGTGGAACTGTTTGGAGCCTATGATTTGCCGTTTGGGGTTCATTTGGGTGTTCCAGTGCTCTGCAGTCTCTGAGAAGATTCCAGAAGGCAGGGACGGTGATCAGGCTGTGGGGCTGAGCGCGAGCCGGTGTGGAAGTTTGGAGAGCATTTGGGTGCTTTAGTTCTCTACAGTCTCCGAGTAGATTCCGGGAGACAGAGGCTGCATGCACAAACTTTATGGTGAGCAGGCTGTGGAATGGGGTGCGACCTGATGATTGGCTCCATTTCGCTAATTAAAGCTATGATTGTGCACTGATTGAAGCCATGAGGGAGGTGAATGCAGAAGAGGACTGCAGGCTTCCTGCCTTTTGATTGGCCTTCTACCAGAAAGGAGAGAGCCTGCTGCTGTGCCCAGCAAGTGCTACCCAGGTTTTCTGCATTTTGGATGTGGACTTGGACAATAGACCATTTTTCAGTCTTATAGTTTTTTATGTTCCATGTTTTTGCCCGATCTTTCCTGGGTTTTTTGTGCGGGGGAGGGGAATTCAGGGGTCCATGTGCCTGTTCCATTTTGTTCATTGTTTTTGTATGGGGAGGAGAGATTTGGGGATTGATGTGCCTGTTCGGTGTTTGCTTTTTTGTGCGGGGAGGGGGGGATTTGAGGGTTGACAATCATGCTGCTTTTCGAAGATCGTCAGAGTTGTATTCTTTGATAATCAATGAACCTTTGAAACTTTTTAATGCACTGAATGCTGTGACTCTAAGGAAGGTTATTTTTATCTTTGAAGATCAACAGCACAATATTAGAGCAGAGAGAAGCACACTCAAAGATGCTACAGGGACTTCAAATGAAAGTACAACAATGGAATTGGTTTCATTCCTTCCAGCAACAATTCACTGTATGTACAGCTTCCTTAATGCAATAAAGCATTCTACAGGACCTCACAGCAGCTTTAACAAACAATATTTTTACCACTGGACCACATAAATAGATATAATCAAAGCTGACCAAGATCTTGACAAGTCATGCAGGTTTAAACATCCAAGAAGCTGAGCTGACTAATAACCACAGCGATTAACACAAGACATTCACACAATTGCAAATTAATTTACCCAGAGGAGTATTTTGATGCAGTAATCATGCATCTTAACAAGCAAGGATGCAGATCAACCCCAGCCTGCCACATTCCCTCTATTTTTTTTACAGCTGTGTGAACTAACCATTGCTCCAAGCAGGAAATTTTTACATGGCCTGAAAACTGTGCGGCACTTTAAACGTTTTTTTTGTATAATATGTATAGTATAAATATTTAGAATGAAAATTTAAAAATAGACATACTTCTGATTTTATTTATTAATTGAAGGGTACAATGACAGAAAAACATCTTACATGTTCATAAACTTTTAAACTTAGATGGCATTGCCATTTATCAGGCTGGCGGTTTATTGACAATGAGCTACTGACTTCCATTCTGTGTTTATTGTTGCAACTTGCAACAGTGTTGTTATCTGAAACACTGACAATGTAAACAGATTGAAGCCCAAAAATATTTCAAAGTAATGGTTGTGTTACATTTATTATTTAGAACATTTATGGACTATATTCATTAACACATAATTAATTACAGGGTATTTTACAATTATATTAACAATTTCAAGATGTAGTTTAAAAATTATCATTATAGAAAATTCCAGCTGCACGGCAACAAAGGCTACGTGCAAGGGAGCATTTCAATTACTGCATTGCTGCGCACCCTTGCACTCACACAGCTAAGAGGGAACAGTATCCATGATATCTTTCTTGGAATACTATAGAGGTATATAAAGTTATGAGGGGTACAGATAGAATAAATGCAAGCATGCTTTTTTTCACTGAGGTTGGATGAGACCTAAAGTAGAGGTCATAGGTTATGGGTGAAAGGTGAAATATTTAAAGGGAACCTGAGGGTGGTGCAAGTGTGGAATGAGCTTCCAGCAGAAGTAGTATACGCGAATTTGATTGCAACGTTTAAGAGATGTTTGGATATGTATACATAAATGGGAGGGGTACGAAAGCTATGGCCCAGTTGCAGGTGAATGGAACGAGGTAGAGAACAGTTCAGCATGGATTAGATAGGCCAAAGGGCCTGTTTCTGTGCTGTGTCACTCTATGACTCCGTGACTGTAAAAGAAGGAGGACAGCTTTGGTTTCTGCACTCACTTTTTTGAGGCAGTCACTTTAAAGTCTGCAATATGGTTAGCTGCAATCCTGACAACTGCAATTACATACATCCCAAATTCCTGAGTTTAGGGCCTGGCCCAAGAACCTATGCAAGGGAAGTAATGGAGGGACATGTACCTCTGGTGCTACAAGGAAAGGCAGGTGGGGCTGAAGCCACAAGCGTTAAGTCTGCTGCTAGAATGGAAACCACTGTCAGTCAGCAAGCACAGGAGGGTGATGGGCAAATGGGTCTTTGTTGGGATTTGAGCTGAAATTTGCAGAGTGGAGGATGGAGTGCTGAGACAGCAGTAATAGTCATGGATGGATGGAATGAAGACATAGGCAAAAAGATTTCAGTAGTAGGTCTTAAGTGAGCCTGCAAGAAAATGAATCTCAGAGTAGTATACAGGTGTCCCCCACTTTTGGAACATTCATTTTATGAAACCCCACTGTTACGAAAGACCTACATTAGTTCCCTGTTTTCGCTAACAGAAGGTGTTTTCACTGTTACGAAAAAAGGCAGCGCACGAAAAAACCGCGCACCCCGAGCAGCCACTCTCCCCCGGATTCGGAACGGCATTCTTGCCGGCATTGCTTAAACCTGTGCCTGTGAGCAGCTGTTAGCAAGATGAGTTGTAAGGTACTGGAAGAGCCTAAAAGAGCTCGTAAGGGTGTTATACTTAGCGTAAAACTAGACATAATTAAGCATTTTGATTGTGGTGAACGAAGTAAGGACAACAAGAGTTTGGCTTGTGGAAGCTGACGAAGATGATGTTGAAGAGGTTTTGGCATCCCATGACCAAGTACTGATAGATGAAGAGCTGATGCAATTGGAAGAGGAAAGGATAACAATTGAAACCGAGTGCAGTAGCAAACTGAACGTGAAGCAACTGCATGAGATTTTCGCTGCAATGATAAAGTACGACTTTAATTTTGAAAGAGTACATAGGTTTAGGGGATATTTGCAGGATGGTTTGAGTGCTTACAAAGAACTGTATGATAGAAAAATGCGCGAGGCTCAGCAGTCAAGCAAGCCTTCCACATCAGCCACAGCAGAACCTCGACCTTTGACATCGAGGCGGGTAGTCATAGGAGAAGATGACCTGCCTGCTCTAATGGAAACAGACGACGACTAGATGACACCTCAGTGTCCCACCACCCCAACCCCCAGGCCGCGGACAGATACCGATTCGCGGAGAATGCAGCAATAGCCAGGAGGCACACAGCACATCTTTAAGAAAAAAGCCAAAATAAACATGCTAATTAGGTGACGCCCGACACGTAATTGTCGGCCCAGATCAGAGGCGACACAATCGGCAGTCGTCTCTGATCTGGGCCGACAAATATGTGCTGGGCAGCACCTAATTAATTAGCATGTTTATTTTGGCTTTTTTCTTAAAGATGTGCTGTGTGCCTCCCGGCTACCGCTGCATGCTTCACAGATCAGTATCAGTCGGCTGCCCGGAGGGTGGGGGCCACCCAAACTACGTCGACTCAGTCTAACACACCATCACTGTGCACGGCAATCTGTCTTCCCGATTCCCATAAGTGATACTACACTGTACATACATTATTTCTACTTTATATAGGCTGTGTATTTTTACGTGTTATTTGGTATGATTTGGCAGCTTCATAGGTTAAAGGTTACTGGAGAGCACTTGCACCGTGTTTTTGTCGAGAGCACTTGCGTGAGGTTTTCGCTATGGAGAACAGTGCAGGAAATGATTGTAGAAAAGTATTTCTACTTTATATAGGCTGTGTATTTATCACATCATTCCTGCTTTTAGTATATGTTACTGTTATTTTAGGTTTTATGTGTTATTCGGCATGATTTGATAGGTTATTTTTTTGGGTCTGCGAACGCTCACAAAATTTTCCCATATAAATAAATGGTAATTGCTTCTTTGCTTTACGACATTCCGGCTTACGAACCGTTTCATAGGAACTCTCGACCTTCAGATGGCGGGGGCAACCTGTATGGTGACATACTTTGACAATAAATTTACTTTGAACTTTGAAGTAGCATTTATTCCCTAATAGTAACTTATATGGCTGTGAATCAAATTTTGTATCATAACAGAACCAAGATATCGAAGGCTATAAACTGAGTAAAGGCAACTAAGATTAGTACAGAAGGTTACTTGATGGTTAGCTTGACATTGTGGGCTGAAGGGACTGTTTCTGTACTGTATGTTTCAATGACTCTGCACTTATCCTGGAAGATAAGCCTTTAGATTAACCACTATGATGTGTAAATGTAGGACTTACCGTTGATAAAGTCAAGGAAGATCGCACAAATGGTGTAGCTTTTTTTGATAAAATAGGCAGTGAGTATACACTTCAAGTTCTACAGGGTCAAAAGATTCCATGTATCATCTTGTGGATTGAAGTTAAGTGGAAAGCTAACCAAGAAGGGTATCCAGAGACATGAGCAAACTCCCCTTTATACTTGTGCCAGTCAAAAGACTTACCCAGACTAATGCCAACTTCCATACTAGGTCCATTCGCCTGAGGACTATAACTCTTCAAGTATAATAGACATTTACCACAGTCAAAACAAAATCCTGGGAAAGATGCCAATACAGCACAAATCTATTCTACTTAAAATTATTCAGTGCAGCTGAGTAAAGAAATTATCTGGTTCATGATCACATTTTGTTACTTAGTTTTTGCTGATTTTGCAGCCAAGTTGGATAGTCTGACTAAAGTCTTTTGAAAATCCGAGAACTTCATAAATTGTCAATAATTTGAGATTAGGAAACTTTCAACTTTACACTCAAGTTTAGACCTAAATATGCAATGTTTTGTTACTTCCATCAGAATATAAATGTCATCTATGTTATTCTATCCACTAAGTTAAAGATTTGTCCCTGCTGAAGGGTCTCAGCCCAAAACATCGATTCTACTCTTTTCATAGATGCTGCCTGGCCTTCTGAGTTCCTCCAGTGATTTATGTGTGTTACGGATTAACTGTTCTGTTTGGAAATTCATAGTTTAAATTGCACAGCCTATTGAAGTACATAAACATACGACTTGATCTATATTAGACAATGCAAAGTTGATCAGAAGATACTATTTTCTCTTCTAAAAAATTTACACCTTCCATATGACTATAATACATAGGAGCAGAATTAGGCTATTCAGCCCATCAAGCCTACTCTGCCATTCAAAGTAAATTTATTATCAAAGTACATACAGCTGAAGTCAGAAGTTTACATACACTTAGGTTGAAGTCATTAAAATTCATTGTTTAACCACTCCACAGATTTCATATTAGCAAACTATAGTTTTGGCAAGAAGTTGAGGACATCTACTTTGTGCATGACACAAGCAATTTTTCCAACAATTGTTTACAGACGGATTATTTCACGTTTAATTGACTATATCACAATTCCAGTGGGTCAGAAGTTCACAAACATAATCAAAAGAAATCAGCCAAGACCTCAGAAAAAAAAATGTGGACCTCCACAAGTCTGGTTCATCCTTGGGAGCAATTTCCAAACGCCTGAAGGTACCACGTTCATTAGTACAAACAGTACGCAAGTATAAACACCATGGGACCACACAGCCATCATACCACTCAGGAAGGAGACACACTCTGTCTCCTACAGATGAATGTACTTTGGCGCGAAAAGTGCAAATCAATCCCAGAACAACAGCAAAGGACCTTGTGAAGATGGAGGATACAGGTAACAAGTATCTATATGCACGGTAAAACGAGTCCTATATCGACATAACCTGAAAGGCTGCTCAGCAAGGAAGAAGCCACTGCTCCAAAACCGCCTTAAAAAAGCCAGACTACAGTTTGCAAGTGCAAATGGGGACAAAGATCTTACTTTTTGGAGAAATGTCCTCTGGTCTGATGAAACAAATATTGAACTGTTTGGCCATAATGACCATCGTTATGTTTGGAGGAAAAAGGGTGAGGTTTGCAAGCCGAAGAACACCATCCCAACCGTGAAGCATGGGGGTGGCAGCATCATGTTGTGGGGGTGCTTTTCTGCAGGAGGGACTGGTGCACTTCACAAAATAGATGGCATCATGAGGAAGGAAAATTATGTGGATGTATTGAAGCAACATCTCAAGACATCAGCCAGGAAGTTAAAGCTCGGTCGCAAATGGGTCTTCCAAATGGACAATGACCCCAAGCATACCTCCAAAGTTGTGGCAAAATTGCTTAAGGACAACAAAGTCAAGGTATTGGAGTGGCCATCACAAAGCCCTGACCTCAATCTGATAGAAAATTTGTGGGCAGAACTGAAAAAGCATGTGCCAGCAAGGAGGCCTACAAACCTGACTCAGTTACACCAGTTCTGTCTGGAGGAATGGAACAAAATTCCAGTAACTTATTGTGAGAAGCTTATGGAAGGCTAACCAAAATGTTTGACCCAAGTTAAACAATTTAAAGGCAATGCTACCAAATACGAACAAGGTCTATATAAACTTCTGACCCACTGGGAATGTGATGAAAGAAATAAAAGCTGAAATAAATCATTCTCTCTACTATTATTCTGATATTTCACATTCTTAAAATAAAGTTGTAATCCTACCTGACCTAAGACAGGGAATGTTTTCTAGGATTAAATGTCAGGAATTGTGAAAAGCTGAATTTAAATGTATTTGGCTAAGGTGTATGTAAACTTCTGACTTCAACTGTACGTACACAACCCTGAGACTCGTTTTCTTGAGGGCGTACACAGTAAATCCAAGAAACACTACAGAATGAAAGACTGCACCCAATAGGACAGACAAATACCTATGTGCAAAGGATAACAAACTATGCAAATAACAAAGAGAAAAAAAATGAATAATCAATAAATATCGAGACCATGAGAACAGTCCTTGAAAGTGAGTCCATAGGTTGTAGGAACAGTTCAGTGAAGGGGTAATTGAAGTTGAGTGGTTATCCCCTCTGATTCAAGAGCTTGATGGTTGAGGGGTAATAATTGTTCCTGAACCTTGTAGTGTGGGTTCTGAGGCTCCAGTACCTTCTTCCCGATGGTCGCAGCAGGAAGAGAGCATGATCTGAGTGGTGGGGGTCCCTGATGATGGATGCTGCTTTCCCGTGACAATGCCCTGTGTAAATGTGTTCAGTGGTGGGGAAGCTTCATCTGTGTTTGTCCGGGGCTGTGTCCACTAATTTTTGTAGGATTTTCCATTCAGGGCATTAGTGTTTCCATACTTGGTCATGATGCAACCGGCCAGTAAACTCTTCACCACACATCCACAGAAGTTTGTCAAAGCTTTAGATGTCATGCCAAATCTTCGCAAACTTTTAAGGAAGTAGAGGTGTTGTCCTGCCTTCTTCGTAATTGCACATTACACGCTGGACCCAGGACAGACCCTCTGAAATGATAACACTGAGGAATCTATCTCATTCCCCTTCTCCAGCTTCTGCCCACAACCTTTGACGCACTTACTACTCAAGAACCTATCAATATATACCAAATATATTCCTCCTTACTTGGCTAACAACCAAAAATATTTTTATAGATCATAAATGTCACATAAAATTCAGATTACAAATAAAACAGAAATCTTTATAAGAGAAACAAGAGGTTATGCAGATGCTGGAAATCTTGAGCAATACAGTCAAAAAGCTGAAGGTACACGGCAGGCCGGGTAGCATTGATGCAAGAGTAAACAGTTGACATTTTGAGCCAAGACGCTTCATGAAAATCATTTAAGAGACTTTCTTTCCATTCCTTACTGTCGCTAAGCTCTTGAGCTACACTTAACTGGTAGGGAAACCTATCCACAGAAAGCCAGTGATTCAAAGCAAAACTGACATCTCAATGGTCCCAGGAATTTTCCTAGGTTTATTCCATAAGCTGCAGTGGTAAATTCAGAATTGAAGAGTGGAAATATTAGCATTGTTTGGTTCATTATATCTGTGCCAGCTGAAAACAAGCTACCCAAATCAATACATTGTGGCACTAGTTCCAAGGCTCTGCAGGTCATTACTGCAGCACACGCCTGTTCTATAGGAAGCAGGAGTCTGAGGAATTTAAAAAGCATAAGTCCTCTGAGACAGTACCCGCAACAAAGAGAGGGTACCGTCTATTGGCATGAGGCAAGCTACTGTATGCTTAGGAGTCATATATTTAACATCTAAAAAAGGCTCCTAATGCAAGGTGATGGAAAGTTCTGTGGGAAGGGGAGGAAGTATCCCAAAACACACAAAATGCTGGAGGAACTCAACAGGTTGGGTAGCATCTCTGAAACAGAATAAATAATCAACATTTCTGGCTGAGATCCTTCATCAGGACTGGAACTGAAAGGGACAGAAGCCAGGGAATTCTGGTTCCAGAAGGAGGGTAATCCTGGCTTCTATCCCCTTCCCTTCCAGTTCTGCCGTTCCTGGGTACACTGGGACATGCGAAGTATGTTGAAACTACCATCTCAGCTGAATCGATGGCCACATTTCCAACAGCAACTCTTAACGGAGCGGGAATGCACTTGTTCTTGACTGAACATATTGCAGCAGGTTGAATGTTTGGCTCTGTCAGGTCATGACTTATGTTCCACACATACCACAAAGTCAGATACTGTAATGTTATGATGCCTTTTAAAGAGAGGTATCTTCAGACTGAATGAGAATGCAATTTTTAAACTGACTATGACCTTCTTTCTAAATAAAAGCAAGGGCATGATGAAGAGATAAGAGAGATTTGCTTTATTTGTTACTTATACATCAAAACATACAGTGAACTACAAAGTTGTACATTGTTTGTATTAACAACCACTACAGTTAAAGGACCCTCAAAATTACTTATTGAGTGAAACAATGATTTATTTCCAGCTGCCCCTATTCATTCGACCAACTTAAATAAATGCCCTCTAGTTATTGATCCTTCTTGCTTGTGAAATTGTTCCCTCATAGTTATTCCTTTAACCCTCCCAGTTTATGCACTTCAATTACACCCACTCTTGTCCCAACCCACTCCAGCCAGTCTTTTCACATTAAGTCAATCAAATTGTTCTTATAACAATTTGATAGTTTAAAAAGGTCAATATTACTGATAGAAGCTTTTAATTCACGATCTATCCATTAGTCAAACTGAAATTCCTCAGCTGCCATTATTGATTTTCGTCTCTGGACTAATATAAGATTCCACTTCCAATGTGTGCTTTTGTAAATACTTGTCACCTTCAGTCAAAAAAGAGGTATAAAGGAATCCTTTCTGCTCAACAAATGCATGACGTGTGATACAAGGGCTGCCAGAGAATGGGCAACAGTAACACAAGACCAAATTCACATCGTAACTGAGTAATAATAGTTTCTACTCTATGAATTAAATTTAAAGTAAATGTTTAACATCTTTATTCTTTTCTATCGCATTTTATTTTATAAAAATATGTACAAGAAATACAACATGAAAGACCTTCATAAAGTCATAGTGCAATACAACATAGGTACAGGCTATTCAGCCCATCTAATTTGTGGCGAACTGTTATTCTGCCAAATCCCATCGACCTGCCCGTGGACCATAGCCCTCCATACCCCTCCCATCTGTGCACGTACTCAATTTTCTCTTAAATGTTGAAATTGAATCCGCATTCACCACTTACACTGGCAACTCATTCCACATTCTCTTTGAGGGAAGCAGTTCCCCCCCCCAGGTTCTCCTTAAATATTTCACCTTTCACCCTTAACCTATGGCCTATAGTTCTGGTCTCACACAGCCTCAGTTGAAAGAGTCTGCTTGCATTTACCCTATCTATTCCCCTCATCATTTTGTATATCTTAGAAATCACAGTCTTTTGCAGCCTAAAATTAAGTGTTGGCAGATTCTGTGTACAGAAGACCACTGCCACACACAGACATCCCATCCCTGAAAACTCATTTCAGGGAGGTAGCACCATCAATTTGCAGGAGACTTCCAGGAGAGGTGGGATGTCTGCAATAGAGTAGCTCCTCAGCAGCTGGCCAGCTAGTTTAAATAACGTTAGCTATGCTAATGAACGAATGACACCTGTTAAACTTATCTCAACATGTCTTTTACAGTCTTAACCCACCATGGGCAATAGAAAAGTCACTGTTGCAAACAGTGCAGCGAGCAACACTGTCATTATTTTTGACCCTTATTAGGCAGGGGTACACTTTAGTGTAGTCTGGGGTGATGTACGTTTTATATTTTCTTTTTTTGAAACACTCTGCCATGGCGCGCTCTCTCTCTCTCTCTCTCTCTCATGGTCACTCTCGCATTCGCTCTCCCTCTCTCTCTCTTGCGCGTGCACGCTCTCTCTCTCTCTCTCTCTCACACACACTCTCTCTCTCTCGCGGTTGCTGTCGTGCTCGCGCTCTCTCTCGTCCTCTCCCTGTCTCTCTCTCTCTCTCTCTCTCTCTCTCTCTCATGCACTCTCTCGCTCTCGTGGTCTCTCTCGCGCACGCTCTCTCTCTCTCGCTCGCTTTCTCTCTCAAAAAAGTTGATTTCCGGGACATTTTATATAATTTGAGGGCATCAGGGAGCCACTATTAATATGCGGGAGACTCCCGGAACGTCCAGGAGAGGTGGGATGTCTGCACACATGGAGTCTCCTCCAACAATTAAAACTTCTGGTCTTCCGTCATGTGCTCATCCAGACTTGCTGCCTCCCTCTCTTGTGCTTTCAGTATAAACTTCTGTTCAAAAAGCTTCTAACACTGGACTTAGCTCCTCAGCGTCTCATGGCAAGAAGACTTAAGACTGTAGTTCTTCCTTCACAATGCGTTTGCAAGCTTCACTGCATTCTTTGACATTTTTTTCTGCAATCTGCAACTGCCGTTTTGCAACATTCCCTTACGGACACCTCATTGTACCGAAAGACCAACAAGTTTTGGGCAGACCAGGGTGTGCCTTTCACCAAGTTGACGACTTTCCCAGCTGCACTTGAAGTTTCGCATTCACTCACAAGCAGACAAAGGCACAGGCTGAGATAAATGCAGAAAGAGTCTGCAGGGTCAAGTAAGTAATCAGTCTGCTGATTAACAGAAGGTTGCATGCTTGTACCAGCTCCAAGAGTTAAACTGGAATTACTGCAAACCCTTTACTCTCTGACTCCCAAAACCCAAGCAACATAGTTAAGGATCTGCCAAAAATAATTACAGATATCAGGTTCACCAATGGTCACATTGTCCACTTTGGGTTTTTAAGTTTTCGCTTAGTGTCTTTTAGATACATAATATGAAGATACATGAGACAATTCCTGCTGCTGCCTGTAAATTAACCTCCAGGTTGAGTCTGCGGTGAAGAAGGCAAATTTAATGTTGGTGTTCATTTCTAGAGGTATAGAATATAAGAGCAGGGATGTGATGTTGTGGATCTATAAGGCACTCGTGAGACCACACTTAGAGTATTGTGTGCAGTTTTGGGCTCCTTATTTTAGAAAGGATATACTGACATTGGAGAGGGTTCAGGGAAGATTCACGAGAATGATTCTAGGAATGAAAGGGATATCGTATGAGGAACATCTGGCAGCTCTTGGGCTGTATTCCCTGGAGTTCAGGAGAGTGAGGGGGGATCTCATAGAAACATTCCCAATGTTAAAAGGCCTGAGCAGATTAGAAATGGCGAAGTTATTTCCCATGCTCGAGGAGTCTAGGACAAGACGGCACAACTTTAGGATTAAAGGACGTCCATTTAGAACAGAGATGCAGAGGAATTGCTTCAGTCAGAGGGTGGTAAATCTGAGGAATTTGTTGCCACGAGCTGCTGTGGAGGCAAAGTCATTGGGTGCAGTTAAGGCAGGTATAGTTAGGTTTTTGATTAGCCAGGGCATCAAAGGTTATGGGAAGAAGGCAAGGGAGTGGGGATGACAGGAAGAATTGGCTCGGCCCATGATTGAATGGAGGAGCAGACTCGATGGGCCAAACGGCCTACTTCTGCTCCTATGTCTCATGGTCTTAAGGAGTTTGTACATTCTCCCCATGACTGCGTGGATTTCCTCCAAATGCCCTGGTTTCCTCCCAAAGTCCAAAGAAGTACTGGCTAGTAGGTTAATTGGTCATTGTAAATTGTCCATTATTAGGCTAAGGTTAAATCGGGGGATTGCTGGGCAGTGTGGCTCGAAGGGCCAGAAGGGCCAATTGCACACTGTATCTCAACACATCAATAAAAACTCTGTCAAACTGCACAATATAGTATTACTGTATGTACAGTGTATATCTCTCAGGACTACAGGTACTGAGAACTAAAAGGATCACAAGATTTAATGTATGGTTACATTCTTAATGGATAAAACCCTTTCTACCTATCACCTTCTGGCAACTCACTTCATCGCCCTCTCCCCCACTACCCACCTTCCCCCTCAGCTGGCTTCACCGGGTTATACTCCTTCCTGCCAGCTTGTACTCCTTCCCCTCCCTCCATCTCTTAATATCAGCTTCTTCCTCCTTCCTTTCCAGTCCCGATGAAGGGTCTCGACCCGAAATGTCAACTCTCTATTCCTCTCTATGGATGCTGCCTAACCTACTGAGTTCCTCCAGCATTTTGTAGTGTGTTGCTTCGAATTTCCAGCATCAGCAGAATGTCTGGTGTTGGTGTTAAAAACCTATGGTCAAGTTAATGAGGTAGAGAGAGAAACTTCCTTCACAGCACCAGGATGTCTTTATAGATAATGAAATGTACTTGAAGTGCTGCAGTGTAGGAAATAATTATCCTACATCAAGATCCCACAATAGGATTAGATGTCCCAGTGCAGCTTATTCAAGGATAAGTTTTGGCCAAATGTTACAGTGTGGAGTCTCCACCTTCTTCAAAGGAGTCGCTCAGCCATCATTAAGTTCACTTCAGTCTGAGCCACAACGTTCCTGCGAGACCAGCAATCCCCCGAGATCTATAGTGAAAAACTATCTATCTTCAGAATCAGGTTTAATATCACCAGCAAACGCTGTGAAATTTGATAACTTTGCCGCAGCAGTACAATGCAATACATGGTATATATAGAAAAAAACTGAATTACAGTAAGTATATATATTTATATTAAATTGTTACGTTAACATAAGTAGTGCAAAAATTGAACCCATGAACACTACCTCACTACTTTATTTATTTATTTCTATTTTTGCACTACTTGTGTTAACTTAACGATTTAATGTCCATTTAGAAATCAGATGGCAGAAGGGAAGAAGCTGTTCCTGAGTCACTGAGTGTTTGCCTTCAGGCTTCCATACCTTCTTCCTAAAGGTAACAGTGAGAAGAGGGCATGTCATGGGTGATGGACACTACTTTCCTGAGACACCGCTCCTTGAAGATGTCATGGGCACTACGGAGGCTAGTGCCCATGGTGGAGTTGACTAATTTTACAACTTCCTGCAACTTACTTCGACCCTATTCAGTTGCACCCCAGCCCACAAATCCAGACAGTGATGCAGCCAGTCAGAATGCTCTCCACGGTACATCTGTAGAAGCTTTTGAGTGTTATAGGTGACACACCAAATCTCCTCAAACTCCTAATGAAATATAGCCACTGACCTGCCTTCTTTACAGCTGCATCAATGTGTTGTCTTCTGATTCATACACCAAGATCCCCACCAACTGCTTACGTAACAGTGCTCAGGTTGAGAGGCTTGAGAGCTTCAAGATCTGGGAGTGCACACCTCAAATGGTTTGCCCTGGTCCAACCACTTTGATGTTGCAGACGAAAGAGCTCACTAATATTTCTCCTTCTTTGGACGGCTAAAGAAAGTAGGCACGCCCTCTTTGACCTTCAGTTTTTATTGCTGCACTACAGAAGGCATCCTATCGCGGTCATCCCCGTTTGGTACAGCAACTGTTCTGCCCCGTGGCCACAACGAAGGTCAGGGAGCTGTGCTGAGCTGTGCCCACATCACAGAAACCAGCCACACCCTCCAATGGAATCTGTCTATACTTCTCACTGCCTCAGTAAAGCAACCAGAATAATTAAAGACCCACCCGCTCCCAGACATTCTTTCTTCTCCACCACCCCCCCTTGGGCAGAAGATATAAAAACATGAAAGCAGGTGCCACCAGGCACAAGAACTGCTTCTATCCTGTTGTTAGAAGACTATTGAACAGTTCGCTAGTATAGCAAGATGGACTCTTGACCTCACAATTTAGCTCATTATGACCTTGCAGCTTATTGTCTCCCTGAACTGCATTTTCTCAGTAGTGGTAACATTTTACTTTGCAGTGTCATTGTTTACCTTGTCCTGCCTCTATGCATTGTTGTAGTGAATTGATCGGTAGGATCACAAAGCAAGACAAGTTTTTCACTGTACTTTTATACATGAGACAATAGTAAACTAAGTTTACCAATTTATTTACCAACTGGCAAATTGAGCCACAATTCACACTGGTTTTATGTGTTCTCAGACAAAACTGAAACTTTTATTTGGATGAGAGAATGAGTACGAAGGTAAAACTCTGATGATATTTAAATTATGGTTAAAGCTTAAAGATTGGCTTTATTTGTCATTTGTCCATCATGACATGCAGAGAAATGAGTCCTTTCAAATCGACAAGGAAGTTCACAAGTGTCACCAGGACTCTGGTGCCAGCAAAGCATGCCTACAACTCACCAACACTAACCATACATCTATGGACTATGGGAGGAAACCAGAGGGCCCAGAGGAAACCTCTGTGGCCACAGGAAGTACATAGAAACTTCTTGCTTTTTACAGTCCCTGTTCTTAACAGCTGGTGCTGCGAAGCATTGTCCTAACCGCTACGCTATCGTGCTGTCCTTATTTTCTGATAAGTTCAAAGTTCAAGTTCAGAGTCAACTTATTATCAAAGTCATCATATGTCACCATATACATCACTCAGATTCATTTTCTTGCAGGCATACACAGTAAATCCAGAAAACACAATAGAGTCATTGAAAGACCGCACCCAATGGAACAACCAACCAACATGCAACAGGCAACAAACTGCAAATACAAAAGAAAAAAGCATAATAGTAATCATAATAAATATCAAGAACATGAGATGAACAGTCCTTGAAAATGAGCCCATAGGTTGTGAGAACATTTCAGTGATGGGGCAAGTGAAGTTATTCCCCCCGTGTTCAGGAGCATGATAGTTGAGGGGTAATAACTGTTCCTGAACCTGGTTATGTGGGTTCTGAGGCTCCTGTACCTTCTTTCTGATGGCAGTAGTGAGAAGGGAGTATGACCTGGGGTGGTGGGGGTTCTTGATGATAGATGCTGCTTTCCTGAGATAACGCTTCGAGTAGCTGTGCTCAATGGTGGGGAGGGAATTACCCTTAATGAGCTGTGCCATTTCCACAGCATTTTGTAAGCTTTTCCATACAAGAGCATTGGTGTTTCCATACCAGGCTGTGATGCAGCCAATCAATATACTCTCCACCACACATCTACAGAAGTTTGTCAAAGTTTTAGAAGACATGCCGAACCTTGGCAAACTTCTAAGGAAGTAGAGGTGCTGCTGTGCTTTCTTTATAATGGCATTATGTGCTGGGCCCAGGACAAATAATTAAAATTGTAAAGTATTTGTTTCCAATCCACTTCAAGAAACTTATCTAGAATGGTTCCACTAAATAGCAGAAATGTAGTTTTCTTCCATTGCAGACAAACTTCTGATTGTAACAGCTATTTAACAGGTGTTTTAGGACAACTTTGCTGACCCTCATATAGGGAATGTCATTTATAAGTTACACAACCAGTATGACAGGGTTTACTGATTGTTCATTCATCCACCTCTGCTCTCAAAGTGATGACTTGGTGCAGAAATAACAGCACATTCCTCAACAAATGGGAATTTAACCGTTGATCCATTCTGAATGGCAGTTGCTTTCCAACCCAAATTAGTCAGGAGATTTTCCTCGCAGAAGCAAAGTGTAAAACATTAAATCTAAGTCAAGCAATTTAAGTCAAAAAAGTTACTTTAAATTGCACCTCCTCTGTGGACACTTCCATCAGGGTGGAAGCCAGTAATTATTTTTCCAGACATATAAATTTTGCTTGGCTCATCGTGCTTCATCTACACACATGGAAATTTACTGATAAAATCATAACATCCAATTCAGACAAACTGTATTTATTCACCAAAACAGCGGAAACATCAGCAAGTACATACAGAGTCACAAAATCACAGTAATATATTAAAGCACCACAAATAAGCAACATTAAATGGATTAATGTGGATGACTTTCACCATATATTTTATTTTTAATGCGTGTGTCAAGGAAACAGCCAGATCTATCCCACGTACTAATTGCTGCTTTTGAAGGCAAGTCTTTGGGATGAATTCTTAAGCCTTGTTCCTTTTCAAGTCTTTGAACTCCTTCACACCTGAACACATTTTAGCTCTGTCGGAATGAATTTCAACAGCAACACACACACAAAATGCTGGAGGAACTCAACAAGTTATCTATGATGGGAAATAAAGAGCTGGCATTTCCGGCTGAGAACTTTCATCCGGATGAATTTCATCTTTGACCTTGAGCACCAATGGAAATACTGGGCTCTGGTTACATTGTTTTACTGAAGCCAACCACCAAACATGCTGAAGTATCTTCTATCATCAGCCAATATTCCTGAGTGTACAAGAGAGCACATGTGAGACAGCAAGCTTTGTCAGTGGGCTAAAGAGGCAAACTGCTGAAGATGCCAGGCTATAGACTCTCCTACTATCAAATTGGGGCTACAGACTAGAGACAGATTAGAGACACAACACCTTATATTCCAATAGTCTCCAAGCTAGGCATCAACCTCAATTTCTATAACATCTGGTAATCACACCCCCTCTGTCTCCCCCTCCACTCCCACCCTACCTTTTGTTTTCCATTATCCTTTTGGCCCCTCTATCTTCTATCTTTCCCCTCCCCACCCTCACAACCTGTCATCACCCACATCTTTTTCCCTCTGTTACCCCACCTACTTCCCTTTACTCCATGCTCTATCACATTCCATCTTGCTTAGCCCTTTACCTCTTCCACCTATCACCTCCCAATTCTCACACAACTCCATCTACCTTACCTTCCTTCACCTTGTTACCTGTCATCCGTCACCCACAAGCACATGATCCTCCCCCCCCCCCAATCCCCCCACTCTTTTATTCTGGCATCTGCCCTCTTTTTCTCCAGTCTGGGACCTCAGCCCAAAACGTTGACTATTCATTTCCCGCCCATAGTTGCTGCCTGAGCTGCTGAGTTCCTCCAACATTTTGTGCGAATTGCTCTAGATTTTCAGCATCTGCAGTGTCTCCTGTGGCTCAATCTTCACAGCTTATTTGGGAGTTTGAGGTTCATGGCTGAAACACTTACTGACCACACCAGTATGTTAATTTTTTTAGAACAGTTTGAGTAAAAGAAGCACCAAAGAATTGGGACTGAGCAGCTTACATGGATTGAGAGATGTGATCGATACACTATCTATAAATTCGCCAATGACACCACTAGTATTGATAGAATTTTAGACAGCAACAAGTGGTGCTATAACAACAACCTCAAGCTCAAGACCAGCAAGCCCAAGAAATTGACTGAGTGGACTTCATGAAGGGAAAGTTTGGAGAACACATATCAGTCCTCATTGAGGGGTCAGTGGAGGAAAGGGTGAGAAGGTTCAAGTTCCTGAGCATCAGCATCTCAGAGGATCAACACTGGATCCAACATATCGATGCATTCACAAAGTTCGTTAGGGGATGGCTAAGATTTGCAATGCCAAAGACACTTGAAAGTTTTGATAAATGTTTGGTGGAGGGCATCCTGATTGTTTGCAGTACAGCTTGGTAGGCAAGCTCCAAGAAAGGGTACACAAGAGATTTACGAGAATGTTCCCTGGACTCAGGGGCCTGAATTATAGACAGAGGTTGACCATGCTGGATCTTTATTCCCTGGAGGTTACGAGAATAAGAGGTGACCTCATAGCATAGGAGAATAATAAGACATATGGATAGGATAGATGGTCATAGTCTTATTCCCAGGGTTGGTATTCCAAAACAAGCTCGTTTACAAGAAGGGAAAGACTTCAGAGAGACCTGAAAGGTAACTTCTTTGCCCAGAGGATAATGAATACCAGTAATGGGCTGCCAGAGGAAGTGGTTGAGGAGGATACAATTGCAACATTTGGATAGGTACATGGAAGGCAAAGGCTTTGCGGGTTGTGGACAACCGCGGCTAACAGGGAGAATGCTGTAGTTGTCATAGGCCAGAAAGGCCTGATTCCATGTTGCCTTTCTCTATGACTGTGATACCAATGCGCAGGATTGCAAAAGGCTACACAGCCCTCCTCATCATCAAGGCCATCTTCAGGAAGCAGTGCCTGAAGCAGGTGGTTTCCTTCACCTAGGACCCTCAGCATCCGGAACATGCCCTCTTCTCATTACAACTATCAGGTAGGAGCTACAGGAGCCTGTAAGACTACACTAAAAAAATCCAAAACAGCATCTTCCCCTCCGCTATCAAACCTCTGAACAGTCCATGAGTAATACCCAGCTTGTTTTTTTTTTAAACACTATTATTTCATAATTTATAGTAACTTTATGTCTCTGTACTGTACTGCTGCTGCAAAACAACAGATTTCATGTAATCGGAGTCAGGGATCACGATTCCAATTCTGCCCAGACAAGAACCACCAGGCACTGAGTACTGATTGAACTGAAGTTAAGGCTCCAGTGCTGTCACCACCTCCTACCCGAGCCAGAGGTTGGATATGATCCTCATGTTCTGACCAGGGCAGCTGACTTGCTTCTATCAACTTAGTAAAGTCACGAGCAACAGGAGTGCTACAAAAACCCTTCAGAGTGGATTAATTCCCTCTCCTCCAGGCATCAATGATCTACTCAATTCCCTTCTGATTCATGTCTGTCTTTGGGAAACACAGATCAGATCCAAATTTAAACAAACAGGGTTGGTTACAGATAAGTATGGTCGTTATTGAACCCCCCCAGTGTAGATCAGGGGCTCCCAACCTTTTTTTATGTCACAGAGCCTTACCATTAACTGGGGGGGGTCTGTGCACCCCCTGGTTGGAAACCCCTGCCATAGATGACATAGTAGCGTAGTGGTTAGCACAACGCTTTATAGAACCAGTGTCACAAATTCAACTCCTGGCACTGTCTGTGAGGAGTTTGTACGTTCTCCCCGTGACGGCGTTGGTTTCCTGTGGGTGCTCGAGTTTCCTCCCACAGTCCAAAGACGTACCACTCGGTAGGTTAATTGGTCATTGTAAATTGTACCATAATTAGGCTAGGGTTAAGTCGGGGGCTGCTGGGCAGCATGGCTCAAACGGCCAGAGGGGCCTACGCCATGCTGGATCTCAATAAATTTTTAAAAAATGATTCCCAAATGGAATCCAAGGTAATGGAAAGTGATCTGAGAAATTCCCATTGGAGTCATTACCAATAGTTCACTCTGCACCCTCCCACACCCTCTCCAATCATTCCCCAAGTACCCAGCACGTCCTGATTGATCACTCGAACACACTTGGCCAATCCTCCATGACCAATTACAAGAACGATACAGACTATCCCCATCCCAACCGTCCCATTGCTCCCACCCCAACCCCCACAACCCATAATCCCACCAAAGCCAGCATTTTTCCCCAGAAAGGTTGTTGCAATCATAGATCATGTCTGTAAACAGTGATCAGATCCTGGAAGTGGCCATGCGCTGACTGTTTCAAACCTATTGTACAGTGAGCCATAAGTATGTCAGTTACTAACGAATTCAATAAGAAGAAATGCCTGGAGTGGGAAAGTGCTCAGAATGTGCAACTTATTACTACATTGTCTGCAGTGGAACAAGGCTTATCACAGAGCTGCTGAAGCAAATAGCACAAAAGCATTAAAGGGAGAGCTTGAGATTGAGGTGGAAGAAATAGGCTAGGCTATCTGAAGTAGGCAAGGAGAAAACCATTACACACAACTATCATTGTCTGAGGGGTTGAACAGTCTGTCTCAATGCTGGTAAAAACATAAGGCAATATGTCTATGAAATGTTCTGCAATTTGATGTAGCTGTTCGAGTGGAACAAAGCTTATTCTTTGCCAGCTAGTGAAGTACCTTTAGAAATAAAAGACAAATCTTTTAATTGTGATATTGTAAAGGATTATTTGAAAAATTGAATAATTCTTACGGCACAGTAGTGTCACAGTTAGCGCATTGCTTCACAGTGCCAGCGATCGGAAGATCAGGGTTCAATTCCTGCTGCTGCCTGTAAGGAGCTTGTACGTTCTCCCCATGACTGTTTTGTATGTTCTCCCCGTGACCATGTGGAGTTCGCACGTTCTCCCCATGAGATTGGAGAGAAGTACAGAGGGGATATGCCAGAGGCAAGTCTTTTTACTCAGAGGGTAATGGTGGAGACAGACACATTAGGGACATTTAAGAAACCCTTAGAGAGGCACATGGATGTAAGAAAAACGGAGGGCTATGTTGGAAGAAAGACCTTAGAGTAGGTTAAAAGATTAGCACAACATTGTGGGCCAAAGGGTCTGTACTGTGCTGTAGTGTTCTATATTTTATGTCCTATGTTCAAAGTTTAAAGTCAATTTCTTATCAAAGTCCACAGAAGTTACCATTTTCTACCCTGAGATTCCTTTTCTTGTGGGCATTCACAGTGATTATTCTATCAATCCAAATCCATTAATTCCATCTAATACATGTGACCATACATGCTGCACTGATCTAAACTAACAGTAACCAATGATTATCATTCATTTTGGCGTAATTATAATCCAACCAAACCAGTGGGAAGCTATTAGGGTTGTATTTACCTCCACAATACATCTGGCTCTGGACTGTTCCTTTCTGCACATTTCACCCTGCGTTTGTGATCAATTTATAAACTATCTGTAAAATAAATCTGTAACTCAGTGATGCAGAGCGGAGTCAGGACTCCGGCCCTTCGAGCCACACCGCCCCATCAGCCCCTGACAAACCCGATTAACCCTAACCTAATGACGGGATAATTTACAGTGACCACCCAGCCTACCCAGTACATCCTTGGATGTGTGGGAAGAAACCGGAGGGCCCGGAGAAAACCCACGCATCCCAAGGGGGAGGACTTGCAGGGGCTTCTTCCAGAACGGCAGCGCAATTGAACTCCGAACTCCCAAACGCCCCGGGCTGTATCAGCGACGCGCCAATCTCCACGCCACCGAGGCGCATCAACATTCCTCCTATCGCTGTCAGTGCCCCATGACCAGTGAGCAGGTTAAAACAAAATAAGTTACGAGATCCGCCCACTCGCATTGCTGACACCGAATCGTGTGCAAACACTGAGCTGATTCTGCCGCAAGTTCCTGTTGACAGTGATGTCACCCAACAAGCTCACTCAGGTCCATCTGGGAACAACATAGGCTATTACACTGAACAGAGCTGAGGGAGAGCCGTATTTTTTCAGATGAAGAGTTAAAGGAATCTGGCAGCTGCTGCCTCTCCATGCCAATATTTTTACAAGATTGCTTTAAATATCCTGTTCCAATTTTACTTCTCGACCACCATGACGAAAACAACCTGACTGAAAAAAGTTGGACACAAGATGCTGGAACCCTGGAGCCTTACACACAATGTACTGGAGGAGCTCAACAGGGCAGGCAACAACTATGGATAGGAATGAACAGTCGAAGTTTCAGGCTGAGACCTGTCATCGGGAGGAAGAAGACAGAATAAGAAGGTGGGGGGTGGGGGGAGGAAGAAGCACAAGGTGGCAGGTGGAAGGTGAAACTGGGAGACGGGAGGGGTTGAAGTAAAGAGCTGGGAAGCTGATTGGTAGAAGAGATAAAAGGCTGGAGAAGGGAGAATCTGAGAGGAGAGGACAGAAGACCATGGAAGAAAGGGGAGGGGGAGGAGGACCAGAGGGAGCTGACAGACTGAAAAGAAAGTCCTGATAAAGGTTCTTGGCCCAAAATGTCGACTGTTTATTCACTTCTATAAATGTTTGGCCTGCTGAGTTCCTCCAGTGTTTTGTGTTTGCTGCACTGAATTTCCAGCATCAGCAGAATGACATAAACATGAGAAAGTCTACAGATGCTGAAAATCCAAACAACACCAACAAAATGCAGGTCAGGCAGCATCTACAGAAATGAATATACAGTCAACATTTCGGGCCGAGACCCTCCTTCGGGACTGCAAAGGAAGAGGGAAGACACTAGAATAAAAAAAATGGAGGAAGGGGAAGGAGGATAGCTAGAAAATGATAGATGAAGTCAAGTGGGTGGGAAAGGTAAAGGGCTGGAGAGGAAGGAATCTGATAGGAGAGGAGAGTGGACCATGGAAGAAAGGGAAGGAGGATGGGACCCATGGGGAAGTGACAGACAGACGAGAAGAGGTAAAAAGCCAAAAAGTCTTGTGTTTCTGACCTGGCTCACATTTTGTTGCTCCTTGAGGAAATTTAATATGCAAATTTTGGCTACTGGACTTTCCAATTCATTGCATTTTAAAGTAGCCTTCTCTGGCTGCAAACACCTTGGAATGCCGTATGGTTTTGAAAGGCGCTGTGCAACTGTGAACTTTTCCCTCAGTTGACAAGGTGATTTCAAAGCAGAAAAATAAACTGAGAGAAGGTATTTGCACATAAGACCATAAAACATAGGAGCAGAATTAGGCCTTTTGGCCCATCGTGTCTGTTCTGTCATTACATCATGGCTGATTTATTATCCCCCTTAACCCCATTCTCCTGCCTTCTCCTTGTAATCTTTAATGCCCTTACTAATTAAGAACCTATCAACCTCTTGCTTTAAATATACCCAATGCCGGCCTCCACAGCTATCTGTTTCAATAAATTTCACAGATTCGCCGCTCTCTGTCTAAAGAAATTCTTCCTCATCACTGTTCTAAATGGATGTCCGTCTCATCTGAGGCTGTGCCCTCTGGTCCTAGCTCCCTCACCTAAAGAAATATCCTCTCCACACCCACTCTACCTAAACTTTCAATATTCAATAGTTTCAATGAGATCTACCCCACCCCCACCCCCATTCTTCTGAACTTCAGCAAGTAGCGGCCTGGAGTCATCAAACACAACAGTCTCAGAATTCCTCCAAGCAGTGTGAACTATGTATGTCACAGAAACATACTGTAACCCCCACCTCTCCAACAAGGTTGTGCCATAACATTACATCAATCCTCAGAAACGTTTTACGGTGATTATTAAAAAAATTACTCAACTGCTGTTTACTGGAGTTGTTGCCTTGTTGGCTCAGCAGCTGCAACTAATCTGTTGAGTCTTGCCTTGTTTCCAGATTGTTCTTCAGATGCCACATCTCTCCAGCTCTTGGCACAGTTATCGGTACTCCGCTGCAATCAGTTCCAGGGCTGCTCTGGGCAGCAGTTTCTTTTCAAAGGCCTCATAACATTAGCTAATTTGGTTGTAACAGCCAGCTGCACTGCAGGGTCTACTCATAGAACGTGACTTTCCACTCAACTGTCCTACAATTTGGTTTCAGATTCAGATGTGCATCAAGATATAGAGTGAAAAGTGTCGTCTGCATTAACAACCAACACAACCTAACGATGTGCTAGGGCCAGCCCACGAGTATTACCACGCAGCTATTTTTTTGCCAAACATGCAGCTTTACAACGCTGTTCTCAGTATTTTGTTGTATTTACACAGTTTGTCTTTAGCACATTAGTTGTCTGTCAGTCTTTAAGTGTAGTTTTTCACTGATTCTATTGCATTTATCTGTTCTGCTGTGAATGCCTGCAAGAAAATGAATCTCAGGGTAGTATATGGTGACACGTACTGTACATACTTCAGTAATAAATTCACATTGAATTTTGACGGGAGCTTCTTCAAACTACATGGCTAAATTAATCTATACTCCAAGCCTACCTTGTAACTCTGTGCAAATATGCAGTCCTTCATGCTATGGACACAAAATGGCCACTTTGGTCACGTGCCAGGCGGAAGACCAGAAGGCAAAGCTCAAAGTGTCAAGATCTGCTTTGCAGTTTGCCGAGTGACTGAGACAGGCTAGAGGCATGGGAAAAGAATGTGAAAGACCACAGCCTGACTGATGACAACTGCAATGTAGGAAATCTGTTTCCTATCTGACTGTGGGTGATCTGCTCCCTATCTCTCCCCTTTCAAGGTCTGGGAGTCTGGGGCAGAGGCTGGAGGTTGTAAGTCTGATGTCGGATAGCTTGAGGGTCCGCAGCCAAGGACTAGAGTCCCCGATGCAGCCTGTCCTGGGAATGGAGGGGTCTGTGTGTATGATGGGGTGGGAGGATGGGAAGGGCACTTGTTTTGCTGTTATTGGCGTTGCTGGTTGTGTCATTTTGTATTGTATCTCGTGCCGTTATTTTGAACATTGTGGGCGTACTATGTGAACACAAGAGGTTCTGCAGATGCTGGAAATCCAAAGTAACACACGAGAATGCAGGAGGAGCTCAGCAGATCTATGAAAAGGAGTGAACAGCTGACATTTCGGGCAGAGACCCTTCATCAGGACTGGAAAGGAAGAGAGAAGAAGCTGGGAAGGGGAGGGGTAGGAGTACAAGCTGGCAATGTGATAGGTGAACACAGGAGAATTTGCAGATGATGAAAATCAGAGTAGCAGACACAAAATGCTGGAGGAACTCTGCAGGTCAGGCAGAATCTATGGAAAGGACGAAACAATCACTGTTACTGGCTGAGACTGTGTTGGTGCCAGGATGTGCGCCGACACTTGCCGGCTTGCCTCCTGCGCATCCTTGGTTGACAATGTAAATGACACATTTCACTGTACATTTCCATGTACAAACAAATCTCAGTCTGATTAGGTAACCCTTTTGCCTTTCAACACCCTCCCCAGGAAACAACATAACTTGATACTCCCAACATTTGAGGAATGATTGTGCAACTAAGAGATGTAGAAGACGTAGATGACGATTGTAGAAGATGCTCAAAAAAATATTCCCTCCAAAGTGGGCATAAATGATCCCATGACGCCCTGGTTGATCTTTAAACCCATGAAGAAGATTTGTTAGTGATCGTGACATGTGAATTGGCTGCTATCTATCACTAGAATGACTGCACTTCTAAGATAATTAACTGAAGCATCCCCAGCAGTTCATACCTCATGATTCACCAAAAACAGGAACAATTCGTATGAAAGAGATGAAGTCCCTTCACCATTTTAAGAAAGCTAATTCTATGTCTGAAAGGTACTTGCTGTGTTCCAGAACAGGTAAAATTTCCAGCATTCCCACTCCGCCCAATGGAAACAGAGGGTGCGTCCATGCAGGAATGGCTCTGTTGCCATAGCTATGTCTCAACACCGGCATCCATGAAATGGGAAGGAATCTGACTGAGGAAAGTTAAATCTAGAATGGCATTTAATAAAATGGCACTGTCACATTCACAGGCCTGAATGGGAGAACATCATTGTACTATAAGGATGAATGGTACAACAACAGCATCTAACTCAACATTAACACAACTCAGCATTTGACAAGGTTCCACACGGTAGGCTTATTCAGAAAGTTAGAATGCATGGGATCCAGGGAAGTTTGGTCAGGTGGATTCAGAACTGGCTTGCCTGCAGAAGGCAGAGGGTGGTGGTGGAGGGAGTACATTCAGATTGGAGGGTTGTGACTAGTGGTGTCCCACAAGGATCTGTTCTGGGACCTCTACTTTTCGTGATTTTTATTAACGACCTGGATGTGAGGGTAGAAGGGTGGGTTGGCAAGTTTGCAGACGACACAAAGGTTGATGGTGTTGTAGATAGTGTAGAGGATTGTCAAAGATTGCAGAGAGACATTGATAGGACGCAGAAGTGGGCTGAGAAGTGGCAGATGGAGTTCAACCCGGAGAAGTGTGAGGTGGTACACTTTGAAAGGACAAACTCCAAGGCAGGGTACAAAGTAAATGGCAGGATACTTGGTCATGTGGAGGAGCAGAGGGATCTGGAGGTACATGTCCACAGATCCCTGAAAGTTGCCTTACAGGTAGATAGGGTAGATAAGAAAGCTTATGGGATGTTAGCTTTCATAAGTCGAGGGATAGGGTTTAAGAGTCGTGATGTAATGCTGCAGATCTATAAAACTCTGGTTAGGCCACACTTGGAGTACTGTGTCCAGTTCTGGTTGCCTCACTATAGGAAGGATGTGGAAGCATTGGAAAGGGTACAGAGGAGATTTACCAGGATGCTGCCTGGTTTAGAAAGTATGCATTATGATCAGAGATTAAGGGAGCTAGGGCTTTACTCTTTGGAGAGAAGGAGGATGAGAGGAGACATGATAGAGGTGTACAAGATAATAAGAGGAATAGATAGAGTAGATAGCCAGCGCCTCTTCCCCAGGGCACCACTTCTCAATACAAGAGGACATGGCTTTAAGGTAAGGGGTGGGAAGTTCAAGGGGGATATTAGAGGAAGGTTTTTTACTCAGAGAGTGGTTGGTGCGTGGAATGCACTGCCTGAGTCAGTGGTGGAGGCAGATACACTAGTGAAGTTTAAGAGACTACTAGACAGGTGTACGGAGGAATTTAAGGTGGGGGGTTATATGGGAGGCAGGGTTTGAGGGTTGGCACAACATTGTGGGCCGAAGGGCCTGTACTGTGCTGTACTATTCTATGTTCTATGTTCTATGTTCTATTAGCAAAACCAAAGAGTTGATTATTGCCTACAGGAGGATGAAACCAGTCCTCATCTGGGGATCAGAGGCAGAGAGGGACATTAACTTTAAACTTCTCAGCATTATCATTTCCGAGGATCTGTCCTGGTCCAGCACATTCTTGCCATTACAAAGAAGGCAAGGCAGCGCCTCTATTTGCTTAGGGGTTTGCGAAGATTTGGCATGTCATCTCAATCTTTGAGAAACACAATGGAGAGTATATTGACTGGTTGCATCACTGCCTGGTATGGGAAACATCAATGCTCTTGAGCTGAAAAGCCTGAAAAAAGCAGTGGATGCAGTCCAGTCCATCACAGATAAAGCCCTGCCTGCCCCATTGAGCACAAATACAAGAAGTGCTGCCGCAGGGAAGTAGCATCCATCATCAAGCCCCTTCCCCACTGCCCAGGCCGTGCTTTCTTCTTGCTTTTGCCAGCAGGAAGTATGTACTGCCTTTATTCCCCACCACCAGATTCAGGAAATGTTAATAGCCCTTAACCATTAAGCTCCTGAACCACACGGATAACTCACCCCAACACTGAACTAATTTTATGAGCTATGGCCTCACTTTCAGGGATTCTACAACAATGTTATGATGTTGTTTTTCTCTTTGAACTTGCACAATTTGTTGTCTTGTGCCCATCGGCTGGTTGTCCATCTTTGTCCAAAATCTCCAAGAGCTTTGAACATTGTACATTCAAAGATTAGTTTTTTTCCAATTGCTTTGCAGACATAAATTTTCAGGTGAAGCTATTTTTTATTTTATTTTGTATTGCCCTGCACTGCTGCCACAAAATGACAAATTTTACAGCATATATCAGTGATAATAAACCTGATTCTGATTTTCTGTAACACCATGTGGAGCTGCCACTACATGCATAAAGAAATACAAGTTGAAAAAACCTGTATATAGTAACTTTTTCTCCCCCGTTTCTGAATGAGTTTACTTATTTATTTATTTGTTTGTTTTATTTGGAGGTAAGCACAAAACAGGCCCTTCCGGCCCTTCGAGCCACACTGCCCAGCAACCCATCTATTTAACCCTAGCCTAATCACAGGACAATTTACAAAGACCAACTAACCTATAACCGGTTTGTCTTTGGGTTGTGGGAAGAAACCAGAGCACCCAGAGGAAACCTATGCGGTTCATGGGGAGGATGTACAAACTGCTTACAGTCAGCGCCAGAACTAAACTCCAAACTCCAGAACGCCCTGAGCTGTAACAGCACCACACTAATCACTACTCTACAGTGACCCCCTAGTCTCAGATTTCTTCTTTTTTTTGTTTGCAATTTGCAAATACTGTAATGGTGAATTTTCACTATCAGGACTGGTGTAACACCGAGGTCACCTATACTTTCTATAATGAGCAGTTGCGAAGGAGACATACAAATCTGCAGATTCTCTCAACTTCTACTTGGTTTGAAACTTTTGTTATGTATTCATTTCTTAGCCACTCTGTTACATTGCTACCATTCAAGTCTGATTCTGAAGCATCTGTACAACCCCTGGCTTATTACTGGAATGGACACTTCCCACAATACACTACACACCCTGAACTCTCTCGATTTAAGTCACTTATAACAACTTGTGGGCCCTACCCAGCATCTGATTGAGTTTTAGATCCTGACCTTCTCTCCCCTGTATAATGTCACATATCTCCACAACCCAACTTTTCATTCCCCAACTCCAAACGTCATCAGCCTCTGTTCCAAATGTTTACTTATCTCTTTAGAAATACACCATGGTACCAGGCCCTTCCAGCCCAATGAACCCGTGCTGGCGAATGACACCCATGACCAATTCATCCACTAACCTGTTCACCTTTGGAATGTGGGAGAAAACCAGAGCACCTGGGGAAACCTCCGCAGTCATGGGCAGAACATACAAACTCCTCGCAGAGAGGAGCGGGAATTGAACCCAGGTCACTGGCGCTGGAATAGTGTTACACTAACTCATTAGCTAACGTGCCACCCTACCTGTGGGCATATAACTATTTCCAAAACTGGTTTATTTTGGCCTTGTTTTAATCACTGAGGTTACAACATGTGGAATGCTTTGAATAAAGAAAGCTTTAGTGCCACAGAGTTTACACTGTGAGGACATATTTAACCCTGCTGATAAATGCTAATATTATTCTCCATGTACCTCTTTCCGGCCTGCTTCATTTGTACCTTCCTTGTTCAGCAATCCATGCTATTGACATCAAACAACTAGTCAAAGCACAGCGCAGGACTTCTCTTAAGAATTACATGCAAAGCCTTGTATCCTCTGGGGCCAGGAGCAAAAAGTACTTACACTTCAAAGAAGGCAGGTTGCCCAGAAATTCTCTTAACAAATCAGTGCAGAGTCTACTTCAGCTGAAACGTTCTCATTTCAAAAGACTGCAACACCCTGACACTGATGGAACGATCAGGAACTCCCTTCAATCATCAGGCTCCTGAGCTACTGTGGATAACTTCACTCACCTCAAGACTGAACTGATTCCACAACCAGTGGGCTCACTTTCAAGGACTCTACAATCTTTTTTCAATCTATTTATATATTTATTTATTTGTTGCATTTGCACAGTTTGCCTTCTTTTGCAGATTTGCTATTGGTTGTTATTTGCGTGAAGTTTTTCATGGATTCTATTGTATTTAGTTTCATAGAAAAGTACAGCTCAGAAACAGACCCTTCAGCCCATCTAGCCCTTCAGCCCATCTAGCCCATGCTAAGCATTTAAACTAGCTACTCCCATCAACCTGCACTGGGACCATAGCCCTCTATATCCCTACCATCCCTGTGCCTATCCAAACTTCTGTTAAACATGGAAATTGAACCTGCGTGCACCACTTCCACTGGCAGTTTGTTCCACACTCTCACCACCTTGAGCGAAAAAATTTCCGCTCATGTTCCCTTAAACATTTCACCTTAACCCAAGAGCTCTAGTTGCAGTCTCACCCAACCTCAGTGGAGGTTTCTCTGTTCTACCGTGAAGGCCTTCGAGAAAATTATTCTTTGGATAGGATATGGTGCAATATAAGTACTTCGATAACAAACTTGCTTTGAGCTGTTCACTAATCATGTCCAAAACTTGGAGAATAACCAAGATACTTCCAAGTGTGCCAATGCTTTTGTGTAGGTGTCTGTCCAAGTCGCCCACACTTAACAGGAGAAAAATATTCAAGATTCAAGATTGTTTGTCATTCTTCAGAACGCAAGTGTAAAAGAGAATCAAATGACTGTTACATAAGGGTTTCTGGAATTTCTGGAAGAACGCAGCAAAGATTTTGGAAAGAATTGTTCAGATCAGGGCTACAGTTGAATGCAGTGACTCCTTTTTAGTTTACCATGTTCTCCCTTTTGACAACGTTCAGGACTGGTTCACTTGAAGGAAGGGTTCCCAACCTTTTTGTATGCCATGGACCCCTACCATTATCCGAGCGGTCCATGGACCCCAGTCTGGGAACCCCTGACTTAAAGAGGCAACCTCAACAGCCGAAACAAACCGATCTCTACAAGTTAGTAACATACCCTGAACAAAGGAAACCTGGCTCCACCGTGTTGTCTCCACCCCTCACCCCCAACCCCACCCACAAAAAAAGACCTGAAATCACTGTTGATGCCAATTCGTTTAGTCATCTCCTCTGCGTTGTGCAACTTTTGCTAGTCTTAACTTTAAAAACGTATGCTGGAACGGGCGAGGGGGAACGGGGTGTTGGATGAAACTCGTTGGGAAATGAGAACACTCCGGGAATGCAGACAATCTGGGTTACTCGAAGAAGTCATTGGTACAGTCTCAACGGGGCAAAGGGCTTGCCCGAGCCTGTCAGAGCGCAGCGCAAGGGGAAGGAACTCTGCTACCAGGTCTGTTATTGCTTATGTCTTCATCCATCCACACTTCAGAACAGATGGAAAACCACACCAGACTGCAACTGGCCAAGAGCTGTCGGTCTCTGACGCCTTGGGCTACAGTTACTCGCTATTAAAATATTAACAGCAGTCAACAAAACATATACCCCGGGAGGACATACGAACACACACGAAAAATTAAAATATTTGAGCGACTACGCCTTCGACCATGTTATGCTGCGAGTGTTTTTAAATGCAATGATTAAACAGTTCTTGGGCTCGTAAAGACTTACACACTTCTCATTTCTTAGTTGAACGCGGAGATGGAAAGAAAATCCCGAAAACATTCTGCTAGGTGACACACAGGCAAAAACAGCGGCTGACACGCTTGTCAGCAATCACTGACAAAAACGGGAAGTTACGGATGTTCTGGAAACATGCTGCGGATAAGACAGGTCCAGCGGACGGGAGAGAGAAGGATTGGGCAAGGCTATGGAACCAAATCCATTCACCGCGATCGGACTCCCTCCCTGATTTCTGACTACCAGGAAGCCCTGCCTGAGATTTCAAACAGCTGATTCTCCATCTACAGCTCTCCATTAACAGGGCTTCCCGTTCAGTCCCTCTCAGTCCACCGCTCTTCCTCACCTTCAGCCGGAATACTCCGCAGCTCTCGCCGATCTCTGACACTGTCAGGTTCCTCTTGCGCTCTGTTCCTGATTCTAAAATCTCCAGAAATCTCACTCAGCTGCCACGTGGTGATCCGCCTTCCAAGTGCCACATTTCTCCTAATAAATCCTTCCTCCCGATACAACTGGAAGCAGGCGCGTTTCGTAGGCGTCTGCTGCAAGGTGCTGGGGAACTCGGCCTGTCGGACAGCATCTGTGGAGGGAGATGGGTAGCCGTCATTTCCGGTCGAGACCCTTCATATGAGCATCCAAAGCAAATTTATTAACAAAGTACGCGCTGTATATATCACTACACACTACTGTGAAATTCACTTTCTTGCAGGCATTCACAATAAAGCAAAGAAATACAACCGAATCAGTGAAAAAACACCCACAAACCAAGATTAATAATCGATGTGCAAAAGAAGATAAACTACAAATAAGTAAATAAATAATACTGGGAACATGAGTTGCAGTAGTGCCCCTGAAAGTGATTCCATGCATTGTGGAATCTGCTTAGTGATGAGGTAAGTGATGTTATCTACACTGGTTCATGAGCCTGGTAGTTGAAGGGTAATTGTTCCTGAACCTGGTGGTGTGGAACCTAAGGCTCCTGTATCTTCTCCCCAATGGCAACGGTGAGAAGAGAGCGTGGCCTGGATGGTGGGGGTCCTTGATGACGGATGCTGCTTTCTTATGGCAATGCTTCTTGTAGATCCCTGACCCTTTCCCACCATAGGTGCTGCCCGACCCACCGAGTTCCTCCAGCAGTTTGTTTGCTGCTGCGGGTCCCAGCCTCGGAAGTTTCTTCTATCTTGCCCCTGTTGAAGGAACCCAGTGGGTCGGGGACAAGCGATTCGGCAGGTGCCATAAATTCAGAGCAACAGACACAAAATGCTGGAGGAGCTCAGCAGGTTAGGCAACAATCGACATTTTGGGCCGAGTCCTGATGAAGGGTCTCCACCTGAAACAATGACTGTTTATTTCCTTCCATAGAAGCTGCGTGACCTTCTGCTTTCCTCCAACATTTTATGTCAGTGGGTATGGAGTGAAATGTGCACAGGAGTCCAGATGAATGGCCTCAACTTAAAACGAGAACTGTCCACTTCCATTTACAGATACTCCTTGACCTACTGAGTTCCTAAACTTTCATGTATTCATCCAGATTCCAGTATCTGCACTCTTGTGTGCCCCCCAGGAAACATCCACAATTATGATGGTGGATTATATTCTGTAAAGCAAACTATCCCTATTTAACCCATTGCCTTGCTAAACTTGTATCTGGTTGTCTGTGCTTGAGAAGGACAATAGAAGGTTATAACTATATTAACTATAAGCAATATCCAACTTCATAGAGGCTCCCAGCAAGAAGGCCCTTTAGCCCACTGACTCTGTGCTGACACATTTACACTATACTAACGGGGGTCATTATCTCTACACCAACACGCTAGGGATAATTTACAACGACAACTAATTCAGCAGCCCAACTGTCTTCTGGGTATGAGAGGAAGCCCACATGGAGAACTTGCAAACTCCACACAGACAGGACCTGGGATTCTGGCACTGTGAGGCAGTAGCTCTACTAGCTATGTCACCATGTCATGCTTTCCAGGACCAGAAAGCCCCTGTGTCGCTGATGTTGCTCTGGGAATGGGCACTGATGTTGGTTTGCCAATCCTGCTAATGGAATGTCAGTACTTTGCAGAGACAGATACAGTCATACTTCTCCTGTGCATTAACAAAGCCAAATGTATGTCCAGTGTCTCTTATGTAAAAGATTGAGCGATTAACTTTATTTACCACAAGTACATAGCTTCAGAGAAAAGTACAGCAGAGAAAACAGGCCTTTCAGCCTGAGGCATGTACATGGAAACATATAAACACATATTGAAATGTGTCACCCGTGTCAATGACTGAGGATGTGCCAGGGGCAGCCCAGAGGTGATGCCATTCTTCTGGTGCCAACATAGCATGCTCACAGCTTGCTAGCCCTTTCTAACCTGCACATCTTTGGGAGAAAACACATGCCGTCATGGGGAGGACATACTGTACAAGCATCTGATAGATAGCGGTGAAAGATAAAGCACAATTAGGGTCTCTGACACTATGAGGCGTTACACCAAACACTATGCTAGCCGCTGCATTGCTGCACAGGAAGCCACAGGCTCGATGCCTTGATGTTCAGATGCTGGACGGTTGCTCTGGTAGATGACAGGCAGTGATGCAGCTAGTTGTTGATGTACATCCCTACTCAGAGGTGACTCCCGAGGTTTGAGATGTAGCAGATTTTTGGGACATCATTGTTGCAATAGTTCAAAGTTCAAAGGAAATTTATTATCAAAGTACATATGCTTATGTTAACACATACTAACTTGTGATTCACTTCCTTGTAGGTATTTACAGCAGAAAGGAAATAAAATAAAATTATATGCAAAAATCTATACATAAACAAAGACTGTCAAGCAATCAATGTACAAGGGAAGCAATACTGCACATATAAAAATAATAGTGAGAACATGAGCTGTAAAGAGTCCTTAAAAATGAGCCTGTAGGTTGTAGAATCAGTTCAATGTTGAGGTGAGTGAAGTTATCAATGACGGTTCAGGAGCCTGATGACTGTAGGGCAATAGTTGTTCATGAGCCTGGTGGTGTGGGACCCAAGGCTCCTTTACTACTTCCTGCCTGTTGGTAGTAGTGAGAAGAGGGCATGGCCTGGGGGGTGGGGATGGTCTTTGATGATGGGTGCTGCTTTCTTGTGGCAGTTTTCCATGTAACTGTATGCAATGGTGGGGAAGGTTTTGCCTGTGGTGGAACTGTGTGGACCGCTTCCTAAACACAAGAAATTCAGCAGAAGCTGGAAATCCTGAACAACATACACAACACTCTGGAGGAACTCTGCAAGTCAGACTATATCCATGAAGGGGTATAAATAGCCTCGGCCCAAAATGTTGACTGTTTATTTCCTCCCATTGAAGCTGCTGTATTTGCTGAGTTCCTCCAGCATTTTGTGTGAGGACCATCACCTTTGCCTTTCCATACGAAGCTGTGATGCTACAAATTAGGATGCTCTCACCTGACTGTGAGGAGTTTGTACATTCTGTCATTGACTGCGTGGGTTTCCTCTGGGTGCTCCAGTTTCCACCCAGGTTCCAAAGAAATACAGTTAGGGCTAGTGATATTGTGGGCTTGCTATGCTGGCGTTGGAAGTGTGGCAACACTTGTGCGTTGCCGCCAGCACAGTCCACAGACTGCGTTAGCTGTTAACACAAAACAACAATGTTCGTTGCCATTGCCAATGTTTTAGCTTACATGTGATAAATATAGATAATCTTCTTTAAAGCTCTGGTAACATACCGTTGCCTGAATCGCACCTGCACTAGAACTGGATATGCTGTGGACTCCTCAGGGACAATCATAGCTTGCACAACACTGTAGAGCAGGTTGAGAATGGGAACAGACTTTCTTAGACAGCAATATTACGCTTTGCAGAAGGAAACAGAAAACGATACTCTCCTGCTTTCAATAAATCAAACGGAAATATTCTGTCATAACTTTGAAATAACGTTCTAACAAATCCATAGGGTTGTAAGTTTTTATCAAACTTTTGAAACAGATATAAGATTAATTAAACATAGTTCTAATTTTAAATTATCAATTGATATTGTAGAGAAGTATTCTATGAATTGCTGACATCGCCGCTCTTTATTTTAACTTTTTAAGTACATAGATGGAATCTGATTATTATGCTGCCGTTCGTTTTGATAAATTACGGTAGTAGAAAGCCGCTTCAGTCATTGCCTTGACATCGAATCGTGTATCACTGCACGCTCACACAAACAGGGACTGCTAGCGCTGAGAGTGTGAAGCCAATCCATATTCAGAATGCTTCCTAATCTTTATTGAAATATTACCTTGTATTAGTCTTATAGGTAAATGTTTTCATCGCCGATTTATTGTATTTTACTAAACTGCAGTCCTTGTCCGATATTAATACGTGCACATGAAAAACACTGCAGATATGGGGATTCGGAACTTGAAAAACAAACAGAAAATTCTGGAACTGCCCAGCACTTCGCGCAGCGATGTTGGAAAGAGAAACGTTCCTGCTTTGTCATCTGTTTAGTCCTTTAGTCTCTGCTATTCAGGACCGCGCTCTTCTGCCTGTATTTGCTTAAGACTTCCAGCCGCTCCATTCAGAGTTAGAAGTCTGCGGCTCGTCGGCTGCTGGGGCTTGGGTGAAAAAAAACTCGGTCGGCTGGCGTTACTGTGTGTACATTCCCACACATTCCCACCAACAGCGATGTGACCAGGACCAGATATTATATTTCATGAAGTATAAATGTTAGCTGAAATGTAATAGCTATCCTGTCCTTTGAAATGAGTAAGTACGGTGTATCATTTACATCTCCCTGAGAGAGCAAACAACGTCCGTCAGGAGGAAAATACCTGCGGTAACTTGCGCTCCCTCAGTCCTGCTCAGTCTAGACCTCGTGCTCATTTTTGTTTAGAATAATACTTGAACTTACAATCCTAGTTAGAATTGGGAAAGTTAATCAAAGATTAGCTTTATTTGTCACACGTATATAAAACATAGGGTGAAATGCTCCTTTGTGTCAACCACCAACACGGTCTGAGGATGGACTGGGAGCGGTTCGCAGGCGTTGCCATGCTTCCATCACCGACATAGAATGCCCACAACTCAGTAACCCCTCGTCAGCATCCATCCTTGGAATGTGGGAGCACCCAGAGGAAATCTGCATGGTCACGGGGAAAACATGCAACCTCCTTACAGAGAACAGCAGGGATCGAGCCCCAATCAGTGATCGCTGGCGCTGAAAACCGATTGCTCTACCGTGTCTCCAGCATTTGGCCGTGATAACATTTAGTCCTGATGGGGGGTCTCAGCCCAAAACGGCAACAATCCATTTCCTTCCGTAGATGCTGCCCGCCCTGCTGAGTTCCTCCAGCATTTGTGTGGGTCGCTCCAAATTTCCGGCATCTACAGAATCTCTTATCCAGCTGTAATCATTTCTTTTACTTTATAACACATGGTCAGTATTATTTACTGTATTTATTTATATATTATTATTATTGCATTTGCACCAGTTGTCTTCTTTTGCACATTTGTTGTTTGCGTGTAGTTATTCATTGATTCTATTGTATCCATTTATTCCACTGTGAATGCCTGCAATAAGATTGAATAGGTTAGGACTTTTTTCCCTGGAACGTAGAAGAATGAGAAGAGATGTGATACAGCTATACAAAATTATGAGAGGTATATTATAGATAGGGTGAATGCAAGCAGGCTTTTTCCACTGAGCTTGGGTGGGTCTACAACCAGAGGTCATAGTTTAAGGGTGAAAGGTGAAAAGTTTAAGGGGAAAACATGAGGGGAAACTTCTTCCCTCAGAGGGTATTGAGAGTGTGGAATGAACTGCCAGCACAATTGGTGCATGCAAGGTTAGTTTCAACATTTGGGAGAAGTTTTGGTAGATACGAGGTTGGTTGGGGTATGGTGGGCCATGGCCCTGGTACGGGTCAATGGGAGTAGACAGTGTAAATGGTTCAGCATGGACTAGTTGGGCCAATGGCCTTTTTCTCTGCTGTACTTCTCCATGACTCTGTAACTTTATGACTCTAAATGAATCTCAAGATCATATATGGAACATACGTACAAATACTTTGATAATAACGTTACTTTGAATATTGTTTTTTTTGTTAATACCATTTTATTCTCCTCTTATTGGTGAGCTTTCATGACCTAAGTGTATCTGCAGTCACATTGCCCAGGTGACTATTTCAGGTGAATAATAACAAGCTGAAAAATTGTAATAACTTTGCAAAATCCCTGAGTAATCCTGTGTTCCCTAACTTGTGAAAACATGATCTTGTGTGTTGTTCCTCCATCTTTATCAAGAGCAGCCCGATAAAGGCCAGAATTGAACCCGCTACTCTTTGGCACTCTCTTAAGCACCCAAATCTTGAGCGTAAAGTTTAACACTTTTATATCATACTGTGCTCTGCCACCGTGCGTTGGGATATCAGCTGGTATCTAATGGATCACTCCGTAACACGCTAAAGTATTTTGTTTCTGAATGGATTCTCTCGGAGGTAAGATTCCCTAATTTCAGCGATGAATGAAGATCGTGCGCCATGGTAGTGCAGCGGTTAGTGTGATTCTATTACCATTTGGGGCATTCCGGAGTTCGGAGTTCAATTTTGGTGCCATTCTGTAAGGAGTCTCTGTACGTCCTCCCTGTGGATTGCGTCAGTTTTCCCAGGTGCTCCAGTTTCCTCCCACAGTCCAAAGACATACCAGGTGGGCTAACTGTTCATTGTAACTTGTCCTGTGATGAGGTAAGGGTTGTCAGGTCGCTGGGGCAGTGCGGCCCAAAGGGACAGAGGTGCCCGCTCCATGCAGTATCACTAAGTAAAATAAATAACTTTCTGTACCCTCTTTAAGACCATAAGACAAAGGAGCAGAAGTAGGCCATTTGGCCCATTGAGTCTGCTCTGCCATTTTATCATGAGCTGATCCATTTTCCCATTTAGTCCCACTTCCCCGCCTTCTCACCATAACCTTTGATGCCCTGGCTACTCAGATACCTATCAATCTCTGCCTTAAATACACCCAATGACTTGGCCTCCACTGCTGCCCGTGGCAACAAATTCCATAGATTCACCACCCTCTGACTAAAAAAATTTCTTCGCATTTCTGTTCTGAATGGGTGCCCTTCAATCCTTAAGTCATGCCCTCTCATACTAGACTCCCCCGTCATGGGAAACAAGTTTGCCACATCCACTCTGTCCATGCCTTTCAACATAGAAATGTTTCTATGAGGTCCCCCCTCATTCTTCTAAACTCCAAGGAATACAGTCCAAGAGTGGACAGACGTTACTCATATGTTAACCCTCTCATTCCCGGAATCGTTCTCGTGAATCTTCTCTGTACCCTCTCCAACGTCAGCACATCCTTTCTTAAATAAGGTGACCAAAACTGCCCACAGTACTCCAAGTGAGGTCTTACCAGCACCTTGTAGAGCCTCAACATCACATCCCTGCTCCTATACTCTATTCCTCTAGAAATGAATGCCAACATTGCATTCGCCTTCTTCACCACCGACTCAACCTGGAGGTTAACCTTAAGGGTATCCTGCACGAGGACTCCCAAGTCCTGTTGCATCTCAGAACTTTGAATTCTCTCCCCATTTAAATAATAGTCTGCCCCCTTACTTCTTCTGCCAAAGTGCATAACCATACACTTTCCAATATTGTATTTCATTTGCCACTTCTTTGCCCATTCTTCCAATCTATCCAAGCCTCTCTGCAGACTCTCCATTTCCTCAGCACTACTGGCCCCTCCACCTATCTTCGTATCATCAGCAAACTTAGCCACAAAGTCATCTATTCCATAATCCAAATCGTTGATGTACAATATAGAAAGAAGCGGTCCCAACACAGACCTCTGTGGAACACCACTGGTAACCGGCAGCCAACCAGAATAGAATCCCTTTATTCCCACTCTCTTTATAGATTTAAAAGACCTGTAAAGCCTCTTGTCATTTTATATACCTCCACTGGATTTCCTCTCAGCCTCCTCCACTCTAGGGGAAACAAACCCATCTGATCCAGTCTCTCCCCAGGCCTGAAATCCTCCAATCCAGGCAATTTCCGGGTGAAGTTCTCTGCATTCTCACCAGCACAAGCATGTTTTCTACAGTGTGTTGTCCAGAACTGCGCACCATACACGGCACAGTCTAGCCACTGTCTTTTTAATCTGCAAGATAACACCCACACTTCTATATTCTGTTTCCTGACCTAAGAATGCAAGCACGCCACAAGCCTTCTTCACTACCCTAACTAACAATATTACCGTTTTCAAGGAACTAAGTACTGTGTAAAAGTCTTAGGTATATATCTAGGGTGCCTAAGGCTTTTGCACAGTACTGTAGTAATTTAATGTATTACACTGTCCTGCTACTGCAAAAAAAACCTAATTTCATGACATGTGAGTGGTGATAAATCTTATTCTGATATGGGTTTTTATTGTGGACTGAGAATGGGAAGGGGACAGGAAAAGGACAATTGTGGCTGTGAAAAGGAGAAGGGAGAGAGGAGGGAGCAGGACAGAAGCCAAACCTGCTATTAAACAGGGGAAAAAATAACATTCTTTGCTTCTTTGGTGCTTATAAATTGCCTTAAAGATGCTGTGTTATAAGGTTAACAGATAAAATTGCTTTAAACCACAGGAGTTTGTCAAATTTCCTTTTCCCTGTGTATATTGTTCAAATCTATTTCTTCAGCCAGCTACTGAATATTTCACACTTGAATACTACATGAAGTAACGCTGAATACAATTTTGGTCAAAGCTATAATTAGCACCTTCTCAGTTGAAGAGAAAAGGGAGATGCGGTGTATTGTCACACATGCTATGAATTAATCAGGATGTATTCTCTGCGGTGTGTGGCAATGTGACAGCTCAGGTTCCTGACAGTTCCAGACATTTGATCATTTCAGTGAATTTTGAATGAAGTTTGCGGAAGAAATTTGTGTGCCCTCCCCATGACCTCATGGATTTCCTCTGGGTGCTGTGGATTCCTCCAACGTTCCAAAGATAAACAGGTTAATAGCTTAATTGATCACATGGGTGTAATTGAGCCAAAAAGGTCTCCAACCACGCCAGGTCTCCAAATAAAGAATGAAGTTACTTAGGGCTAACAGGGATTGCTGGACGGCACAGCTTGAAGAAACAGAAGGGCCTATTCTGCACTGTATCTCGATAACAATAATACTAATAGAAGGATCTAGTGATTTCCTGGTGTATATGACGCATACACTCCTCTTCTCAATTGTGGCTGGAAGGCTGAGAAGAGTTTAGGCAGCATAATAATATAAGTACAAAGTACCCTATGATCGTTCCCCTCAGTAATAGGCATACTGTTTGGAGGAGACAAACTACCACTGCAAAGCTGCAGTGACCAGGTCTTAAGAACATAGAACATAGTACATACTGTACAGCACAGTACAGGCACTTCGGCCCACATTGTTATGCCGACCCTCAAACCCTGCCTCTCATATAACCCCCCACCTTAAATTCCTCCATATACCTGTCTAGTAGTCTTTTAAATTTCACTAGTGTATCTGCCTCCACCACTGACTCAGGCAGTGCATTCCATGCACCAACCACTCTCTGAGTAAAATCCCTTCCTCCAATATCCCCCTTGAACTTCCCACTCCTTACCTTAAAGCCATGTCCTCTTGTATTGAGCAGTGGTGCCCTGGGGAAGAGGCACTGGCTATCCACTCTATCTATTCCTCTTAATATCCTATATACCTCTATCATGTCTCCTCTCATCCTCCTCCTCTCCAAAGAGTAAAACCCTAGCTCCCTTAATCTCTGATCATAATGCATACTCTCTGAACCAGGCAGCATCCTGGTAAATCTCCTCTGTACCCTTTCCAATGCTTCCACATCCTTCCTATAGTGAGGCAACCAGAACTGGACACAGTACTCCAAGTGTGGCCTAACCAGAGTTTTATAGAGCTGCATCATTACATCGCGACTCAAACTCTATCCCTTGTCTTATGAAAGCTAACACCCCATAAACTTTCTTAACTACCCTATCTACCTGTGAGGCAACTTTCAGGGATCTGTGGACATGTACCCCCAGATCCCTCTGCTCCTCCACACGACCAAGTATCCTGCCATTTACTTTGTACTCTGCCTTGAAATTTGTCCTTCCAAAGTGTACCACCTCACACTTCTCCGGGTTGAACTCCATCTGTCACTTCTCAGCCCACTTCTGCAACCTATCAATGTCTCTCTGCAATCTTCGACAATCCTCTACACTATCTACAACACCACCAACCTTTGTGTCGTCTGCAAACTTGCCAACCCACCCTTCTACCCCGACATCATGGTTGTTAATAAAAATCATGAAAAGTAGAGGTTCCAGAACCAATCCTTCTGGGACACCACTAGTCACAATCCTTCAATCTGAATGTACTCCCTCCATCATGACCCTCTGCCTTCTGCTGACAAGCCAATTCTGAATCTACCTGGTCAAACTTCCCTGGATCCCATGCCTGCTGACTTTCTGAATAAACCCTACCATGTGGAACCTTGTCAAATGCCTTACTAAAATCCAGATAGATCATATCCACTGCACTACCTTCATCTATATGCCTGGTTACCTCCTCAAAGAACTCTATCAGGCTTGTTAGACACGATCTGCCCTTCACAAAGCCATGCTGACTGTCCCTGATCAGACCATGGTTCTCTAAATGCCCATAGATCCTTTCTCTAAGAATCTTTTCCAACAGCTTTCCCACCACAGACGTAAGGCTCACTGGTCTATAATTACCCAGACTATCCCTACTAACTTTTTTGAACAAGGGGACAACATTTGCCTCCCTCCAATCCTCCGGTACCATTCCCATAGACAATGAGGACATAAAGATCCTAGCCAGAGGCACAGCAATCTCTTCCCTCACCTCGTGGAGCAGCCTGGGGAATATTCCGTCAGGCCCCGGGGACTTATCCGTCCTAATGTATTTTAATAACTCCAACACCTCCTCTCCCTTAATATCATCATGCTCCAGAACATCAACCTCACTCATATTGTCCTCACCATCATCAAGTTCTCTCTCATTGGTGAATACCGAAGAGAAGTATTCATTGAGGACCTCGCTCACTTCCACAGCCTCCAGGCACACCTTCCCACCTTTATCTCCAATTGGTCCTACCTTCACTCCTGTCATCCTTTTGTTCTTCACGTAATTGAAGAATGCATTGGGGTTTTCCTTTACCCTACTCACCAAGGCCTTCTCATGCCCTATTCTTGCTCTCCTCAGCCCCTTCTTAAGCTCCTTTCTTGCTACCCTATATTCCTCAATAGACCCATCTGATCCTTGCTTCCTGAACCTCATGTATGCTGCCTTCTTCCACCTGACTAGATTCTCCACCTCACTTGTCACCCATGGTTCCTTCACCCTACCATTCTTTAACATCCTCACTGGGACAAATTTATCCCTAACATCCTGCAAGAGATCTCTAAACAACGACCACATGTCCATGGTACATTTCGCTAAAAACATCATCCCAATTCACACCCACAAGTTCTAGCCTTATAGCCTCATAATTTGCCCTTCCCCAATTCAAAATTTTCCTGTCCTGTCTGATTCTATCCTTTTCCATGATAATGTTGAAGGCCAGGGAGTGGTGGGCACTGTCCCCCAGATGCACACCCACTGAGAGATCTATGACCTAACACAGTTCGTTACCTAATATTAAACCTAGTATGGCATTCCCCCTAGTCGGCCTGTCAACATACTGTGACAGGAATCTGTCCTGGACACACTTAACAAACTCTGTCCTGTCCAAACCCTTGGAACTAATCAGGTAGCAATCAATATTAGGGAAGTTAAAGTCACCCATGATAACAACCCTGTTATTTTTGCACGTTCACTGGAATATTGCAAATGTTACTCCACTCTTCAAGAAGGGAGAGAAACAGAAGAAAGAAAATTATAGGCCAGTTAGCCTGACTTCAGTGATTGGAAAGATATTGGAGTCTTTTATTAAGGATGAAGTTTCAGGGTATTTGGAGACATATGATAAAGTAGGTCAAAGTCAGCATGGTTTCCTGAAAGGGAAATCTTCCCTGAAAAATTTGTTGGAATTCTTTGAGGAAACGACAAGCAGGATAGACAAAGAAAAGCCAGTGGATGTTGTTTATTTGGATTTTCAGAAAGCTTTTGACAAGGTGCTGCACATGACACTGCTTATCAAGATAAGACCATAAGGCCATAAGATATAGGTGCATAATTAGGCCTTCGCTGCTATTTCATCATGGCTGACAAATTTTTCCTCTCAGAGCCTATGAGCCCATCATATTACAGGAAAGGTACGAACATGGGTGGAAGATTGGGTGATTGGCAGGGGAAAAGAGTGGGAATAAAGGGGGCCTTTTCTAGATGGCTGACAGTGACTAGAGGTGTGCCATAGAGATTGGTGTTGGGATTGCTTCTTTTCACTTGTCAATAATGAGGAATTGATGGCTTTGTGGCAAAGTTCGCAGACAACGTGAAGATAGGTGGACAGGCAGGCAATGCTGAGGAAGCAGGATATCTGCAGAATGACTTAAACAGGTCCGGGGAAGAGGCAAAGAAGTACCAGATAGAATATAATGTAGGGAAGTGCATGGCCATGCACTTTGGCACAAGGAATGAAGGAGTAGACTATTTTGTAAATGCGGAGAAAATTCAAAAATCTGAGGTGCTAAAGGATTTTGCAGTCCTCGTGCAGGATTCCCCAGAGATTAATTTGCAAGTTGAGTCAGTGGTAAGGAAGGTAAGTACAGTGTTGGCATTTATTTCGAGAGGACTGAAATACAAAGAAGATAATGCTTAGACTTTATAAGATATTGCTCAGACAGCACTTGGAATATTGTGAGCAGTTTTGGGCTTCTTATCTGAGAAAGGCATTGGAGAGGGTCCAGAGGAGGTTCATGAGGATGATCCAAGGAATGAAGGGGTTAACATGTGAGGAGTATTTGCTGGTCCTGGGCCTGTAATTACTGGAGCTTAGAAAAATGAGGAGGGATCTCGTTGAAACTTTTCCAATATTGAAAGGTCTGGATAGATGAATGTCAGGAGGACCTTTCCTATAGTGAGGGAGTCTAGGACCAGAGGGCACAGCCTCAGAATTGGGAGACGTTCATTGAGAACAAACATTAAGAAAAATTTATTTTGCCATTGAGTGGTAAATCTGTGGAATTCATTGCCACAGGGGGCTGTGGAGGCCAAGTCATTGGGTATATTTAAGGAGGAGGTTGCTAGGTACTTGATTAATCAGGGTATCAAAGGTTCCAAGGAGAAGGCAGGAGAGTGGGGTTGGGAGAGATGGTGGATCAACCATGATGCAGTGGCAGGGCAGACTCAATGGGCCGAATGGCCTAATTCTGTTCCTATGTCTTATGGTCGTAAACACAGCACATATAGTTACGATGAAGTACAACACAGTCACAAAATAATATTACCAGAAGTCTGTGAGTGATGGTGTATGAGATGTTGTCCTGGAGTCATGTTTCTTTAAGAATAAGCACACAGCAGTTCCACATCTTGAACTGGGTCAGCTGCAGATGAAGTTAATCCAGTAAACTTGCAGGTGGTAGGTGAAGCTAGGTAAAGGGGAGGTTGGGTCGGCGGAGGAGTGGGATGAAGTAAAAAGCCAGGACTTGAGAGCTGGAAGAGGTAAAGAGCTGAAGAAGAAGAAGAGGAGAGTGGACCATGGAAGAAAGGAAAGGAGGAGGGGCTCAAGAGGAAGGTATTGATGCGGGAGGAGAAGGAGTTAGAGGGGAACCAAAATGGGGAATGGAAAATGAGAAAAGTAGAAGGGGGTGGGGTGAGAAAAGTTAGAAAACAATGCTTAAATAACAATGTTTTATCACTGGAAATTTCTGCATTGAGAACTTCTGCCTACATCTCAGGATGAGGAGAAAAGGCAGACAGAACTCTATTAAAAATATAGATGCTACATCTGTGTCATTATCCATGGAAGGAAGTGTAGGCGAGCAATATGCAGAAAAGAGTCTTAAGTACCATGGTACAGGAACCAAAACAAAAACCACGAAAAACTCAGCTGGGCAGCATCTGTGAATCGAGACACAGAAATAATGTTCCAGCGGAAAGACTTCAGATCAACATTGAAACCGTAAGTTCAACATAAGTTTGAACCCAAACTCTATGATGTTTATTTATGTTCAGAGATACAGCATGGACAGGCCCTTCCAGCCCAATGAGCCGCATTGCCTAGCAACCCACCTACTTAACCCTAGGCTAACAACAGGACAAATTACAATGACCAATTAACCTACTAACCAGTACATCTTTGGACTGTGGGATGAAACCCATGCATTCACAGGGAACTCTTAACAGAGGATGACAGAATTGAACTCCAAACTCCAGTGCACCGAGTTGTAATAGCATAGCACAAACTGCTACGCTACTTAGGCACAAAGAATATTTGTTAGTGTATTTATAGCTAATAGAGGATTGTTTACTTCTGCCTCATTATTACCTCGCCTAGCTACATCAGCCTGTCTGCTACCATAAACCTCATCCACTCCTTTGTCACTTTCAATAGCAGTCAACTCCAGCCTCCCATCCTCATTGGTCAGAGAAAGAGAGAAAGGATCAAAGCCAGTCTGCTCTGTGAACTCAGAGAAGTTCTGGATAGAGCCTTCAAGATGTAGAGCAACAACCTGAGGTTCAATATTAAAGAGCGCATCTGCAAATTATTATAAACTTGAGAAAGTCGGCAGATGCTGGAGATGCAAAGGAACACACGCAAAATGCTGGAGGAACTCAGCAGGTCAGGCAGTGTCTATGGAAATGAATAGATAAATCCTGAAGAAGGGTCATGGCCTGAAACGCCGACTCTTTATTCACTTCCGTAGATGCTGCCTGAGCTGCTGAGTTCCTCCAGCATTTTGTGTGTGTTGCTCTGTAAATTATAATGTGTTGTGGCTCCAAAAACTAATCAAAAGAAAAACACAGAACCAGGGATAAATGCATCTGCTTCGTTCTTACTTTAGTGAGGCGTGCAAATATGATGTGGTGAGATAATGACATATGCCATTCAGGTACATGTATTATACAAACAAAGAATGCTTAATCAAGCAATATATTTACAATATTACTGAAATATTAAATACACAACACAAGTGATTCAGAACATGCTTGTAATGTTGCCAATCAGGTAAACAATGTTGTCCACAAGATGCTGAAGGAACTCAGCAGGTCTTGGCCCAAAATGTTAACTCTCCATATCCCTCCATAGAAACTGCCTGACCTGCTGAATTCTTCCAGCATTTTGTTTGTTGCTCCAGATTCTATCATCTGCTGCCTCTTGCTGAACACGTACTGTCTGCTATTGGTGTAAAATGCAATTATATATGCAAGGGGGGTTAGCACCTCTGATGAGGGGGCTTGTTGTGTCCATTCTGGGTCAGCTTACTCACGCTTGGGCCCCAACAAGCACTCAGCTCTCACCTGCGGCTCCAAGTGGCTGTTTGCACGCGACAGCGGCTACATGCCAGTACGCCGCTTCACCAGGTGGGCTAAACCAGGTGAGCATAGCCGATGGTCTGATATTGCGGTGAGACGGGGACACACCCGTCCTAGCATGTGAAGTCAGCTCCTCTGGACTGGGAGGATAAGATCAACAGTGAGACCCAAACGACTAGGAAGGTGATGCTACAACACTTTGCGGTGAGTGAAGGGCATGACAAGGCACAGGAGATGTCATGGTCATCCACTGCAACCAAGGAAGACCCCAGTTTGTGATGCTTGTTCGTACCACTGGACCCGGACTTGTGAGGTTGAGAGAGTGGAACTGTCCCAGGGCAATGGTTTTTCCACTTTAAAAACTTTCCTGCACGCGTTTCCTGTCGGACAACCACCACCACATATGTGGGACACATTTTGATATATCTAATATATTTAGGGTTACCTTGATATTGTTTCCTGAATTTTTATGCTTGTTTTGTCCTAGAAAACATTCCTAAATATTATCACTGTTGTAAAATATACCTATGTCCAATATATTCTAGCAATGACCAATTAAATGGTTTTATTCGTTGCCATTAGTTACGCTGCCTGGTTATGTCTTGCCATCATGAATATTAATCACATCCATTATAATATCATTTTACACAACTGTCATTATATAGACCTGTACAATGGAACATAAATTTAATCATTCCAGTTAGACAACTTAGTGATTATAAAGGCAGTATTGAATTGTGTTATTGGCTGTGACTTATATTCAGCTGAGAAGTATCAATAAATCTGGATTAATGAACCTTAGTAAAAGGATCATGCACAAAATGCTACAGGAACTCAGCAGGTCAGGCAGCATCTATGAAAATGAATAAACAGTCAATATTTCAGGCCAAGATTCCGTTCCATAAATGATGCCTGACCTGCTGAGTCCCTTTAGCTTTTTGTGTGTGTTGCTTTGGATTTCCCGCACGTGGAGGATTTGTCGTGCTCTTAATAAAAGGATACATTCTTTCATGTTTCCGCAAGATAATTGATTGAAAGCTCAGGAAAAGTAATCAGTTATGGGGGAAGAAAACAAATCAAGTGAATATTGAATTCTGAAATTAAAGACAAGTTATTTACATGTCAAGGTATCTTTAATGAAAGCAAAGTGGATGTTAAAACACTTGGAAGATCTCAGAAGAGTGGAAAATTGCGAAGCTGAGTCATCACTTTGAGGACAAGAGTGCAACTGTGCATTCAATAAGGTTACTGTCTACTGCAGAAAATGGACCTCTGTATCTGCTTCAGACCTGAAGGTCAGGGTTCACCCATTAAGTACTCAGATTCCATTGAAGTATATTTCTACTGCATTATGTAACATTCTGTTGCACTGTACTTTGTCACTCAACTCTCTAAAACTGTCTGCCACTTAAAATAAACCCCTTTCATGTTGCTAAATATATCAGGGTGCTTGACAGCCAAACACCATTTAACGGTAAACCACGTATGGAGATTTCAAGGTACGGTACATAACCAAATATTTGGAAAGAGGGAGGAATTCAGGAGCTTACCACAGGAACAAAGAAAGTTAGGGCAGGAGAAGGATGTGTGGATGGAAATTCCGGAGCTCGGCAATGGAAGGCACTGCAACCATTGATGGAGCAATCTCAATCAGGAATGATCTAACAGCTTTTAGCAGTTGATGTGAATAGCATGTTATGTTGTTTCTAAAAATCCATGTAAAAATAACTTTTTGAAGCATAGCTGACAATGAACACAGAGGGCATGATATCACTGCGTAACCTCTAACTCCCTCCCTTGTAAAATGCAAGAGAATTCTTGAAACATTGCCCAGTCATAGAGTCATACAGCACAGAAACAGGCCCTTCAGCCCAACTAATCCATACTGTCCACAGCATCTACCCACTAGTCCCAGTTGCTCGAATTGGGCCAATAATACTCTAAGACCCTCTCCTCCATATATTTAACCAAATCAACATACACAAAATGCTGGAGGAAATCAACAGGTCAGGCAGCATGTACCGAAATGAATAAAGAGTTGACATTACCCTTCATCAGGACTCACGCTTCTTAAATGTTGGAATTGTACTCGCCTTGAGCTACCTTCTGTATAAAGAACTTAGCCCTCCATTCTCTCCCTCTTACCTTGTATCCATGCCCTCTGGTTTTGGATTCTCAAACTCTGTGGCAAGACTATGATCATTCAAGATTCAAAGATTCAAAAAACTTTATTGTCATTCTAACCGTACATCAGCTCTGCAGGGCAGAATGAGACAGCGTTCCTCAGGAGCAGTGCAATCATAACATAACAAACACAACACTAAATAATAAACATAACAATAAATAGTAAAACACAACAGCCACATGTCAGTTAAAATCAGTTATAAGTGTCCAGTGCAAGTTAAAAGTGTCCAAAGCAGAGTCAGGTGGAGCAGCTATTTAGCAGTCTGACTGCCTGTGGGAGGAAGCTGTTTAGTAGCCTTGTGGTTTTAGTTTTGATGCTCCTGTACCGTTTGCCTGATGGCAGAAGAACAAACAGTTCATGGAGAGGGTGCGAGGGGTCTTTAATGATGTACCGTGTCTTCTGGAGGCATCGACTCTGAAAGAGGTCTTGGACAGAAGGTAGGGAGACCCCAATAACCTTCTCTGCTCCCCTAACCACCCTCTGCAAGGCTTTTTTGTCGACAGCAGTGCAGCTGGAGTACCAGGTTGTGATGCAAAAGGTCAGCACACTCTCAACCACGCCTCTGTAGAATGTAGTTAAGATGTTAGTGGGGAGTGATGTTTGTTTAAGCTTCCTCAGAAAGTGCAATCTCTGCTGGGCCCGTTTCACAATCCCAGTGGTGTTCCACCTTATCCACGCCCCTCATGATTTCAGAAACTTCATTCACCTATGCTCCACGGAGTAAAGAACCAGAGTGACCAACTCTCCCTATAACCCAGGTCCAATCATCTAGACAGCACTTTCGTAAATCTCTTCTGCACTCTCTCCAGCTTGACAATGGCTTACCTATAACAGGGCGACCAAAATTGTACTAATTCTCCAAGTGCAGTCTCACCAATGACTTAAATAAGGTGAAAAGCTTAAGAGGAACGTGAGGAGAAACTTCTTCATTCGGAGGGTCATGGGAGTGTGGAACAAGCTGTCATCACAAGTAGTGGATGCGAGCTCAATTTCAATGTTTAGGGGAAGTTTGGATAGGTACATGGATGGTAGGGGTATGGTTCCAGAGCAGGTCGATGGGAGTCGGCAGTTTAAATAGATTAGCACAAAGGGCCTATTTCTGTGCTGTACTTTTCAATGACTCTACAGTTTAATTGCAACATGATGTCCCTTCTCATTAATCCTGTCTTATTTTGATTGGTCTACAAAGATTGATATTAATATACAGTACTGTATAAAAGTCTTATGCACATATAGGTAGCTAGGGCACCTTAGACTTTTGCACATTTTTGTATTAATTTTATGTATTGTACTGCTGCTGCAAAGAAAATCAAATTTCATGACATACATCAGTGATATGGGTCTCTATTGTGGGCTGGGAGTGGGAAGGGGACAGGGAGAGGGGAGGGACTGGGAAGCACAAGAGAGACATTCTGTAATGATCAATGAACCAATTGTTTGGAAGCAAATGACCCTGCCTGGTGTCTCAGGGCTGAGTGTATCTGCATCTGCGCTACCCTCAGCCCCTGGCAATCCTTCTCTGCCACCGGTCCCACACCCCTCCCATGGTGCTCCACCCTTGCCATTTCCAACACTTTTAGGTTATGAGAACACTCAGTACTCTTTTATTGTCATTTAGAAATGCATACATGCATTAAGAAATGATACAACGTTTCTCTGGAGTGATATCACAGAAAACAGGACAAACCAAAGACTAACACTGACAGAACCACATAATTATAACATATAGTTACAGCAGTGCAAAGCAATACCATAACTTGATGAAGAACAAACCATGGGCACGGTAAAAGAAGTCTCAAAAGTCCTGAGTCGATCGACTCCCGAGTCCCCGATAGCAGGCTGCAAAAGGGAGAAACTCCCTGCCATAAACCTCCAGGCACCGTCAACTTGCTGATACCTTGGAAGCAGCCAACCACAGCCAACACTGAGTCCATCTGTTCAAAAACTTCGAGCCTCCGACCAGCCTCTCCGATACAGCCTTCCGAGTGCATCCTCTCCCGAGCGCCTTCGACCTCTCCCCGGCTGCTGAAACAAGCAAAGCCGAGGATTTCGGGGACTTCTGCTCCGGAGATTCCAGTTACCACACAGTAGCAGCGGCTGTGAAGCGGGCATTTCAGAAGTTTTCCAGATGTTCCTCCATACTCTCACGTCCGTCTCCATCAAATCAGAAATGTGCACGGTCCCCTACACAGATAACAGATATTCATCACCAGAGAGGCTGCGCGCGCTGCCGTCACACCACCATCTTCTCCTCCCTTTGCTCCCACCAGATTTACAAACTCACTCTCTGTTCCACATTGCCAAATTACTGTGCAAAAGTCTTAGGCACCCTAGCAATATATATGTGCCTATGACTTATGCACAGCACAGTATCTGTTCAACATAAGCAGCAATTTCTTTTTGAGAAAAACTCATACTCCTCTTTAAACAGATGAGTTGGCTTGATCCAAGCCATAACTGATTCAGCTGGAAATTACATCATAATGGGAAATCCAGTTTGGATCAATGGGTTAATGTGTCACATGCAGTTTAGAGTACCCACATAAAGATGTCCTGTCCAGAAATTTGAAGTACACTAACTATTGTTAAGTGGCTATAAACACTCAGACATGCTCACACAAAACAAAGATAAGTGACAACTCTGTAATTGGTTGAGAATGTACACCCAACAGCCACTCTATTAGGTACAGCTGTACACCTGCTTGTTAATGCAAATATCTAATCAGCCAATCATGTGGCAGTAATTCAATGCATAAATGCATACAGACACAGTCAAAAAGTTCAATTGTTGTTCAGATTGAATATCAGAATGGGGAATAAAAGCGATCTAAGTGACATTGATTGTGGAATGATTGCTGGTGCCAGATGGGGTAGCTTGAGTATTTCAAAACATGTTGATCTCCTGGGATTTTCACACACAATCAACTTCAGAGTTTACAGAGAATGGTGCAAAAATTAAAAAAAAAGTCACAGTGAGTGGTATTTCTGTGGGCAAAAATCCCTTGTTAATGGGAGAGGTCAAAGGAGAATGGCCAGACTGGCTCAAGCTGACAGGAAGGCAACAGTAACTCAAATAACCACATGTTAAAAGTTTCAAAGGTTGTCAAAATATACAACACTGAAATTCTTCAGTTCTCTGGGTAGCCATGAAACCAAGAATGTTGCAACAGAGGTGTGCAGTAGAATGGCAAGGTTGGAGTGCCGCAGGAGGGGTGGAGGCAGAGAAGGAATGTGAGGTGTGTGGGGGGGGGGGGTGGCACAGCTGCAGGCACACCCGGCCATGAGATACCAGACAAGGTCATTTGATTCTAACAATTGGTTTATTGATCATTGCAGAATGTCTCTTTGGTGCTCCCCACTCACTCTCCTCTTCCTTCCCCTCTTCTCAACCATGATTCCCTTTCCCACTCTCAGCCAACCATATCAGAATCAGTGTTATCATCACTTACGTATGTCGTGAATATTTTTTTGTAGCAATACATAAAATTACTAGAGTACCATGCGAAAGTCTTAGACGCCCTATATACAGTATGTACTGAAGGCTGTATTTTTTATTGTGTTCCTTGTGCTTATTGTGGTTTTTTATGCTGCACTCGATCCAGAGTAACCACCTTTTCATTCTTCTTTACATTTCTGTCCTGATGAATGAAAATAAATAATCCTGAATCTCAAAAAGCAGGTGGATCACATGTTCAGTAAAAAAAAATACCTTGGTTTTCACTTGTTCACTTCACAGCCTTGAAGCCTTATATCCAAGATTTCCTTGGAGGAATGGAGAGGGATCAGAGGATGGTGGAGGTAAGGAAGAGACTGCAGAGCTCATCTTTGAGATCTTGTTCAGATGAGTCCCAACAAAACCCAGGCCCCTGATGATTTTCCCAAGGTAGATTGTAAAATATAAGCATTTGAAAAGACCTATGGGTTGTAATTTGGACTTGTTAGGGGGACTTTATTATCTTCTCAATGCCCACCTCCACTTCGTTCCACCTTTGATTAATTATTTTACTAAAATGTTTTTTTAAAGTAATTTAAATGCTTTTGGCTCCATTTAATGGACATATTAAGCATTGCTCTGTGTTCAGGGCAATGACCTTGGTACAATAATCATAGTCATAGTCATACTTTATTGATCCTGAGGGAACATCCCAGGGAGTTGGGCAAAAGCCCATCATCTCTTTGTCTTGTTTTAACTTGCCATGTCATGACCCCGGCTCCAACCGTTCCCTGCTATGCAATGGGGATCCCAGAATTTAAGTCAGCTGTTCTCTTGAAAGTATTCTGACCATTTGCATTACTGTCTGGTACGGCAATTTGTACGCGCAGGAATGTAGAGAAGCACAGAGAGCAGTGGGCTCAGCCTAATGCATCTCTCCTCATCATCAATGGCACCTATTGTACCACTGTCACCATTAACACGCCTGAGATTCATTCTGTGGGCATACCCAGTGAAACCAGCAACCATAATGAAAGACTGCGTCCAACAGGACGGACAAACGTCAATGTGAAAAAAGGCAGCAAACTGTGCAAATACAAAAGAAAGAAAGAAAATAAATAAATAAACAAACAAACAAACAAATAAATATCAAAAACATGACAGGAAAAGTCCTTGAAAGTGAGTCCATAGGTTGTGTCAACAGTTCAGTGATGGGGCAAGTGAAGTTCTCCCTTTTGGTGCAAGAGCCTGATGGTTGAGGGGTATTAACTGTTCCTGAACCAAGTGGTATGAGTCCTGAAGCTGTTGTATCTTCTTCGCAACGGCAGCAGCAAGAAGAGATCATGGCCTGGATGGGAATAAACGGAGTCCTGATGAAGGGTCTCAGCCCGAAATGTCGTCTGTTTATTCCCATTCATAGATGTTGCTTATTCCCATCCACAGGTGCTGTCTGACCTGCTGAGCTTCAACACATTGTGGCATTGCTTTAGATTTCTAGCATAGCAGTACTATTTGTGTCTATGATTTATATATTCATATGGAAGCCATTAATTTGTATTAAATGAAGACACCAATCATAGGAAATAAACTTTGTATACTTAAGAAACTCAGGTGTAATAATTTCAGTTACCCTTTAAATTAAAATGACCAGTCCTCCACTGTCTGCAGCTTATTAACCAGCTCAGTGCTGGCAGAATTCTCTGTGAATGTTAGGCTGTTTCTGTACCGAGAGTCACACACAATATCCTGATCATAGACTCACTACACGTTATGCTGTTGGTGTTCAGGGCAGCAATTAAGCTCCTCCATCTCGGTTGGTGTTTCAGGGTTTCCTTCATCGTGCCAGTCGCTTCTTCTCAGTTTTCACTACTGTCAGTCATCTAAGTCCTGGATGGAGACTCAGGAATACCATCACACTCACATGTAGAAGGTCTCCTCATCGCTATTTCCGTAACATTTTTTTGACCAGTCAGGGTAGTTAGCTTTGAGTTGAACCCCCGAACCTGGAGGACTGGTGGGCCACTGTTAGTCTGACCTCTACCCTTTGACCTGTAGGGCATGGTGATCCTCCCAAGAACCAAAGCATAAATCCCTGACTCCAGCTCTCCAGGTCATTAAGGGCACGCAAGACCCCAAACCACAACAAGGTTATGTTCCTCTTGGAGGCTGAACATAAAAGGGCTCTGCCAGTGATGATGCAATACAGAAAGCACTGGAAAAGAGGAGGAAGAGAAATCTTTTAAGTCATTTGTCACTCAGTGATATTGGGCTCCCTCCATCAGTTTTAGAGCCAGAGCAGATTCCTTAGCCAGCAATTGTAATGTTTAGCAGTGGAGTCAAGCTTGACAAAAAAACATTAAGTCCATGCCTTAGATACTGTCAGTGAAGTAATTTATTAGAATTGCTTTTGGAAAGCATCGCAGTATGCATTGTGTCAGCTGTTTCCAATAATCTCCCAGAACATTTGTTTTTGCACTCTTCCATACAACTTAGCTTGATACACTTTAAGCAACCTCAGCTTGTGTCTACGTGACTGCTTACACTGAGCCAAGGTAGAAGAACGGGCAGAAACATAGTGAAACAGGTAGGTCTTAAAGGAAGAGAGGAAAGGAGATTTGGACAGAGGATATCAAGCGTAATAGGAGCCATGCACTTTTTTATGATCAGAGATCTCAAACAGAAAGCTGACAATAAACTTAAACATGTCAGAAGCACTCAACAGGTCAGATAATTTAACCAATTTCCCCTGGGATCAATAAGGTATGACTATGACTATGTCTATAATAATTTGGGGGAAGAAAAGAGTTAACATTTCGGGTCTGTGATGTATCATCAGAACTATTTTATTTTAGGGTGTAGGAGAGAATCAGGCTCTTTGGCCCATGATATATTTCCCTTGGAATCAACACAAAAAGATTCACTTGAAAATGTATCAAGAGTCACACAAAGAGGAGAGATTACATCTTTACTGTCTTAAATTTAGACAAATGAGAGGGGATCTTTATGGACCACTGATGAACCTAGGGAGACTTGATGTAGAAAATGCTGAGAGGGTATTTCCTCTGAAGGGAAAATCTAAAGCTAGATTCAAGATTCAAGTTCATTTATCAAGTACGTCATAACATGCAGTAAAATGCATCATTTGCATTAACAACCAACATAACCAAGGGTGTACTGGGACAACCTTCAAGAGTCACCACACATTCTGGCGCCAACATACCCAGACATCCCACCTCTCCCAGAAGTTCTGGGAGTCTCTTGCATATTAACAGCAGCTCCCTGATGCCCGCAAATTATATACAATATCCCGGAAATGAGAGGGAGAGCGGGAGCGGGCATCCTGATTGGTCTCTCTTTATGCTAAATAGACCTATCAGTTTTCTCTGTGGGCGGGATTTACAGTCGACCTCTGTCTCTCCATCAGTTCAATTTAGTGTCCTGCACCGCGATGGCAGAGTGTTTCAAGGAAGGAAAATATAAAACGTACTTCACCCCAGACTACACTAAAGTGTACCCCTGCCTAATAGGGGTCAAATATAATGACAGTGTTGCTCGCTGCACTGTTTGCAACATTGACTTTTCTATTGCCCATGGTGGGTTAAGACTGTAAAAGATATGTTGAGGTGAGTTTAACAGGTGTCATTTGTTCATTAGCATAGCTAACGTTATTCAAACTAGCTGGCTAGCTGCTAAGGAGCTGCTCTATTGCAGACGTCCCACTTCTCCCGGAAGTTCCCGGAGTCTCCCGCAAATTGATGGTGCTACCTCCCTGAAATGAGTTTTTGCAGGGTGGGATGTCTGCATTCCCTGCCCACAATGCTGGGCAAAACAACACAGAACACAACAAGCAACAAACAACAACAACAAAACAGATCCTGTTCCTCCCTCTGACCTGCACACATACACAGTCCTTTAACCCTAGTGCAGTCTTCCAGTTCCCATCCTCCAGCCTCTAGCGAACTCGGACTCAGGCCTGCAGATGGGGTAGTGTTATGACCAAGGGACATTAACTTAAGAGGAGAATTTCTTCCCTCAGAAGATTCTGAATCTCTGGTATTCTCTGTTCCAGAGAGCTGCAGTGGTTAAATTCAGGGGTAGACTTTTAGTAAGTTAGTGCAGTGTAGGGTTATGGGGAACAGACAAGATAGTGAAGGTGAAGTCAATATCAGAACCGCTCTGCATTTATTGATTGACAGAGCATGCTTGATGAGTTGATTGGCTACTCCTGTTCCTGTTTCATAAGCTTGGACTAGTTATTACAAACCAAAAAATGAAAAGCTGCCCTCAGAACAGAATCAGGCTTGTTTGTAGACATTATGCCCAATAGTATTCAGTATTCCAACACAGTAGACTCTGATATCTTGTTATTAACTAGTGAACTTGCACTTTACAGCTTACCTGCACTACACATTTTTGGCATCCTGTACACTTTATTCTGAATTGTTATTGTTTTACCTTTTCTAGTTCAATATAATGAATTATAAATAGCATAAATATATAGAAGCGTGCATAACAAGCTTTTCACTGTATCTTGGTACATGCTACAATAATAAACCAATACCAATTCCAATACCAATGGTCTGTATTTCTGATTATTATTTATGCAATGGCGGTAGACGATTGTGTCGAGTGCTCTGATCCTTTCCCTGGGTGTCCACCACTTACATCATGCTGCACTAGGTGCAGTTAAGTGCAGCCATTCCAGACTCTGCAATTTACTGTACTCAGCCTATTCACCCAGAGCACAAACAAGAGAAAATCTGCAGATGCTGGAAGCATCTTCACCTGCTGAGTTCCTCCAGCATCTTGTGTGTGTTGCTATTCATTCAGAATATCTGCACGGTTAACAGAATGTCCATGTGGTTAGCATGCATAACCCATGTAAAATCTCTTTCACGGTACATGACATGGAACACAAAAGTTCTTCTTAGTCCAAAACTGGAATGTGAATCAGGTTTAATATCACTGATATATGCAGTGAAATGTGTTGTTCTGTGGCAGCAGTACTCTGCAATACAGTGTAGGGAGATGTCTGGTAGAAGGAATAAAAGTGGTGATTATTTTCTAAACAGGGAGAAAATTCAGAAATCAGAGGTGCAAAGGGACTTGAGAATCCTCTTGTCGGATTCCTAACCATTAATTTGCAGGTTGAGTCTTTGGTAAGTAAGGTAAATGCAACATTAGCATTAATTTCGACTTGGCCTCCACAGATGGCTGTGGACACCAAGTCACTGGGTATATTTAAAGCAGAGGTTGATAGGTTCTTGATTAGTAATGGTGTCGAAGGTTACAGCGAGAATGTGGGAAAACGAGAGATAATAAATCAGCTATGATGGAATGGCAGAGCAGACTCAATGGACTGAATTGCCTGCTCCTATGTCCTGTGGTCTTATGGTATCATAATGGTGCATTTCAGGCACCCACATTGCAATCTTTAATGACTCTATGGAAGGGAATAACAAGATAGAATGCGGATGCAAGGGATTATCTTAGTACCCATCACAATGACTTTATTCTGGAGTTAATTATTTAAATACTAAGATAATAAGTTTTTTTTCTTTATGATTTTCAACAATGTCCCTCATGATGCTTGGAATGTTCCCTGGACATTCAATTAGATCCGAGCTGGTCTGTACACAAACTCTGTTTCTGTAACTTGGCTCCTCTCACCCATTAAATTGCTTCAATCTTCATCCTGGTTCCAGCTTCCCAGTATCCACAGGATTTGCAAGTAATTTCTGGATATCAAATGACTTCTATTTACAAGAAAAGCTTTATTTTAACATGTATTTTGCAAATGGCACCTCTCGTAGAGGAAATGTCTGCTTAAAGAAAGCAACTTTGTGGTTGACAACACAAAGCTATTTTAGATAAATACATTTTAAATAAAAACCGCATCAGATAGTTTCAAAGACTGAAAGTTTGATGCATTATGTTGCATTAGTATTGAACATAAGAATATAAGAAATAGGAGCAGGAGTAGGCCATCTGGCCCATCGAGCCTGCCCCACCATTCTATAAGATCATGGCTGACCTGTCTGTAAACTCAGCTCCATCTACCTGCCTTTTCCACATAACCCTTAATTCTCCTACTATGTAAAAATCTATCTAACTGTATCTTAAATATATTTAGTGAAAAAGCCTCAACTGCTTCCCTGGGCAGAGAATTCCACAGATTCACCACTCTCAGGGAAAAACAGTTTCTCCTCATCTCCATCCTAAATCTTCTCCCTTGAATCTTGAGGCAATGTCCCCTAGTTCTCGTCTCACCTACCAATGGAAACAACTTTTCTGCTTCTATCTTATCTATCCCTTTCAAAATGTTGAATGTTGCTATCAGTGTCATGGTTCCGTTTGGCTGTTCCCCCTTAACGCTCCTTTCTCCCTGATTATGCCCTAATTTCAGTCCTTAGATTTCCAATTGCTGCTAAATTACTTAATTACAGTACACCTGGTTTTCATCAGAGACTATGAAATAAGTACGATGGCATCACTATCACAGATTACCAGTTTGTTGGTCTATTCTCATGTGATAGTTCGTTCTCTTGTCTGCTTAGAACCTAAATTTAGTTCCAGGTTCAACTCTAGTTTCAAGATAGTCCCTGTAAATCCCGTCTCCTTGTCAAGATCCCTCTGGTCTGCTGTTCTACGTTCACGTCTACGCCAGCATCCCCAACTCAGTCAACGTGCTGGTGTCCTGCATTTGGGTTCTCCCCAGTCGCACCGTGCCACAGAACAAACTGGTCAACATGAACCCAGCGGACACAAATCCTCTGCAACGAGCCCTCACCAGCCAGGGCTCCCTACTGGGCTTGCACGATCAGCTGCTCCAGGAAGTCATGGAAAATCTCCTTAGCCTCTCATTAAATGTAAGAAAAGGTCAGTGAACAGGTGGACTGTGTATCCACTTATCTTACCCCGTCGACACCGGGAACTCTGTCTGACTATCCCAGACAGTCTGTGGTGGCGACGCCTGAGGCATCAACAACACGTCCGCCAAGAGAACTGAACGTACCAGAACCCTATGCCGGAGATCTGGGGAAGTGCCGGGCTTTTCTGCTGCAATGCTCCTTGGTGTTCGAGCAGCAGCCATCCACGTACGCCACGGACAAATCTAAAATAGCTTACATTATGGGGTTGTTATGAGGAAATGCCTTAGCGTGGGCCACCGTGATTTGGGATGATCAGCCAGAGACCTGCTCTTCCTTCCCCACCTTCATCTCAGAAATAAGGAAGATTTTTGACCATTCCGTCCGCGGCAAAGATGCCGCTAAGTGGCTACTCACCCTCCATCAAGGCTCACGTAGTGTTGCAGAATACTCGGTGGAGTTCCGGACGCTAGCGGCTGACTCGGGCTGGAATGATGAGGTACTCCAGGAGGTATTCCGGCAAGGCCTCTGTGACAAGGTAAAGGACGAGTTGGCGGCTAGGGATGACACTAACAGCCTGGATTCATTGATCTCCCTAGCCACCAGGCTGGACAACCAACTCCGAGAACGACAGAGGGAGAGAACCGGTCATCCTACTCCTTTGGCCACCCCACGGCACGCTTTACCATCTACTGCCAGCCCTAACCTCTCTCCTCCTCCCACTCCTAGAATAGCATCTGGCCCAGCCATTTCCACCACCCCGGGAGAGGAACCAATGCAGCTGGACGGAGCCGTCTTTCTCCCTACAAGCGGCTCCGGAGACTAAGAGCAGGGGATTGTTTCTATTGCGGTCAGTCGGGCCATTTTCGTGCTACCTGTTCCCTTCGGCCAAAAGGGGATGGCTCACCAGTAGAAAGGGGGATCCTGGTGAGCCAGACCACATTCCCTTCTGTCCCCCAATCCCGGATGCAAATCCAAGCTACTGTAAGCTACAACCAACAGACCCTGTCCTTGTCTGCCTTGGTAGACTCCGCTGCTGATGAGAATCTGTTGGATGGAAACAACTTCCCAGGCTGGAATTCCTCGGGAGCCGTTGAGTATCCCTCTGGAAGCCCAGGCACTGGATGGAAGACTTCTGGCCCGAGTCACTCCCTGTACCCCACCACTGTCTTTGGTTCTCTCTGGGATCCATCGGGAACAGGTACAATTTAATTTAATCTCCTCTTCTCAAACTTCTATAGTTCTTGGGTACCCCTGGTTAAACCGCCATAATCCTTGCATTGATTCTTCCACTGGGAAGATAGCCAGCTGGAGTCCGTTTTGTCACGCCACTTGTCTACAGTCAGCCCTATCCCTTGTTAAAAACCACCACGACCACCTCCGCTGCTGAACCGCCTGACTTGTCCAGTGTTCCAGCGGAGCACCACGACCTGGGACACGTGCTCAGTAAACAACGCGCCACTTCCCTGCCTCCACACCGACCATACAATTGCGCATTCGACCTTCTCCCTGGAGCTCCTCTACCCACCAGTTGGCGGTATAACTTGTCCCGGCCAGAGAGGGAAGCAATGGAAGGTTACATCAGTGAACCCCTCAGGGTTCTTCGTGGGGAAGAAGGATGGTTCTGTCTGTCCCTGCATCGACTACCGAGATCTAAATCGTGTAACCATAAAGAACAAGTACCGACTGCCTCTAACAAGTTCTGCGTTCGAACCACTTCACGGAGCCACCATCTTCAAGTTGGACCTACGAAGCACCTACCATCTGGTCCAAATAAGGGAGGGGGACGAATGGAAGACGGCGTTCAATACCCCTTTAGGCCACTTCGAGTACTTTGTTATGCCTTTTGGCCTCACCAATGCCCCGCAGTTTTTCAAGCCTTGATTAATGATGTACTGAGATTTTATTAACCGCTTTGTGTTTGTCTATCTGGATAACATCCTAATCTCTTCCAGCAGTCCGCAGCAACACGTTCATGTCCGTCAAGTCCTGCAGAGGCTGGGGGAGAATAAGTTATTCGTAAAGGCGGAGAAGTGCGAATTCCACGTCCCCTCGGTCAGCTTTCTAGGTTATATCATCAAGAGCGGACAGGTGAGAGGTGATCCCGAGAAGATCCAGGTTGTGACGGAGTGGCCCAACCACACGGACCGCAAGCTACTCCAACAGTTCCTGGGGTTTGTGAACTTCTATCGCCGGTTCATCAGAAACTACAGTCAGGTGGCGGCTCCTCTGACCCGACTTACCTCACCTGCCACACCTTTCCTTTGGAACTCCGAGGCGGACTCAGCATTCACGGAACTAAAGAGGCGCTTCACGTCTGCTCCCGTTCTGATTCAACCGGACCCCCTCCTGTCAATTCATTGTGGAGGTTGACGCCTCCGACTCCGGAGTGGGAGCGGTACTGTCCCAATGTTCGGGCCCGGATCAGAAACTACATCCCTGTGCCGCCTTCTCTCGCCGACTGTCTCCCGCTGAACGAAATTACGACGTGGGGAACCGGGAGCTACTGGCGATCAAACTGGCGTTGGAAGAATGGAGACACTGGTTGGAAGGGGCGGAACACCCGTTCATCGTCTGGACAGACCATAAGAACTTTGAATATATCCAAACCGCCAAGCGCCTGAATTCCCGCCAGGCCCGTTGGGCATTATTTTTTGGCCGGTTCAGGTTTACTTTCACCTATCATCCGGGGTCCAAAAACGGGAAGCCCGATGCTCTCACGTCAATACTTTTCCGAGGAGGACCTTCCCAACTCCGAGACCACCCTTCCATCATCCTGTGTAGTGGCTGCCCTCACCTGGGAGATCGAATCCAGAGTCAAAGGGGCCCAACGGATTCAACCTGACCCAGGCGTCGGACCTCCCAATCGCCTCTTTGTACCCGATTCTGATCGATCGCAGGCTCTCCAGTGGGGGCACACTTCTTGTTTCGCCTGCCATCCCAGAATCAATCGGACTCTGACCCTTCTGAAGAGACATTTCTGGTGGCCCTCCATGGACGCTGACACCCGTTCCTATGTCTCTGCATGTTCCGTCTGCGCCCATGGAAAAGCCTCCCATCGGCCACCTGCGGGATTGCTTCGTTCCCTGCCTGACCCTGGTCGTCCCTAGTCACACATCGCTCTGGATTTCGTCTCAGGTCTGCCCCCTTCACGTGGAAACACCGCTGTACTCACTGTGGTGGACCGTTTCTTCAAGTCAGTGCATTTTGTAGCCCCCCTCCCCCCCAAACTCCCTTCCTTGCAGGAGAACCGCAGACCTTCTCGTCACCCACGTTTTGCGACTTCACGGAATTCCTTCGGATATTGTCTCCGACCGGGACTTCAATTCATTTCGCAAGTTTGGAGATCTTTTTGTTGAGCCCTTGGTGCCTCAGTTAGCCTATAGTCCAGTTTTCACCCATAGAAGAACGGGCAAACGGAGCGGATCAACCAGGAGTTGGAGGTGGCGTTACCTGGAGCAACCATCTTGCATGGGTAGAATACACCCACAACTCTCTGGTCAGCACTGCTACCGGAAAATCTCCTTTTGAATGCTCTCTTGGTTATCAATCCCTGCTGTTTCCCACCCAGGAAGAGGAGATTGCTTTGCCGTCAGTGCAGGCCCATATACACAGTGCCGAAAAATCTGGGAAGACACATGCACGGCTCTGCTTCACTCAGCCAACTGTAACCGAAAAATTGCCAACTGCCATCGTACCCCTGCTCCTGAGTATCAACCTGGGCAGATGGTGTGGCTCTCGTCTCGAGACATTCCTCTTAAGAACGAGCCAAAGAAGCTCGCCCTCCCCCGCACCCCCCACCCCGCTTCCTGGGACCTTTCGAGTTTGAGAGCATTATCAACCCCACGGCAATCCGGCTCAAACTACCTAAGTCTATGAAGATCCATCCTACATTTCACATCTCCTAGATAAACCCAGTTTCTGTCAGTCCCTTGTGCCCTCCGACTGAACCCCCTCCAACCCTGCGGATCATCAACCACCATCCGGCGTACACTGTCCGGTGGTTATTGGATGTCTGCCGTCAGGGCAGGGGTCTCCAGTACCTGGTCGACTGGGAGGGGTACAGCCCAGAAGAACGTTCCTGGATTCCCTGCTCCTTCATCCTGGACGCTTCTCTCATCCAGGATTTCCTTCAGGATCATTTAGACAAGCCTGGAGACTCCCGTTGAGGGAGGGGTACTGTCATGGTTCCTGTCTGTATCTTGTTTTACGGTGGTTGGCATCCAGCCTAATGGTGCATTACCGCCACCCTCTGCTCCAGAATGTGCACTAGACATACATTCTAAATCCCTCACCCAATCGCGCCCGCACAGACACACACACATATATACAAACCTACACTTCACCCTTCCATCTTTGCTGTCATGGTTCCTGTCTGTACCTTGTTTTACGGTGGTTGGCATCCAGCCTAATGGTGCATTACCACCACCCTCTGCTCCAGAATGTGCACTAGACATACATTCTAAATCCCTCACCCAATCGCGCGCGCACAGACACACACACACACATATATACAAACCTACACTTCACCCTCCCATCTTTGACCATCCTAGTATCCTATTCCTGTTTATTCGTCATATTCTATAAAAAACCCCTGTACCCCTTAAAAATGCTAAAAATACCCGGACTTGTGCTTTCTCACCCATGCCCAGCAACCCTTTTAATGTGAATTCTTGCATCCCCAACTCCCTTAATTTATTTCTCATCATCTCTCTCTGTATCCCATACTTCCTGCAACACAAAACTACATGTTCTACTGACTCCTCTTCCTGACATTCCTCACACAATCCTGTCCGGTGTTTCCCTATCATTTTCAATGTTTTGTTTAATGCACAATGCCCCAGCCTTAACCTAGTCCACATAATTTCCTCTCTTCTGTTTCCATTACCTACCCTAGTAACTGCAACACTCTTTTGTATTTGATATAAATGCCTCCCTTTCTCCTCCCTGTCCCACCTTTCTTGCCACATTGGGTTGACTTTTTCCCAGATTACACACTTAACCTCTGCTTTACTGATACTAATGTGCATTTCCACATTTTCTTTCTTTAACGCCCTCTTTGCCAACTCATCCACCCTCTCATTCCCCTTCACCCCTACATGTGCTGGAACCCATAGAAATTTTACCTGACCTCCCTGATTTGCAATTCTTGTAACTAACTGAAGGACTTCATAAAGTGCATCTTGCTGACTGTTTGTGTGAAAAGACCTTAAACTTGCTAGAACTGAGGATGAATCTGAACATATCAATGCTTTGGCTTGTCTGGCTTTCTGCATCCATTGCAACGCAACCAACACTGCCAGCATCTCCACTGTAAACACCCCTAACTTATTAGATGTTTTTCTGCTGATTCCAATTTCTTTTGCTGGTATTACCACCCCAAATCCTGTCACTCCTGTTTCAGGTTCCTTCGCACCATCCGTATAAATGTGAGTATAATCACTATACTTTTCCATCACATGACAGTTAAATGCATTTACCAAATCTGTTTTACATCTTTCTTTCCTTTTTACCTCTAACAAATGCCAGTCTATGTCAGGCCATACAAGCTTCCATGGAGCTACAACCGGATAAACTACTGAAGGACTTATCCTCAGATCAAATACTCCACATTCTTTCGCGATATCATTCCCTACCCGACTAAAGGTATCCCTCTGAAACCTCCCATTTTCCCAGCACTCCTGCAACACTCCTTTAGTAGGGTGAGAATCATTGTGCCCCTGCAAGTTAGCCCAGTAGTTTGCCATCAGTTGCATCCTTCTTAGTTCCAAAGGCATTATTCCCATTTCTACCTGTAGGGCTGACACTGGTGATGTTTTAAAAGCCCCACTGCACACTCCCAAGGCCTGAGCCTGAATCACATCCAGTTTCCTTATAAGAGACCTAGCTGCTGATCCATATACTATATTTCCATAATCCAATACAGATCTTACTAAAGCCACATACATTCTCTTCAAAGCTGAACAACTTGCTCCCCATTCCCTACCAGTCAAACATCTCATCACATTTATTACTTTTTTACATTTCTCCTCAACTTTCCTGATATGGTCTGCCCATGTTAATCGTGAATCAAATATAACTCCCAGAAATTTAAATGATGCAACCCTTTCTAATTCAACCCCATACATCCTTAACTTCTTCCCTACCTCAACCCTTTTCCTGGTTAAAAAATACAGTTTGAGTTTTGTCTACTGAAAATCTACATCCCCAATCATAACCCCACTCCACCACTTCATCAATTGCTTCTTGTAGTTTCCTGATTATATGGTCCATGTTCCTGCCTCTTTTCCACAAGGCCCCATCATCCGCAAACAGTGACCTACCAATATCCACTGGTACCTTTGTGAAGACATCATTGATCATAATGATGAAAAGTAACGGGCTAATCACACTACCTTGAGGTGTGCCATTTTCCACTATGTACTGTTTTGATAATTCTGATCCAATCCGAACTTGAATTTTTCTACCAAACAAAAAATCTTTAATCCAATTAAAAACTCTCCCACCAACCCCCATCTTGCGCAGTTTAATTAATAATCCTTCCTTCCACATCATATCATAGGCTTTTTCAATGTCAAAGAACACTGCCACTACTGACTCTCTATTTGCCTGGGCCTTCCTTATTTCAGTCTCTAACATAATCACTGAGTCCATGGAATTCCTTCCCTTTCTAAAACCACTCTGATAACTTGCCAGCATTCCCCTTTTCTCAAGCTCATATGATAATCTTTCTGTTATCATCCTTTCCATTATCTTACATATACTTGATGTTAATGCAATTGGTCTGTAGCTAGTGGGTTTTGACAGATCCTTGCCAGGCTTCCTTATTGGAATTACTACTGCTTCTTTCCATGCACTTGGTAATCTTCCCTCCTCCCACACTCTGTTATAAAAATGCAGCAACTTCAGGAGCGCTCCTTCTCCTAGATTTTTTAGCATCACAGAGCATATCAGATCTTTCCCTGGGGAGGTTGGTCTTGATCTCTTTATTGCTCTCACCATTTCTGCTAATGTAAATGGATCATCAATTATATCATCTGTTCCTTCCCTCCTGCTTAACACACCTGGGTGTTGGCTCATTATTCTTTCCCTCCTTCTTCTCCCGTCTTCAGACAAGTTTTCTGAACTGTGTATCAGTACAAATGACTTGGCCATAACCTCAGCCTTATCCCTACTGGAGACTGCTGTTTCCTCCTCAGATATCATTACTAGATATTCCCATTCCCTTCTATCTCCTCCCATCCTCTTAATCATTCCCCATATCTCTCCCACAGGTGTTGTTCTTCCTACCTTGTCGCAAAAACTCCTCCAACTTGCCCTTTTAGCTTGACGTATAGTTCTTCTCACCACTGCCTGTGCTTTCTTATATTGAACCAAATGCTGCATATTATGGGTTCTTTTAACTAGCCTGAATGCTCTATTTCTGTTTTTTACAGCCTGACAACATTCCTCTGTCCACCATGGTACCAGTTTTCTATTCATCCTATTTTTACTCCTAGGTATAGATCCTTCTGCTGCCATGATAATTGCTGAAGTCACCTGACTGTTTAATTCATCTACATTTCCAGAAATATCAATCTTTGTCAACCCTTCTTCACTCAACTTCTGGAACTTACCCCAATCAGCTTTTTCAAACACCCACTTTGGGGTTCCGCCACCTGGTCTTACTTCAACTCTTTCACCCACTGAACACAAAACTGGGTAGTGATCACTGCCTACTGTTGAAGCAGTCCAAACTCCCCAGTTACTAATGCCAGCCAAGGTATTAGACACTAACGTAATATCTAACACTGACTCAGTTCCTGTTGTTATATCTATCCTTGTGCCGCTACCATCATTCATACACACCAAATCCCTTTCTTCCATCAAATCTTCAATTACCTTATCATTTGGATCTGTAATCTGATCCCCCCATATTGTGCCATGAGCATTGAAATCTGCACACCACACTACTTTGTCTGTTTTGCCCTTGTATTTTTAATAGGCTGTCCAAATCCAACCTTTTACATGGATTGTAGTAGTTAATTATAACCACTCCCTCCCCTCTCTCCCACACTTCCACCGCTATGTATTCTTGATCATCTCCTTTTTCCAGTACCCTATATGGTACACCCTGCTTGATTAACATAGCACAACCCCCTCCTCCCCCTAGATTTCTATCTTTCCTTATCATTGTATACCCATGTACCACAAAGTCTAAAGTTGGTTTCAACCAAGTTTCCTGAATACACACTACATCTGGTTTTACAACCATTTCTTTAATAAAGTGCTTGAATTCCTGGCTATTGGCCAGTAAGCTCCTTGCATTCCATTGTAAAAGAATCACCATAATTAGTATTAACCAACACATGACACTTCCTGGCTTGACTGATTACTGAGGTTCTCCCTCATTTCCTCCCATGTCAGTCCTACTAACCCTAAATGGTTTACTGCTGCTTTTACCACCAGCTGAATTTTGTCACTTTTTGACTTTACCTCAGCCGTACTATTAATCACTCGTGCAATGAATGTTACTAGAGCCTTTTTGTCTACATAAATCCTGTCATTTGTTCTTTGTTGCATCTCTCGTATCCCTATTACTCCCTGTTCATTAGGAGCATTATTCTGTTCTCTTGACATTCTTACAGCTTCTGCATAAGTGATCTTTCTTTTCACTCTTATTTCGTGAATTTTAGTCTCCCGTCTGACAACCTCACACCCACTATATGCAACATTATGAGCTCCTCCACAATTGCAGCATTTTGGTTGAACTCCTGTTCCGCACTTTCCATATTCATGATCACTCCCACATCTAGCACATCTCCTCTGCCTTTTACAGTTTTTAGCCACGTGTCCAAACCTTTGACAATTATAGCATCTCAGTGGCTTTGGCACATACACCCTTACTGGGTAACTTGTGAAACCCAGAAACACCTTCCTTGGCACTCTTTCTTCTTCAAATTCAATCAATACTGATTCACTTTCCTTTTTCACTCCCTCCTTTGTTGTTTTCAGTCTTTGAACATTCATTACTTTCCCTCCTTTGATATTCCTCTTTATCTCCTCCATATTTATACTCATTGGTATCCCCGTGATCACTCCTTTACAACCACTGTTTTGTACTCCCACCCTCCCAGTGTATTCCACCTTGCATTTTCCTATCTCTTTTAGCTTGAGTGTTTTCTCAAGTTGTTCCTCATTCGCACATCTTACCAATAAATTGCCATCATTAAGGACTTTTGCAAATACTATTTCCCCTACCTTATTTGTCAGAGTTGTTGTTAGCACAAACGGGTTAATTTTCTTCATATGTCCCTGAGCCTTCTCATTAAACCTAATTATGACAACACCTCCTCTCTGAGCTTGTTCATCTTCCTCACTTTCAGAGCTTTCTCCACTATCATTTCTTATTCTTTTATTCCCTTTGTCTTGGTTTTTATTCATCTGACCCCTCACTACCTCCTCATTCCCTTTATTTCTCCCTTCTCAATAATCCCCCTCTCCCCAGCTGCCTACCTCTGGTCCCAAGTCTCTATCCCTCTCCTTCTCCACTTTCTTTCCCTCAACCCCGCCTCTTATCTTGTCCGCCATTACCGGACCCACACAACCCCCTCCCAGCAATTTCCGTTCCTTCCCCACCCTCTTTCCCTCAACAGGTTCCAAACCACATTCACGCATCAAGCAAAACACAGCCAGCTTCCAGTCGAGCCAACTCAGCTGGCCTCCCTAGCCAACCTCCGGCCCTGTCATGGTTCCATTTGGCTGTTCTCCTTTAATGCTCCTTTCTCCCTGATTATGCCCTAATTTCAGTCATTAGATTTCCAACTGCTGCTAGTTTACATAATTACAGTACACCTAGTTTTCATCAGGGACTGTGAAATGAGTACGATGGCATCACTATCACAGGTTGCCAGTTTGTTGGTCTATTCTCGTGTGATACTTCGTTTCTTGTCCAATTAGAACCTTTAGTTCAGCTCTAGTTTCAAGAGAGTGTCTGTAAATCCCGTCTCCTTGTCAAGATTCCTCCGGTTTGCTGTTCTACATTCACGTCTACGCCAGCATCCCCAACTCAGTCAACGTGCCAGTGTCCTGCACTTGGGCTCTCCTCAGTCACCCTGTGCAACAATAAGATCCCCTCTCATTCTTCTGAATTCCAGAGAGTATAGTCCCAGGCGACTCAATCTCTCCTCATAGGTTAACCCCTTCATCTCTGGAATCAACCTGGTGAACCACCTCTGCACTGCCTCCAAAGCCAGTATATCCTTCCTCAAGTATGGAGACCAGAACTACACACAGTACTCCAGGTGCGGCCTCACCAATACCCTGTATAGTTGCAGCATGCCCTCCCTGCTCTTGAATTCAATCCCTCTGGCAATAAAGGCCAACATTCTGTTTGCTGCCTTAATAACCTGTTGTACCTGTTGAAGTATGGTGGAGACACAAGAGAAAAAGAGATTACTTTCAAATTCAATTTACTTTCTGGGCTTTGCTACTGTAAGTTAGCCGTCAAATGCAGATGATAGAATTCTGAAGTAAAATGGAAAATGTGAGAAACACTCAGCAGGTCAGGCAGCATCTGTGGACAGAGAAAGAGTTAACATTTTAGTTCCAATGAGAAATCATTAATGTGAAATATCAACTGTTTTCCTTTCAAGATTGTTTATTAGCATTCTTCTGTACATGAATCTGAAGGAAAACATGACAATTGCTACTCTGGATCTAATGCGGAATTAAATATAACCCACAATAAACACAAGGAGCAGTATTTATATAAAAAAATGCATATCAGGACAATGTGTAATTTTGAGAGGAACCAGCAGATGTTCCCATGTGCCTATTGTTCTTGTAAAAATTCACATGTGCGGAGGTACAGTGAAAGACTTGGATCTTTACAACATCATTACAACAATGCATTGAGGTAAAACAGAACGAAGTGTCACAGTAAACAAAAAGAGCAGTGCAGGCAGAAAATAAGGTGCAAAGCCATAACAGGTTGATTGTGAGATCAAGCATCCATCTAATTTTACGAGGAGCCATTTCAATTATCTGGTGTCAGTGGGATCTTAGCTGTCTTTATGCCTGGTGGTATGAGCTTTCAGATTTTTCTATCTGTTTCCTGAGAGGAGGGAGAAGAAGGAAGGATGTCTGGGGAGGGTGAGGCTTTTGGCTATTTTAAGTGTTTTACCAAGAAAGTGAGAAGTGTAGAAAGAGACCATAAACATTTTTGTAGATGTCATGGATTTTTGACAGCATAGACTAGCTGATGTACTACAGAGCAGAGTGCTTTAGGGTTGTAAAGGAAAATATTATTTAAAGTATTGAATGGGATACAAATCTCGCATCGTGCTTGGTGACCAGTGGTGATGAGCTCTTTGTACTCCACTTACTTTGATGAATGTAACTCAGTCTACCCTGAACTGTGTCTTATAGACAGTGCCCCTAAGGTAAACCCTGCTGCTTAGAGAAAGGTCTGAGTTTAACCTGCTGGGAACAACCTTTCAATCACTGCTTAGAACAGTCACAGGCTAATCCCCTGACAGACTCTTCACCTACTGTCCCATCCATTTTCTCTCCAAATCTGTAAGTACCGAATCTGGCAGGTAATGCTATTCCAAGTTCTCTGTTGCTGCTCTTTGATCTTTTTGTCCTTGACTCATTGTCAAGTGCCCAGCCTGGGGACACGGTGTGTGCCCCACTCGATCCCTGGGCTGTGCTTCTACCGCCCAGTCCCTGGCCTCATGCAACCAACCCCCCTGGACCTGAGGCTGGTTTCTTCTCTTCCAGCCCACCATTATCATTCTGATGACTTCAAAGTACCACACTCATCTTCCTGTCACTAGTCCAACATTTCTAATTGCTCTATCCTGGTGTTGCTGTTGTGTCTGGTGAGATGCAGTAGGAATCTCGGAATTGGTTCTTGGCTTTCTCTTCCTGTTGTTTCTTGACACTGTTACACCTGTAGACTCCCACACTCAATTGTTCAGCATCCACTGTAAGTAACATCTGTAACTGAAGTTTGACGCTGACTGCTTGTTACAAGTAATTTCTTGTTGGGTCCCTTCAGTAGCTTTGTTACCTAAATCCTCACATTTCTTTAGGCACAGGACGGTTTGGTTTAAATCTGCTGATGGTTTCAGTGATACCATAGGAAACGAGTGATGTACGATGAAGAGTCATTTATGTCTTCAAGGCCGATGTCAATCATTTAATCTTTCTACAGCCATTTCACTGTTATCAGCCTCTTACTTCAGGGCTGCAGTGTCAGAAAATGCACGTGAGAGTGGAACAGAAGAGCCATTTACAATTCTGCATGTCTTTTTCAGCATTTGAGTACTCCCAAACGGAAAAGATGGATGGAGTTAACTGCAAAAGAACAAATGGCTGCAGAAGTATTACACAGGCTGGGTAGATGTGTTTCAAGATTCAAATTTATTTATCAGCAAAACATACAGTCAGATGTATCATTTGTGTTACCAATCAGCACAGGATTTGCTGAGAACAGTCTGCAAGTGTGTCACACAGTCCAGCACCAACATAGCATGCCCACTGTTGTGTATTTAATATTTCAGCGAGGCCTCCATCAATCAGGGTTGACCACAAATGTTGCATCCTATCTTGCCATGTAGCAAACTTCCCCCCCCCCCACCCCTTCCGCGCATCTGATGAACCCAAAGCAACAGCAGAGACCAATACAGTTTGGTACCAGCAACATTGCAGGAGCTGCCATTCAGCGTTGAACTCAATGTAGGACTGCCTTTGGGATTCTATCTCCGGACTTTTCCCCTGGGGCATACTCCCAAAGTCTTCCGCATGAATGAGTATAGCCACAAGGCAGCAGAGGTTAGAGATCAGAGTTTTCCTTCTCCTAGATGAGCTGCCAACCACGGCAGATGAGCCCCATTTGCCTGAATATATATATTCGATATATATGTAACCCTCTCACTGTGCTCGTGTATGAACGTGGCTCGTTAGCTGGCTCTGCTTACGGCTATGTGACACAGTCGTGAGGAGACCACCTTTCATAAACTATATAGGTCCAGAGTCAGTATGGTTTGGGGTTCAACCAAAGGTGAACATCGTGAGCAAATTCTGTGTTTATTACTGCCCATACACAATTGTCGGTTGGCAAGAAATAACAGATCGTAAGCTGCATTAGTGGGAAAGAGAAAAGAAAAAAAACAAAAAGGCCCATTACAGTTAAACCAGTCCAATGTGCAGATAAAGTTGGAGCTCAGCCTGGCATTGTCTTTACTCACACTCTGGGCCCACGGGCTGCGTGAAAGCACACACCACGTTCTGAACTTTGCTCAAAATCCAACTCGAGCAAATGGGCTCTGACACAGGAGAACTGGCCCTTCCTCCTATATTGCCGAGACCCCATGCAGACTGGGAGATCATTTCGCTGAACACCTACGTTCTGTCCACCAGAGAAAGCAGGATCTCCCAGGGGCCACACATTTTAATTCCACGTCCCATTCCCATTCTGACATGTCTATCCATGGCCTCCTCTGCTGTCAAGATGAAGCCACACTCAGGTTGGAGGAACAGCACCTTGTATTCCGTCTGGGTAGCCTCCAACCTGATGGCATGAACATCGACTTCTCTAACTTCCACTAATGCCCCACCTCCCCTCGTACCCCATCCGTTATTTATTTATATACACACATTCTTTCTCTCTCTCTCCTTTTTCTCCCTCTGTCCCTCTCACTATACCCCTTGCCCATCCTCTGGGTTTCCCCCCCTCCCCCTTTTCCTTCTCCCTGGGCCTCCTGTCCCATGATCCTCTCGTATCCCCTTTTGCCAATCAACTGTCCAGCTCTTGGCTCCATCCCTCCCCCTCCTGTCTTCTCCTATCATTTTGGATCTCCCCTCCCCCTCCCACTTTCAAATCTCTTACTAGCTCTTCTTTCAGTTAGTCCTGACGAAGGGTCTCGGCCTGAAACGTCGACTGTACCTCTCCTAGAGATGCTGCCTGGCCTGCTGCGTTCACCAGCAACTTTGATGTGTGTTGCTTGAATTTCCAGCATCTGCAGAATTCCTGTTGTTTACACAACTATGTAGTTTGTTTCATGCGTCCACAACTCCGTTTGTAAGGAAATGCTTCCTGATGTTAGTCTAACCAGTCTCCACCTTTGGCCCCATGTCCTTGATGTTGGATTAATTTTGAAGTTGCAGCTGGCGTCCATGTGACTTATACCCTTAATGATTTTAAACACTTCTTTCATGTCTCCTCTTGTTCTACGTCTATTTAGGCTAAACAGACTTAATTCAATCTTTCTTTGGAGTTCATACCCTGCAGATTTGAAATGAGTGTAGTCACCCTTCTCTGAACTCTCTCCAGTGTCTTCACATCCCTCACACAATATGGAGAGCAAAATTGTACACAGTATTCAAGGTGTGGCCTCACTGGTGCATTATACAGCTTAAAGAGACTGTCTCTAGACTTGAACTTCACCGAGTGCATTATAGAGCCCAACATTCTGTTAGCCTTTCTCATCGCTTCTGTGCACTTCGATGTGACAGTGATGAGTCTACCGGGATATCCAAATCCTTCTCACATAGTGCACTTTCCAGCTCAAGAACCCCCACTGTATATTTATATCTAATATCGCTACTTCCTATATGTAATACTTTACATTTACTTACATTAAATTCCATCTGTCATTTATCAGTCCACATCTGGATTTTGTTTCGATCTAACTGTATTGAATGTGCTGCCTGAATGTTATCAGCTTGTCCCCCTAATCTTGTGTCATCGGCAAACTTTACTAGTTTATTTCTAATGTGCTTATCTAAATCATTAATGTAAATTAAAAACAGCAGCTGCCCCAACATCGCTTCCTGTGGAACCCAACTTTTACAACCTTCTAGATCTTATACGATCCTTTCACCATTAATCATTTTCTGTTTTTGAGCCAGTTCTGCAGCCGTTCACACGCCTTACCCTGAATTGCTACCTCCTGTAATTTGATTACTAATCTCTGGTGGATTACCTTGTCAAAAGCCTTCTGAAAGTCCAAGTAAATGATGTCTTATCATAAACTTTAGTTGCCTCTTCAAAGAACTCCAGCATATTGCTAACATCTTCACAGGTGACTATCTTAGCAAAATATGAGTATCTGCTATGTCCTTCTCTGCATAATTTAACACCCCATTATTATTCTTAATACACTTAACTTTCTCCTTGACTTTCCTTTTACAACTAAAGTATTGAGAAAATCTCTTAGGGTCAATCTTAGCATTATCAGCAATATCCTTTTGACATTCTGAATTTCCCTCTTGACTGTAGTTCTCATATTTTCATATGCCCTATGGTTAACATCATTACTACTTTTTCTGTATACCTTTTATTTCTGGCTGTTTGGTTCCATTAAGTCGCACAAATTCTATCAATGACACACACAAAACACTGGAGAAATTCAGCATCTATGGAGGGGAATAAACAGTCGGCCTTTTGGGCTAAGATCCTTCATCAGGTCTGGAAACGAAAGGAGGAGAAGACAGAATAAGAAGATAGGAGAAGAGGAAGGAGTACAAGCTGGCAGGTGATAGGTGTAACCTTTAAGCTGGAGATCGATTGGATCTTGATTGGCCATGACATCAAAGGTTATAGGGAGAAGGTCAGGACTGGGAATGACGAAGGGCAAAAAGGATCAGCCATGATTGAATGTCAGAGCAGATTCGATGGGCCAAGTGGATTAATTCTGCTCCTATGTCTTATGGTCTTATGGAAACCAGGTGAGGGGTAATGTGGGTGGATGAGAAAGGGCGTTGAAATAAGAAGCGGGGGAGAAAAGGGGAAAGGTGGAAAAGATGATAATAAATGAGGAGGGAGAAGGGAAGGAGCAGGGGCACTAGATAAACGTGATAGGCAGGTGAAGAAAAGAGAAGGTGAGAGGGGAACTGATATAATCATTTTATAATACCACTTTCCCAGATATTAACATAGATTAAAGATTCAAAGTACACTTATTATCAGAATACAACTGAGAGATTTGTCCTCCTGCAGGCAGCTACAAAACAAGGAAACAGCATGCAATCCCTTCAAGAAAACCCCAAACACCCAATGCGCGAAAAAAGAAGGAATTAAGCAAATGGCAAAAAATGAATGAACATCACATAGAATATCAAGCATCAAACCAGGGGTCCAGTAGTATTCAGTTCAGTTCAGTTCAATGTCATGCTGTAGGGTGCAGGGACATTCTTTGCCAAAGCCCTCAAATCTGCATCGGTCACCCTGATCAAACTGCTCAAAAACAGCATAAAGAGGGTAACTAGAATCTACAAATACATGCACCATGAAACTCAACATCCCCCCAAAACAAGTCCATAGGTTCGCTGATCAACCCTTGAAATGTGGATCCCAGACCCTTGCACTTTCCTCCAACTGCAGCTCGTGAAAGAGAGAGGAAGAACAATCAAAGTTTCAATCTATATCCATTATGGAATATTCTTGATGGAGTTAGGAACACATGCAGTAGGTCAATGCTCTTCTAATATTTTAAACAACAGTCTGAGGGAGAGCTGACTTGTCAGTTTCTGAACCCTCACTGGCTGTTTGGATACTAACAATGAGGTATAAACAGATAATGTGTTTATGACAAACACTCCAATACATTTTGAATAGATTGTGTCACAGTGTGTGCTGGCAATGACTGACCCAGGTGCAGAGAAACAGCAGACTCCCGTTTAGAGATAGAAGCAAAAAGTTACAGATAGGAATTCCAACAGGACATCGGTGGCATGACCAAGCAACAGTGCAAAAAAAGTTACTCTTCATACAAGGACTCCACGATTAGTGCTTATCAATACACCACTTTAAATAATCACGATACGTGGAAAACCCGAGCCAGTCATGATAAACTTGACAAGATTAAATAGAAAATGCAAGGACTTAACAACTCTAGTTAAGACAGCAATTAGTAAATACAGGTGCTTGAGAAATCTAGAAGCTCAATGCTCTATGGCTCGCTGCAGAGAACCACAGGGCTCATGGCAAGATTATGGGTCAAGATGCTGCATCAAACAGTTTCATATGTAACAGACGAGTTAATGATTCTGCCAAGGGTAAATTTGTTGCAGTGTATAACATTCTTATATGTTGTAAGCATTGTTGAGGAGGAGGATTAGTCTTTACCTTGAAGGGATCAGGCAGGAGGTACAGAAACCTTAGGTCCCACCCCACCAGGTTCAGGAACAGTTATTACCCTACAACTACCAGGGTCCTGAATTGGTGTGGATATCTTCATTAACTATGACTCTAAATGGATTCTATGACCTACAAACTCATGTTCAAGGACTCCACAACAAACTTCCTTAGTATTCATTTATTTTACACAATTGTCTTCTTTTAAGTTGTTTGTTTGTCAGTCTTTATATATTTTTTCATGAATTCTGTTGTTTTGCTTTATTTTTCTCTAAATGCCTGCAAGAAAATGAATATCAATGTAGTATATGATAAAATGTACTATGTACTTTGATAATAAACTTGACTTCGGCTATGACCTTGTACTGGTTTGGACCAAGGCTTGAAGGAGTAGCGGACCGCACAACCCCATTCACATCGGTGGTGCGCAAGTGGAACAGGTCAAAAGCTTTAAGTTCCTCGGGGTCAATATCACAAATGACCTGACTTGGTCCAACCAAGCAGAGTCCACTGCCAAGAAAGCCCACCAGCGCCTTTACTTCCTGAGGAAGCTAAAGAAACTTGGCCTGTCCCCCAAAACCTTCACTGATTTTTATAGATGCACCGTAGAAAGCATTCTTCCAGGGTGCATCACAACCTGGTATGGAAGTTGTACTGTCCAAGACCGGAAGAAGCTGCAGAAGATCGTGAGCACAGCCCAGCACATCACACAAACCAATCTTCCGTCCTTGGACTCACTTTACACCGCACGCTGTCGGAGCAGTGCTGCCAGGATAATCAAGGACATGACCCACCCAGCCAACACACTTTTCGTCCCTCTTCCCTCCGGGAGAAGGTTCAGGAGCTTGAAGACTCGTACAGCCAGATTTGGGAACAGCTTCTTTCCAACTGTGATAAGACTGCTGAACGGATCCTGACCCGGATCTGGGCCGTACCCTCTAAATATCCCGACCTGCCTCTCGATTTTTTGCACTACCTTACTTTCCCTTTTCTATTTTCTATTTATGATTTATAATTTAAATTTTTATTATTTACTATCGATTTGTACTCCAGGGAGCACGAAGAGCAGAATCAAATATCACTGTTATGATTGTACGCTTTAGTATCAATTGTTTGGCGACAATAAAGTATAAAGTATCAAAGTACTTGTCATACATGCATCGACCAGATGAGGGAGCCATTGTCCTGCCCACTTCTCTAAAGTTTTAGGAGATAACAGTACTTGTTTTCATAAACTGCAATTAACATCACTGGTGTATTTAAGTTTTTGTCACTACGGAGCCCCTGTGAAAACTGAAGTCATAGTGACCTGTGGCTGTAATTACACCAAGTACAAGGAGAAATGCCATTAAGTTATATTTGATGAATTCCAATAATTTAATTTTTCCCTTTATTCTGATTAAAGAATAGCTTTATTTGTCACATGTACATCAAAACATACAGTGAAATGTGTTGTTTTGCAGGAAATCAAATCAGTGTGGACAACGCTGAGCTGCCCACAGGTGTTCTCACGCTTCCAGTGCAAACGTATATGGGCACCACGGCAGCATAGCAGTCGATGTGACACTATTGCAGCACGGGATGTTCCAGACTTCAGAGTTCAATTCCAGCACAGTTCTGTGAGGGGTCTGTACATCCTCCCTGTGGACGAAATAGGTTTTCCCCAGGTGCTCTGGTTTCCTCCAACAGTCCAAAGATATATCGAGTAGGTTAACTACTGGTGATTGTAATTGGTTCTGTGATTTGGTTAGAGTTAAACAGGTTTGTCAGGGGTTGATGGGGGTGGGGGTAACTCCGCGCTGTATCACTAAATAAAAATAAAAAGTAAATAACATCTTAAGCCCTCAACACACTAACCCGAACTGTACATTTTGGGAATATGCGAGGAAACTAGAACACCCAGAGGAAACCCACATTGTCATGTGAAGAATGTGAAAGTTCCTTACAGGCAGCAGTGGGAATCAATTGGCAAGCTTGATGCTGGTGCTGTAAAATTGTGCTAACTGCTATGTGATTATGCCATCCAGGTATCACACTACCGGATGGGAAATTGTATGGACAGTTTTGACCTTTATTGATTTGCTAAGACTTGCTTTAATTCCCTTTTCCATTTTGTGTTTCAATCCTTTTAAAATAGCATCACATTTAATTCCCAAAGAGTATCACTGCACGTCTCCGTACTAGTGATTGGGCCAACATTGTTACGGTGGCAAGTTGCTCCCCCAGCTACTGTTCTCCATGGAAATGTGTGAATTCTTTTGGTAATTGCAGAGATAGGCTTGCATTTGTTTTTGCAATGCCAATGACATATTGTATTCTATTGACCTAGACAGTAGTTCTCCATGTCTGCACACAAATTTAAGAACGGTTTCCCATATAACAAAGCTTTGAGATGATTAGTTAATCACAAGGAATTCCCAGGGGACTGGGTTTGAGCTGCCTTGTGAGTGCAGTATCTATAGAGCCACTTAGCCTTTCTCTGGCTGTCCACTCAATTTATGCCTCTTATCATTTTGTACTCCTTGATCAAGTCACCTCTCATCCTCCCTCCTTCACGCCAAAGAGAAAAGTCCGAGCTGACTCAATCTTTCCTGCTCTCGAATCCAGGCAGCGTCCTGGTAAATTTCCTCTGCATCCTTTCTAAAGCTTCCCCATTCTTCCTATAAAGAGGAGACTAAATGGGACCCTTTTTCAGTCCCTTCCAGTGTACATCTTCAACATCTCTGGTGCTCACTGCCACTTTTACATTTCCTTGCCCCCTATTTTCCTGTCTCCCTCTCCCCCAGGAGCCTCTGTCACCTCCATGACAGGCCAATCATACACTGTTGCTGTACGGCTGCTGTGGGGTACTTCAAGGACTGATACACTTCTCTGCCGGCTGTGCAAAATGGGATCTATAATGGTCCTATCACAGATCATAGTTTTGCACAATTGCTCAGTGTAAACCAGCTGTATTAATACTCGATTTGTACCATATGTGTGAGTTGCTTTGGATTTGAACCACCTGTTCTTTTATACTTGCTATGGACCTAATTGGCAGTATTTACTTGAAATGCACATGAAATTAATTATGAATTGATTTTCTGGGCATAAATATTGCAATTCTCTCTATTTTGTTATTCTATATTTTTGGCTCAGAATGCTTCTCCTTTAAGTCCGGACAAATGTGTTCGTATTCTGGTGAATAATAAATTCCCAGCATTTCCATTCCCCCCTTTGCTGCCATTTCTGACTCTGCCCTCGTGATGCACAACAGGACTATTGTTTACCACAGGACTGCTGTTAACCACTTCCTCTGTATTAGTATAGACTGTTGTGCAACCACAGGAATCTCTGGATTTCATCAGGACCCCTTGGTTGTGGGTCAATTGCTCGAGCCCCCCCTTTCATCAGGCACCATTTTCCACATGTTGTTGATGCTAAAATCAGAAATCAACTCAACCCAAACATAAATCGGGCAATCAGAACACGGAGAGCTGAATTCCCGCACAAACCGAGCACAGACTCACTGGAGATAAAGCAGCCTCCCTGTGAGGAAGTCCTGGGCCTCGTTGGCTGAGACAATGGGAAACGCGGTTTGCCACAGTTTTCCCCTTCAGGACGTGGTGTGGTTTTGTAAAGAGGAATGCGGAAAATACCAGCGCAGGAAGCAGTGATAGGTTGGAGAGACAACCGCTGAGAGAAGCTCTGAGCAAGAGCTGAGCAAAATAGGAAGCTGGAAACCACTCGATGAAAGTGGAGAGTTTAACTAAAGCACTAAACTTGGGCAAGAGACAGCAGGCTGAAGCAATACCGGAAACAATTACTTTCCCAAGCATTAAGGGTAATCGACATCTCCTTCCACTAACCTACCCAACCACAACCCCTACCACCAATATTTTATTATTTCTTGTCAGTCTTCCTATGTATATGCAGTCCTGTATCTAGCATCACTTTATCTACATACAATCAATCTATGCATATAAGTTATCTAATGTACATATTTATACTTATTGTGATTTTCTTTATTATTGTGTTTTTTTTGGGCTGAATCGGACCCGGAGTAATAATTATTTTGTTCTCCTTTACACTTGTGTATTGAAAATGATATTAAACAATCTTAAATCTTCAAGGTGCCGACACATGGAGCAAGGCTGCTCTGGAGCAAATCAGAAAGTATTCAGAGGAGGAATGAAGATAAAAGAGAGTGCAGATGCTGGTATCTAGAACAAAACATAAACTGCTGGATTAATACAAGGTCACAATCTGAAATGTCAACCATCCCTTTGACTTGACTTGACAAATGCTACTTGATCTGCTGATTTCCTCCTGCAGTTTGGTTTTGGCTGAAGGAGAAATTAAGATCTTAAGACCTAGGAGAGGAATGAGACCATTCAGCCCATTGAGTCTGTTTCACCATTCCATCATGGCTGATTTACTATCACTCTCAACCCCATTCTCCTGCCTATCAACCTCTGCCTTAAATATACCTAATGACTTTGCCTGTTAATTCCATAGATTCACCATGCTCTGGCTATTCTGAGGCTCTGCCCTATGGTCCTAGACTCTATCACAATAGGAAGCATCCTCTCCTCTTTCACTCTGTCTCGGCCTTTCAATTAACTTGCTTAGATTAATTACAACCATGTCACCTTTAAAAATACAATCTGTTCACGCCAGTGGCTTGTTCCTCTTTTCAAATCTGATTACTTTCTCTGGTTCAGAAGGCAGGAGAACGGGGTTGAGCAGGAAGAGAAATAGGCTATGACTGATGGGCTGAATGGTGTAATTCTAATCCTGTGCCAAATGGTCTTATGGTCTATCATGGAATCATAAAGCCCATTACTTTGTATCAGGAGAAATACCTCTCTCTTGTCTTGTCTTCATATGCAGTACACTTTCAGAATCAGAATTAGAACAAATATAAAATAGTTAAATTAACTAAATAGCAAAAATAGAAATTAAAAAAGTATGAGGCAGTGATCATGGTTCAATGTCCATTCAGGAATCAGATTGCAGAGGGGAAGAAACTGTTCCTGAATCATTGAGTGTGTGTCTTCAAGCTTCTGTACCTCCTTCCTGATGGAAGCAATGAGAACAAGGCATGACCTAGACGATGAGGTCCATGACGATGGATGCTTCCCTTTTGAGGCATCACTCTTGAAAGAATCTTGGACAGTACAGATGTTAGTGCCCATGACGGAGCTGACTAAGTTTTCAACTCTCCGCAGCTTATTCTGATCCTGTGCAATAGTCCGCCCATGCCAGACGGTGATGCAGCCAGTTAGAATGCTCTCCATGGTACATCTGTGGAAATTTGCGAGTGTCTTTGGTGACTTTTCAAAGATTCAAAGTGCATTTATTATCAAATAATGTATAAATTATTCAACCTTGAGATCTGTTGACTCCACCTTCCGCCTGTGGACATGTAAGACACAGTTTCTTTCTGTCTGCCTTTAATTTCTCCCTTTTCTGACTCACATTTTGAAATTTTAACTTTATTCAGTTGGATTTTGTAGAGCGACAGTTATAATTATATCTCACCCAAGAAGCACCAAAAGAAATCCTGAAGCAGGCAACGGTAAACCTAAAAAAGCTGTCGAGACTTCAGAGGAGCCACCCTGGGTAAACAGATGAGAGTCTCAAATCAGCTATATCATTACTGGATTAACTGAACTAAAAGAAAGATTTCTCCCTTTGGAGGAAAAAAATTGACTCTTTGAGCCTTGATCTTAAAGAGGTGAGTCGAAATGCGGCTGATACTTCTCGTCTGGAAAAGACTCAACAATGGATCACGGATTTGGAGGCTCGCTCTCGTCACAACAATATTCAAATTGTTTGATTAACAGAGAAATCGGAATCCACCAACACACTGGATTATTTTGCTAAAATATTTCAATCCTTATTACCGGAGGCTTACGTGGAACGGCTGGAGATTGAAATAGATTATAGAGTTGGTGCTTTAAAATCCTCGGATCAAAGTAAAAACAGACATGTTGTTGTGCGCTTTCTTCGTTTCAGAGACAAGGACCTGTGAGGAGAATACACATAAATTAAGATGTTTGCTGGCCTGGGCTAGCATCAGTGGCATCAGCAGTTGGTCTGCCACCTGTCCTCAGGGGAAGGAGAGATAAGGAACAATGAAGCAGCATCTGGAGATGTGTAATGAAGGGACGGGAGAGAGAGCTGTCTGGAGCGGCTCCCCCTTTGAACCCTGAACTGTTTGAAGTGATGGACAGGCGATACCCCAGCAGGGGGATAAAAAGGGACAGGTTCACTAAGGCACACACACACGACACTCGAGGTAACGAGACCCTGGAAGCGGTGCGCCTCTCACGAGTCGGTGGGAAGTACCGGACCTTAAACGCACAGGGTGGAAAGGCACGATCAGCGGGAACCCGGTGTGTGTCCACCCTCGCTTGGGTGCCGGGTTCACTGCAGAGGATCGACCGCATCTGGAGGAGAGGTCACAGGCGGTGACCTCAGGTGACATCACAAAGGACCCGCCCGGAAGCTGCTTGTGAGCAATATCGCAGGTCTGTGAGTGGAAGCCATTCTGAATGATCAGTCGTTCTCGTTCTTTCTCTCCTTCCCCCCACGTTGTCCATCGCCATGGCAATGATTACTGCGAACTGAACTAAATTGGACTGAACTTTGTGTTACTTTGAAACTGGTCATTTACCCCTAGACAACGATAGAGCTTGATTGATGCTGTTATCTTAATTCTGTGCACATGTGTGTTTATCATTGCTGAACTGTTGCATTTATTATCCTTTCGATTACTGTGTTGCTTGTTTCTTTAATAAAACTTTCTTAGTTCTAGTAATCCAGACTCCAACTGAGTGATCCATTTCTGCTGGTTTGGCAAACCAGTTACAGGGTACGTAACAGACCGTATTATTAAGCTTGCAAGAAAACAAAGGTTGTTCAAATTTCAAAGCTCTGAGATTCGTTTCTTCGAAGATTATCAACGTGAAATTGTTCAGAATCGTTTTGGATACACTGCCGTAATGCGTGTGGCTTATCAAAGACAGTTGTACCCATCTCTTCAATATCCAGCTAAATTAAGGCTTTTCGTCAAAAAATCTGGGGTTCGTTTTTTTGAGGACCCAGCCGAAGAATTGCGTTTTATTAATTCTCTCCCTGACGAGTCCGAAGCCTGAAGTTTAAATGATTTACAATTGTTTGATTGTCTCGTGACGTGAAGGAGTGATGAGGTTGGAAGATTTGATGGGTATAGAAAGTCTTTGCCTTAAAATGTACTTTTGTCTCTGAAATAGACTGGTTTAGATGGTTTTAACTTCAGAAGATTAATGCGAGAACTGTCGAAAGACTGTAGATAACTTTGAGCCATCTAGAATTTTTTTCTGTTTGCAGCATTTAAATGAACTAATTGCTTTTTTGCTTTGTTTGTTTTTGCTAAGAATTTTAAAGAAGTTATTCGGGTTTCTTTATGTTTTAAAGACAGATTTAATAATTTAAAGATGGCAATTGTTTTTCTTACATAGAACATAGAATAGTACAGCACAGTACAGGCGGTTTGGCCCACAATGTCGTGCCGACTCTCAAACCCTGCCTCCCATATAACTCCTCACCTTAAATTCCTCCATATACCTGTCCAGTAGTCTCTTAAACTTCACTAGTGTATCTGCTTCCACCACTGACTCAGGCAGTGCTTTCCACGCACCAACCACTCTCTGAGTAAAAAACCTTCCTCTAATATCCCCCTTGAACTTCCCACCCCTTACCTTAAAGCCATATCTTCTTGTATTGAACAGTGGTGCCCTGGGGAAGAGGCGCTGGCTATCCACTCTATCTATTCCTCTTAATACCTTGTACACCTCTATCATGTCTCCTCTCATCCTCCTTCTCTCCAAAGAGTAAAGCCCTAGCTCCCTTAATCTCTGATCATAATGCATACTCTCTAAACCAGGCAGCATCCTGGTAAATCTCCTCTGTACCCTTTCCAATGCTTCCACATCCTTCCTATAGTGAGGCGACCAGAATTGGACACAGTACTCCAGGTGTGGCCTAACCAGAGTTTTATAGAGCTGCATCATTACCTCGCGACTCTTAAACTCTATCCCTCGACTTACGAAAGCTAACACCCCATAAACTTTCTTAACTACCCTATCTACCTGTGAGCAACTTTCAGGGATCTGTGGACATGCACCCCAGATCCCTCTGCTCCTCCACACTACCAAGTATCCTGCCATTTACTTTGTACTCTGCCTTGGAGTTTGTCCTTCCAAAGTGTACCACCTCACACTTCTCCAGTTTGAACTCCATCTGCCACTTCTCAGCCCACTTCTGCATCCTATCAATGTCTCCCTGCAATCTTCCACAATCCTCTACACTATCTACAACACCACTAACCTTTGTGTCGTCTGCAGACTTGCCAACCCACCCTTCTACCCCCACATCCAGGTCGTTAATAAAAATCACGAAAAGTAGAGGTCCCAGAACAGATCCTTGTGGGACACCACTAGTCACAACCCTCCAATCTGAATGTACTCTCTTCACCACGACTCTCTGCCTTCTGCAGGCAAGCTAATTCTGAGTCCACCTGGCCAAACTTCCCTGGATCCCATGCCTTCTGACTTTCTGAATAAGCCTACCGTGTGGAACCTTGTCAAATGCCTTACTAAAATCCATGTAGATCACATACACTGCACTACCCTCATCTATATGCCTGGTCACCTCCTCAAAGAACTCTATCAGGCTTGTTAGACACGATCTGCCCTTCACAAAGCCATGCTGACTGTCCATGATCAGACCATGATTCTCTAAATGCCCATAGATCCTATCTCTAAGAATCTTTTCCAACAGCTTTCCCAAGTCTTTTTCCTGAGTTTTTCCCTTATCTAATATTATGAAGGTTACTTTCAAAACTGAAGGTCGTTTCTAATAACTGTTCTTTTCAACGCAATTGTAATGAGCTGTACGTCGACTGTAATGAGTTGTATATCCGGAAGAGGGAGACAGAGATTATTCTTTTCATTTTTAACTTTTATTCAGGCAGGTGAAATTTATAATTGATTCTTATGCATTCTCCGGGCTTGCATTGATTGATATCGACTTCTTTCCGGGATTTGTAGGTTGGGTGGGTTTTCTCCTTTTTTTCCCCTCATTTTCTATCCCTATTACGGAATTCTGGAGTGTACACAAATTATTATTATTGTTGTTTATCTCTGCCATTCTTGATTACCTTATCCTGACATGCGTCTAACTACTTTCTTTAGATGTAAAGTCTCATGATGATATTTAAACAGTTAAATGTTTTCAGTTGGAATGTCCGTGGTTGAAATCATCCTATTAAGCATAAGAAAACATTTAAAACTATTAACTGATTCCAACCTGATATAATTTTTGCACAAGAGACGCATATCAGGTTATGTGATAAAAATTGATTTTTTACATTTTGGAAGGATCCTTAATTTCATACAAATTCTCAAAGTAAAATTGGAGGTGTTTCCATTTTTATTGATCCCAATATTCCTTTCAATCAGGAGGATATTATATCTGATATCAATGGTAGATTTTTGATTGTTAAAGGAACAATTTACTACAAGAAAGTAGTTTTGGTTAGTATATATGGACCAAATGCTGATGATCCCTCATTCTTTAAAGATGTTTTTGCTCTATTACCTGATCTAAATGAATATATGTCATTAATGGGTGGTGATTTTAATACTTGTTTAAATCCTTTAATAGATAAGTCATCATCCAAACATCAACTTCCTAATCGCTCTGCATCACTTATTAATTCCTTTTTAATTGACAATGGCTTAATTGAAATTTGGAGACATATGCATCCTAGTGATAGGGAATATTCCTTTTTCTCAAATGTTCATAATAAATATTCGAGAATCGACTATTTTATAGTCAACCCTCGACTTCTATTTAATGTTCAGAAATGTGAATATGTTGCAATTATTATTTCTGATCACTCTCCCTTAAACTTAATATTTGATTTGAAAGATGTTGCTTCTACAAGACCACCTTGGTGTTTTTCCAGAACATTTGTTACAAAGCTCAGAATTTGTTGAGTTTATTGAAGCTCAGATAAAACAGTTTTTTTTCTTTAATAATACAGGGAACGTCTCAAAGTTAGTAATTTGGGATACATTAAAAGCTTATTTACGTGGTCAGATTATTTCATATTTAGCTAAGCTGAAGAAACAGACAAGGATGGAATTAGATAAAATTTCTAAACAAATTAAAGATTTAGATAATATCAATGCAATCTCTCCAAATGTTGATTTGTATAAAAGAAGAGTGGAATTACAATCACAATATAATTTCTTATTTCTTATTAACTTATCCTATTGAAGGATATTTGCTTAAATTGAAAAGTCAGTTTTATATTTTTGGGGATAAAAATAATAGGCTCTTAGCTTCCCAATTAAGGGCAGCTAGAGCTAAAAGACAAATTTTAAAGATTCATATATATAATGGAGATATAGTAAGTAATCATGAAGACATTAATAATATTTTTCAGGACTTTTATTCCGATCTTTATAAATCTCAATTTCCTGCAAACTCCTCCAAAATGAAGGCTTTTTAACATAAGATTAAATTTCCTCAAATTACTGTTGAAGATCAACAGATCCTTGATGCTCCAATTACTGAGCATGAAATTCAGAAGGCTGTGTTATGAATGCAATCAGGTAAAGCTCCCAGACTTGATGGTATACAGTAGGAGTTTACAAGAAATTTGAAAAATTACTTTCTCCATATCTTTTGGAAATATTTCATGAATCTTCTGAGAAGGGTAATTTACCTCCTTTTTATGAAGCTTCTGTTTCCTTAATCCTTAAGAAAGATAAAGATCCTACGGAATGTTCATCATATAGACCTATTTCGCTATTAAATGTGGACGAAAAAATTCTTTCTAAGATAATGGCTAACTGTTTGGAAACTATTTTAACTAAAATCATCTCTACGGATCAAACAGGCTTTATTAAAGGCCGTTACTCTTCCTCCAATGTTCGGAGATTTGATGAACAGTATATACTCATCACTAACCAAGATACCCCAAAGTGATATTTCTCTTGACGCAGAAAAGGCATTTGATAGAGTTGAATGGACATATTTGTTTAATGTATTAGAAAAACTTGGCTTTGGTAATAATTTTAATAAGTGAATTCAAATGATCTATAAGAATCCTCTTGCTACTGTTATTACTAATAATTTCAGGTCTCCTTTTTCTTCACTCTCACAAGGTACTAGACAGGGACGTCCATTAAGTCCTTTATTATTTAATCTTGTACTGGAGCCTCTGGCTATAACACTCAGTGAAGCTAAAAATATTCATGGTATCTCTATAACTGTAACCACACATAAGATTTCTCTTTACGCAGATGATCTTTTGGTTTATATTTCGAGCCCTGAAGAATCTATTCCTGATCTTTTGGAAACGTTAAATGATATTGGAAAATTTTCTGGATATAAAATTAATTTAAAGATCATTTAGATCATTGGGATCTCTTCTGGGGAAGGTGGGACCTGTACAGATTGGATGGGTTGCACCTGAACTCGAGGGGGAGCAATATCCTTGCAGGTAGGTTTGCTAGCATGGTTCGGGAGGGTTTAAACTAATTTGCGAGGGGGACGGGACCCAGAGCGATAGAGCAGTGAAAGGAGTGCATGGAGTAAAGCCAGATCTAACATACAGAGAGGCTTTGAGGAAAGAGAAGCAGAATAAACAGTGTAAAGACAGTAAGGTAGAAGGGCTGAAATGTGTGTACCTCAATGCAAGAAGCATCAGGAACAAAGGTGATGAACTGAGAGCTTGGGTACATACATGGAATTGTGATGTAGTGGCCATTACAGAGACTTGGCTGGCACCAGGGCAGGAATGGATTCTCAATATTCCTGGATTTCAGTGCTTTAAAAGGGATAGAGAGGGCAGAAAAAGGGGAGGAGGCATTACTGGTCAGGGATGCTATTACAGCTACAGAAAGGGTGGGTAATGTAGCAGAATCCTCTTTTGAGTCAATATGGGTGGAAGTCAGGAACAGGAAGGGAGCAGATACTCTACTGGGGGTATTCTATAGGCCCCCCGGTAGCAACAGAGGAGCAGATTGGGAGGCAGATTTTGGAAAGGTGCAAAAGTAACAGGGTTGTTATCATGGGTGACTTTAACTTCCCTAATATTGATTGGCATCTGATTAGTTCCAAGGGTTTAGATGGGGCAGAATTTGTTAAGTGTGTCCAGGATGGATTCCTGTCACAGTATGTGGACAGGCCGACCAGGGGGAATGCCATACCAGATCTAGTACTAGGTAATGAACCAGGTCAGGTCACAGATCTCTCAGTGGGTGTGCATCTGGGGGACAGTGACCACCGCTCCCTGGCCTTTATAATTATCATGGAAAAGGATAGAATCAAAGAGGACAGGAAATTTTTTAATTGGGGAAAGGCAAATTATGAGGCTGTAAGGCTAGAACTTGCGGGTGTGAATTGGGATGATGTTTTTGCAGGGAAATGTACTATGGACATGTGGTCGATGTTTAGAGATCTCTTGCGGGATGTTAGGGATAAATTTGTCCTGGTGAGGAAGATAAAGAATGGTAGGGTGAAGGAACCATGGGTGACAAGTGAGGTGGAAAATCTAGTCAGGAGGAAGAAGCCAGCATACATGAGGTTTAGGAAGCAAGGATCAGATGGGTCTATTGAAGAATATAGGGAAGCAAGAAAGGAACTTAAGAAGGGGCTGAGAAGAGCAAGAAGGGGGCATGAGAAGGCCTTGGCAAGTAGGGTAAAGGAAAACCCCAAGGCATTCTTCAATTATATGAAGAAAAAAAGGATGACAGGAGTGAAGGTAGGACCGATTAGAGATAAAGGTGGGAAGATGTGCCTGCAGGCTGTGGAAGTGAGCGAGGTCCTCAATGAATACTTCTCTTCGGTATTCACCAATGAGAGGGAACTTGGTGATGGTGAGGACAATATGAGTGAGATTGATGTTCTGGAGCATGCTGATATTAAGGGAGAGGAGGTGTTGGAGTTGTTAAAATACATTAGGACAGATAAATCCCCGGGGCCTGACGGAATATTCCCCAGGCTGCTCCAGGAGGCGAGAGAAGAGATTGCTGAGCCTCTGGCTAGGATCTTTATGTCCTTGTTGTCCACGGGAATGGTACCGGAGAATTGGAGGGAGGCGAATGTTGTTCCCTTGTTCAGAAAACGTAGTAGGGATAGTCCGGGTAATTATAGACCAGTGAGCCTTACGTCTGTGATGGGAAAGCTGTTGGAAAAGATTCTTAGAGATAGGATCTATAGGCATTTAGAGAATCATGGTCTGATCAGGGACAGTCAGCATGGCTTTGTGAAGGGCAGATTGTGTCTACCAAGCCTGATAGAGTTCTTTGAGGAAGTGACCAGGCATATAGATGAGGGTAGTGCAGTGGATGTGATCTATATGGATTTTAGTAAGGCATTTGACAAGGTTCCATGCAGTAGGCTTATTCAGAAAAATAGAAGGCATGGGATCCAGGGAAATTTGGCCAGGTGGATTCAGAATTGGCTTGCCTGCAGAAGGCAGAGGGTGGTGGTGGAGGGAATACATTCAGATTGGAGGATTGTGACTAGTGGTGTCCCACAAGGATCTGTTCTGGGACCTCTACTTTCCGTGATTTTTTTAACGACCTGGATGTGGGGGTAGAAGGATAGGTTGGCAAGTTTGCAGACGACACAAAGGTTGGTGGTGTTGTAGATAGTGTAGAGGATTGTCAAAGATTGCAGAGAGACATTGATAGGTTGCAGAAGTGGGCTGAGAAGTGGCAGATGGAGTTCAACCCGGAGAAGTGTGTGGTGGTACACTTTGGAAGGACAAACTCCAAGGCAGAGTACAAAGTAAATGGCAGGATACTTGGTAGTGTGGAGGACCAGAGGGATCTCGGGGTACATGTCCACAGATCCCTGAAAATTGCCTCACAGGTGGATAGGGTAGTTAAGAAAGCTTATGGGATGTTAGCTTTCATAAGTCAAGGGATAGAGTTTAAGAGTCGCGATGTAATGATGCAGCTCTATAAAACTCTGGTTAGGCCACACTTGGAGTATTATGTCCAGTTCTGGTCACCTCACTATAAGAAGGATGTAGAAGCATTGGAAAGGGTACAGAGGAGATTTACCAGGATGCTGCCTGGTTTAGAAAGTATGCATAATGATCAGAGATTAAGGGAGCTAGGGCTTTACTCTTTGGAGAGAAGGAGGATGAGAGGAGACATGATAGAGGTGTACAAGATATTAAGAGGAATAGATAGAGTGGATAGCCAGTGCCTCTTCCCCAGGGCACCACTGCTCAATACAAGAGGACATGGCTTTAAGGTAATGGGTGGGAAGTTCAAGGGGGATATTAGAGGAAGGTTTTTTACTCAGAGAGTGGTTGGTGCATGGAATGCACTGCCTGAGTCAGTGGTGGAGGCAGATACACCAGTGAAGTTTAAGAGACTACCAGACAGGTATATGGAGGAATCTAAGGTGGGGGCTTATATGGGAGGCAGGGTTTGAGGGTCCGCATAACATTGTGGGCCGAAGGGCCTGTACTGTGCTGTACTCTTCTATGTAATCTATGTAATAAAAGTGAATTGCCTCCATTAAATGCTCCTGTTTTTATTTATAACGATATTCCATTCAGAATTGTGAATTCTTTTAAATATTTAGGTATTATCATTACTAAAAAGATAAAGATCTTTATAAAGCTAATGTAGTTCCTTTAATGGACTCTATGAAACAATTATTTTCTAGATGGAAGCCACTTACACTTTCTTTAATAGGTTGTATTCATGCTGTGAAAATGATGATTTTACCTCGATTTTTATATATTTTTCAAAATATACCTATCTTTTTAACTAAAAAATGTTTTGATGAAATTGATTCTATTATTTTGTCCTTTATTTGGAATAATAAAAAAACAAGATTTAATAAGTATCATTTACAAAAATCTAAAAAAGACGGTGAACTTGCACTACCTAATTTAAGATTGTATTATTGGGCTGTTAATATTCGACAATTATGTTTTTGGCTGAATTAGCTCGATAAGAGCCAAAAACCAGCTTGGATTGATTTGTTAAAAGCTATCAAACAATTTCATTTAACCTTGTTATTAGGAGCTCCATTACCTTTACAACTTGTAAAATTCCAGATTTAAATCTCTACCCTGTTCTTAAACAGTCCTTACAGTACTGATGGCATACAGGGTAGCATAGCGTTTAGTGCTACATTATTACAGCTCAGGGCATTAGAGTCGGAGTTCAACTCCAGCACTGAGTGTCAGGAGTTTATACCTTCTCCCCGTGACCACATGGGTTTCCTCTGAGTGCTGTAGTTTCACTTACTGTGAAACAGGTGGGATGCTGGGTGGTGTGGCTCATTAAAGTAAAGCTCAAGTTGAGTTGGGGGGCAGTTCATAGATACAAGGAGGAATGCACTTGGAATCCATTAATGGAGATTTGGTAGCAGCAGATAAGGTCACATTGTTGAAGAGGTGATCTGACAGACACTTGCCAGGCAGGGTATAGAGAGATATAGACATGTGCAGAAAATCTGAATTTTCCTGATCAGATCTATAACTCAGTATGGTTTGCTTCCCTGTCTCTGAGCAAAGGAGTTTGTGTATAATATTAGATTATGAAGACACGCAGTACTTTTTTATTGTCATTTAGTAATGCATGCATTAAGAAATGATACAATATTTCCTCCAGTGTGATATCACAAAACACAGGGCAGACCAAGACTGAAAAAAACTAACAAAACCACATAATTATAACATATAGCTACAACAGTGCAACAATACCATAACTTGATGAAGAAGTCCATGAGCACAGTAAAAAGTTCAAGTCTCTCAAATGTCCCACATCTCACGCAGACGGGAGAAGGAAGAAAAACTCTCCCTGCCACACCCGACCAGGGTCCGACTCTGAGTCATCCGAAAACTTTGAGCTCTGATCAGCTCTCCGACACCGAGTACTGAGCGCCATCTCTATCCGAATGATTCGACCTCCATCTCGGTCGCCAACAACAGGCAAAGCCGGGGATTTTGAGGCCCTCCCTCCGAAAGATTCCCAACCATGCAGTAACAACAGCAGCGAACTGGCATTTCAGAAATTTTTCCGGATGTTCCTCTGTGCTTTCGCGTCCATCTCCATCAAATCAGAATTGTCCACGGCCCCTATTTAACGGATAAGATATCATTTTTCACCGGGGGGCTGCGCACACACGGCGCGCTGCTCTCTCTCCTCCCATTAATCCATAAGACGTAGGAGCAGCATTAGGCCAAGTGGCCATTTGAGTCTGCTCTCCCATTTGACATTGGCTGATTTATGATGCCTCTCAACCCCATTCTCCTGCTTCCTACACATAACCTTTGATGCCCTTACTAGTCAAGAACTTGTTGACCTTCACTTTAAATACACTATACCCAATGACCTGGCCTTGACCGATGTCTATGGCAATGAAATCCACAGATTCACCATCATCTGGCAAAAGAAATTCCTCTTCACCATTGTTCTAAATGGATGCTCTTCTATTCTGAGACTGTCTTCTGGCTCTAGACTCCCCAACATTGGAAATGTCCACTCCATGTTCACTCTGCCTTGGCCTTTCAATATTTGGTAGATTTTAATGAGATCCACTCTCGTTCTTTTAAACTCCAGTGACAATAGGATATTCCTCATCCAATAACCTTTCCATTCTGGGATCATTCTTGTGAGCTTTCCCTGGACCCTCTCAATACCAGCACATCCTCTCTGAGATATGGGTCCCAAAACTGTTCACAATAGTTGCTGCGCTCCTGACTTGCAGAATGAAGTTGGTAAATCTGGATTGTGAAAATACTGGTAAAACAATTGTATTACTTCTTGAAGCATTGTGCTATTTAAAACAGCCCAAATCTTTATGTTGATATTTGTGTTGAATCTTCCAGAGAAAAATGATCAATATGATGCTGATCAGGAATCTGGTTCTTCCAGTCATCTTGACCTTGTCACAGTGGCTGTGTCTATGAAGATCAGATAAAAGTAGTTAAGCACAGAATCATAAATAATTAAAAATATGTCTCGATGGAAGTGTGCGACCATGAATATTTGTCATTATTTTATTGCAGCCTGTTTTTACAGTCACGTCTTCAAATGAATGTCTGGCAGAAATACTTGGGCATTAAGTGTGATGTAGAATGTCAACTTTGTCCTTTACAGTGAGATCACTTCCGGACAGTTGAATCACCACAATTGCTGTATACCTGTTTGTTAAACTGGCTGTTGGTCTTGGACTGGTCTACAGTTTGACGAGGATAAACAGAGTAAGATGTTTTTCTTTATTTTGCTGTGATTGCCTGCAAGAAGAATATTGATGGCATACTGTATACATACTTTGTTAATAAATTTACTGTAACTTTGAAGGTTTTATGTCATCGCTCTTTTCTCCCACCAGGTTAAAGAAAACAGCTACAATAGTTGTTTCATTTGGCCCTTCTGGCCTGTTCCCCCCTTCAAAACACTCACGACTGGTCATCGACTACAGTACCTTATTCCTGCCTCCTCCAATTGTTCCTTTAACACTGAGCAAAATGCCCACTGCTTCCTGGAATATATTTAATGACATGGCTTTTGTGCATTTTGTGACTGAGAATCTGCCTATCTCTGGGTGTAAACATTTCTTCAGTGTGAGCTCCCTGCACTGCGCCATTGGGTTATAAGCAGACCTTGCAGTTATAAGATTCATGTCCCATTCTGGAAGGTTACTAAACAGGAACGGATATCAGGAACAAAAGAAAATCTGATGCTGGAAATCCAAGCAACACACACAAAATGCTGGAGGAACTCATCAAGCCAGGCAGCATCTATAGAAAAGAGTAAACAGTCAACGTTTCGATCTGGGACCCTCTGATATCAGTCTCTGAGCTGAAAGTGAGACTATCCTTCAGGAGGGTGAGCCCATGAATAACATTTGGGACGGATGGTGTACCCGGCCCTGAACTGAAGACCTGTTGAAAACAATTGGCTGGAAAGTTTACTGATATCTTCATCTGCACCACAAGATGGCTCCAGTGAACAACACGAACAACGGCAACATCCTGCATACAGTTCACAAAACTGCTTTGTTTACATCTTTTACTTCTTTCAAATATGATTGTCCTATCAAATCAAAATCAAATCAATTCAAGGTTAATTGTCATTCAACCATACATAGATCAGCTGAATGAGACAGAATTCCTTTGGGGCGAAGGTGTAAAACATTCAAAACAATGAGCAACATTCAAAATAGCAAGCAAAGAAACATTTTCACTCAAAAAAAAACAAGACCCTGAGAGACAATGTCTGGCAATTGATGGTACAGTTTCACGGCTGTGTGCAGACACATACGACCCAGCATGTAATTCCACTGATCAAACACAGGGCGGCAGCACCAACAGGAGAGGCCGGTGATTTTCATTTTGAAGGTGTACGTTTGGGCCATTTGAACGACCTAGTGCGCCTCTGTCTTTAAGGGAGTTCAGTGATGCTGGGAGCGGGGTCTGCAGCTTAGAGGCCTGGAAGCCTGGGGATGGAGCGTGAGCCCATGATTGACTCCATTGCTTTGCTCTGACTGAGGCCTTGAGGGTGCAAGCCCATGATAGACTCCATTCTTTGCTCTGATTGAGGCGTTGAGCAATAGTGAAGTCTCTTTCAATATTTTTATCAATATTATATAAATTGCATAAATATAAGTACAAAATTCATAAGGATACAAGTAAGTAATACGAATTACATTACATTTAAATCGCAGTAAGATGATCACAGTATCCCATATTCCAAATCAATCATGTAGAATAAAAGATTGAATTATGAATGAAATAAACAAAATAATTGTATTTTATTTAAAAGAATCTACCCCCACTACCAAAATAAGCCAGTTGGTTAAAAAAAAAGAGAAGAAAAAGAACGTTACTATATAATATTATAATAATAATGGCTCAGATCCATACTTTACTAACAGTTCAAAGATTATGAAAATAACTCAGAAAGGGTCCCCATGACATTAGAAAATCATGTTTAGAATCGGAAATCGAATAACGAATCTTCTCTTGATCAAGGCACAACATAACATCAGATAGCCATTGAACCTGAGTGGGCGGGGCGGCCTCCTTCCACTTGAGCAAGATCGCCCTCCTGGCCATAAGAGACATAAAGGCCAATACCCGCAAATTAGATGGCTTCAGTTTTGTAGCGCTATCCTCAACAATAGCAAACATTGGCAGTCAAGGGACTGGGCATAAAACTTACATTGAAAAGTACAGAAAAAGTTTGAAATACATCTGTCCAAAATTTTTCAAGGCTCAGACATGTCCAAAACATATGAATTAGTGTGGCCACTCCATTGGTACCTCTATCACAGTAAGGGGAAATATCTGCATAGAAACGAGAGAGGTTGTCTTTAGACATATGAACTTTATGTCCCACTTTGAATTGCAATAAAGAATGATGAGCACATAATGATGAAGAATTAATCAATTTTGAAATAATCTTCCAGTTCTATTCAGATATGAAAATCTGTAAATTCTTTTCCCAGTCTCCTTTAATTTTATCTAAAGAGGCCTTTTTCAGTCCCAACAGCAGACCGTAAATGTAAGATACTGAACCGTTGTCAAAGGGTTTCAGATTAAAAATTGTATCTATTATATTCTTATCTGGACTTGCAGGAAATGCATGTAATTGAGATCTTAAAATATCTCTAGTCTGTAAGTATCGAAAAATGTGGGTATTGGTAAGGTTAAATTTTGTTGAAAGGTGTACAAAAGAAGAGAGATTCCCTCCATCAAACAAATCCTGAAATTGTTTAATACCCAATCTATCCCATCCTTTAAAAGATAAGTCAATTAAAGATGGTTTAAAAAACAATTAGAAAAGATGGGACTCAGGAGGTAGAATCTCAATAAACCAAAATATTTTCTAAACTGTAACCAAATCCTCAAAGTATGTTTGACCACCACATTGTCAGTTAGTTTCTTTAAAGAGAAAGGAAGTGAGGATCCAAGTAAAGAAATAATGGAAAATTTCATAACAGAGTTGACTTCCAAAGAAACCCATATAGGGCAATTCTCATGGTTAATGTAATATATCCAGAATGTAATATTTCATATATTAACTGCCCAATAATATAACCTAAAACTGGGTAAGGCAAAGCCTTCAATCTGTTTGGTTTTTTGAAGGTGAGCTTTATTTATTCGAGGTTTTTTATTCTTCCATGTAGGAAGAAAGAATTGAATCCAAAGAGTCAAAAAAAGATTTCGGAACAAAAACACGAACAGCTTGAAAAAGGTATATAAATTTAGGTAAGATATTCATTTTAATAGAATTAATTCGGCCAATCAGTGATAAAGAGAGAGGTGACCAACTAGAAAGTGTTTTTAACATAATTCATTAAAGTGAAAAAATGTTCATAAATAAATCTTTATAATTCTTAGTAATTGTTACTCCTAAATAGGTAAATTGTTTTCTTAAAATTTTAAAGGAAGTTTAATATCAGTTTTTATTAAATTGTTTAAAGGAAACAGTTAAGTTAATTTAATTTATATCCTGAGAACTGATTAAAATTAGTTGGTAAACGGAACACAAATGGTAAAGAGGTTGCAACATTAGATATAAAAAGCAATAAGTCATCAGCATAGAGCGACACTTTGTGAATAGTACCTCTCCTTAAAATACCAGTAATCTCTTTAGACTCTCGAAAAGCAATTGCTAAGGGTTCTAATACCAAATCAAAAAGCAGAGGGCTCAAAGAGCAACCTTGTCTAGTTCCAGTTGGAGTTTAAAGGGTTTAGAATTCTGAAGATTTGTAAGAACCTGAGTGGAGGGAAATAGATAAAGTAGCTTAATCCAATGAATAAAATTAGGTCCAAAATTAAATTTTTCTAAGGATGTAAAATGTTGAAGTCAACGAGGATGAGAGAAGAGTATAGGCAGGTGTTCAGAACCATCTGCTTGCGTTTGACTGGTCTTTCTCTTCCTCTTGCTTGTTGCTGTGGGACGAAAGTGAAGAAAACTTGTGATCTGCTTTGCAAGGATTAATCAAATTCCAAGAGCGTCTTCAAAGAGCAGTGTCTCAAAAAGGTGGTTTCCATATTAAGGGCCCCACCACCCAGGACATGCGCTCTTTCATTGTCATCATCAGGAAGAAGGCCAAGAAGCCAGACGGCACATATTCAATGGTTCAAGTACAACTTCTTCCCCTCTGCCATGTGATTTCTGAATGGACATTGAACCTATGAACACTACCTCACTATTTTTAATTCATTTGCACTAATTTAATTTAACTACTATATATATACTGACAGTACAGTCTGTAATTCATGTTTTTTTTATCATGTATGCATTGTACTGCTGCTGTATGTATACAAAATACAAATCTGACATTTATCATCCTGCAGGCAGTCATGAAACAAAGAAACACCATGGAACCCACTCAAGTAAACATCAAACACTCAACACATGTAAAATGAACAAGCTGCGCAAACGACGAAAAAGTGAGTGAAATCAGAATCAGAATCAGGCTTAATATCATCGGCACATGTTGTGAAATTTGTTAACTTTGCAGCAGCTGTCTTGCCTTCTTTAAGACTACATCAATGTGTTGGGACCAGGTTAGATCCTCAGAGATCTTAACACCCAGGAACTTGAAGCTGATCCCTCTGTGAGGATTGGTATGTGCTCCTTCGTCTTACCCTTCCTGAAGTCCACAATTGGCTCTTTCGTCTTACTGACGTTGAGTGCCAGGTTGTTGCTGCGGCACCATTCCACTAGTTGGCATATCTCACTCGTGTACGCCCTCTTGTCACCTCCTGAGCTTCTACCAACAATGGTTGTATCTTCAGTAAATTGGTAGATGGTATTTGAGCTATGCCTAGCCACACAGTCATGTGTATACAGAGAGTAGAGCAGTGGGCTAGTGACACACCCCTGAGGTGCGCCAGTGTTGATCGTCAGCGAGGAGGATATGTTATCACTAATCTATACAGACTGTGGTCTTCTGGTTAGGAAGTCGAGGATGCAATTGCAGGGGGAGTGACAGAGGCCCAGATTCTGCAACTTCTCAATCAGGGTTGTGAGAATGACGGTATGAAATGCTGAGCAATAGTCGATGAACAGCATCCTGACGTAGGTGTTTATGTGGTCTAGGGGTCTAAAGCCATGTGGAGAGTCATTAAGATTGCGTCTGCCATTAACCTATTGTGGCCATAGGCAAATTGCTATGGGTCCAGGTCCTTGATGAGGCAGGAGTTCAGTCTAGTCATAACCAACCTCTCAAATCATTTCATCACTGGAGAGCATTCAAACTGGATTCATCACTATCTGGTCCTGGGGGAGCACTACTACTCAGGAATGAAGTAATCTTCAGAGAGTTGTAAACTGATTCATCTCCATCATGGGCATTAGTCTCTGTAGCATCCAAGACATCTTCATGTGGCAATGACTCAAAAAGGCACCATCCAACATTAAGGGCTCCCATCACTCAGGACATGTCCTGTTCTCATTGCTACCATCAGAAATGAAGTACAGGAGCCTGAAGATTGAGGAACAGGTTCTTTCTCTCTGCTATCCAATTTCTGAATGGACATTGAACCCATAAACACTATCTCACTACACTTCTCCGTGGATTGTCACCTTGTCGTGGTGGAGAAGCTTGTGTGGTCCTGTGATCCCGAAAGCGATGCCGTCTGGAGCTATGCTCCTGGTAGGGTCACCCATGGTGGTAAGGTCGAGGGTAAGGTCCCTGACAAAGAATAATCCAACCAAGACCTCAACGGTGGAACAGGCGGACAAAGTCACTTCGAACTCAACGGCTGTGAAGGCGGATGAAGGCTGCAACAAATCCATCAGCTCCAATCGTCATGGTTTCCATGCCATTGGAATCAGTTGGTTGATTTGTGAAGTATCGTGTGCTTCTTGGAGTGCAACATCAAGTACATGTTAAACAAATACACGCACAGGCATCTTCGCTCTGTGGGCCACTTCTTCAGAACGAAGACCATCATCCTCGACCTCGAGGGATAGACACGACAATGACCTCACTACCTTTTTAAGTTTTAATTTTAATTTTGCACTATTTCATTTAAATATTTCATATATACAGTGCTTAGAAAAAGTATTCACAACCCCTTTGGAATTTTTATGTTTTATTGTTTTACAACATTGAATCACAGCGGTGTTAATTTGGCTTTTTTTAACACTGATAAACAGAACAAGATTCTTTCATGTCAAAGTGAAAACAGATCTCTATAAAATGATCTAAATTCATTATGAAGATAAAACACAAAATAATTGATTGCGTAAGTATTCACCCCCACCTCCCCACCTCCTGCCCTTTAATATGACACACAAATTCATCACTGGTGCAGCCAATTGATTTCAGAAATCACACTATTAGTTAAATGGAGATAACCATGTGCAGTTAAGGTCTTTCAATTGATTGTAGTAAAATACACCTGTATCTGGAATGTCCAGCTGCTGGTGAGTCAGTATCCTGGCAAAAACTACACAATGAAGACAAAAGAACACTCCAAGCAACTCCACAAAAAGGTTATTGAAAAACACAAGTCAGGAGATGGATGCAAGGAAATTTCTAAGTCATTGAATAACCCTTAGAATACAGTTAAGTCAATCATCAAGATATTTAAAGAATATGGCACAGCTGTAAATTTGCCAAGAGCAGGTCCTACTCAAAACCTGAGTAACCATGCAAGAAGGGGATAGCGAAGGAGGCCACCAAGATACCTATGACAACTTTGGCGAATTTACAAGCCTCGGTGGCTGAGATGGGAGAGTCTGTGCATCCAACAACTGTTGCCCAGGTGCTTCACCATTCACAGTTTCATGGAAGAATGGCAAATCAAAAACCACTGCTGAAAAAACTCACATGAAATCTTGGCTAGAGTTTGCTAGAAGGCATATGGGAGACTCTGCAGTTGGGTGGAAGAAGGTTCTATGGTCTGATGAAATGAAAATTGAGCTTTTTGGCCATCAGATTAAATGGCAAACACCACATATCATCAAAAACACACCATTCCTATGGTGAAGCATGATGGTGGCTGTAACATGCTATGGGAATGCTTCATTGCAGAAGGCCTTGGAAGGATTGTGAAAGTAGAGGGTAAAATGAATGCAGAAAAGATCAAGGAAATCCTGGAGGAAAAGGAAAACCTGATGTAGCTTGCAAGAGAACTCCATCTTGGGAGCAGATTTGTTTTCCTGCAAGACGATGACCCCAGGCATAAAGCCAAAGCTACACAGGACTGGCTTAAAAACAACAAAGGTATTGCCCTGGAGTGGCCAAGTCAGAGTCCAGACCTCAGTCCAATTGAGAGATTGTGGCAGGACGTGAAAAGGGCTGTTCACTCACAATCCCGATGCAATCTGGCAGAGCTTGAGCAGTTTTGTCAAGAAGAATGGGGAAAATTGTAGTGTCTAGATATACAAAGCCGATATAGACCTATCGACACAGACTGAAGGCTGTAATTGCTGCCTAAGGTGCATCGACTAAATATTGACTTGAAGGGGGTGAAAACTTATGAAATTAATTATTTTATGTTTTATATTTGTAATTAATTCATACACTTTGTATCTGTTTTCACTTTGACACAAAGGAATCTTTTTCTGTTGATCAGTGTCAATTGTGATTCAATGTTGTAAAATAATGAAACTAGAAAACTCCCAAGAGGGGTAAATACTTTTTATAGGCACTATACACACACTTACTGTAATTCACAGTTTTTAAAAAAATTATTATATATTGCAATGTACTGCAGCCACAAAGACAACAAATTTCACGACATATGCCGGTGGTATCAAACTTGATTCTGATTCTGTTCTGGGGTCAGTGAAATACAGAGGTGAATTTGTGTTAAAAGTAATTTACAAAATTGTGCCCTCTTGGTACTAGCACTGCCAATGTCACCCAAGATTAAAACTTCCTTCCACACTGTTTATAATTATCTGCTTCTCTGATGCATCTTTCATTGCTTCTCACATCTAACATCAGAGAAAGCACCACAAATACCACAGTTTTTGAACATGACTGAGGGTATCTTCCATGTAAGGCAGTGTCATTTCATCACCCACATATTAACTGGATCTTCTCTGAAATCTATTCATTGTACAGCCCCACTGAAAAGTATATATTTGTAAGATATATTCCATTTCATTTTGACAATGCTTATTGGAGATATTTAGTTTTTGAATATGGGATGTGGAGGCTGCTATAAATCCATCATTTATTACCCATCCCCAAATAATTCTGAACAGAGTGGAGGACTGTGACATTAAACGTTGGTCTTATAGGTTTCTGGAGCACCTGTATTAGCTCACAGTCACAGTCACTGTCTGTGAAGACCACAGTCCTGATGAAGGGTTCCGGCCCGAAACGTTGACTGAACGTTTCCACGGATGCTGCCCAACCTACTGAGTTCCTCCAGTGTGCTGTGAGTGTTGCTTTGACCCCAGCATCCGCAGATTATTTTGTGTTTACCTGTATTAACTAATTGTCATCTAAACTAGAGTTGTTAAACTCTTGTGCTTTCTGTTTGATCTTTCAATTTCATTGTGTCTGGCATGAATTCTCTGCATTCTATGATTATTTAACGTGGGTCATCATCATGGGGTCCTTGTTGGTGAATGATTTATCTTGTGGTGTTGCTCAGCTGTCCTCTGAAATTCTCTTAAAACTTGTGTGTATGACCTCCCATAATTCCATCTCTGCATCGGAGTCTGCTGTTTCTCCACACCTGGTTTCAGTTGTTGCTCGTGCTCATTCTGACGAGGAGAGATTTGCTCACCTGAAATGTCAGAGTGAACCAGGTGGGGTTTACAACAGCCTGGTAGCTTCCAGATCACCATCACCACATGTGACCATATCTCCGGCATTGAGTCTCTCTGTGTGTCTCAGACTGGAAGGAGGAAGGACAGGAATGCAGTAGGAATGGGGGATTCAATAGTTAGAGCAGAAGATTGGAGATACTATGAATGTGAAAGAGGCACCCGATGATATGCTGCCTTCCTGGTACCAGGGTCAATGACGTCTTGGATCAGGCCCGTAGTATTCTGAAGGGGGAGGTGAATAGCAAGAAATTGAGGTATGCATTGCTTCCAATATCACAGATAGGAAAAGAGATGGAGTTCTGAAGAAAGAAAATATGAAGCTAGCTGGAAAGCTGGAAAGCAGGATCTCAAAGGCAGTAATCTTTGGATTGCTGCCTGTGCCACACCCTAGTGAGGGTAAAAATTGGATAATTTGGCCAATGAATACATGGCTGAGGAATTGGGGCAGGGGGCTGTGTTACAGATTTCTTGCAGGGATCATTGGGATCTCTTCTGAGGATGGTATTGTCGTACTCGATCAGACCGGATGCAATAACAATTGTACCACAAATACACTGACACACGTAATTCTTTTCAAACCGTTATTCTCTACTCATAGCATGCTATGGGGGAAGTTACAGACTGATCTCCCAAAAGAGCCAGTCCAGAAACTGCCCCCGAATTACACAATTCTCCACAATTTATAACAATGATCAGGTAGCAGGAAATCTTATGATTACAAGTTTAGACAATATTAGAATCATTTCAATCACATGCTAAGATACGATTAGATGTGAGATAATCATTGGTCAGTTAGTTATAATTACTTTAAGCCAAAGCTAACTCATCAGTTCCTCATTCGGACCGTTCCCCTTTTCTCCAGAACATTCTAGCTGTTACCTCATCCCTCCCATATTTAGCTATACCTTCAGCTGCTTCTGCAAGATCGGGTAATTCCTTATTTGAGCCTTTGCCTCTCTTTAGAGAACAATGACTAGTACGTCACCGGTTGCAGGGTAAAGCTTCTTTTTGACTGTCCGAAACAGTAAGCTAAGGCACCCACAAGGTGATTGATTATAAGTTAATCATTGTCCTCTATTTTCTCCCCTATTTACCTGTCCCTTCATTCCATCATTCCCCCTTTTTATCACTTTATGATAAACAATTAAACAGGGACCGAGCAAAGCATCATCAGTCTCTCCATACAAAGTCAGCAGCCAGCATTCAGGCAGGTCATTATCACACAGCAAGCAATAATTATAACAATGAGAATAATCAGCCCATGCAGCAAATAAGAGCCCCATGATCTTCCCTGCAACCACCCTAACCAGCCATCCCCCTTCCCCGAACCTTGCCTGAAATCATCCAATTGTTTCTTAGTAGACTGAATGGCATGGGTCACGTTGTATGAATCGTCAGTGACATGGGTGATACATTTGTCTCTGACTATTGCGCACACCCCTCCCTGTTGGGCCAACTGATAATCCACAGCATACCTGGTCTGTTGCTGTGTAAAGTGGCAACTCCACCAATTCTCTGTTAACAGCCTGCAGACCTTCCATCGTACTGTTCCCCAATGCCGCCAGCCCACAAATGATGTAGCTGCAGTTCATCGTGGCTATGGTTCCTGCCGAACTCCCGAGAGAGAGAGCACTCAGGAACCCATAGCCCACAGAAGAGCCCAGAGTAACGGGACTCCTCCAGTCAGCACAGAATTCCTTACTCGCGGCTCGAGCTGTCAGTCGCCGTCAAACGTGGGCAACCTGAGGGCAGGGAACAGAAAGTGGTTCAATCGTTCCTACTGCAAGGAGATTAGTTAGAGTGGTGGTAGCTGTAGTATAGGTGCCATTGAACAATAACACATATCCTCTCTTGGCCCTGTAGCAAGTATTTTTGTAACTCACTATTTTATCACACCACAAGTGCTTCTGTAGATTTAGGGAGGAATATTCCAAGGTCTCTGAACCTGCCGACACATGAGTCCCATTGCAATATCCACACACATATTGAGTTTCCTTAGAGAGGTGCACACATAGTTCAGAAGGCACAAGATGGATTCAGCCAAATGCAGAAATATTCTAAAGGGAAAGTGAGGCAACAAGGGAAGTCAAAGACAGCATGAAAGCAAAAGAGTAACCAGTGACCAGACCACCCACAGGAGCATCTAAGGGGCAGAAGGATTGTCCACCTCACCGTAATAAGGTGAGCAGACACTTGCGGGCTGCCCCCAGCACATAACCTCAGCTGTCTTGGTTGTTAATGCAAATAACACATTTTACTTTATGTTTTAATGTGCAGCTGACAAATAAACGTGAGTCTTGAATCGGGAATATTGTTACAGAGCCATCCAAAAATAGTTTAATCTTCAGAGAAGAGTGATGGATGGAGTGGCAAAGGGATATGGTGGAGAGTCAAGACACTGAATGACAGAAGTACTGTTGGTGCCGGCTGAGAGAGGGTCGAGCGCTCTTGTTAATCAGAACTGGTCTGTCTGCAGGGACTGGCAGCAGAAAGGCCAGATAGACCACTCAATTCAACAGTGGCAGCTTTACGTCAGAGACTGACCTTGCAGCATCAGGGAAGTCAGTGACTACATTTGTAAATGTTTTGGATTTGTGGACTGTGCAGGGGATAGAGTTCCCATCAATGTGAATTTACTCAGGCAATGATAAAACAGACCAGTGTGATTATGATGAATAAATAAGATGAACTTCCTCTGTGTGCAAACAGCCCAAAACAGAAAGACAAAGAAACTGAACATCAAACCAGCTGACAAACTGCTGCAAAGGAACCTCAGCCTCATCATGTGGATTCTCTGTAGGGAGTGACAAGCATCTTTACACTTCACACCACCATATTCTTATTGATGGCAGAGCAGGTTCAATGAACCTCTCCTGCTCCTGTTTCTTATGCTGTTAATACTTTGCTGAACTGGATGCTGTTCAGAATCAATTCTCATTGTCCCCGCACTAACCTAGGTGGATGTAGAGGGGTTTTCTCTCTGGACCACTGTATCTCAAAATCCAGCAATAAGGCTAGAGTTGTTTTTGTGGCATCGCTATTTTTGACTGACAGTGCTTTAATTTATTTGGACCCTCAGCAGTTTACAGTCCGTTCGACATCTCAGGTCAGCATTCCTGTTGTAGATCCCAAAACCAAAAGAGGCATTCCACACAGCACAGGAAAAACGTGAATGTAATACTTGGCAGTTGACCACAGAAATACAGACAACATGATTTGTAGCAGCAGATTCATCCCTTTAGCTTGATCAAAGATGGTCTCCTATCTTAGTAGTTTATATTTCCTCTTTTTCCATTTGACTTTTTATAGCATCTTCCAGCAGGTTCAAGGACAGATATTACCCCTCAAGCACCAGGCCCTTAAAGCACTCAACTTCACTTACCCCATCATTGAAATATTTCCACAACCAATAGACCAACATTCAGGGACTCTTCATCTCATGGTCTTGATTTTATCTATCTATCTATCTATCTATTTGTTTCATTATTTCTTTCTTTTGTATTTGTATAGTTTGCTGTCTTCTGCTCTCTGGTTGAACACCCAAATAGGACTGTCTTTCATTCATTCAATTTTGGTTATTATTCTAAAAGTTTATAGAGTATACCCACAGGAAAATGAATCTCAGTGTTGTACGTATATGGTGACATATATGTACTACGATAATAAATTTACTTTCAGATTTTGAACTTTGATGTTAGTAATCCATCTACCTCATTCTCATATATTTTCAGGCACTTGGTTGAATGAGCCATTTTTGGTTTCAAACTCTGCAGATTAGTTTAATGTTATATAAAACAGAGTGCACTGAAATTCTTTGCTCACGTTGACTACTTGCTGAGGCAAGACAGTTCACCTCATCTCTGTCCTGAATCTTCTGCCTGTCACCTGAGACGCTGACTCTTCACTCTCGAGATCCCAAACTAGGGGAAGTAAATTGGCTCATCTAACCAAGTCAGAATTTGGAACATTTTGATGATCTTTCCTCCTTAAGTTTTTCTGAACACAGGAGATATCAACCCAATCTCTGTCCAATGACAGTCCTGGTGAAACTTCACTGAACTCCTTCTACAACAGGAATACACTTTCTTGGGTAAAGAGACCAAAATTTCACCCAGTACTCCAAGTGGATCTCACCAAGCATCTGATTTAGATGTTGAGCAATGCAAAATATTATCTGTGATCAAGGGGATACCCAGCACTTCTTCCAGTGATCCTCTGGCATCGGAGATAGTAGCTTGTCAGGGCGGATTGGGTCTGGTTAAAGATTGTTTGAAAAGCAGCACATATTTTGGACAACACTTCAACACAGCATTGAAGTACTAACTGGAACTGTGGTCAGTTCTCTAGAAAGACAGAGAGAGAGACTGTGACCAGTATTTCCTGTCACAAATATGAGCATTCCGTCAGTGAGCTAAGCTGACGCCTTATTTTTTGTGCCCCTGTGCAAAAGCTGCATGAAATTAGTTGTTTTTATTATAGGAATTCCCATTAAAACAAATAAACTCCTTATGTTTTAGTTTAGATCTACAGAATAGAGGTCAAAGATAATGTAGTCACCATGGGTTTATTCAACAGAAGACTGATCCTGACTGAGGTCACATGGTTATCTTCACATCACAGTCTGAGGTGACTAAACCACATCATGGTACAAACTGTCAAAGTCCAAAGAGAGAGAAACAGATCGGCATCTGGAGCCTTATGTTAATCATGTGCTCCATGTCCCAGCAGTTAAACAATTCCAGGACGATTTTATAAACCGTCTTAGAAGTAGAAATGATTATAAATAAGCTGATATTATTACTGTGCTGAGAAAATGAATCATGTCAACTTGGAGTGGACATTTAATTCTATAAGGTTAAATTGCCGTGTTTTCTGAGTTCTGTAGTTTAGAGAAACGTAGAAACATAGAAAACCTACAGCACACTACAGGCCCTTTGGCCCACAAAGTTGTGCCGAACATGTCCTTTCCTTCGAACTACCTAGGCTTGCCCATAGCCCTCTATTTTTCTAAGCTCCATGTATCCATCCAGGAGTCTCTTAGAAGACCCTATCGTTTCAGCCTCCACTGCCACCGCTGGCAGCCCATTCCACGTGCTCACCACTCTCTGCATAAAAACTTATCCCTGACATCTCCTCTGTACCTGCTTCCAAGCAACTTAATACTATGCCCTCTCATGATAGCCATTTCAGCCCTGGGAAAAAGCCTCTGACTATGCACACGATCAATGCCTCTCAATATCTTGTATACCTCTATCAAGTCACCTCTCATGCTCTGTTTCTCCAAGCAGAAAAAGCCGAGTTCACTCAACCTATTCTCAGAAGGCATGTGCCCCAATCCGGGCAACATCCTTGTAATCTCCTCTGCACCCTTTCTATGGTTTCCAGGTCCTTCCTGTAGTGAGGCAACCAGAATTGAGTACAGTACTCTAATTGGGATCTGACCAGGGTGCTACATAGCTGCAATATTCCCTATCAGCTCTTAAGCTCAATCTCATGGTTGATGAAGGCCAATGCTCCGTATGCCTTCTTTACCAGAGAGTCAACCTGCGTAGAGCTTTGAGTGTCCTATGGACTCGGATCCCAAGATCCCTCTAATCCTCCACACTGCCAAGAATCTTGCATGCTATATTCTGCCATCATATTTGACCTACCAAAATGAACCACCTCACACTTAACTGTATATCTACTGCTCTACCTTCATCAATGTGTTTAGTCACATCATCAAAAAATTCAATAAGGCTCGTAAGGCATGATCTGCCTTTGACAAAGCCATGGTGACTATTCCTAATGATATTATGCCTCTCCAAATGTTCATAAATCCTGACTCTCAGAATCTTCTCCATCAACTTACCAACCACTGAAGTAAGACTCACTGCTTTATAATTTCCTGGGCTATCTCTACTCCCTTTCTTGAATAAAGGAACAACATCCAGAACACTCCAATCCCCCGGAACTTCTCCCGTCCTCAATGACAATGCAAAGATCATTGCCGGAGGCTTAGCAATCTCCTTCCTCACTTCCCACAGTAGCCTGGGGTACATCCTGTCTGGGCCCGGTGACTTATCCTACTTGATGCTTTCCAAAAGCTCCAGCACATCCTCTTCCTTAGTATCTACATTCTCCAGCTTTGCAGTCCACTGCAAGTCATCCCTACAATAGCCAAGATCCTTTTCCGTAGTGAATACTGAAGCAAAGTATTTATTCAGTACTGTGTTTGTAGACAAATGCAAACAACAGGAATTCTGCAGATGCTGGAAATTCAAGCAACACACATCAAAGTTGCTGGTGAATGCAGCAGGCCAGGCAGCATCTCTAGGAAGAGGTACAGTCGACGTTTCAGGCCGAGGCCCTTCATCAGGACTAACTGAAGGAAGAGTTAGTAAGAGATTTAAAAGTAGGAGGAGGAGGGGGAGATCCAAAATGATAGGAGAAGACAGGAGGGGGAGGGATGGAGCCAAGAGCAGGACAGGTGATTGGCAAAGGGGATATGAGAGGATCACGGGACAGGAGGACCGGGGAGAAAGACGGCGGGGGGGTGGGGAACCCAGGGATGGGCAAGGAGTATAGTCAGAGCGGCAGTGGGAGAAAAAGTAGAGTGAGAGAAAGAATGTGTGTATAAAAATAAATAATGGATGGGGTATGAGGGGGAGGTGGGGCATTAGTGGAAGTTAGAGAAGTCGATGTTCATGCCATCAGGTTGGAGGCTACCCAGATGGAATATAAGGTGTTGTTCCTCCAACCTGAGTGTGGCTTCATCTTTACAGTAGAGGAGGTCGTGGATAGACATGTCAGAATGGGAATGGGATGTGGAATTAGAATGTGTGGCCACTGGGAGAGCCTGCTTTCTCTGACGGACAGAGCGTAGATGTTCAGCAAAGCGGTCTCCCAGCCTGCGTCGGGTCTTGCCAATATATAGAAGGCCACATCGGGAGCACCGGACGCAGTATATCACCCCAGCCGACTCACAGGTAAAGTGTCGCCTCACCTGGAGGGACTGTCTGGGGCCCTGAATGGTGGTAAGGGAGGAAGTGTAAGGCCATGTGTAGCACTTGTTCTGCTTACAAGGATAAGTGCCAGGAGGGAGATCAGTGGGGAGGGATGGAGGAGACCAATGGACAAGGGAGTCGCGTAGGGAGCAATCTCTGCGGAAAGCGGGGGGGTGAGGGAAAGATGCGCTTAGTGATGGGATCCCGTTGGAGATGGCGAAAGTTACGGAGAATAATATGTTGGACCTGGAGGCTGGTGAGGTAGTAGGTGAGGACCAGGGGAATCCTATTCCTAGTGGCGTGGCGGGAGGATGGAGTGAGAGCAGATGTGCGTGAAATGGGGGAGATGCGTTTGAGAGCAGAGTTGATAGTGGAGGAAGGGAAGCCCCTTTCTTTAAGAAAGGAGGACATCTCCCTCGTCCTGGAATGAAAAGCCTCATCCTGAGAGCAGATGCGGCAGAGATGGAGGAATTGCGAGAAGGGGATGGCGTTTTTGCAAGAGACAGGGTGAGAAGAGGAATAGTCCAGATAGCTGTGAGAATCAGTAGGCTTATAATAGAAATCAGTGGATAAGCTGTCTCCAGAGACAGAGACAGAAAGATCTAGAAAGGGGAGGGAGGTGTCGGAAATGGACCAGGTAAACTTGAGGGCAGGGTGAAAGTTGGAGGCAAAGTTAACAAAGCCAACAAAAAGGCAGGTATAGCTAGGACCCATACGGGTGCCCATAGCTACACCTTTAGTTTGGAGGAAGTGGGAGGAGCCAAAGGAGACATTATTAAGAGTAAGGACTAATTCCGCTAAACGGAGCAGAGTGGTGGTAGAGGGGAACTGATTAGGTCTGGAATCCAAAAAGAAGCGGAGAGCTTTGAGACCTTCCTGATTGGGGATGGAAGTATATAGGGACTGGACATCCATGGTGAAAATAAAGCCGTGGGGGCCAGGGAACTTAAAATCATCGAAAAGTTTAAGAGTGTGAGAAGTGTTAAGAACATAGGTAGGAAGGGATTGAACAAGGGGGGATAAAACTGTGTTGAGGTATGCAGAAACGAGTTTGGTGGGGAAGGAGCAAGCTGAGACAATAGATCTGCCAGGACAGGCAGGTTTGTGGATCTTGGGTAGGAGGTAGAAACGGGAAGTGCGAGGTGTGGGAACTATAAGGTTGGTAGCAGTGGATGGGAGATCCCCTGAGCGGATAAAATCGGTGATGGTGTGGGAGACAATGGCCTGGTGCTCCTTAGTGGGGTCACGATCGAGGGGTAAATAAGAGGAGGTATCCACGAGTTGTCGCTGTGCCTCGGCAAGGTAGAGGTCAGTACGCCAGACTACAACAGCACCCCGCTTATCGGTAGGTTTAATAATAATAAGGTTAGGATTAGTGCAGAGGGAGTGGAGAGCAGAACGTTCCGAAGGAGTGAGGTTGGAATGGGAACAAGGTGCGGTGAAGTCGAGACGGTTGATGTCCTGTTGGCAGTTAGCGATAAAGAGATCCAGAGCAGGTAGAAGATCAGAGCGGGGTGTCCATGAAGAAGAGGAGGGTTGAAGATGGGAGAAGGGGTCATCGGTGGGGGTGGGAGAGTCCTTGCCGAAGAGGTGGGCTTGAAAACGGAGCTGGCGGAAGAAGAGTTCCACATCATGGCGAACACGGAACTCGCTGAGGTGTGGGCGAAGGGGGACAAAGGTGAGGCCCTTACTGAGGACAGAGCGTTCTGCCTCTGACAGTTGAAGGTCGGAGGGGATGGTAAAGACCCGGCACGGATGACAGCTGGGATCAGAGGGGGGAGGGGGGAGGCCGGGGGTGTCAATGGAGAGGGGAGGGTTGGGGTCAGAGAAAGATGGAGCCTCTGAGGACCCAGGAGCTGACGATGGGATCTGAAGGAGACGGAATTGCAGAGTATTGGTGGGGGAAGGGGAGACGGGAGTCACAATAGCAGCACATAAAGACCCGGCCTGGAGTTCAAGGCTGGAGTCGCAGTTGGTGGTTGCTGCAATTCTCGTTGAATCAGAATCAGGTTTATTATCACCAGCATGTGACTTGAAATATGTTAACTTCGAGCAGAAGTTTAATGCAATACATAATCTAGCAGAGAGAGAGAGAAAAAAAAATAAAATAAAACATAATAATAAATAAACAAGCAAATCAATTAGGTATATTGAATAGATTTTGAAAAATGTGCAAAAGAACAAAATACTGTATATTAAAAAAAGTGAGGTAGTGTCCAAAGCATCAAGGTCCATTTAGGAATCGGATGGCAGAGGGAAGAAACTGTTTCTGAAGCGCTGAGTGTGTGCCTTCAGGCTTCTGTATCTCCTACCTGATGGTAACAGTAAGAAAAGGGCCTGCCCTGGGTGCTGGAGGTCCTTAATAATTGACACTGCCTTTCTCAGACACTGCTCTCTAAAGATGTCCTGGGTACTTTGTAAGCTAGTGTCCAAGAAGGAGCTGCCTCAATTCACAACCTTCTGCAGCTTCTTTCGATCCGATGCAATAGCTGCTCCATACCAGACAGTGATGCAGCCTGTCACCATGCTCACCACGGTACAACTATAGAAGTTTTTGAGTGTATTTGTTGACCCAAATCTCTTCAAACTCCTAATAAAGTATCGCAGCTGTCTTGCATTCTTTATGATGACATCGATATGTGACAAGGTTAGATCCTCAGAGATCTTGATACCGAGGAACTTGAAGCTGCTCATTCTCTCCACTTTTGATGCCTCTATGAGGATTGGTATGTGTTCCTTCATCTTACCCTTCCTGAAGTCCACAATCAGCTCTTTCGTCTTACTGACGTTGAGTGCCAGGTTGTTGCTGTGGCACCATTCCACTAGTTGGCATATCTCACTCCTGTACGCCTTCTTGTCACCACCTGAGATTCTACCAACAATGGTTGTATCAAAGGCAAATTGGTAGATGGTATTTGAGCTATGCCTAGCCACACAGTCATGTGTATACAGAGAGTAGAGCAGTGGGCTAATGACACACCCCTGAGGTGCGCCAGTGTTGATCGTCAACGAGGAGGATATGTTATCACTAATCCGCACAGACTGTGGTCTTCCAGTTAGGAAGTAAAGTATCCAGTTACAGAGGGAGGTACAGAGGTGCAGGTTCTGCAACTTCTCAATCAGGATTGTGGGAATGACGGTATTAAATGCTGAGCTATCGTCGATGAACAGCATCCTGACATAGGTGTTCGTGTTGTCGAGATGGTCTAAAGCCATGTGAAGAGACATGGAGATTGTGTCTGCCATTGACCTATTGTGATGATAGGCAAATTGAAATGGGTCCAGGTTCTTGTTGAGGGAGGAGTTCAGTCTAGTCATAACCAACTTCTCAAAGCATTTCATCACTGTCCATGTGTGCTACTGGGCGATAGTCGTAAAGGCAGCCCACATTATTCTTCTTTGACCAAGGGCTGGTTATGGGAGGTGGAGGAGCAGATACAGGATTGCTTTGATTCAGTGAAATGGGCTGCGTTCAAACACTCATCTAGAGATCTGAATGAATACACCATGGTTGTAAAGGAATTTATTTTTAAAAACTACAGAGAGGGTCAGTTAAGTGGGATAGATGCTGCACTTGAGTCTGGTAGTATGGGCTTTCAGGTTTTTATATCTTCCACCTGAAGAGAGAAGGGAAAAGAAAGAATGCATTGAGTGGGTGAGGTCTTTGATTACGTTGGCTATTCATTACAATCTTTAATAGTTCGCAATATCGGGTTAATGTTGAGCCATGTGGAGATCTGTTCCTTAATCTGTAAATTCACACTATCTTTAACTGAATTATGTCATTTATTTCCAATTGCATTTCTAATAGTGAGGCATCATCTATTTTTAAAAGTATATTTCATGTTTCTTGTCTGATTCATCGCAGGGAGAATTCAGATAAAGTGAGAGGAAGAGCAACAGAGGATTCACATGAAGATGCCACATTTCAGGCCTCGAAATCTGATACTGATCTGGATCCTCGAATGAACATTGCAGCCCATGGGAGGCTATTCAGCCCATCATGTCCATTCCCCAGAGAGATCTGCCAGTTCCGGAATCCAGATTGATACAGCCTGGAAGTCTTGGAACTTGACTTCTGATTTTACTCTCCATTTACGAGGGGTGATTAATAAGTTTGTGGCCTAAGGTAGAAGGAGATGAGTTATACAGCTTTTGTTTAATGCACATGCAGGTCCACTCTTTGAGTGATTATTTAGAAAGTTTGAAGTTAATAACTCTTTTCCTTCTACCTTAGGCCACAAACTTATCAATCACCACCTCTGTGGACACTTTTTGGAGATCCAAGATCCGTATGCTCCACGACTGCTGGACTAAGTGTGTAAATGTAGGAGGGGACTATGTTGAAAAATAAATGTGCTAGGTTTTCTAAAATTGACTCCTTCTACCTTAGGCCACGAGCTTATCAATCGGCCTCGTATTTCATGCGACAAGAAAACTTTATTCCCTTTGAAGGGACAGATGTGTGAAGAAACACACAGTACAATTTACTGAAGACATGAATGTACATCTTATCCATAAATGAATAAAAAATCTTTCAGCAGATCACTCCTCAGGAATGTAACAGAGGGGGAAGGACCAGTGGCCACAGAAGGAGAGCATTTTCTCATCAGAGTTAGACTCATCAGTACAAGGAGATAAATACAATCGAAGGGGATCTTCACACTAGTTTCGCTCAGGAAGTAGAGTAGGTTTACAGTGTTAAATGGGTCGATTCATTACAATCTTTAATAGTTCGCAATACCGGGTGAATGTTGAGCCAATGACGTTTGGGTCACGTGGAGATCTGTTCCTTAATCTGTAAATCCACACTATCTTTAACTTAATTATATTAATCATTTCCGGTTGCATTTCCAATAGTGAGTCATCATCTATTTTTAAAAATATATTTCATGTTTCTTGTCTGATTCATCACAGAGACAATTCAGATAAGGTGAGAGGAAGAGCAACAGAGGATTCACAGGAAGATGCCACATTCATGCCTCAAAATCTGATACTGATCTGGATCCTCGAATGAATATTGTAGCCCCCGGGAGGTTATTCGGCCCATCATGTCCATTCCCCAGAGAGATCTGCCGGTTCCAGAATCCAGATTGATACAACCTGGAAACTTTGAAACTTGACTTCTGATGTTACTCTCAATTTATTGCATGTAGCAAGAAAAGTCTATTTCCCAAAGAAAGTATTGTCAGGCAAATTTTACCTCGGTATTGGTAACTGTACTTGGGAAGAATATACTTTCCAGGCAACAATGGAAATTCCAGATTCTAGAAAATATCAGTGTAATCATCTCAAACTCAGTCAATCTGGCCAACACAGTATCATTTTGGATGATATTTGTTGTACTTCCTTCACAGTGGGAACATTATAAAGGGATGAAAGCTGCACACAAAACTCTGGAGAGGATTACATCAACCACAGCACAGCTGCAACAATGCATTCTTGCTCACATATTTAATTACCTTGTGGGGAATGTCAACAATATACTGTTTTCCCTGGTAATTGCTCACTGCTCCTAAATACTTGACTACTGCAACTCAAGGCACCAAGATCTAGTTGCAACTTCCATTTACCCATTCTAAATCATTCAGATTATGTTTCCTTTGGATTTTATAGCCATAACTCAGTGTAGCACCATAACGTAGTGGTAAGTGTAACATTATTACAACGCCAGCAAACCAGGTTCAAATCCACTATGTCTGCAAGGAGAACGTACATTCTCCCTGAGACTGTGTCGCTTTCCTCCACGTGCTCTGGTTGCCTCCTACATTCCAATAATGTAAAAGGGCTACTTGAGAAATTGGTCACATGGTGTAATTGGGCAGCACACTCTTATTGGGCCAACAGAGTCTCAGACCATGCCCTGCATCTCATTAAAAAACAGATCAGATATGTTTCTTCAGAGTAGGCAATGTATATAATGTAATAATTACTGGGACTATCTGTCACAAATAGCTCCAATCTGAAGACCTTGAGAAGTTTTATTAAAAAAAAACAAAACTGTAGTGTGTGAATTAGACTCATATGATCATACTGTCAGAGGTCAGGTACATGCACACCAGACGACGGCATCATTGATCATGGGGCTATTGTTTTCTGTAGCCTCGGTATTGTGTCATTCTGAATCTAGAAACAGCTAACATTGCATTACCCTGCAATATTTTTAAATAAAATTTAGAACAATCTTAATTTCTTTGAAAACTCCTGCTTTGAATTTTATTTCATGCCTGAAACGTTGATGACAGAATGTAGCGGTACACATATGAATAGATGTGAGAGTCACACAATTTGCACGAGTGTGGCCTCCTGAATATATTGGTCAGATCTGATGTAAATTGAAAGACCGCGTCAGGGTAGCAAACTTTCCTCTTCAGTAACTTGTCCCGGGTCAAGGAAGTTGACACCACTTAGCCTCACTTCTATAGACTCTGTACCCATCTCCGAAGAAAATACAGATGCAAGAATTCATTTAAGGTCGCACCTACTTGTTTTGGCTTCACACATAGATTACCAATCTGGTCTTCCAGAGGAACAATTTTGTCCCTAGCAATCGTTTTGCTAATTACATTTCTGCAGAATACCTTCATATTCTACTTCACTTTGTCGATACAAGAGCGACTTCATACTTTTTTTAGCTTTCCTGATTTCATTCTTAAGTGTTCTCTTGCATTTCTGGTACTGCATAAGCACTTCATTTGTTCCTGCTTGCCTGCACCTGCTTTTCACCTTCTTTCTTCTCTTAACCAGGGCCTTGAAATTTCTTGAGAACCAAGATTCTCCACATTTGCTATCTTTACCTTTTATTCTGATAGGCAGATACATGTTCTGAACTCTCAAAATGTTGTTTTTGAAGGCCTCTCACTTTCCAAGTACACCTTTGATAGAAAACAACCTGCCCCAATCCACTTTTGTCAGAGTATTTCTAATGACATCAAAATTGGCTTTTCTGCAATTTAGAACCTCTAACCGCTGATCAGACCTATGGTTATGTATATTTACTTTGAAACTAATGGCATCATGGTTGCTGGGATCAAAGTGTTCCCCGGCACAAACATCTATCACCTGCCCTGTCTCATTCCCTCATTGAAAATGCGGTGCCGCACGTACTCTTGTCCAGACTTCTACATACAGAGGAAGGTAGCTTGCTTGAATACATTTGAAAAACTATCCCATCTCGTCCTTTTACAATATGGGATTCCAGTTACAATATGTGGGAAGTTAATATCGCCTTCTAGAACCTTACGTTTCTTGCAACAATCTGTGATCTCTTTACAAATTTGTTCTTCTAAATTCCTAGGACTGTTGGGAGGTCTGTAATATTGCCTAATTAGTATGGTCATACCTTTCTTATTTCTCAGTTCCACTCATAACGCCTCACTGGTCAATTTCTCCAGTCTGATCCTGATGGAGCACTGCCGTTACAATTTCCCTGACTAGAAGCGACACCCCTCCCCCTGCAATTGCCCCAACTCTTCCATGTCTAAAACAATGGAACTCCAGAATATCGAGTTGCCAATCCTGCCCCTCCTGCAATCAAGTCTCACTGATGGCGACAATGTCATAATTCCAGGTGGTGATCCATGCCATGAGCACATCCACCTTTCCTACGATACTTCTTACATTGAAATATATGCAAATCAGGACACTAGTGATTAAAATACACTAATGGTTTGGGGTGCTTAGACATTATTTAGTTTCATTTTGACCATTTGGGGAGTAGAATATTCTGTAGCCTGGTTATTAGGCTTCATCTCAAAGAAAGGTTTCACATCCCTGCTTTAAATTTACACTGGTCCAATACCCTCACCAAGGTGATCCAGCCAGAACTGATCAGTCCAGCCTGTACCCATCCCTTGGACCAAGGTAATAAAAGGCATGTCACTTGAGGGTTATGTTAATTTAGAACTCGGTATTTAGTTTTATTTTGACTATTTAGGAAGTATAAAGTTTCGAGGCCTAGTTATTATATTCAAACTCAAAGTAGGATGCAACTTTGCTACTTTAGACTTACATTGTTCTTTGCTTTGCATCTTGGTGAGTGAGGATTCCATGGGTTAATTTAACAGGGTTTACTGCAGATTCAGTTTCTCTCCACACTGACACTTTGTATTTAGTGGTGACTTGTTTTTTTGCAGTACTTGTTTTAGGCTTTACTTCTTGCCTTTTAGCTTGCAACTCATCATGTTGACTGCAATTTTACCCTAACAACAGACTCACATTGCCTCGGTTTGTAAACCACCTCCCTCATCTTCAGCGCTATTATTCGCCTTTCCTACAATACTAATTCCATTGAAATATAAGCAGCTGGGGCTACTGGTTGCACCATGCTCAACCTTTTGATTCCTAACTTTGTCTGAGGTCTGACCAACATCTGCCTCCATAACTTCTCCAACTGTTCTGACACGCTGGTTCCCATACCCCTGCAACTCAAATTCAAATCCCTCAAAAAATCACACAAAAACAGACTAAGTAGATGGGTGAATTGTGCCAGATGAAGAAAACAGATGATCAGTTCAGAAGCAAAGAAAAAAGATTTATTTATACAGGACATTGATGTGCCAAAGTGTCACCAACTCTAGCACACAATTACAAACAAACACAGACATAATAACCTTTTGATCAAATATCTGGGGAAACAGAGTGAGTCACAATCAAGGAGCAAGCTGGATTTGGGAGGAAAAAGAACGTACTCATACAATTGAAGAAATGCAAATACTGAAGTTGCAATGAATATGCTAAATGTGGTTGTAAAAAAAATCCACATACTGGCAGTAATAATATTCATAACTATTGCATAAAAACATTTCTTTCCCTCATCCATACATGTTCATGCATATCAACAATTTGCTTAAAAATCCTGAAAATGTGCTGGAATTTTTGACAGAATGTAAAACATACCCCTCGCCTAATGCGAAATCGCAAATGATCCATCAAGATATTGCCATATTACTGGTTTACAAACAATATATAAAATAGTAACGTCATGCATTTTACAACTAGTCACCACTCACTTTGATAACCCCAATATATTTATAGAAGAGCAGAAAGGATGTCGTCAGTGTATGACAGGGTATAAATAAAGACTGGTAACAGACTCTGTAATTCTAAATAAAGCCTGGCAGAAAAGCAAAAGTCTTCCATGTTGATATATTGATGACCAAAAAGCAATTGCTTTCTGATCCACACTCATAGTGAATAGAAGTTCTTAATATGCATAAACTTGACACAATACTTGTGAAATTCCTTCAATATCTGAAGCATTTGTGTATTATAATCACCCTACCTATTAACAGCCAAAAAGGAACAACCGGAATTAATAGGGTTCTTTGTGACAATACAGGACCAGGTGGTTATCACAAAAATGATCAACAATGACAAACAAATTCCAGCTGATAAATGCAGAAAATGCCAAAAGAAGCCAGAAACAATCCAACACATTGCAGAATCCTGCAGCAGTTTAACTCAATCTGATTACTTACACAGGCACAATCGGGTGGCAAGAATGCTCACAAATTCAGAAATCAATAGGTTGAGCATGATGCGATGAGTGTCCTGAGCTGTGTATATTCGATGTAAGACGTATCGTAGGAAAGGCGGATAAACTCGGAGTGGATCAACACCTGGAATTATGACGTAGTAGCCATGAACGAATCTTGGTTACAGGAGGGGCAGGAATTACAGCTCAATATTCCAGGGTTCTGTTGCTTGAGATGTGTCAGAGTGGGATGGATTAAAGGTGGAGGGTTAGCGTGACCAGACAGGAATAATGTCCTGGCAGTGTACTATCAGGACACATTGGAGAACTCCATTAGTGAAGCATTATGGGTGGAACTGAGCAATAAGAAAGTTATAATCCTGGAAATGAGTTTATATTACAGACCATCTGACAATCCTAGGGATTTGGAGGAACAAATTTGTTTTAGAGATTGCAAACTGTTGCAAGAAACATAAGGTTGTTATAGAAGGTGATTTTAACTCTTCACATATTGACTGGGACTCCAATACTGTAAAAGGACTAGTTGGGATAGAGTTTGTCAAATATGTTCAAGAAAGTTTCCTTCATCGTAATGTAGAAGTCGGAACAAGACAGCAAGCAATACTGGATCTGCTATTCTGGAATGAGACGGGGCAGGCGACAGGCGTTTGTGTTGGGGAACACTTTGCATCCAGTGACCACAATGGCATTAGTTTCAAAGTAAATATGCAAGGAGATTAGTCTGATCCCGTGTTGAGATTCTAAATTGTAGAAAGACCAATTTTGATGGTATCAGAAATGATCTGGCAAGTGTCATTTAAGACAGGCTGTTTTCTGTTAATGGTGTACTTAGAAAGTGGGAGGCCTTCAAAAACGAATTTTAAGAATAAAAAGCTTGTATGCGCCTATAAACTCTTCTTCTCGGGCTTCCAGATGAGTACAGATAGCAATTATATTCGACATTTTGATGATAAGTTCTGCAATCTTCATCAGGGATGATGCCTGGGGATGTCTAGTCTGGCGACATTTATACCCTCATTATCCATCTCCCATGATTGGTTAGTCCTCATCAAATCAGGATTCTGTCAATGTACTCACATGACGTATGAATGAATCTGACACCCTATATTATCTGGAGGTTAATTTTCTTTCAGCCATTCACAGTAGAAAAGTGAAAGTGGACAGAATCAATGAAAACAACACAGAAAGAAGACGATCTGTGAAAATACAACAAAAATTAAGAAATACGTAGATAAATGAATAAGTGAGGAAAGTAACAAATGCTGAGAACATGAGTTGTAGACTCCTTGAAATGTGAACAAAATATAGACATAATGATTTTCCTTGAATTTACATTACTAAACAGCTGCAATCTCCCTGAAGGAGGGTGAATCACTTCTTTCCTTCCTTCCTTCATTATTATCTTGGTGATTGGGAAATGCAAAGACAACCCTTTCTGCCAATGATGGACTTTAGGCCAATGGCAGAAAGAGGCAACAGATTCTGATGCGACCAGGAGCAGTAAGTCAATAGCCTCCCATTACCATCAAATCCTGATCCCTGTACAAGGCAGTGAGGGCACTTGCAGAACCTTTTGTAGTATCAAGCCCGGTCTGGTTCCCAGCCAACAATCTTTTCACCATCAAAACATGCAGATTGTATTAGGAAATGGAAATCAATTTGGTAGATTTTCTCTGATGAACGGATGTATGATCTAATAAAACCATAAGACCATAAGACATAGGAGCAAAATTAGGCCATTCAGCCCATCTCCCATTTCATCATAACTTCATGTCTATTTCTTTTGCTGACTGAGGAGAACTTGAAGGAGCTGGGTCTTTTGGTAAGGCGATAGAGACGACACAAAATATGACTTTTCACAGCAAACTCCTTCCCCTAAATGCTGTGACCAAAGCTGTGCTTAACACTGCAACAGGGGCTTGACACAGTTTTCCACAGGTTGCTCCAGATAGGCTGAGATCCAAACACGTCTGGTTACATTGTTTCCCACTTTGTTCTCTCTCACTTTTCTTGTCAGGACCAGTTGCCTTCCCAAACTCAGTCTCAGGATGGATTGGGAATATCAGAAGTTATCATTAAAGTGGATGAAAATTCTAATAAATGTATATTTTGCATCTGTTTTCAAGGAAAATTCAGGGGAGAGACAAACCTGACCTCACAAATACTGACTCCATTCCTTCACAGAATCATGCATTTCATGAGGAAATATTTCTCTGATTTATCAGCTCACACATTTGAGATCTCCCTCAACATTTAATGTAGCAAGGTTCAGAGTTCAAAGCAAATCGATAACCAAAGTACAGTATGTACTCTATATGACACCATATATTTTCTTGTGACAATTCACAGTAGGTACAAGAAGCACAATTGAATCAATGATGAAAAGAAGATCAGACAACCAAAATGCAAAAGGTGACAAACTGTGTCAGTAAAAGGAGAAAACAAAAAACAATAATAATAAACCAATACATAAATAATATTGAGAGCAAGAGTTGTTGAGGCCTGGAAAGTGATTCCATAGGTTGTGAGATCAGTTCTGATATGAGGTGAGTGAATTCATCAGTCACTGCTCAAGGACATGATGTTCCTGGGAATTTAAATGTTCCTAAACCCAAAGGTGAAAAAGCTAAAACTACTGTCTTTCCATTCCGATGGCAGCAGTGAGTAGAGAGCATTGCCTGCATGGTGGGGATGCTTGATGAAAGTTCTTCTACCAAAAGCATCTAAAATGTGCTCTTTCACTTCCCATTTCTGAGCCCTGATTTTTTTTTCCTTTTCTATCTAATGTCAGCAGCATTCAGCCACAATGATATCCACATCCTGAACTAGAAAGGAAGAGGAAGAATGCTGCCATGTAGCTTCACAAGAGATGGCATCAGTGACTGTACAGAGTGAGACTGGGGACCACAGCTTATTGTGTGTCTCTGTTCTTGGACCTTTGCCGCTGAATCTCTGTGCTTCAACACATCTCTCTTCCCACAATGTACACAGCCTCACTACAGTCTCATTTCAGGGAAAGGATTGGTTTAAACAGAATTGTGGAGAACAGTCTGGCAGGCTGCATCACTGTCTGGTATGGTGGGGGCTACTGCACAGGACCAAAATAAGCTGCAGAGGGTTGTAAATTTAGTCGGCTCCATCTTGGGTACTAGCCTACAAAGTACCCAGGACATCTTCAAGGAGCGGTGTCTCAGAAAGGCAGTGTCTATTATTAAGGACTTCCAGCACCCAGGGCATGTCCTCTTCTCACTGTTACTATCAGGAAGGAGACACAAAATCATGAAAGCACATACTCAGCATTTCACGAACAGCTTCTTCCCATCTGCCATCTGATTCCTGAACGGACATTGAACCCATGAACACTATCTAATTTTTAAAATATATATTATTTCTTCTTTTTTTGCACAATTTTTAATCTAATTAATATACATATACTGTAATTGATTTACATATTTATTATTATTATAAATTAAGTATTGCATTGAACTGCTGCTGCTATTGAATTTCACGACACATGCTGATGATAAAAACCTGATTCTGATTCCTACACCTTCCAGTTGCCCCCAGAAACTGCAGCCATTGCTGGTCTCCCATCATTCCTGCAAGTGTGCTCTTCGGATCAGCTTTTGCCAGCTCTTCTCTCATACCTCCATAAATCCTTTTACTCCACTTTAATACTGATAACATCTGACTGATACAACTGTCACTCTCAGATGCAGGAAGAATTCCATCAGATTATGTTTGCTGTCTCCTCAGGGTTCCTTTACCTTAAGCACCCTGATCAATTCCTGTTAATTACACAACACCCAATCCAGAATAGCTGATCCCCAAGTGGGCTCAAACACAAGCTGTCCTAAGAAACCATCTTATAGGCATTCTACAAATTTCAAGGAGAGAGAGAAGCAGAAGAAAGGAAATTATAGGCCAGTGAGTTTCACCTCAGTGGTTGGGAAGATGTTGGACTCAATTGTTAAGGATGTGGATGTAGGTTACTTAGAGGCACATGATAAAATAGACACCAACCAGATTTTCCCAATTTACTTGCATAATGAAATCTTCCCCTGCTGTCACATCTTTCTAAGGATTTGATTTAAATTTTACCAACATACATCTCTACCCCCTCTGCCTACCTGTTTGTCTTTTTGATGCGATGTGTATCCTTGGAGGTTAAACTCCCAATGATAATCACGACTCACGACCCACTTATTCCCTAAACACCATTCCCGCCAAACTCTGTCTGCTCTACAAGATCATCAACCTTATTCTGTGTACAGCGTATATTCAAATATAACATATTCAGTCCTGTATTCAAAATCCTTTTTGATTTCATCCCCTGGTTACTCTGTAAATCATCCTGTAATTTTGCCTGCTCTTCCTGACAGGGCTCAGGATGGTGCAGTTGGTATACAAATTGTCTCTGCTTTGATACCAACTTCCCCACCCTCAGCCTGTGCAGGCAGCTCCCTAAACCCCTGCCAAGTGATTTTCAACTATCCCTCACTGTTCTAGCAAACCTACCTGCAAGGATATTGATCCCCCTGGGTTCAGGTGTAACCCATCATTTTTGTACAGTAGAGATTCCAATGATCCAGCAATCTGAAACCCTGTTCCTTGCACCAGGTCCTCAGCAATGCACTCCTCTGTCAAATCATCACTGCCATGTGGCACAGGCAGCAAGCCAGAAATTTGCTGGAAGGAGAAATTAACATTCATGACATCAGGTGTGAGAGACTATCCAGATGGAATATAAGGCATTGTTCCTCAGGGTGGGCTCATCGTGGAAAAATAGCAGGTCATGGACTGATGACCCTTGGCTTCTCAGGCACCACCATCACTTCATGGTCCTCGGACCCAAACACCCATACCCTCTCCCTTCCTCTGATGGCACCAACTCTCCTCTCCCTTTCCAATCCCAGCTCTAATCCCTGCTGTGCCTTCACCATTCCTTCTGATCTTCTCCTCTCTGAGGCAGAACGTTCTGTCCTCAGCAAGTGCCTTGCCTTTGTCCCCCTTCAACCGCAATTCGATGAGATCGGAGCCCGCCATGACACCAAGCTCTGCTTCCAACTCCTCCACCTCAAAGCCCAATCCTTCGGCAAGAACTACCCACCCATATTGTGACCTTTTCTCCTGTCTCCAGCTCTTCTCCTCTTCCTGGATAACCCACACTGGTTCTCTGCCTGCCCTGGATCATTTCATCTTGATCTGCCAAGAAGACATCAAACATCTCCATTTTTGTACTCCTCTCTTCTCCTCCAACCTTTGCTCTCAGAACGTACTGCTCTCCACTCTTACCTACTCCTTGTATAGGATCCCAACTGGGACAAACAGAAAACTGACTCCAGCACCATCACTGACCTCATCAATCGTGGAGAGCTCCCGTCCACAGTCAAAAATCCTAGACAGAGCTCTTAAAGATAGTGGAATCAAAGGTTATGGGGATAAGGCAAGAACTGGATACTGATAGTGGATGATCAGCCATGATCACAGTGAATGGCGGTGCTGGCTCGAAGGGCTGAATGACCTACTCCTCCACCTATTGTCTATTGTCTATTGTCTAATTCCCTTACCTCACACTGCCTGCTTCTACCTAGTACCCAAGATCCACTATACTGACTATCAAGGTAGGCCCATTGTCTGTGCCTGCTCCCGTCCAGACCCCAGGTCTCTACTTGTCATTTCATTGTACGTGGTCATCAGATTGTAAAATGGTGTCGTGTATATTCATTAACTGTTAATGGGATTTACATTGCTATTGCTGGAGGGGGCACTGATCTATCCGGAGCCCAGGTCTACACTTGTCATTTCATAGTATATAGTCATCCAATAGTACTATGGAATCTTCTATATTCATTAACTGGATGTAATTCAGCTGCAAAATGCCTTTCAAAAGGCACAACTGACATTGTGCACTGAGCAAACTGTTGGTAAGGCTTGTGTGCTTTGACCATCGCCGGATGTTCTGCAGAGGTTTGAACTGAGGAAACCATAGAAAAGGTGCAGAGGAGACTTACAGGGATGTTGCCTAGATGAGGAAACAGGTTGAGTGAACTCGGCCTTTTCTCCTTGGAGTGATGGAGGATGAGAGGTCACCTGATGGAGGTGTATAAGACGATGAGAGGCATTGATCGTGTGGATAGTCAGAGGCTTTTTCCCAGGGCTGAAATGGCTGCCACAAGAGAGCAAGCGTTTAAGGTGCTTGGAAGTAGGTACAGAGGAGATTTCAGGGGTAGGTTTTTTACGCAGAGAGTGGTGAGTGCGTGGAATGGGCTGCTGGCAACATTGGTGGAGGTGGATATGATAGGGTCTTTTAAGAGACTTTTGAATAGGTAAATGGAGCTTAGAAAAATAGAGGGCTATGGGTAATCCTAGTAGTTTCTAAGGTAGTGACATGTTCGGCACAACTTTGTGGGCTGAAGGGCCTGTATTGTGCTGTAGGTTTTCTATGTTTCTGTGATTGCACCAGTGTTGTTGAGTAACAGGTTTTGAAAGTCATGTCAACAATGATGGCAGACGAATAATGAATGTGCATGTAAGCATGGACCGAGTCACAGAGTCGTGAGAGTACAGCACAGAAACAGGCCCTTCGGCCCATCTAGTCCATGAGCGAGATGAAGATCTTGCTGTTCCTTGCTTTCCATATTGCTTTCATGTCAGTGGAGAATGCTGGATTCCAGGGTGCTGTTGGAGAAACTGATGTCATATCACCTTCTTTATGGTGGGACCATGAGTCTACAGTGAACCAACAGAGAAAGGAATCAGTATCTGAGAGTATCAATAGGCACCTCTTCCCGGCGGCCAATCTATTCTGCATATCAGTGAGTGTCTTTTGTTGTTAGAGCCTCACACTTCCATTCAATTAGAGAACATTACTTTATATCTCTCACATACACTGTCAACGTCAGAGAGTAAGAGAAGCATGAGACCTCACTGCCCACCTCCTCACAACATCCCGCTCTGATCTGGTCCATTTGCCATTTGGCTGGTTCATTCGATTTTCTGATCATATCGACTGTCAGCAAGTGTTTGTTGGGATTTGCTGATGTTCATTCCACAACATGATGTTACTGTGCAGACGTGATCAACACATGGGCAGACATAAGAATATAATAATTTCCCCGACTTCATATCCTCAGTTATTTCAATTTGACTAGTTCCTGATCAGTACAAATTGTAACATTTTGGGACAATTTTAACAAATGTGCAGTTTCTTATGTGGCCCCCGGTAAGCCTCAGTCTCGCTCAACTCGCTTTTGTCTAGGGGGAGCAGCCTTCGGCCCCGCCAAACTGGGTATCAAGTTTGTGTGGATGCTGTGTGATGTACCCCACCACACCAAATAACAGACAGTACACCATATGCGATTAAATAATTACACTTTATAGATCTTACTGGAACTATGTAATTAATAGAGATAAAATATAAAAGGGAAATAAAAGGCACCAAGCTTATCAAAGTTCAACCACTTCATGCACAACAGCTGGAGCTCAATTAACGGAGCCTTCGTTCCACCATTCAATCCCCTCCAACCGCCTGGGACCAACCACGGTGGTTGAGCAGATGCTCTACATGAGTCTGTCCTCGTCTCCTTTCCTTGCCGAAGACCCTGAGCCTTGGACTCCTGCTCGGGGACCATCCCGTCGGCCAGCTTACAGCATCGCGTCTCCTCTCTCTGTCCCCATCGCGCCTTTTCCCTCAAAGTCCGCGAACAGTAGTTTACAGACACACAAGAAAGAATAACATCTATCCCAATTGGTGAGCAAATGAATACAATTCTCTTTATAACCCAAACAAGCTGCTAGAGAGAGAACTTTCTCAGCAATTATTATTACAGAAAAGCCATTTTAATTATAACACAATAAAGAAGCCATTTTGTTAGCCTTCGCAGTAACATAAAAGAAGAAACCCCTTACATTTACTACTCTCACAACAGAATCTACAAACTCATTTGTAAGGCCAGTGATTTTGTGCGGACGGAACTGGACTCTCTGACGGTGGTGTCTGAAAAGAGGATGCTGTCCAAGTTGCATGCCATCTTGAACAATGTCTCCTATCCACTACATAATGTACTGGTTGGGCACAGGAGTACATTCAGCCAGAGACTCATTCCACCGAGATGTGGCACAGAGCGTCATAGGAAGTCATTCCTGCCTGTGGCCATCAAAATTTACAACTCCTCCCTTGGAGGGTCAGACACCCTGAGCCAATCGGCTGGTCCTGGACTTATTTCCTGGCATAATTTACATATTACTATTTAACTATTTATGGTTTTATTACTAATTAATTATTTATGGTGCAACTGTAACAAAAAAACGATTTCCCCACGGGATCAATAAAGTATGACTACGGCTATGAAAGAGGAACCTTGGAAATGAAAAAAACTTGTGACAGGAAGGAGGAGTGTCTGTGAACAGTTACAGTTTACAACTGGAATCATCAAATACGCAGTCTTCATTTTGTTCAGATTCTGAGGTATTAAAATCATTGACTAAACCAGCTTCAGATTTACTTCAGGTCGTTTCAGGAGACTGGATCTACATGTTCCACTATTTGTTTCACTCTGACAGGGAAAGAGATGGAATCTGTGAAATGAGGCTTCAAATTGCCTGCGGCAAAATGCCTCCTCTTCTGATATTCAGTTTATTTGTTTCGCTCCTTCAGTCTGGTTTCACCCAAAGTAAGTACTTCAGCTCACTGATTAGTCACTGTTGTTTTCTGCATTTTCAGTGCTTCTACTTACCAGATGGGACTGTGGTTCTGGTGTGTCTGGACTTTTAGCTGTTCCTTCAGTAAAGTTGCACACAAAATAATACAGATGATATTGGTTCTAACATGGAGATGTGCACCAAAGATATTCCAACAATTGAGGTGCTGTGGATATTGTTCAGCAAGAACAGGTGAAATGGACTGGATCTGAATTATTCAGAGGTTAAAAGAGTGCAAGATGATCCCACTCAAACATACAAAATTCTGGGGTGTCTAGAGTCAGGCAAAGATAAGAGAGAAAAAAAAGATTTTTTGGATACAAGAGATTGTTCATGATTTTCAGTCATACAGAATTGTGTATGCTCTATCGTACCAGTGCAAGGATCTTTAACGTTTTGGGTGTTCAGGCAAATATGGGACATGGGGTCAGTAGAAGAAAGTGCTGCTGAGGAAGCAGGTCAGACATGATCTTGTATACCGAGAGAGCAGACATGATGGGCTGAATGGCCTATTGCTGTTTCAATTCCTTGTATTATTACCTATTTCTTGAAACATGCACTGGTTTTTCAGAAAGCAAATGTGGTCTTTATGTCCACAACTCTGCACATAACAGTCTTCACCTTACAGTCTGCAAAAATACGTTTTCAGTTTCCAGACTAAAACAATATCTCAACAACCTTACCAGGATCTGAACAGTTGTCCAACTTGTCTCCCAGTTTGTGACATCTTGGTATTCCATAACACATATTATTCATCTATTTCAAAGAATGAATGTTTTGCATAATGATTTGAAAAGAGAGAAATATCTGAAAGTGTCAAAAATATGGAACTTCTGCAAAGTTACTGTTTTCTGATCCAGAGTTATTTACTGAAGATACTCCTCAGTCAATAGTGCTTTTTATTGGTGTTGGTTTTTTCATTGTCGCAAGTGCAGTGGAAATCTTGTCTTACATGCTATTCATATAGACCAATTCATTACCCTGTGTGTCTCGGTCGTACCTGGGGAAACAAAAACAGAATGCAGAATAAAGTGCAGCAGTGGCAGAGAAAGTGCAGTGCGGGCAGGTATTCAGGTGCAACATCAAAACAAGTTCAACTGCCAGATAAAGAGTCCATCTGATCATACTAGAGAGCTGATCAACATTATTATAACAGTGAGACAGAAGCTGTCCTGGAGTCTGGAGATACATGCTTTCAGTACAATGTACCTTCTGTCCAATGGGAATGGGGAAAATAGAGAATTCCTGAGGAGGATGAGGATGGGTTATTGATTATGTTAGCTGCTTTACTGTGGCAGCAAGAATTAAAGATGGAGCCCATGGAGGTGATGCTGGTTTCCACACTGTGCTGGGCTATGTATAGAGCTCTGCATTTTCTTGTGGCCAAGTGCAGAGCAGTTGCCAGACCAAGGTGTGATACATCCAGATTGGATGGTTCCTATGGTGTATCAATAAAAGTTGCTGAGGGTCAATGGGGACAAGTCAAATTTCTTTTGATCCCTGAGGAAATACAGGTGTTAGTGAGACTTCCTCTTTATGGCATCCTTAAGGTTGGATCGGGGCAGGCTCTTGGTGGCGTTCACTTGTTTGTGTTTGAAAATTGGTAAAAAAAACCTACAATCTCTAAAAGAATGGTTTGGAGGAGCCATCATAGTGTTGCTCTAGATTATAAATATGTTTTAGATTGGGTAACTTTTCTCCTTGGAATGTGAACAGGACAACACAGGAACATGCTCTTTGTTTCACAGTGTCCTTGCCAAGCATGATGCCAATTTAAACTGCACAGCTGTCTGCACATGGTGTATATTGCTCTACTCTTTTGCCTCATCTCGAACTTGTTTAAGTACCTCTTCAATGTTGCTCCCATATCTGCTTCTACCACCTTCCCTGGCAGCAAATTCCAAACCCCTATCAAGCTCTCCTAAAGTTCAACATATCATATTTCTTTGGATTATATTCCATCAGGCATTGCACTGTCCCAATTTATAACTGATCTAAAAACTACTGAATTCTTTGTCAATCTTTTTCATTATCCAATATTTTGCCAAATTTTATGTCAATGATAAAATACTGATGCGGGAGGAGAAGATGGCAGCGTGACACAGCGCGCGCAGCTCTCTGGTGAAATGATATCATATCTGTTAAATAGGGGCCATGGATAATTCTGATTTGATGGAGACAGATGTGAAAGCGCAGAGGAACATCTGGAGAAATTTCTGAAATGCTGGTTTGCTGTCGCTGTTACTGCGCGATCGAGAATGTTCCGGAGGGAAGGCCCCAAAATCCCCGGCTTTGCCTGCTGCTGGCGACCGAGGCTGTTGAACCATTCGGAAGAGATGGTGCTCAGTACTCGGTGTCGGAGGGCTGATCGGAGCTCGAAGTTTTCGGACGACTCAGAGACAGAATGTGGTCGGGCATGGCAGGGAGATCTTAAATAGGTTTTTTGCGTCTGTATTTACTAAGGAAACTGGCATGAAGTCTATGGAATTGAGAGAATCAAGTAGTGAGATCATGGAAACTGTACAGATTGAAAAGGAGGAGGTGCTTGCTGTCTTGAGGAAAATTAAAGTGGATAAATCCCCGGGACCTGACAGAGTGTTCCCTTGGACCTTGAAGGAGACTAGTGTTGAAATTGCGGGGGCCTTGGCAGAAATGTTTAAAATGTCGATGTCTACGGGTGAGGTGCCAGAGGATTGGAGAGTGGCTCATGTTGATCCGTTGTTTAAAAAAGGATCGAAAGGTAATCCGGGAAATTATAGGCCGGTGAGTTTAACGTCGGTAGTAGGTAAGTTATTGGAGGGGGTACTAAGAGACAGAATCTACAAGCATTTAGATAGACAGGGACTTATTAGGGAGAGTCAACATGGCTTTGTGCGTGGTAGGTTATGTTTGACCAATCTATTGGAGTTTTTCGAGGAGGTTACCAGGAAAGTGGATGAAGGGAAGGCAGTGGATATTGTCTGCATGGATTTCAGTAAGGTCTTTGACAAGGTCCCGCATGGGAGGTTAGTTAGGAAAATTCAGTTGCTAGGTATACATGGAGAGGTGGTAAATTGGATTAGACATTGGCTCAATGGAAGAGGCCAAAGAGTGGTGGTAGAGAATTGCTTCTCTGAGTGGAGGCCTGTGACTAGTGGTGTGCCATAGGGATCAGTGCTGGGTCCATTGTTATTTGTCATCTATATCAATGATCTGAATGATAATGTGGTAAATTGGATCAGCAAATTTGCTGATGATACAAAGATTGGAGGTGTAGTAGACAGTGAGGAAGGTTTTCAGAGCCTGCAGAGGGACTTGGAGCAGCTGGAAAAATGGGCTGAAAAATTTCAAATGGAGTCTAATACAGACAAGTGTGAGGTATTGCACGTTGGAAGGACAAACCAAGGTAGAACATACAGGGTTAATGGTAAGGCACTGAGGAGTGCAGTAGAACAGAGGGATCTGGGAATACAGACACAAAATTCCCTAAAAGTGGTGTCACAAGTAGATAGGATCGTAAAGAGAGCTTTTGGTACATTGGCCTTTATTAATCGAAGTATTGAGTATAAGAGCTGGAATGTTATGATGAGGTTGTATAAGGCATTGGTGAGGCCGAATCTGGAGTATTGTGTTCAGTTTTGGTCACCAAATTACAGGAAGGATATAAGTAAGGTTGAAAGAGTGCAGAGAAGGTTTACAAGGATGTTGCCAGGACTTGAGAAACTCAGTTACAAAGAAAGGTTGAATAGGTTAGGACTTTATTCCCTGGAGTGTAGAAGAATGAGGGGTGATTAGATAGAGGTATATAAAATTATGATGGGTATAGATAGAGTGAATGCAAGCAGGCTTTTTCCACTGAGGCAAGGGGAGAAAAAAACCAGAGGACATGGGTTAAGGGTGAGGGGGGAAAAGTTTAAAGGGAACATTAGTGGGGGCTTCTTCACACAGAGAGTGGTGGGGGTATGGAATGAGCTGCCAGATGAGGTGGTAAATGTGGGTTCTTTTTTAACATTTAAGAATAAATTGGACAGATACATGGATGGGAGGCGTATGGAGGGCTATGTTCCATGTGCAGGTCAGTGGGACTAGGCAGAAAATGGTTCGGCACAGCCAAGAAGGGCCAAAAGACCTGTTTCTGTGCTGTAGTTTCTATGGTTTCTATGGTTTCTATGGAGAGTTTTCTTCCTTCTCCCATCTGCACGAGATGTGGGACATTCAAGAGACTTTAAACTTTTTTACTGTGCCATGGCCTGTTCTTCATCAGGTTATGGTATTGTTGCACTGTTGTAACTATATGTTATAATTATGTGGTTTTGTTAGTTTTTCAGTCTTGGTCTGTCCTGTGTTTCTGTGATATCACACCGCTGGAATATTGTATCATTTCTTAATGCATGCGTTACCAAATGACAATAAAAGAGGACTGCATGCCCTCATAATCTAATCAAATTATTTATATGTTTCTCCAAGTCATTGACCCGTATCAATGATCATTGTGGTACACTACTGGTCACAGACCTTCAGTCAGACTAACACCAATCTATCACTTTCCTCTGTGTACTCTCTGAGTTTCCAATCAGACCACTTCTCTCTGTCTACTATAGCCAAGCCAATTTGGAATCCCATCTACCAACTCTCCATAGATCGAATGTGGTTTTATGTTCAGTATCAGTTGATCACTGGGGATCATGTTGAAAGCTTTACCATTTCCATGTATACAATATTCAGTGCCCTACCCTCACCAATCATCTTTGTCATTCCTCAAAAAAAGTCAGCCAAGTTTGTAAGAGAAGATGCCCCACACAAGGCATGCTGTCTATTCCTAATGTTGGTTGTACAGATGTGAGACCTTCCTGTCCCAAGCAATATTCTCCAACAATTTCTATACAGCTGAAATATGACTCTCTGGTTTGTGTAGGATTCTGTGAATAAAACATGTGAGAGTCATTTTATAGGCTTAACAAAAGCTGTAGCCTTTATGTTAAACATAGTCACCTTTCCCTTCTTGCCCTGACCAATCAAGAATCTATCAACCTCTCCCTTAAGTGTACATAAACTCTTGGTCTCCACAGCAGCCTGGGCAAAGAATTCCACAGATTCACCACCCTCTGGCCGTAGAAATTGCTCCGCATCTCCATTCTAAAAGGACACTGCTCTACTCTGAGCCTGTGTGCTCTAGTTTTAGACTCTCCCACATTAGGAAACATTCTCTCCACATCCACTCCATCAAGGCCTTTCACCATTCGACAGGTGACAATGCGATCACCCCTTATTCTTCTGAATTCTAGTGAATACAGGCCCAGAGCCATCAGACACTCCCTGTTTGACAAGCCTTTCAATTCATTACTCACAGCATGCCAAGTGAGGCCTCAGCAGTGTTTTATAAACTTTCAACATTACATTCGTCCTTATATATATTTGTCCTCTTGAAATGAATGCCAACAATGCATTTGCCTTCCTCACCACAGGCTCGAGCTGCAAAATAACTTTTAAAGAATCCTGCAAAAGGATTCCCAAGTCCCTTTGCACTTCAGCTTTTTGTATTTTCTCTCCGTTTAGAAAATTCGACCCTTTCATTTCTTTTATCAAAATGCAAGACCATACACTTCACAACATTGTATTCCATATGCCATATCTTTGGCCATTCTCCTAATTTGTCTAAGTCCCTATGTAGCCTCTCTACATCCTCAAAACTACCTTCCTCTCCACCTTTCTTCTTACCATCTACAAATTTTGCAACAAAACCATCAAATTTATCATCCAAATCATTAACATATTTACATAAAGAGAATTGGTCTCAACACACACTCCTGTTGAATACCGCTAGTTACCAGCAGCCAGTCAGAAAAGCTTCCCTTAATTCCCACTTTCTGCCTCCTGCCAATTAGCCACTGCTTTCTCCATGCTAGAATCTTTCCTGTCATACAATGGGCTCTAGCTTGTTAAGCAGCCTCGTAAGTGGCACCTTGTCAAACGTCTTGTGAAAATCCAAGAACACAACATCAACCAATTCTCCTTTGTCTATCCTGCTTGGTTATCTCTTCAATGAATTCCAACAGATTTGACGGGCAAGATCTTCCCTTGATGAAACCATGCTGACTATAGCCTATTTAATCATGTGCTTCCAATACCCTGAGCCTCATCCTTAATAATCAAATCCAACATCTTCCCAACCACTGAGGTCTGACCAACTGGCATATAGGTTCCTTTCTTCTGCCTCTCTCCCTTCTTGAAAGGTGGTGTGACATTTGCAATTTTCCAGTCTTCCAAAACCATTCCAGAATCTTGTGATTCTTGAAAGATCATAACTAATGCCTCCATGATCTCTTCAGCAAACTCTTTCAAAACTCTGGGTGTGCACCATCTGATCCAAGTGACTTACCTTCCTTTAGACCTTTCATTTTCCAAAAATCTTCTCAACTTCACACCCTTCTGACCCCTAACTCTCTGGAACTTCAACAATACAGCTGGTGTATTCCATAGGGAAGACTGATGCAAAATGGCTTTTACAGTTTGTGCGCCATTTCGTTGTCCCCCATTACTACCTCTACAGCATCGTTTGCAACAGTCGGATATCCACTCTCGTTTCTCTTTTACACTTTAAGTACCTGAAGAAGCTTTTGATATCCTGTTTAATATTATTGGATAATTTACTTTCAAATTTCATCTTTAACTTCTTAATGATTTTCTTGTTGCCTTGTTGGTTTTTAAAAGCTCCTCAATCTTCTAGCTTCCCAATAATCTTTGCTCTGTTACATGCCCTCTCTTTTGCTTTTATGCTGGCTTTGACTTCTCTCGTTAGCCATGGTTGTGCTTTCTTTGCTTTAGAATACATATTCCACTTCCTGATGTACATATCCTATACCTTCCAAATTGCTTCCAGAAACTCCAGCTATTGCTGCTCTGTCGTCATCCCTGACAGTGTTCTTTTCCAATCAATTCTGGCCACCTGCCCTTTCATGCCTCTAATTCCCTTACCATACTGAAACATCTGACTTCTCAACTTTCAGGGTGAATTCCATCATATTATGATTATTTTCCCCTCAGGGTTCTTTTACCTTAAACTCTAGAATCAACTCTGTTTCATTACACAACACTCAATCCACAATAGCTGATTTTCTTGTGGGCTCAACTTTGAGCTGCTCTAAAAAACCATCTTGTAGGCACTCTAGAAGACCCCCTCCTGAAACCCAGCACCAACCTGATTTTTCTAATACATCTGCATATTGAAATCTGCCATGACTATTGTAACATGCTTCTTTTTGCAAGCATTTTCTATCTCCCATTGTAATCTGTAGGCCACATTCTTACTACTGTTCGGGGGTCTGTATACAACTCCCATCAGGGTCTCTTTACCTTGTAGTCCCTTAGCTCTATCCACAATGATTCAACAACTTCCAACCATATGTCACCTCTTTCTAACAATTTGATATAATTTTTACCACCCCCTCTTCCTCCCTGCATATCCTTTCAATACAACTGGACATTAAGCTCCCAGATATAATCTTTCAGCCATGATTTTGTGATGCCTACAACATCGCACTTGCCAATCTGCAACTGTGCTACGTTCATCTACCTCAATCTATATACTGTGCGCATTCAGATACAAAACTTTCAGAGCTGTATTCACTCTTTTCAATTTTGTCACACCATGCTCAACCTTATGATTCCTAACTTTGTGTGACATCTGATCAATGTCAGGCTCCACAACCTCTCCACTAACTCTTCTGGCATTCTGGTTCCCATTCCCCTGCAACTATAGTTTAAACACCACCATGCAGCATCAACAAACCTTTTCCCTTAGATATTAGTCCCCCTGCAGTTCAGGTGCAAACTGTCCCTTCTGTAAAGGTCCCACCTTCCCCGGAAGAGAGCCTAATCATCCAAAGATCTTATGCCCTCCCTCCTTCACCAACTTCTTGGCCATGTATTAAACTGTATAATCTTCTTTGTTCTAGCATCCCTAGCACGTGGCGCTGGTAGCAATCTTGAAACCACAACCCTGCAGGTTCTGTCTTTTAACTTAGCACCTAACTCCCTGAACTCCCTATGCAGAACCTCATCACTCATCCTCCCATGTTATTCGCACCTCCATGAACCACGACTTCTGGCCGTTCACCTTCCCTTTTAAGAATGCTGAGGACTCAATCTGAGAAAGACTGGACCCTGGCACCCAGGAGGCAGCATATTATCTCGCCCATAGAACCTGCTGTCCGTTCCCCTATCACACAGCTTGCTTCTTCTTCCCCCTTCCTGTCTGAGCCACAGAGGCAGATTCAGTGTGAGAGCCCAGACCAATGTGTCTGTCCTCTTTTATGTCATCCACCTCCGACAATATCCAAAGTGATCTACCTGTTGTAGAGGAGGCTGACTACAAGGGACACTGTTATGGCTCCTTAACCCCTTTGCCCTTCCTGACTGTCACACAGTTTTCTGTGTCCTATACTTTGTGTGTAACTACCTCTCTGTAAGTTCTATCTATCACCACTTTAGCCTCTCGAATGATCCAGAGTTCATTCAGTTCTAGTTCCAACTCCTCAACATAGTTTGTGAGAAGCTGCAGTGGGATGCATTTTTCACAGTTGTAGTGTCAGGGATACTGGAGGCCCCCCTGCCTTCCCACATCCTGTGAGTAGAGCATTGCACTATCCTGCCTGTCCTCTCTACTGAGTTGAGCAGATGAAAAATGAGAAGAAAAAAACTTCAGCTTTCCCTTCCTTTGCTTTCTGTGAGTCATCATCACACATTGAAACTTGAAGACCACTGCTCAGTCAACTCATACGATGCCCACTGAGCTTGCCCCTGTCTTCCTTTAATTAAACGCAAACAATGACTGACTGCAGCTGAAAGCTCTATTACACCTCCGCGAACAGCTCCCGCCTTTTATCCTCGGGCAGTGGACCTGTTTGAAGCCCCTTCCTGTTGATCATGCATTTGTTGCACAAAGAGTTCCTCAAAAATAAAGGAAGGATGGTGATCCCCAAGGGGAGATAGCTTATGGTCCATTAGTTCAGATGGCCCAGTATCATCCACACCAGACAAGGAGATTGGCACACTCAGACTCAGACAGTCCAAAAATCTGTAATAGGTGTGTTTTCAGAGTGACGTATTTATCATGCACAGGCAGGTCTTTCAGTATACATACCACCCTGGCAGTAGTGGAACTGCGAAGTGGTGCTACGGTGGAGTAAAATTTGGTAATGTCCACAGTGATTTCATGCAGCGTGAACTGGGTTTCTGTCTGTGCCAACCACATATTAACTGCTCCCAAATCTTGGGTAGCTTCAAAGCAACTGCATTCGTCAATATGTCACCGAGTAACTCCAGAATCGTCTTAGACTGTCAGGGTCATTAATATAGGATTTTGCAAATAAAACAGGCAAGAGACATTTTATGAGCATAACAAAAGCCGCTGCCCTTTACTTCTATTGCAAACAAATCAAAAGCCGCCCTCTTATACCAGTGTTTCTCACCCAGGCTTTCGCGAGATGTCATGATTAAAAAAGTATCATTGTTTTTTGAACTTTGCGTGATGCGCGAGGCTAGCGGTTGTGGTGGAGAGCAGTGACTGAGCAGTCCCGTTGACAAAGTTATTAGACTCTCTCAGTTCAGTATGGTAGTGTGCAGTAGCACCGTGTTTATCCAGTAGTCCTCTCCCTCCTTCCTCTTACACACTGCTGACTGACTTCGGGGAGCAAGTAAACCCAACTTGCGTAGCAGAAAATTGGAGGGAGCCCTTTCATTCTAAGGACGGACCAGTTTGGTGATTTTTGAGGAGGAGATGTGAGAAGGAAGAGGAGGATTCTAGGCCTAGGCCTACAGACAATTCTGATAAGGTTTATGATGAAGAATTACAATCTTCTGAGTCATTTCACTGCACTAGTATAACAACTGACACAAAAAAGGCCACCTTTACAATGAAAGCTACTTATCAATGAGTTTTACATGGACTGGTGATTCTAGTTGTCTGAACCATTGTGCTCGTCTGTGGCAAACAACTTACAAATGCAGCAATGGCACCAGCAAGTGAAGTGGTTCATTTTGGTAGGTCAAATATGATGGCAGAATATAGTATTAATGGTAAGACTCTTGGCAGTGTGGAGGATCAGAGGGATTTTGGGGTCCGAGTCCGTAGGACACTCAAGGCTGCTGCGCAGGTAGACTCTCTGGTTAAGAAGACAAAAGGTGTATTGGCCTTCATCAATCGTGGAATTGAATTTAGGACCAAGAGGTAATGTTGCAGCTATATAGGACCCTGGTCAGACTTCACTTCGAGTACTGTGCTCAGTTCTGATCGCCTCACTACAGGAAGGATGTGGAAGCCATAGAAAGGGTGCAGAGGAGATTTACAAGGATGTTGCCTGGATTGGGGAGCATGTCTTATGAGGATAGGTTGAGTGAACTTGGCCTTTTCTCCTTGGAGTGATGGAGGATGAGAGGTGACCTGATAGATGTGTATAAGATGCTGAGAGGCATTGATCGTGTGGATAGTCAGAGGCTTTTTCCCAGGGATGAAATGGCTGCCACAAGAGGACACAGGTTTAAGGTGCTGGGGAGTAGGTACAGAGGAGATGTCAGGGGTAAGTTTTTTACTCAGAGAGTGGTGAGTGCGTGGAATGGGCTGCCGGCAAAGGTGGTGGAGGTGGATAAGATAGGGTCTTTTAAGAGACTTCTGGATAGGTACATGGAGCTTTGCAAAATAGAGGCCTATAGGTAAGCCGAGTAATTTCGAAAGGTAGGGGCATGATTGGTACAACTTTGTTGGCTGAAGGGCCTCCACTGTGCTGTAGGTTTTCTATGTTTTAAAACTGAGAAGACACTTAACTAAAAATCACAGTCATAAGACATGTAACATTTCTGATTATTTTAAATGACTACTGGACTCTTAAAACACTAACATTTCAGTCAGTAAGGAAGTAAATGTGAATGGGAAGTTGGATGATTGGAAAACTTCAAAATCCAACAAGAAGGCAACTAATAAAGCTATAAGAAGGGGAAAGATGAGGACAAACTAGCAGATAAATCAAAGCAGGATACCAAAAGGTTTTCAGTTAAAGTAAAAAGTAAAATGGAGGTGAGAGTTGATATTGGACCATTGGAAAATGATGCTAGTGAGGAAGTATTGGGGATCAAAGAAATTTAGCATCAGTTTTCTCTGTGGAAGACACGAACAGTGTGCCAATGATCTCTGAGTGTCAGGGAGCAGGAGTGAGTGCCATTGCTATTACAAAGGAAAGCATGCTAGGCAAACTCAAAAGTCTTAAGGTGGACAATTCACCTGGACCAGATGGAGTGCATCCAGAGTCCTAAAAGAGTTTGCTGAAGAAATAATGAATGCATTGACAGTGATATTTCAAGAATCACATGATCCTGGCACTGTTCTGAAGGACTGGAAAATTGTAAATGTCATTCCACTCTTTAAGAGGGAAGGAAGACAAAAGAAAGGAAATTACAGGTCAGTTAGTCTAATCTCATTAGTTGGGAAAGAGTTGGAGTCCATTATTAAGAACGAGGTTTCACGGTACTTTGCGAATAATGATAAAATAAGTCCAAGTCAGCATGGTTTCTGTAAAGGGAAACCTTGTCTGACACGTTTTTTGGGGTTCATTGAGGAGGTAACAAGCAGGTTGGACAAAGGAGTGGAGTGGATGTCATTTACTTCGATGTTCAGAAAGCATTTGATAAGGTGCCACACAGGCTGTTTAACAAGATAAAATCCTATGGCGTTGCAGGGAAGATACTGGCATGGACAGCAGAATGGCTGACAGGCAGGAGGCAGTAAGTGGGAATAAAAGGGGCCTTTTCTGGTTCACTGCCGGTGACTAGTGGTGCTCCTCAGGCGTCAGTATTGAGAGCACTACTTTTCACCTTGTTTGTCAATGATTTAGAAGTGGAAATGAAGGCTTTGTGGCAAAGTTTGTGGATGATACGAAGGTAGGTTAAGCGGTAGGTAGTGCTGAGGAAGCAATACCATTACAGCAGGACTTTGACAAATTTGGAACAATGGGCAAGAATGTGGCAGATGGAATACAGTGTTGGGAAAAGTGTGATAATGTATTTTGAGAAAAGGAACAATAGTGCAGACTATTATCTAAAAGTGACGAAGTGGAGGTGCAAAGAGACTTAGGAGTACTCTTGCAAGACTCCCAGAAGGTTCATTCACAGATTGGGTCTGAGGCAAAGAAGGCAAATGCAATTTTGGCACTTATTTCAAGAGGAATAGAATATAAAAAAACAAGGGGATAATGCAGAGGCATTATAAGACACTAGACAGGCTGCACTTGGCGTATTGTCAACAGTTTTGAGACCTTATCGCAGAAAGGACGTGTGGTCATTGGAGAGCATCCACAGGAGTTTCACAGGGATGATTCTAGAAATGAAGGGGTTAACATACAAGAAGCATTCGGCAGCTTTGGCCCAGTACTCACTGGAATTTACAAGAATGCTTGGGGATCTTATTGGAACCTATCGAATGTTGAAAGGACTAGATAAAGTGGATGTGGAGAGGATGTTTCATCTGGTGGGTGTATCCTGAACTAGAGGGCACAGCCTCAAAACTGAGGAATTATTTTTGCCAATGAGTGGTGGATCTGTGGAATGCTCTGCCAAAGGCCGCAGTGGAGGCCAAGTCTGTGGGTATATTCAAAGCAGAAGTTAATAGATTCCTGATTGTTTGAGGCAGCAAGAATATGGTGAGAGGGCAGGTATGTACATAATGTGGGCACAGGAGTACATTCAGCCAGAGACTCATTCCACCAAGATGCAACACAGAGCATCATAGGAAGTCATTCCTGCATGTGGCCATCAAACTTTACAACTCCTCTCTTGGAGGGTCAGACACCCTGAGCCAATAGGCTGGTCCTGGACTAATTTCATAATTTCCTGGCATAATTAACATATTACTATTTAACTATTTATGGTTCTATTACTATTTATTATTTATGGTGCAACTGTAATGAAAACCAATTTCCCCCGGGATCAACAAAGTATGACTATGACTATATGGGGTTGAGTGGGATCTGGGATCAGCCATGATAAATGGGGGAGCAAATTCAATGAGCTGAATGGCCGAATTCTGCTCATCTGTCTTAAGGTCTTATGGTCTATATTTAGTGCTTTGTCTTTATATCTGGAAACAAAAAGTCTGTCATGGAGAATTGTGTTGCCAGCTGTACTGACGGTGCCCCATCAATAGTTGGCTCCATGAGAGGTATTGCTTCTCTTGTTAAAAAGGAAACTCTAGACATTGCCACAAGACACTGTTTTCTTCACAGATAGTTGCAGATGTCAAAAAGTCTTTGAGATGAAATGAAAAAAGTTCTGGATGATGTTACAAAAATAGTTAACTTTATTATACAAAGACCAATTCACTTGAGAATCTTTGAAAAACTGGACAAAGAGCACTCCAATCTCCTGCTACATACAGAAATCCGGTGACTTAGCAGAGGAAGTTCTCAACAGGGTGTTTGAGCTAAAAGGTGAATTGCAGGTATACTTTCAAGAAAACACTGAGTCAGATTTTGCTGAGTGGTTTGAAGCTGAAGAATGGCTGCAGAAACTAGTGTACCTACTTCATTTTTCATCATATGATTCAGTTGAACAAGTCTCTTTAAGGCCCTGTTTTGACTTCAAGTGACAAGCTTCTTGGATTCAAGAGGAAATCAAATCTTTGGAAAAATCATTTTGCAAAAGGAAATCTTGAAATGATTCCACTGCTCCCTGGGTTTGAGAGTGAAGGATGATATCAGAAAGTCTCAAGACTTATTGACAACCACCTGGAAGAAATGCAGAGCAAAATTGAACAGTATTTTTCCTCCCTTTCAACACAAGTCTATGAAAGTGAGGGACACTTTCTCTGAATCTTCTGCTCAGCCTGAGAATTTGTCTTTGGGAGAAGAGGAAGAACTTTGCGAGTGGCCGTAGAACCGTGCACTCGGGATGAGATTTACTGACCTGCTCCTGGACAAGTTCTGGATTTCTGTGAAAGAAGAGTATCCAGCCATTTATAGGAAAGCAACGAACATCTTGCTGCAGTTTTCAACTTCTTACCTGTGTGAGCAAGCTTTTTCTTGCTGAATTAGCATCGAGAGCAAGGATAGAAATCATCTAATTTCAGTTGAAGGTGAAAACCATGTGTGGTCATCTCAAGTTCAACCCAGCATTGAATATATAACACTCTGGTTTCCTTGGCTGTATAAGTCTAGGGGAGACAACCTAAGGCCCCGCAAACTCATGAGCTTGAGGCGCACTCCATCCCACCCCAAACCCCAGTTTGTGTGGGTGCTGTGTCATTTGCTACCCTGTTACAAATTAACGCCACAAAACAACAGACAGAACACTGCATATAATTAAAGGAAATGTATTTCCTATTAGATCTCCTATTAGGAAATGAGTTAGGACAAGTGACGGAGGTGTGTGTAGGGGAGCACTTTGGTTCCAGTGATCATAACACCATTAGCTTCAACTTGATCATGGATAAAGATAGATCTGGTCCTCGGGTTGATGTTCTAAACTGGAAGGAGGCCAAATTTGAAGAAATGAGAAAGGGTCTAAAAAGCGTGGATTGGGACAGGTTGTTCTCTGGCAAGGATGTGATCGGTAAGTGAGAAGCCTTCAAAGGAGAAATTTGGTGAGTGCAGAGCTTGTATGTTCCTGTCAGGATTAAAGGCAAAGTGAATAGGAATAAGGAACCTTGGTTCTCAAGGGATGTTGCAACTCTGATAAAGAAGAAGAGAGAGTTGTATGACATGTATAGGAAACAGGGAGTAAGTAAAGTGCTTGAGGAGTATAAAAATGCAAGAAAATACTTAAGAAGAAAATCAGGAGGGCTAAAAGAAGCCATGAGGTTGCCTTGGTAGTCAAAGTGAAGGATAATCCAAAGAGCTTTTACAGGTATATTAAGAGTAAAGGGATAAAATTGGTCCTCTTGAAGATCAGAGTGGTCGGCTATGCATGGAACCAAAAGAAATGGAGGAGATCTTAAATAGGTTTTTTTGCGTCTGTATTTACTAAGGAAACTGGCATGAAGTCTATGGAATTAAGGAAAACAAGTAGTGAGATCATGGAAACTGTACAGATTGAAAGGTGCTTGCTATCTTGAGGCAAATTAAAGTGGATAAATCCCCAGGACCTGACAGAGTATTCCCTCAGACCTTGAAGGAGACTAGTGTTGAAATTGCAGGGGCCCTGGCAGATGTATTTAAAATGTCGGTGTCTACAGGTGAGGTGCTGAAGGATTGGAGTATGGCTCATGTTGTTCCATTGTCTAAAAAAGTATCAAAAAGTAATCGGGGAAATTATAGGCTGGTAAGTTTGATGTCGGTAGTGGGTAAGTTATTGGAGGGAGTACTAAGAGACAGAATATACAAGCATTTGGATAGACAGGGACTTATTAGGGAGAGTCAACATGGCTTTGTGTGTGGTAGGTCATGTTTGACCAATCTATTGGAGTTTTTCGAGGAGGTTACCAGGAAAGTGGATGAAGGGAAGGCAGTGGATGTTGTTTACATGGACTTCAGTAAGGCCTTTGTCAAGGTCCCGCATGGGAGGTTAGTTAGGAAAATTCAGTTGATAGGTATACATAGAGAGGTGGTAAATTGGATTAGACGTTGGGTCAGTGGGAGAAGCCAAAGAGTGGTAGTAGAGGATTGCTTCTCAGAGTGGAGGCCTGTGACTAATGGTGTGCCACAGGGATCAGTGCTGGGTCCATTGTTATTTGTCATCTATATCAATGATCTGGATGATAATGTGGTAAATTGGATCAGCAAATTTGCTGATGATACAAAGATTGGAGGTGTAGTGGACGTGAGGAAGGTTTTCAAAGCTTGCAGAGGGATTTGGACCAGTTGGAAAAATGGGCTGAAAAATGGCAGATGGAGTTTAATACAGACAAGTGTGAGGTATTGCACTTTGGAAGGACAAACCAAGGTAGAACATACAGGGTAAATGGTAAGGCATTGAGGAGTGCAATAGAACAGAGGGATCTGGGAATACAGATACAAAATTCCCTAAAAGTGGCGTCACAGGTAGACAGGGTCGTAAAGAGAGCTTTTGGTACATTGGCCTTTATTAATCAAAGTATTGAGTATAAGAGCTGGAATGTTATGATGAGGTTGTATAAGGCATTGGTGAGGCCGAATCTGGAGTATTGTGTTCAATTTTGGTCACCAAATTACAGGAAGGATATAAATAAGGTTGAAAGAGTGCAGAGAAGGTTTACAAGGATGTTGCCAGGACTTGAGAAACTCAGTTACAGAGAAAGGTTGAATAGGTTAGAACTTTATTCCCTGGAGCATAGAAGAATGAGGGGTGATTTGATAGAGGTATATAAAATTATGATGGGTATAAATAGAGTGAATGCAAGCAGGCCTTTTCCACTGAGGAAAGGGGAGAAAAAAACCAGAGGACATGGGTTAAGCGTGAGAAGGGAAAAATTTAAAGGGAACATTAGTGGGGGCTTCTTCACACAGAGAGTGGTGGGAGTATGGAATGAGCTGCCAGACGAGGTGGTAAGTGCAGGTTCTTTTTCAACACTTAAGAATAAATTGGACAGATACATGGATGGGAGGTGCATGGAGGGATATGGTCCGCGTGCAGGTCAGTGGGACTAGGCAGAAAATGGTTCGGCACAGCCAAGAAGGGTCTAAAGGCCTGTTTATGTGCTGTAGTTTTTCTATCGTTTCTGTGGTTTCTATTTCTGAGTCTTAACTAAAGGGTTAGTAAAGAATTACAAAAGAAAATGGCCCATTCTAATTAAAGAGTCAAATGTGCACAAGTTGGAGCTCATCTTGAACTTCTCTGTCGTCCATGCACTGGGCCCTCGGTTTAAATTAAATGTACTGAGCTACCTTCAGAAAGATTAAATCCCATTTTGGCTTTAGCCAGTTATTTAACAGAAATTCTCATTATGTTTGTCTTATGAACTTTTAAAATTCATGAAAACGAAAGAAGAGATTAATTTCCGGAAGGAAAAGTTTAGCTAAACTATTTGTGTTTTTCAGGTAAGTTTTGCTGAAAATTTATTCTCCACTCAAAATAGCATTGACGATTATTTTTGGACTATTTTATCTACAGCTTACCGATTATGCTAACATACCGTGAGCTCTAGATTTCATAATTTTTATGCAGGTGTTACCTGAGATATGGATATTATTTCAAGGGATCCTCCAGGGCAAATATTGAGAAAGGCTGGCATCGACTGAAGCGACAGCAGCGATGGCTTTTGGTGCATTGCCAATCGGGTGCACAGTTAAGTCACATTTGAAAGAGCTTGTTTTGTCTCATCATATGCTCTGGTCATGTCTGCAGACGACTGAAGAATGTGATTAGGGCCAGTGCCTTGAAGGTTACTGTATACGGGAAGCATAAGTTCAGCAGCTCGCAGAATTAACTGGTGATAGAAGTTCACCATACCCAAGCACTTTTGCATTGCTTTGGTAGTGCAGGGCAGTGGGAACTCTGTAATACTGGTGACTTTTGATGGCTGGGGTAACACCTTCTGCAGAGATGTGGTGGCTGAAAAAGTCGATAGTAGACAACCAGAACTGGCATTTGGCAGGTTCAATAATCATACAATGTTGGCTTAAGCACTTGAAAGATGTGTGGAGATGTGATAAGTGTTTGGTTTTGGATGCGCTGGTGACAAGCATGTTGTCTCGCTAAACAAAAAGGAAATCTAAATCTTTTAACATAGAGTTCATCAGTCGCTGCATGTTTCAGCCCCAACAGCATGCACACAAACCCAAGTAGGCCAAACGGAGATATAGCTGCTGTTTTGGGAATTTTCTCACTTCACATAAGCACCTGATGGTAGCCCCTCAATAAGGCCACTTTAGAAAATTTCATCTTTCTAGCTAAACTTGCTGAAAACTCTTGAGTATGTGGGTCTGGGTAATAATCGGGGTTGTGGCCTCATTAAGGAGGAGGTAATCACTGCATGGACAGCAACCATCATTGGACTTAGCGACCATGTTGGGGAGTGGTGGTGAAGCCCAAGGGCTATTCAACCTGAAAACAAAGCGAAGCATTTCCATGTTTGCAAACTCAGCTTTTGTGCTGGCCAGCTTTCCTGAGTCCAGTCTACACGGACGGGCCAGTTGTGGAAGTGTGCTGGTGGAACTTACTGGGGGTACGGGGTAACAACCAAAAGTCCTTTGTGTCCACGAACCACCAGTTCTATAGATCTCCGAACAGTCATTTGACATAGAAGGTATCTGCACTGAGCAGATATCTAGCAACTTTAGCCAAGACAAAGTCCCATATGTAGCACCATCCACTGAAACAGAGTGTCATATGTCGTGTCCCACAAGTCCGGACCCTGCTGCTGTTGGCAGTCTCCATTGAGGATCAGCCACTCTCTGCCCTATGCATGACACTGGCAGCACACTTACTGAAGCGGCCCTGTCGCACAGGAAGCGTCGTTCTGGTAGGGTGTTTGTAATGAACAATATTCCACCCTGGCAGCTGGAACCTACGGTGTTGACAGACCTCCGATGTCCCGATGTGCTGGCACTGTCAAAGCTGCATGGCGGTCAGCTCTCCTTGGCGTTTGTGCCAAAGCGTGAATGGTAAAAACATCGACCCGGTGACATGTGTTTCAGAGCCACAGGAATGAGTCTATTGGAGGCTGTGCTGACAGGTCTTATTGAGACAGGGAAAGGAGGAGGAACAACGTACCTCCGACTCAGACAGTCCAAAAGTCTGTAATAGGTGAGTTTTCAGTGTGACATATTTATCACGTGCAGGCAAGTCTACTAATAAACTCACCACTCTGGCTGCAGTAGAACAACTTAGTGATGCTATAATGTTATAAAGTTTGGTATCGTCAGCGGTGATTTCTCACAACATGAACTGGGCTTGCACCCTTTCAAATCAGGTGGCCGTCTACTGCTCACAAAACACTGGCAGCTTCAAAGTGACCGTATCGGTCAACATGACCTTGTCTGGAATCGTCCGAGAGCAGTGGGATCACCAATGTAGGATTTTACACATAAAACAGGCAAGAGACATTTTACGTGTTTATTTTAAAGCTGCAGCATTTTACTATCATTATGAACAAACCAAACACAGTCACCTTTCACTGATGTCATTACATCAGACACCATCTCTTGAAGTGAACACAACTCAATGATGGTGTTTGTGAATTGTGCAGAACAGCTTCATTTTTGAAGAGTTTTGTCATCTGTCACCCACTACTTTAACCAACGTGTGTCCCTGTTGCCCATCTAAGCAACTGAACACCATTGGCTCTTCCTAAGTTTTTTGGAATCCGGCCTTGATTACGGAGAATACTAAGATCTCGGCCGGCAATCTGATCCCTTATATCTCTCCACAATGATGGATGGAACCCATAAGGCCCTGAGGACTTATCTGCCCTATTATTTTTCAGAAGTCTCAACATCACCTTCTTGATATCAGTATGCCCATGTGGGTGAGTCTGATATGCGAGAATGTACAGCTCACTATCACATTAGGAAACCCCTCCAAAGGGAAAACAAACACAGACTTGACCCCAATATATCCATTGGCAATTCTTTTACCCTCCTGTCCACGGTAATACTGACCCCTGTAGACGAGCAGTATGAACAACGCTTCACCCCTGCCCTTTAGAACAGCGGTCCCCAACCACCGGGCCGCGGACCGGTATCGGGCTGCAAGGCATGTGCTACCGGGCCGCGAGGAAACGATATGATTTGGCGATAGGAGTCAGCTGCACCTTTCTTCATTCCCTGTCACGCCCACTGTTGAGCTTGAACGCACGCGAGGTCATTACCGGTGCGTCATCCATGTCAGCGCGGGAAGGAGATCAACTCCTCGAGCTTGCAAATGACAGCGGGCTGAAAAGTATGTTTGACGTAACATCTCTGCTGGCATTCTGGATCAAAGTCAAGGCCAAATATCCTGAGATAGCCATGGAAGCACCGAAAACGTTGCTTCCATTTCCAATATATCTCTGCAATGAATGTAACGAAAACTAAATGGCAGAATAGACTGGACATAAGGAACCCATTCGAGTATTGCTGTCTCCCATCACCCCACGATAGGACTGTCTTGTTGCAGGAAAACAAGTATTCAGCCCAGGGCTCCCACTGATTCAGCGATATTGGTGCGTTGCAATGATTTTATACGTTCCTATGAGGAAAATATGCGCTGTGTGCTTAATATCCAAACGTTACTTAAAATGTTATGATGCTATTGATTATGAGTGACTTCTATAACCATATAACAATTACAGCACGGAAACAGGCGATCTCTGCCTTTTTAGTCCATGTCGAACACTACTCTCACCTAGTCCCACCGACCTGCACTCAGCCCTTAACCCTCCATTCCTTTCCTGTCCATATACCTATCCCATTTTTCTTTAAATGATAATATCGAAACTGCCTCTACCACTTCTACTGGAAGTTCGATCAACACTTACTTCAAGCTCCCCTGATAATTGACTTATTGCTATATTCATGCGAGGAAAATATGCGCTGTGTGTTTAATATTAAATTCGTTACATAAACCTTTTTAGAAACGAAATTTAGTGTATTAGCCACTTATCACCTATATTCTGGTCATGATTAACACCGCCTCCCCCCCTGAACAGAATTGCCAAAAACGATTTGCAGATAAAAAAAATCTACACGTGCATGCGTGCGCAAGTCACGCATGCGCACTGGTTCCCGCGCAAGGCTCCATGGTCATTGTAGTCTTTTCTGGATAAACACAACGTATGTGACTGCTACTCTTGGCCGTTGGCAACCATACCCCGCCCCCCACCCCACGTCGGCCGGTTCGCAAGAATATTGTCAATATTAAAACGGTCTGCAGTGCAAAAAAGGTTGGGGACCCCTGCCTTAGAACACCACGGACATGATCGAAGACATCCCTGATCCCAGCACCAGAGAAGCAATATACCATCCGGGTGTCCCTACTGGCCTACAGAACCTCGTTTGTGTTCCTCTGTTGAAAAAATCTCCTCTACACCTCTCTGCTCTTCTGAACCACAGCAACAGACTCAGTGAGAAAGACCCGGTCACTATGGCTCCTTCTGGTAGGTCATTCCCCTCAATAGTAAGTATGTAAAGTTATACACTTATTATCGAGGGGAATGGCCACAGGTGTACTCTGCACTGACTGTGTATTTCCCCTCCTTCTCCTGACAGTCACCTAGTTACCTGTCTCCTGCAAACTACGGATGATTGCCCTCCCTATAAAATTTCTGTATCATCCCTTTTCAATGAAAGCTCTGTTCTGCTGTTAGTGGACAATTCAGTGGATCTCTTGTACAATAAGATAGATTCTTGATCTCACAATCCACTTCATCATGGCATTGTAGTGTATTACACTACACTTTCTCGGTATCTGTAACAGTTTATTCTGCATTCTGTAATTGTTTTCCCATGTACTGCCTCAACGTGCTGAAGAGATTAAACGAACTGTGTGGAGGGCAGGTTAGCAAAGATTTTCATGTACCTTGTACGAACCAACTTACCATTTTATTGTGTTTGTGGTTATGTTGTGATCAACTGATAAAAAAGTAATTCTGCACCAATGGAACACTAATACTGAATGAAGTAGAATTAAACATCTGTGATTTCATACTAAAGCACTTTAATTGTTTCTCTTTTTTTACAGAAAATCCCAATCATTTTTATATTTTCGATAAGACAGATAACATTATTTTAACAGGACCAGACAATCCTGGAAATGGCCCTGTAGTCTGGGATTGGAGATCAAGCTTCACACAGGTCACCCAGCGACTTGTGACATTTTCTAAAGATGGATCAAGAGGGTGGACCCCACGACTGGAAGCAAACTTCTCATTCCGTCGCATCTTTCGTGATTTGGAGACTAACACTGATACTGTTGACTTGATAATTTGGGCTCCCACATTGAAATTTGCAGGATCTATCATCCTGGCGCAAACAGAACCGAGTTATGAAATCCTGAAGCAATATGAAATTTTTGGGATCAAAAGTAAGTGGGACAAAGATTTGAAAAGTGTGAAAAGTTGTTTTTCTTCATGATTTAAATAATTTCTGGGCCTGCCACCACTTTTGATAATGGCTTTATGCACACTGTATCATTGTACATGATGGGGCAGGGTCTTAATGAAGTGTGCCAGCAATCCAAAGATAGAGTCAGACTAGATTGGTCCATCCCCAAACAACCGACTGAGCCGTATGTGTTTGGGATACGGCAAGATCACCTGAATGGAAGCCACAGGATTTCAGGGAGAAGGTACCATTTCTGGATAGCAACATAGCTCAAGATTGATCCAAGGTCACTGGAGCTGTGAGACAGCAGCACTAGCCTCTGTGCCAAGACACCACCCCGTGGTTGGCATCCACAGATAGTGTCCAAACTATGTGACCCTAAGCTGAACCCTGACATTCCGTCAGGTTCAGGAGGGAGGTGTGGTAAAGAGTTCTTTCCCTCTGCTCTGTCTCACTGAATTTGGTATAACCAGACTGAGAGTTTGTGTGCCCACTGTGTTATTCTGTGTCAGACACCCAACACTCTCTCTGTCCTGTAGCAAGACACGAGTACTGATCACAGTCACACCGAGGTCAGTTTGAACCTATTTATTGGACCTGTTACTACTCACTCCACTCATTCAATACACCCACCAAATATTGAAAGGCCCAGATAGATTGGATGTGCAGGTAATGTTTACAATAGTGGGAGAGTCTAGAACCAGAAGGCACAGCCTCAGACTACAAGAATGTCCCGTAGGACAGAGATGAGGAGGAATTTCTTTAGCCAGAGGGTGCAAATTCTATGGAATTCATTCCCACAGGTGGTTGTGGAGTTCAAGTCATTGGATTGATTTAAAGCAGAGGTGAAGAGGTTCTTGATTCATAAAGGTGTGGAAGGTTACAAGGAAAAGGCAGGAGAAAGGGGTTGAGAAAGAAAATCAAATGGCAGAACAGACACAAATGGCAGAATTGTCTAATTCTACTTCTGTGTCATTTTGTCTTATGTTTGTATTTCTCACAGTTGAGATGAGACCACAGAGGCTTGTGGAAGGCAGTGACGTCACCCTCAGCTGTACCATCTCCAGACTCCCAGATACCGTCAGTCTCCACTGGAAACCAGTGGGCTCATCCCAGCAGAACAGGAGAAACACCGATCAGATCCGCCTGAATAACACCGTCTATCTGATGGTCCCAGATGTTACAGTGGAGGATGGGAAGTTGTATCAGTGTGAAGTGCGGGAAAACGGAAACATTGTTCTCACAAGCAAAGCAGATTTTACTGTATACACACGTAAGTGCTGTTACCTCATTGTAGGTATTGGGCTGGGATATACCTGTCTGGTACAAGGTTGTTAAAAATAGTACAGGAAGCATTCATGGCCAGGTCTGTATGGATACTCATCAGTATTTACCATGCAGAGGACATGGAAATTAGTGAATTCAGGCCAGAAGACAGTGATATCCTGATGCATATCAACATTATGAGGGAGGAGACATTGGCAGTCTGTAAACTACGGAGTCGTACAGCATGGAAACAGGCATTTCAACACAATTGGTCCATGCCGATCTAAGCTCGTCCCATTAGTGTAACATCTTGCTCGGCGTGGAAGAGTTGAAGCGAAGGCTCTGCTTCCCCGTCGTTTAACCCGATGACTGAGATCTGGGAATTAGAGGACATTGAGGAAAATAAAACATAGATCAGGAGAAGCAAATCTGCGATGGGAACAATTTCAGTTTACATCATTACCAGTCTTTAAAGTACATTAGTTATAATCGGATCATACCGATCATTCCAGCAGGTCATTCAAAACGTTAGCGCTACATTCTCCTGCCCTGAGATTAAAACCAATCATAATCACGGTTCAGTACTGTAATTCTTCAACTTTAGTGGTAGATATTAAAGTGTTACTCATGCCAAAGTGTTACAAGAAGCAAGAGTCCACATGACAACCACCAGTACTTCCTACTCACACTAAGCACTGGGTTCCGGTTCACACAGCAACACTGAACAACAAACCATTCTCTCTCTCACTGACCCTTCCCACCAAGTCTTTATCGTATTTGATGTGATTCTGGCTTCAGCGGCCAGAATCAGGCTCATTTTGAGAGGAGTAGGATATAAAAGCAAGGATGTCAAGGCTTTATAAACATTATTCAGACTGGACTTGGAGAATGGTGAGCAGCTTTGGGCCTCTAATCTCAGAAAGAATGTTCTGGCTTTGGAGAGGGTCCAGAGGGGTGTCATGAGAATGACTCTGGGAATGAAAGGGTTAAGAATGTGGAGTATTTGATGGCCCGAAGCCTGTCCCCTCTGGAGTTTAGAAAAATGAGGGAGTTTTCATTGGAACATATCGAACATTGTAACAGAGTGGCTGTGGAGAGGATGTTTCCGATTTGTCAAGTCAAGACACAGAAGGCACAACCTCAGAATAGAGGGTCATCCATTTAGGACAGAGATGAAGAGGAACCTTTTTAGCCAGAGGTTTGTGAATCTGTCGAATTAATTTAAAGTGGTGATTGATACGTTCATAATTACTCAGGGCATCAAAGGTTAACAGGAGAAGACAGAAGAATGGATTTGAGAGGGATAATAAATCAGCCATGATGTAGTGATGGAGGAGACTGGATGGGCTGAATGGCCTAATGTTGCGTCTATGGCTGATGGTTTGATGGAGGCTTCTCACCACTCGCTCCCGAATGGCATTGTAACATTTTAATGAGTTCTCCTCTCTTTCATGCAGGTGGACATAATAAACGTTACACACTATATCGCTCAGCTACGAATCACAGTGAATTCCACCTCCTCTGTTACGGTAAAAATGATTACAACAGTGCTGCCTGGACTTGGGAGTCACATCTTCATCAAAGTCTGAGGAAAACAATTGCAACAGCATTGAGATCTCAGCCCGTGAATGTCAGTGACAGCCACTTTGTGAATCGACTGATGTTCTCAGAGACACCTTTTAACGGCTGGAATTTCAGTATGAGGGTTTTTCCTGTGGTGTTTGAAGATGCAGGAGAATACAAGTGCACTCTGGAAACAAGTGTATCTATAAATATCAGACTAATCACAGTTAAAGGTAGGAGACAGCATGTGTGACTACAGATCTCCCAAAACCACAGCATTTTGCTTTTGTGCAGAATGTCGCTCCTGTTTTTAAGGAGACCAGTAATGTTTTTCTTGTTTCCACAGTCACAGCTGAACCGTCTGATACAGTGACTGAGGGAGACACCGTTACCCTGAGCTGCTCTGTGTCTGACATCACTGCATCAACCAGACTGGTTTGGATCAACGGAGACGGTGAAACTGTTGGAGACAAAACACTGACTGGGGAAGAGAAATCACTGAGTCTGATCATACGGAAAGCTGACAGAGGCAGAGGGAAATGGATATGTGGTGTGTTTGATCAAGAAAAGCTCCAACTTTCAGTACCATACAATCTGGAAGTCAGAGGTAAGTGTCTCATGTTTTTCCCAATGTATTGAGTTTCATGATGAGGCTTGGTTCTTTCTGCCAGCAGTGACCGTCTACTTCCATGCTGCGTGGGAGATCCCAGGGAGGTGATGATCAGAATTACAGTACGGCGCAAAAGTCTTCAGCCATAAATATATATATATATATATATATATCTCGGATGTCTAAGACTTTTGCACAATGTGGAGAGGAGAGGAAGTTTAACATTGTGACAGGGAGTAAAGGATTTTGGGATTGGACAAGGTGGAACACAGCAGGAGGAGTGTGGGACAGGTGCCAGAGAAGGAGTGCTGAGGCGGGGGGAGATGTGGGTGCAGACACACCAAGGCCTGAGACACCAGGCAAGAACATGTGATTCTAAACACTTGGGTTTCTTGATCATTATAGAATGTTTCTCTGGTGCTTCATGCTCCTTCCCCTCTCCCTGCATCTTTTCTCAAGCATGATTTCCCATTCTTGGTCCACAACAGAGACCCATATCAGAATCTGATTCATCTTTACTCACATTCCTCATGAAATATGTATTTTTTTTTTGCAGCAGTACAGTGCAGTGCATAAATTACTACAGTGCGAAACTAAAGTCTTTGGCACCCCAGCTATATACATGTGCCTCAGACTTTTGCACAGTACGCTAGTTGGTATTAAATGCAGCTTTGTATATGCGTGACAGTATCAGAATTTATTTCAATGGAATTAATTGGAGTATTCTAGCATTGCAACGTCAAAATTAGCTAGCTTGTAGAAGCGGATTATCAGTCTGAGGATTCACATTCACATCCAATGGATGTTCTGGAATACAAACTCAGTTACTATTCTGTTTTGAATGGGTGTTCAGTGCCTGTATGTGGTGAGGCTGTCACAGAACACCAGCAAGCCTAGATCAATCCTAAAGTTCTCCCTGTGACTGTGAGGAGTTTCAGCATCACAGTGGTATGCAGGTCGAAAGGCTGATTTGCCTCTGTAAGTGACAATTTTTATCGATGACTGATGGGAGTATTGACAGGACATGTTAATGGGCAGGTGAGGTAGGATAGGGTACTGGGGACTATTTTCTAAATGGGGAGAAAATCCAAGAAGCTGTGATGCAGAGGGACTTGGGAATCCTTGTGCAGAACATCCTGAAAATTAACTTGCAGGTTGAGTCGGTGGTGAGGAAGGTAAATGTCATGTTAGCATTCATTTCAAGAGGGCTTGAATACAAGAGCAAGAATGTGATGCGGAGGCTTTATAAGGCACTGGTGAGGCCTCACCTTGAGTATTGTGAATAGCTTTGGGCCCCTCATCTTAGAAAAGAGATGCTGGTTCAGAAGAATAAACTCCCCCCTCTCTCTATAAAGTCCAATAATATGGCATATTTTCAACAGACCAAAACAAAATAAAGGCATAAACACATTCCAGACAAGTCAAGGAAATGATATTAGAGAAGCACAAGTCTGGGGAAGGCCACCTCAAAGGCTCTGAACATACCATGGAGCTCAGAATGGTCCATTATGAAACCACAGCCACACTGCGTAGGTCAAGCTGACCCTCTGATCAACGTTGCCAGAGAAGAATGCCACTTGTAAGAGAGGCTACTGTGATGTCAATGTCATTCTGAGTGAGCTGCAGTGGTCTGTGGCTGAACTGTAGATGAAGTTCATGGCTCCACAATCTGAGGCCTTGCACAAAAATCTCTATTTATGGAAGAGGACTAAGGAAGAAGCCCTGGCGAAAAGTAATACAATATCCTTTCCCATAAAGACTTTGCAAAGTATCACACAGACGATACTGTTAAGATGTGGAAGAAGCTCTTGTGGTCAGCTGAGATTCAACACAAAGTGGTATATGTGGCCTAAATCTGATACTGCACACCAGCCAGGGAACACCACCCTACTGTGACGTATAATGGAGTTAGCATCATGCTCTGGGGATGCTTTTCAGCAGCAGGGACTGGAAATCTGGTCAGGATTGATGAGAAAATGAATGCTGTGGAATGCAGACAGATCCTGGATAAACACCTGCTAGTCTCTGCCAGAAAGCTTAAACTGGAGAGGAAGTTCATCCTTCAGCTGGACAATGACCCATCGCACACTGCCAGAGCAACCATGAAGTGGTTTCAAATGAAGAAAATTTATGTCCTTGAGCAGCCTGGTCAGAGTCCTGACTTTAACTCGATCGAACATCTCCGGCAACACCTCAAGATTGCTGTCCACCACTGCTCTCCAACTGACCTGGAGTAGCTTAAGCAATTTTGCAAAGAGGAATGGGCAAATCTTACTCCATCATATTGTGCAAAACTAATAGAGATTTATCCAAAAAGACTACTGTCCGTAATAGCTGCGAGAGGTGGTACTGAGCAAAGGGGAATAAATACTTTTTTACTTCTGACATTCCAGTTTTCAATTTGCAGTTTTTCACGTTTTAAATTTTAACTGTTGTTTGGGCTCTACTCTGAAAAAAAGGAGCATGTTATTCACAGATAAAGATTTCTCAGTTAAATTGATCAAAATCCCCTGGTTTTAATACTGACAAAAGGTGGTGGATTATATACTGTTACAAGGCACTGTATATGTATTTCTACACCCATTAATTGCCATGAAAACAAGGGCCTTCTCCCCTTTATTATCCCATAGGTCTATTTCAATGAGTTCCATATTCCTTGAGACATCTGTCCCTGAAAATTCATTCAAAGCCATGTGTTCTGAGAAAACATAATATATGTTACTAGGGTTCTTCATCTGTGTGTTTCTGCATGACCAACCCCAGATCACTAGCTACCATGGAGTTGCTGCAAGGGCTGAATAATCTCTTCTCATTAAAAGAATATGACATTCTCATTCAGGGAACATTACAATAAACTGTTTATTCCTTTGGACTGTGGTAGGAAAACCTACATGGTAACGGAGAGAACCTACAAACTCCCTACATGCAGCAGTGGGAATAGGACCTGGTCGCCTGAATATTAAACCATTGAGCTAACCATAATGCTACCATTCCACTACTCAATATCATTGAAGTAAAAGATCAATAAAGTATAAGATCTTACTTTTGTGTACAACTCTCTTTGCAGTGAATGAAACATTTCTTAACGCAAACAACAGGAATTCTGCAGATGCTGGAAATTCAAGCAACACACATCAAAGTTGCTGGTGAACGCAGCAGGCCAGGCAGCATCTCTAGGAAGAGGTGCAGTCGACGAAGGGTCTCGGCCTGAAACGTCGACTGTACCTCTTCCTAGGGATGCTGCCTGGCCTGCTGTGTTCACCAGCAACTTTGATGTGTGAAACATTTGTTAACTCCAGATCTCCAGATTCCTCGGTTTCTCAAAGCTCTGCAATCTCTCACCATTTAAATGACAAGCTTTTTTTTCCTCTCATTTATTCAGCCAGACTCCACCACCAACATCTTTCTCACTAAGAATGACTAGAGTACATGTGAGCTGCTCCTCTAGCATGTTTCCCCTTTAAATTGCATGCTGTCCTGATTTGGCCTTGCAATGACACCACATTCTGCAAAATATTTTTTTAGAAAATAGATCTGTACATTTTTAGGCTGTAATCAAGTGATGGAACGTAAGTGAAATAGGTGACCTTTTTCCAACAAACACAAACACAATGGCTCAATGCCCTCTTGTGTAGTAAATTTTATATCATCCATGAAATTTATAACATGACACAAAAGCATTATCTTCCCTACATCGTTTAGTTTTCACTGAAATAGTAATTATTTCGGTGTCAGTCTAGAACAGGGGTTCCCAACTTTTTTATGCCATTGACCTCTACCATTAACAGAGGTTGGGAATCCCTGCTCGAGACAATGAGCAATATACACTCAGTGTCCTCTTTTTTATGTACCCCTGCTCGTCTAATATCTAATCAGCCAATCCTACGGCAGGAATTCAATGTATAAAATCATTGACAAGGCCAAATGTTCATTTGCTGTTGAGATCAAACATCTGAACGGGGAAGAAATGTAATTTAAGTGACTTTGATCATGGAATAACTGTTGGTGCCATGCAGGGTAGTTTGAGTATCTCAGAAACACCTGATCTATGATTTTCACACACAATACTCTCTAGAGTTAGCAGAGAGCGGTTTGAGGGAGAAAAAAATCCAGTGAGTAGCAGTTCTGAAAATGCCTTGTTAATGGGAGAGGTCAGAAGAGTATGGGCAGACTGGTTCAAGCTGACAAGAAGGCGACAGTAACTCAAAAAAACACACATTACAGCAGTAGTGTGCAGAAAAGCATCCGTGAGCACAAAACATGTCGAACCTGCTAGTGGATGGGCTGCTGCAGCAGAAGATCACAGGCATGCTCTCAGTACCTACATTATTTGGTACAGGAGGCAGCTAATAAAATGGAGTTTCTGACTGTTGTATGGCAAAAAGTGTTACAGCTGAATCAGATTCTTTATTGATCAGCCAACGCTATATATCTGCCAGATGGAATCTTTGAGTTGATACCATGAATGAAATCCCTGTGTGATTTTTTTGCTCTATCTCTGTCAGAAGAGTCATTTGTAATGCTGCTGTCTTCCTGATTGGTTAATTTGGATTAGGACTCCAACGGAAAAGCATTTGGTCTTTCAGGGATCTTTTAAAAAGTGTTTAATTACTGTACATGCATAATCTAAAGGTGAAATTTGTGCTTACTCTTCTGCCAGTTAACTACACCAATATTGTTATTATTGGAAGTCTGGTTCTTCTGCTCATCATTATCCTGGGACTGGTGCTGTGTTTGAAGAAGTGCAGGAGAAAAGGTGAGATGCATGACAAAAATCTTAATTTAAGCGCAAATCCAAAACAAAATTACTATTGAGGATTTTATCTTAGATGCATTTGCCAGCAGCCTGTTAAATATTGTTTGCATGTCATCGCCTCATGTGATATTTTTAAGTAATTGATCATGCTTTAAAACCTAGCATTGGTATGGGGGGGGGGGTTATGGAGAGTCTTTAGTATTGATTTGTGGTGAGAAATATGGTAGCTGTGGTTCTACTGATAGTTAGGACAATCGCTTTCACTCTAAGTTCGGAACATAGTATATGTGATGAATGTTCAATTTGTTGGTAATTTGATGCTGGTGATGGGTAATGATCTTCAATGTCAAGCTTATTGTCATTCAACCGTACATATGTATACAACTAAGCGAAACAACTTTCCTCAGGGACCTAGGTGTAATTAGCCATGTAACCGACATATGGAGTATAATACAGGAAAACAGAGACTAGCTACTTAGAGAGCAGAATATTTAGATGGTGTGATACTATGAAATTTTGTGAGAAAAAGGGATACGAGTGGCCTATAGTGCTAAATACAAAGAGTTTGCATGCAATGCAGCAAGTAATTAGGAAAGTCCTCAGAGGTATTCTATTAGGTACATACATATACCTGCTCATTATTGAAAATATCTAATCAACCAATCATGTGTCAGAAACTCAATGCATAAAAACATGCAGACGTTGCCAAGGGGCTCAATTGTTGTTCAAACCAAACATTAGAATGGGGAGGAAATGCAATCTAAGTAACTTTGACTGTGAAATGATTGTTGGTGCCAGACAGGGTGGTTTGAGTATCTTAGAAATTACTGATCTCCTGAGATGTTCACACACACCGGTCTCTAGAGTTTATAGAAAATGTTGTGAAAAACAAAAAAAAATCCCGTGAGTGGCAGTTCTGAAAATGCCTTGTCAATGAGAGAGATCAGAAGAGAATGGCCAGAGTGGATCAAGACGACAGGAAGCTGACAGTAACTCAAATAACCACACATTAGGGTGGTGGTGTACAGAGGAGCATCTCTGAATAAACAATAAATCAGAAGTTGAAGTGGGTGGTCTACAGCAGCAGAAGACAATGAACATGCACTCAGTGGCCATTTTATTGGATTCAGGAGATTCCGAATAAAGTGTCCACTGGGTAGATGTCACAGATGAAGCTAGATTCTCTCTACAATGAGTATTGCTTTTACATAGGATAGTTTTCTCTGATGGATGAGACACATCCCTACTCATTCTTGTTGCTTTTTATAGCCATTGAGTACTTTTCGTCTATATATTTAGAGATAATGTTTTAAAATTAATCTGAATTAGAAAAAATTGTGTATATTCCAGATCAGACACCTGCAACTGAGACCAGTCATGTTGCTGAATATATGTCTGTCGATATGAAGTCAAAGCAAGAAGGTAAGGAGATGAATCCAGTTATACACCTCTCAATGCAAGTTTTTTTTTTGCTTGCTCACCACTGTGTCTGACTAGCAACAAAGTTGTTCTTGGCAAGCGATTACAGTTCCTGGACTTCATGCATCATCATTCCTGAGGCCAGACATGGTCATTCCTTCAGAAACCTCGAAGCAGGTGGTCATGGCAGAAGCGAAACTTCCTTGGGAAGAACAGATTCAGAATCAGAATCAGGTTTATTATCATCGGCATGTGACGTGAAATCTGTTAACTTAGCAGCAGCAGTTCAAAGCAATACATAATCTAGCAGGGAGAAAAAAAAATAAAACAAAATAATAAAAAAGTAAATCAATTATGTATATTTAATAGATTTAAAAGAGTGTGCAAAACCAGAAATACTGTATATTAAAAAAAGTGCGGTAGTGTCCAAACCTTCAATGTCTATTTAGGAATCGGATGGCAGAAGGGAAAAAGCTGTTCCAGAATCACTGAGTGTGTGCCTTCAGGCTTCTACACCTCCTACCTGATGGTAACAGTGAGAAAAGGGCATGCTCTGGGTGCTGGAGGTCATTAATAATGGACGCTGCCTTTCTGAGACACCGCTCCTTGAAGATGTCCTGGGTACTTTGTAGACTAGTACCCAAGATGGAGCTGACTAGATTTATAACCTTCTTCAGCTTCTTTCGGTCCTGTCTAGTAGCCTCTCCATACCAGACAGTGATGTGGCCTGTCAGAATGCTCTCCATGGTACAACTAAAGGAGTTTTTGAGTGTATTTGTTAACATGCCAAATCTCTTCAAACTCCTAATAAAGTATAGCCGCTGTCTTGCCTTCTTTATAACTACATCGATATGTTGGGACTGGCTTAGATCCTCAGAGATCTTGACATTAAGGAACCTGAAGCTGCTCACTCTCTCCACTTCTGATCCCTCTATGAGGATTGGTGTGTGCTCCTTCATCTTACCCTTCCTGAAGTCCACAATCAGCTCTTTCGTCTTACTGACGTTGAGCGCCAGGTTGTTGCTGTGGCACCACTCCACTAGTTGGCATATCTCACTTCTGTACGCCCTCTTGTCACCTCCTGAGCTTCTACCAACAATGGTTGTAACGTCAGCAAATTTGTAGATGGTATTTGAGCTATGCTTAACCACACAGTCATGTGTATACGGAGAGTAGAGCAATGGGCTAATGACACACCCCTGAGGTGCACTAGTGTTGATCATCAGCGAGGAGGATATGTTATCACCAATCTGCACAGACTGTGGTCTTCCAGTTAGGAAGTCAGGGATCCAATTGCAGACGGAGGTACAGAGGCCAAGGTTCTGCAATTTCCCAATCAGGATTGTGGGAATGATGGTATTAAATGTTAGCTCTGGTCGATGAACAGCATCCTGACATAGGTGTATGTGTTGTCTGGGTCGTCTAAAGCCCTGTGGAGAGCCATTGAGATTGCTTCTGCGTTGAACTATTATAGCGATAGGCAAATTTCAATGGGTCCAGGCCTTTGCTGAGGCAGGAGTTCCGTCTAGTCGTAACCAACCTCTCAAAGCATTTCATCACTGTCGATGTCAGTGCTACCGGGCAATAGTCATTAAAGCAGTTCACGTTATTCTTCTTAGGCACTGGTATGATTGTTGCCTTTTTGAAGCAAGTGGTAACTTCTGTCCGTAGCAGCGAGAGGTTGAGGATGATTTTGAGCATATGAAAGTCAACCCAGCATCAGCAGGTAGAGCAGTGCGAGAGACAGACTGGATCACACAGTGCAAGCTTATAGAGGTGGAATGTTGAGGTTTTGCTGGCTGCTTGCTGTGCAGAACCTACTCTCTCCTGGGCAATACAGGGGCTGCAAAGAGAAGAACCATTAGCACCATAACAGAGGCTGCTGAAGAAGTGTCAAGATGGCTCTGGATCAAGAGGTGTAACTCGTGGACCAATGCTTCTGGGAAACAAGCCAGGGCCTGATCAACCCTGGCCAGGTTGCCTAGGTGAGAGTGTCTGATGTTGAAAGACCCTGAACACCAAATGACCCCAGGTTACATCACATGTATCTCAGCATTTTTAAAATAAAGACTGCCATATTTCACAGAGCTGAAGTTTCTGTAGGTAATTTCACATTTCGTACTGGAAACCCTATATATTTGTCATGAAGTCTGAACAATCGTAGGTAAAGTTTGATTTTGTAAAGCTGTATGATCATGTGTTATACTAATAGTCTCCAGTTTTGATCTTTTTCAGAAGTACATTATCCAAGCAAAACCTTACAGAATGTTAAAAATCGTTATTGGCCTCTCACTACTTATTATTCATTTACACATTCCAGTATTTTGCATCATTTCTTAAAAATATCACCCCATATTTCTGAAATCATCCTTACAAAATTTTGTATCTTCTCCATTTGCTTTTCTAACACAATGTCTGAATGTGTTCAAACTAACATTTGGTGAAAGTTCACTTCCTCTCAACAATATTTTCATTGTCCTTATTAGGTTGTGACCCTACCTTTAGTGAGTTACGTATTTAGTTCCTGGACTCCTTTGATTATTTTTTAATTGCATTCAAAATTTTCTTTACCAAACAATAATATCTTACACTTATAATTGACAACTGAATGTCGACACTGATAATTCTATTCTGAAGTTTCTTGAGACTTCCTGCAAACTTCCTCAGTCATGACAGTTCCTTCACCTGCACCAAAGGCCTGAATTAGATGGCCTTTCAGATGTTCCTGTACTCTCCCAAGGTCAGATTGTTGTAAATCTGTTTGGTGTCTGCTTTTGCCTTACATTCTCAAATTGCTGCTACTCTTCTGCAACAGTACAAATTATTCATACTTCACAATCTTGATATTTCACATTCTCCAGTCATTTGTAGATGGGAAAATGAATAAAGTATATCTGAAGGAGTAAGTGTGGATGTCAGGAGCACACTTGTCTTTGAGACTTCACATAATTATTTAGCTTCCCATCATTATTCAGGCTGAAGAGATAAAGCACATTGGGTTACAAGCCAGAAAACTCTTGGTGTTTGTAGAAACATAGCATAATGACATATTGCAGAGATGGGAGTAAAGAGAAATATACTGGAAAAGAAAATGCGATGAATTGCATTTTTCTTATTCTAAGTTAGTTAAGTAAAGGAGGCAGAGCCCATTTGACAATAGTATAATTTTGAAAATAGAAATCAGGCTTCAAGCCCACTTTGGTCTTCATTGTGTTCTTTTCATTGACAAAACAGTTAGAGAGACAAATATGAAAAAGTGTTACCTTTCAGCTGAGACCTGCTTTTGTTCAATTAATGCTATGATTGTATTGATTGAGGGAAACCAGCAGAGCAGACGGGTGAAAACTCCTCACTAAACTGTTAGCACAACTACAGATTGAGTATTTATTTGATTTTCTATTTTTAGAAGCATGAATAATGTTTGTTTGTCTGACATTAACATTTACATTTTAAGTGCAATGTATGCATTATGTAAATTTTATATTACTTGTCTCTGCAGACACAGAGGAAGCTATTCATTATGGGGATATAAACTTTAAGAATAAAACATCAGGTAATGAAAACATTTTTTTTCAAGTTTCTCTTTCATTTTTGCTTTATCTTTCCAGACAGTTAGTGCTAGGCAAGAAAATTCATTGCTGTTAGTCTCCTTTGAACAGTTTAGAAGACCCTGCTGTAAAGCTTCTCACTATGTACCTCATCAGGAAATTAGCAGCACAGGCACAATCAGTTACACATGTTTCTCTGAGTTAGACGATCATTGGTTTAATCCCTTTAAGAATAATAAAATATAGGAAACTGTTATAATGGCTAAAAGTGCTGCGTTTCAGATAAAATCTTAAACCAAGACACTGTTTATATGCTCATGTGATCGCAAAGCTCATTTACTAATTTTCCTTTTAATAAGTACACTTATTTGCATGCATAAATAGAAACACAACATGGAATTTGAAAGAAGTACTGTACACTAATGTTCCCTCTAATTTTTAGTAGTCAGTGTGCTCAAAAATCTTATGTTATGCAATTTTTTTTCCTGTGACAAAAGTATGTATGCACTGAATGCACACATGGCACAGTTTATGTAGGTTTACAAAATATTTGACTTAAAACTGTACAGAATAATAACAAAATAAAATACATATTTAAGTCTGCAAACAACAGGAATTCTGCAGATGCTGGAAATTCAAGCAACACACATAAAAGTTGCTGGTGAACGCAGCAGGCCAGGCAGCACCTCTTCCTAGAGATGCTGCCTGGCCTGCTGCGTTCACCAGCAACTTTTATGTGTGTTACATATTTAAGTCACTCAGTTATTTTTTCTCTCTCCCATCTTTGGCATTTACCCATTCTTTGTAAATTCTATCTAGGCTAATTGAACTTCCATCAAATTGATAGCTTTTGATTTTCATTAACACATCCAAATGACATTCACCTAAACAGTTTCTCAACTGGTTTCTGAGTTGATTCATGAGGCTAAAACCTCGCTCACAGTCTGCACTAGACGCAAGAAAGGTTCCCCCAATGTCCATTAACTGTGCAAGGTCGCAAAACTGTTCATTTTGAAGTACAAATGCCACCATTTGAGCAAAGTTTGAAATCGGTTTGGATTTAATTTTTCTGGCATGGAAAATTGGAAATTATTAAACTGTCTAACTATTACAGTATTTTCAGCTAGAAAATCATGATATTTTAGACATAAGGCATTAACTTGTTCATCGCCAAATGTGAAGTCACAATCTGCAATTGTGGAGAAATCAAAAGCTGACCATTCTTGTACCTCATCTTCAGGAACCCTTTCTTCTAAATGAACACAAAAACTATTTATAAAAGTCAACAGTGGACGTGTATCTACTGTGACGTTTTCTTCACGTCTTGGCTTAGCTAAATTTTAACTTTGTTACTCCGCAAAACATTGTCTCCCAGATATTGCTTTCTTGTTAATTTTGCCTCGTGCAAAATGAAGTGAATCAATCGATGTCAGGCCACTCTTTTGCAGAATCTTGCACAGTGCATCCATCTCATCAAAGCATCACTTAAAACCTGTAAAGCTACTTTGAATGTGACGTTTATCAATTTCTTGTGACAGTATTTAGCCGACGAACTAGTTAACAGAAACATTTAGCCAAAAGATTATTTTCAATAAGTATAATTATTAATTACTACATTATTTTAGGTAACTAACCTTTGTGCACACATTAATTTCCTTTGTGCGCTGGTTGAAAAACGTGTGTGCGCGCGTACACGAGCACAGTTTAGAGGGAACATAGCTGTACACGTGGCCCCAACTTATTTGAAATTGCATTGAGATTGCACAACTTGAAACAAGTAACAAGAAAGCATAAAAGGCAGACCAAGCACTTCAAATTGATATTGACTATGACAAAGGTAAACTGAAGTTGTCTTTCCTTACCATGATAAAATATTAAGGATCTTCACAGGAGAGTTTACAAGAATGTTTACAAGACTTAAGGAAAAGTTGAAGAGGTTAGGACTCTATTCCCCAGAGAGTAGGAGAATAAGGGGAGATTAGATAGAGGTATACAAGATTATGAGGAGTACAGAATGGACCTTGGGTGATACTAGAAATAGAGGTCAAAGGTTTAGGGTGAAAGGTTAAATATAAAAGGGGAAATTGAGGGGAACTTCGCCATGCAGAGAGTGGCGTAAATGTGGATTGAATTGTCAGCAGAAGTGCTACTTACGGTTTCAAACTGAAAAATTTCAACAAGCTTGGACAAGTACATGCATGGTAGGGTTATAGACCATTAGACAGAGAGGAGAAGGACTAGGCCATCTGGCCATTGACTCTGCTCCACCATGCAATCATGGCTGATCCTTTTCTTCCCACTGCCCAGCCTTCTCCCCATAACCTTTGATGCTGTGGCCAATCAACAACCTGTCAATCTCCACCACAAGTACACTCAATGACCTGGCCTCCAGAGCTCCCTGTGGAAACAAATTCCACCAATGCACCACCCTCTAGATAAAGAAATCTATCTGTGTTCTCTGTTTTAAATTGACACCCTCCTTCCTGACGATGTGCCTTCTTGTCTTAGACTCCTCCACGGCGGGAAACGTCCTTTCCATATTTACACTATCTAGGCCTTTCAACATTTGAAAGGTTTCAATGAGATCACCCTCATCCTTCTAAATTCCATAGAATACAGACCTAGGGTCATAAAATGTTTCTCATATGATAACCCTTCCATTCTTAGAATAATCCTTGTGACCCTCCTCTAAACCCTCTTCAATGCCAACACACCTTTTCTAAGGTAAGGAGACCAAAACTGTTCACAATACTCAAGGTGAGGCCTCACCAGTGACTTATAAAGCCTCAGCATCACATCCTTCCTCTTGTATTCTAGACCTCTTGAAATGAATTCTAACAGTGCATTTTCCTTCCTCACCACCGACTCGACCTGCAAGTTAACCTTTCAGGAGTTCAACACAAAGATTCCCAAGTCCCTTTGCCTCTCAGATGTTTGGATTTTCTCCCCATTTAGAAAATAGTCTGCACATTTATTTATTCTACCAAAGTGCATGACCATGCATTTTCTAACATTGTATTTCTTTTGTCACTCTCTTGCCCATTCTCCTAATCTATCTAAGACTTTCTGCAGCCTTCCTGTTTTCTCAACACCACCCACCCCTTCACCAATCTTCATAACTTCTGAAACCTTGGCAACAAAGCCATTTATTCCATCATCTAAGTCATTGATATACAACATAAAAATGGTGGTCAACCCCTGTAGAAGAACACTAGTCATTGGCAGCCAACCAGAAAAGGTTCCTTTTGTTCCTACTCACTGCCTCCTATCAGTCAGCTAATGCTCTAACTATGTTAGAAACTTTCCTGTAATACCATGGGCTCTTAAATTGGTAAGCAGCCTCATGTTTGTCACCTTGTCAAAGGCCTTCTTAAAGTCCAAATATACAACATCCACTGCATCCCCTTTATCTGTCCAACTTGTAATCTCCTCAAAGAATTCCAACAGGTTTGCGAGGCAAGATTTTCCCTTGAGGAAACCATGCTGACTTTGTCTTATCTTGTCATGTGTCACCAAGTACTCAATAACCTCATCCTTAACAATTTATTCCAATGTCTTCCCAAACACTAAGGTCGGGCTAACAGGTCTATAATTTCCTTTGTGCTGTCTCCCTCCTTTCTTAAAGAGTGAAATGACATTTGCAATTTTCCAGTCCTCCAGAAACACGCCAGAGTCTCATGACTTTTGGAAGATTATTACTAATCCCTCCACAGTGTATACCGTTACGTCTTTCAGAACCTTATGCTGTAGTTCATCTGGTCCGGTTGACTTACGTATCTTTATGTCTTTTAGCTTTCTGAGTACCTTCTCCCTTGAAATAATAACTGCACTCAATTCTGTCCCTCACAACCTTCAACACCTGGCACACTGCTAGTGTCTTCCACAGTGAGGACTGTTACAAAATACTTAATTAGCTCATCTGCCGTCTTCTTGTCCTCCCCGTTATTATTTCTCTGGCCTCATTTTCTAGCCGTCCTATATCTACTCTCATCTCTCTTTAATTTTTTATATACTTGGAAAGGTTATTTTCTGTTGACCTTGATACAGTATTATTTGCTAGTTCGTTTCTATATTTCATACTTTCTCTCATAATGATTCTTCCCATTGCTTTCTGTTGGATTTTAAAAGCTCTAGCTTCCTGCTAATTTTTGCTTTGCTTTATGCCCTCTCACTTTTACATTAGCTTTGACTTCCCTTGTCAGCCATGGTTTTACTATTTTGCCATTTAAGTATTTCTTTGTTTTTGGAATACTTCTGTCCTGCACCTCCCTCATTTTTCCCAAAAACTCAAGCATTTTCTTCTCTGCTGTCATCCTTGCAATCATCTCCTTCCAACTTAATTCGGCCAGCTCCTCTCTCATAGCGCTGTAATTTCCTTTACTCCACTGAAATACTACTATGTTGAACTTTACTTTCTCCCTATGAAATTTCAAGTTGAACTCAATCATATTGTGATCACTGTCTCCTAAGGGTCCCTTCACCTCAAGCTTCCTGATCACCTCCGGTTCATTACATAACACCCAATCCAGTATAGCTGATCCCCTATAAGGCTCAATGACAAATTGCTCTAAAAACCCATCTCGTAGGCATTCAACAAATTCATTCTCTTGAAATCAATTACCAACCTGATTTTCCCAGTCTGTCTGCATGTTAAAATCTCCCATGACTATCATAACATTTCCATTTTGACATGCCTTTTCTATTTTCCATTATAATCTGCAGTCCACATTCCAGCTACTGTTTGAAGGCCTGTATATAACTACCATCAGGGTCCTTTTACTCTTGAATTTTCTTATCTCAATCCACAAGGATTCAACATCTTCTGATCCTATGTCACATCTTTCTAATGATTTGATGCCATTCTTTACCAGCAGAGCCACGCTACCTCCTCTGCCTGCCTTCCTATCCTTTTGATATAACATGTAACCTTGGACAATTAGCTCCCAACTGCAATCATTCTTTATCCTTGATTCATTGTTGGTTACAACATCATACCTAACAACTTGTAAAAGAGCAACAAGATCATCCACCTTATTTCTTATACAGTGCTCCATGCATTGAGATAGAACACTCTGAGTACTATATTTTCTACCCTTTTTGATTTTGCATCCTTAATATATTGATATTCATTCTGCTGGCTGAAATTTTGTCCTGTCATCTGCCTGCCCTTCCCAATAATCTGACTGCACACTATCTTTGTCTTTTTACTACCTCTCCTGTCCTGAGTCCCTTCAATCCGTTTTCTATCCCCCTGCCAAAATACTTTAAACCCTTCACAACAGCTCTAACAAACCTGCCTGTGAGAGTATTGGAGATTTATGATCCAGGTGCAAGTCAATGAGACTAGGCACAATAACAGCTTGTCATGGACAAGTTGGGCAGAAGGGCCTGTTTCTGTGTGGAGGTGCCCTGTGATTCTGCAATATTACAGTACCTCAATTACCAAATTAACTGGGGCAAAATTGAAAAGCGTGATGAAGGCGTTATATTTGAATACAGACTGTATATAGGATAAGTTAGATGATGTTGTACCACAATTAGTGATTAGTAGGTATGATAAACACCAGAAACTCTGCAGATGCTGAAAATCCGAGCAACACACACAAAATGCTGGAGGAACTCAGCAGGTCAGGCAGCATCTATGGAAAAAAGTACAGAATGTTTTGACTTGAAACTCTTCGGCAAGATTGGAGAAAAAAAGCTGAGGAGTGGATTTAAATGGTGGGAGAGGGGAAAGAGAAACACCAGGTGATAGGCGAAACTTGGAGGGGGAGGGATGGAGTAAAGAGGAGGGAAGTTGATTGATGAAAGAGACAGAAGGCCATGGAAGAAACAAAAAGGGGGGAGGAACACTAGAGGGAGGCAATGGGTGGGAAAGGAGGTAAGGTAAGGGGCAAAAAGTAAAAAGACCCAGCACTGATCCCTACAGCACACCACTAGTCATAGTCCTCTAATCAGAGAGACAACCATCTGCAACCCATTCTCTACCCAAACATGAGATTCCTTAATCAGAAAATACCAGTGCTTTACCACTGTCACTGCTAGGAGAAGTTGATGAGCAAATGCAGCCAGTTGGGAGGAGAGAAAGGTGAAGGTAGAGATAGAGGCTGGGAGGTGATAAGTGGACAGAACAAAGGGCTTCAGGTACTGGAATATGATCAATAAAGATATGATAAGTGGAAGCAATTAAGGAAGGAATGATGATCTCTGCTAAATCTTCCATAATCAATATTCTGGGAACTTTGATTTCCCTAAAAATTAACTGATCTTTGTATTCCCTTGAAAAATATACACCTAACAACTCATGACAGAACCATCAGTGAATAATGCCACTCATGAAAGAGCTTAGCTCACTTGCTTCACTGTGTAAATTCCATAGTTAATTTGGATTTGACTCTCAGAGATGGCAACTAAGTCAATTTGTGCCTTTGTTGACCTACTGTCTATATAAGGCAAACGTAACACAAAATGGATAGTTGTATTTTATAAATGATATTAACTAATATTATCTTTAATTGTGGTGTTTGGAATTGTCACAGGTAGCAGACATGACATGCAGGACAGTAACAAATCATCAATTGTAAGTAAATCAATTCCTATTGATCAAATCTTGAACTTTTTTTTACTTGATGCTGCAAATTTATAAATTGTTCTTTAATGAAAAAGGTCTAAAGATAATTACCTTTACAAATGTTTATTCTGTCTTCTCTTTCAGAATTTTGGTGATTCAAAGGATGATCAACGTGTTGTCATTTATGCACAAATAGCACAAGTAACATGAATAAACTCATAAACACAAGAAATTCTGCAGACGCTGGAAATCCAAAGCAACGTAAACAAAATGCTGGAGGAACTCTGCAGATCAAGCAGTAGCCATGAAAATGAGCAGTCAATGTTTTGGGCCAAGACCCTTCTTCAGGACTGGAAAGGAAGGTGGAAGATGTCAAAATAAAAAGGTAGGGGGAGGGGAAGAAGGATGGCTGGAAGGTGATAGATGAAGTCAGGTGGGTGGGAAAGGTAAAGGACTGGAGATGGAGGAATCTGATAGGAGAGGAGAATGGAACACAGGAGAAAGGGAAGGAGGAGGGGCACCAATGGAAGGTGATAAATAGGAGAGAAGATGTTACAGGTCAGATTGGTAAATAGAAGGAGGGGGAGGAGAGGGATTTTTTAACCACTCCTCTCTCCTATCAAATTCCTTCATCTCCATCCTTCACCTTTCGCACTCACCTGGCCTCACCTATCACTTTCTAGTTATCCTTCTTCCCCTCCCTCTACTTCTTTATTCTGGTGTCTTCTCCCTTCCTTTCCAGTCCTGAAAAAAGGTCTTGGCTTGAAATGCCCACCGTTCATTTCCAAGGATTCTGCCTGACCTGCTGAGTTCATCCAACATTTTGTGTATGGTGATATGAGTGAACTGTTCAGAATATAAAGAAAAATATTGTAGTTGTTTATTTCTGGGAATTGAAATCTGTCCCTTGGATCTATTCTGTAACCTGTTTTTCATGGGAACCTGCGTTGATTTAACATAGTTCTGAAGTAGGCTTACCAAGCCTCAACTAAAGACAAATTTCTTGGAAGTAAAGAATGATTTTTTTTTGAATTTGAAAATGTTTTTCACAATTTCTGAAGATGCTATGTAAAAATGCAACTCCGTTATACAAGCTATATTGAACATTAGTAGTAACTTTCCAATTGACTCAACAAATATTTCAAAATTGCAACATTTGAGCACAAAAAAGCACAAGTTGTCAGTGATAAGGGAATGCAGTACATTCTGGGATACTGTGCTATTTACGTTGTTACGACTGTCAAAAATGTTGAATCACCTGCAGATTATTCCTACCTTCAAAGAGGCTCTTATTCCAAAGTAGAAAACACAAATAGCACAGCTGCCCAAGAATTATCAACTATTTGCACAGTTCAGCGTTGCCGCTACATAAAAGGCCAGAGCTATTTCGAGATTTCCATGGATACCAACCGAAAAGGGCAACAGGCAGAAGCTGAAAGGCAACCGGATACTCAAGTGTCAGTCCCTGGAAAAAAAATAATCGCATATTGGCACTGTTTAAATGTAAACAAGGCAATTTCCATTTAACTTCTTGGAGAGAAAGCAATTTCCTTTTTATTTAAAAGAAAGAGAGAAATTAAAGAGGAAAAATAAAACTTCTAAAATACCATCTCACTAAAGGAATGATGCATTTTCTTTTTTCTTTTACAAGGTAATAATTTTGAGTGGTGCTGTCAGTTACTATGCGATATATGTAAAATAGTGAATTTATAAGGGAAATTTAAAAAGAGAAAATGTTCAAAGGCTTGACTACAACAGAATGATTGCTCTAGAAGAACAGGAGAAAATTAAAGGGAAATGAGGAAGTACCAAGCATCAGAGTTGGTGATTGGTTTATTATTGACACCTGTACCAAGGTGCAGAAAAACATTTTGTTTGCATGCTGTTCAATCAGATTATTCCAGAGGTAGGGAGTATATGTTAAAATAATTTAAAAAATCAGAATGCAGAGGTTGATCTGAATTCAAGATTTGATCCCACGTCAATATTAGAGGTGTGTTTGCTTCTTTTGATGAGAATTTACCAAATGTAATATGGTAAAAGCATTATTAGATGTGAACAGTATTTGTTTCTTTAAGGCTCCTACCCCTTTAGGAGTCATAGGACTGAGTGCTCTCTGGGTTGCAATAAAATGTATGTAAAATTTTGAAGAAATTAAACTTTAAATGAATGTATTTGTGTTCCTTGTGTCTTCATGTCTATCAACTTTGCACGAAGGTATACTGGAGCTGTGCGGAGGGTAGGGTTGTAAAACTAGAGTGCAGGGGGATGGGAACCAGAATGCCAGACCAGGTAGTGGAGTGGTTGAGTGGCTGTGGAGATAGATGATGTTAAGCCCACATACAAGGTCTAGAATCAGATAGTTGAGCATGGTGTGATTAATGTTCTGAGCTGTCAATTTAAGGAGTATTGTAGGTAAAGCAGATGAGCTTAGGGCATTAATCAAAATATGGAATTATGACATTGAAGCCATTAGTGAGACTTGGTTGTAGGAGGGGGAGGACTGGCAGCTCAATGTTCTGGGGTGCCGTTATTTTAGACGTGATAAGAATTAAAGAGATTAAAGGGGGATGGATGGCATTAATAGTTAGAGAATATGTCATGGCAGTGCTTAGTCAGGATAGACTACAGAGCACATCTAGTGAGGCTTTATGGGTAGAACTGAGGAATAAAAAGAGGATGACCATGTTAATAGGATTATATTATAGACCACCTACAGTCCATGTGATTTACAGGAACAAATTTGCAAAAGATTGCAGACTGTTACAAGAAACACAATGTTGTGACTGTAAGTGACTTTATCTTTCCACGTATTCACTGGGACTCCAAAATTGTAATGGATGGGAAATGGTTTGTCATGTGTTCAAGCAGGTTTCCTTAATCAGTACAAAAGTCCCAGCTGGAGAGAATGCAATACTAGATCTGCTATTAGGGAATGAGACAAGGCAGGTGACATGTTTGTGTCGGGGAACACTTTGGATCTAGTGATCATAATGCCATCAGTTTCAAGGTAATTATGGAAAAGGATGTCTGGTCCTTGGATTGAGTTTCTAACTTGGTGAAAGGCCAATTCTAATGATATCAGAAAGGATCTGGCAAGTGTGGATTGGGATAGGTTTGTTTTCTGGCAAAGATGTTCTTGATAAATGGGAGGCCTTCAAAAGTGAAATTTTGAGAGTCCAGAGATTGTATGATGCTGTCAGAATAAAAGGCAAGGATAACAGGTATATGGAACCTTGAATTTCAAGAGATATTGAGGGCTTGATTTTAAAAAAGGAGGAAGTAAATAACAGGTATAGCAGGCAGAAACAAATGAGGTACTTGAGGAATATAGGAAATGTAAGAGAACACTTAAGAAGGAAGTGATTGCTCTAGCAGACAAGATGAAAGAGAATCCTAAAGTCTTCTACAGATAGATTAAGGGCAAAAGGATAGCAAGGGACAAAATTGGGCCTCTGGAAGATCAGAGGAGGAGATGTTTGCTGGGAAACTGGATTGGCAAATTTGCTGATGGCACCAAGATAGGAGGTATAGTGGACAGCAAGGAAGACTATCAAAGCTTGCACTAGGATCTGGACCAGCCCAAAAGCTGTGATGAAAACTGGCAGATGGAATTTAATGCGGACAAGTATTCGGTGGTGCCTTTTGGGTGGACCAACCAAGGTAGATCTTACATGGTGAGTGGTAGGGCATTGAGGAGTGTGGTAGAATAGAAGGATCTGGGAATACAGATCCATAATTTCTTGAAAGCGGTGTCACAGGTAGATAGATCCATAAAGTAAGTTTTTGGCACATTGGCCTTCATAAATCGATGTGCTGAGTACAGAAGTTGGGATGTGTTGAAATTGTACAAGACATTGATGAGGCATAATTTAAAGAAATGTGTGCAGTTTTGGTCACCTGCCTACAGAAAAGATGTAAATAAGATTGAAAAGAGTGCAGAGAAAATTTACAAGGCTATTGCTGGTACTCGAGGACCTGAGTTAAAGGGAAAGGTTGAATAGGTTAGGGCTTTATTCTCTAGAATGTAGAAGATTGGAGATTTGATAGTGGTGTAGAAAATTCTGAGTAGTGTAGATAGGGTAGATATAAACAGACTTATTTCACTGAGGTTGGGTGAGACTACAACTTGAGGTCATAGCTTAAAGGTGAAAGGTGAAAGGTGAAATATTTAAAGGAAACATAAGGGGGGGGACTTCTTCACTCAAAGGGTGCTGAAGGTGTGGATGCAGGGTTGATTTCACATTTAAGAGAAACTTGCATAGGTACATGGTTGGGAGGGATATGGAGAGCTATGGTCTGAGTGCAGTTTGATGTCGCTTGGCAGATCAATGGTTCGGCACAGACTAGATGGGTCAAATGGCCTCTTTCTGTGCTGTAGTGCTCTGTGACTCTATAACTTTATAATCTACAATGGCACTGTCAAGCCAGGCAAAGAAACATTATAAACACAATTCACAAAGCAGAAATATAATATTTGGATATCTTTTGAACATCTGGCCATGTTGACAGTGAGTCAGAGAAGATCACAATAAATCATGTCTATACACTGAACTTAAGAGTGAAGAAAGAGGGAGGAAAAAGTCACTGTGTGCAAAATTAATTGCAGTTAGAAACAAATCTTGTGATTACCATAGTGTAGATAATACAGAATAGCTGGTCAGTCCCAAACTTAGTCAAATAGGAGAACCTGGTAGTTTTGAAAAGACAGGGGATGCTTGCATATTTACATCAAATGAATCAAAAAATCTTTTTGAATAGAATTATTGAGATAGATAAGAATGCTCAAAGTCAGGCTGCATGTGAATGTGTGAAGGAGACAAATACAATTTAGCAAATTTACCTGAGTGTTATGGGTCAATTCATGCCCACTTCAATAAAACACTAGAGACAATCTTTTCAACCTTGCAGAAAGTTTCAAGTTTGTAATCCATAACCAGAGTCAAAGAGAAAACATTCGAAATTGAGGATGTAAAAAGAGGGAGGAATGGAAAGAACTAAGAATTAGGGAAATTCTTGGGAAGCCAATATATACTCAGTGACCACTTTATTGGGTACACCTGTACACCTACTTGTTAATGCAAATATCTAATCAGCCAATCATTTATAGTGACTCAATGTATAAAAGCATGCAGACATGGTTAAGATGTTCAGTTGTTCAGACCAAACATCAGAATGGGGAGGAAATGTGATCTAAGTACTTAAACCCTGGAATTATTGTTGGTGCTAGACAAGATGCTTTGAGTATCTCAGAATCTGCTGCTTTTCTTGGATTTTCACACATAACAGTCTATAGAGTTAATAGCTAATGATGTGAGAAACAAAAAAAAAAAAATCCAGTGAGAGACAATTCTGTGGCAAAAATGCCTTGCTAATGAGAGAGGTCAGAGAAAAATGGCCAGATTGATTCAAACTGCTAGGAACGCAACAGGAACTCAAATAACCACATATTACAACGATGGTGTGCAGAAGAGCATCTCTGAGCACATCAAACTGAAGTTGATGAAGTAGCAGCAGAAGACCACAAACATATACTCAATGGCCACTTCATTAGGTACATCGTGGACATAATAAAGTGGCCACTGGGTGTGTATCTAGGTACTGATAACCTATACTTCTCAATACTTTGGGAAGTGACCAGACACAGTAGATGAATTGGCCATCATTTCCCAACTTTTATTTTGATTCTGCATCAGTTCCTATGGAATATATCCATCATGGCTGATTTTATTTTTCTTAGCGCTATTGTCCTGCATTCTCCCTGTATGTAATCGTTAACCCTTTATCAATGAAGAACCTGACAATCTTAACCATAGATACACCCAGTGACTTGGACTGTACAGCCCTATGTGGCAACGAAATTCCATGCATTCATCATTCATGGGCTGAAGAAACTCCCTGTCACCTCAGTTTTAAAGGGAAATTTCTTTTAACTGAGGCTGTGCCCTAAAATCCCAGTCTCTCTACCAATGGAAACATCCTCTCTCCATCCACTTTTTCTAGGCCTTTCGGTATTTGGTAGGTTTCATGGAGATAACCCCATCCTTCTGACTTCCGTCGAGTATAGTCCCAAAAATATCAAAAGCCCTCATATGTTAATTCTTGTGAACCTCCTCTGGACTCTCTCCAAGGCTAGTGCATCCTTTCTTAGATACAGCTCCCTAAATTCCTCAAATATTCCAACTGCAGTCTGGACAATATCTTGTATAGCTCAAGGAATTCAATACATCTTAGCTTTTATATTCTAGTCCTCTAGAAACAAAGGCTAACATTTCACTTGCCTTCTGTACTACCGACTGAACCAGGAAGCTAACCGTAAAGGAAACCTAACCTAGGTCCTTTTGCACTTCTGATTTGTGAATTTTCTTCCCATTTAGAAAATAATTCACACCTTGATTCTTCCTACCAAAATGCCTAAATTTATACTTCCATATGTGATATTCTGTCCACCACTTTGCCCACTTTTCTAACTTATCCAAGTAATTCTGTGGATTCCCTAACATTATCGTTCTGTGACATTATCGTTCTAGGCTTACTTTGCTACCTTCTGAAAATTTGACATCTGTTCCTTCATTGAGTTCATTAATATTGAAAGGGAAATGATGCAATCCCGACATGAAACTTTGGAACACTACTTGTCACCAGCAACCATCTTGAAAAGGACCCCTTTATCCCCACTTCTTGATTTCTGCCAGTCAGCCAATATTCTATCCATTCTGGTACCTTTCCTCTAATACTATGCTATTTAGCAGCCCTCTGTGCAGCACCTTGTCAAAGGTCTTCTGAAAGTCCAAATGGATAACATCCAGTGACTCTCCTTTATCTAACCTGTTTGCAAATTCCTTAATGAATTCTAATAAATTTGTCAAATAATTGCAAAAATTAGGAAAAAAAGAAAGTTGGGCATTGCAGGCTGATTATGTTTGACAAATTTACGAAAACTCATTAAGGAAATAACAGTAGAGTGAGTGGAGAAATCCAGTGTAGGTGGTGTATTTGGATTTCCAGAAAGCTTACTTATGACAAGGTCTTACATGATAGATTAGTGTTTGAAATGAATGTGTATGGGATTAGGGTTAATGTACTGTCATACAAAGAAAGCTGATTGGCAGTCAGGAAGCAAAACGATGGAATGTGTGGTTTTACCACTTTTTCCAAGTGAGAAATAGTGACCAACCAGTGAGATATAACAGAGTTCATCCCTTGTACACCCAACTGTTCACTATATTAGTTTCTTCTTTCTTCTGTATTAGTAAGACACACACAAAATGCTGGAGGAACTCAGCAGGCCAGGTAGTGTCTATTGAAAAGAATAAATTGTCCATGTTTCAGGCTGAGAACCTTCATTAAGACCTTCACCCTTCCTAATGAAGGGTCTCGGCCCAAAATGTTGACTGTTTACTCTTCTCCATAGACACTGCCCGGCTTGCTGAGTTCCTCCAGCATTTTGTTTATATTACTTTGATTTCTAGCATCTGCAGATTTACTCTTGTTTGTGTTAGTCATAGTCATCGTCATACTTTATTGATCCCGAAGGAAATTGGTTTTCATTACAGTTGCACCAACCAAGAATAGAGTATAAATATAGCAATATAAAACCATAAATAATTAAATAGTGCTATGCAAATTATGCCAGGAAGTAAGTCCAGGACCAGCCTATTGGCTCAGAGTGTCTGACCCTCCAAGGGAGGAGTTGTAAAGTTTGATGGCTACAGGCAGGAATGACTTCCTATGACGCTCGGTGTTGCAGTGTTCCCTATATTAGTAATTTAGATGAAAGAAATAAATAGAGCACTGGCTTGAGATCACATGATCCTAAAGGGTAAGGAAAGCATGTCAGGCAGGGAATTATTCTCCCATATGAATTGCTCAGGTTGGTGAGCTTCCCGCAAAATATTGCTGTATATCAGCAGCACCATCTTGAAAAGCCCATTCCACCTGCGTTTGACCTGTCTCCCTCTCTTCTCACCGTTATCTTTGTGTGGGAGGTACAGGGGTAATGGTTCCCATGCTGCCAGGTCTGGAACAGTTCATGCCCTGCAGCCACGAGTTTCTGAACCGGCTTCACCCTCCTCAGTGTTGAACAAACACTGTCAAGTTTATTGTCATTTAACTGCATACATGTATACCGTTAAACAAGATATTTCTCTGAACCAGGGTGCAGAGCACAGTAGTACATATAACACACATTTCACTGACAACAACTTAGGAGAGTAAGGATAAAATCTACAGATGAATTACACATAAATAAACAAAATAAAGTGCAAAATTAAATATTGTAAGGTACAGAACAGATTTACCAGTGATACTTTGAATGTGATGCAGCAGGGAGTTCAGAAGCCTAATGGCCTGAGGGAAGAAAATGTTCCCCATACTGACCATTCTTGATTTTATATATTGAGGTCTCCTGCCTGATGGTACAAAGTCAAAGAAGGTGCTGGATGAATGGGTGAGGTCCCTGATAATACTAAGAGCCTTGCGAATGCAGTGCTCCTGATAAATGTCCCTGATAGATGGTAGAGAGACCCCTATGATCCTCAGAGTACTTTGTAGCAACCTCCGGTCCGAAGCTTGCCTGGAGATGCAACTTGTCCGGATGCTGTCAGTGGCGTTCCTGTAAAAATCAGTTAAGATTTGGAGGGGGGAATGGTGTCTGTGGGCTCACGTTCAGGGATTCTGCAGCTGGTTCTCTATGCATTATTTGTTTTCTTTTTTAGTATATGTACAACTTGTCCTCTGTCGTACGTTGGATATGAATTGCTCTTTGTTATATGTGTGTTTTTGTGGATTCTATTTTATTTCTTTGTTTTGCTGTGGGTATCTACAAGACAATGAATCTCCAGGTTGTGTATGGTATGCATACTTTGATTAGAAATTTACCTTGTACCTTGAACTTCAGTGGTGTTGGTTGAAAGCAGCCAGTTGCTTTGTTTGTAAGGTATAGAGTACTGCAAACCTAAAGAGTGGTAATAGGCAGTGTTCAAAACATCCCAGCACAGAACAGGCGATTACACAACTGTTGTATCTGGTGGTTGAGTAAAGTGGGAAATGCATAATACACCAATCAAGTCAGATTAAGAAAGAATAAGTTCCTGATTTTAAATGTTGACCTTGCTCATATTTGAAAAAACAATCAAACATGAACATTTCATCCAAGAAAGAACAGCTGATATTTATAAATGTGTTAAGATACACAGAAACATACAAGATTGATCCATTTAGAACAACACAGTTTATACTGGTAATTTTTTTTTTTGGTCTTGTATCAATAAAATGTAAGTCCATAGTGCTGCTTTAATTCAAATTATATCTACCTCTGTGTTCTCTACTGGAAAGTGTGATAGTTGTTATTGTCTACTAACAGGTGAGCTGACTCCTTAAGCTACACACATCAAAGTTGCTGGTGAACGCAGCAGGCCAGGTACAGTCGACGTTTCAGGCCAAGACCCTTTGTCAGGACTAACTGAAAGAAGAGCTAGTAAGAGATTTGAAAAGAGGAATGAAACAACTAAGTTTCATGTATCAAAGCTGCAACAATGGTAAGAACTCTATGATTTGATCTAGTTATACAGTTCCTTCCATATTTAGCAACTCGACAAAATATTTCCGTTTCAAACTGCCACAGTCTGTTAATATAAATGAGGAAGTTGATAACGATGATGTTTCTTCATCCATGTTATGCAACTATTTAGCCAGTGTGTTCATTTCCAACTAATTTCAATGGTCAATGTTGATTCTTAGCAAATTAACCATTTATTCCCTGAATTCTACAGGGTACAACTGTATTTCTATCTCAATTCACACAAGGTAAACTGGAAAATCTAATTGAATTAACAGGAAGCTTCTGAAAAGCTGACCGAATGTCAGAGAAACTGAGAACTCATAAAAGTGGTGAAATCTTAATAAATAGCCCCAAACAAAACTACCAATTCCATTAACTGTAACTTAGTTTGGTAAATTCCTATTTTTAAGGTTTTGGGATCTGAGATTTCAGGTTACATCTTAAACTGAATTCCACTAATTATACTCGATTACACCAGGGACACTCCTGCCATAAAATATTTGAATGAGTATTGTATAAACCAAGACAAAAATGTGGTATAGTGCATTTCTGAAGAGGGTGTGAACATTGAAGATGTTGAAATTATTTGCAGACACCGGTAACATTTATTGTGCATTTTGGAATCTGGGATGAGGCAGTCGTCTATTAATGGAAGCATATTTCAGATTTGCTCGAGGCTGATATCCAAAGACTGAGGAACACCTTGGTGAGTGGCAGTGGATCTCTCGCTATGAGTGGGAAGGAGCAAATGAGGCTAAGGATGGGCCAAGAACATGGTAAGGCTGCAAACACCAAAGTTTGCTGATGTTAGCAGTGAGACCTCATGAACCTACTGTAGTTGGACCTCCCACCTCTGCAGTTGGCTGGACAGACAGACTGCCTGGGTGGCAGATAGGAAGAAACTTAAATGTTACAGAAAATAGGGACACTAAACTGCATTCCTCAGGAAATAGGAGGAACTAAATCAAAAACTAATATTAACTCATAATCATTATAAATAGACTTGATCAGATGTCTGTAATATTGTCTTACAATACGGCTGCCCCTTCTGGTTCAGTTCCTCCTGAATGTGACACAGAGCAAAGCGGAAGCTCCAACTGCACTGGGACTTTTTAATATAACATTTATAGCTCATGTGAAATCTGCTGCAATACAACAAATTTCATGACATACATTAGTGGTACTAAACCTCATACTGATTTCCATGTGAACAGTTTGCTGCCAAAACTTACACCTCCGTAAATGTTGACACCAGATATTTGTATTTGGATTGGCAGAACGCAATACCAAGGAAGTGGAAGATGAAAGCTCAGGACCTTCTACATTGGGCCAACAAAATACTGTCATCCTTGGATGGATCTGAATGCCCATGTCACAACTGGAGATCAAGGGGACAGTGCAGGGTGTTTGTGCATGTTGGATGTTAGCAACAATTATCTTTCAATGATAGTGAATCACTGATTTGTACTCTCCTTGATTCAATCAGAAGTTAAATTCCGACTTTAAGATTCTCAGGGAATTCTGTCAACAGTTAGAAAAAATTGTGTGATTTCAGTGTTGGAAACTCTTGGAGTCTTGGAGTTTTCTGTTTTCATTTTCACTTGAAGTATTGCCGGATTGCAGTTCTTGAACACTGGCTGTTTTGATATTGATAAGTAACAAAGGCCAACTCACTAATACAGTTCATAACCAATCTGCTAAATGCAGATTTCCTTTGTTTCATGATTAGGTGGAGGAATTTTTTAGCTGTTGGGAAAGTCTCACCAGCTGGTGTCCTCACTCAGCCGCTGTAACACAATGCTGGCCAGTCTTCTGTCTTTACCTCGATTAATGAGGTCTACCAGAAATGTGTTGCTCGTGTTCCAAGTCACCCCCAGTCACTTTCACACATCACTCCAAAGTGTGTCAATGTATGATGGCTTCCAGGTAAGCAACATCACAAGCTTACATTGGATTCTTCTCTGTTTCCAAATCCTTCCAAGGAGTAACCTCTCCGTTGTCAAAAACTCATCCAGATTTGCAGCAGTCATAAGATTTGGCTGTTCCTTCAATTTTGGCTTTATAACCTTCCCAGTTTAATGCCTGCATAATTGTTGATAGTGTCTTCAGCTGGCTGGCCTTGAGCTCATGAAACCATTGCGTGGATGTAATTGTACTGGAGAGGTTGCAGAAAAAAATCACCAAGGTGTTGCCTGAATTAAAATACTTTAATTATGGGAAGAGATTGGGTAAGTTGGTCTTGTTTACTTTCCCTGGAGCAAAGAGTGATCTCATAGTTATATAAAATTATAAGAGGCAAAGATACAATTGAGCACATCTTGAGACATTGATTTACCCATTTGCTGTTGTTGATGGTGGAGTTCTACTACACAGAGCAGAGACACATTTCAAATTGACTGAATATGTAATAAAATCATTTCAAAGTAGTAAGAATATTAACTGTTAATAAAATCTTTAATTATTGAGATTTTAAGTCTCCCCTATTGACTGAGTGGCTTGTTAATTTTATCAATATAAATATTCTGAACTGGGTCTGGAATAGAAAGATCTGAAGGGGGAACAATATATGCCTCGCACATTCCAAAGACATACAGGTTAGTGTTAGTAAGCTGTGGACGTTCTTTGTTGGCACTGGAAGTGTGGCGATACTTGTGGGCTGCCCCAGCATATATTAAATTATGAGCCTCAAATCCAGTGCAAGTTAGAGCTAGATTCTGGCATTCTTCTTGAGTATCCAGTCAGAATTATGCCACTGTTGTCATTGGACCGAAGACACATGATGATTTGGAGGTGAAAGTTCAGTCTAATGGCTGGCATTTATAGGCTGTTGTTAGAGAATAGCAGAAGGTCCAATTGCACTGAAACTTTTTAATATAACAATTATGTCTCATAAATTTACTTTGAACATAGGATCTTTTTACTCATGGTAGAGATATCAAAAAAAAAACATGTTCACCATGGCTAATGGGAACTTTTCACCTCCGTATTAATATTCTGTTTTAACAGCCTTTAAGAAGGAGTTCCAAAGGCTCGTGAACGTCTGAGGGGAAAATAGATGAACCCTTATCTTAAGACAGGGGTTTCCATGTTTCTCCTGTAAGACGATTTTGCCACCTTGTCAAACTCCCTCAGGGTGTTGAATGTTTCATGTGATCACTATCGTAAAAGGATAATTTCTTCTACTCCATGGGTTCCCAACCTGGGGTCCACAACCCCCTTGGTAATCGTAGGCGTCCATGGCATAAGAAAGTTTGGGGACTCCTGCTCTATACAGATCAAAATGCTGGTCTTGAACAAAGCAGGGAAAGTTGACTCCTTTGTGCAGAGGCTGACCTTATGTCATGTGAAGTTTTATTTTTTATTGAGTGTTTTACATTAGTTACAAGTTTGCAAAGTCATCTTGTGCAAGAGGCCCAATCGTGAGACTTGAGCACATAAACTGGGCTAACCATTTAATGCAATGCTGAGACAGTGCTGAATTATCACAAGCTTTCATATGGATGAGATGATGAGGCAATACTCCCATATGTCCACTCAGATAAATCTTTATTATTTCAGGACAGTGCTTTCAGTTTGGTGTGGACTTGGTGGGCCAGGAATCTCATTTCCTTTTCTGTATGTCCCCGTGCCTTTGTCTAGAATTCAAAGTTAACCAGTGTAGCGATCCCTCTTCGGACCACCAGTCCAATCACAAACTTGATGATTCCCAGACTCATTCTAGGCACAACCTCTTTACCTTTGGAATCATGTTCCAATGAAGGCAATATTTGTTCCACTGCCTTCTTTCCTTTTTCCAGATCACCAAGGCTTAAGCACCATTAGACTTAAACATTTTGCCGGCTACCAGCCCACCTTCTATGTCAATCCCCCTACCCCCATCCAGATTGTTTTTCCAGCACTGTTCAACATAGCACCTTTGATGTAATCCACGTGGGTTTTAACACACAATCCAACATGATTGATTGCTCCAATATGTAAAGGTCGATGGATTCCAAGGAGCACGTTACATTGGATGAACAAATGGATCCTTGGAAATCTGTAGAGTTTGAGATTGGATCCGATGGGTGGAGGGGAAGAATTTATTATCATGCAACAGTATTGACAATGGGATAGGAATAACTAGCCCATCACTAAAAGTCACCATGTTGTTGAACAGACTGAGGTCTCACATCTGGGGCTCTTCCTTTAATTTCAAAGTGATTGGTTCAAGCAGATACTGAGTAGACCTGCCGAGATGGGCCTCAGCCCTCTGCCCAGCTCCTTAGCCACACTGCAAACGCCATACAATGTTCTCTTTCTATGTGGCCCCTCTCTGAATACAGTAACTTTGCAGGCCGTGTATCACACAATGTGATATGTAACACACACAAAGTGCTGGAGGAACTCAGCAGGTCAGGTAGCATCTATGGAAAGAATAACAAGCTGACATTTTCTTCTTCTTCACAAGTTTACTGGCAGGAGGCTGACCAACGTGAGGAGCATTACTGCCACCTACTGAGTTATAGTGTGGAATACAGAAAGGAAGATTACCCACTAAATCTGCCTCCACAACCACAGAAAAAACTAAAATAATATCAGAATCAGAATCAGGTTTATTACCACCAGCATGTGTTATGAAATTTGTTAAATTAGTAGCAGCAGTTCAATGCAATACATAATATACAGAATAATAATAACAACAATAAATAAGTCAATTACAGTATACTTACATTCAATAGATTAAAAATCGTGCAAAAACAGAAATAATATATATTAAAAAAGTGAGGGAGTGTCAAGGGTTTAAGGTCAATTTAGGAATCAGATGGCAGAAGAGAAGAAGCAGCCTTCAGGCTTCTGTACCTCCTACCTGATGGTAACAGTGAGAAAAGGGCATGCCCTGGGTGCTGGCGGTGCTTAATGATGGACCCTTCCTTTCTGAGACACCACTCCTTGAAGATATCCTGGGTAACTTGTAGGCCAGTACCCAAGATGGAGCTGACTAAAATTTACAACCCTCTGCAGAAAACAGATACACATCCATCTCTCTCAGTCGCTCCCTTGCCTTCTTTATAACTGCATCAATATGTTGGGACCAGGTTAGGTCCTCAGAGATCTTGACACCCAGTAACTTGAAACTGCTCACTCTTTCCACTTCTGATCCCTCTATGAGGATTGGTATGTGTTCCTTCGTCTTACCCTTCCTGAAGTCTACAATCAGTTCTTTCTTCTTTCTGATATTGAGTGCCATGTTGTTGCTACAACACCACTCCATTAGTTGGCATATCTCGCTCCTGTATGCCCCCTCGTCACCATCTGAGATACTACTGACAATGGTTGTATCATCAGCAAATTTACAGGTGGTATTTGATCTATGCCTAGCCACACAGTCATGGGTATAGAGAGAGTAGAGCAGTGGGCTAAGCACACACCCCTAGGGTGCACCAGTGTTGATCGTCAGCAAGGAGGAGATGTTATCACCAATCGGCACAGATTGTAGTCTTCCAGTTAGGAAGTTGAGGATCCAATTGCAGAGGGTGGTACAGAGGCCCAGGTTCTGTAACTTCTCAATCAGGATTGTGGGAATGATGGTATTAAATTCTGAATGATATTCAATGAACAGCGTCCTGTCAAAGGTGTCTGGTTTGTTTTGTCCAGGTGGTCTGAAGCCGTGTGAAGAGCCATTGAGATTGCATCTGTCACTGACCTATTGTGGCGTAGTCAAATTGCAATGGAACCAGATCCTTGCTGAGGCAGTTTAGTCTCTCATGACCAACCCCTCAAAGCACTTCATCACTGCCGATGTGAGTGCTACCAGGCGATAGCCATTAAGGAAGCCCACATTATTCTTCTTAGGCACTGATATAACTGTTGCCTTTTTGAATCAGGTGGGAACTTCCACCCATAGCAATAAGAGGTTACAAATGTCCTTGAATACTCCCGCCAGTTGGCACAGCTTTTCAGAGCCTTACCAGGTACTCCATGAGGACCTTCCACCTTGCGAGGGTTCACCCTCTTTAAAGTCGGCCTACATATCGGCCTCTGAGACAGAGATCACATGGTCATCAGGTGCAGCAGAGATCTTCATAGCTGTAGTTATATTCTCCCTTTCAAAGCGGGCATAGAAGGCGTTAAGTGAACTCAAATGTCATGCTATTTTGTTTTGCCTTGTAGGAAATAATGTCTTGCAAACGCTGTAGAGTTGTCATACATCTGATGTCACCTCCAACCTTGTTCGAAAGTGTCTCTTCACCTTTGAAATAGCCCTCTGCATATCATACCTGGTTTTCTGGTACAGACCTGGGTCGCCAGACTTGAATATACTGATATAGCATTCAGCAGATGACGTATCTTCTGGTTCATCCACGGCTTTTGGTTTGGGAATGTACAGTAACAATTTGTAGGCACACACTCATCCACAGTTTTTAATGAAGTTGGTAAAAACTGCAGCATACTTATCCAGATTTGAAGATGAATCCCTGAATGCAGAGTCCAGCCCACCGATTCAAGGCAGTCCTGTAAGTGCTCCTGTGCTTCCCTTGTCCATACCTTCTTGGTCCTCACTACTGGTGCTGGAGTCTTCAATCTCTCCCTTTACTCAGGGAGTAGAAGTACAGCCAGGTGATCAAACTTCCCGAAGTGAGAGCGTGGAATAGCACGGTAGGCATTCTCGATGGTGGTGTAGCAATGGTCCAGTGTGTTGCTTCCTCTGGTATTGCAAGTGATCTATTGATGGTAATTGCTTAGTGATTTTTTCAGACTGGCCTGGTTAAAATCTTCCAAAATGATGGCGAAGGTGTTTAGGTTCACTGTTTCGTGCATGTTGATCCCATTGCTCAGATCATCCAAAGCCTGATTGACATTGGCCTAAAGTGGAATGTATACTGCTACCAAAATGATCCTGGAAATCTCTCGCGGTAGTTAAAAAGGATGGTACTTAACTGCTAGATATTCTAGATCTGGTGAGCAGAATTGGGACAGCACTGATATATTTGTGCACCAAGAGGAGTTGATCATGAGGCATACTCCTCCACCTCTGCTTTTGAGAGACTCGACAGATCTATCCTGACAGCGTATAGTAAACCCGTCAATCTGCATTGCTGTATCCGGTACCGAATGGGGTTAACTAGAATTCCGTGAAACAAAGGACAAACGCGGTCCTAATGTCCCTCTGATTCAGCACCCTAGCTCTGAGAACATCGATTTTATTCACCAGAGACTGCACGCTTGCCAGCAAGATAGTCGGTATTGGGAGTTTAAAACACTGTTTCCTTAAACGCACAATATCCCTGACCTACAGCCACGTTTCCTGAGTTTATCCTACGAGGTCTAATCCATCCCCAATCGGCATTGTTTCCGTCAGTTTTAAGCAGCAATAGTTCGTTTAAATGCACTAAGACATCTTTGTTGATTGTACTGATCTTGGAAGCAGTGGTGCTTTTTAGCTGTATCAGGCTGAAATGAGAATACTTAATCGTATCCATTGAGAGTACTGCTGCTACACTAGGCTCCCGGAAAAGGAGCAGCAGTATTATCAAAGTCTTATGCTTTTCAAATGGTCAAATGCACACATATAGTGTATTGAGATGGCTGTGATGTCTTTAAAACTTTCCATGTTAAACAGCCTGTCCCAAAGATCTTAATATAGCATTTAATTGTTCCCTTTGCACCTCATAGGAGCTACAATATATGCTGCACCATTTCTTGACAAGTGCATTCACTATAGATGTCCGCATATTAATTCTGAATAGGGAATTATTCAACCTAGTATGTGTAAGTATAACAATGTCTCTCCTGTTATACCCATCTCCAGTTGAGTTCTACCATCCTCTGAATTTTATATAAATAACGTTCTTTCTTTTACTTATCTGTCCCAACTTTGTTGTCACAGCAATTAAACAGACTTTTTAATTATGGCTTTCATCTCACTCTTAAGCAAAGACACTACTACATTTACATCTTTAATTTTAAGTGATTGTTTAGCAAGAATGTCTGCTACCTCATTTCCTTCAACCCTCAACATGGGCAGGAACACAAGTGAAATGTATACCCTGCAGGAAACTCTTTGTTGTTATAAGGCAGTTACCCGATAAGTATTTGGTTCTTCCATTGTTGATGAGACTAACTCCTAGACAATAAGTGAAGTATATTAAATTGGGAAATGTGCAAGTGAATCTCTGCTTCAGTAAATTTAACTGTTTTGGTTCCAGTATAATAGGAGGGAAGTGGAATAAAGCAGATGATGCATGTCCTGCAGTAGTCTGGGTAAATATTGTGACTTGGTGAAGACAATGAAGCAGCCCAGGGAGAACTGTACTTTCAGACTGTTCAAATTGAAGGCAAGGACTTGTCTACTGGTGGAATTTTGTTAAAGAAAGCAGCAATTGCAAAGGATGATCATTAGAGTCCATGGGCTTTAATGAATACTCAAACCAAATCAGAGAGGAGGTTGGGCAATTTTAGAAAGTGATGGGTGGACATGTTTTGTGGGGGCACATTTGCATAGTGGTTAACAAAACACTATTATAGCACCAGAGTCATGGATTTAATTCTCTCATTGAGTAGAAGGAGTTTATACATTCTCCCCATGACCACGGGGATTTCCTCTGGATGCTCAGGTTTCCTCCCACATTTGAAACATGCACAGGATAGTCGGTGAATTGCTCACAGGGGTGTATTGAGTTGGGTGAAAATGAGAGCAGGTTGGAAGTTGTCAGCAAAAATAATGAAAAACTTGAGTACTATACAATCATAGGAAACAGAGTGAATATATCTGTCATTGTAACAGAGAATCTATTGAAAAAGGAATCCCAAATTGAATAGGAACTGCTCCACCTACAGTACTGTGCAAAGGTCTTAGGTATATATATACATATAGCTAAGGTACATGAGACCTTTGCACAGTACTGTACTAATTTTATAAATTGCGCTGTACTTCTGTAAAAAAATTAATTTCATGAGATATATGAGTAATAAAAAACCTGATTCTGATATGGCTCTCTATTGTGGACGGAGAATAGGAATGGAGCAGGTAGAGGGGAATCATGCTGGGGAAAAGGGGAAGGGAGGGGGAAGCACCAGAGAGACATTCTGTCATGATCAGTAAACCAATTGTTTGGAATCAAATGCCCTTGCCTGGTGTTTCAGGACCGGTTGTGTCTGCACCCTTGCCATCCTCCAATCCTGGCACTCCTTCTCTGTCATCTGTCCCACACCCTCACCATTTTCAAGATCCTTTGCTCCAGCCAGATTTTCAAACTCGCTCTCCTCTTCATGTTAACATATATAGTATTGTGTAAAAGCTTTAGGCAGTGTCACTAGATATACTGTATACTGTATGTGCCAAAGGCTTTTGCTAGTAGTCCATTCCAGAAATGGATAATAACAGCTTGGCTCTATGTGATCTTCATTGCAAGAGCTTTGATCTGGAGAGTGTGCATAGAATTACATGAAAGGCTTCGACATAAGATATTCTACAGCTGCGGGAAAAACAAAGCAACATACACAAAAAGTTGGAGGAACTCAGCAGGCCAGGCCACATCCACGGAAATTAACAAACAGTCGACATTTCTGGCCGAGACACTTCTTCAGGACTGGAAAGGAAGAGGGAAGACAATAGAATAAATTATGGGGGGGAAGGGAAGAAGGATAATAGCCAGAAAATGGAAGGTGAAGTCAGGAAGGTAGAGAAAGTAAAAGGCCAGAGAGAAAGGAATTTGATAGGAAAGGAGAGTGGAGCATATGAGAAAGGGAATTAGAAGGGGTACTGGGGGAGGTGACAGGCAGCTGAGAAGAGGTAAGAGGAAGAGGAAAAGGGGAGTGAGAAGGAATAATTTTGTTACTGGAAAGAGAAATTGATATTCATGCCATCACGTTGGAGACTACCCAGCCAGCAGTCTCCATGTTACTCCTCCACGCTGAGGGTGACCTTGTCATGGCACAAGAGGACTGACAAAACCCTGGTCTGCCAGGCTCCGCCGTCACCTCTTGAGTCCTGGGAGCCTCCAACTTCCTCCCACCCCATCTTCCCTGAACGCCCTAACCCTCCCCCCTCCTCTGATGCCATCACCTCTCCTTCCCCTTTCAAATACCAGCTCAACTCCCTGCCATGTTTTCATCATTCTTCCGACCATCCACACTCTGAACCTCAGTGAGGTCTGAGTTCGCCGCACTGCTGAGCTCTTCTTCCGTCACCGCCGACTCTGAGCCTTATTCTTCAGCATGAGCTCCCCACTCCATACCAATGATCCCTTCTGCTGTCTCCAGCCCTCCTTATCTTCTTGGACACCCCACACTGGTTCTCTACTTGTCCTGGATCTTTTTATCTTGATTTACTGAAGAGACATAAACCATCTCAAATTCAGTACAGTACTGTTCTCTCCCCCTCTGAAAGCACAGCTCTCCACTCTTGGCACCAATCCCAACTTAAATAGCAAACCCGCAGACAAAGGGAATGTTATAATGTGGCAGATCGACTATACCTTCCTGAGGCTAGGTGGCAACTGTCAGACACCTCCTCTTATTTACCTTTGATGAGGACCCCACTCTGTACTATCAGAATACTGACTCCAGCACCATCATTGACCTCATCAACTCCAGAGAACCACTGTTACAAAACTCATAGTTCCCTTACCCTGCATTGCTTGCTTCAACCTACTACCCAAGAGCAACATGCCCAACTATTCATGGAAGTCCATTGTTTCTGCTTGCTCCTGTCCCACTGAACTAGGGCCCTTATATCCCAACTGCATTTTATTCCCCTTGGTTCAGTCCCTTCCCGTCTATACCAGCGGCACTTCTCATGCCCTCTTTCTCTGAAGTAACTTTCAATTCCATGGTCCTGACAGCCTCATTTTCCCAATGGGTGTAAAGTCCACTAGGTCCAATCAAGAAGGCCTTAAAGCTCTCCACTTCTTTCTCAATAAAAGAAACAACTAGTATCCCTCCAGCACCACACTACTGTGACTGGCAGAACCGGTCTTCAACCACAACAACTTTTCATTCGTCTCCTCGCACTTTCTGCAGACTCAAGGGTAAGCCATGGACACCCACATCTGCCCCAACTATGCCTGAACTTTCACTGGCTAAGCAGAAGAGTCCATGATCCAAGCCTTCCCTGCTAATGCCCCCTAATTCTTCTTCTAATTCGTGCTGCTTCATGCACCCATGCAGAGCCCGCCAATTTCAACAACTTTGCCACCAACTTCCACCCTGCCCTGGGTCTATTTCTGACATCGATCCCCTTTCACGATCTGTCTACATCGCTGGAAACAAAATGTCAATGACATCTCTTGTAAACCTAACGATACCCATGCCTATCTTGACTACACCTCTTCTCACTTGTCTCCTGCAAAAAATGCAATTCCCTTTTCTCTGTTCCTTTGTCTCCACATCTGTTCCCAAGATGAGGCTTTCCTTTCAGGATATCAGACATGTCCTCTTTCTTCACATAATGGGGTTTCCCTTCCTCCACCATTGTTTTCAGAAGGGGCCAATTGCAGTGCTGGAACTGGCTCTGGTCTGTCTAGAGCCCAGGTCTGTGCTGGTCAGTTCATTGTACATAGTCATCAGGTTGTAGGATGGAATCGTGTATATTCATTAGCTAGAAGTAAGTCAGCTGGTAAAGGCACAACTGACATTGCACACTAATCAAACTGATGGTAACACCTACATGCTTTGACCATCGCTGGATCTCCTGGAGAGGTTTGAAGTGAGGATTGCTCCAGCGTTGTTGAATAACAGTCTTTGAAATTCATGTCAACAATGATATCAGATGAATATTGAATGTTCATGTAAGCATGGATGAAAGAGATGAAGATCTTGCTGTTCCTTGCTTTCCTTATTGCTTTCATGTCAGTGGAGAATGCTGGATTCCAGGATGCTGTTGGAGAAACCAGGTGACACTATTGCCAACAACAGGAATTCTGCAGATGCTGGAAATTCAAGCAACACACATCAAAGTTGCTGGTGAACGCAGCAGGCCAGGCAGCATCTCTCGGAAGAGGTGCATGACGAAGGGTCTCGGCCTGAAACGTCGACTGCACCTCTTCCTAGAGATGCTGCCTGGCCTGCTGCGTTCACCAGCAACTTTGATGTGTGACACTGTTGCCATATCATCTTATTTATGGTGGGACCATGAGTCTACAGTGAACCAACAGAGAAAGGAATCAGTATCTGAGAGTATCAATAGGCACCTCTTCCCGGCGGCCAATCTATTCTGGATATCAGTGAGTGTCTTTTGTTGTTAGAGCCTCACACTTCCATTCAATTAGAGAACATTACTTTATATCTCTCACATACACTGTCAATGTCAGAGAGTAAGAGAAGCATGAGATCTCACTGCCCACCTCCTCACAACATCCTGCTCTGATCTGGTCCATTTGCCATTTGATGGTTCATTCGATTTTCTAATCATGTCGACTATCAGCAGGATTTGATGATCTTCATTCCACTGCATGATGTTACCGTGAAGATGTGATCAACACATAGGGCAGACATTGGAATATAATAATTTCTCTGACTTCACATCCTCAGTTCCGTCAATTTGATTAGTTCCTGATCAGCGCAAATTATAACATATTGGGACAATTTTTACAAGTGTGCTTTTTTTTAAGAGGAACCAAGCAAATGTTGTAACTTTTCTTGGAAATGAAGAGTAATCTTCATTCAAATCGTGACAGGAAGAGGGTGTGTTTGTGACCAGTTACAGCCTACAACTTGAATGAGCAGATCCGCAGCCTTCATTTCCTTCAGACTCCGAGGTGTTAAAAACATTGACTAGATCCAAATCAGATTTACTCCGGGTAGTTTCAGGAGACTAGATCTACATGTTTCAGTATTTGTTTCACTCTGACAGGGAAAGGGATTGAATCTGTGAAATGAGGCTTCAAATTGCCCGTAGCAAAATGCCTTTTCTTCTGATATTCAGTTTTTTTTTTTTGCCTCTTCAGTCTGATTTCACCCAAAGTAAGTACTTTAGCTCACTGATTAGTCACAGTAGTTTTCTGCATTTTAGGTTCTTGTACATATCAAGTGGGACTCTGGATGTGGTCTGTCTGGACTCTTAGATGTTCCTTCAGTAAAGTTGTACACAAGGAGATAAAACAAAATAATGCAGATGGTATGGGGTGTAACATGGAGATGTGCACCAAGGACATTCCAACAATTGAGGTGCTGTGGATATTGTTCAGCAAGGACAAATGAAGCAGACTGGACCTGAATTATTCAGAGCTTAAAAGAGAGCAAGATAATCCAACTTAAACATATAAAACTCTGGGTTGGCTAGAGCCAGGACAAAATGAGAGATTTTTTTTTCTGATACCCGAGATTGTTCATTATTTTCAGCTGTACAGAACTTTGTATGCTCTATAATACCCAGTGCAAGGATCAGTTGCGTTTTGGATGTTCAAGAAATCATGGGACATGGGGTCAGTGGAGGAAAATGCTGCTGAGGAGCAGAACAGCCATGTTCTTATTGAATAATAGAGCAGACATGGCCTACTGGTGTTTCAAATCCTTATATTATGACCTATTGCTTGAAGTCATACACTAGTTATTCAGAAAGCAAATGTCTTTTTTTCCTTATAATCTGTGTAAATATGTCTTCAGCCCCACCTACTTTAACAGGATTTATTCAATTGTCCAACTTGTTTTCTGGTCATGTGATGTCTCTGTATCCCATAACATTTATTATTCAACTCTGTCAAAGACCAACTGTTGTGCGCAGAATGACTTGAAAAGTGTGAAATATCTTAGAGTGTCAAAACATAAAGAATTTTTGCAAATTTACTGTTTTCTGATTCAATGTTAATTCCTGAAGATACTCTTCAGTCAATAGTGCTTTTTATTGTTGCTTTACCATTGTCGTATGTGCAGTGGAAATCTTGTCTTGCATGCTATTCATTCAGATCAATTCATTATACTGTGTGTCGAGGTCGTACCTGGGGAGACAGAGACAGATGCAAAATAAAGTGTACAGCAGCAGAGAAAGTGCAGTGCAGGCAGGCAATGAGGTGCAATGTCTGAACAAGTTGGAATGTCAGATAGAGTCATTCTAGGGAGCTGTTGAACATTCTTATTACAGTGAGATGGGAGCCGTCCTGGAGCCAGATGATACATATGTTCAGGAAATGTATTTTCTGTCCAATGGCAAAGGGAAAATGGACGATGCCTGAAGACGGTGGGCTTGTTCATGATGTAGGCTGGTGTACTGCGGCAGCAGGAAGTATAGACAGAGTCCATGGAAGTGATGCTGGTTTCAGCGATCTGCTGAGCTCTATACACAACTGACATATCCCTATCAGAAGCATTGGTTTTAAATTTTGGTAAGTGTTGATGAGGACATGTCAAATTTCTCTGGCTTCCTGAGGAAACAGAGGAATTAGTATGATTTCTCATTCATAGCATCTTCAAAGTTGGATCAGACCAGGCTCTTGGTGAAGTTCGCTTGATGTGCTTGAAACTCAACAACAAATTGTAAGGTTTGGAGGAGCCGCCACTGTGTTGCTTAAGATTATAAATTTATTTTAGATTGGGATACATGTCTCCTCGGAATGTGAACCATACAACACAGGAACAGGCTCTTTGTCCTACAGTGTCCATGCCAAGCATGATGCCAATTTAAACTGCACAACTGTCTGTACATGGTCTATATTGTTATAGACCATGTACAGACCAGTATCGCAACCAATTTCCCCCGGGATCAATAAAGTACGACTATGACTATGACTATGACTATGACTATGGCTATGACTATGACTATGACTATATACCTCTGCCTCTTGTTTAAAGACCTCTTCAATGTTGCTCCTGTATCTGCTTCACCATTTTCCCTGGCAGCAAATTCCAGCACCCTACCAATCTCTCCTCATATAAAAAAAGTGTCATAAATGTTATTCCTTTCCTGCTCTCGCCTTAATGCTAAGGTGTGTAGTATTTCACATTTACACAGTGAGAAAACAACTGTCTCCACAATGCCTCTCAAAACTTCATAAACCTCTCTGAGATCTCCCCTTGGCCTTTAAAGCTCTAGAAAAGAGCATTATATTGTGAACTTCTCTTTATAGCTTACACAGTCACAAAGTCAAAGAGAAGTACAGCACAGAAGCAGGCCCTTTGGCCCATAAAGTCAATGCTGAAACCATTAAAATTGCTTACTCCCATCGATCTGCATTGAAACCATAGTGCTCCATATCCCTACATTCCATGTATCTATCCAAACTTCCCTTTGTCAGAAACTAGCCTGTACCAATCCTCACTTGTTTGATCATTTCTGATACCATCAAAAGTGGTCTTTCTCCAATTTAGAATTTCAATCCACCGACCAGACCTATACTCTTTAATTCAAGCTAAATCCTGGTGAAGCTCTTTCCCAGCTCTCAAAGCCTCTACATTGTCCACGCTTTCTGTCTCACTGCGACTGGAACAGCACACAACACTCCAATGTGGCATAACCAATGGTTTACACAGCTGCAACACAACCTGCTGACTTTTATACTCAGCACCCTGACCATTGAAGGCAAGTATACTGCGAGGCTTCTTTACCAATCTATCAGTGGACTCGTATCACAAGACGCCTTTGTATATCATCAGCCCTGTGGGACTTGGCATTTATGGTATATTTACCTCTTGCAATTGATGTCCTTAAGTTCAATGCATCACATTTGTCTGGATTAAGTTCTGTCCCAATTTATAACTGAGGTCTAAACTGCAGAATTCTTTGTCATTCCCACTCAGTATCCACAATTCTGCCAAATTTTACATCATCTGCAAACATACTGATCAAATTACTTACATTTTTCTCCAAATCATTGACATATATCAATGATAATTTTGGTACATGACTGATAATAGACCTCCAGTCAGAGTAACGCCAATCTATCACTTCCCTCTGTCTACTCTCTGAGTTTCCTCTTCTGTTTAATTAACCACTGGTTCACTATCCAAAGATTTTCCTGTCCTTCACACACCCTCTGGAAATGTCCATCCTCACTGCAGTTGTAACAGAAAATTCTAGTCGCTCCCCTGGTCAAGGGACCCCACTCAGTAGCAGCTATCTGTCCCACCAGTGGGGCAGGCTCCCTAATGGCCTTGTCATGCTTGGTGGCAGCACCAGCTGATATCAACCGAGTTACCTCGGCCCTCAAATCTTTCACAAAATCCTGCAAAACCCCCTCCTGTGTGACATCAGGAGTCACTTCAACAACAAAGGCTTCTACCGAGGATGGTGTCCTGCTGACAGAGGCCTCCTGCTCCTCCATCGTGTTTTCCTCCTCTCTCCCTTCTCTGATCAGCTCAACAAACAAGGGAGGAGGAAGTGGCCCACGAGACAGTCAGAAGCTTAAAGCAATCATGTCATGTGACTGTGCGCCCTTTGCCACTTCACCCATTCTTAAATGGTTCATATCAGCCAGTGGAATGGCCCCTTTATGGCACAAGCCAAGCAGCTGTCTCTCTAGACTGAATACGTAGGCAGAAAGTTTCTCCCCTTTCTCCTGGGGCATGCACCTGAACCTCATCATAAATTCTGCTGGGCTGCCTGTCATGCCAAAAATGCTCTCTAATGCTTGCATGTCACCTGCAGATGTGGCAAATGGGTTCGCAACCTTGAAGAATCTCACCACCTCCGCAGCTGGACCTGTTAGACTGCCGCTTTCTTTTCATGTTATCTGAGCACTGCCACTCATCCAGCAGCTGAGATGTCTGCTCTGCCCAAGTCACATATTCCTCCTCCCCCTCAGGGTGGGCTTCACTCCTGAGAACATCCTCAGCCCATGATAACTTTGGCCAGTGCATTTTGGCATTTATCCACCAGGGATGCAATGCCGAAACCAACTCAGAGTATTCACCACCCACTGAGGGGCCTGTTAGACCTTTCACATCAGACAGCTCCTTGCCCTTATTCAGCAGAAAAGATAGATAGCAACTTGTCTTTGAAGTCTCCACCCTGAACTGTAAGAAACTTGTCTTCAAATTCCTCACCCTCGGATACACTCCCCACTTCTCTAAAACTAAAGACGGCCCATGACCCGCTTCTCCAGGCACCCCAATCATGCTAGGCTGAACCACTCCCATCATGTCCTTGCTAGTCTGGGATAACTCAACATCTTTAGTGGCTAACTGCTCAAAATACGGTTCAACTTTCCCTAATACTTTAACAGAACTCAAAATCTTAATTAACAATTCACCTGGGCTGTGGATATCCACTTTGCTTAAAACACAAACATTACTCGTGGATAATCTTTTTGAATCACATCAAGGCTTGATACCTGTGGTGTTCACATAGGCACCCGTTAGTCTCGTGAGACCATGGATTTGTGCCTTGAAAGGTTTGCAGGGTGCAGGCCTGGGCAAGGTTGTGTGGAAGACCGGCTGTTGCCCATGCGGCAAGTCTCCCCTCTCCACGACACCGATGTTGTCCAAGGGAAGGGCACTAGGGCTGATACAGCTTGGCACCAGTGTTGTCGCAGAGCAAAGTGTGGTTAAGTGCCTTGCTCAAGGACACAACACGCTGCCACAGCTGAGGCTCGAACTAGCGACCTTCAGATTACTAGACCGACGCCTTAACCACTTGGCCATGCGGTGTTCATAATCACGTATATTAATCACTTTCCCAACACTAGTTTAAGCACAGGCTTAAACACACAAACCACTTCGTAAATTCTTACAACAAACACAGAGAATTGGCGAATCTGATCCTGGATGAGCCCCTACAATGCCCCTACTTTTTACCGGGCGTCTCTGAAAACATGGCTAGTTAGCCCCTCACTAACAAGCCACTAGACTCAGCATTGAGAAAACCACCTCTCTTGAATTCCCGTCTTGGGTCCCACCAAACTGGGAAGTTGGGATGTTTTGACTACCCGCACCCTGATCTAAGCAAATACTGTGTAAGTACTGCCCACTGGCAATTACCCATAGGCAAGAAGTAACAGATTGTACACTACATCCAATTATAAGGAAGGTATATTTATGAGTGTCAACTTAATCAAACAGTCATTAAAGAAGAAAAAAATAAAAGGGCCCATTATAATTAAAACAATGAATGTGCACAGGGTTGGATCTCATATCATCCAAAAGTCAGGTGTGTCCTTTCACTTACGGCGCCAACTCCTATTCACTGATCACCAATAGAACTTCCCATCTTGGACTCCATCGAAACGTATATTCCAGTTGGATCGAATCTTATGGCCAGTTCTCTTGATCTTCTCTCTCCATCTCCTGCTGAAAAGACCTCGGACCACTCCAGGATATGTCACAAAACCTCACCTCTGCAGCTTTCTCTAGAACCTTTTCCAAATTTCACTTTCCTCACTGACTGACCCCGACATTCCTAAGTTGAACATCACAACCTCTTAACTTTAACGGTAACCCAAACACAACCAGCAGAACACACTGCTTCTACAGAAAACCTTTAAATCAACTACCCTATAACATTGGCAATAAAATCTTCACCGGGGCATTGCATAAGTCTTCTGGAACCTGGCCTATGCGTAAAGAGAATAGAAAGATCTCAGCTAGCAATCTACTGTTCTTTTGTTTTTCTCTAGAATGATGGATGGAACCCATAAGGTCTTGAGGACTTATCTACTTCATTATTCTTCAGCAGAGTCAGCATGTCCTTCCTCATATCTACGTGCTCATGCGGGAGAGTCGGATATGACAGTATGGGGAGCTCACTATCACATTAAGAAACCCCAACAAATGGCAAACAAGTCAGTCTCCACTGGAAACCAGTGGGCTCATCACAGCAGAGCAGGAGAAACACTGATCAGATCCTCCTGAATAACACCGTCTATCTGATGGTCCAACACGTTACAGAGGAGGATGGGAAGTTGAGTAAGTGTGAAGTGCGGGAAAACGGAAATGTCATTGGAACAGTGGAAGCAGATTTTACCTTGGACAAATGTAAGTGATATCACTATAGATATTGGGCTGAAATGTTTGTCCAATAGGTGGTTCTTAAACATCAAGGGTTTAAGAGTTCGTGGCTGGGTCCTAAATGAATACTTTGTAGCTGTATTTACCATGGAGAGGACACAGAAATTAGGAAATTTGGGCAAAAGAACTGATGCATATCAGCATTATGAATGAGGAGGCACTGGCAGTCTTACAACCAGAGAGTCGTAGATCATGGAAGCAGGCTCTTCAGCACAACTGGTCCATCGATCTAAGCTCATCCCATTTGTGTAGTGCCTTTGTCAGCATGGAAAAGTTAAACTGAAGGATCTGTTCCCCCACCATTTAGCCCTGTGATAGAGATCTGGGAATTATAGGACTTGGCGACACACAGCAGCAACAATTTCAAATTGCATCATTACGAGTTGTAAAGGTACAATAGTGTTACTGGGATCGTACCGATCATTCCAGCCAGCCATTCAATATATCAGTGATACATTCTCCACCCCTGAGACTAAAACCAATCATAATCACGATTCGGTACTGTAAATGTTCAACTGCAGTGGTGGATATTAAAGTGTTACTCATGTACTCAGTGGTGGATATTAAAGTGTTACTCATGTCAAAGTGTTACAGAGAAGGAGGAGTCCACATGACATCCACCAGCACTTCCAACTCACGCTCAGCACTGGGTCCCGGTTCTCACAGCAACACTGAAGAGGAAACCATTCTCTCTCGCTCTCAGTGACCCTTTGCACTGACTCCTGCTCCTGATCCTGAATGAAGTTGGTCCAACAGCCGTGGATGCAGGATTCAGCGTGGGGCAAATCCCGCGCTCGGACCGATGAGAGAGGTTGCAGCACCATGAAGTTCATTTCAGCAGCTGAATTTAGGACTTAAATTAGGATAATGGCAGAGGGAATAAAGTGCAGTTGGTGTGTAGTGATGCACTTTTGTTATAGGAATAAATGCGAGAAACTATTTTCTCATCAGGGAGAAAAATTCGAAAATCAGAAGTGCAAAGGGACTTAGGCGTCTTGATGAAGAATTCCTTAAAAGTTGACCTGAAGATTGATTCAGTGGTAATGCAATTTTGGATTCATTTCGAGAAGATTAGAACATAAAAGCAAGGATTTGGTGCTGAGACCGCTCCATATTCACTCTGTCCAATCATTTCAATACTCAGTAGGTTTCAATGAGATCCGTTCTCATTCTTTAAAACTCCAGCAAGGATAGGCAGAGAGACATCAAATATTGCTCATACGTTAACCTTTTAGTGAACCTCCTCAAGACTTTCTTCAATGCCAGCACATCTCTCTTAGATAAGGGACCCAAATCTGCTCACACTAGTTGTCGCAGTCTTGTGTTCTAGAATGAAGCTGGTAAAACTGGATTGGGAATATACTGGAAAAACTATTGTATTACTTCTTGAAGCATTGTGCTATGTAAAACAGTTCAAATCTTTATGTTGATATTTGTATTGAATTTCTAGAGCAAAATACACTTTGAAAATGATCAATATTATTATTATGCTTCTTCCAGTCATCTTCATCTTGTCACAGTTGCTGTATCCATGAAGATCAGATAAAAATATTTGAACTCAAAGTCATAAATAATTTAAAAATAAGTCTCTATGGAAGTGTCCAGTCATGAATATTTGTCATTATTTTATTGCAGAATGTTTTCACACTGTCATCTTCTACTGAATATCTGACAGAACTACTTAGGCATTAAATGTGATGCAGAATGTCAACTTTGTCCTTTACAGTGCGATCACTTCCGGACAGTTGGATCACCACAATTGCTGGATACTTGTTCGTTAAGCTGGTCGTTGGTCTTGGACTCGACTACACATCCGGACAGTAAAGATGCATACCTCAGGATTCTGTTTATCAACGACAGCTCAGCATTCAATTCCATCATCTCCTCAAATCTAATCAATAAGCCAAAAGACCTTGGCCTTCTTGTGCATCTTGTGCAATTCGATCCTGGATTATCTCACTTGTATAACCCAGGCAGTTCAGATTGGCAATAACAGCTCCACAGTCTCCATCAGTAGAGGCGCACCACAGTGATGTCTGCTTAGCCCCCTGCTCTACTTACTTTACATTTATGAATTTGTGGCTGAGTGGTGTCCGATGCCATATTCAAGTTTGCTGATGTCACCTCCGTTGTGGGCTGAATCAAAGGTGATGATCCAGTTTTTAACAGGTTCTCTGAGGATCTGAAGTTCGGTGCTCCTTGTACAGTTGTGATTATCTGGGATGATGGAGGTCTCCCAGAATTCCCACATTTCTCAAAAAGAACACAACACAGCTGCTGGGGCCATCCTCACTGCTCTAACTGCGTACCAACAGATGAGGAATGGAGAATGAGGAAGAAGAAACTTCCAGGTAAGTTCCTCACCAAACTATGGTGGAAAATATTGGTGGAAACTATGGAGAGGGTACAGAGGAGATTTACAAGAATGTTTCAGGGATTAGGGAGTATGCCTTATGAAAATAGGTTGAGTGAACTTGGCCTCTTCTTCCTGGAGCAACGGAGGATGAGAGGTGTATAAGATGACGAGAGGCATTGATCACATGGATAGTCAGCGGCTTTTTCCCAGTGCTGAAATGGCTAACATGAAGGGCACAGTTTTAAGGTGCTTGGAAGTAGGTACACAGGAGATGTCAGGATTAAGTTTTTTACACAGAGAGTGGTGAGTGCGTAGGATGGGCTGCTTATGACGGTTGAGGAGGCAGACACAATAGGGCCTTTTAAGAGACTCTTGGACAGGTACATTGAGCTCAGAAAAATAGAGGGCTATGGGTAACCCTAGGTAATTTCTGAAGTATGTACATGTTTGGCACAGCATTGTGGGCCAAAAGGCATGTATTGTGCTGTAGGTTTTCTATGTTTCTGAAACAAAGCCTGCCTACTCAGACACAGTTCCACTCACACAATGACCACTACAACAATGGATTCTATGTTTGTATCTGCCATATTTTTATTTGTCCTTGCTGGGGATTGCTCTTTCTTCTGGCCACTGGAAAATAGCAAAATCCCACGAATACTTTTTCTTACATCTGATGCACGGACCTGTGAAATGCCTTCTCTCTCTCTCTCCTAACTCAACTAGGCTGCTGGAAAATCTCCTTTGACTCTTCTTTTACTGTAGTGATGAATTTTGCTTTTCTGGTTCCTAAAGAAATATTTTTGTGCTGTTTCAGGATTCATTGTCAGCGAGTGGAACAGTCAACATTGATGCGAGAGGAGACAATCTTCCAGACCAACTGAAGTAGCTTTTGATCTGAAATTTATACATAGATGGATAAACGCCTATTTCAGTCATTGTTATCATCAAAATTTTGAAATGTATAATTAATTTTAAACAATAAGTTTTCCACGTTTGTTTAGCTGGTGATGATTTAGGTTCAGATTTAACACAAAGCAAACATTGGTTATTTGAAACTAAAAATGTAACAGTGCAGATGTTAAAAACCAGAAACAAACACATAAACTTCTGAAAGAACTCAGCAGGTGAAATACCTGTAGAAATAAAAACAGAGGCTATGCTTCAGGTAGAAAATCAATAATCAGAAATGAAAAATACTGTCTAAAAAATGCAAGTTGTCAGGAACAGGGTGTGTTGAAATTGATGGATTGGACAATGTGGTAATATCTGAGGGGTAAGGTCATAATTGCCATGGGACAAGATGTTGATGAAGATAATTATATGAGAGGTTCACGAGGACTTAAACAGTGAGAGGCAAGGACAAACAGAGGAAATTAAAAGGAGATTTTAAGACAGAGCTGAGCAAACTACTCAACAGGTTGTGCCATGATTGTGGAGGGAGAAAAAAATGATCCAATACTAGAGGCTAACAACAGAAATTCTGCAGATGCTGGAAATTCAAGCAACACACATCAAAGTTGCTGGTGAACGCAGCAGGCCAGGCAGCATCTCTAGGAAGAGGTACAGTCGACGTTTCAGGCCGAGACCCTTCGTCAGGACTAACTGAAAGAAGAGTGAGTAAGAGATTTGAAAGTGGGAGGGGGAGGGGGAGATCCAAAATGATAGGAGAAGACAGGAGGGGGAATACTAGAGACTGATGTTTTACCAGTGAAAAGACAGATCATGGAAACAAAGAGAAAGCATGGTACTTTACACCATTAATTTTGATATTGAGACATGAAGGATGCATTGTGCCTCTGTGGCAGCTGATGTGCTGTTTCTCAAACTTATGTTAGGTCACATTATAATTGGCCAGTCGATAGAACAGAGGTAGGTCAGAGTGGAGTTCGAATGGAAAATTAATGTGACATGCAACAGGAAACTCTTTGTTGTTACAAGGCAGTCACCTGATATTCATTTGTTTTTTCCATTGTTGATGAGACTAACTTTCAGACAATAAACACAGTATATTAGATTGTGAAATGTGCAAGTGAATCTCTGCTTCAGTAGTTTGCAATGTTTCAGTTCTGGGATAATGGCAGGGAAGTGGAATAAAGGCAGGTGATGCATGTCCTGCAGTGGTCTGGGGAAACGCTGTGACTTGGTGAAGACAATGATGCAGCCCAGGGAGGACTGTACTTTCAGAATGCTTATAGCAAAGACTTGCCTGCCAGTGGAATTTTGTTAAAGAAAGCAGAAATTGCAAAGGATGATCATTGAAGTCTATCAGTTTTAATGAATACTCATCACTCACCAAATCAGAGAGGAAGTTGGGCAATTTCAGAAAGTGATGGGTAGACATGTTTTGTGGAGGCGTGTTTGCATAGTGGATAGCCAAACGCAATTACAACACCAGAGTCATGGGTTTAATTCTCTCATAGAGTATGAGGAGTTTATACACTGTCACCATGACCACGGGGATTTCCTCTGGATGCTCTGGTTTCCTCCCACATTTGAAACCTCTAGATATGAAAAAAAAATCCAGAGGTGGACCGTATGAAAATGTAAGCAGAGTGCAAATTTTCAACAAAAGTGAAGAAAGATTTGAGTCCTGTACAAGGGTAGAAAGCAGGGTCAATAGATCTGACATTGTAGCAAAGAAATGGTTGAAGAAGGGAGCCCAGATTGAATAGAAACTTCTCCACCTATAGTACTGTGCAAAAGTCTGAGGCAAATATATATAGCTAGGGTGCCTCAGATTTGCAGAGTACTGTAGTAATTTTATATATTTCACTGTACTTCTGATGCAAAAAATCAAATGTCTTGACATATGTGAGTGATGAAATGCCTGATTCTGATATGGGTCTCAATTGTGGATGGAAAATGGGAAGGGAGCATGGAGAGAGGATCATAGATGGGAAAAGGGTAAGGGAGATGGGAGAGTGACATTCTGTTGTGATGAATAAACCAATTTTCAAATACCTTGCCTGGTGTCTCAGGACTGGGTGTGTCTGCACCCGTGCCATCTCCCAATCCTGGCACTGCTTCTCTGCCACCTGTCCCACACCCTCGCCACTTCCAATATTGTTTGCTCTTGTCAGATTTACAAAGTCGTTCTCCTCTCAGCATTGATAAATACGGTGTTCTGTAAAAGTCTTAGGTCCACTCAGCATACCAATTGGTGTGTAAGGATTTGCACAGTACTGTTTTCCAGAAATGGACTGAAATAGCTTGACTCCATGTGAGCTCCAAAGCAAACGTTTTCATCGGGAGAATGTGAGTAGATTTATGTGATGAGCTTCAACAGAAGAAATTCTACAGATGTTGGAAATCCAAAGCAACACACACTAAATGCTGGAGGGACTCAGCAGGTCAGGCAGCATGGAAGGAAATGAACAACCAGTCAACGTTTCAGGCCAAGACCGTCAGGACTGGAAAGGAATGAGAAAGCTAGCAGAATAAAGTGATGGGGGGGGGGGAGGGAAGGAGGGGAGCCAGAAAGTAAAGTCAGGAAGTTAGGGAAAGTAAAAGACTGGAGAGAAAGGAATGTGATCGGAGAGTCCAGTGGACACAGGAGAAAGGGAAGTAGAAGGGGCACCAAGGGAAATTGACTGGCTGGTGAAAAGAGGTAAGAGGCCAGAGGTGGAAATAGATGCAGAGGGGAGGGGGAGGGAATTTTTTTAACTGGAAGGAGAAATCGATATTCCTGCCATCATGTTGGAGACTACCCAGATGGAACCTAATGTGTTGCTCCTCCATCCATCTTCACCATTCCTCCTGACCTTCCTGTCTCTGAGATAAGATGTTCTGACCTCAGCAAAGGCCTTCCCTTTGTCTCCATTCACCCGCAGTTCAATGAACGTCTGTATTGCCACAACGCTGAGCTCTTCTTCCGTCTCCTCCATCTCTGAGCCCACGTCTTCGGCAAGAGTTCCCCACCCGAAATGGCTGAACCTTTCTCCGGTCTCCATCACTACTCCTCTTTTTGGATGCCCCACGCTGTTTCTCTGACTGCCCTGGATCATTTAATTTTGATTTGCTGATGAGACATCAACCATCTCAAATTCAGCACTCTCCTCTCCTCCTCCAACATTTTACCTCAGAACGCACTGCTCTCCGCTCTCCATACCAATCTCAAATTTACTATAAAACCAACTGACAGAGGGGGTGCTGCTGTGGTTTGGCTGATTGAGTCTACATCCTGAGGCCAGGTGGAAACTCTCAGGCACTTCTTCTTACCTATGCTTGAAGAGGACCCCACTCTAGAAAAGTGACTCCATCAACTCGGGAGAACTCACATCCGCTGCCACCAAACTCATAGCTTACTTACCCCACACTGCTCGCTTCTACCTACTACCCGAAATCCACAAACCCGACCATACAGGTAAGCCCTTTGTCCCTGCTTGCTCCTGCCTCACTGAACGTGTCCTCATATACAAATTCTATTCTCTCCCCCCAAGTTCAATCCCTTCACCTACCTCCATGACGCTTCCCATGCTCTCATTCTCCTAACTAACTTTGAATTCCCAAGTCCTGACATCCTCATTTGCACCATGGGTGTCCAGTGCCTATAGACTTCTATGTCCCATCAAGGAGATGTTAAAGCTTTCCTCTTCTGTCTTAGTAAAACAACCAACCAGTTCCCTTCCACCACCACTCTACTCCGTCCATTAGAACTGATCCTCACCCATAACAATTTTCCTTCAACTTCACCCTTTTCTGCAGACTCGAGGGTGAGCCATGGGCACCCACATGAGGCCCTGCTATGCCTGACTTTTCCTTGACTAAGTCGAAGAGTCCACGATCCAAGCCTTCCCCAGGTAATGCTCCCCACTTCTCCTTCCGCTACACTGAACACTGTAATGGTGCTGCTTCATGCATCCATGCTGAGCTCGTCAATTTCATCAACCTTGACACCAACTTTCACCCTGCTCTAAAATTCACTTGGTCCATTTCTGACATCCATCTCCTTTCACAATCTGTCTGCTTCGTTGGAAACAAACTGTCGACCGACACCTTTATAAACCTCCCAATACCCACAGTTAACTTGTCTACATCTCTTCCCACCCTGACTCCTATAAAAATGCTTTTCCCTCTTCTCAGTTCTTTTGACTCCATCTGTTCCCAGGGTGAGGCTTTCCTTTCCGGATATCAAAGATGTCCTCCTTCTTCACATAACACAGTTTCCCTTACTCTACCATTGTTTTCAGAAAGGGCCAATTAACTGTTAAATGATACTGGTACTGCTGGAGCAGGCACTAATCTGTCCAGAGCCCAGGTCCCTACCTGTCGTTTCATCGTACGTGGTCATCATCTTGTAGGATGAAAGCCTGTATATTCATTAACTGGATGTTAATCAGCTGCAGGGTGCCTTTCAAAAGGCAAAACTGACATTGTGCACTGGGCAGACTGTTAGTAAGACTTTTGTGCTTTGAGCATCGTCGGATTTCCTGGAGAGATTTGAAATGGGGATTGCACCAGCATCGTTGAGTAACAGGTTTTGAAATTCATGTCAACAATGATGGCAGACGAATAATGAATGTGCATGTAAGCATGGACCGAGTCACAGAGTCGTGAGAGTACAGCGCAGAAACAGGCCCTTCGGCCCATCTAGTCCATGAATGAGATGAAGATCTTGCTGTTCCTTGCTTTCCATATTGCTTTCATGTCAGTGGAGAACGCTGGATTCCAGGGCGCTGTTGGAGAAACCAGGTGACACTGTTGCCATATCACCTTCTTTATGGTGGGACCATGAGTCTACAGTGAACTAACAGAGAAAGGAATCAGTATCTGAGAGTATCAATAGGCATTTCTTCCCGGCGGCCAATCTATTCTGGATATCAGTGAGCGTCTTTTGTTGTTAGTGCCTCACATTTCCATTAAATTAGAGAACATTACTTTATATCTCTCACATACACTGTCAATGTCAGAGAGTAAGAGAAGCATGAGACCTCACTGCCCACCTCCTCACAACATCCTGCTCTGATCTGGTCCATTGGCCATTTGGCTGGTTCATTAGATTTTCTGATAATGTTGACTGTCAGCAAGTGTTTGTTGGGATTTGCTGATACTCATTTCACTACATGATGTTATCATGTAGATGTGATCAACACATGGAGCAGACATAAGAATATAATAATTTCTCTGACTTCAAATCCTCAGTTACATCAAATTGATTAGTTCCTGAGCAGTGCAAATTGTAACATTGTGGGACAATTTTAACAAGAGTGCTGTTCTTTAGTATTCTCACAACTGAAGGAGAAACAAAAACAATGCTGTCATTTTCTTTGGAAATGAAATGAGTAATCTTTATCTGTATTGTGACAGGAAGAAGGTGTGTCTGTGAACAGTTACAGTTTGCAACTGTAATGAGCAATATGTTCAGTTTTTCTTTCCTTCAGACTCCGAGGTGTTAAAAACATTGAGTAAATCCACTCCAGATTTACTTCAGGTCATTTCAGGAGACTGGATCTACACGTTTCAGTATTTGTTTCACTCTGACAGGGAAAGAGATGGAATCTGTGAAATGAAGTTTGAAACTGGCTGCAGCAAAATGTCTTCTCTTCTGATATTCAGTTTATTTGTTTCGCTCCTTCAGTCTGGTTTCACCCAAAGTAAGTACTTTAGCTCACCAATTAGTCACTGTTGTTTTCTGCATTTTCAGTCCTTGTACGTTTCAGGTGGGACTGTGCATCCGGTGTGTCTGGACACTTAGTTGTTCCTTCAGTAAAGTTGTACACAAGAAGTTAATAGAAAATGATGTGGATGGTATTGGGTGTAATATGGAGATGTGCACCAAGGATATTCCAACAATTGAGGTGCTATGGATATTGTTCAGCAAGAACAGGTGAAGCGGACTGGAACTGAATGATTCAGAGGTTCAAAGAGTTCAAGATGATCTTACCGAAACATACAAAATTCTGCAATGTTTAGAGTCAGGCCAAGAAAAATGAAAAAAAAGATCTTTTTTGTATCCTAGTGATTGTTCAGGATTTTCAGTTGTATAGAGCTGTGTACACTCTGTCATAGCAAATACAGCGATCAATAGCATTCTGGATGTTGAAGGAATTATGGAACATGGGGTCAGTAGAAGAAAGTGGTGCTGAGGATCAGGTCAGACATGATCTTGTTGAATGATATAGCAGGAATGACGGGCTGAATGGTATACTGCTGCTTCAATATTATTATTACTTATTGAACAAAAAGGCTCCTGAACAAAAGGGGATAACCACACCCATTTAAGTACTCTTTTCATTTCTATTTCATGCTCATTATTTATTATTTATTTATAACTGCATTTTCACAGTTTGTTGTCTATTGATCCTGTTTACAGTTACTATGCAGATTTGCTATGTATGCACACAGAAAAAGAATCTGTGGGTTGTATGTGGTGACATGTATGTACTCTGATAATATATTTCACTTTGAATTTTGAATTTCTTGGAAGTCATACACTGGTTATTCAGAAAACAAATGTGTTCTTTATGTCCACAATGCCACACCTTACAATCTGTGTAAAAATGCTTTCAGCATCCACAACACAAACAGCATCTCAGCAACTTTACCAGGAATTGTACAGTTGTCTGACTTGTTTTCCAGTCTTGTTCCATCTCTGTATTCCGTAAATTTAATGATTCGTCTATTTCAAAGACTGAATGACTTGACAAGTGACACATATCTGAAAGTGTCAAAAATATGGAATTTTTGCAGTTACTGTTTTCAGATTCAGTGTTAATTACTGAAGATACTCTTCAGTCAATAGCGCTTTTTATTGGTGTTGGTTTATCACATGTGGAGTGGTACTCTTGTCTTGCATGCTATTCATACAGACCAATTCATTATACTGTGTGTCGAGGTCGTACCTGGGGAGACAGAGACAGATGCAGAATAGAGTGTACTGCAGCAGAGAAAGTGCAGTGCGGGCAGTCAATTAGGTGCAATATCTGAATGAGTTGAACTCAGATAGAGAGTCCAGCTAATCATACTAGGAAGCTGTTGAACATTCTTATAACAGTGAGATAGAAGCTGTCGTAGAGCCTGGTGATACCTGCTTTCAGTACAGTGTATCTTCTGCCCAGTGGAAAGGGAAAATGGACAATGCCTGGAGAGGGTGGGCTTGTCGATGATGTTGTCTGATTTACTGTGGCAGCAAGGAGTATAGATGGAGTCCCTGGAGGTGATGCTGGTTTCCACACTGTGCTGAGCTACTTACGGAGCTCGACATTTTCTAGTAGTCAAGTGTTGCCATACCAAGGTATGATGCATCCGGATAGGATGATTCCAATGGTGCATCAGTTAAAAATGGGTAAAGGTGGATGAGGACATGTGAAATTTCTCTTACTTCCTCTGGAATTAGAACCGTTAGTGAGATTTACTTTTCATAGTACCTTTGAGGTAGGATCAGGTCAGGTTCCTGGTGATGTTCACTTGGTGTGTTTGAAAATCGACAACAAAATTTCAATCTCTAAAAAAAGTTAAGATTGGAGGAGCCATCAGATTGCTTAATATTATAAATATATTTTAGATGGGATACTTGTGTCCTCAGAAATTGAGGACACAAGTAATGGACTCTTTGTCCCACAGTATCGATGTTAAGCATGATGTCAATTTAAACTGTACGACTGTCTGCACATTGTCTATATTGCTGTCCTCCTCTGTCTTGTCTCGAGTTTGTTTAAACACTTCTTCAATGTTGCTCCTGTATCTGCTTCTACTAATTTCCCTGGCAGCAAATTCCAGGCCCCCTCTAATCTCTCTTATAAAAACTTGTCTCATAAATTTCATTCAAACATTCCCTCTCTCTCATTAAAGCTGTGCCATCTCGTGTTTCACTTTTACACACTGGGAAAACAAGTATCTCATTTATGCCTCTTATAACTTTATAAAATTCTCCAAGCTCTCCCCTTGGCATTGGAAAAAAAAAACAATACATTTGTCTAATTTCTCTTTATAGCTAATACTGTTTAATTCAAGCTACATCCAGATGAGACTCTTTCCCAGCTCTCCAAAGCCTCTAAACTGTCCACACTTTCTGTTTCACTGCGACTGGAACAGCACACAACACTCCAATGTGGCGTAACCAATGGTTTACACAGCTGCAACACAACCTGCTGACTTTTATACTTAACACCCTGACCATTGAAGGCAAGTATACTGCGAGGCTTCTTTACCAATCTATCAGAGACCAGTGGACTCGTACCACAAGGTGCTTGTGTACATCAGCAGCCCTGTGAGACATGGCATTTACTGTATATTTACCTCTTGCAATTGATGTCGTCAAGTTCAACACATCACATTTTTGTGCATTAAATTCCATCAGGCATTGCATTGTCCCAATTTATAACTGGTCTGTAAACTGCTGAATTCTTTGACAACCTTACTCATTATCCACAATCTGCTAACGTACCAAATTCCATTTTTCTCCAAATCATTGACATATATCAATGATCATTGTGGTACATGACTGGCAACAGGCTTCCCATCAGACTAACACCAATCTACCACTTCTGTCAACTATGGCCAAACTGATTTTGAATCCCATCTACCAACTCTCCATAGATCAAATGTGGTTTTATGTTCAGTATCAGTCAATCACTAGGGATCATGGTGAAAGCTTTACCATGTCTGTGTATACAGCATTCACTGCCCTATCCTCACCAATCATCTTTGTTGTCTCCTCAAAAAAAGTCAATCAAATTTGTAAGACAAGATGCCCCCACACAAGGCATGCTGATTATTCCTAATGTTGGTTGTCCAGATGTGAGAACTCCCCCTCGTTAACAAGGTTTTTAAACAATTGCCATGCAACTGACGTAAGACTCCCTGATGTTTGTGGATTTTGTGAATAAAACATGCGAGATTCATTTTGTGTGCATAAGAAAAGCCACAGCCCTTTACTTCCATTATGAACAAACCAAACCCAGTTGCCTAACACTAATATCATTACAACAGACACTGTTTCTTGAGGTGAACACAACAACTCAATGATGGTGTTTGTGAATTATATAGAACAGCTTCTATTATGAACAATATGTGTCATCTGTCACCCATTACCCTACAAGGGCTGCCCCAGAACTCACCAAAACCATCATTGTGAGTCTGCCTGGAGATCATACAAGACACCTGGCTTGGGTCTTATGTGCCTTGGTTGGAATAACAACGTGACTCTGGCTCATCCTGGGGTGTGCTGACACCCACATGGTCATGTCGTGATGCAGAGGGTATGATAGTGGAGCCATCCAGGACTTGTGAGCTAATTTAAGACAATCTTCAAAAATGCATTCAGGTTTACCTTTCCAAACTGCAATGAAAGTCCTTTTGCCCCTTTCAACAATGCAGAATAGACGATTGTAAGAGGGCTTAAGGAGGGATTGATGTGCATCATTGCAGACAAAAAGGAACGAGGCGGAACATAGGTCAACGGGAGCCCAATAAAGCTGTATGGCATGGTGTGAGATAGGAAAAGGATTAAAGGAACTGATTTCTCAAGGAAGGCAGATCGTTGCTCAGAAGCCAACCAAGTAGTCATGACATCAGAAATAAAATCACCTGCAGATAATGCCACTGCAGATGAACAAACTCACTGTGGAGGTCAGCAAATCGTGTTTTAGAGCCATCCCGAAACTCAGGAGGACCCACAGGAGATGATCGTGCCAATACTTGACCATCAGAAGGGCCCTGAGAGCTGTCTTTAAGGAACAGTGAAACTGCTCACACAGGCCATTGGGTTGCAGGTGATGTGCTATGGTGCGATGTAGTTTAACACTGAGCTTCGGTACCACTGCAGCTCAGAGGTGGGGTGTGATTTGGGGACTGCGGTCAGAAAAAATATCAGGTCGGGCCCCAAACCGAGTGACCCAGTTATTGTTGAATGCCCAAACCATGTCCACTGCCATCATTGATGCTCCAGAGACAACCTGTAGCCACCTGGTGGTGTGGTCCACCATGGTAAGGAGGTGTGTGAAACCACAATGGTGGGCAGTGTGAGGACTAACCAGGTCTACATTAATGAGTTCAAACCGTCTCTCTGGGACCTCGAAAGCTTTGCCGGTGCCCGCATATGACAATTAATCTCGCACTCCAGTCTCGCACAACCTTGCTAAGGCCATGCCACACAAACTTTAGAGCACCAGTTTCGGTGAAGTCTTCCCGCCAAGTTGCGAGAGGCTGTGAATGGAATTATAAACAGTCTGCCTCCAGTTTGCAGGCACTATGGGGTGAGGGTGACCAGTTGATTCACCACAGAGGAGAGAAACTCCAGCGTCCCTTCAGCACGTGACCTCTATCCTGTAAGCCTCTATGTCGGTAGCTTAGTCAGATGCCATGCCAGCTTAGTCAACCCTGATGTGTACGGCATCAATGGCAGGCCATGAGAGGCAATCAGCCACAGCATTATTTTTCCCTTCAATGTGCTGTATGTCAATCATGATTTCCAAACTACAGGCCAGGTGGCATCGTTGCCATGCAAACCAAGGGCCAGATGCTTTGGCCATCACATACACAAAGGGTTTGTGGTCATTGAACACTGTAAACTGCTAACCCTCCAGTAGAAAACAAAATTGACAGATGACCAGATGAGTAAGTCCATTTTAGGAAATTTCATCTGAATGACTAAACATGCTGAAGCACCTTGAATATGTGGGTCTGGGTAATAATCAGGTGTGGTGGTCTCATTATGCTGGTGGTAGTCAGTACACGGACAGCAACCATCATCGGGCTTAGGGACCATATGTGGAGGTGAAGCCCGAGGGCTTTTTGACCCATGTACAACGTCAAGCATTTCTGTGTTTACAGTCTCAGCTTTTGTTCTGGCCAGCTTTTCTGACTCTTGTCTACACGGACGGGCATGGACAAGTGAGCCAGTTGTACAAATGTGGTGCCCAACCTCCATGCTTTGTGACTATAGTGGAAAATGTGAGTTTGTTGAGGTTTGTGAATTCGCCCAGCAAGTGAGTGAATTCACATGTGCTGGTGCGTAGAAACATGGGAACATAGAAAGCCTGCAGCACAATACAGGGCCTGTCGCACACAAGAAATCTGCACCAAGCAGATGTCTGGCAAATCTAGCCAAGACAGAATCCCATATGTAGCATCATCCACTGAAGCATCGCGTCACGTGTCGTGTCCCTGTTGCCACCGGCAGCCTCCATTGAGGATCCTTTGCTCTCTGCCTTATCGACGATGCCAGCAGCACACTCACTTCAGCAGCAAGATCACACAGCTAGTGTCACCAGCACATCCACTGCCAATTTCTCTCACCCTCCTCTCCACGCTAATACTGACCCCTGTCGATGAGCAATCAGAGTAAATTTTGTCTATCATCCCTTTTCAATGTCAATTGTTTTGTTTCAATGATACATGACTGTAGCCGTGACTACATTGAGCATACAGTATAATTGCCCATTTGTATTTGTAATGGATGCCACCTTGGTAAAGCAGGCAACATAATCAAAGTCTCCTTTCATCCTGGACATTCCTTTTTCTCCCCAATCCCATCGGGCAGAAGATGCAAAAGTCTGAAAGCATTTATCATCAGTCTCAATGAAAGCTTCTGTTCTGCTGTTGACGACAATGCAATGGATCTCTTGTACAATAAGATTGATTCTTGATCACACAATTCACCTCATCATGGCTTTGCAGCGTATTACTTGCCTATACTGTACTTCCTCTGTATCTGTAACAGTTTATTCTGCATTATGTAATTGTTTTCCCTTGTCCTGCCTGAAGTGTGAAGCGATTATATGAACTGTGTGGAAGGCAGCTTAACAAATCTCCCTCACCACTCCTCCCACAGTGTGAATTTCCCTCACCACCCCTCCCACAGAGTGGATTTCCCTCACCACCCCTCCCACAGCATTGAATTCTCTCACCACCCACCTATAATGTGGAGTTCCCTCACCATCACCTCCCACAGTGTGTCGATCCCTTAACACCACCTCCCAGAATGTGATTTCCCTCACCACTCCTTGTACAGCATAGAACTCCCTCATCACCATCTCCCACAGTGTGAACTCCCTCACCACCCCGCTCCCAGCATGGAATTATTTTGCACACTTCCACAGTGTGGAGTTCTCTCACCACTCTTACACAGTGTGTAGTTCCCTCATCACCCCTCCAACAGTACAGAGTTCCCTCACCACTATTCACACAGTGCGGAGTACCCTCAACACCACTCCGACAGCCTGGAGTTCTCATACCACCACATCCCACAGTGCAGAGTTCCTTCCCCACCCCTCCCACAACGTGGATTTCCTTCACCACCCCTAACACAGTGTGTATCTCCCTCACCACCCCTCCCACAGTGTGTATCTCCCTCACCACAGCTCCCACAGTGTGTATCTCCCTCACTACTCTTCTCACAGTGTGTATCTCCCTCACCACCCCTCCCACAGTGTGTGTCTCCCTCACCACCCTTCCCACAGTATCTCCCTCACCACCCCTACCACAGTGCGTATCTCCCTCACTACCCTTCCCACAGTGTGTATCTCCCTCACTACCCTTCCCACAGTGTGTATCTCCCTCACCACCCCTCCCACAGTGTGTGTTTCCCTCACCACCCTTCCCACAGTGTGTATCTCCCTCACCACCGCTCCCACAGTGTGTATCTCCCTCACCACCACTCCCACAGTGTGTATCTCCCTCACCACCCTTCCCACAGTGTGTATCTCCCTCACCACCGCTCTCACAGTGTGTATCTCCCTCACCACCCTTCCCACAATGTGTATCTTCCCCACCACCCCTCCCACAGTGTGTATCTCCCTCACCACCCCTCCCACAATGTGTATCTCCCTCACCACCCCTCCCACAGTACAGATTTCCCTCATGTACCTTGGTACATATGACAGTAATGAGCCATCTTACCTTTTTAATTGTGTTAGTGGTTTTGTTGTGTTCAACTGTTAAAATAGTAATACTGCACCAATGGAACATTGATACTGAGTGAAATGGAATGAATCATTTGAGATTTCATGCTGTAACATTTTCATTGTTTCTCTTTTTAAACAGAAAATCCGAAACGTTTTTATATTTTTGATAAGATAGATAAAATTGTGTTCACTGGACTGGACATTCCTGGAAATGGCCCTGTTGGCTGGGATTGGAAACCAAGCTACAAGCAAGGCACACAACAACTTGTGACATTTTATAAAGAAGGATCCAGAGGGTGGACCCCACGTTGGAAAATACGCTTCATATACCATGACACCTTTCATGCTATGCACAGTACGGCTGGTACCATTGATCTGATAATTACTCAGCCCACATTTAAATTTGCAGGATCTATCATCTTGGTGCAAAGAGAGACCAGTTATGAAATCTTGAAGCAGTATGAAATTTTTGCAATCAAAGGTAAATGGGACAAAGATTTGAAAAGTGTAAAAAATGTTTTTCTTCATCAATAATTTACTTTCCAGTACTGAAAGATTTATAGGGATCATGTGAGGTTTGTATTCTCTGCTCATTTACATTCACAGGGAGAAAGTTCTGTTCATTTAGGTGCCACTTGGCAACATAAACTGACAGGTCACTCACCCTAGTGTGGGGGCAATTTAAAAACACTCCGATGGTCTGATTACATCATCTTCAGGAGGGACAAACTGTCCAGGCAGGTGTTTGAAGAACCAGTCTCTCTGAAAGACCTGTTCCTCATGGACTCTCAGTAACTGGAACCCTGGGAGGAGGTGGATTTGGGACTTCAGAGATTTAAATATTTTCTGAGCTTGTCACAACTTTGATGTTGGTTTTATGCACGCTGGATTATTGTACATGATGGGGGAGTCCTAATGAAGTGTGTCAGCAATCCAAAGATGGAGTCGGTCTGGACTGGTCCGTTCCCCAAACAACCAACCATCCTGTGTTTGGAATACGGGAAGATCACCTGAATGGAAGCCACAGGATTTCAGGGAGAAGGTGCCATTTCCGGAGAGCACCACAGGTCAAGATTGACCCAGGGTCACTGGAGCTGTGAGACAGCAACACTAGCCTCTGTGTCAGGGCACCACCCCATGGTTGGCATCCATAGATAGTGTCCAAACTGTGACCCTAAACTGAACCGTGACATTCCATCAGGTTCAGGAGGTGTGGTAAAGAGTTCAATCCCTCTGCTCTGTCTCACTGAATTTGGTGTAACCAGATTGAGAGTTTGTGTGCCCATTGTGTTATTCTGCGTCGGAGACACAACGCTCTCTCTGTCCTGTCGCCCAGCGGTCCCCAACCACCGGGCCGCAGAGCATGCGCTACCGGGCGGCGAGGAAGCGATATGATTGGCGATATGAGTCAGCTGCACCTTTCCTCATTGCCTGTCACGGCCACTGATCAGCCATTACGCACGCGAGGTCGTGACTCGCGCGTCATCCGTGTCAGGGCGGGAAGGCCATCAACTCCTCGAGCTTGCAAATGACGACGGGCTGAGAAGTATGTTTGACATAACATCTCTGCCGGCATTCTGGATCAAAGGCAAGGCTAAATATCCTGAGATAGTCACGAAAGCACTGAAGACGTTGCTTCCATTTCCAACATATCTCTGCAATGAATGCAACGAAAACTAAATTGCGGAATAGACTGGACATAAGGAACCCCCTTCGAGTATCGCTGTCTCCCATCACCCCTCAATAGCACCGTCTCGTTGCAGGGAAACAAGCCCAGGGCTCCCACTGATTCAGTGATATTGGTGTGTTGCAATGATTTTATATATTCATACGGGGAAAATATGTGCTGTGTGTTTAATATCCAAATGTTACTTAAAATGTTATGATGCTATTGACTGATAAGTGACCTATATACCGGTATAACAATTACAGCACGGGAACAGGCGATCTCGGTCCTTCTGGTCCGTGCTGAACGCTACTCTCACCTAGTCCCACCGACCTGCACACAGCCCTTAACCCTCCATTCCTTTCCTGTCCATATACCTATCCATTTTTTCTTTAAATGGTAATGCCGAACCTGCCTCTATCACTTCTACTGGAAGTTCGTGCAACACTTCAAGCTCCCCTGATAATTGACTTATCGTTATATCCATGCGAGGAAAATATGCGCTGTCTGTTTAATATTAAATTCGTTAGATAAGTCCTTTTAGAAACAAAATTGGGTGTATTACCCACTTATCACCTATATTCCGGTCGTGATTAACACCCCCCCCCCACCGAACTGAATCGCCAAAAAAATTTGCTTGGGGGGGGAGGAATCCGGCGGGTCACGAGGGGCATGCGCATTGGTGCACGCGCAAGGCTTCATGGTCATTGTAGTCTTTAGGGTAAACAACGCATTTGACTGCTGCAGGCCAGGCAGCAGCTGTAGGAAGAGGTGCAGTCGACGTTTCAGGCCGAGACCCTTCGTCAGGACTAACTGAAGGAAGAGTGAGTAAAGGATTTGCAAGTGGGAGGGGGAGATCCAAAATGATAGGAGAAGACAGGAGGGGAAGGGATAGAGCCAAGAGCTGGACAGGTGCTAGGCAAAAGGGGATACGAGAAGATCATGGGACAGGAGGTCCGGAAAGAAAGACAAGGGGGGGGGGACGGATTCCAGACCTAATCAGTTCCCCACTACCACCACTCTGCTCTGTCTAGTGGAATTAGTCTTTACTCTTAATAATTTCTCCTTTGGCTCCTCCCACTTCCTCCAAAATAAAGGTGTAGCTATGGGCACCCGTGTGGGTCCTAGCTATGCCTGCCTTTTTGTTGGGTTTGTGGAACAATCTATGTTCCGTCAACATGGTGCCCAAGAGTGGACGGAGAAAGTATTAGAGCCATTGCCTGCCTTTATTGTTGAAAATTTTGATTGTTAATAAGTCTTAACTCTTGACCAAGGGTTGAGAGTAAACGCATGATTTACTGTAAACATCTTTCATTTGTAAATGAACAGAGAGTCAACACAAAATTTTTATTGTTAATAACTGTATTGAATAAGGACTCACAGTCAATGAATGGTTTTTTTTCTGTATGTAATTATTTTTATTGTAATATTTCTGAATAAAGTATTTTTAGAAAAATTTTTTTTTTATTCTGGTATCTGTCCCCCACTTTTCCTTCGCTACATCGACGACTGCATTGGCGCTGCTTCCTGCACGCATGCAGAACTCGTTGATTTTATTAACTTTGCCTCCAACTTTCATCCTGCCCTCAAGTTTACCTGGTCCATTTCCGACACCTCCCTCCCCTTTCTAGATCTTTCTGTCTCTGTCTCTGGAGACAGCTTATCCACTGATGTCTACTATAAGCCTACTAACTCTCACAACTATCTGGACTATTCCTCTTCTCACCCTGTCTCTTGCAAAAACGCCATCCGCTTCTCGCAATTCCTCCGTCTCCGCCGCATCTGCTCTCAGGATGAGACTTTTCATTCTAGGAACAGGGAGATGTCTTCCTTTTTTAAAGAAAGGGGCTTCCCTTCCTCCACTATCAACTCTGCTCTTAAACGCGTCTCCCCCATTTCACGTACATCTGCTCTCACTCCATCCTCCCGCCACCCCACTAGGAATAGGGTTCCCCTGGTCCTCACCTACCACCCCACTAGCCTCCGGGTCCAACATATTATTCTCCGTAACTTCCGCCACCTCCAACGGGATCCCACCACTACGCACATCTTTCCCTCCCCCCCCCCGCATTCCACAGGGATCGCTCCGTACGCAACTCCCTTGTCCATTCGTCCCTCCCCCCATCCCTCCCCACTGATCTCCCTCCTGGCACTTATCCGTGTAAGCGGAACAAGTGCTACACATGCCCTTACACTTCCTCCCTTACCACCATTCAGGGCCCCAAACAGTCCTTCCAGGTGAGGCAACACTTCACCTGTGAGTCGACTGGGGTGATATACTGCGTCCAGTGCTCCCAATGTGGCCTTTTATATATTGGCGAGACCCGACGCAGACTGGGAGACCGCTTTGCTGAACATCTACGCTCTGTCTGCCAGAGAAAGCAGGATCTCCCAGTGGCCACACATTTTAATTCCACATCTCATTCCCATTCTGACATGTCTATCCACGGCCTCCTCTACTGTCAAGATGAAGCCACACTCAGGTTGGAGGAACAACACCTTATATTCCGTCTGGGTAGCCTCCAACCTGATGGCATGAACATCGACTTCTCTAACTTCCGCTAATGCCCCACCTCCCCCTCGTACCCCATCTGTTACTTATTTTTATGCACACATTCTTTCTCTCACTCTCCTTTTTCTTCCTCTGTCCCTCTGAATATACCTCTTGCCCATCCTCTGGGTCCCCCCCCCCTTGTCTTTCTTCCCGGACCTCCTGTCCCATGATCCTCTCGTATCCCCTTTTGCCTATCACCTGTCCAGCTCTTGGCTCTATCCCTCCCCCTCCTGTCTTCTCCTATCATTTTGGATCTCCCCCTCCCCCTCCAACTTTCAAATCCCTTTCCTCACTCTTCCTTCAGTTAGTCCTGACGAAGGGTCTCGGCCTGAAACGTCGACTGCACCTCTTCCTACAGATGCTGCCTGGCCTGCTGCGTTCACCAGCAACTTTGATGTGTGTTGCTTGAATTTCCAGCATCTGCAGAATTCCTGTTGTTTGCATTTGACTGCTACTCTTGTCCGTTGGCAACCCCCCCCCCCCCCACCCCGGTCGGCCGGTCCGTAAGAATATTGTCAATATTAAACCGGTCCGCAGTGCAAAAAAGGTTGGGGACCCCTGCTGTAGCAAGACACAAGGCTGATCATGGTCAGCTACTGAGGTCAGTTTGAACCTATTCATTGGACATGTCACTACTCACTCCACTCATTCAATACATCCACCAATTTTTGAAAGGCTGATATAGATCAGATGTGCAGATGATGTTTCCGATAGTGGGGGAGGAGAGGACCAGTGGGCACAGACTCAGACTACAAGAATATCCCATAGAACAGAGATGAGGAGGAATTTATTTAGCCAGAGGGTGAAGAACCTATGGAATTCATTGCCACAGGTGGCTGTGGAGACCAACTCACTGGATCGATATAAAGCAGAGGTTTAAATAAAGGTTCTTGATTAATAAAGGTGTGAAAGGTTACAGAGAGACAGTGTATGAAAGTGGTTGAGAAAGAAAATAAATCAGCCATGTTGGAATGGCAGAGCAGACGCAAGTGTCAGAATGGAGTAATTCTGCTCCTGTGTCATTTTGTCTTATGGTCTTATTTCTCACAGTTGTAGCAAATCCACGATCACCTGTGGAGGGCAGTGACGTCACCCTCAGCTGTAGCATCTCCAGACTCCCAGATACCGTCAGTCTCCACTGGAAACCAGTGGGCTCAGCCCAGCCGAACAGGAGGAACACTGATCAGATCCGTCTGAATAACACCGTCTATCTGATGGTCCGACTCGTTACAGTGGAGGATGAGAAGTCGTATCAGTGTGAAGTACAGGAAAACGGAAACATTGTTGGAACAGGGCAAGCAGACTTTATTGTAGACATGGGTAAGTGCTGTTACATCACTGTAGGTATTGGGCTGGAATACATCTGTCTGGTAGGAGGTTGTTAAAAATAGTACAGGAAGAGTTCATGGCCAGGTCTAAATGGATATTTCTCATCAATATTTACCATGCAGAGGACATGGAAATTGGTGAATTCAGGCCAGAGAACAGTGATATCCTGATGCATATCAACATTATGAGGGAGGAGACATTGGCAGTCTGTAAACTATGGAGTCGTACAGCATAGAAACAGGCTTTTCAGCACAACTGGTCCATGCCGATCTAAACTCGTCCCATTTGTGTCACACCTTGTTTGGCATAGAAGAGTTGAAATGAAGGACCTGCTTCCCCACCGTTTAACCCTGTGACTGAGATCTGGGTTTTATGGAGCATTGAGGAAAATAATACATAGATCAGGAGGAACATATCTGCAGTGGGAACAATTTTAAATTATATCATTACAAGTTGAATTGAATTGACTTTAATTCTTACATCCTTCATGTACTTAAGGAGTTAAAGTCTTTACATTACGTCTCCATCAAAATGTGCAATGTGCAATTTATAGTAATTTATAATAAATAGTATGTACAACAGGACAGTCAATAAAACATAGAAATACAATTGTATCAGCATGAATTAGTCCGTCTGATGGCCTGTTGGAAGAAGCTGTTGGTCCTGGCTTTTATGCTGCAGTACAGTTTCCTGGATGGTAGCTGCCTGAACAGTTTGCGGTTGGTGTGACTCGGGTCCCCAATGGTCTTTCGGGCCCTTCTACACACCTGTCTCTGCAAATGCCTCTGTTGAAATTTCTTCGGATTTGGGGGCCGATACCAAACTTCCTCAACGGTCTGAGGTGAAAGAGCTGCTGCTGTGTGTTTTATACTACACAGCCAGTTTGTACAGAGCATGTGAGATCATCACTGATGTTTATCTCGAGGAACTTAAAGCTGTTCACCCTCTCAACCCCAGTCTATTGAGGTCAATAGGGGTTATCCTGTCTGCATTTATTCGGTAGTCCACAACCAGCTCCTTTGTTTTTGCGACATTGAGGGAGAGGTTGTTTTCTTGACACCACTGTGTCAGGGTGGTGACCTCTTCTCTGTCGGCTACCTCACTATTATTTGAGATTACGCCAATCAGTATGGTGTCATCAGCAAATTTAATTAACAGATTAATTAACATTCATACAGTCATGGGTATACAGAGAGTAAAGGCGGGGGCTTAGGACACAGTCTTGAGGGACACCCGTTTTGAGGGTCAGAGTGGCAGAGGTGAGGGAGCCCACTCTTACCACCTGCTGGCGATCTGACAGGAAGTCCAGGATCCAGTTACACAAGGCAGAGTGAAGGCTGTGGTCTCTGAGCTTCTCGTTGAGCCTGGAGGGAATTATGGTTTAGAATGGTGAACTGCAGTCCAAGAACAGCATTCTCACATAAGTAGTTTTGATGGGAATCATACCGATCATTCAATATGTCAGCGCAACATTCTCCAACTCGGAGAATAAAACCAATCATAATCACGATTCAGTACTGTAAATGTTCAACTGCAGTGGTGGATATTAAAGTGTTACTCATGTACTCAGTGGTGGATATTAAAGTGTTACTCATGTCAAAGTGTTACAGTGAAGGAGGAGTCAATATGACAACCACCAGCACTTCCAACTCACGCTCAGCGCTGGGTCCCAGTTCTCATAGCAACACTGAACAACAAACCATTCTGTCTCTCAGTGACCTTTCCCACCAAGCCTTTATCGTATTTGATGTGATTCCAGCTTCAGTGGCAGACTCGGGCTTCAGCGTGAATCAAGTCCCATGCGTGGACCAATGAGATGTTGCAGCACTTGAGGCCCATTCAGAAACTGCAGCTGAATATGTGACTTAAACAAATTAGGAGAATGGGCTATTTTCTAAGCAGGGAGAAAATTCAAAAATTAGAAGTAAAAAGGGACTGAATCGTCCTGTGCAGGATTCCCTGAAGGTTAGCTTTCAGGTTGATTAAGTGGTAAGGAAGGTAAATGCAATGTTAGTAATCATTTTGAGAGGATTAGGATATAAAAGCAAGGATGTCAAGGCTTAATAAGACATTATTCAGACTGGACTTGGAGAATGGTGAGCAGTTTTGGGTCCCTTCTCTCAGAAAGGATGTTCTGGCTTTGGAGAGGGTGCAGAGGAGTGTCATCAGAATGACTCTGGGAATGAAAGGGTTAAAAATGAGTATCTGATGGTTCGAGGCCTATCCTCTCTGGAGTTCAGAAGAATGAGGGAGGTCTGACTGAAACCTATCGAAGTTTGTAAGGGCTGAACAGAGTGGGTGCGGAGAGGATGTTTCCAATGGTGGGAGAGTCTAAAATCAGACAGCACAGCCTCAGAGTAGAAGGTCATCCATTTACAGATGAAGCGGGTGGTGAATCCTTCGCCAGAGGGTGGGCAATCTGTGTAATTAATTTAAAGTCGTGATTGATAGGTTCGTAATTAATCAGGGCATCGAAGAATAACAGGAGAAGACAGAAGAATGGATGGAGTTGAGAGGGATAATAAATAGGTCATGTTGTAATGGCAGAGGAGACCCGATGGGCTGAATGGCCTAATGCTGCTCCTATGTCTGATGGTTTTATGGCAGCTTCTCATCACTCACTCCCGAATGGCATTGTAACATTTTAACAAGTTCTCCTCTCTTTCATGCAGATCGATATGATAAACGTTACACACTTTACCGCTCAGCTGCGAATCACAGTGAATTCCACCTCATCTGTTACAGTGGTATTAATTACTACAATGCTGCCTGGACTTGGCTGTCACATCTTCATCAAAGTCCGAGGAAAACAATTGCAACAGCATTGAAATCTCAGCCTGTGAATGTCAGTGAAAGCCACTTTGTGAATCGATTGATGCTCACAGAGACACCTTTTAACGGCTGGAATTTCAGTATGAGGGTTTTTCCTGTGGTGTTTGAAGATGCAGGAAAATACAACTGTAATCTGGAAGCAAATGTATTTATGACAATGAGACTAATCACAGTTAAAGGTAGGAGACAGAATGTGTGACAACAGATTTCCCAAAACCACAGCATTTGGCTTTTGTGCAGAATGCATTCCTGTTTTTCAGGAGACCAATAATGTTTTTCTTGTTTCCACAGTCACAGCTGAACCGTCTGATACAGTGACTGAGGGAGACACCGTTACCCTGAGCTGCTCTGTGTCTGACGTCACTGCATCAACCAGACTGGTTTGGATCAACGGAGATGGTGAAACTGTTGGAGAAAAGACACTAAATAGGGAAGTGAAATCACTGAGTCTGATCGTACATAAAGCTGAGAGAGACAGAGGGAAATGGATGTGTGGTGTGTTTGATCAAAACAGGCTCCAGGTTATTGTCCCATCTTACAGGAGCTCAGTGGTGAGTTACTGCGGTTATCACATTTTGTGTCATTAATTGTTACGTTTGCCACCAATGAACCCTCTTTATATTCTCTGTGGGAGACTCTCTAATAGGGCTGGTTAATCTTGATGCTTTTGTGATCCACATATTCATCAGAAGGCGTAAAACTTGTTGCTTACGATCATTTTATTAAACATTGCAGGGACAAAGGAAAAAAGAGAGGGAATAAGGGTGCTCTGGTCATCTTGTACCAGACAATTGAAGTTGGAATTTAACCAAAAAATTAAAAATTATCGAATTAATTATCTAGATGTGAGGAATATAATACATGCCTCTGAAACTAAGAATATTCCAAAAAAATACAGAAGTAACTTTAACCACCAAAAATCTCAGTGTGCAATCACATTTATATAGGTGATTATATAAAAATACGGTGAAACTCTTGGAGTCAAAACACTGACTGGGGAAGAGAAATCACTGAGTCTAATCACACAGAAAGCTGACAGAGGCAAAGGGAAATGGACATGTGGTGTTTTTGATCAGAAAACTCTCCAGCTTTCAGTACCATATAACCTGGAAGTCAGAGGTAAGAATCTCGTGTTTTTCCCAGTGTACTGAGTTTCATGATGAGGGTTGGTTCTGTCTGCAAGCAGCATCCTTTTACTTCCACACTGTGTGGGAGAATCCCACAGAGGTAAAGCTTAGAATTACAGTACTGTACAAATGTCTCAGGCACATACAGCTTGGATGCCCCAGACCTTTGCACAGTACTGTATTTGTCAATGTGAGAGGAGAGTGAGTTTGTAAACCTGGTGGGGAGCAAAGGATTTTGGGAATGGAGTTGGTTGGGCGCCGCAGCAGAGGGGTGGGACATGTGACAGAAGGGTGCTTAGGTGTGGGACATGTGACAAAGGGCTGCTGAGGGGTGGGATATGTGACAGAGGGGTGCTGAGGTGTGGGACATGTGACAAAGGGCTGCTGAGGGGTGGGATATGTGACAGAGGGGTGCTGAGGGGGGGACATGTGACAGCGGGGTGCTGGGGGGGGACATGTGACAGGGGTGCTGAGGTGTGGGACGTGACAGAGGGGTGCTGAGGTGTGGGACATGTGTCAAAGGGGTGCTGAGGTGGTGGAATGCACGGGTGCGAAGTTGGGGAATGTGCAGGTGCAGATACAACAAGCCATGAGACACCAGGCAAGGACATTTGCTTCCAAACAGTTGTTTTCTTGATCATTATGGAATGTTTCTCTGTTGCTTCACGCTCCCTCCCCTCTCCCTGCCCCTTTTCCCAACCATGATTTCCCTCTCCCTGCCCCTTCCCACTCTCAGTCCACAATAGAAAACTGTATCAGAATCTGATTAATCTTTACTCACATTTGTCATGAAATATGTATTTTTTTCCAGCAGTATAGTATAATACATAAAATTACTGCAGTACTATTCCTAAGTCTTAGACACATCAACTGTACATATGTACTGAAGACTTTTGAACAGTACTCTAGTTTGTATTGAAACCAGGTTTGTGTATGTGTGACACAACCTATCTTCTAAACTCTAGTGAATACATGTCCAACCTACCTAGTCTTTCCTCATTGATGCAAACTAGGTCTCCAGATATCAGCCTAGCAAAATTAAATGAGATCAATACTCCTCAAAATACTCCAGATATAGTGTCATAAATACTTCTATTTATTTATTTACTGAGGTACAGCACAGATTCAATCCTTCCGGCTGTTTAAGCTATGCTGGCTAGCAATCCCCTGACTTCATCCTATACTAATCACGGGATAATTTACAATGACCAATTAGCCTACCAACCGATAGGTCTTTGGACTGTGGGAGGGAAACCCACGTGATCACAGGGGGAGGGTACAAGCTCCTAAGAGGCAGCAGTGGGAATGCAACTTGGGTCGCCTGTACTGTAAAGCATTGTGCTAACCACTATGCTACCATGCCTCTACTCAATATCATTGAAGTATGTAAGTATCATTAAAGTGTGAGATCCTACTTTTGTGTACAACTCTCTTTGCAGTAAATGGAATATGTTAACTTCCCCATTTATATACTCTGGCAGTATTTCATGTCCCAGGATCCCCAGATTCCTCTGGATCTCAAAGCTCTACTACCTCTCAGCATTCAGATGATAAGCTTCTTTTTCCCTTTCATTTATTCAGCCAGATTACTCCACCAACATCTGTATCATAAGAATGACAAGGGTGCATGGGAGCAGATCCACCAGCATGTTTCCCCTCTAAGTTGCATGATTTTGAAATGTATCTTTCAAAGCTTATTAATTACAACAGTGGTCCCCAACCACCGGGCCGCGGACTGGTAGCAGGTCGCAAAGCATGTGCTATCGGGCCACAAAGAAACAATATGATTTGGCGATATGAAACGATATGAGTCAGCTGCACCTTTCCTCATTCCCTGTCACACACTGTTGAACTTGAACACAACACCACTCCCCGTCGGCCGGTCCGCAAGGATATTGTCAATATTAAACCGGTCCGCAGTGCAAAAAAGGTTGGGGACCCCTGAATTACAAGATCCAAATCCTGGACCTCCCCACCCAACAGCAACACGAGAGGACTTCACAAGAAAGTCAGTGTGAGTACTCCCACCACTTTGTCAAGGACAATAAGCGAGCAACAATGAATGTTGCCCTTGAAACGACACCACATTCTGCAAAATAATTCCTTTGAAAATAGATCTGTGCACATTTAGGCTGTGATCAAGTGATGGAATATGAGTGAAGTCGGTAACTTTTTTCCAACAAGCACAAACATAATGGCTCAATGCCCTCTTGTCTAGTAAATTTTATATCAGCCCATGAAATATGTAATATTACAGAAAAGCACTATCTTCCTTACCTTGTTTAGTTTTCCTCTGAAATAGTAATTATTTCAGTGTCAGTCTAGAACAGGGGTTCCCAACTTTTTTTTATGACATTGACCCCTGTCATTAATGGAGGGGTCCATAGACCCCATGTTGGGAGCTCCTGGTCTAGACAATGAGCAATATACACTCAGTGTCCTTTTATTAAATACACCTGCTCCTTAATGCAAATATCTAATTCGCCAATCCTGCAGCAAGAATTCTATGTATTTAAGCATTGATAAGGCCAAGTGTTTATTTGTTGATTGGATCAAACACCTGAACGGGGAAGAAATGTAAACTAAGTGGCTCTGATCATGGAATAATTGTTGGTGCCAGACGGAGTAGTTTTTGTATCTCAAAAACAGCTGATCTGTGATATTCACACACAACAACCTCTAGATTTTACAGAGAATTGTTTGAGAGAGGAAAAAATCCAGTGAAAAGCCTCTGACTATCCACACGATCAATGCCTCTCATCATCTTATACACCTCTATCAGGTCACCTCTCATCCTCCATCGCTCCAAGGAGAAGAGGCCAGAAAATTCCAATAATTCAAATCCCATGTGTTCTGCAAAAACATATCGAATTGACTCCAAATACGTTACCAGGGTTCTTCATCTGTGCAGTTCTGCATGTCCTATGTGATCAATTCATCACTACCCTATCTTCTAAACTCTGGTGGATATATGTCTAAACTACCCAGACTTTCCTCATTGATGCAAACTAGGTATCCAGATATCAGCCCCGTCAAAGTTACTGAGATCAATACTCCTCACAATACTCCAGATACAGGGTCATAAATATTTTTATTTATTGAGATCCAGTGCACATTAGACCCTTCCAGCATTTTGAGCACAAAGGTATGCAGGATTTTAGACAGTTTGGCTCCTGAAACCACCAAAGGTGTCTGAGGGGAGTTTTAGACACGTCAAAGTTCCTGAGGAGATAAGGTGTAGGAGGGAAAGGGGAGGAGGGAGGGATGCAAAATCCCTAAGGTTCTAGGGTGAACTGATAGAAATGTATAACAATTCTGAGAATCAGAGGCAGTCGTAGCTTTTTTCACAGGATAGATATTACGAATACTGATGGTGTGGTAGATGGTGCAACAGTATTACCACTCAGGGCCACAGAGTTGGAGTTCAATTCCAGCAAGAAGGAGTACATACGAGCTCCCCGTGACCACATGGGTTTCCTGAGTGCTGTATTTTCATCCACTGTCCAAAGACATATTGGTTAGTAGGTTTATTGGTCATAGTAAATAGTAAATTGCCCTTAGATTGGGCTTGAGTTAAATAGGTGGGGTACTGTGCATCGAGACTACAGTTAAATAGGTGGAGTGGCGTGCATCAAGGCTAGGGTTAAATGGGTGGGGTACTGTGCATCGAGGAGAGGGTTAAATGGGTGAGGTACTGTGCATCGAGACTAGGGTTAAATGGGTGGGGTGGTGTGCATCCAGACTAGGTTTAAATGGGTGCAGTGCTATGCATCGAGACTAGGGTTAAATTTGTGGGGTGCTGTGCAGTGAGGCTGAGTTAAATGGGTGGGGTGCTGGTTGGCTGGAGCTGGTTAAAATAAAGTTCAAAGTGAGTTGGGTGGAAAGTTCATGGACACGGAGGAATGCTCCTGGAATCCACTGATGGAGATTTAGTAGAGCAGAAACTGTCACATTGTTGAAGAGGCAACCCGACAGACACGTGAAAGGCAGGGTTCAGAGGGTTTTAGATCATGTGCAGAAAATCAGAATTTTCCTGATCAGATCTATAACTCAGCATGGTTTGCTTTCCCGTGTCTGAGCAAAGGAGTCTGTGTATAAAACCATGAGACATAGGAGCAGAAATGGGCCACTTGGCTATTTGAGTCTGCACTGCCATTCGACATTGGCTGATTTATGATCCCTTTCAATCCCCTTACCTTGCTTCCTGCCCATAATGTTTGACGCCTCCATAGACACCTGTGGCAATGAAATCCTCAGATTCACCATCATCTGGCAAAATAAATTTCTCTTCAAATTGCTCTGAAGAAGTGCCCTTCTATTCTGAGGCTCAGCTTTCTGGCTCTAGTCTCTCCCAATGTTGGTAATATCCACTTCATGTTTACTCTGTCTTAGCATTTCAATATTCAGTGGATCTGAGTTCCCCTCTCATTCTTTGAAACTCCAGCAAGAATAGGCACAGAGATGTCACCTATTCTTCATACTTTAAGAGTTTCATTCTGGGATCATTCTTGTCAGCTTCCCCTGGACCCTCTCAATGCCAACACATCCTCTCTGAGATAATGGGCCCAAAGCTGTTCACAATAGTTTTCACACACCTGACTTGCGGAATGAAGTCAGTAAATCTGGATTGTGAAAATACCGGTAAAACAATTGCATTACTTCTTGAAGCATTGTGCTATTTAAAACAGTCCAAATGTTTATGTTGATATTTGCATTGAAACTTCAAGAGTAGAATACACTTTGAAAATGATCAATATTATTATAAGCACGAGTCTGTTTCTTCCAGTCATCTTGATTTTGTCACATTTGCTGTGTCCATGAACATCAGATAAAAATCGTAAAACACAAAATTATAAATAATTAAAAATAATTCTCGATGGAGGTGTCCGACCATGAATATTGTCATTATTTTATTGCAGATTGTTTTCACAGTCACGTCTTCAACTGAATGTCTGGCAGAAATCCTTGGGCATTAAATGTGATGTAGAATGTCAACTTTGTCCTTTACAGTGAGATCACTTCCGGACAGTTGGATCACCACAATTGCTGGATACCTGTTTGTTAAACTGGCTGTTGGTCTTGGACTCGTCTACAGTTTGACGAGGAAAAACAGAGTAAGATTTTTCTCTTTATTTTGCTGTGAATACCTGCAAGAAAATGAATCTTGGGTAGTATATGATGACATACCGTATACATACATGGCTAATAAATTTACTTTGAACTTTAAACTTTACTGTTTCATTGGCCCATCTGGCCAGTTGCACCCTTCAAAACAATCACGACTGACCATCTTGCATCATTCTTGCAGGAGGTGAACAAGCCAGTCCTCATTAGGTGATTGGTTGTGGAAAGGATCAGTTAATTTAAATTTTTTAACAATGACATCAGAGGATCTGATCCGGTACCAACATGTAAGTGCCATTATGATGAAAACATGACAGTGCCTTTCTTTTCCTGAATGTTTGTGTCAATTCAGCATGTCATCTAATACTTTGAAAGACCTCAATACTTGTATGGTGAAAGTATCCTGACAGTTTGCATCACAGCCTGGTATGGAAATATGAATGCCCAGAAATGGAAAAGTCTCAAAAACACTGTTAGATACAGCTCAGTCCATCTCAGGCAACGCCGTCATCATCAACGAATGCATTTGTTAACAGCATGGGTGGAGCATTGGCTGATCGGAAGAAAGCAGAGAGTGGGAATAAAGGGATCCTATTCTGGCTGGTTGCTGGTTACCAGTGAGTTCCACAGCGGTCAGTGTTGGGACCGCCTCTTTTTATGCTGTATGTCAATGATTTGGACTATGGGATTAATGGATTTGTGGCTAAATTTGCCGATGATACAAAGCTAGCTGGAGGAGAGGGTAGTGTTGAGGAAACAGAGAGCCTGCAGAGAGACTTAGATAGTTTAGGGGAATGGACAAAGAAGTGACAAATGAAATACAATGTTAAAAATGTATGGTCATGCATTTTGATGGAAGAAATAAACAGGCACACTATTATTCAGATGAAAGGAGAATTCAAAACGCAGAGATGCAAAGGGACTTGGGAGTCCTTGTGCAGGATACCCTAAAGGTTAACCTCCAGGCTGAGCTGGTTGTGAAGAAGGCAAATGCAATGTTAGTGTTCAGTTCTAGAGGTATAGAATATAAGAGCAGGGATGTGATGATGTGGTTCTATAAGGCACTCAAGAGTCACATTTTGGAGTATTGCGCGCAGTTTTGGGCTCCTTATTTTAGAAAGAATATACTGACATTGGAGATGGTTCAGAGAAGATTCAAGAGAATGATTCCAGGAATGGAAGGGTTACTGTATGAGGAACGTCTGGCAGATCTTGGGCAGTATTCCCTGGAGTTCAGGAGAATAAGGGGCATCTCATAGAAACATTCCGAATGTTAAGAGGCCTGATCAGATGAGATGTGGCAAAGTTATTTCCCATGTTAGGGAGTCGAGGACAAGAGGGTGTGACTTCAGGGTTGGATGGCGTCCATTTAGAACAGAGATGCGGAGAAATTACTTTAGTCAGTGGGTGTTAACCTGTGGAATTTGTTGCCACGAGCGGCTGTGGAGGCCAAGTCATTGGGTGTATTTAAGGCAGAGATAGATAAGTTCTTGGTTAGCCAGGGCATCAAAGTGGGGGAGAAGGTAGGGGAGTTGGGATGACTGGAAGAATTGGATCAGCCATGATTGAATGGTGGAGCACATTGGATGGGCCGAATAGCCCACTTCTGCTCCTATATCTTATAATCTTATGGTCTTATGGAGTACTGGCACAAGATAGCAGCAACCATCATCAAGGACACAAACCATCCCGGCTTCACCTTCTCTTCACCCCCATTCAGTGCCCCAAACTGTCTTTCCAGGTGAGACAACACTTCATCTGCAAGTCAGTCCAGTCAGCTACTGATTCCAATGCTTCCGGTATGGCCTCCTCTACATCAGTGAGACCCAAACCAAATGGATCAATGCTTTATTGAGCACCTTTGCTCCATTTGCAGCACCCAGGAGTTCCTGATGGCAAGACTCTTCTAATTTCTCTCCCCATTCCCATTCTGACGTGTCAGTCCATGGTCTTTGCTACTCCCAGAAGGGGGCCACTCTCTGTGTAGAGAAGTAACATCTCATGTTCTGTCTGGGGAGCCTCCAAACTGACAGCATGAGCATTGATATATGTAATTTCTGTTCTTTTCTCCCATCCCTCTGCTCTCTTTTTACATTCCCCATTCTGGCTCTCCTCTTACCCCTTCTCTTCTCCTCCCCTGCCAATCATTTCCCTTTGGTACTGCCAGATGCAGCAGTCAGACCAGATGGATTCTGGATTCACAATTCACAGAATGGACCAAACTGCTGACTCGGGGAAGGCAAAAGGAGGAGGCGTGTGTTTTATGGCTAATTCCCGCTGCTGCTCTGATGTGATGTTTCTGTCAAACTCCTGTCTCCCCCCCCCCCCCACCCCCGGACTTGGAACACCTAGCAGTCAAATGCTTTCCATTCTATTTACCTCTGGAGCTCTCCTGTGTAATCCTGACCAAAGTGTATTTACCACCAGCAGCCACCTATAATCAAGTGCCTGAGACACTGCATGATGTCATCTACAAACAAGAAATAGCCCAACCTGACTTCACCTAGGCTTGTTTGAAGAAAGCTCTGCCCAATTCCCAGCAGTGTATGCCTATAGCTTCAGAGGTCCAAACGCACTAAACCACTAAGATAAGGAAAAACTACTGTTCCTCAAAAAGACAAAATCCTGTCAAGATACCACCAGCGTATTATGATTCCTCGTTCGACGTCTTCCAGACAGTCCATGAAACTATTTATTTCACCTCTCTTGCATTTGCTTTTAATCTTAAATGTGTTACTAAGAATGTTAGAGCCTGTGATTTACAGTTTTGAGATCAATTGAGTGGTCTTGCACTTTGCTCTTGGAGAAGATGACAGGAAACGAGCATGAGCTTCTTGGTGAATAAACTGATAGACGGGGTACAAGCCCATGGTCAATTAAATTCCTCTGATTAAAACATTCACTTCTCGCTGAATAAAATGTTGTGGAAGATTGAAACGTCTAGGGGAATGCAGAAGGCAGGCGATGATTCTGTACCGACTGTCTATATTTCGAATCGCCAATGGGATGAAACTCCCTGATGCCAGAGAAGGGGTCTGTGGATTCCATCGCTTGCTGTGTCAGAGAGTAGGCCTCTGTGTCTTGTTGTGTTTTGTAACATTTTTTGTGTGGAGGCTGGCGTTTTGGGGGGGTTGATGATCATGTTGTGTTTGCTTTTTTGTGCAGAGGAGTGGGTTTGATGATATTCTTGAGAAGAACTTTTTTGGCTTTCTTTGTTTCGTGGCTATCTGGAGAAGATGATTCTCAGAGATATCTGCACTAAGACCTCAATTGTAAATGAATCTTTGAAAGTGTCCCCTGCCCAGACCACCTTTTGGAAAAATCAGATCACTTGGCTGCCCTTTTGTTACCTGCATACAGATTGAGTCTAAACAGTGAAGCTGCAGAGACATGGACAACAAAGAGTTGGTCATGGAAGGCAGAAGAGCAATTACAGGATTGGTTTGATTAGGTGGAGTGGGTTTTGTTCAAGCACTCATCAAGAGATCTGAATGAACACACCATGGGTGTAATAGCTGCAGATGAGTGAGTTTCCACTAAGTTATTCAGAGTCTTCCAAATGCAGAAGCACTGGATTCACCATCTGCTGAGGGCCAGATCAGAGGCACACAAGTCTGGGGACCAAGAAAGCTACAAGAGGTGCAGGGATGATTTCTAGAAGTCCATCTCATGGATAAAGTTGAAATTCCAGACCAAACTTAAATCAACAAGGAATGGTCGACAGATAGAGCAGGGCTTGAATACTATCCCCTCTTCTAAAGTTAAAGCAGGCAATATGGGATTCAAGGGGGGTTTGTTTCCAGATGAGCTCAATCCCGTCTATGCTTTCTTTAATTGTTAGGACATCTTGAACTTCAACATACTCTGATGATCTAGTGATCTCCGTCTCTGAAATTGAAGTACAGGCATCCTTCAGGAGGATGAATCCACAAAAGCATCCGAATCTGATGAGGTATCTGGCCACAAATAAAATTCCTGTGCTGATCGGCTGTCTGGTGGATTCACCGAGATCTTTAATCTCTGGCTTCAGCAGTGTGTGGTTCCCACCTGCTTTAAGCAAGCATCAATTATACCGGTGCGAAGAAGAGTGTGGTGATCTGCCTCGATGAGTGTTGCCCAATTGCACTTACATCCAGACTGGTGAAGAGCTTTGAGAGGTTGGTGATGAAACAAAATCAACTCCTGCCTGACAGGCAACTTGCATCCACTCCATTTTGCTGACCAGAGCAAGAAGTCCACAGTTGATGCCATCTCCTTGGCTCTTCACTCAATCCTAGAACAGCTGGACAGCAAAGATGCATACATCACGATTCTCTTTATTGACTATAGTGCAGCATTTGAAAAACCATCATCCCCTCAAAGCTAATCAATAAGCTCCAAGACCTTGGCATCAATACCTCCTTCTGCAATTAGATTCTGGATTTTCAAACATGTCGAACTCAATCAGTTCAGATTGGCAACAACATCACCATGATCTCCATCAGCACAGCTGCACCACAAGGATGTGTGCTTAGCCCCCTGCTCTACTCGCTTTACAATTTGGATGTGTGGCTAAGCACAGCTCCAATACCATATTCAAGTTTGCTGATGTCACCGCTGTCGTGGGCTGAATCAGCATATAGGAGGGGGATTGAAAATCTTCCTGTGTGGTGTCACAACAACACCCCCTAACTTAATGTCCGCAATACCAAGTTACTGATGATAGACTTCAGGAGAGGGAAACCAGTGCTCCGTGAGACAGTACTCTTCCGAGGGTCAGCAGCTTTGAATTCCTGTGTTACTATTTCAGACACCCAGCACGTGAGTGCAATTGTGAAGAAGGTACGGCAGCGTCTCTACTTCTTGAGCAGTTTGCGACATTCAGCGTGACATCTAAAACTTTCTCGCACATCTATAGATGTGTATTTGAGGGTATATTTACTGGCTGCATCACAGCCTGGTATGGAAACACCAGTGCTTTTGAACAGAAAATCCTCCAAAGGGTAGTTGGTTCGGCCCAGTATGTCACGGTAAAGTGCTGCCAGACATTGAGTACGTCTACATGATATGCTGAAGTAAGAACTCAGCATCTGTCATCGGGGATCCCACCACCCATGTCAAGCTCTTGTCTCGCTACCGCCATCAGGTAGAAGGTACAAATATGTCAGGATTCACCACCATCTTCTGGAGCATTTACTACCCCTCAACCATCAGGGTGTATTGGGGGGGGGGGGCGGTTTTGTGCTTTTATGTTTTCCTTTGAACAGGTTCCATGATTTTCTTTGTTTTGTGGATGTCTGCGGGAAGACAAATCTGAGGGTTGTACATTGCATGCATACTTTAATACTAAATGTACTTTGAATCTTTAAATCCTTGAAACTTTGAACGCTGAACATTTTCCAATATAGCATATCTGCTTCGTTGAAGTGAGTAATGTGAACATGGTCAGGTCCTATCAGGGGACAGATGTGTGATGAATCTCAGAGTACAATTTACTGAAGATATGAATGTACAGTCTATCAGTTAAAGAATAAAAAATCTATTCCAGCAGATCACGCCTCAGGGATGTAACAGAAGAGGACGAGCCAGAGGCCACAGAAGGAGAGCAATGTCGCATCAGAGTTAGACTCATCAGTAAATGGTGGTAAGTGTAATCAAAGAAGATCTTCATACTACTTTCTCTCAGGAAGTAGAGTTGGTTTGCCGTTTTAAATGGGTCCATTATTTACAGTCTTTAATAGTTGGCAATATCGGATTAATGTTGAGCCAGTGATGTTTGGATCATGTGGAAATCTGTTCCCTACTCTGTAAATTCACACTTCCCTTTAACTTAATTATAGCAATCATTTCCAGTGCATATTTCATGTTTTTTTTGTCTGATTCATCACAGAGACAATTCAGATAAAGTGAGAGGAAGAGCAACAGATGATTCAGGCCTCGAAATCTGATACTGATCTGTGATACTTGAATGAACATTGAGGCCCCCGGGTGTCTATTCGGCCCATCATGTCCATTCCCCAGAGAGATCTGCCGATTCCAGAATCCAGATTGATACAGCCTGGAAACTTTGGAACTTGACTTCTGATTTTACTCTCAATTTATTGCATGCAGCAAGAAAACTTTATTCCCCAAAGAAAATATTGCAAGAATTTTTCGCCTCAGTACTGGTAACTGTGCATGGCAAGAATATTCTTTCCAGGTAACTGTATAAATTTCCAAACTCCAGGAGGTATCTTTGTAAGCATCTCAAACACAGTCAGACTACAGAGCACAGCATCATTTTGGACAATATGTGTTTCACTTCCTTCACAGTGAGAACACTATAAAGAGATGAAAGTTGCACACAAATCTCTGGATAACGTTTCATCAACTACTGCACAGCTGCAGCAGAGCATTCTTGCTTGAACATTTAATTCCACTTGTAATCAATGCCAACAATATACTGTTTGCCATGCTAATAGCTCACTGCTCCTGAATACTTGCTTTCTGCAACTGATGTACAAAGACACCAAGATCTAGTTGCAACTTCCATTTACCCATTTTATTATCATTCACATTATATTTCTTTCCGCTTTTATGGCCATAACTCAATGTAGCATCGTAGCATAGCGGTACTACTACTACGACTATGTCGACTCAGGCCTGGGGGGCCAGCGTCGGGCACAATGACGGATCTTCACTTCTCCCTCTCCCTCATCAGTGTGTTCAGTTCATCTACATTAGCCACACTGTTGTCTTAGGAGCGTGTTGACCATAGTCTTGGGACGGTGCCCAGAGTTCATCCTCCCGTGCTTGGGCTCCCATATGATAACTAGGCTGGCAGGTAGCTCAGGGTGGCGTAGACAGTGCCCCGCTAGTTGAAGTCTTCTCGCCTCGATTTTAGTGGTGAGCATCGGTAGGTTGTTATTGAACTCAACGTTCGTCATGTGTTGTTGCCAACTCACATCAAGAGCCATCCGAAGCATTCATTTATAGCAACCATCTAGAGATTTTTGCATCGTCTTGGTGAGTGTCCACACCTCGCATCCGTACGTGAGAATGGATTCTATGACTGCTATGAAAATCCTCTTTTTAAGCCCTCTGGTCAGGTTCGACTTCTAGATTTCCTTCATATCATTCATAGCCCTCCACGCCAGTGCCTTCTGTCCCTTTATGTCCTTCTCCGAACTCATCATTCTTGACCGAAGGTACTTGTAGTCAAAGACTTTCTTAATGATATCATTCTCTACGGTCTTGAGAATACCTTCGTCGCAATTAAACGTCATGTACTCTGTCTTTTTAATGTTTAGATGAAGTCCAACTTTATTGCAATTTCCACTTTTGTCAGTAGCTGCTGTGCTTCCTCCATCTGGTCAGAGAGCAGGACTATGTCATCTGCAAAATCGAGATCTGTGAGTGTAACTGGTCTGACCCTTTTGGTTCGCCCTGGTTTTATGTGTCGTGTGACGCCAAGCAGAGCTACCGGACGGAGCATGCTCATGTGAGAGATAACGAAAGACAATGGAGAAACATTCAAAATGCTAATAAGAGTGAAGAGAGAGATTAACGAGAAAGAAACACAATTCAGATATTGACAGACCGTTTGCTTTGAACCTGAACTGTTTGAAGTTTGATGGACAGGTGATACCCCAGCAGGGGGATAAAAAGAGCATGTTTGCTAAGGCACGACTCGCCACGAGACCCTGGAAAGAGCAGTGTGCCCCCACAAGTTGGTGGAAGTTTGGAGGACTGGTTCGCAGGAATCGGTCAGAGGCTCACAGGGTGTAAAGGTACGATCGGTGGGAACCTGGGGTGTGTGTGTGTCTGCCCTTGCCTGGGTGCTGGGTTCACCGCGGAAGAACGATCGTATCCGGAACGGCGAGTCACAGTCGGTGACCACAGCGGGATCAGAAGACATGAAAAGGTCTGCCCGAAACCAACTGCATCTCTCACTCTCTCTTGCTGTCTCTCCAACGGTACAACAAAAAGCGATTACTTCGAACTGCACTAAACTGAACTGAACTCTGCTTCACTTAAGACTGATCATTTTACCCCTAGACTGCGATAGAGCTTGGTTGATTCCCAATACCCTAGTTCTGTGTATACATGTGTATTACCATTGCTATCCTGTTACATTTATATCCTTGTGATTAGTGTACTGTATTACTTATTTCTTTAATAAAACTTTATTAGGTCCTAGTAATCACAGACTCCAACAAGCGTTCCATTTCTGCTGGTTTGGCAACCCAGTTACGGGGTATGTAACATAAGGTAAAACCAAGCTTGGTAAGTGTAACATAATTATAGTGCCAGTAAACCAGATTCAATACTGCTACTGTCTGTAAGGAGTACGTACATTCTCCCCGTGATTGTGCGGGTTTCCTCTGTTTGCTCTGGTTTCCTCCCATAATCCAATGACGTAGGGGCTAATATGTTAACTGGTCACATGATATAATTTGGGAGTACATGCTTATTGGTCTAACTGTTGCTTTTACTGTGTCCTACATCTAATTAAAAAAAAATAGATCATATGTGTTTCTTCAACATAGACAATGTCTCTAATGTAACAATTAGTGGCAGTATCTGTCATGAATAGCTCTAATCTGAAAGATTTGGGAAGGTTTATGAAATAGTAAGACTGTAGTTTGTGAATTAGACTCATAGGATTGTACAACACAGAAGCTCTCGTGTCCATTCTCACCACCCAGAATCCATTTCTCATCAGAGGGCAAGTGCAGGTACAACGCATCTATCACAACAGGAAATGATAAGCCTCTGAACACAGACTCAATTCTCCGTCGCCTCAGTAATATGTCATTCTGAATCTGGAAACAGCTTACATTGTATTTGCCTGCAATAAAAATAAAACTTACAACAATCTGTTGTCATAAAAAGTTCCTGCTTTGAATTTTATTTCATGTATGAAACATTGATGACAAAATGTAGTGGTATGTACATAGGTAGGATGTGAGTGTCACACAGTTTGCAAGATTGTGGCCTCCTGTAGATCGGTGAGACCTGACGAAGATTGAGAGACCACCTCAGGGTAGTAAACTACTCTTCCTCTGTAACCTATACAGGGTCAAGAAAGTTGATGCCACTTTGCCTCATTTTTGTAGATACTCCCAAGATGCAAAGAATTCCTTCAAGATCACCCCCATCTGTTTTGGCTGCACACATGGATTACTAACCTGGATTTCAAGAGGACCAATTTAATCCCTTGGAAACATCTTGCTCTTAATGTATCTGTAGAATCCCTCTGAATTCTCTTTCACCTTGTCTACTAGAGGAACTTTATGCTTTCTTTAAGCTTTCCTGGTTTCTTTCTTAACTTTCGCATTCCTAGTACTGCATAAGCTCCTCATTTGTTGCTGCATTGCCTGCACCTACTATACACCTTCTTTCTCTCTTTTAACCAGGGCCTCAATACCTCTTGAAATCCAAGGTTCCCTACATTAGTTATCTTTACCTTTTACAAAGCATATACAAGCTTTATAACCTCAAAATTTTGTTTTTGAAAGCCTCCCTCTTCCAAGTATGCCTTTGCCAGAAAACAGTCTGTCCCAATCCATATTTACCAGATTATGTCTGACACCATCAAAATTGGCCTTTCTACAATTTACAACCTCAACCCATGGACGAGGCCTATCTTTAAGCAGATTTACTTTGAAACTAATGGTATTTTGGTCACTGGAATCAAAGTGTTGCCCGACACGAATATCTGTCACCTGCTCTCCCTCATAGCGGATCCAGTATCTCACACACACTCATTGGGACTTTTATCCTCTGATGAAGGCAACTTGTCTGAACACATTTGATAAACTCTATCCCATCTAGCCCTTTGGCAGTATAGGATACCCAGTCAATAAGTGGAAAGTTAAAATCACCTGCTAAAACAACCTTATGTTTCTTACAATCGCCTGTGATCTCTTTAGAAATTTGTTCTAGATCCCCAGGACTCCTGAGTGGTGTGAAATATTGCCCAATTAATGTGGTAGTACCTTTTTAAATTCTCAGTTCCACCCATAATGCCTCACTAGTCAGGTTCTCCAGTCTGTCCTGATGAAGCACTGCTGTGACATTCTCACTGACTTGAAACGATACCCTTCTTCCTTTAATCCCTCCAGCTCTGTCATGTCTAAACATACGGAACTCTGGAATATCGAGCTGCCAGTCCTGCCCCTCCGGCAATCAAGTCTCACCTAATGGTGACAATGTCATAATTCCAGGTGTTGATCCATGCCATGAGCTCCTCTACCTTTCCTATGATACTTGTTGCATTGAAATGTATGCAGCTCAAGACACTGGTGATTTAAATATTCTAACATGTCAGAGTATTTTAGACCTCATTATTTGGTTTCATTTTGATCATTTGGGGAGTAGAATGTTCTGAAGCCTATTTAGAAACATAGAAAACCTACAGCACAATACAGACCCTTCGGCCCACAAAGCTGTGCCGAGCATGTCCTTAAGGAAGAAATCACCTTGGGTTGCCCATAGCCCTCTATTTTTCTAACCTTCATGTACCTATCCAGGACTCTCTTAAAAGACCTTATCGTATCCGCCTCCACTACGGTCACCAGCAGTCCATTCCACGTGCTCACCACTCTCCGTGTTAAAAACACACCCCTAATATCTCCTCTGTACCTACTTCCAAACACCTTAAAAATGTGCCCTCTTCTGAGCCATTTCAACCCTGGGAAAAAAGCCTCTGACTATCCACACAATCAATACCTCTCGTCATCTTGTACGCCTCTCTCAGGTCACCTCTCATCCTCTGTCGCTCCAAGGAGAAAAGGCCAAGTTCACTCAACCTACTCTCATATGGCATGCTTCCCAATCAAGGCAACATTCTTGTAAACCTCCTCTGCACCCTTTATATTGTAAGGGGTTTCTTCTTTCACATTACTGTGTATGGTAATTAAAATGGCTGCTTCGTTATGTTAAAATTAAAATGGCTTCTTTATTATGTTAAATGCTGAAAAAGTCTCCAGCTAGCACTTTGCTTGGGTCATAACAGATATCAGAGTACTATGAACCAATGAGTGTCCATGTTATTCTTTCGTGGGGTGATATGCTGTCTCATTTGGCTGGGAACCAGGGGCTTTTGGCAGGGAGTTGGAGGAGAGACCATGAGGATGACAGACGTGCGGGAAATCTCAGGTTTATCACTCCGGGTGGTCCCGAGCTGCGAGTCGAAGGGGTCAGAGTGGTCCCGAAGAGGTCCCTGAGCTCCAATGTGTGGACGAAGAAATTGAGCTTTGATAAGTCTGGCGCCTTTTCATTTCCTTTTTTGTATTGAACTTCTATTAATCTCATAGATTTAGTAATATCTATAAAGTGTAATTGGTAAAACGTACATTGTGTGCTGGCTGATGATTGATGTTTGAAGCTGAATCAGGTGGCAGTTGTACAGCAATCGACATCACCGGAGACAAGGTGGGTGGCGGACGGGGTTTCTCCTAGATAGATACAAGCCAATATAGCTGAGCGTTACATTACTGGGGGCTCATCCGGGATTGGATTTTCGGTAAAGCTGTATAGGTTGCCACATTAAGTAGTGCGAAGATGGATCGCGATAAGATTGTAAGCTGGTGTGAGTTAGAAGATGTACCGGTGAACCATGTGTGCGTGTTAAGTGAGGTGGATTTCCACATTTCGGGAGATGTATTAGTGCGAGGGTTGAGTTTGATCAAAGCTATAGGGCAGGTAGAACTGGTAGCTAGAAGGTGTGGTAAAGAAGTGAAACCTAGCTGGGTTTTGGTTCGGACGAGTGCTGACATCATGACATTGGAACTGCCAGCGACAGTCAGTGTCCAGGGGGAGGTGGGGCCATGGGGTCTCCACACCCTCCCGGAGGACGAAAGTGACTAGATGCTGGAGGAGGAGCTAGATGAGACGCCAGGGGAGGTGCCAGTAGCCAAGGGTGGAGGTGTGGAGTGGGAAGGCTTGGCCAGGCCCCATCCCCTAGCTGGGCGTGAGACCTCCGAGTCAGCAGCCACCATTACCACCCTGGTGAGAAGGGTAGAGGGACCCCGTCCGAAACTGAGAATTTTCTCAGGAGCCACGGCCACCCCGGAAGAGGAGGATGACTACGAGGTATGGATGGAGGATACATCTCATTTGTTAGAGGCGTGGCCAGGTTTGGATGAGGGAAAGAGACAGCGATTGGTGGAAAGTTTGAGGGGAGGGGCGGCCGGTGTAGTCCGGGAGTTGAGGGCGGATCGGCCTTCGGCTTCCCTGGTGGAGTATCTGGACGCCTTGGAGGGAGCCTTTGGAATGTCAGGAGATCCCTGGGAACTTTTAGCGGTGTTTCACCACATGGGGCAGGGTAGAGGGGAAAAGCTCTCAGAATACATTTTTCGGCTGGAGAGAATACTTACTGGGTTGCGGTGCCGAGGGGTAGTGAAGGTGAACGAAGTGGCAAGGTTGAGGATGAGTCAGATATTTAGTGGTTCCTTGGAGGAGGACAAGGTGGCTTGGAGTCTCTGGCAGCCCTATAAAAGGAGCCTCCTCCATCATTCGGGCGGCTGATTAGAGAGGTGCGGGAGGAGGAGAGCGCTTTGGGCCGGAAAAGGGGCTTGGGCCACCGGGGATGGTCCTCAGCGGTTTGGGAGGTGGTAGCTGGGTTGAGAACCAAGAAACCCAAGTGGTCCCGGGGGGAAGGGACCTCCGGCTTGAGGGGATGGACAGGGAGAGTACCCCCTTTGGGGGACGGCCTACACCGTTGACTGGGAGTGGGGGGGTGTCCAAGGAGGAGAGGGGTGGCGGGTAGTGTGTGCTATAACTGTGGGAAAAAGGGGCATTTCCGGCGGGAATCTGTGTGGCCGGGGGTGTGCTACAGCTGTGGGAAGCGGGTCACTTTCGGAGGGATTGTGAGAGACAAGATGCCCCGCGGAGGGAAAACCCTCAGGCCACTAAGAAGGGAGAGGTGTTGGGAAACTTAGGAGAGACTCAGTGAGGGACAGACTGGAGTCTCAGGAGGAAACGTTCCCAGAAATCAGCCATGGGACCCCCGAAAGCACAAGCCCTTATTCCTGATGGTCTGGTGGGGCCCCATTCCAACGTGTCCCTACGAGTAGAGGGAATCTTGGCAAGAGTCATCCTTGACACAGGATCGCAGGTTACCTTTCTGTACCGGTCATTCTACAACAAATATCTAAAGCATTTGCCATTAACCCCGTTTAATGCACTGGAGATTTGGGGCATAAGTGATGATGATTACCTGTAAGATGGGTACCTGTCAGTGAGATTGGAATTCTCGGTGGGCGATGTTGGAGTGTCGGAAGCCCTTGAGAGGTTGGTGTTGGTTTGTCCGGACCTGGTGGAAACAGGTGGCACTGCCCTTCTGGTGGGGACTAACTCCCCTCTCTTGCGATGGCTCCTGGGAGCCTGTAAGGAGAAGGCGGGGGAGAACTTTCTGGAGGCCCTCTTGGTACACCCAGTGTTTTGTGTGGTGTTCGAAGAAGTTGGTGATCCCCAGGGGCTGGATCCTGAGTTCAAACGAGAGGTGGTGTGGTGTACTCAGGTGAGGCCTAAAGTGATACGGCCAGGGGAGGTGGCACTAGAGATGGGGATGCCCAGATTCCCCATGTACCGGCGGGCGAGGCCCTGCTAGTAGATGCTCCAGACGACCTGGAAGGGGAGTACCGGTTCCCGGCTGGGGCGCTGGTGTGACCTGAATTGCAGAGGCCCTCGGTGGTACAGGCATGGCGGATGGGGGTGATTGTAAGGAACACAACGGAGAGGGAGATCACCTTTAAGCGCGGGATGCCCCTCGCACACCTGCTCCCGGTGACGGTGATGTCTAGTGCCCCCGTGAGGCCCACTGGAGGAGAACTATTGGGGAACCAGGGGCGGTGACTAAGGAGGCCTTTAATTTTAAAGACTTCCCTGTACCGCCGGAGTATAAGAGCAGGCTGGTGGAGAAGATGCTGAAACTAGAGGATGTCTTTTCTCAGGGCGAGTTTGATGTGGGCTGTTCCAAGAGCACTCGTCACACTATCCGGGTGACAAAGGACACCCTGTTTAGAGAAAGGTCGCGGCGATTTGCCCTAGCATACGCAATCGGAAATCGGCACTGATCTGGGCCGACAATTACGTGCCGGGTGGCACCTAATTAATTAGCATGTTTGTTTCAGCTTTTTTCAAGATGTGCTGTGTGCCTTCCGGCTACCGCTGGACCCCTGCGTGCTTCGCGGCAATGTATTGCTCGGTGGCCTGGAGGGTGGGGGCCACTGCACCACCCAAACTCCGACTCAGCCTAACACACCATCGTCTACTCGGCGCTGTCTTCCGGATTCCCGTAAGTGATACTACACTGTACATACATTATTTCTACTTTATATAGGCTGTGTATTTTTACGTGTTATTTGGTATGATTTGGCAGCTTCATAGCCTAAAGCTTACTGGAGAGCGCTTGCACCGTGTTTTTGCCAACAGCGCTTGCGTGAGATTTTCGCTACGGAGAACAGTTCAGTAATGATTGTGGGAAAGTATTTCTAGTTTATACAGGCTGTGTATTTATCATATCATTCCTGCTTTTACTATATGTTACTGTTATTTTAGGTTTTACGTTTTATTTGGCATGATTTGGTAGGTTATTTTTGGGTCTGCGAACGCTCACAGAATTTTCCCATATAAATAAATGGTACTGTAATTGCTTCTTCGCTTTACGACATTTCAGCTTACAAAACCTGTACCTGGTAAGCACAAGTTGGTGGATCGCTGGGCGGCCATCCCCTATGTGGTAGAGAGCCAGATGCCGAATCTACCTGTTTATCAGGTGAGACCAGAGGATGAGAAGGGGCCTGTCAAGGTGCTCCATCGGAACCACCTGTTGCCTCTGGGTCGAGAGGTGCAGGTAGACCAAGAGCCCAATACGAGGACTCTGCGAGGGCACGGGGCGAGGGAAGAGCTCGCTGTGAAAGAGACGGGGCCAGACCCTACCCCGAAAAGGGATACGTCACCGGAAGACGATGATTCGGACGTGTGGCACCTGTTTCTGTTCACTAATTCCCCGGTGCCGGAAGAAGAGGCTCCTGGCCCTTCCCCCACTGAGTTAGGGGAGAGGTGGGAGGGTGTTGAGGAGCCGCCTGTAATACCGCCGGGATTGGGGGAAGAGAGGGTGGAACCAGAACCTGAGGCAGAGGGCTCACAGGTGCTGAGGGGTCCCAGTGAGGGTGAGGGTCTGACAGGTAGGACCGGGGTGTCACCTGTGCTGTCTGAGCCGAAAGAGTCAGCAGAGGGGGTACAGAGGTCTCAGAGAAGTAGGCACCCGCAACCCCCACCCCCCACCTCCCGGAAGGTTGACCTATACAGCACCGGGAGAACAGGGTGTGATCTCTATGCACCTGGGTTGGGTTCTGTGTTTTGCAAGGAGCAATGGTGAACTCTGTTCATGTCATGAGTGCATGAATTTTATTTAGTGGGGGGAGAGTTTAAGGGGTTTCTTCTTTTATGTTATTGTGTATGGTAATTAAAATGGCTTCTTTGTTATGTTAAAATTAAAATGGCTTCTTCGTTAAATGTGAGAAAGTCTCTAGCTAGCACTTTGCTTGGGTCATAACAGATAGCAGAGTACTATGAACCAATGAGTGTCCATGTTATTCTTTCTTGGGGTGATATGCTGTCTCATATGGCTGGGAACCAGGGGTTTTTGGCGGGGATTGGAGGAGAGACCATGAGGACGATGGACGTGCGGGAAATCTCAGGTTTATCACACCGGCTGGTCCCGAGCTGTGAGTCGAAGGGACCAGAGTGGTCCCGAAGAGGTCCCCGAGCTCCAACGTGTGCACGAAGAAATTGAACTTTGATAAGTCTGGTGCCTTTTCCATTCCTTTTTTGTATTGTACCTCTATTAATCTCATAGACTTAGTAATATCTATAAAGAGTAATTGGTAAAACGTACATTGTGTGCTGGCCGATGATTGATGTTTGAAGCTGAATCAGGTGGCAGTTGTACAGCAACCGGCAGACGGGGTTTCCCCTAGATAAATATGAGCCAATATAGCTGAGTGTTACACTATGATTTCCACATCCTTCCTGTAGAGAGGCGACCAGAACTGACACAATACTCTAAGTTGGGTCTGACCAGTGTCTTATATAGCTGCAACATTACCACTCAGCTCTTAAACTCAGTCCCACGATTGATGAAGGCCAAAGCACTGTATGCCATCTTAACCACAGAGTCAACCTGTGCAGCAGCTTCGAGTGTCCTATGGACTCAGACCCCAAGATCCCTTGGATCCTCCACACTGCCAAGAGTCTTAACATTAATACTATATTTTGCCAACATACTTGACCTAATGAAATGAACCACCTCACACTTACCTGGGTTGAATTCTGCCTGCCACTTCTCAGCACAGTTTTGCATCCTATCAATGTCCCGCTACAACCTCTGACATCCCTCCACATTATCCACAACATCCCTAACCTTTGTGTCATGACCAAATTTACTAATCCATCCCTCCACTTCCTCATCCAGGCCATTTATAAATGTCCCACAACAGATCCCTGAGCCACACCACAGGTTACCAACCTCCATGCAGAATATGACCAATCTACAAACACACATTGCCTTCTGTGGGCAAGCCAGTTCTGGATCCATATAGCAATATCCCCTTGGATCCCATGCCTCCTTACTTTCTCAATAAGCTATGCATGGGGTACCTTATCAAATGCCTAGCTGAAATCCATATACACTACATCTCCTGCTCTACCTTCATCAATCTGTTTAGTCACATCCTCAAAAAATTCCATCAGGCTTGTAAGGCATGACCTGCCTTTGACAAAGCCATGCTGACTAATCCTAATCATATTATGCCTCTCCAAATGTTCATAAATCCTGCCTCTCAGGAACTTCTTCATCAATGTACCAACCATGAAGTAAGACTCACTGGTCTATAATTTACTGGGCTATCTCTACTCCCTTTCTTGAATAACAGACAACATCTGCAAACCTTCAGTCTCCTGGAACCTCTCCCGTCCTCATTGATGATGCAAAGATCATCACCAGAGGCTCAGCAATCTCCTCCCTCGCCTCCTACAGTAGCCTGGGGTACATCTCATCGGATCCCGGTGACATATCCAACTGGATGCTTTCCAAAAGCTCCAGCACATCCTCTTCCTTAATATCTACATGCTCAAGCTTTTCTGCCCACTATAAGTCATCCCTACAATCACCAAGATCCTTTTCCGCAGTGAGTACTGAAACAAAGTATTTATTAAGTATCTCTGCCATCTCTTCCGGTTCCATACACACTTTTCCATTGTCACACTTGATTCGTCCTATTCTCTGACGTCTTATACTCTTGGTCTTCACATACTTGTAGAATGACTTGTGGTTTTCCTTAATCCTGTACGCCAAGTTTTTCTCTTGGATCCTCCTGGCTTTCCTAATTTCATTTTTAAGCTCCTTCCTGCTGGCCTTATAATCCTCTAAATCTCTATCATTACCTTGTTTTTGAACCTTTTGTAAGCTCTTCTTTGCTTCTTGACTAGATTTACAGCAGCCTTTGAACACCATGGTTCCTGTACCCTACCATCCTTTCCCTGTCTCATTGGAACGTACCTATGCAGAACCCTACACAAGTATCCCCTTAACATTTGCCACATTTCTTCTGTACATTTCCCTGAGAAGCCTTATCAGGATTCATCTGAAAGAGAAGTGTAACATTCCTACTTTACATTTACACTGGTCCAATACCCTCGCCAAGGTGACACACCCAAGTTTTAATCAAGCCCAGCCTGTGCCCTTCCCTTGGCCCAAGATAACGAAAGGCATATCACTTTGAGGGTTATGTTATTTTAGACCTTGTTATTTAGTGTTATTTTTTGACCATATGGGGAGTAGAATGTTCTGGGGCCAGGTTGTTAGCCTTCATGTCAAAATAAGATGCAACTTCTCTACTTGTCTTACATTGATCAAGGTGTGTGGGAACCCATGGGTTAAATTAACAGGGTTTACTGAAGATTCAGTGTCACTCCACCCTGATACTTTGAATTGAATGGTGACAGTCTCGGTTTGGGCTTAACTTCCTCGCCTTTTACATTGCAACTCATCGTGTTGACTGCAATTTTGACCCATAAGCACTCTCGCCTCACGACACACTGCCTCTGTTTGTCAACAAGCTCCCTCATTTTCAGCACCATTATCCGCCTTCGCTACAATACTACTTGCATTGAACGATAGACAGCGCAGGACACTGGTTGCACCATGCTCAACTTTTTGATTCCTAACTTTGTCAGAAGTCTTACCAACATCTGCCTCCACAAACTTTTCACTGGCTTTTCAGGCACTCTGGGTCCTATCATCAACTCTACCATACAATTACTAACAAACACAGACATACTGCACAGCATTAACAGCAGTGCCGTGCAATGGATCTAAAGTAGAGGCATTCATTCATAGAAACCGAAAAAAGAGTTATGCAATGAGAACACCAAAATGGCAGAGTAAATTAAGAAAAGAAATTGAAACCTTAAGAGCAGGAATAGCATACCCAACGGAGTATAAACTGAATATCCTGAGCAAGAAGGTTAAAAGAAAAGCCCTTATTTAAAGGACAAATCACAAATGATACATCAAGATATCGTCCTCGTATTTCTTTATAAACTGTATATTAAGTTGTAATATCCTGCATCTCGCAACTAATCACCACTCACTTAGACAACCACAATATACTTACAGAAGCGCAGAAAGGATGCTGTAAGGCTATGAAAGGATGTAAAGAACAACTGATAGTAGACTCTGCAACTGTAAATCAAGTCAGACGGAAACGTATGTTGTTATATTGACTACCAAAAAGCATTTGATTCTGCCCACCACGGATGGTTAATAGAAGTCTGTAATATATATGAACTACACCCAATACTTGTGAAATTCCTTCAACATCTGATGGAACATTTGCAGAATCCAAACAACCAATCTACTAATGACCAAAAAAGGACAATTAACATTATCCAAATAAACTGAGGCATTTTCTGTGGCAACTTTGCAAGCCCACAATGGTTCTGTCCGGTATCAAACCCACTCTCCAAATTACTGAATCGAAAGAAAATTGGTTATCAAATCTGAAGCAACAAAACAAATTATACCTTGACACACCTTCTATACATGAACAGTTTGAAATTAAATGGTCCATTATCAGTAAACCTAAATCAAATACTTCAAATAGTGGAACTATTTTTCAAAGATCTACACATAAATTTTGGACTGGATAAGTGCAAAATATTAAACATAAGGAAAGGTGCAATAGAGCTAACAGAAACAAGACAGAGCATCAGGGTACAATACAACCAATGGATGAACATGAAACAGATAAGTATCTGGGATATTAATAAGCAAACAAAATAGATCATAGTGTGACAATGGGAAAGCTTTCTATGAAATTACTTCAAGGCTAAAGAAAATCTGCCAAGCAGGGTTCAAGAAGAAAAATAAAACAAAAGGTATTAAACAATTTTGCGAGTCCCATATTCACGTATTCCTTTGGCATTATATCCTTTTGGCCTGAAAGTGAACTGGAAAATTTGCAAAAAATCAGAACTGAAATTACAAATGTTAGAAAACACCCCATATAGTTGAACATGCTTAGATTAACACTAGGACAGAAGGAAGAAGACAATTAACAGCATTAAAATTTTACACAGCTGTCAGACCAATCTTCTAAAATTACCTTTTAATTAACAAAAACAAGATTTGGCACTCCAGGCAAAAACATGCAAATCTGATAAGAAGTACACACCACTAAACTTAAATGAGAGGACAACCCCGAAAAATGAAGAAATTATCACTACAGAAGAAGTTGAACAAACGAAGAGCGTGACCCCCCTCAGGAAGACATCCCCACGATCTGAGCAGACTAGATGTTGACAAGGAAGCGTCAAATGCTGGTTCAGAGTTGGGGACATGTTCCCAGAAACAGCAGGCTCCTTGTGGCAATCCAGGACACAAAAAATATCAACAATGCATAAATATAATGAACAAATTCCAGACGATAAATGCGGAAATGTCGATAATCCCGGAGCGCCTCCAGTGGCAACTTGTGTATAGCAGCAGAACTCTCAATGGATACGATTCATTATTCTCGTTTCAGCCAGATGCAGCTAAAAACACAACTGTTTCAAAGGACAGTACAGTTAACAAAGATGTCTTAATGCGATTAAATGTATTATCGCTGCTTAAAACTGACGGAAACAATGCTGACGTACTTCTCGCGGATTCCACGTAGGAAATGTGGCCTCGGGTCAGGGATACAAGTGCGTTTTAGGAGACAGGTTTTTAAACTCCCAATACCGACTCTCTTGCTGGCAAATGTGCAGTCTCCAGTGAATAGAATGGATAATATCAGAGCTGGGATGCTGTCCATGAGGATATTAGGACCGTGTGTGTCCTTTACTTCACGGAATCCTGATGAACCCTTCCGTGCCGAATGTAGAAATTCAGATTGACGGGGATACGACAAACCATTAGGATAGATCTATAGAGTCTCCAAAAGCAGAAGCGGAGGAGTATCCACAGGGGTCGCTGTTGGGACCACTTCCTCTTATGCTGTATATAAATTATTTAGATGATGGAGTAGTTGGCTTTGTTGCCAAGTTTTCAGATGATACGAAGATTGGTAGAGCGGCAGGTCTTGTTAAGGAAGCAGGTAGGACAGATTAGGAGAATGTACAATAAAGTGGGAAATGAAATACAATGTTGGAAAATGCATGGTCATGCACTTTGGTCGTAGAGATAAAGGTGCGGACTATTGTCTAAACCGGGAGAAAATTCAGGAATCTGAGATGCAGAGGGACTTGGAAATCCTTGTGCAGAATACCCTGAAGATGAAATTGCAGGTTCAGACAGTCGTGATGAAGGGAAATGCCATGTTAGCATTCATTTCAAGAGGTCTAGTATAAAAGAGCATACAAGAATGCAATACAATACATTATAATAGAATACAGGGATGTAATGCTGAGGCTTTATAAAACACTGGTGAGGCCTCACCTTGAGTATTGTGAAGCGCTTTGGGCCCCTCATCTCAGAAAAGATGTGTTGGCATTGGAGACGGTCCAGAGGGGGTTCACAGGGATGATTCCAGGAATGAAAGGGTTATCGTTTGAAGTACGTTTGATGGCTCTGGGTCTGTACTCGCTGGAATTCAGAAGGATGAGGGGAGATCTCATTGAAACCTTCTGAATGTAAAAAGGCCTAGACAGAGTAAACGTGGTAAGGATGTTTCCCATGGTCAGAGATTCCGGGACAAGAGGGCACAGCCTCAGGATAGAAGGGCGCCCTGTGTTCAAAACACAGATACTTCGAACTCAAAACAATTAGACATGTAGCTGGCTGTGGGGAACCCTAGGTAATTTCTAAAGTAAGTGCATGTTCGGCACAGCATTGTGGGCCAAAGGGCCTGTATTGTGCTGTAGGTTTTCTATGTTTCTAAGTTTCTAGATGCAGAGAAATTCCTTCAGCCAAAGGGTGGTGAATTTATGGTATTTGTTGCCACATGCAGCTGTGGAGGCCAGGTTGTTGGGTGTATTAAGGCAGAGATTGATAGGTTCTTGATTGGACATGGCATCAAAGGTTATGGGCAGAAGGCCGGGAACTGGCATTGAGGAGGAGAAAGAAAAAAGGATCAGCCATGGCTGAATGGCAGAGCAGGCTGGATGGGCTATATGGCCTAAACATGTTCCTATGTCATGGTCTTATGATCAATTCCTCTTGGTGCACAAGTATATCAGTGCTGCCCCAATTCTGCCCACCAGACCTGGAATATCTTGCAGGTAAGTGTTGTTCACCTTGCCAATCACGGGAATTTCCGGGTCCATTTTAGTAGTGATATACATTCCACCTCAGGCCAATGTCAATCAGGCTTTGGATGATCTGAGCAACGGGATCAACATGCACGAAACAGCGAACCCTAACACCTTCACCATCGTTTTAGGGGATTTTAACCAGCCCAGTCTGAAAAATATCACTAAGCAATCACCATCAACAGATCACTTGCAATACCAGAGGAAACAACACACTAGACCTTTGTTTCAACACTACCAAGAATGCCTACCATACTATTCCTGACCCTCACTTCGGGAAGTCTGATCACCTGGCTGTAGTTCTGCTCCCTGAGTAAAGGGAGAGACTGAAGTCTCCAGCACCAGTAGTGAGGACAAAGAAGGTTTGGACAAGGGAAGCACAGGAGCACTTACAGGACTACTTTGAATCAGTGGTCTGGGCCGTATTCAGGGACTCATCTTCGAATCTGGATGAGTATGCTGTTGTTGTTAGCGACTTTATTTAAACCGGTGAGGATCAGTGTGTGCCTACAAAGACTTGCTGTACATTCCCAAACCAATAGCTGTGGATGAATCAGGAGGTGTCGTATGCTGAAGGCTAGATCTGTGGCATTCAACGATCTTGACCCGGGTCTGTAACAGAAAACCAGGTATGACTTGGGGTGGGCTATTTCAAGGACAAAGATAAAATTTGGAACAAGGTTGGATGTGACATCGGATGCACGACAACGCTGGCAGGGTGTGCAGGACATTACTTCCTACAAAGCGAAACCCAACAGCATGAATGACAGCGATTCATCACTACCAGATGAACCCAATGCCTTCTATGCCCGCTTTGAAAGGGAAAATATAACTACAGCTGTGAAGAAACCTGCTGCAGCTTACGACCCTATGAACTCTGTTGCAGAGGCTGATGTTTTTAAAGAGTAGTCTCTAAAGAGAGTGAACTCCGGCAAGGCGGAAGGTCCCGATGGCGTACCCAGTAAGGCTCTGAAAACCTCTGCCAACCAAATGGCGAGAGTATTCAAGGACATTTTCAAACTCTCACTGCTGTGGGTGGAAGTTTCCACTTGCTTCAAAAAGGCAACAATTATACCAGTGCCGAAGAAGAATAATGTGAGCTACCTTAATGACTATTGCCCAGTAACACTCACATCTACAGTGATGAAGTGCTTTCAGATGTTGATCATGCCTAGACTGAGCTCCTGCCTCAGAAATGACCTGGACCCATTGTAATTCGCCTGTCGCCACAAATAGGTCAATGGCAGTTGCAATCTCAATGGCTCTTCACATGGCTTTAGACCACCTGGAAAACAGATACACCTTTGTCAGGATGCTGTTCATCGACTATAGCTCAGCATTTAATACCATCATTCCCACAGTCCTGATTGAGAAGTTACAGAACCTGGGCCTCTCTACCTCTGGATGCAATTTTATCCTTGACTTCCTAACCGGAGGACTACAATCTGTGCGGATTGGTCATAACATCTCCTCCTCACTGATGGTCAACACTGGCACACCTCGGGTTTGTGCTTAGCCCACTGCTCTACGCTTTCTATAGCCATGACTGTGTGGCTAGGCAGAGCTCAAATACCGTCTATAAATTTGTTGATGATACAACCATTATTGGTAGAATCTCAGGTGGTGACGAGAGGGCGTACAGGAGTGAGATATGCCAACTAGTGGAGAGGTGTCACAGCAACAACCTGGCATTGAACGTCAGTAAGACGAAAGGGCTGATTGTCGACTTCAAGAAGGGGAAGATGAAGAAACACGTACCAATCCTCATAGAGAGATCAGAAGTGGAGAGAGTGAGCAGAGTCAAGTTTCTGGGTGTCAAGATTTCTGAGGATCGAACCTGGTCCCAACATATCGATACTATTATAAAGAAGACGAGACAGAGGCTACACTTTATTAGGAGTTTGAAGAGATTTGGTATGTCAACAAATACACTCAAAAACTTTTAATGTACCAAAGTGCATGACCCTGTACGTTCCAACAAAAATAAAGAAATAGATAGAGAAACAAATAAGTAAGCAAACAAACAAATGCTGAGAAGATGAATTGTATGGTCCTTGAAATGTGTACAGAATACAGACGTAATGATTTTCCTTGTATTTACATTACTGAACAGTTGCAATCTCCCTGAATGGGGATGAATCACTTCCTCACTTCCTTCATTATTTTCTTGGTGAATGGGAAATGCGAAAACAACCCTTTCTGTCTATGATAGACTTTGGGCCAATGGCAGAAAGAGGCAACAGATTCTGATCCAACCAGGAGGAACAAGTCAATAGTCTCCAATTACCAACAAATCACGTTGTCTGTACAAGGCAGTGAGGATACTTGCACCACCTTTTGTTGGATGAAGCCCAGTCTGTTTCCTGGTCATCGATCTTTTCACCATCAAAACTTGCAGACCTGTATCAGGGAATGCAAATAGATTCAGTGGATTTTCTCCAATGAAGGAATGTATGATCTAATAAGACCATAAGACCCCAAGACATAGGAGCATAATTAGGGCATTCAGCCCATCGAATCTGCTCTGCCATTTCATCTTGGTTTCATGTCCATTCCTGTTCCTGACTGAGGAGAATCTGTGGGAGGTGGGTTATGTGGTAGGGGGATAGAGACAGCACAAATATGACTTTTCTCTTTATATGTTTTTATTAATTTTTCAAAATAACAAAGTTGTTACAAAGAGATTGGAAAAATGTTCATCAGCATATATAAATTGAATTTTAAGTTACAGATATAAAAGACTTCCAAACTCATAATGAGATTAAACATTAAAAAATAAATTAAAAGAAAAAAAACTATAAACAAAAAAAAAACCAAAAGAAAAAGAGGAAAAAAAAAACCTCAAGAAAAAAAAAACAAAACAGGGCTAGACCAACAGCTTGTATCGGACACGTTCAATAATGTCGTTAACTCCGCTCCTCTCATCATATAATTTAACTTTAGAAAAAAGATTCGGAAAGGTCAGATTACATCATATGAAAATGTTGCATAAAAGATTTCCAAGTTTCTTCATATTTAACCGAAGGGTCAAAAATATCACTTCTAGTTTTTTCTAAATTTAAACCTAATATGGCTTGAGAAAACCATTGGAATGTAGTTGGAGGATTAGTTTTCTTCCAGTTCAACAAAATAGATCTCCTCACCATTAAAGTAACAAAAGCTATCATTCGACAGGCTGAAGAAGACAAAGATCTATGTTCTACCATTGGCAATCCAAAGATTGCCATAGGAGGATGGGGTTTTAAATCGAAGCATAAAATATGACTTTTCACAGCAGAGTCCTTCCCTTAAATGCTGTGATCAAAGCTGTGCTTAACACTGCAACAGGGGCTGCAACAGTTTGCTCCAGATAGGCTGAGATCCAAACACAACTGGTTACATTTTTTCCCACTTTGTAATCTCTCACTTTTCTTGTCAGGACCAGTTGCCTCCCCAAACTCAGTCTCAGGAGGGATTGGGAATATCAGAAGTTATCATTAAATTACTAATGAATGCATCTTGTGTTTCTCGATTGCGGATAATTCGGGGAGAGATTAACCTGAACTCACAAATATTGATTCCATTCCTTTACGGAATCACGCATTTTATGAGAAAACATTTTCTCTGATTTACCAGCTCACGAATTTGAGATAACCCTCAACATTTAATGTCGCAAGTGTCAAAGATCAAAGCAAATTGATAACCAATGTATGTACTGTATATGTCCCCGTATATTAGCTGACATTCATTTCCTTGTGACCTTTCACAGTAGATACAAGAAACACAATCGGATCAATGATGACTGCAAACAAGCAAAGTGAAACGTCAACAACTGTGTCAATACAAAGAGAAAACAAAAAGAACAATAACAACAAATCAATAAATAAATAATATTGAATACAGGAGGCCTAGAAAGTGATTCCATAGGTTCTGGAATTAATTCAGAGTTGAGATGAGAGAATTCATCATTCACTGTTCAAGAACGTGATGTTTGCGGGAATTTAAATGATCCTAAACCTGGTGGTGTACAACCTGGGACCACTGTCTCTCCTTTCCAATGGCAGTAGTGGGTAGGGAGCATGGCCCAGATGGTGGCGTTTTGAGACCAATAGCATCTAAAATGACTTTGTGCTCTTTAACTTCCCATTTTTGAACCCTGCTCTGTTTTTCTTCTAAGCTCAGCAGCATTGAGCAACAATGATATCCATGTCTTGAACTAGAAAGGAAGAGGAAGTTTGAGGCCATGTTGTTTCATAAGAGATAGCATCAGTGACTGTGCAGAGTGAGACTGGGGACCACAGCTTATTGTGTGTCTCTGTACTTGGACCTTTGCTGCTGAATCTCTGTCCTTCAACACATCTCTCTTCCCACAATGTAGACAGCCTCACTACAGTCTCACTTCAGGGAAAGGATTGGTTTAAACAGAATGTAAAAACTGATCACTTGTACCTTTTGATCTTTTAGTCGACTAGTTCTTCTGTTCAACCTTAAACACTCAGCATCTATGGAAAGAAAAACACAGTTGATTGTAGCAGTAAGCCTTTGTCCTGAAATATCAATTGTTTCGCTTTCTTGACTTTTATAACGTGGCAAATATTTTCTGTTTTTACATTAGTTTGCTATATTGCTTTATCTGCTTTTCTCAAGTTTGTCAATGAAAGGGTGTTTAGCTGACGTTAGCAACTGCCACTTACCATGAAACTGTTTTAGACCATAAGACATAGGAGCCCAATTAGGCTATTTCGCCCCTCAAGTCTGCTCTGCCATGTCAACTTGGCTGATCTATTTTCCCTGTCAACCCCATTCTCCTGCAACAGAAATTCCTCCTCATCACCGTTCTAAATCGATGTCTCTCTATTCTGAGATTGGGCCTTCTAGTACTAGACTCCCTCACAATAGGGTACATCTAATCCATATCTACTCTATCTAGGCCTTTTAATATTTGATAGGTTTCAATGAGATACTTCTCAATCTTCAAAATTCCAGCAGATGCAAACCCAGAGCCTTGCAACACTCCAGAATCATTTTTGTGAACCTCCTTTGAACTTTGTCCAATGTCACACATCTTTTGACAGATAAGGGACCCACAGCTGCTCACAATACTCAAAGTGAGGCCTCACCAGTGCCTTATAACGCTTCAGCATTACATCATTGTGTTTATATTCTAGTCTTCTCAAAACTAATGCTAACATTCCATTTGCCTTCCTCACCACCAACTCAAACTGCAAGTTAACTCTTGGGGAATCCTGAAAGAAGACTCCGAAGTCCCTTCGCACCTCACATTTTTGAATTTTCTCCCCATTCAGAAAATACTCTCCTTTTATTCCTTCTGCCCACGTGCATGACCATACACCTCCCAACACAGTATTCCATCTGACACTTCTTAGCCCATTCTCCTAATCCGTCATACAAAGTCGTACCGACCAATCACTCATTTTGCCAAGATTTCATCCACCTTATTCTGAACATTACATGCATTTAAATATAGAACTTTCAGTCCTTTATTCTTCGCCCTTTTGAATATCGCTTCTGTTGTATAATTTAACTCTTTGGTCTGTCTGTATTTGTACCCAATCATTAACTTGTCCTTCCATACATTCATGTTACACCCATCATCTACTTGTAAACCTGCTGGCTCATCTGCACCATTGGCTGCCCACTTGCTTTCCTGACAGTCACCCGGGTACCTGACTCCAGGATCTTAGGGGTGACTGTCAATTACCACCTCAGTTGCCTGTATGAGACAAAGATCATCAAGCTGCAGCTCCAATACCTTAACAAGTTCTCTGAGGATCAGAAGTTCAGTGCACCTGGTGCCAATGTGATTATCCAGGATGATGGAGGTCTCCCAGAATTCCCACATTTCTCAAAAAGAACACAACACAGCCCCTGGAGCCATCCTCACTGCTATAACTGTGTACCGACAGATGAGGAATGGAGAATTGAGAAGAAGAAACTTCCAGTTAAGTACCTCACACAAACTTGATAAAACTATGGTGGAAGCTATTGGTGGAAAGTATGGAGAGGGTGCAGAGGAGATTTACAAGGATTTTGCCGGGATTGGGGAGCATGCCTTATGAGAATAGGTTGAGTGAACTTGCCCTTTTCTCCTTGGAGGGACAGAGGATGAAAAGTGACGTGATAGATGTGTATAGGATGATGAGAGGCATTGATCGTGTGGGTAGTCAAAAGCTGTTTCCTCGGGCTGAAATGGCCAACATGAGAAGGCACAGTTTTAAGGTGTTTGGAAGCAGGTACAGAGGAGATGTCAGGCGTAAGTTTTTTACACAGATAGTGGTGAGTGCATAGAATGGGCTGCTGGCGACGGTGGTGGAGGTGGATGCGATAAGGTATCTTAAGAGACTCCTGTAAAGGGTACATTGAGCTTAGAAAAAATAGAGGGCTAGGGGTAACCCTAGGTAACTTCTGAAGTAATTACATGTTTGGCACAGCATTGTGGGCCAAAAGGCATGTTTTGGCTTGGTTAAAAGGCTGGTTTTCTACGTTCCTAAAACAAAGCCTCCCACTCAAACAGTTCCACTCACACAATGACCACTCCAACAATGGATGCTCTGTTTGTATCTACCATATGTTTATTTGCCCTTGCTAATGATTGCTGTTTCTTCGGGCCATCGGAAAATGGCGAATCCCGCGAATACTCATTCTTACATCTGATGCATGGACCTGTGAAGTGCCTTCTCTCTCTCTCTCCCCCAACACAACTAGGCTGCTGGAAAATTTGCATTGATTCTTCTTTTATTCTAGTGATGAATATCAATTCTTTAGTTTTCTTTTTAATTTTGTTCTTCTGGTTCCTTAAGAAATATTCTTGTGCTGTTGTAGGATTCACTGTCAGCAAGTGGAACTGTCATTACTGATGTGAGAGGAGACTATCTTCCAGACCAAGTAAGGCAGCTTTTGATCTGAAATTTATACAGGGAAGGATAAATGCCTATTTCAGTCATTGTTATCGTCAAAATGTCTAAATGCATAATTAACTTTAAACAATAAGTGTTCCACATTTGTTTTGCTGGTGATGACTTAGGTTCAGATTTAACACAAAGCAAACATTGGTTATTTGTAACTAAAAATGTAATAGTACAGATGTTAAAAACTGGAAACAAACGCATAAAATTCTGGAAAAACTCAGCAGATGAAATACATGTAGAAATAAAAACAGAGCTGAGCAAACTACTCAACAGTTTGTGCCATGATTGTGGAGAGAGCAAAAAATGAACCAATATTAGAGGCTGATGTTTTACCAGAGAAAAGACAGATCATGGAGACAAAGAGAAATCATGGTACTTCATGACATTAATTTTGATATTGAGACATGAAAGATGTATTGTGCCTCTGTGGCAGCTGATGTGCTGTTTCTCAAGCTTATAGTAGGTGTCATTATAACTGCCCAGTCGATAGAACAGAGGTAGGTCAGAGTGGAGTTAGAATGAAGAATTAATTTGACATGCAACAGGAAACTCTTTGTTGTTACAAGGCAGTCACCTGATATGCATTTGTTTTTTCCATTGTCGATGAGACTAACTTTCAGACAATTAATACGGTATATTAGATTGTGAAATGTGCAAGTGAATCTCTGCTTCAGTAGCTTGCAATGTTTCAGTTCTGGGATAACGGCAGGGAAGTGGAATAAAGGGAGGTGATGCATGTCCTGCAGTGGTCTGGGTAAACGCTGTGACTTGGTGAAGATAATGATGCAGCCGAGGGAGGACTGTACTTTCAAGATGTTTATAGCAAAGACTTGTCTACCGGTGGAATTTTGTTAAAGAAAGCAGAAATTCCAAAGGATGACCACTGAAGTCCATCAGTTTTAATGAATACCCATCACCCACCAAATCAGAGAGGAAGCTGGGCAATTTCAGAAAGTGATAGGTAGACATGTTTTGTGGAGACACGTTTGCATAGTGGATAGCAAAACGCAATTACAACACCAGAGTCATGGGTTTAATTCTCTCATAGAGTATGAGGAGTTTATACATTCTCCCCATGACCACGGGGATTTCCTTTGGATGCTCTGGTTTCCTCCCACATTTGAATCATTCACAGGATAGTCTGTGAATTGGTCGCATGTATGATAAGTTGGAACAGGCTCGTTCGGCTGGCAGGTCCTGTTACTGTGCTGGAACTCTACATACGAAAAAAATCCAGAGATAGACTGTATGAAAATGCGTGCAGAGTGCAAATTTTCAGCAAAAGTAAAGAAAGATTTGAGTCCTGTACAAGGGTAGGAAGCAGAGCCAACAGATCTGTCATTGTAACAAAGAAATGGTTGAAGAAGGGAGCCCAAGTTGAATAGAAACTTCTCCACCTATAGTACTGTGTAAATGTGTGAGGCAAATATATATAGCTAGGGTGCCTCAGATTTTGCAGAGTACTTTAGTAATTTTATGTATTTCACTAACCAACATGTCAAGGAACCAACTAGAGAGCAGGCCATTCTGGACTGGGTATTGAGCAATGAGGAAGGGTTAGTTAGCAATCTTGTCGTGTGAAGCCCTTTGGGTAAGAGTGACCATAATATGGTGGAATTCTTCATTAAGCTGGAGGGTGACATAGTTAATTCAAAAGCAAAGGTTCTGAACTTAAGGAAGGGTAACTTTGAAGGTATGAGGTGCGAATTAGCTAAGATAGACTGGCAAATGATACTTAAAGGGATGACGGTGGATATGCAATGGCAAGCATTTAAAGATCGCATGGATGAACTGCAACAATTGCTCATCCCAGTTTGGCAAAAGAATAAACCAGGGAAGGTTCTGCACCCGTGGCTGACAGGAGAAATTAGGGATAGTATCAATTCCAAAGAAGAAACATACATATTAGCCAGAAAAAGCGGCACACCTGAGGACTGGGAGAAATACAGAGTCCAGCAGAGGAGGACCAAGAGCTTAATTAGGAAAAGGAAAAAAGATTATGAGATAAAGCTGGCAAGGAACATAAAAACTGACTGTAAAAGCTTTTATAGATATGTGAAAAGAAAAAGATTGGTTAAGACAAATGTAGGTCCCTTACAGTCAGAAACAGGTGAGTTGATCACAGGGAACAAGGACATGGCAGCCCAATTGAATAACTACTTTGGTTCTGTCTTCCCTAAGGAGGACATAAATAATCTTCCGGAAATAGTAGGGGACCAAGGGTCTAGTGAGATGGAGGAACTGAGGGAAATACATGTTAGTAGGGAAGTGGTGTTAGGTAAATTGAAGGGATTGAAGGCAGATAAATCACCTGGGCCAGATGGTCTGCATCCCAGAGTGCTTAAGGAAGTAGCACCAGAAATAGTGGATGCATTAGTGATAATTTTCAAAACTGTTTAGATTCTGGATTAGTTCCTGAGGATTGGAAGGTGGCTAATGTAAACCCGCTTTTTAAAAAAGGAGGGAGAGAGAAACTGGGGAATTATAGACCGGTAAGCCTGACATCGGTGGTGGGGAAACTGCTGGAGTCAGTTATCAAAGATGTGATAACAGCACATTTGGAAAGCGGTGAAATCATCAGACAAAGTCAGCATGGATTTGTGAAAGGAAAATCATGTCTGACGGATCTCATAGAAGTTTTTGAGGATGTAACTGGTAGCGTGGATAGGGGAGAACCAGTGGATGTGGTGTATTTAGATTTTCAAACGGCTTTTGACAAGGTCCCACACAGGAGATTAGTGTGCAAACTTAAAACACATGGTATTGGGGGTATGGTATTGATGTGGATAGAGAATTGGTTGGCAGACAGGAAGCAAAGAGTGGGAATAAATGGGACCTTTTCAGAATGGCAGGCAGTGACAAGTGGGGTACCGCAATGCTCAGTGCTGGGACCCCAGTAGTTTACAATATATATTAATGACTTAGACAAGGGAATTAAAAGCAGCATCTCCAAGTTTGCAGATGACACAAAGCTGGGTGGCAGTGTTAGCTGTGAGGAGGATGCTAAGATGACTTGGATAGGTTGGGTGAGTGGGCAAATTCATGGCAGGTGCAATTTAATGTGGATAAATGTGAGGTCATCCACTTTGGTGGCAAGAACAGGAAAACAGATTATTATCTGAATGGTGGCCGATTAGGAAAAGGGGAGGTGCAACGAGACCTGGGTATCATTATACACCAGTCATTGAAAGTGGGCATGCAGGTACAGCAGGTGGTGAAAAAGGCGAATGGTATGCTGGCATTCATAGCAAGAGGATTCGAGTACAGGAGCAGGGAGGTTCTACTGCAGTTGTACAAGGCCTTGGTGAGACCACACCTGGAGTACTGTGTGCAGTTTTGGTCCCCTAATCTGAGGAAAGACATTCTTACCATAGAGAGAGTACAAAGAAGGTTCACCAGGTTGATTCCTGGGATGACAGGACTTTCATATGATGAAAGATTGGATCGGCTAGGCTTATACTCTCTGGAATTTAGAAGATTGAGGGGGGATCTTATTGAAATGTATAAAATTCTAAAGGGATTGGACAGGCTAGATGTAGGAAGATTGTTCCCGATGTTGGGGAAGTCCAGAATGAGGGGTCACAGTTTGAGAATAAAGGAGAAGCCTTTTAGGACCGAGATGAGGAAAAACTTCTTTACACAGAGAGTGGTGAATCTGTGGAATTCTCTGCCACAGGAAACAGTTGAGGCCAGTTCATTGGCTATACTTAAGAGGGAGTTAGATATGGCCCTTGTGGCTAAAGGGATCAGGAGGTATGGAGAGAAGGCAGGTACAGGGTTCTGAGATGGATGATCAGCCATCATTGTACTGAATGGCGGTGCAGGCTCGAAGGGCTGAATGCCCTACTCCTGCACCTATTTTCTATGTTTCTATGTTCTGATGCAAAAAATCAAATTTCATAACATACGTGAGTGATGAAAAGCATGATTCTGATATGGGTCTCAATTGTGGATGGAGAATGGGAAGGGAGCATGGAGAGAGGATCATAGATGGGAAAAGGGTAAGGGTGATGGGAGAGTGACATTCTGTTATGATGAATAAATAAATTGTCAAATACCTTGCCTGTTGTCTCAGGACTGGGTGTGTCTGCGCCCGTGCCATCTCCCAATCCTGGCACTACTCTGCCACCTGTTCCACACCCTCGCCACTTCCAATATTGTTTGCTCTTGTCAGATTTACAAAGTCATTCTCCTCTCAACATTCATAAATACAGTATACTGTAAAAGTCTTAGGTCCACTCTGGTTCTCTGACTGCCCTGGATCATTTAATTTTAATTTGCTGATGAGACATCAACCATCTCAAATTCAGCACTCCTCTCTCCTCCTCCACCATTTTACCTCAGAACACACTGCTCTCCGCTCTCCACACCAATCTCAAATTTATTATAAAACCAACCGACAGAGGGGGTGCTGCTGTGGTTTGGCAGACTGAGTCTACATCCTGAGGCCAGGTGGTAACTCTCAGGCACTTCTTCTTACCTATGCTTGAAGAGGACCCCACTCTGGAAAAGTGACTCCATCAACTCTGGAGAACTCACATCCACTGCCACCAAACTCATAGCTTACTTACCCCACACTGCTCGCTTCCACCTACTACCCAAAATCCACAAATCCAACCATACAGGTAAGCCCTTTGTCCTTGCTTGCTCTTGCCCCACTGAAGAAGTCCTCATATTCCAATTCCATTCTATCCCCCTGGTTCAATCCCTTCACCTAGCTCCATTAATTTTCCCATGCTCTCATTCTCCTAATTAACTTTGAATTCCCAGGTCCTGAGGTCCTCATTTGCGCCGTGGGTGTCTAGTCCCTATAGACTTTCATAACCCATCAAGGAGATGTTAAAGCTTTCCACTTCTGTCTTACTAAAGCAACCAACCAGTTCCCTTCCACCACCACCCTACTCCGACTGTTAGAATTGATCCTCACCCATGACTATTTTCTTTCAGCTCCACCCTTTTCTGCAGACTTGAGGGTGAGCCATGGGCACCCACATGAGGCCCAGCTACGCCAGACTTTTCCTTGACTAAGTCGAGAAGTCCACGATCCAAGCCTACCCCGGTAATGCTCCCCACTTCTCCTTCCGCTACACTGAACACTGTAATGGTGCTGCTTCATGCACCCATGCTGAGCTTGTCAAATTCATCAACCTTGGCTCCCACTTCCACCCTGCTCTAAAATTCACTTGGTCCATTTCTGACATCCATCTCCTTTCACAATCTGTCTGCTTTGCTGGAAACAAACTGTCGACCGACACCTTTATAAACCTCCCAATACCCACGGTTAACTTATCTACATCTCTTCCCACCCTGACTCCTATAAAAATGCTATTCCTTTTTCTCAGTTCCTTTGACTCCATCTGTTCCCAGGATGAGGGTTTCTTTTCCAGATATCAAAGATGTCCTCCTTCTTCACATAACAGAGTTTCCCTTACTCTACCATTGTTTTCAGAAAGGGCCAATTAACTGTTAAATGAGACTGGTACTGCTGAAGCAGGCACTGATCTGTCCAGAGCCCAGGCCTTTTCATCGTACATGGTCATCAGCTTTCAGGATGAAAGCCTGTATATTCATTAACTGGATGTAAGTCAATTGCAAAATGTGTTTCAAAAGGAAAAACTGACATTGTGCACTGGGCAGACTGTTAGTAAGACTTTTGTGCTTTGACCATCGTCGGGTCTCCTGGAGAGGTTGGAAATGAGGATTACACCAGTATTGTTGAGTAACAGGTTTTGAAATTCATGTCAACAATGATGACAGACGAATAGTGAATGTCCATGTAAGGATGGACCAAGTCACAGAGTCGTGAGAGTACAGCACAGAAACAGGCCCTTCGGCCCATCTATCCCTGAATGAGATGAAGATCTTGCTGTTCCTTGCTTTCCATATTGCTTTCATGTCAGTGGAGAATGCTGGATTCCAGGGTGCTGTTGGAGAAACTGTTGCCATATCACCTTCTTTATGGTGGGACCATGAGTCTACAGTGAACCAACAGAGAAAGGAATCAGTATCTGAGAGTATCAATAGGCACCTCTTCCCGACGGCCAATCTATTCTGGATATCAGTGAGTGTCTTTTGTTGTTATAGCCTCACACTTCCATTAAATTAGAGAACATTACTTTATATCTCTCACATACACTGTCAATGTCAGAGAATAAGAGAAGCATGAGATCTCACTGCCCACCTCCTCACAACATCCTGCTCTGATCTGGTCCATTTGCCATTTGGCTGGTTCATTAGATTTTCTGATCATGTCAACTGTCAACAAGTGTTTGTTGGGATTTGCTGATACTCGTTCCACAACATGATGTTACCGTGGAGACCTCATCAACACATAGGCAGACACAAGAATATAATAACTTTTCTGACTTCATATCCTCAGTGAGATCAATTTGTTTAGTTCCTGAACAGTGCAAATTATAACATTTTGGGACAATTTCAACAAGTGTGCTGTTCTTTACTATTCTCACAACTGAAAGAGGAACTAAAACAATGCTGTCATTTTCTTTGGAAATGAAAAGAGTCATCTTTATCTATATTGTGACAGGAAGAATGTGTGACTGTGAACAGTTACAGTTTACAACTGGAATGAGCAAAATACTTTGTTTTTCTTTCCTTCAGACTCTGAGGTGTTAAATCATTAAGTAAATCCACTCCAGATTTACCTCGGGTCATTTCAGAAGACTGGATCTACACGTTTCAGTATTTGTTTCACTCTGACAGGGAAAGGGATGGAATTTGCGAACTGAAGTTTTAAACTGGCTGCAGCAAAATGTCTTCTCTTCTGATATTCAGTTTATTGGTTTCGCTCCTTCAGTCTGGTTTCACCCAAAGTAAGTACTTTAGCTCACCGATTAGTCACTGTTATTTTCTGCATTTTCAGTCCTTGTACATTTCAGGTGGAACTGTGCATCCGGTGTGTCTGGGCTTTTAGCTGTTCCTTCAGTAAAGCTGTACACAAGAAGAAAATGATGTGGATGGTATGTGGGTGTAATTTGGAGATGTGCACCAAGGATATTCCGACAGGTAAGGTGCTGTGGATATTGTTCAACAAAACAGGTGAGGCGGACTGGAACTGAATGATTCGGAGGTTAAAAGAGTTCAAGATGGTCTTACGGAAACATACAAAATTCTGGAACGTTTAGAGTCAGGCCAAGAAAAATGAAAAAAAAAAGATCTTTTTTGTATCCTAGTGATTGTTCAGGATTTTCAGTTGTGTAGAGCTGTGTGCATTTTGTTATAGCAAGTAAAGGGATCAATAGCATTCTGGATGTTGAAGGAATTATGGAACATGGGGTCAGTAGAAGAAAGTGGTGCTGAGGGTCAGGTTAGACATGATCTTGTTGAATGATATAGCAGGAATGACGGGCTGAATGGTATACTGTTGCTTCGATTTTTTTATTATTACGTATTGAACAAAAAGGCTCCTGAACAAAAGGGCAAAAGGGGATAACCACACACATTTAAGTACTCTTTTCATTTCTATTTCATGCTCATTATTTATTGTTATTTATTTATAGCTGCATTTTCACAGTTTGTTGTCTATTGAAAACACAAAATAATTTGCAGATGCTGGGGTCAAAGCAATACTCACAACACGCTGGAGGAGCTCAACAGGCTGGGCAGCATCAGTGGATAAGATCGGTCAATGTTTCGGGCCGGAACCCTTCATCAGGACTGTAGAGGGAAGGGGCAGAATGCCCTGTAAAGAAGGTGGGGGGAGGGTGGGAAGGAGAAGGCTGGTAGGTTCCAGGTGAAAAACCAGTAAGGGGAAAGATAAAGGGGTGGGGAAGGGAGGCAGGGAGGTGATAGGCAGGAAAGGTGGAGAAGGAATAGGGGAAAACACAATGGGTAGTAGAAGCAGGCGGAACCATGAGGGAGGTGATAGGCAGCTGGGGGAGGGGGCAGAGTGACATAGGGATAGGGGAAGGGAGGGGGAGGGAATCACCGGAAGTTGGAGAATCCTATGTTCATACCAAGGGGCTGGAGACTACCTAGACGGTATATGAGGTGTTGCTCCTCCAACCTGAGTTTAGCCTCATCATGGCAGTAGAGGAGGTCATGTATGGACATATCTGAATGGGAGTGGGAAGCAGAGTTGAAGTGGGTGGCTACTGGGAGATCCTGTCTGTTGTGGTGGATGGAAAGTGTCAAAAAATGGAATTTTTGCAGTTACTGTTTTCAGTTTCAGTGTTAATTACTGAAGATACTCTTCAGTCAATGGTGCTTTTTAATCACATGTGGAGTTGTATTCTTGTCTTGCATGCTATTTATACAGACCAATTCATTATACTGTGTGTCGAGGTCGTACCTGGGGAGACAGAGACAGATGCAAAATAGAGTGTACTGCAACAGAGAAAGTGCAGAGCGGGCAGTCAATTAGGTGCAATATCTGAACGAGTTGAACTCAGATAGAGAGTCCAGCTAATCATACTAGGAAGCTGTTGAACATTCTTTTAACAGTGAGATAGAAGCTGTCATAGAGCCTAGAGATACCTGCTTTCAGTACAATGTATCTTCTGCCCAGTGGAAAGGGAAAATGGACAATGCCTGGAGAGGGTGGGCTTGTCGATGATGTTGGCTGATTTACTGTGGCAGCAAGAAGTATAGATGGAGTCCCTGGAGGTGATGCTGGTTTCCACACTGTGCTGAGCTACTTACGGAGCTCGACATTTTCTAGTAGTCAAGTGTGGAATAGTTGCCACACCAAGGTATGATGCATCCGGATAGGATGATTCCAATGGTGCATCAATAAGAGTTGGTAATGGTGGATAGGGACATGTGAAATTTCTCTTACTTCCTCTGGAATTAGAACCGTTAGTGAGATTTGCTTTTCATAGTACCTTTGAGGTAGGATGAGGACAGGTTCCTGGTGATGTTCACTTGGTGTGTTTGAAAATCGGCAACAAAATTTCAATCTCTAAAAAAAGTTAAGTTTGGAGGAGCCATCAGATTGCTTAATATTATATTTTAGATAGGATACTTGTGTCCTCAGAAATTGAACAGTACAGCACAGCAATGGGCTCTTTATCCCACAGTGTCTATGTCAAGCATGATGGAGCTGGTGGTAGACCTGAGGAGAGCTAAGGTACCGGTGACCCCCTGTTTTCATCCAGGGGGTCAATGTGGACATGGTGGAGGATTACAAATACCTGGGCATACGTTTTGACAATAAACTGGACTGGTCAAAGAACACTGAGGCTGTCTACAAAAGGGTCAGAGCCGTCTCTATTTCCTGAGGAGACTGAGGTCCTTTAACATCTGTCAGACGATGCTGAGCATGTTCTACGAGTCTGTGTTGGCCAGTGCTATCACGTTTGCTGTTGTGTGCTGGGGCAGCAGGCTGACGGTAGCAGACACCAACAGAATCAACAAACTTATTCGTAAGGCCAGTGATGTTGTGGGGATGGAACTGGACTCTGTCACGGTGGTGTCTGAAAAGAGGATGCTGTCTAAGTTGCATGCCATCTTGGTCAATGTCTCCCATCCACGACATAATGTACTGGGTGGGCACAGGAGTACATTCAGCTGGAGCCTCATTCCTCCAAGATGCAGCACAGAGCGTCATAGGAAGTCATTCCTGCCTGTGGCCATCAAACTTTACAACTCCTCCCTTGGAGGGTTAGACACCCTGTGCCGATAGGCTGGTCCTGGACTTATTTCATAATTTACTGGCATAATTTACATATTACTATTTAACTATTTATGTTTCTATTACTATTTATTATTTATGGTGCAACTGTAATGAAAACCAATTTCCCCCTGGGATCAATAAAGTATGACTATGACTACGATGATGCCAATTTAAACTGTACGACTGTCTGCACATTGCCTGTACTGCTCTCCTCGTCTGTCTTGTCTCGAGCTTGTTTAAACACCTCTTCAATGTTGCTCCTGTATCTGCTTCTACTAATTTCCCCGGCAGCAAATTTCAGGCCCCCTCTAATCTCTCTTATAAAAACTTGTCTCATAAATTTCATTCAAACATTCCCTCTCTCACATTAAATCTGTGCCATCTGGTGTTTCACTTTTACACACTGGGAAAACAAGTATCTCATTTATGCCTCTTATAACTTTATAAAATTCTCCAAGATCTCAGCTTGGCATTGGAAAAAAAACAATACATTTGTTTAATTTCTCTTTATAGCTAATACTGTTTAATTCAAGCTACATCCAGCTGAGACTCTTTCCCAGCTCTCCAAAGCCTCTAAACTGTCCACACTTTCTGTTTCACTACGACTGGAACAGCACACACCACTCCAATGTGGCATAACCAATGGTTTACACAGCTGCAACACAACCTGCTGACTTTTATACACAGCACCCTGACCATTGAAGGCAAGTATACTGCGAGGCTTCTTTACCAATCTATCAGAGACCAGTGGACTCGTACCACAAGGTGCTTGTGTACATCAGCAGCCCTGTGGGACATGGCATTTACTGTATATTTACCTCTTGCAATTGATGTCCTCAAGATCAACACATCACATTTGTGTGCATTAAATTCCATCAGGCATTGCACTGTCCCAATTTATAACTGGTTTGTAAACTGCTGAATTCTTTGACAACCTTACTCATTATCCACAATTTGCTAACATACCAAATTCCAATTTTCTCCAAATCATTGACATATATCAATGATCGTTGTGGTATATGACTGGCAACAGGCTTCCCATCAGACTAACACCAATCTACCACTTCCTTCTGTCAACTATGGCCAAACTGATTTCGAATTCCATCTACCAACTCTCCATAGATCCTATGTGGTTTTATGTTCAGTATCAGTCAATCACTAGGGATCATGTTGAAAGCTTTACCATGTCTGTGTATACAGCATCAAGTTTGTAAGACAAGATGCCCCCACGTAAGGCATACTGATTATTCCTAAAGTTGGTTGTCCAGATGTGAGAACTCCCCCTCCCTAACAAGATTTTCAAACAATTTCCATACAACTGATGTAAGACACCCTAGCGTGTGTGGATTTTGTGAATAAAACATACGAGATTCATTTTGTGTGCATAACAAAAGCCACAGCCCTTTACTTCCATTATGTACAAACCAAACACAGTCACTTTACACTGATATCATTACATCGGACACGGTTTCTTGAAGTGAACACAACAACTCAAGGATGGTGTTTGTGAATTATGTAGGACAGCTTCTATTATGAACAATATGTGTCATCTGTCACCCATTACCCTACAAGGGCTGCCCCAGAACTCACCAAAACCATAATTGTCAGTCCGTCTGGAGGTCGTATAAGCCACCTGGCTTGGGTCTTATGTGCCTTGGTTGGAATAACAACATGTCTCTGGCTCATCCTGGGATGTGCTGACACCCACATGGTCATGTTGTTTCCATTGGTAGGTGAGACTAGAACTAGGGGACATTGCCTCAAGATTCAGGGGAGAAGATTTAGGATGGAGATGAGGAGAAACTGTTTTTCCAAAAGAGTGGTGAATCTGTGGAATTCTCTGCCCAGGGAAGCAGTTGAGGTTTCTTTACTAAATATACTTAAGAAACAGTTAGATAGGTTTTTATATAGTAAGGGAATTATCGGTTATGGGAAAAAGGCAGGTAGATGGAGCTGAGTTTACGGACAGATGAGCCATGATCTTATTGAATCGCGGGGCAGGCTCAATGGGCCAGATGGCCGACTCCTGCTCCTGTTTCTTATGTTCTTATGTTCTTGTATGTTGTGCTGCAAAGGGTATGATAGTGGAATCATCCAGGACTTGTGGGCTAATTTAAGACAATCTTCAAAAATGCATTCAGGTTTACCTTTCCAAACTACAATAAAACTCTTTTTGCCCCTTTCAAAAATGCAGAATAGACGATTGTAAGAGGGCTTAAGGAGGGATTGATGTGCGCCATTGCAGACAAAAAGGAACGAGGCGGAACATAGGTCAGCTGGAACCCAATAAAGCTGTATGGCATGGTGTGAGATAGGAAAAGGATTAAAGGAACTGATTTCTCTGAGGAAGGCAGATTGTTGCTGAGAAGCCAACCAAGTAGTCATGACATCAGGAATAAAATCACCCGCAGATAATGCCACTGCAGATGAACAAACTCACTGTGGAGGTCAGCAAATCGTCTTTTGGAGCCATCCCAAAACTCAGGGGGACCCACAGGAGATGATCGTGCCAATACTTGACCATCAGAGCTGTCTTTAAGGAACAGTGAAACTGCTCACACAGGCCATTGGGTTGCGGGTGATATGCTATGGTGTGATGTAATTTAATACCGAGCTTCAGGACCACTGCAGCTCAGAGGTTGGGTGTGATTTGGGGACTGCGGTCAGAAGAAATATCAGGTCGGGCCCTGAACCGAGTGACCCAGTTATTTTTGAATTCCCGAGCCATGTCCGCTCCCGTCATTGACACTCCAGAGACAACCTGTAGCCACCTGGTGGTGAAGTCCACCATGGTAAGGAGGTGTGTGAAACCACAGTGGTGGGCGGTGAGACGACTAACCCTGGTCTACATTAATGATTTCAAACCGTCTCTCTGGGACCTCGAAAGCTTTGCCGGTGCCCGCATATGACAATTAATCTTGCACTCCAGTCTCGCACAACCTTGCTAAGGCCATGCCACACGAACTTTAGAGCAACCAGTTTCAGTGAAGCCTTCCCGCCAAGTTGCGAGAGGCTCTGAATGGAGTTATAAACTGTCTGCCTCCATTTTGCAGGCACTATGGGGTGAGGGCGACCTGTTGAGACATCACACAGGACAGAAACTCCAGCGTCCCTTCAGCACGTGACCTCTATCCTGTAAGCCTCTATTCGGTAGTTTGGTCGGATGCCATGCCAGCTTAGTCAACCCTGATGTGTATGGCATCAATGGCGGGCTATGACAGGCAATCAGCCACAACATTATTTTTCCCTTCAATGTGCTGTATGTCAATTATGATTTCCAAAATACAGGCCAGGTGGCATTGCTGCCATGCAAACCAAGGGCCAGATGCTTTGGCCATCACATACACAAAGGGTTTGTGGTCATTGAACACTGTAAACTGCCAACCCTCCAGTAGAAAACAAAATTGACAGATGACCAGATGTAGACTACGGAGCTCATGGTCAAACGTCCCTCAGAGGGATGGAAGATCCAGCTGAAGAACACAAATGGCTACCACACTCCTCTAACCAACTGTTCACGCACGGCACACACAGCAGAGACTAAAGAGTCAGCAGTGATGGCTGTAGGTTATTGGCGAACAGGTGCGCCTGTTGAATCATGCTCGAAAGAGCTTGTTTGGTATCATCAAATGCTCTGATCATGTCCGCTGACCATTCAAGAATGTGATTGGGGCTCTGCTTTTAAGGGCACTTTTCAATCAGAGCAAAATTTTAGCAGTTTGTGGAATTAAATGGTGATCGAAATTCATCATACTTAGAACTCTATCTGTGCTTCAGTAGTGCGAAGCAGTGGAAGTCCGTAATAGTGGTGACCTTTGACTGCTGGGACTAGAAGGTGGCCAAGAAAGTTGATAGTAGACAACCAGAACAGGCATTTGGTGGGATCAATAAGCATGGAACGTTGGCTTAAGCGCTTGAAAGGTGTTCGGTTTTGGATGCACTGGGGACAAGAATGTCATCCAGGCAAACAAAAAGAACATCTGAATCTTTTAACATAGAGTTGTCATTTTCAGCCCCAGTGGCACGCACAGAAACTCGAATAGGCCAGACGGGTTTATAAACATGCAGTTTTGGGAATGTTCTCACAGCATGTTGGCAATGAATGGTAGCTCCTGAGTAAGTCCACTTTAGAAAACTTCATCTGCATGACTAAACATGCTGAAGCAACTTGAATATGTGGTTCTGGGTAATAATCGGGTGTGGTGGTCTCTTTATGTTGGTGGTAATCACTCCATGGACAGCAACCACCATCGGGCTGAGGGACCATCTGGGGAGGTGAAGCCCGAGGGTGATTCGACCCATGTACAACGTCAAGCATCTCCGTGTTTACAGTCTCAGCTTTTGTTTTGGCCAGCTTTTCTGACACTTGTCTACACGGACGGGCATGGAATGATGAGCCAGTTGTGCAAGTGTGGTGCCCAATCCCATGCTCTGTGACTATAGTGGAAATCATTGCATTTACATCGCTATTGGCCCATAGGAGAACTTTGCTTGTTTGGAAATCTGCCACTCCCCCAACTGCTGCTGCTTGGTTAGAAGATGTAATGTTTTTTCTGAAATTAGAAAAGATTAAATTCACTTTGAGGGGGTCTGTGAAAACGTTCTATTGGAAATGGGGACCTTCCTTATCATATTTTGGGAGTCTTAAGGAATTACCTACTAGTTGAGGGCATTTGATTGCACTTGGGAAGTTGCCTCCCATTTAACACGCTTATAATTTACCTCACAGGGTGGTTGATGAATTGTAAATATGAGTGTATTTTGGATCATCTGATATGTTGCAGATGTGTGTGAGCCGTCATATTGAAGTAGTGTGGGGGTATGGTTGTGAAATGTCCGTACTTGTATTTGTGAATTGTTGTGTTGTAAATATATTAGCTGCCATAATTTGTTCGGGGAGGGCGGGTGGGGGGAGGTTTGTTTTGGGGGTACAATACTAAAGCAAAATGGAGGAAAATGTAATCCATTATATATTCTGTATTGTGTCATTCCTTCAATAAAAAAAAAAGTGTGGTGCCCAATCCCATGCTTTGTGACTATAGTGGAAAATGTGGGTTTGTTGAGGTTTGTGAATTCGCCCAGCAAGTGAGTGAATTCACATGTGCTGGTGCGTAGAAACATGGGAACATAGAAAGCCTGCAGCACAATACAGGGCCTGTCGCACACAGGAAATCTGCACCAAGCAGATGTCTGGCAAATCTAGCCAAGACAATATTCCATATCGTCCACTGAAGCATCGCGTCACCTGTCGTGTCCCTGTTGCCACCGGCAGCCTCCATTGAGGATCCTTTGCTCTCTGCCTTATCGACGATGCCAGCAGCACACTCACTTCAGCAGCAAGATCACACAGCTAGTGTCACCAGCACATCCACTGCCAATTTCTCTCACCCTCCTCTCCACGCTAATACTGACCCCTGTCGATGAGCAATCAGAGTAAATTTTGTCTATCATCCCTTTTCAATGTCAATTGTTTTGTTTCAATGATACATGACTGTAGCCATGACTGCATTGAGCATACAGTATAATTGCCCATTTGTATTTGTAATGGATGCCACCTTGGTAAAGCAGGCAACATAATCAAAGACTCCTCCCATCCTGGACATCGCTTTTCTCCCCAATCCCATCGGGCAGAAGATGCAAAAGTCTGAAAGCATTTATCATCAGGCTCAATGAAAGCTTCTGTTCTGCTGCTGATGACAATGCAATGGATCTCTTGTACAATAAGATAGATTCTTGATCACACAATCCACCTCACCATGGCTTTGCAGCGTATTACTTGCCTATACTGTACTTCCTCTGTAACTGTAACAGTTTATTCCGCATTATGTAATTGTTTTCCCTTGTCCTGCCTGAAGTGCTGAAGCGATTATATGAACTGTGTGGAAGGCAGCTTAACAAAGCTCCCTTACCACTCCTCCCACAGTGTGTATCTCCCTCCCCACCCCTCCCACAATGTGTATCTCCCTTCACCACTCCTTCCACAGTGTGAATTTCCCTCACCACCCCTCCCACAATGTGTATCTCCCTTCACCACTCCTTCCACAGTGTGAATTTCCCTCACCACCCCTCCCACAGTGTGAATTTCCCTCACCACCCCTCCCACAGCATGGAGTTCTCTCACCATCACCTCCCAAAGTGTGGATTTCCCTCACCACCCCTCCCACTGCATTGTATTCTCTCACCACCCACCTACAATGTGGAGTTCCCTCACCACCAACTCCCACAGTGTGGAGATCCCTTATCACCCCTCCCACAATGTGGAGATCCCTCACCACCCCTCCCACAGCATGGATTTCCCTCACCACTCCTCCCATAGTGTGAATTTCCCTCACCACTACCTCCCGCAGTGTGAACTCCCTCACCACCCCTCTCACAGCATGGAATTATTTTGCACACTTCCACAGTGTGGAGTTCCCTCACCACTCTTACACAGTGTGTAGTTCCCTCATCACCCCTCCCGCAGTACAGAGTTCCCTCACCACTATTCACACAGTGCGGAGTACCCTCAACACCACTGTGACAGCCTGGAGTTCTCATACCAGCACATCCCACAGTGCAGAGTTCCCACACCACCCCTCACACAGTGTGAATTTCCTTCACCACCCTTCCCATAACGTGGATTTCCTTCACCACCCCTCCCACAGTGTGTATCTCCCATACCACCCCACCCACAGTGTGTATCTCCCTCACCACCCTTCCCAGTGTGTATCTCCCTCACCACCCCTCCCACAGTGTGTATCTCCCATACCACCCCTCCCACAGTGTGTATCTCCCACACCACCACTCCCACAGTGTGTATCTCCCTCACCACCTTTCCCACAGTGTGTATCTCCCTCACCACCCCTCCCACAGTGTGTCTCCCTCACCACCCCTCCCACAGTGTGTATCTCCCTCACCACCCCTCCCACAATGTGTATCTCCCATACCACCCCTCCCACAGTGTGTATCTCCCTCACCACCTTTCCCACAGTGTGTATCTCCCTCACCAACCCGCCCACAATCTGTATCTCCCTCACCACCTCTCCCACAGTGTGTCTCCCTCACCACCCCTCCCACAGTGTGTATCTCCCTCACCACCTCTCCCACAATCTGTATCTCCCTTCATCACCCCTCCCACAATGTGTATCTCCCTCACCACCCCTCCCACAGTACAGATTTCCGTCCTGTACCTTGGTACATATGATAGTAATGAACCACCTTACCTTTTTAATTGTGTTGGTGGTTTTGTTGTGTTCAACTGTTAAAATAGTAATACTGCACCAATGGAACATTGATACCAAGTGAAATAGAATGAAACATTTGTGATTTCATGTTCTAACATTTTCATTGTTTCTCTTTTTTAACAGAAAATCTGAAACATTTTTATATTTTTGATAAGATAGATAAAATTGTGTTCACTGGACTGGACATTCCTGGAAATGGCTCTGTTGGCTGGGATTGGAAACCAAGCTACAAGCAAGGCACACAGCCACTTGTGACATTTTATAAAGATGGATCCAGAGGGTGGAACCCACGTTGGGAAATACACTTCAAACGCTATGGCATCTTTCATGTTATGAACAATAAGGCTGGTACCATTGATCTGATAATTACTCAGCCCACATCTAAATTTGCAGGATCTATCATCTTGGTGCAAAGAGAGCCCAGTTATGAAATCTTGAAGCAATATGAAATTTTTGCGATCAAAGGTAAATGGGACAAAGATTTGAAAAGTGTAAAAAATGTTTTTCTTCATGAATAATTTACTTTCCAGTACTGAACGTTTTACAGGGATCATGTGAGGTTTGTTTTCTCTGCTCATTTACACTCACAGGGAGAAAGTTCTGTTCATTTTGGTAAACACAAAATAATCTGCAGATGCTGGGGTCAAAGCAACACTCACAACATGCTGGAGGAACGCAGCAGGTCGGGCAGCATCCGTGGAAATGATCAGTCAACGTTTTGGGCCGGAACCCTTCGGCAGGACTGAGGATGGAAGGGGCAGAGGCCCTATAAAGAAGGTGGGGGGAGGGTGGGAAGGAGAAGGCTGGTAGGTCCCAGGTGAAAAACCAGTAAGGGGAAAGATAAAGGGGTGGGGGAGGGGAGGCAGGGAGGGGATAGGCAGGAAAGGTGAAGAAGGAATAGGGGAAAACACAATGGGTAGTAGAAGGAGGCGGACCATGAGGAAGGTAGTAGGCAGCTAGGGGAGGGGGCAGAGTGAAATAGGGATAAGGGAAGGGAGGGGGAGGGAATTACCGGAAGTTGGAGAATTCAATGTTCATACCAAGGGCCTGGAGACTACCTAGACGGTATATGAAGTGTTGCTCCTCCAGTCTGAGTTTGGCCTCATCATGGCAGTAGAAGAGGCCATGGATGGACATATCCAAATGGGAATGTGAAGCAGAGTTGAAGTGGGTGGCAACCGGGAGGTCCTGTCTGTTGTGGCGGACGGAGTGGAGGTGCTCGACAAAGTGGTCACCCAATCTGCATCGGGTTTCACTGATGTAGAGGAGGCCGCACCGGGAGCACCGGATGCAATAGAAGACCCCAACAGACTCACAAGTAAAGTGTTGCCTCACCTGGCCAGCTGAACCCTGACATTCCATCAGGTTCAGGAGCGGGATGTGGTAAAAAGTTAATTCCCTCTGCTCTGCCTCACTGAATTTGGTGTAACCAGACTGAGAGTTTGTGTGCCCATTGTGATATTCTGTGTCGGAGACCCAGCACTCTCTGTCCTGTAGCAAGACACAAGTGCTGATCACGGTCAGCTCCTGAGGTCAGTTTGAACCGAGTCATTGGACATGTTACTACTCACCCCACCCATCTAATATTCGGACCAAATATTGAAAGGCTGAGATAGATCAGATGTGCAGATGATGTTTCCGATAGTGGGGGAGGAGAGGACCAGCGGGCACAGACTCAGACTACAAGAATTTCCCATAGAACAGAGGTGAGGAGGAATTTCTTTAGCCAGAGGGTGAAGAATCTACGGAATTCATCGCCACAGGTGGCTGTGGAGACCAAGTCACTGGTTGGATTTAAAGCAGAGGTTTAAATAAAGGTTCTTGATTAATAAAGTTGTGAAAGATTACAGGGAGAAGGCGTATGAAAGGGGTTGAGAAAGAAAATAAATCAGCCATGTTGGAATGGCAGAGCAGACACAAATGTCACAATAGACTAATTCTGCTCCTGTATCATTTTGTCTTATGGTCTTATTTCTCACAGTTGAGGTGGGACCACGGTGTCCTTTGGAGGGCAGTGACATCACCCTCAGCTGTACCATCTCCAGACTCCCAGATACCGTCAGTCTCCACTGGAAACCAGTGGGCTCATCCCAGCAGAACAGGCGAAACACTGATCAGATCCGCCTGAATAACACCGTCTATCTGATGGTCCGACTCGTTACAGTGGAGGATGGGAAGTTGTATCAGTGTGAAGTACGGGAAAACGGAAACGTTGTTATAACAGGGAAAGCAGACTTTACTGTAGACACGGGTAAGTGTTGTTACCTCACTGTACGTATTGGGCTGGAATATATCTGTCTGGTAGGAAGTTGTTAAAAATAGTACAGGAAGAGTTCATGGCCAGGTCTAAATGGATATTTCTCATTAATATTTACAATGCAGAAGAAATGGAAATTAGTGAATTCAGGCCAGAGAAAAGTGATAACGTGACGCATATCAACATTATGAAGGAGGAGACATTGGCAGTCCGTAAACTATGGAGTCGTACAGCATGGAAACAGGCTTTTCAGCACAACTGGTCCATGCGGATCTAAGCTCGTCCCATTAGTGTCACACTTTGTTCGGCAGAGAAGAGTTGAAATGAAGGATCTGTTTCCCCACCGTTTAACCCTGTGACTGAGATCTGGGGTTTATAGGGCATTAAAGAAAATAATACATAGATCAGGAGGAGCAAATCTGCAGTGGGAACAATTTCAAATTACATCATTACAACTTGAATTGAATTGACTTTAATTCTTACATCCTTTGTGTACTTAAGGAGTTAAAGTCTTTACATTACGTCTCCATCAAAATGTGCAATGTGCAATTTATAGTAATTTGCAATACATAGTATATACAACAGGACAGTCAATAAAACATAGAAATACAATTGTATCAGCATGAATTAGTCAGTCTGATGGCCCGTTGGAAGAAGCTGTTGGTCCTGGCTTTTATGCTGAAGTACAGTTTCCCAGATGGTAGCTGCCTGAACAGTTTGCGGTTGGTGTGACTTGGGTCCCCAATGGCCTTTCGGGCTCTTTTACACACCTGTCTTTGCAAATGTCCTGAATAGGCGGAAGTTCACATCTACAGATGCCCTGGGCTTTCCACACCGCTCTGCAAAGTCCTGCAATTCAGAGAAGTACAGTTCTCGTACAAGGCAGTTATGCAGCCAGTCAGGACGCTCTCAATTTTGCCTCTGTTGAAATTTCTTCGGATTTGGGGGCCGATACCAAACTTCCTCAACGGTCTGAGGTGAAAGAGCTGCTGCTGTGTGTTTTATACTACACAGCCAGTTTGTACAGAGCATGTGAGATCATCACTGATGTTTATCTCGAGGAACTTAAAGCTGTTCACCCTCTCAACCCCAGTCTATTGAGGTCAATAGGGGTTATCCTGTCTGCATTTATTCTGTAGTCCACAACCAGCTCCTTTGTTTTTGCGACATTGAGGGAGAGGTTGTTTTCTTGACACCACTGTGTCAGGGTGATGACTTCTTCTCTGTTTGCTACCTCACTATTATTTGAGATTACGCCAATCAGTGTAGTGTCATCAGCAAATTTAATTAGCAGATTAATTAACATTCATACAGTCATGGGTATACAGAGAGTAAAGGAGGGGGCTTAGGACACAGTCTTGAGGGACACCCGTTTTGAGGGTCAGAGTGGCAGAGGTGAGGGAGCCCACTCTTACCACCTGCTGGCGATCTGACAGGAAGTCCAGGATCCAGTTACACAAGGCAGAGTGAAGGCTGTGGTCTCTGAGCTTCTCGTTGAGCCTGGAGGGAATTATGGTTTAGAATGGTGAACTGCAGTCCAAGAACAGCATTCTCACATAAGTAGTTTTGATGGGAATCATACCGATCATTCAATATGTCAGCGCAACATTCTCCAACTCGGAGACTAAAACCAATCATAATCACGATTCAGTACTGTAAATGTTCAACTGCAGTGGTGGATATTAAAGTGTTACTCATGTACTCAGTGGTGGATATTAAAGTGTTACTCATGTCAAAGTGTTACAGTGAAGGAGGAGTCAACACGACAACCACCAGCACTTCCAACTCACGCTCAGCGCTGGGTCCCGGTTCACATAGCAACACTGAACAACAAACCATTCTCTCTCTCAGTGACCTTTCCCACCAAGTCTTTATCGTATTTGATGTGATTCCAGCTTCAGTGGCAGACTCGGGCTTCAGCGTGAATCAAGTCCCATGCGTGGACCAATGAGATGTTGCAGCACTTGAGGCCCATTCAGAAACTGCAGCTGAATATGTGACTTAAACAAATTAGGAGAATGGGCTATTTTCTAAGCAGGGAGAAAATTCAAAAATCAGGTCAAAAGAAGCACAATCGTCCTCGTGCAGGATTCCCTGAAGGTTAGCTTTCAGGTTGATTAAGTGGTAAGGAAGGTAAATGCAGTGTTAGTAATCATTTTGAGTGGTTTAGGATATAATAGCAAGGATGTCAAGGCTTTATTAGACATTATTCAAACTGGACTTGGAGAATGGTTAGCAGCTTTGGGTCCCTTCTGTCAGAAAGGGTGTTCTGGCTTTGCAGAAGGTCCAGAGGAGTGTCATCTGAATGACTCTGGGAATGAAAGGGTTAAGAATGTGGAGTATCTGATGGTTCGAGGCCTTTCCCCTCTGGAGTTCAGAAGAATGAAGGAGGTCTCATTGAAACCTATTGAAGTTTGTAAGGGCTGAACAGAGTGGGTGTGGAGAGGATATTTCCAATGGTGGGAGAGTCTAAAATGAGAGAGCACAGCCTCAGAATAGAAGGTCATCCATTTACAGATGAAGAGGGTGGTGAATCCTTAGCCAGAGGGAGGGGAATCTGTGCAATTAATTTAAAGCAGTGATTGATAGGTTCATAATTAGTCAGGGCATCAAAGGTTAACAGAAGAAGACAGAAGAAGAGTTGAGAGGGATAATAAATCAGCCGTGGTGTAATGGCAGAGGAGACTCGATGGGCTGAATGGCCTAATGTTGCTCCTATGTCTGATGGTTTTATGGCAGCTTCTCATCACTCGCTCCCGAATGGCATTGTAACATTTTAACGAGTTCTCCTCTCTTTCATGCAGATCGATATGATAAACGTTACACACTTCATCGCTCAGTTACGGATCACAGTGAATTCCACCTCCTCTGTTACAGTCGTTTTGTGCACAACTGTGCTCTCTGGACTTGGCTGTCACGTCTTCATCAAAGTCCGAAGAAAACAGTTGCAACAGCATTGGAATCTCAGCCCGTGAATGTCAGTGAGAGCCACTTTGTGAATCGATTGATGTTCACAGAGACACCTTTTAACGGCAAGAATTTCAGTATGAGGGTTTTTCCTGTGGTGCTTGAAGATGCAGGAGAATACAAATGTACTCTGGGAACAAGTATACTTAGGACTATCACACTAATCACAGTTAAAGGTAGGAGACAGAGTGTGTGACTACAGATTTCCCAAAACCACAGCATTTTGCTTTTGTGCAGAATGTCGCTCCTGTTTTTAAGGAGACTAATAACGTTTTTCTTGTTTCCACAGTCATGGCTGAACCGTCTGATACAGTGACTGAGGGAGACACCGTCACCCTGAGCTGCTCTGTGTCTGACGCCACTGCATCAACCAGACTGGTTTGGATCAACGGAGACGGTGAAACTGTTGGAGACAAAACACTGACTGGGGAAGAGAAATCACTGAGTCTGATCGTACAGAAAGCTGACAGAGGCAGAGGGAAATGGACGTGTGGTGTGTTTGATCAAGACGGACTCCGGATTATCGTCCCAGATTATCAAGAGCGCAGTGGTGAGTTACTGCGGGTTTGATCTTCATATTGAGAAACATGATCACATTTTGTGTCATTAATTGTTATATTTGCCACCAATGAACCCTCTTTAAATTCTCTGTGGGAGACTCTCTAATGGGGCTGGTTGATCTTGACGCTTTTGTGATCCACATGTTCTTCAGAAGACGTAAAGCTTGTTTCTACGATCGTTTTATTAAACATTACAGGGACAAAGGAAAAAAGAGAGGGAATAAAGGTGCTCTGGTTATCTTGTACCAGACAATTGAAGTTCGAATTTAACCAAAAACTTAAAAATTATCGAATTAACTATCTAGATGTGAGGAATATAATACATGCCTCTGTAACTAAGAATATTCCAGAAAAATACAGAAGTAACTTTAACCACTAAAGATCTCAGTGTGCAATCACATTTATATTGGTGATTATATAAAAATACGGTGAAACTGTTGGAGACAAAACACTGACTGGGGAAGAGAAATCACTGAGTCTGATCGTACAGAAAGCTGACAGAGGCAGAGGGAAATGGACATGTGGTGCTGTTGATCAGAAAACTCTCCAGCTTTCAGTACCATATAATCTGGAAGTCAGAGGTAAGAGTCTCGAGTTTTTCCCAATGTACCAAGTTTCATAATGAGGCTTGGTTCTGTTTGCGAGCAGTGACTTTTTTCTTCCACACTGTGTGGGAGAATCCCACGGAGGTAAAGCTTGGAATTACAGTACTGTACAATAGTCTCAGACACCTACAGCATGGATGCCCCAGACCTTTGCACAGTACAGTATTTGTCAATGTGAGAGGAGAGCGAGTTTGTAAATCCGGTGGGAAGTTAAAGATTTTGGGAATGGAGTTGGATGGGCACTGCAGCAGAGGGGTGGGACATGTGACAGAGAGGTGGGGCATGTGACGGGGGGGTTCTGAGGTGGGGGGTATATGACAGAGGGGTGGGATATGTGACAGAGGGGTGCTGAGGTGTGGGACATGTGACAGAGGGGTGCTGAGGGGTGGGATATGTGACAGAGGGGTCCTGAGGGGGGGGGACATGTGACAGAGGGGTGCTGAAGTCTGGGACATGTGACAGAGTGGTGAAGAGGTGTGGGACATGTGACAGAGGGGTGCTGAGGGGGGGGATGTGACAGAGGGGTGCTGAGGTGTGGGACATGTGACAGAGGGCTGCTGAGGGATGGGATATGTGACAGAGGGGTGCTGAGGTCTGGGACATGTGACAGAGGGGTGCTGAGGGGTTGGATATGTGACAGAGAGGTGCTGAGGGGGGGACATGTGACAGAGGGATGGGACATGTGACGGGGGGTGCTGAGGTGGGGGGCATATGACAGAGGGGTGCTGAGGGGGGCATGTGACAGAGGGGTCCTGAGGGGGTGGGGGACATGTGACAGAGGGGTGCTGAGGTCTGAGACATGTGACAGAGCGGTGAAGAGCTGTGGGACATGTGACAGAGGGGTACTGAGGTGGGGATGTTACAGAGGGGTCCTGAGGGGGGGAATGCACAGGTGCTAATTGGGGGGATGCACGGGTGCTGAGGTGGGGGAATGCAAGGGTGCGAAGTTGGGGAATGTGCAGGTGCAGACACAACAAGCCATGAGACACCAGGCAAGGACATTTGCTTCCAAACAGTTGTTTTCTTGATCATTATGGAATGTTTCTCTGTTGCTTCACGTTCCCTCCCCTCTCCCTGTCCCTTTTCCCAACAATGATTTCCCTCTCCCTGCCCCTTCCCACTCTCAGTCCACAATAGAAAACTGTATCAGAATCTGATTAATCTTTATTCACATTTGTCATGAAATATGTATTTTTTGCAGCAGCAGTACAGTACAATACATAAAATAACTGCAGTACTATTCCAAAGTCTTAGGCACATCAACTGTATATATGTACTGAAGACTTTTGAACAGTACTCTAGTTTGTATTGAAACCAGGTTTGTGTATGTGTGACACAACCTATCTTCTAAACTCTAGTGAATACATATCCAACCTCCCTAGTCTTTCCTCATTGATGCAAACTAGGTATCCAGATAATCAGCCCAGTAAAATTAAATGAGATCAATACCCCTCAAAATACTCCAGATATGGTGTCATAAATACTTCTATTTATTTATTTATTGAGATACAGCACAGATTTAATCCTTCCAGCCGTTTAAGCCACGCTGGCTAGCAATCCCCTGACTTCATCCTATACTAATCACGGGATAGTTTACAATGACCAATTAGCCTACCAACCGATAGGTCTTTGGACTGTGGGAGGGAAACCCACGTGATCACAGGGGGAGGGTACAAGCTCCTTAGAGGCAGCAGTGGGAATGCAACTTGGGTCGCCTGTACTGTAAAGCATTGTGCTAACCACTATGCTACCATGCCTCTACTCAATATCATTGAAGTATGTAAGTATCATTAAAGTGTGAGATACTTCTTTTGTGTACAACTCTCTTTGCAGTAAATGGAACATGTTAACTTCCCCATTTATATACTCTGGCAGTATTTCATATCCCAAGATCCCCAGATTCCTCTGGATCTCAAAGCTCTACTATCTCTCAGCATTCAGATGATAAGCTTCTTTTTCCCTTTCATTTGTTCAGCCAGATTACTCCACCAACATCTGTATCATAAGAATGACAAGGGTGCATGGGAGCATATCCACCAGCATGTTTCCCCTCAGAGTTGCATGAATTTGAAATGTATCTTTCAATGCTTATTAATTACAACAGTGGTCCCCAACCACCGGGCTGCGGACCGGTACCAGGTCGCCAAGCATGTGCTATCGGGCCGCAAAGAAACAATATGATTTGGCGATATGAAACGATATGAGTCAGCAGCACCTTTCCTCATTCCCTGTCACACACTGTTGAACTTGAACACAACACCCCTCCCACCCCGTCGGCCGGTCCGCAAGGATATTGTCAATATTAAACCGGTCCGCCGTGCAAAAAAGGTTGGGGTTCCCTGAATTACAAGATCCAAATCCTGGACCTCCCCACCCAACAGCACCATGGGGGGACTTCACAAGAAAGTCAGTGTGAGTACTCCCACCACTTTGTCATGGACAATAAGCGAGCAACAATGAATGTTGCCCTTGGAATGACACCACATTCTGCAAAATAATTCCTTTGAAAATAGATCTGTGCACGTTTAGGCTGTGATCAAGTGATGGAATATGAGTGAAGTCGGTAACTTTTTTCCAACAAGCACGAACACAATGGCTCAATGCCCTCTTGTGTAGTAAATTTTATATCAGCCCATGAAATATGTAATATTACACAAAGGCAATATCTTCCTTACATTGTTTAGTTTTCCTCTGAAATAGTAATTATTTCAGTGTCAGTCTAGAACAGGGGTTCCCAACTTTTTTTTATGACATTGACCACTGTCATTAATGGAGGAGTCCATAGACCCCATGTAGGGAGCTCCTGGTCTAGACAATGAGCAAATACACTCCGTGTCCTTTTATTTTGTACACCTGCTCTTTAGTGCAAATATCTAATTCGCCAATACTGCAGCAGGAATTCTATGTATTTAAGCATTGATAAGGCCAAGTGTTTATTTGTTGATAGGATCAAACACCTGAACGGGGAAGAAATGTAAACTGAGTGGCTCTGATCATGGAATAATTGTTGGTGCCAGACGGAGTAGTTTTTGTATCTCAAAAACAGCTGATCTGTGATATTCACACACAACCGTCTCTAGAGTTTACAGAGAATTGTTTGAGAGAGGAAAAAAATCCAGTGAAAAGCCTCTGACTATCCACACGATCAATGCCTCTCATCATCTTATACACCTCTATCAGGTCACCTCTCATCCTCCATCGCTCCAAGGAGAAGAGGCCAGAAAATTCCAATAATTCAAATCCCATGTGTTCTGCAAAAACATATCGAATTGACTCCAAATACGTTACCAGGGTTCTTCATTTGTGCAGTTCTTCATGTCCTATGTGATCATTTCATCACCACCCTATCTTCCAAACTCTAGTGGATATATGTCTAAACTACCCAGACTTTCCTCATTGATGCAAACTAGGTATCCAGATATCAGCCCCGTCAAAGTTACTGAGATCAATACTCCTCACAATACTCCAGATACAGGGTCATAAATATTTTTATTTATTGAGATACAGTGCAGATTAGATCCTTCCAGCATTTTGAACACAAAGGTATGCGGGTTTTTAGTCAGTTTGGCTCTTGAAACTACCAAAGGTGTCTGAGGGGAGTTTAGACACGTCAAAGTTCCTGAGGAGATGAGGTGTGGGAGGGAAAGGGCAGGAGGGAGGGATGCAAAATCCCTAAGGTTCTAGGGTGAACTGATAGAAATGTATAACAATTCTGAGAATCACAGACAGTCGTAGCTTTTTTCACAGGATAGATATTACAAATACTGATGGTGTGGTAGATGGTGCAACAGTATTACCACTCAGGGCCACAGAGTTGGAGTTCAATTCCAGCAAGAAGGAGTACATACGAGTTCCCTGTGACCACATGGGTTTCCTGAGTGCTGTATTTTCATCCACTGTCCAAAGACATATTGGTTAGTAGGTTTATTGGTAATAGTAAATTGCCCTTAGATTAGGCTTGAGTTAAATTGGTGGTGTGGTGTGCATCGAGACTAGGATTAAATGTGTGGGGTGCTGTGCATCGAGACGAGGGTTAAATTGGTAGGGTGGCATGCATCGAAGCTAGGGTTAAATGGGTGGGGTGGTGTGCATCCAGACTAGGTTTAAATGGGTGCGGTACTATGCATCGAGACTAGGGTTAAATTTATGGGGTGCTGTGCAGTGAGGCTGAGTTAAATGGGTGGGGTGCTGGTTGGCTGGAGCTAGTTAAAATAAAGTCCAAAGTGAGTTGGGTGGAAAGTTCATGGACATGGAGAAATGCGCCTGGAATCCACTGATGGAAATTTGGCAGCAGCAGAAACTGTCACATTGTTGAAGAGGCAACCCGACAGACACGTGAAAGGCAGGGTTCAGGGGGTTTTAGATCATGTGCAGAAAATCGGAATTTTCCTGATCAGATCTATAACTCAGCATGGTTTGCTTTCCCGTGTCTGAGCAAAGGAGTCTGTGTATAAAACCATGAGACATAGGAGCAGAAATGGGCCACTTGGCTATTTGAGTTTGCACTGCCATTCGACATTGGCTGATTTATGATCCCTTTCAATCCCCTTACCCTGCTTCCTGCCCAAAATCTTTGACGCCTCCATAGACACCTGTGGCAATGAAATCCTCCGATTCACCATCATCTGGCAAAATAAGTTTCTCTTCACGTTGTTCTGAAGAAGTGCGCTTCTATTCTGAGGCTCAGCTTTCTGGCTCTAGTCTCTCCCAATGTTGGAAATATCCACTTCATGTTCACTCTGTCTAAGCATTTCAATATTCAGTGGGTCTGAGTTCCCCTCTCATTCTTTGAAACTCCAGCAAGAATAGGCACAGAGATGTCACCTATTCTTCATACTTTAAGAGTTTCATTCTGGGATCATTCTTGTCAGCTTCCCCTGGACCCTCTCAATGCCAACACATCCTCTCTGAGATAACGGGCCCAAAGCTGTTCACAATAGTTTTCACACACCTGACTTGCGGAATGAAGTCAGTAAATCTGGATTGTGAAAATACCGGTAAAACAATTGCATTACTTCTTGAAGCATTGTGCTATTTAAGACAGTCCAAATGTTTATGTTGATATTTGCATTGAATCTTCAAGAGTAGAATACACTTTGAAAATGATCAATATTATTATAAGCACGAGTCTGTTTCTTCAAGTCATCTTGATCTTGTCACATTTGCTGTGTCCATGAACATCAGATAAAAATCGTAAAACACAAAATCATAAATAATTAAAAATAATTCTCGATGGAGGTGTCATTATTTTATTGCAGATTGTTTTCACAGTCACGTCTTCAACTGAATGTCTGGCAGAAATCCTTGGGCATTAAATGTGATGTAGAATGTCAACTTTGTCCTTTACAGTGAGATCACTTCCGGACAGTTGGATCACCACAATTGCTGGATACCTGTTTGTTAAACTGGCTGTTGGTCTTGGACTCGTCTACAGTTTGACGAGGAAAAACAGAGTAAGATTTTTCTCTTTATTTTGCTGTGAATACCTGCAAGAAAATGAATCTTGGGTAGTATATGATGACATACCATATACATACATGGCTAATAAATTTACTTTGAACTTTAAACTTTACTGTTTCATTGGCCCATCTGGCCAGTTACACCCTTCAAAACAATCACGACTGACCATCTTGCATCATTCTTGCAGGAGGTGAACAAGCCAGTCCTCATTAGGTGATTGGTTGTGGAAAGGATCAGTTAATTTAAATTTATTAACAATGATATCAGAGGATCTGATTCGGTACCAACATGTAAGTGCCATTATGATGAAAACATGGCAGTGCCTTTCTTTTCCTGAATGTTTGTGTCAATTCAGCATGTCATCTAATACTTTGAAAGACCTCAATACTTGTGTGGTGAAAGTATCCTGACAGTTTGCATCACAGCCTGGTGTGGAAATATGAATGCCCAGAAATGGAAAAGTCTCAAAAAAACTGTTGATACAGCTCAGTCCATCTCAGGCAAAGCCGTCATCATCAACGAATGCATTTGTTAACAGCATGGGTGGAGCATTGGCTGATCGGAAGAAAGCAGAGAGTGGGAATAAAGGGATCCTATTCTGGCTGGTTGCTGGTCACCAGTGAGTTCCACAGTGGTCAGTGTTGCGACCGCCTCTTTTCATGCTGTATGTCAATGATTTGGACTATGGGATTAATGGATTTGTGGCTAAATTTGCCAATGATACAAAGCTAGCTGGAAGAGAGGGTAGTGTTGAGGAAAAAGAGAGCCTGCAGAGAGACTTAGATAGTTTATGGGAATGGACAAAGAAGTGACAAGTGAAATACAATGTTAAAAATGTATGGTCATGCACTGTGATGGAAGAAATAAACAGGCACACTATTATTCAGATGAAAGGAGAATTCAAAACGCAGAGATGCAAAGGGACTTGGGAGTCCTTGTGCAGGATACCCTAAAGGTTAACCTCCAGGCTGAGCTGGTTGTGAAGAAGGCAAATGCAATGTTAGTGTTCATTTCTAGAGGTATAGAATATAAGAGCAGGGATGTGATGATGAGGTTCTATAAGGCACTCGTGAGACCAAATCTTGGAGTATTGCGTGCAGTCTTGGGCTCCTTATTTTAGAAAGAATATACTGACACTGGAGAGGGTTCAGAGAAGATTCATGAGAATGATTCCAGGATTGGAAGGGTTACTGTATGAGGAATGTCTGGCAGATCTTGGGCAGTATTCCCTGGAGTTCAGGAGAATAAGGGGCATCTCATAGAAACATTCCGAATGTTAAAAGGCCTGAACAGATGAGATGTGGCAAAGTTATTTCCCGTGTTAGAGGAGTCGAGGACAAGAGGGCGTGACTTCAGGATTGAATGACGATCATTTAGAACAGAGATGCAGAGAAATTACTTTAGTCAGTGGGTGTTAACCTGTGGAATTCGTTGCCACGTGCGGCTGTGGAGGCCAAGTCATTGGGTGTATTTAAGGTAGAGATAGATAAGTTCTTGATTAGCCAGGGCATCAAAGTGGGGGAGAAGTCAGGGGAGTTGGGATGACTGGAAGAACTGGATCAGCCATGACTGAATGGCGGAGCACATTGGATGGGCCGAATAGCCTACTTCTGCTCCTATATCTTATAGTCTTATGGTTTTATGGAGTACTGCCACAAGAAAGCAGCAACCATCATCAAGGACACAAACCATCCCGGCTTCACCTTCTCCTCACCCCCATTCAGTGCCCCAAACAGTCCTTCCAGGTGGGACAACACTTCATCTGCAAGTCAGTTGGTCATGTGCTGATTTCAATGCTCCCAGTATGGCCTCCTCTACATCAGTGAGACCCAAACTTAATGCTTTGTTGAGCACCTTTGCTCCACTTGCAACACACAGGAGTTCCTGATGGCAAACTCTTTTCATTTCTCTCCCCATTCCCATTCTGACGTGTCAGTCCATGATCTTTGCTACTCCCAGGAGGCCACTCTCTGTGTAGAGAGGTACCACCTCATATTCTGTCTGGGGAGCCTCCAAACTGACAGCATGAACATTGATATATCTATGACAGCATGAACATTGATATATCTGTTTTTTTTTTCTCCCATCCCCCGCTCTCTTTTTACATTCCCCATTCTGGGTCTCCTCTTACCCCTTCTCTTCTCCTCCCCTGCCAATCATCTCCCTTTGGTACTGCCGGATGTAGCAGTCAGACCAGATGGATTATGGATTTGCAATTCACAGAATGGACCAAACTGCTGACTCGGGGAAGGCAAAAGGAGGAGGCGTGTGTTTTATGGCTAATTTTCACTGCTGCTCTGATGTGTTTCTGTCAAACTCATGTCCCCACCCGACTTGGAACACCTGGCGGTCAAATGCTGTCCATTCTATTTACCTCTGGAGTTCTCCTGTGTAATCCTGACCAAAGTGTATATACCATCAGCAGCCACCTATAATCAAGTGCCTGAGACACTGCATGATGTCATCTGCAAACAACAAACAGCCCAACCTGACTTCACAAGGCTTGTTTGAAGAAATCCCTGCCCAGTTCCCAGCAGCGTATACCTGTAGCTTCAGAGGTCCCAACACACTAAACCACTAAGATAAGGAAAAACTACTGTTCCTCAAAAAGACAAAATCCTGTCAAGATACCACCAGCGTATTATGATTCCTCGTTCGACATCTTCCAGACAGTCCATGAAACTATTTATTTCACCTCTCTTGCATTTGCTTTTAATCTTAAGTGTGTTACTGAGAATGTTAGAGCCTGTGATTTACAGTTTTGAGATCAATTGAGTGATCTTTCACTTTGCTCTCGGAGAAGATGACAGGAAGCGAGCATGAGCTTCTTGGTGAAGAAACTGATAGACGGGGCACAAGCCCATGATCAATTAAATTCCTCTGATTAAAACATTCACTTCTGGCTGAATAAAATGTTGTGGAAGATTGAAACGTCTAGGAGAATGCAGAAGGCAGGCGATGATTCTGTGCCGACTGTCTTTCGAATCGCCAATGGGATGAAACTCCCTGATGCCAGAGAAGGAGTCTGTGGATTCCATCGCTTGCTGTGTCAGAGAGTAGGCCTCTGTGTCTTGTTGTGTTTTGTAACATTTTTTGTGTGGAGGGTGTCGTTTTGGGGGTAGATGATCATGTTGTGTTTGCTTTTTTGTGCAGAGGAGTGGGTTTGATGATTTTCTTGAGAAGAACTTTTTTGGCTTTCTTTGTCTCGTGGCTATCTGGAGAAGATGATTCTCAGAGTTATCTGCACTAAGACCTCAATTGTAAATGAATATTTGAAACAGTGTCCCTTTCCCAGACCACATTTTGGAAAATTGGATCACTTGGCTGTCCTTCTGTTACCTGCATACAGGTTGAGTCTAAACAGTGAAGCTGCAGAGACATGGACAATAAAGAGCTGGTCATGGAAGGCAGAAGAGCAATTATGGTATTGTTTTGATTCGGTGGAGTGGGTTGTGTTCAAACACTCATCAAGAGATCTGAATGAACACACCATGGGTGTAATAGCTGCAGATGAGTGAGTTTCCACTAAGTTATTCAGAGTCTTCCAAATGCAGAAGCACTGGATGAACCATCTGCTGATCTGAGGGCCGGATCAGAGACACACAAGTTTGGAGACCAAGAAAGCTACAAGAGGTGCAGGGATGATCTCTGGAAGTCCATCCCATGGATAAAGTTGAAATTCCAGACCAAACTTAAATCAACAAGGAATGGTCGACAGATAGAGCAGGGCTTGAGTGCTATCCCCTCTTGTAAAGTTAAAGCAGGCAATATGGGATTCAAGGGGGGTTTGTTTCCAGATGAGCTCAATCCCATCTATGCTTTCCTTAATTGTTAGAACATGAGGAAACCATCTTGAACTTCAACATACTCTGATGATCTAGTGATCTCCGTCTCTTAAATTTAATTACGGGCATCCTTCAGGAGGATGAATCCACAAAACCATCCGAATCGATTGATGTATCTGGCCACAAGTAAAATTCCTGTGCTGATCGGCTGTCTGGTGGATTCACCGAGATCTTTAATCTCTGGCTTCAGCAGTGTGTGGTTCCCACTTGCTTCAAGCAGGCATCAATTATACCGGTGCGAAGAAGAGTGTGGTGATCTGCCTCGATGACTGTTGCCCAATTGCACTTACATCCAGACTGGTGAAGAGCTTTGAGAGGTTGGTGATGAAACAAAATCAACTCCTGCCTGACAGGCAACTTGCATCCACTCCATTTTGCCGACCAGAGCAAGAAGTCCACAGTTGATGCCATCTCATGGGCTCTTCACTCAATCCTAGAACAGCTGGATGGCAAAGATGCATACATCACGATTCTCTTTATCGATTACAGTGCAGTATTTGAAAAACCATCATCCCCTCAAAGCTAATCAATAAGTTCAAGACCTTGGCATCAATACCTCCTTCTGCAATTGGATTCTGGATTTTAAAAACATGTCAAACCCAATCAGTTCAGATTGGCAACAATATCTCCATGATCTCCATCAGCACAGCTGCACCACAGGGATGTGTGCTTAGCCCCCTGCTCTACTCGCTTTACAATTTGAATGTGTGGCTAAGCACGGCTCCAATACCATATTCAAGTTTGCTGATGTCACCACTGTCGTGGGCTGAATCAGCATATAGGAGGGGGATTGAAAATATTCCTGTGTGGTGTCACAACAACACCCCCTAACTTAATGTCCGCAATACCAAGTTACTGATGATAGACTTCAGGAGAGGGAAACCAGAGCTCCATGAGACAGTGCTCTTCCGAGGATCAGAGTTGGAGAGGATCAGCAGCTTTGAATTCCTCAGTGTTACTATTTCAGACGACATGTCCTGGGCCCAGCACGTGAGTGCAATTGTGAAGAAGATACGGCGGTGTCTCTACTTCTTGAGCAGTTTGCGGACATTCAGCGTGACATCTGAAACTTTGACACACATCTATAAATGTTTATTTGAGAGTATATTTACTGGCTGCATCACAGCCTGGTATGGAAACACCAGTGCCTTTGAACAGAAAATCCTCCAAAAAGTAGTGGGTTCGGCCCAGTATGTCACGGTAAAGTGCTGCCAGCCATTGAGCACATCTACATGATATGCTGAAGTAGGAACGCAACATCTGTCATCGGGGATCCCACCACCCATGTCAAGCTCTCATCTTGCTACTGCCATCAGGTAGAAGGTACAAATGTGTCAGGATTCACCACCATCTTCTAGAGCATTTACTACCCCTCAACCATCAGGGTGTATTGGGGGGGGAGGATGTTTCTGCTTTGATGTTTTTCTTTGAACAGGTTCCATGATTTTCTTTGTTTCGTGGCTGTCTGCGGGAAGACAAATCTGAGGGTTGTACATTGCATGCATACTTTAATAATAAATGTAATTTGAATTTTTAAATCCTTGAAACTTTGAACGCTGAACTTATTTGAATATAGCAAATCTGCTTCATTGAAGTTAGTAATGTGAACATGGTCAGGTCCTATCAGGGGACAGATGTGTGATGAATCACAGATTACAATTTACTGAAGATTGAATGTACATTCTATCAGTTAAAGAATAAAAAATCTATTCCAGCAGATCACGCCTCAGGGACGTAACAGAAGAGGACGAGCCAGAGGCCACAGAAGGAGAGCAATGTCGCATCAGAGTTAGACTCATCAGTAAACGGTGGTAAGTGTAATCAAAGAAGATCTTCACACTATTTTCTCTCAGGAAGTAGAGTTAGTTGGCCGTGTTAAATAGGTCCATTCCTTACAGTCTTTAATAGTGGGCAATATCGGATTAATGTTGAGCCAGTTATGTTTGGATCATGTGGAAATCCGTTCCCTACTCTGTAAATTCACACTTCTCTTTAACTTAATTATATCAATCATTTCCAGAGCATATTTCATGTTTCTTTTGTCTGATTCATCACAGAGAGAATTCAGATAAAGTGAGAGGAAGAGCAACAGAGGATTCACATGAAGATGCCACATTTCAGACCTCGAAATCTGATACTGATCTGTGATTCTTAAATGAACATTGCAGCCCCTGGGTGTCTATTCGGCCCATCATGTCCATTCCCCAGAGAGATCTGCCGATTCCAGAATCCAGATTGATACAGTCTGGAAACTTTGGAACTTGATTTCTGATTTTACTCACAATTTATTACATCTGGCAAGAAAACTTTATTCCCCAAAGAAACTATTGCAAGCATTGTTCACCTCAGTACTGTTAACTTGCATGGCAAGAATATTCTTTCCAGGCGACTGTATAAATTTCCAAACTCCAGGAGGTATCTTTGTAAGCATCTCAAACACAGTCAGATTGCAGAGCACAGCATCATTTTGGACAATATGTGTTTCACTTCCTTCACAGTGAGAACGCTATAAAGAGACGAAAGTTGCACACAAATCTCTGGATAACGTTTCATCAACTACTGCACAGCTGCAGCAGAGCATTCTTGCTTGAACATTTAATTCCTCTTGTAAGCAATGCCAACAATATACTGTTTGCCATGCTAATAGCTCACTGCTCCTGAATACTTGCTTTCTGCAACTGATGTACAAAGACACCAAGATCTAGTTGCAACTTCCATTTACCCATTTTATTATCATTCACATTATATTTCTTTCCCCTTCTATGGCCATAACTCAATGTAGCATCGTAGCATAATGGTACTACTACTATGACTAGGTCGACTCAGGCCTGGGGGGCCGGCGTCGGGCACGATGACAGATCTCCACTTCTCCCTCTCCCTCATCAGTGGTGTTCAGTTCATCGACATTAGCTATGCTGCTGTCTTCTAGGAGCGTGTCGACCATAGTCTTGGGACGGTGCCCAGGGTTCATCCTCCTGTGCTTGGGCTCCCATATGATGACTAGGCTGGCAGGTAGCTCAGAGTGGCGTAGGCAGTGCCCCGCTAGTTGCAGTCTTGTCGCCTCAATTTTAGTGGTGAGCATCGGTAGGTTGTTATAGAACTCAATGTTCGTCAGGTGTTGTTGCCAACTCACATCAAGAGCCAGCCGGAGCATTCGTTTATAGCAACCATCTGGAGATTTTCGCATCGTCTTGGTGAGTGTCCACGTCTCGCAGCCGTACGTGAGAATGGATTCTATGACAGCTATGAAAACCCTCTTTTTAAGCCCTCTGGTTAGGTTCGACTTACAGATTTCCTTCATGTCGTTCATAGCCCTCCACGCCAGCGCCTTCTGTATCTTTATGTCCTTCTCCGAACTCATCATTCAAGACCCAAGGTATTTGTAGTCAAAGACTTTCTTAATGGTATCATTCTCTACTGTCTTGAGAGTACCTTCGTCGCAGTTAAACGCCATGTACTCTGTCTTTTTAGTGTTTAGGTGAAGTCCAACTTTATTGCATTCAATTTCCACTTTTGTCTGTAGCTACTGTGCTTCCTCCATCTGGTCAGAGAGCAGGACTATGTCATTTGCAAAATCGAGATCTGTGAGTGTAACTGGTCTGACACTTTTGGTTCGCCCTGGTTTTATGTGTCATGTGTGACGCCAAGCAGAGCTACCAGACGGATGATGCTAATGTGAGAGATAACGGAAGACAATGGAGAAACATTCAAAAAGCTAATAAGAGAGAAGAGAGAGATTAACGAGAAAGAAACACAATTCAGATATTGACAGACCGTTTGCTTTGAACCTGAACTGTTTGAAGTTTGATGGACAGGTTATACCCCAGCAGGGGGATAAAAAGAGCAGGTTTGCTAAGGCACGACACGCCACGAGACCGTGGAAAGAGCAGTGTGCCCCCACAAGTTGGTGTGAATTTGGAAGACCGGTTCGCAGGAATCGGTCAGAGGCTCACAGGGTGTAGAGGTACGTTCGGTGGGAACCTGAGGTGTGTGTCTGCCCTTGCCTGGGTTCCGGGTTCACCGTGGAAGAACGATTGTATCCGGAACAGAGGAGTCACAGTGGGTGACCACAGTGAGATCAGAAGACATCAAAAGGTATGCCCGAAAACAACTGCATCTCTCACTCTCTCACGCTCTCTCTCCAACGGTACAACAAAAAGCGATTACTTCGAACTGCACTAAACTGAACTGAACTCTGCTTCACTTAAGACTGATCATTTTACCCCTAGACTGCGATAGAGCTTGGTTGATTGTTAATACCCTAGTTCTGTGTATACATGTGTATTATCATTGCTATACTGTTACATTTATATCCTTGCGATTAGTGTACTGTATTACTTATTTCTTTAATAAAACTTTATTAGTTCCTAGTAATCACAGACTCCAACGAGCGTTCCATTTCTGCTGGCTTGGCAACCCAGTTATGGGGTACGTAAAACCAAGCTTGTCATAGCAGTAAGTGTAACATAATTATAGTGCCAGCAAACCAGGTTCAATGCTGCTACTGTCTGTAAGGAGTACGTATATTCTCCCCGTGATTGTGCGGGTTTCCTCTGTTTGCTCTGGTTTCCTCCCATAATCCAATGACGTAGGGGCTAATATCTTAATTGGTCACATGATATAATTGGGGAGCACAAGCTTATTGGGCTTACAGTGCCTTTTACTGTGTCCTACATCTAATTAAAAAAATAGATCATAGGTGTTTCTCAACATAGACAATGTCTCTAATGTAACAATTAATGGCACTATCTATCATGAATAGCTCTAATCTGAAAGATTTGGGAAGGTTTATGAAATTAATTTGTAAATTAGACTCATAGGATTGTACAACACAGAAGCTCTCCGTGTCCATTCTCACCACCCAGAATCCATTTCTCATCAGAGGGCAAGTGCAGGTACAACACATTTATCACAACAAGAAATGATAAGAGACTCAATTCTCCGTCGCCTCAGTAATATGTCGTTCTGAAACTGGAAACAGCTTACATTGTATTTGCCTGCAATAAAAATAAAACTTACAACAATCTGTTGTCATGAAAAGTTCCTGCTTTGAATTTTATTTCATGTATGAAACATTGATGACAAAATGTAGTGGTATGTACATAGGTAGGATGTGAGTGTCACACAGTTTGCAAGATTGTGGCCTCCTGTGGATCGGTGAGACCTGACGAAGATTGAGAGACCACCTCAGGGTAGTAAACTACTCTTCCTCTGTAACCTATACAGGGTCAAGAAAGTTGATGCCACTTTGCCTCATTTTTGTAGATACTCCCGAGATGCAAAGAATTCACCCCCATCTGTTTTGGCTTCACACATGGATTACTAACCTGGATTTCCAGAGGACCAATTTAATCCCTTGGAAACATTTTGCTCTTAATGTATCTGTAGAATCCCTCTGGATTCTCCTTCACCTTGTCTACTAGAGGAACTTTATGCTTTCTTTAAGCCTTCCTGGTTTCTTTCTTAAGTTTTGCATTTCTAGTACTGCATAAATGCCTCATTTGTTGTCGCATTGCCTGCACCTACTATACACCTTCTTTCTCTCTTTTAACCAGGGCCTCAATACCTCTTGAAATCCAAGGTTCCCTACATTTGTTATCTTTACCTTTTACAAAGCACATACAAGCTTTGTAACCTCAAAATTTTGTTTTTGAAGGCCTCCCTCTTCCAAGTACGCCTTTGCCAGAAAACAGTCTGTCCCAATCCATATTTAACAGATTATGTATGACACCATCAAAATTAGGCTTTCTACAATTTACAACCTCAACCCATGGACCAGGCCTATCTTTAAGCAGATTTACTTTGAAACTAATGGTATTTTGGTCACTGGAATCAAAGTGTTGCCCAACACAGACATCTGTCACCTGCCCTCCCTCATAGCGGATCCAGTTTCTCACACACACTCATTGGGACTTTTATGCTCTGATGAAGGCAACTTGTTTGAACACATTTGATAAACACTATCCCATCTAGTCCTATTACAGTATAGGATTCCCAGTCAATAAGTGGAAAGTTAAAATCACCTGCTAAAACAACCTTATGTTTCTTACAATCGTCTGTGATCTCTTAAGAAATTTGTTTTTCTAGATCCCCAGGACTCCTGAGTGGTGTGAAATATTGCCCAATTAATGTGGTAGTACCTTTTTAAATTCTCAGTTCCACCCATAATGCCTCACTAGTCAGGTTCTCCAGTCTGTCCTGATGAAGCACTGCTGTGACATTCTCACTGACTTGAAACGATACCCTTCTTCCTTTAATCCCTCCAGCTCTGTCATGTCTAAACATACGGAACTCTGGAATATCGGGCTGCCAGTCCTGCCCCTCCTGCAATCAAGTCTCACCTAATGGTGACAATGTCATAATTTCAGGTGTTGATCCATGCCATGAGCTCCTCTACCTTTCCTATGATACTTGTTGCATTGAAATGTATGCAGCTCAAGACACTGGTGATTAAAATATTCTAACATGTCAGAGTATTTTAGACCTCATTATTTGGTTTCATTTTGACCATTTGGGGAGTAGAACGTTCTGAAGCCTATTTAGAAACATAGAAAACCTACAGCACAATACAGACCCTTCGGCCCACAAAGTTGTGCCGAGCATGTCCTTCATGAAGAAATCACCTCAGGTTGCCCATAGCCCTCTATTTTTCTAACCTCCATGTACCTATCCAGGAGTCTCTTAAAAGACCTTATCGTATCCGAATCCACTACCGTCACCGGCAGCCCATTCCACGTACTCACCACTCTCCGTGTAAAAAAACTCACCCCTGATATCTCCTCTGTACCTACTTCCAAGCACCTTCAAAATGTGCCCTCTTCTGAGCCATTTCAGCTCTGGGAAATAGCCTCTGACTATCCACACAATCAATGCCTCTCATCATCTTGTACGCCTCTCTCAGGTCACCTCTCATCCTCTGTCGCTCCAAGGAGAAAAGGCCAAGTTCACTCAACCTACTCTCATATGGCATGCTTCCCAATCAAGGCAACATTCTTGTAAACCTCCTCTGCACCCTTTCTATTGTAAGGGTTTTCTTCTTTTATGTTACTGTGTTTGGTAATTAAAATGGCATCTTTGTTATGTTAAAATTAAAATGGCTTCTCTGTTAAATGCTGAGAAAGTCTCTAGCTAGCACTTTGCTTGGGTTATAACAGATATCAGAGTACTATGAACCAATGAGTGTCCATGTTATTCTTTCGTGGGGTGATATGCTGTCTCAGATGGCTGGAAACCAGGGGTTTTTGGCGGGGAGTCGGAGGAGAGACCGTGAGGACGATGGACGTGCGGGAAATTTCTGGTTGGTCACTCCGGGTGGTCCCGAGCTGCGAGTTGAAGGGGTCAGAGTGATCCCGAAGAAATCCCTGAGCTCCAACATGTGCACGAAGAAATTGAACTTTGATAAGTCTGGTGCCTTTTCCATTCCTTTTTTGTATTGTACCTCTATTAATCTCATAGACTTAGTAATATCTATAAAGTGTAATTGGTAAAACGTACATTGTGTGCTGGCTGATGATTGATGTTTGAAACTGAATCAGGAGGCAGTTGTACAGCAACCGGCGGATAGGGTTTCCCCTAGATAAATATGAGCCAATATAGCTGAGCGTTACACTACGATTTCCACATCCTTCCTGTAGTGAGGCGACAAGATCTGACACAATACTCTAAGTTGGGTCTGACCAGGGCCTTATATAGCTGCAACATTACCTCTCGGCTCTTAAACTGAGTCCCACGATTCATGAAGGCCAAAGCACCGTATGCCTTCTTAAGCACAGAGTCAACCTGTGCAGCAGCTTTGAGTGTCCTATGGACTCAGACCCCAAGATCCCTTGGATCGTCCACACTGCCAAAAGTCTTACAATTAATACTATATTCTGCCATCATATTTGAGCTACCAAAATGAACCACTTCACACTTATCTGGGTTGAACACCACCTGCCACTTCCCAGCACAGTTTTGCATCCTATCAATGTCCCGCTACAACCTCTGACATCCCTCCACATTATCCACAACATCCCTAACCTTTGTATCATCACCAGGCTTACTAATCCATCCCTCCACTTCCTCATCCAGGTCATTTATAAAAATCACAAACAGTAGGTGTCCCACAGCAGATCCCTGAGCCACACCACAGGTCACCGACCTCCATGCAGAATATGACCAGTCTACAAACACACATTGCCTTCTGTGGGCAAGCCAGTTCTGGATCCACATATTCATATCCCCTTGGATCCCATGCCTCCTTACTTTCTCAATAAGCTATGCATGGGGTACCTTATCAAATGCCTAGCTGAAATCCATATACACTACATCTCCTGCTATACCTTCATCAATCTGCTTAGTCACATCCTCAAAAAATTCAATCAGGCTTGTAAGGCATGACCTGTCTTTGAAAAAGCCATGCTGACTAATCCTAATCATATTATCCCTCTCCAAATGTTCATAAATCCTGCCTCTCAGGAACAACTTCATCAATATACCAACCATGAAGTAAGACTCACTGGTCTATAATTTCCTGTGCTATCTCTACTCCCTTTCTTGAATAATGGACAACATCTGCAACCCATCAATCCTCTGGAACCTCCCCCGTCCTCAGTGATGATGCAAAGATCATCACCAGAGGCTCAGTAATCTCCTCCCTCACCTCCCACAGTAGCCTGTGGTACATCTCATCCGGTCCCGGTGACATATCCAAATGGATGCTTTCCAAAAGCTCCAGCACATTCTCTTCCTTAATATCTAAATGCTCAAGCTTTTCAGCCCACTGTAAGTCATCCCTACAATCACCAACAAACTTTTCCGCAGTGAATACTGAAACAAAGTATTCATTGCCATCTCCTCTGGTTCCATACACACTTTTCCACCGTTACACTTGATTAGTCCTATTCTCTCAAGTCTTATACTCTTGCTCTTCACATACTTGTAGAATGACTTGTGGTTTTCCTTAATCCTGTCCACCAAGTTTTTTTCTTGGACCCTCCTGGTTTTCCTAATTTCATTTTTAAGCTCCTTCCTGCTAGCCGTATAGTCTTCTAGATCTCTATCATTACCTTGCTTTTTGAACCTTTTGTAAGCTCTTCTTTGCTTCTTGACTAGATTTACAGCAGCCTTTGAACACCATGGTTCCTGTACCCTACCATCCTTTCCCTGTCTCAATGGAACGTACCTATGCAGAACCCTACAGAAGTATCCCCTGAACATTTGCCACATTTCTTCTGTACATTTCCCTGAGAACCCTTATCAGGACTCACCTAAAATAGAGGTGTAAGATTCCTACCTTACATTTACACTGGTCCAATACTCTCGCCAAGGTGACTCACCCAGGTTTTAATCAAACCCAGCCTATGCCCTTCCCTTAGCCCAAGATAATGAAAGGCAAGATAATGAGTCCTGACGAAGGGTCTCGGCCTGAAACGTCGACTGCACCTCTTCCTACAGATGCTGCCTGGCCTGCTGCATTCACCAGCAACTTTGATGTGTGTTGTTTAATGAAAGGCATATCACTTTGAGGGTTATGTTATTTTAGACCTTGTTATTCAGTGTTATTTTTTGACCATATGGGGAGTAGAATGTTCTGAGGCCAGGTTGTTAGCCTTCATTTCAAAATAAGATGCAACTTCTCTACTTGTCTTACACTGATTTTTCTTTTGCATCAAGGTGTGTGGGAACCCATGGGTTAAATTAACAGGGTTTACTGAAGATTCAGTGTCACTCCACCCTGATACTTCGAGTTGAATGGTGACTTGTTTTCTACAGTTTCAGTTTGGGCTTAACTTCCTCGCCTTTTACATTGCAACTCATCGTGTTGACTGCAATTTTGACCCATCAGCACTCTCGCCTCACTACACACTGCCTCTGTTTGTAAACAGGCTCCCTCATCTTCAGCACCATTATCCGCCTTCCCTGCAAATCTACTTGCATTGAATGATAGACAGCTCCGGACACTGGTTGCACCATGCTCAACTTTTTGATTCCTAACTTTGTCAGAAGTCTTACCAACATCTGCCTCCACAAACTTTTCACTGGCTTTTCAGGCACTCTGGGTCCTATCATCAACTCTACCATACAATTACTAACAAACACAGACATACTGCACAGCATTAACAGCAGTGCCGTGCAATGGCTCTAAAGTAGAGCATTCATTCATAGAAACCGAAAAAAGAGTTATGGAATGAGAACACCAAAATGGCAGAGTAAATTAAGAAACTAAATTGAAACTTTAAGAGCAGGAATAGCATACCCAATATAAAATGAATATCCTGAGCAGGAAGGTTAAAAAGAAAAGCTCTTATTTAAAGGACAAATCACAAATGATCCATCAAAATATCATCCTCGTATTCCTTTAAAAACTATATATTAAGTTGTAATATCCTGCATCTCGCAACTAATCACCACTCACTTAGACAACCACAGTATACTTACAGAAGCGCAGAAAGGATGCTGTAAGGCTATGAAAGGATGTAAAGAACAATGATAATAGACTCTGCAACTGTAAATCAAGTCCGACAGAAATGTATGTTGTTATATTGACTTCCAAAAAGCACTTGATTCTGCCCGCCACTCGTAGTTAATAGATGTCTGTAATATATATGAACTACACCCAATACTTGTGAAATTCCTTCAACATCTGATGAAGCATTTGCAGAATCCAAACAACCAATCTACTAATGACCAAAAAAGGCCAAATAACATTATCAAAATAAACTGAGGCATTTTCTAGGGCAACTTTGCAAGCCCACTATTGTTCTGTCTGGTATGAAACCTACTCTCCAAATTCCTGAATCGAAAGAAAACTGGATATCAAATCTGAAGCAACAAAACAACTTATACCTTGACACACCTTCTATACATGAACAGTTTGAAATTAAATGGTCCTTTATCAGTAAAGCTAAATCAAATACTTCAAATAGTGGAACTATTTTTAAAAGATATACACATAAATTTTGGACTGGATAAGTGCAGAATATTAAACATAAAGAAAGATGCAATAGAGCTAACAGAAACAAAACAGCATCAGGGGACAATACAACCAATGGATGAACATGAAACAGATAAGTATCTGGGATATTAACAAGCAAACAAAATAGATCATAGTGTGACAATGGGAAAACTTTCAATGAATTTACTTCAAGGCTAAAGAAAATCTGCCAAAATAAGAAAAATATAACAAAAGGCATTAAACAATTTTGCGAGTCCCATATTCTTTCTCTCACTCTCCTTTTTCTCCCTCTGTCCCTCTGAATATACCCCTTGCCCATCCTTTGGGTCCCATCCCCCCCGCCGCCCTCCTTGTCTTTCTTCCCGGACCTCCTGTCCCATGTTCCTCTCGTATCCCTTTGGCCTATCACCTGTCCAGCTCTTGGCTCCATCCCTCCCCCTCCTGTCTTCTCCTATCATCTTGGATCTCCCCCTCCCGCTCCAACTTTCAAATCCCTTACTCAATCTTCCTTCAGTTAGTCCTGACGAAGGGTCTCGGCCTGAAACATCGACTCCACCTCTTCCTAGAGATGCTGCCTGGCCTGCTGTGTTCACCAGCAACTTTTATGTGTGTTGCTTGAATTTCCAGCATCTGCAGAATTCCTGTTGTTTGCCCGTATTCACGTATTCCTTCGGCATTATATCCTTTTGGTCTGAAAGTGAACTGGAAAGTTTGCAAAGAAAAATCAGAACTGAAATTACAAATGTTAGAAAACACCCCGTATAGTAGAACATGCTTAGATTAACACGAGGACAGAAGGAAGAAGACGATTAACAGCATTAAAATTTTACACAGCAGTCAGACCAATCTTCTAAAATTACCTTTTAATTAACGAAAACAAGATTCGGCACCCCAGGCAAAAACATGCAAATCTGATAAGAAGTACACACCACTAAACTTAAACGAGAGGACAACCCCGAAAAATGAAGAAATTATCACTACAGAAGAAGTTGAACAAACGAAGAGCGTGACCCCCCTCAGGAAGACATCCCCACGATCTGAGCAGACTAGATGTTGACAAGGAAGCGTCGAATGCTGGTTCAGAGTTGGGGACATGTTCCCAGAAACAGCAGGCTCCTTGTGGCAATCCAGGACACAAAAATATCAACAATGCATAAATATAATGAACAAATTCCAGACGATAAATGCGGAAATGTCGATAATCCCGGAGCGCCTCCAGTGGCAACTTGTGTAGAGCAGCAGAACTCTCAATGGATATGATTCATTATTCTCGTTGCAGCCAGATGCAGCTAAAAACACAACTGTTTCAAAGGACAGTACAGTTAACAAAGATGTCTTAATGCGATTAAATGTATTATCGCTGCTTAAAACTGACGGAAACAATGCTGACGTACTTCTCGCGGATTCCACGTAGGAAATGTGGCCTCGGGTCAGGGATACAAGTGCGTTTTAGGAGACAGGTTTTTAAACTCCCAATACCGACTCTCTTGCTGGCAAATGTGCAGTTTCCGGTGAATAGAATGGATAATATCAGAGCTGGGATGCTGACCATGAGGACATTAGGACCGCGTGTGTACTTCACGGAATCCTGATGAACCCTTCCGTGCCGAATGTAGAAATTCAGATCGATGGGGTCACGACAAACCATCAGGATAGATCTATAGAGTCTCTCAAAAGCAGAAGCGGAGGAGTATGCCCAGGGGCAAGTGGTGTTCCACAGGGGTCGCTGTTGGGACCACTTCCTCATGCTGTATATAAATGACTTAGATGATGGAATAGATGGCTTTGTTGCCAAGTTTGCGACGATACGAAGATTGGTGGAGGGGCAGGTCTTGTTAAGGAAGCAGGTAGGACAGATTAGGAGAATGGACGAGAAAGTGGGAAACGAAATACAATGTTGGAAAATGCATGGTCATGCACTTTAGTCGTAGAGATAAAGGTGCGGACTATTGTCCAAACGGGGACAAAATTCAAGAATCTGAGATGCAGAGGGACTTGGAAATCCTCGTGCAGAATACCTCGAAGATTAACTTGCAGGTTCAGTCGGTAGTGAGGAAGGCAAATGCCATGTTAGCATTCATTTCAAGAGGTCTAGTATAAAAGAGCATACAAGCATGCAATACAATACATCATAATAGAATACAGGGATGTAATGCTGATGCTTTATAAGGCACTGGTGAGGCCTCACCTTGAGTACTGTGAACAGTTATGGGCCTCTCATCTCAGAAAAGATGTGCTGGCATTGGAGAGGGTCCAGAGCGGGTTCACAAGGATGATTCCAGGAATGAGAGGGTTATCGTCTGAGGAACATTTGATAGCTCTGGGTCTGTACTCGCTGCAATTCAGAAGGATGAGGAGAGATCTCATTGAAACCTTCCGAATGTGAAAAGACCAAGACAGAGTAAATGTGGTAAGGATGTTTCCCATGGTCAGAGATTCCGGGACAAGAGGGCACAGCCTCAGGATAAAAGGGCGCCCTTTCAAAACACAGATACTTAGAACTCAAAACAATTAGAAATATAGATGGCTATGGGGAACTCTAGGTAATTTCTAAAGTAAGTACATGTTCGGCACAGCATTGTGGGCCAAAGGGCCTGTATTGTGCTGTAGGTTTTCTATGTTTCTATGTTTCTAGATGCAGAGAAATTCCTTCAGCCAAAGGGTGGTGAATTTGTGATTTGTTGCCACATGCAGCTGTGGAGGCCAGGTTGTTGGGTGTATTAAGGCAGAGATTGATAGGTTCTTGATTGGACATGGCATCAAAGGTTATGGGCAGAAGGCCGGGATCTGGCATTGAGGAGGAGAAAGAAAAAAGGATCAGCCATGGCTGAATGGCAGAGCAGGCTGGATGGGCTATATGGCCTAAACATGTTCCTATGTCATGGTCTTATGATCAATTCCTCTTGGTGCACAAATATATCAGTGCTGTCCCAATTTTGCTCACCAGACCTGGAATATCTTGCAGGTAAGTGTTGTTCATTTTGCCAATCACGGGAATTTCCGGGATCATTTTAGTAGTGATATACATTCCACCTCAGGCCAATGTCAATCAAGCTTTTGATGATCTGAGCAACAGGATCAACATGCACGAAACAGCGAAACCTAACGCCTTCACCATCATTTTAGGGGATTTTAACCAGGCCAGTCTGAAAAATATCACTAAGCAATCACCACGAACAGATCAATTGCAATATCAGAGGAAACAGCACACTAGACCTTTGTTTCAACACTACCAAGAATGCCTACCATACTATTCCTGACCCTCACGTCGGGAAGTCTGATCACCTGGCTGTACCTCGGGTTTGTGCTTAGCCCATTGCCCTACGCTTTCTATAGCCATGACTGTGTGGCTAGGCAGAGCTCAAATAGCATCTATAAATTTGTTGATGATACAACCATTATTGGTAGAATCTCTGGTGGCGACGAGAGGGCGTACAGGAGTGAGATATGCCAATTAGTGGAGTGTGTCACAGCAACGACCTGGCACTGAAAGTCAGTAAGACGAAAGGACTGATTGTGGACTTCATGAAGGGGAAGACGAAGAAACACATACCAATCCTCATAGAGAGATCAGAAGTGGAGAGAGTGAGCAGTTTCAAGTTCCTGGGTGTCAAGATCTCTGAGGATCGAACCTGGCTGTACAACTGCTCCCTGAGTAAAGGGAGAGACTGAAGACTCCAGCACCAGTAGTGAGGACAAAGAAGGTCTGGACAAGGGAAGCACAGGAGCACTTACAGGACTACTTTGAATCAGTGGTCTGGGCCGTATTCAGGGACTCATCTTCGAATCTGGATGAGTATGCTGTTGTTGTTAGCGACTTTATTTAAACCGGTGAGGATGAGTGTGTGCCTACAAAGACTTGCTGTACATTCCCAATCCAAAAGCCGTGGATGAATCAGGAGGTGTCGTATGCTGAAGGCTAGATCTGTGGCATTTAAAGATCTCCACCCGGGTCTGTAACAGAAAACCAGGTATGACTTGGGGTGGGCTATTTCAAGGACAAAGATAAAATTTGGCACAAGGCTGGATGTGACATCGGATGCACGACAACGCTGGCAGGGTGTGCAGGACATTACTTCCTACAAAGCGAAACCCAACAGCATGAATGACAGCGATTCATCACTACCAGATGAACCCAATGCCTTCTATGCCCGCTTTGAAAGGGAAAATATAACTACAGTTGTGAAGAAATCTGCTGCAGCTTACGACCCTATGAACTCTGTTGCAGAGGCTGATGTTTTTAAAGAGTAGTCTCTAAAGAGAGTGAACTCCGGCAAGGCGGAAGGTCCCGATGGCGTACCCAGTAAGGTTCTGAAAACCTCTGCCAACCAAATGGCGAGAGTATTCAAGGACATTTTCAAACTCTCACTGCTGTGGGTGGAAGTTTCCACTTGCTTCAAAAAGGCAACAATTATACCAGTGCCGAAGAAGAATAATGTGAGCTACCTTAATGACTATTGCCCAGTAACACTCACATCTACAGTGATGAAGTGCTTTCAGATGTTGATCATGCCTTGACTGAGCTCCTGCCTCAGAAATGACCTGGACCCATGGTAATTTGCCTGTCACCACAATAGGTCAATGGCAGTTGCAATCTCAATGCTCTTCACATGGCTTTAGACCACCTGGACACAGAAACACCTATGTGAGGATGCTGTTCATCGACTATAGCTCAGCATTTAATACCATCATTCCCACAATCCTGATTGAGAAGTTACAGAACCTGGGCCTCTGTACCTCTGGTTGTGATTTTATCCTTGACTTCCTAACCGGAGGACTACAATCTGTGTGGATTGGTGATAACATCTCCTCCTCACTAATGGTCAACACTGGCACACCTCGGGTTTGTGCTTAGCCCACTGCTGTACACTTTCTATAGCCATGACTGTGTGGCTAGGCAGAGCTCAGATACTATATATAAATTTGTTGATGATACAACCATTATTGGTAGAATCTCAGGTGATGACAAGAGGGCGTACAGGAGTGAGATATGCCAACTAGTGGAGAGGTGTCACAGCAACAACCTGGCATTGAACGTCAGTAAGACGAAAGGGCTGATTGTGGACTTCAAGAAGGGGAAGATGAAGAAACACGTACCAATCCTCATAGAGAGATCAGAAGTGGAGAGAGTGAGCAGAGTCAAGTTTCGGGGTGTCAAGATCTCTGAGGATGGAACCTGGTCCCAACATATCGATACTATTATAAAGAAGACAAGACAGAGACTACTCTTTATTAGGAGTTTGAAGAGATTTGGTATGTCAACAAATACACTCAAAAACTTTTATTAATGTACCAAAGTGCATGACCCTGTACTTTCCAACAAAAATAAAGAAATAGATAGAGAAATAAATAAATGAGCAAACAAACAAATGCTGAGAAGATGAATTGTATAGTCCTTGAAATGTGTACAGAATACAGACATGATGATTTTCCTTGTATTTACATTACTGAATAGTTGCAATCTCCCTGAATGGGGATGAATCACTTCCTCGCTTCCTTCATTATTTTCTTGGAGAATGGGAAATGCAAAAACAACCCTTTCTGTCTATGATAGACTTTGGTCCAATGGCAGAAAGAGGCAACAGATTCTGATCCACCCAGCAGCAACAAGTCAACAGTCTCCGATTACCAACAAATCACGTTGTCTGTACAAGGCAGTGAGGGTACTTGCACCACCTTTTGTTGGATGAAGCCCAATCTGTTTCCTGGTCGTCGATCTTTTCACCATCAAAACATGCAGACCTGTATCAGGGAATGTAAATAGATTCAGTGGATTTTCTCCAATGAAGGAATGTATGATCTAATAAGACCATAAGACCCCAAGACATAGGAGCATAATTAGGCCATTCAGCCTATGGAATCTGCACTGTCATTTCATCTTGGATTGATGTCCATTCCTGTTCCTGACTGAGGAGAACCTGTGGGAGGTGGTTCGTGTGGTAGGGGGATAGAGACAGCACAAATATGACTTTTCACAGCAGACTCCTTCCCCTAAATGCTGTGATCAAAGCTGTGCTTAACACTGCAACAGTTTTCCACAGTTTGCTCCAGATAGGTTGAGATCCAAACACAACTGGTTACATTGTTTCCCACTTTATTCTGTCTCACTTTTCTTGTCAGGACCAGTTGCCTCCCCAAACTCAGTTTCAGGATGGATTGGGAATATCAGAAGTTACGATTAAATTACTAATGAATGCATCTTGTGTTTCTTGATTGCGGATAATTCAGGGAAGAGACTAATCTGAACTCACAAATATTGATTCCATTTCTTTACGGAATCACGCATTTTATGAGAAAACATTTTCTCTGATTTACCAGCTCACTAATTTGAGATAACCCTCAACATTTAATGTCGCAAGTGTCAAAGATCAAAGCAAATTGATAACCAATGTATGTACTGTATATGTCCCCATATATTAGCTGACATTCATTTCCTTGTGACCATTCACAGTACATACAAGAAACACAATCGGATCAATGATGACTGCAAACAAGCAAAGTGAAACGTCAATAACTGTGTCAATACAAAGAGAAAACAAAAAAAAACAATAACAACAAATCAATAAATAAATAATATTGAATACAGGAGGCCTAGAAAGTGATTTCATAGGTTCTGGAATTAATTCAGAGTTGAGATGAGAGAATTCATCATTCACTGTTCAAGAACGTGATGTTTGTGGGAATTTAAATGTTCCTAAACCTGGTAATGTACAACCTAGGACCACTGTCTCTCCTTTCCAATGGCAGTAGTGGGTAGGGAGCATGGCCCAGATGGTGGGGTTTTGAGACCAATAGCATCTAAAATGACTTTGTGCTCTTTAACTTCCCATTTTTGAACCCTGCTCTGTTTTTCTTTTCCATCGAAGCTCAGCAGCATTGAGCAACAGTGATATCCATGTCTTGAAATAGAAAGGAAGAGGAAGTTTGAGGCCATGTTGTTTCATAAGAGATAGCATCAGTGACTGTGCAGAGTGAGACTGGGGACCACAGCTTATTGTGTGTCTCTGTACTTGGACCGTTGCTGCTGAATCTCTGTCCTTCAACACATCTCTCTTCCCACAATGTAGACAGCCTCACTACAGTCTCACTTCAGGGAAAGGATTGGTTTAAACAGAATGTAAAAACTGATCACTTGTACCTTTTGATCTTTTAGTCGACTAGTTCTTCTGTTCAACCTGAAACACTCAGCATCTGTGGAAAGAAAAACACAGTAGATTGTGGCAGTAAGCCTTTGTCCTGAAATATAAATTGTTTCTCTTTATTGACCTTTATAACATGGCAAATATTTTCTCTTTTTACATTAGTTTGCTATATTGCTTTATCTGCTTTTCTCAAGTTCGTCAATGAAAGGGTGTTTAGCTGACTTTAGCAACTGCCACTTGCCATGAAACTGTTTTAGACCATAAGACATAGGGGCCCAAGTAGGCTATTTTGCCCCTCAAGTCTGCTCTGCCATGTCAACTTGGCTGATCTATTTTCCCTGTCAACCCCATTCTCCTGCAACAGAAATTCCTCCTCATCACCGTTCTAAATCGATGTCTCTCTATTCTGAGATTGGGCCTTCTAGTCCTAGACTCCCTCACAATAGGGTACATCTAATCCATATCTACTCTATCTAGGCCTTTTAACATTTGATAGGTTTCAATGAGATACTCCTCAATCTTCAAAATTCCAGCAGATGCAAGCCCAGAGCCTTGCAACACTCCGGAATCGTTTTTGTGAACCTCCTTTGAACTTTGTCCAATGTCACACATCTTTTGACAGATAAGGGGCCCACAGCTGCTCACAATACTCAAAGTGTAGCCTCACCAGTGCCTTATAACGCTTCAGCATTACATCATTGTGTTTATATTCTAGTCTTCTCAAAACTAATGCTAACATTCCATTTGCCTTCCTCACCACCGACTCAAACTGCAAGTTAACTCTTGGGGAATCCTGAAAGAAGACTCCGAAGTCCCTTTGCACCTCACATTTTTGAATTTTTTCCCCATTCAGAAAATAGTCTCTTTTTATTCCTTCTGCCCACGTGCATGACCATACACCTCCCAACACAGTATTCTATCTGACACTTCTTAGATTCTACTAATCAGTCGTACAATGTCGTACCGACCAATCATTCGTTGTGCCAAGATTTCATCCACCTTATTCCAAACGTTACATGCATTTAAATACAGAACCTTCAGTCCTGTATTCTTCGCCCTTTTGAATATCGCCTCTGTTGTACAATATAGCTCTTTTGTCTGTCTGTATTTGTACCCAATCATTGACTTGTCCTTCCTTACATTCATGTTACACCTATCATCTACTTGTAAACCTGCTGGCTCATCTGCAACATTGGCTGCCCACTTGCTTTCCTGACAGTTACCCGGGTACCTGACTCCAGGATCTTAGGGGTGACTATCTCTCTGTAGCTCCTATCAATTACCTCCTCAGTTGCCTGTACGAGACAAAGATCATCAAGCTGCAGCTCCAATACCTTAAAAAGTTCTCTGAGGATCTGAAGTTCAGTTCACCTGGTGTCGATGTGATTATCCGGGATGAAGGAGGTCTCCCAGAATTCCCACATTTCTCAAAAAGAACACAACGCAGCTCCTGGAGCCATCCTCACTGTTGCAACTATGTACCAAAAGATGAGGAATGGAAAATGGAGAAGAAGAAACTTCCAGTTAAGTACCTCACACAAACTTGATAAAACTATGGTAGAAGTTATTGGTGGAAAATATGGAGACGGTGCAGAGGAGATTTTCAAGGACGTTGGAGGGACAGAGGATGAAAAGTGACGTGATAGATGTGTATAAGATGATAAGAGGCAATGATCGTGTGGCTAGGCAGAGGCTTTTTCCCGGGGCTGAAATGGCCAACATGAGAAGGCACAGTTTTAAGGTGTTTGGAAGTAGGTACAGAGGAGATGTCAGGCGTAAGTTTTTTACATAGAGAGTGGTGAGTGCGTAGAATGGGCTGCCAGTGACAGTGGCGGAGGCAGATACAATAGGGTCTTTTAAGAGACTCCTGTAAAGGGTACATTGAGCTTAGAAAACTAGAGGGCGAGGGGTCACCCTAGGTAATTTCTGAAGTAATTACATGTTTGGCACAGCATAGTGGGACAAAAGACATGTTTTGGCTTGGTTAAAAGGCTAGGTTTTCTATGTTCCCAAAACAAAGCCTCCCACTCAAACAGTTCCACTCACACAATGACCACTCCAACAATGGATGCTCTGTTTGTACCTACCATATGTTTATTTGTCCTTGCTAATGATTGCTGTTTCTTCGGGCCATCGGAAAATGGCGAATCCCGCGAATACTCTTTCTTACATCTGATGCATGGACCTGTGAAGTGCCTTCTCTCTCTCTCTTTCCCAACACAGCTAGGCTGCTGGAAAATTTCCATTGATTCTTCTTTTATTCTAGTGATGAATATCAATTCCTTAGTTTTCTTTTTAATTTTGTTCTTCTGGTTCCTTAAGAAATGTTCTTGTGCTGTTGTAGGATTCACTGTCAGCAAGTGGAACAATCATCATTGATGTGAGAGGAGACAATCTTCCAGAGCAAATAAGGTAGCTTTTGATCTGAAATTTATACAGAGAAGGATAAATGCCTATTTCAGTCATTGTTATCGTCAAAATGTCTAAATGCATAATGAATTTTAAACAATAAGTGTTCCACATTTGTCTAGCTGGTGATGATTTAGGTTCAGATTTTACACAAATCAAACATTGGTTATTTGAAATTAACAATGTAACAGCGCAGAAGTTAAAAACCAGAAACAAACACGTAAAATTCTGGAAGAACTCAGCAGATGAAATAAATGTAGAAATAAAAACAGAGGCTATGTTTCAAATAGAAGATCAATCATCAGAATTGAAAAATACTGTTGAAAAAATGCAAGTTGTCAGGAACAGAGTGTGTTGAAATTGATGGATTGGACAATGTGGTAATATCTGAGGGGTAAGGTCATAATTGTCATGGAACAAGGTGTTGATGAAGATAAATATATGAGAGGTTCATGAGGGCTTAAACAGTGAGAGGCAAGAACAAACAAAGGAAAGTAAAAGGAGATTTTAAGACAGGGCTGAACAAACTACTCAACAGGTTGTGCCATGATCATGGAGAGAGTAAAAAATGAACCAATATTAGAGGCTGATGTTTTACCAGAGAAAAGACAGATCATGGAGACATAGAGAAATCATGGTACTTCATGCCACTAATTTTGATATTGAGACATGAAAGTTGTATTGTGCCTCTGTGGCAGCTGATGTGCTGTTTCTCAAGCTTATAGTAGGTGTCATTATAACTGCCCAGTCGATAGAACAGAGGTAGGTCAGAGTGGAGTTAGAATGAAGAATTAATTTGACATGCAACAGGAAACTCTTTGTTGTTACAAGGCAGTCACCTGATATGCATTTGGTTTTTCCATTGTCGACGAGACTAACTTTCAGACAATTAATACGGTATATTAGATTGTGAAATGTGCAAGTGAATCTCTGCTTCAGTAGCTTGCAATGTTTCAGTTCTGGGATAACGGCAGGGAAGTGGAATAAAGGCAGGTGATGCATGTCCTGCAGTGGTCTGGGTAAACGCTGTGACTTGGTGAAGATAATGATGCAGCCGAGGGGGGACTGTACTTTCAGAATGTTTATACCAAAGACTTGTCTACCGGTGGAATTTTGTTAAAGAAAACAGAAAGTCCAAAGGATGACCACTGAAGTCCATCAGTTTTAATGAATACCCATCACTCACCAAATCAGAGAGGAAGCTGGGCAATTTCAGAAAGTGATGGGTAGACATGTTTTGTGGAGGTGTGTTTGCATAGAGGATAGCCAAACGCAATTACAACACCAGAGTCATGGGTTTAATTCTCTCATAGGGTATGAGGAGTTTATACATTTTCCCCATGACTACGGGGATTTCCCCTGGATGCTCTGGTTTCCTCCTACATTTGAAACATGCACAGGATAGTCTGTGAATTGGTCACATGTGTGATAAGTTGGAACAGGCTCGTTCGGCTGGAAGGGCCTGTTACTGTGCTGGAACTCTAAATACGAAAAAAATCCAGAGATAGACTGTATGAAAATGTGAGCAGAGTGCAAATTTTCAGCACAAGTAAAGAAAGATTTGAGTCCTGTACAAGGGTAGGAAGCAGAGTCAATAGATCTGACATTGTAGCAAAGAAATGGTTGAAGAAGGGAGCCCAAATTGTGTAGAAACTTCTCCACCTGTAGTGCTGTGCAAAAGTCTGAGGCACATATATATAGCTAGGGTGCCTCAGATTTTGCAGAGTACTGTAGTAATTTTATATATTTCACTCTACTTCTGATGCAAACGATCAAATTTCATCACACATGTGAGTGATGACATGCCTGATTCTGATATGGGTCTCAATTGTGGATGGAGAATGGGAAGGGAGCAAGGAGAGGGGATCATAGATGGGAAAATGGTAAGGACGATGGGAGCGTGACATTCTGTTGTGATGAATAAATCAATTTTCAAATACCTTGCCTGGTGTCTCAGGACTGGGTGTGTCTGCACCCGTGCCATCTCCCAATCCTGGCACTGCTTCTCTGCCACCTGTCCCACACCCTCGCCATTTCCAACATTGTTTGCTCTTGTCAGATTTACAACGTCGTTCTCCTCTCAACATTGATAAATACAGTATACTGTAAAAGTCTTAGGTCCTCTCTGGTTCTCTGACTGCCCTGGATCATTTAACTTTAATCAGTTGCAAAATGCGTTTCAAAAGGGAAAACTGACATTGTACACTGGGCAGACTGTTAGTAAGACTTTTGTGCTTAGACCATTGTCGGGTCTCTTGGAGAGGTTGGAAATGAGGATTACACCAGTATTGTTGAGTAACAAGTTTAGAAATTCATGTCAACAATGATGACAGACGAATAGTGAATGTCCATGTAAGGATGGACCAAGTCACAGAGTCGTGAGAGTACAGCGCAGAAACAGGCCCTTCGGCCCATCTATCCCTGAATGAGATGAAGATCTTGCTGTTCCTTGCTTTCCATATTGCTTTCATGTCAATGGAGAATGTTGGATTCCAGGGTGCTGTTAGAGAAACTGTTGCCATATCACCTTCTTTATGGTGGGACCATGAGTCTACAGTGAACCAACAGAGAAAGGAATCAGTATCTGAGAGTATCAATAGGCATCTCTTCCCGGCGGCCAATCTATTCTGGATATCAGTGAGTGTCTTTTGTTGTTAGAGCCTCACACTTCCATTAAATTAGAGAACATTACTTTATATCTCTCACATACACTGTCAATGTCAGAGAATAAGAGAAGCATGAGACCTCACTGCCCACCTCCTCACAACATCCTGCTCTGATCTGGTCCATTGGCCATTTGGCTGGTTCATTAGATTTTCTGATCATGTCAACTGTCAACAAGTGTTTGTTGGGATTTGCTGATACTCATTCCACAACATGATGTTACCGTGGAGACCTGATCAACACATAGGCAGACACAAGAATATAATAATTTTTCTGACTTCCTATCCTCAGTTAGATCAATTTGTTTAGTTCCCGACCAGTGCAAATTATAACAGTTCAGGACAATTTTAACAAGTGTGCTGTTCTTTACTGTTCTCACAACTGAAAGAGGAACCAAAACGATGCTGTCATTTTCTTTGGAAATGAAAAGAGTAATCTTTATCTATATTGTGACAGGAAGAGGGTGTGACTGTGAACAGTTACAGTTTGCAATTGGAATGAGCAAAATACTTTGTTTCTCTTTCCTTCAGACTCCGAGGTGTTAAAAACATTGACTAAATCCACTCCAGATTTACTTCTGGTCATTTCAGAAGACTGGATCTACACGTTTCAGTATTTGTTTCACTCTGACAGGGAAAGAGATGGAACCTGTGAAATGAAGTTTTAAGCTGGCTGCAGCAAAATGTCCTCTCTTGTGATATTCAGTTTATTTGTTTCGCTCCTTCAGTCTGGTTTCACCCAAAGTAAGTACTTTAGCTCACCGATTAGTCACTGTTGTTTTCTGCATTTTCAGTGCTTGTACATATCAGGAGGGACTGTGGATCCAGTGTGTCTGGACATTTAGTTGTTCCTTCAGTAAGGTTGTACGCAAGAAGTTAAAAGAAAATGACGTGGATGGTATTGGGTGTAATATGGAGATGTGCACCAAGGATATTCCAACAATTCAGGTGCTGTGGATATAGTTCAGCAAAACAGGTGAAGCGGACTGGAACTGAATTATTCAGAGGTTAAAAGAGTTCAAGATGATCTTACCGAAACATACAAAATTCTGTGGTGTATAGAGTCAGGCCAAGAAAAATGAAAAAAAAAAGATCTTTTCTGTATACTAGTTATTGTTCAGGATTTTCAGTTGTATAGAGCTGTGTACACTCTGTCATAGCAAGTACAGCGATCAATAGCATTCTGGATGTTCAAGGAATTATGTAACATGGGGTCAGTAGAAGAAAGTGGTGCTGAGGGTCAGGTCAGACATGATCTTGTTGAATGATATAGCAGGAATGATGGGCTGAATGGTATACTGCTGCTTCAATATTATTACTTATTGAACAAAAAGGTTCTTGAACAAAAGGGGATAACGACACACATTTAAGTACTCTTTTATCTTTCTACTTCATGCTCATTATTTATTGCTATTTATTTATAACTGCATTTGCACAGATTATTCTCCATTGATCCTGTTTACAGTTACTGTTCTATAGATTTTCTATGTAGGCGCACAGAAAAAGAATCTCTGGGTTGTATGTGGTTCCATGTATGTACTCTGATAATATATTTCACTTTGAACTTTGAATTTCTTGAAGTCATACACTGGTTATTCAGAAAACAAGTGTGCTCTTGATGTCCACAGCTCCACACCTTACAATCTGTCTAAAAATTCTTTCAGCTTCCACAAGACAAACAGCATCTCAGCTACTTTACCTGGAGTTTGGAGGAGCCATCACATTGCTTAATATTATAAATATATTTTAGATGGGATACTTGTGTCCTCAGAAACTGAACAGGACAGCACAGCAATGGGCTATTCTTCCCACTGTGTCGATGTCAAACATGATGTCAATTTAAACTGTATGACTGTCTGCACATTGTCTATATTGTTCTCCTCCTCTGTCTTCTCTCAAGCTTGTTTAAACACCTCTTCAATGTTGCTCCTGTATCTGCTTCTACTAACTTCCCTGGCAGCAAATTCCAGGCCCCCTCTAATCTCTCCTTATAAAAACTTGTCTCATAAGTTTCATTTAAACATTCCCTCTCTCACATTAAAGCTATGCCATCTCGTGTTTCACTTTTACACACTGAGAAAACGAGTATCTCAGTTATGCCTCTTATAACTAAAAAATTCTCCAAAATCTCTCCTTGGCATTGGAAAAAAAGCAATACATTTGTCTAATTTCTCTTTATAGCTAATACTGTTTAATTCAAGCTACATCCAGATGAGACTCTTTCCCAGCTCTCCAAAGCCTCTAAACTGTCCACACTTTCTGTTTCACTGCGACTGGAACAGCACACAACACTCCAATGTGGCGTAACCAATGGTTTACACAGCTGCAACACAACCTGCTGACTTTTATACTCAGCACCCTGACCATTGAAGGCAAGTATACTGCGAGGCTTCTTTACCAATCTATCAGAGACCAGTGGACTCGTACCACAAGGTGCTTGTGTACATCAGCAGCCCTGTGGGACATGGCATTTACTGTATATTTACCTCTTGCAATTGATGTCCTCAAGATCAACACATCACATTTGTGTGCATTAAATTCCATCAGGCATTGCACTGTCCCAATTTATAACTGGTCTGTAAACTGCTGAATTCTATGACAACTTTATTCATTATCCACAATCCACTAACATACCAAATTCCATTTTTCTCCAAATCATTGACATATATCAATGATCACTGTGGTACATGACTGGCAACAGACTTCCCGTCAGACTGACACCAATCTACCACTTCCCTCTGTCTCCTATGGCCAAACTGATTTGGAGTCCCACCTATCAACTCTCCATGGATCCTATGTGGTTTTATGTTCAGTATCAGTGAATCACTGGGGATCATGTTGAAAGCTTTACCATGTCTGTGTATACAGCATTCACTGTCCTATCCTCACAAATCATTTGTTATCTCCTCAAAAAATGTCAATCAAGTTTGTAAGACAAGATGCCCCCATGCAGGGCATGCTGATTATTCCTAAAGCTGGTTGTCCAGATGTGAGAACTCCCCCTCCTAACAGGATTTTCAAACAATTTCCATACAACTGATGTAAGACTCTCTAGCGTGTGTGGATTTTGTGAATAAAACATGTGAGATTCACCTGGCTTGGGTCTTATGTGCCTTGGTTGGAATAGCAACGTGTCTCTGAGCCGTCCTGGGGTGTGCTGACACCCACATGGTCATGTCGTGATGCAGAGGGTATGATAATGGAACCATCCAGGTCCTGTGGGCTAATTTAAGACAATCTTCAAAACTACATTCAGGTTTACCTTTCCGAACTACAATAAAAGTCTTTTTGCTCCTTTTTCCAATGCAGAATAGACGATTGTAAGAGGGCTTAAGGAGGGATTGATGTGCATCATTGCAGACAAAAAGGAACGAGGCGGAACATAGGTCAACTGGAACCCAGTAAAGCTGTATGGCGTGGTGTGAGATAGGAAAAGGATTAAAGGAACTGATTTCTCTGAGCAAGGCAGATCGTTGCTGAGAAGCCAACCAAGTAGTCATGACATCAGGAATAAAATCACCCGCAGATAATGCCACTGCAGATAAACCAACTCACCTGCTGAGGGCAGCAAATCATGTTTTAGAGCCATTCCAAAACACAGGAGGACCCACAGGAGATGATCGTGCCAATATTTGACCATCAGAAGGGCCCTGAGAGCTGTCTTTAAGGAATAGTGAAACTGCTCACACAGGCCATTGGATTGCGGGTGATATGCTATGGTGTGATGTAGTTTAACACCGAGCTTCGGGACCACTGCAGCGCAGAGGTTGGGTGTGATTTGGGGACTACGGTCAGAAGAACTATCAGGTCGGGCCCTGAACCGAGTGACCCAGTTATTGTTGAATGCCCAAAACACGTCCACTGCTGTCATTGACACTCCAGAGACAAACTGTAGCCACCTGGTGGTGTGGTCCACCATGGTAAGGAGGTGTGTGAACCTACAGTTGTGGGCGGTGAGAGGACTAACCAGGTCCACTTTAATGTTGTCAAACCGTCTCTCTGGGACATGGAAAGCTTTGCCGGTGCCCGCATATGACAATTAATCTCGCACTCCAGTCTCGCGCAACCTTTCTAAGGCCATGCCACACAAACTTTAGAGCAACCAGTTTCGGTGAAGCCTTGTCGCCAAGTTGCGAAAGGCTGTGAATGGAGTTATAAACTGTCTGCCTCCAGTTTGCAGGCACTATGGGGTGAGGGCAACCAGTTGAGACATCAGATAGGAGAGAAACTCCAGCGTCCCTTCAGCACGTGACCTCTATCCTGTAAGCCTCTATTCGGTAGTTTGGTCGGATGCCATGCCAGCTTAGTCAACCCTGATGTGTACGGCATCAATGGCAGGCCATGAGAGGCAATCAGCCACAGCATTATTTTTCCCTTCAATGTGCTGTATGTCAATCATGAATTCCAAAATACAGGCCAGGTGGCATGGCTGCCATGCAAACCAAGGGCCTGATTCTTTGGCCATCACATACACAAAGGGTTTGTGGTCATTGAACACTGTAAACTGCTAACCCTCCAGTAGAAAACAAAATTGACAGATGACCAGATGTAGACCACGGAGCTCATGGTCAAACATCCCTCAGAGGGATAGAGGATCCAGCTGAAGAACATAAACGGCTACCACTCTCCTGTAACCAACTGTCCACGCACGGCGCACACAGCAGAGACTAAAGAGTCAACAGTGATGGCTGTAGGTTATTGGCGAACAGGTGCGCCTGTTGAATCATGCTCGAAAGAGCTTGTTTAGTCTCATCAAATGCTCTGATCATGTCTGCTGACCACTCAAGAATGTGACTGGAGCTCTGCTTTTAAGGGCACTTTTCAATCGGAGCAGAATTTTAGCAGTTTGTGGAATTAAATGGTGATCGAAATTCATCATACTTTGAACTCTTTCTGTGCTTCAGTAGTGCGAAGCGGTGGAAGTCCATAATAGTGGTGCCCTTGATAGCTGGGGCCAGAAGGTGGCAAGAAATTTGATAGTAGACAACCAGAACAGGCATTTGGCGGGATCAATAAGCATAGAACGTTGGCTTAAGCACTTGAAAAGTATTCGGTTTTGGATGTGCTGGTGACAAGAATGTCATCCAGGTAAACAAAAAGATCATCTGAATCTTTTAACATAGAGTTGATTAGGCATGGCATTTTCAGCCCCAGTGGCAGGCATAGAAACTCAAATAGGCCAGACGGGTTTATAAACATGCAGCTTTGGGAATGTTCTCACTGCATGTTGGCAATGAATGGTAGCTCCTGAGTAAGTCCACTTTAGAAAATTTCATCTTAATGACTAAACATGCTGAAAAACCTTGAATATGTGAGTCTGGGCAATAATTGGGTGTGGTGGTCTCATTCTGTTGGTGATAATCACTACATGGACGGCAACCACCATCGGGCTTAGTGACCATGTGGGGAGGTGAAGCCCGAGGGCGATTCGACCCATGTACAATGTCAAGCATTTCCGTGTTTACAATCTCAGCTTTTGTTTTGGCCAGCTTTTCTGATACTTGTCTACACGGACGGGCATGGAGTGATGAGCCAGTTGTGCAAGTGTGGTGCCCAATCCCATGCTTTGTGACTATAGTGGAAACTGTGGGTTTGTTGAGGTTTGTGAGTTTGCCCAGCAAGTGAGTGAATTCACATGTGCTGGTGCGTAGAAACATGGGAACATAGAAAGCCTGCAGCACAATACAGGGCCTGTCGCACACAGGAAATCTGCACCAAGCAGATGTCTGGCAAATTTAGCCAAGACAGAATCCCATATGTAGCATCATCCACTGAAGCATCGCGTCACGTGTCGTGTCCCTGTTGCCACTGGCAGCCTCCATTGAGGATCCTTTGCTCTCTGCCTTATCGACGATGCCAGCAGCACACTCACTTCAGCAGCAAGATCACACAGCTAGTGTCACCAGCACATCCACTGCCAATTTCTCTCACCCTCCTCTCCACGCTAATACTGACCCCTGTCGATGAGCAATCAGAGTAAATTTTGTCTATCATCCCTTTTCAATGTCAATTGTTTTGTTTCAATGATACATGACTGTAGCCATGACTACATTGAGCGTAGAGTATTATTGCCCATTTGTATTTGTAATGGATGCCACCTTGGTAAAGCAGGCAACATAATCAAAGTCTCCTTTCATCCTGGACATTCCTTTTTCTCCCCAATCCCATCGGGCAGAAGATGCAAAAGTCTGAAAGCATTTATCATCAGGCTCAATGAAAGCTTCTGTTCTGCTGTTGACGACAATGCAATGGATCTCTAGTACAATAAGATAGATTCTTGATCTCACAATCCACCTCATCATGGCTTTGCAGCGTATTACTTGCCTACACTGTACTTCCTCTGTATCTGTAACAGTTTATTATGCATTGTGTAATTGCTTTCCCTTGTCCTGCCTGAAGTGCTGAAGCCATTATATGAACTGTGTAGAAGGCAGTTTAACAAAGCTGCCTCACCACCCCTCCCACAATGTGTATCTCCCACACCACCCTTCCCACAGTGTGTATCTCCCTCACCACCACTCCCACAGTGTGTATCTCCCCCACCCCACCCCTCCCACAGCATGGAGTTCTCTCACCATCACCTCCCACAGAGTGGATTTCCCTCACCATCCCTCCCATTGCATTGTATTCTCTCACCACCCACCTACAATGTGGAGTTCCCTCACCATCACCTCCCACAGTGTGTATCTCCCTCACCACCTCTCCCACAATCTGTATCTCCCTCACCACCTCTCCGACAATCTGTGTCTCCCACACCACCACTCCCACAGTGTGTATCTCCCTCACCACCCCTCCCACAATGCACATTTCCCTCACCACCCCTCCCACAGTACAGATTTCCCTCCTGTCCTTGGTACATATGGCAGTAATGAACCATCTTACCATTTTAATTGTGTTAGTGGTTTTTTTGTGATCAACTGATAATTGTAATACTGCACCAATGGAACATTGATACTGAGTGAAATAGAATGAAACGTTTGTGATTTCATGTTGTAACATTTTCATTGTTTCTCTTTTTTAACAGAAAATCCAAAACATTTTTATATTTTTGATAAAATAGATATAATTGTCTTCACTGGACTGGACACAGTGTGTATCTCCCTCACCACCCTTCCCACAGTGTGTCTCTCCCTCACCACCTTTCCCACAGTGTGTATCTCCCTCACCAACCCTCCCACAATCTGTATCTCCCTCACCACCCCTCCCACAGTGTGTATCTCCGTCACCACCTCTCCCACAATCTGTATCTCCCTTCATCACCCCTCCCACAATGTGTATCTCCCTCACCACCCCTCCCACAGTACAGATTTCCGTCCTGTACCTTGGTACATATGATAGTAATGAACCATCTTACCTTTTTAATTGTGTTAGTGGTTTTGTTGTGTTCAACTGTTAAAATAGTAATACTGCACCAATGGAACATTGATACCGAGTGAAATAGAATGAAACATTTGTGATTTCATGTTCTAACATTTTCATTGTTTCTCTTTTTTAACAGAAAATCTGAAACATTTTTATATTTTTGATAAGATAGATAAAATTGTGTTCACTGGACTGGACATTCCTGGAAATGGCTCTGTTGGCTGGGATTGGAAACCAAGCTACAAGCAAGGCACACAGCAACTTGTGACATTTTATAAAGATGTATCCGGAGGGTGGAACCCACGTTGGGAAATACACTTCAAACGCTATGGCATCTTTCATGTTATGAACAATAAGGCTGGTACCATTGATCTGATAATTACTCAGCCCACATCTAAATTTGCAGGATCTATCATCTTGGTGCAAAGAGAGCCCAGTTATGAAATCTTGAAGCAATATGAAATTTTTGCGATCAAAGGTAAATGGGACAAAGATTTGAAAAGTGTAAAAAATGTTTTTCTTCATGAATAATTTACTTTCCAGTACTGAACGTTTTACAGGGATCATGTGAGGTTTGTTTTCTCTGCTCATTTACACTCACAGGGAGAAAGTTCTGTTCATTTTGGTAAACACAAAATAATCTGCAGATGCTGGGGTCAAAGCAACACTCACAACATGCTGGAGGAACGCAGCAGGTCGGGCAGCATCCGTGGAAATGATCAGTCAACGTTTTGGGCCGGAACCCTTCGTCAGGACTGTAGGGGAAGGGGCAGAGGCCCTATAAAGAAGGTGGGGGGAGGGTGGGAAGGAGAAGTCTGGTAGGTCCCAGGTGAAAAACCAGTAAGGGGAAAGATAAAGGGGTGGGGGAGGGGAGGCAGGGAGGGGATAGGCAGGAAAGGTGAAGAAGGAATAGGGGAAAACACAATGGGTAGTAGAAGGAGGCGGACCATGAGGAAGGTAGTAGGCAGCTGGGGGAGGGGGCAGAGTGAAATAGGGATAAGGGAATGGAGGGGGAGGGAATTACCGGAAGTTGGAGAATTCAATGTTCATACCAAGGGCCTGGAGACTACCTAGACGGTATATGAAGTGTTGCTCCTCCAGTCTGAGTTTGGCCTCATCATGGCAGTAGAAGAGGCATATCCAAATGGGAGTGTGAAGCAGAGTTGAAATGGGTGGCAACCGGGAGATCCTGTCTGTTGTGGCGGACGGAGTGGAGGTGCTCGACAAAGTGGTCACCCAATCTGCATCGGGTTTCACTGATGTAGAGGAGGCCGCACCGGGAGCACCGGATGCAATAGAAGACCCCAACAGACTCACAAGTGAAGTGTTGCCTCACCTGGCCAGCTGAACCCTGACATTCCATCAGGTTCAGGAGCGGGATGTGGTAAAAAGTTAATTCCCTCTGCTCTGTCTCACTGAATTTGGTGTAACCAGACTGAGAGTTTGTGTGCCCATTGTGTTATTCTGTGTCGGAGACCCAGCACTCTCTGTCCTGTAGCAAGACACAAGTGCTGATCACGGTCAGCTCCTGAGGTCAGTTTGAACCGAGTCATTGGACATGTTACTACTCACTCCACCCATCTAATATTCGGACCAAATATTGAAAGGCTGAGATAGATCAGATGCGCAGATGATGTTTCCGATAGTGGGGGAGGAGAGGACCAGTGGGCACAGACTCAGACTACAAGAATTTCCCATAGAACAGAGGGTGAAGAATCTACGAAATTCATCGCCACAGGTGGCTGTGGAGACCAAGTCACTGGATCCATTTAAAGCAGAGGTTTAAATAAAGGTTCTTGATTAATAAAGTTGTGAAAGGTTACAGGGAGAAGGTGTATGAAAGTGGTTGGGAAAGAAAATAAATCAGGCATGTTGGAATGGCAGAGCAGACGCAAGTGTCAGAATGGACTAATTCTGCTCCTGTGTCATTTTGACTTATGGTCTTATTTCTCACAGTTGTAGCAAATCCACGATCACCTGTGGAGGGCAGTGACGTCACCCTCAGCTGTACCATCTCCAGACTCCCAGATACCGTCAGTCTCCACTGGAAACCAGTGGGCTCATCCCAGCCGAACAGGAGGAACACCGATCAGATCCGGCTCAATAACACCGTCTATCTGATGGTCCGACACGTTACAGTGGAGGATGGGAAGTTGTATCAGTGTGAAGTACAGGAAAACGGAAACATTGTTGGAACAGGGCAAGCAGACTTTACTGTAGACACGGGTAAGTGTTGTTACCTCACTGTACGTATTGGGCTGGAATACATCTGTCTGGTAGGAGGTTGTTAAAAATAGTACAGGAAGAGTTCATGGCCAGGTCTAAATGGATATTTCTCATTAATATTTACAATGCAGAGGAAATGGAAATTAGTGAATTCAGGCCAGAGAAAAGTGATAACGTGACGCATATCAACATTATGAAGGAGGAGACATTGGCAGTCTGTAAACTATGGAGTCGTACAGCATGGAAACAGGCTTTTCAGCACAACTGGTCCATGCGGATCTAAGCTCGTCCCATTAGTGTCAATTTATAGTAATTTGTAATACATAGTATATACAACAGGACAGTCAATAAAACATAGAAATACAATTGTATCAGCATGAATTAGTCCGTCTGATGTCCTGTTGGAAGAAGCTGTTGGTCCTGGCTTTTATGCTGCAGTACAGTTTCCTGGATGGTAGCTGCCTGAACAGTTTGCGGTTGGTGTGACTCGGGTCCCCAATGGTCTTTCGGGCCCTTCTACACACCTGTCTCTGCAAATGCCTTTGTTGAAAATTCTTCGGATTTGGGGGCCGATACCAAACTTCCTCAACGGTCTGAGGTGAAAGAGCTGCTGCTGTGTGTTTTATACTACGCAGCCAGTTTGTACAGAGCATGTGAGATCATCACTGATGTTTATCTCGAGGAACTTAAAGCTGTTCACCCTCTCAACCCCAGTCTATTGAGGTCAATAGGGGTTATCCTGTCTGCATTTATTCTGTAGTCCACAACCAGCTCCTTTGTTTTTGCGACATTGAGGGAGAGGTTGTTTTCTTGACACCACTGTGTCAGGGTGATGACCTCTTCTCTGTCGGCTACCTCACTATTATTTGAGATTACGCCAATCAGTATGGTGTCATCAGCAAATTTAATTAACAGATTAATTAACATTCATACAGTCATGGGTATACAGAGAGTAAAGGAGGGGGCTTAGGACACAGTCTTGAGGGACACCCGTTTTGAGGGTCAGAGTGGCAGTGGTGAGGGAGCCCACTCTTACCACCTGCTGGCGATCTGACAGGAAGTCCAGGATCCAGTTACACAAGGCAAAGTGAAGGCTGTGGTCTCTGAGCTTCTCGTTGAGCCTGGAGGGAATTATGGTTTAGAATGGTGAACTGCAGTCCAAGAACAGCATTCTCACATAAGTAGTTTTGATGGGAATCATACCGATCATTCAATATGTCAGCGCAACATTCTCCAACTCGGAGACTAAAACCAATCATAATCACGATTCAGTACTGTAAATGTCCAACTGCAGTGGTGGATATTAAAGTGTTACTCATGTACTCAGTGGTGGATATTAAAATGTTACTCATGTACTCAGTGGTGGATATTAAAGTGTTACTCATGTACTCAGTGGTGGATATTAAAGTGTTACTCATGTACTCAGTGGTGGATATTAAAGTGTTACTCATGTCAAAGTGTTACAGTGAAGGAGGAGTCAACACGACAACCACCAGCACTTCCAACTCACACTCAGCACTGGGTCCCGGTTCTCATAGCAACACTGAACAACAAACCATTCTCTCTCTCACTGACCCTTTCTGCCAAGTCTTTATCGTATTTGCTGTGATTCCAGCTTCAATGACAGACTCAGGCTTCAGTGGAGATTAGGTCTCAAGTGTGGACCAATGAGATGTTGCAGCACTTGAGGTCCATTCAGAAACTGAAGCTGAATATGTGACTTAAACAAATTAGGAGAATGGGCTATTTTCTAAGCAGGGAGAAAATTCAAAATTCAGAAGTAAAAAGGGGCTCAATCGTCCTTGTGCAGGATTCCCTAAAGGTTAGCTTTCAGGTTGATTAAGTGGTGAGAAATGTAAATGCAATGTTAGTAATCATTTTGAGAGGATTAGGATATAAAAGCAAGGATGTCAAGGCTTTACAAGACATTATTGAGACTGGACTTGGAGAATGGTGAGCAATTTTGGGTCCCTTCTCTCAAAAAGGATGTTCTGTTTTGCAGATGGTCTAGTGGAGTGTCATCAGAATGACTCTGGGAATGAAAGGGTTAAGAATGAGGAGTATCTGATGGTTCAAGGCCTTTCCTCTGGAGTTTAGAAGAATGCGGGAGGTCTCATTGAAACCTATTGAAGTTTGTAAGGGCTGAACAGAGTGGATGCGGAGAGGATGTTTCCAATAGTGGGAGAGTCTAAAATCAGAGAGCACAACTCTGCATAGAATGTCATCCATTTATGGATGAAGAGGGTGGTGAATCCTTCGCCAGAGGGTGGGGAATCTGTGCAATTAATTTAAAGTAGTAAGTGATAGGTTCATAATTAGACAGGGCATCGAAGATTAACAGGAGAAGACAGAAGAATGGATTTGAGAGGGATAATAAATCTGCCATGTTGTAATGGCAGAAGAGACTCGATGGGCTGAATGGCCTAATGTTGCTCCTATGCTTTATGGTTTTATGGCGGCTTCTCATCACTGCCTCCAGAATGGCATTGTAACATTTTAATGAGTTCTCCTCTCTTTCATGCAGATCGATATGATAAACGTTACACACTTTATCGCTCAGTTACGGATCACAGTGAATTCCACCTCTTCTGTTACAGTCATTATGTTTACTACAGTGCTGCCTGGACTTGGCTGTCACATGTTCATCAAAGTCCGTGGAAAACAATTGCAACAGCATTGGAATCTCAGCCCGTGAATGTCAGTGAGAGCCACTTTGTGAATCGACTGATGCTCACAGAGACACCTTTTAACGGCAAGAATTTCAGTATGAGGGTTTTTCCTGTGGTGTTTGAAGATGCAGGAGAATACAAGTGTACTCTGGAAGCAAATGTATTTATGACAATGAGACTAATCACAGTTAAAGGTAGGAGACAGAATGTGTGACAACAGATTTCCCAAAACCACAGCATTTTGCTTTTGTGCAGTATGTCACTCCTGTTTTTAAGGAGACTAATAACGTTTTTCTTGTTTCCACAGTCACGGCTGAACCGTCTGATACAGTGACTGAGGGAGACGCCGTTGCCCTGAGCTGCTCTGTGTCTGGCGTCACTGCATCGACCAGACTGGTTTGGATCAATGGAGACGGTGAAACTGTTGGAGACAAAACACTGACTGGGGAAGAGAGATCACTGAGTCTGATCGTACAGAAAGCTGACAGAGGCAGAGGGAAATGGACGTGTGGTGTGTTTGATCAGAAAACTCTCCAGCTTTCAGTACCATATAATCTGGAAGTCAGAGGTAAGAGTCTCGTGTTTTTCCCAATGTACTGAGTTTCATGATGAGGCTTGGTTCTGTCTGCAAGCAGCATCCTTTTACTTCCACACTGTGTGGGAGAATCCCACAGAGGTAAAGCTTAGAATTACAGTACTGTACAATAGTCTCAGGCACATACAGCTTGGATGCCCCAGACCTTTGCACAGTACTGTATTTATCAATGTGAGAGGAGAGCGAGTTTGTAAACTTGGTGGGGAGCAAAGGATTTTGGGAATGGAGTTGGTTGGGTGCTGGAGCAGAGGAGTGGGGCATGTGACAGAGGGGTGGGGCATGTGACGGGTGGTGCTGGGGGGACATGTGACAGAGGGGTGCTGGGGTGTGGGACATTGACAGAGGGGTGCTGGGGGGGCCATGTGACAGAGGGGTGCTGAGGTGTGGGCCATGTGACAGAGGGGTGCTGAGATGGGGACATGTGACAGAGGTGTGCTGAGGGTGGGGGAATGCACGGGTGCTGAGGTGGGAGAATGCGCGGGTGCAGACACAACAAGCCATGAGACACCAGGCAAGGACATTTGCTTCCAAGCAGTTGTTTTCTTGATCGTTATGGAATGTTTCTCTGTTGCTTCACGCTCCCTCCCCTCTCCCTGTCCCTTTTCCCAACCATGATTTCCGTCTCCTTACCCCCTTCCCACTCTCAGTCCACAACAGAAAACTGTATCAGAATCTGATTAATCTTTATTCACATTTGTCATGAAATATGTAGTTTTTTTGCAGCAGCAGTATAGTACAATACATACAATTACTGCAGTACTATTCCAAAGTCTTAGGCACATCAACTGTATATATGTACCTTAGACTTTTGCATAGTACTCTAGTTTGTATTGAAACCAGGTTTGTGTATGTGTGACACAACCTATCTTCTAAACTCTAGTGAATACTTGTCCAACCTCCCCAGTCTTTCCTCATTGATGCAAACTAGGTATCCAGATATCAGCCCAGTAAAATTAAATGAGATCAATACTCCTCAAAATACTCCAGATATGGTGTCATAAATACTTCTATTTATTTATTTATTGAGATACAGCACAGGTCAACACTTCCAACCCTTTAAGCCATGCTGGCTAGCAATCACCTGACTGCATCCTATACTAATCACGGGATAATTTACAATGACCAATTAGCCTACCAACCGATAGGTCTTTGGACTGTGGGAGGGAAACCCACGTGATCACGGGGAGAGGGTACAAGCTCCTTAGAGGCAGCAGTGGGAATGCAACTTGGGTCGCCTGTACTGTAAAGCATTGTGCTAACCACTATGCTACCATGCCTCTACTCAATATCATTGAAGTATGTAAGTATCATTAAAGTGTGAGATCCTACTTTTGTGTACAACTCTCTTTGCAGTAAATGGAACATGTTAACTTCCCCGTTTATATACTCTGGCAGTATTTCATGCCCCAGGATCCCCAGATTCCTCTGGATCTCAAAGCTCTAATATCTCTCAACATTTAGATGATAAGCTTCTTTTTCCCTTTCATTTATTCAACCAGATTACTCCACCAACATCTGTATCATAAGAATGACAAGGGTGCATGGGAGCAGGTCCACCAGCATGTTTCCCCTCTAAGTTGCATGATTTTGAAATGTATCTTTCAATGCTTATTGATTATAAGACCCAAATCCTGGACCTCCCCACCCAACAGCAACATGGGGGGACTTCACAAGAAAGTCAGTGTGAGTACTCCCACCACTTTGTCATGGACAATAAGCGAGCAACAATGAATGTTGCTCTTGGAACGACACCACATTCTGCAAAATAATTCCTTTGAAAATAGATCTGTGCACGTTTAGGCTGTGATCAAGTGATGGAATATGAGTGAAGTCAGTAACTTTTTTCCAACAAGCACAAACATAATGGCTCAATGCCCTCTTGTCTAGTAAATTTTATATCAGCCCATGAAATATGTAATATTACACAAAGGCAATATCTTCCTTACCTTGTTTAGTTTTCCTCTGAAATAGTAATTATTTCAGTGTCAGTCTAGAACAGGGGTTCCCAACTTTTTTATATGACATTGACCCCTGTCATTAATGGAGGGGTCCGTGGACCCCATGTTGGGAGCTCCTGGTCTAGACAATGAGCAATATACACTCCGTGTCCTTTTATTATGTACACCTGCTCCTTAATGCAAATATCTGATTAGTCAATCCTACATTGATAAGGCCAAGTGTTCATTTGTTGATAGGATCAAACATCTGAACGGGGAAGAAATGTAAACTAAGTGACTTTGATCATGGAATAATTGTTGGTGCCAGATGGAGTAGTTTTTGTATCTCAAAAACAGCTGATCTGTAATATTCACACACAACAGTTTCTAGAGTTTACAGAGAATTGTCTGAGAGAGGAAAAAATCCAGTGGGAAGCAGTTCTGAAAGTGGCTTGTTAATGAGATAAGTCAGAAGAGAATGGGCAGACTTGTTGAAGCTGACAGGAAGTCGGCAGTAACTCAAATAACCACACATTACAGCAGTGGTGTGCAGAAGAGCACCTCGAATGCACAACAACTTGAACTTTCAAGCGGATGGGCTGCAACAGCAGAAGATCACAAGCATATTCTCAGTGCCCACTTTATTTGGTACAATAAAGATTCCACTGAGTTTATGGCTGTTGTACAGCAAAAAGTGTAAAGCTGAATCAGATCCTTTATTGATCAGCCAACTCTCCATATCTTCCAGATGGAATCTTTCAGCTAATACCATGAATGAAATCCCTGTGTGATTTATTTTTGCTGTATCTCTGTCAGGAGGGTCATTTGTAATACTCCAGTCTTCTTGTTTGGTTAATTTGGATTAGGAATCTAATGCAAAAGCATTTGGTCTTTCAGAGATCTTTTAAATAATGATTAATTACTGTAATCTAAAGGTGAAATTTGTGCTTACTCTTCTGCCAGATAACTACACCAATATTGCTATTATTGGAAGTCTAGTTCTTCTAGTTCTTCTTCTCATCATTATCCTGGGACTGGTGTTGTGTTTGAAGAAATGCAAGAGTAAAGGTGAGATGCATGACAAAAATCTTAATGAAAGCCCAAATCCAAAACAAAATTATCATTGAGGATTTTATCTTAGATGCACTTACATGCAATCTGTTAAATATTGAGTGCATGCCAATGCCTGATGTGATACTTCTTAAGTAATTGTTTATGCTTTAAAACTTAGCATTGGTAGGGAGGGTTATGGTAAGGGTTTAGAATTCATTTGTGGTGAGAAATATGGTAGCTGCAGTTGTACCAAGAGTTAGAGCGATCGTTTTCACTCAAAGTTTGGACAATAGTATATGCAATGAAAGGTCAATTTGCTGATAATTTGATGCTGGTGATGGGCAATGATCTTTACGTTCAAGCTTATTGTCATTCAACCGTACACATATATACAGCTAAACAAAACAACATTCCTCAGGAACCAAGGTGTAATTAGCTATGTAACTGACGGATGGAGTATAGTATAGGAAAACGGAGACCTTGAGAGGAGAATGAAAAAAATAACTGATTATTTATATGAATGATACTACTAAATTTTGTGAGAAAAAGGGATACGAGTGCCCTATAGTGTGAAATACAAAGAGTTTGCATGCAGATACAACAGGTAATTAGGAAGGGAGATAGAATATCTATGGAGAATAACAGTTAAGAAGTTTTTATTCAACTTTATAGAGCATGCTGAAATCGTATCTGGAGTATTTGTGATAGTATTGGTTTGCATACATAAGGAAGGATACGTGGATAAAATTCTCTGCATTGATTTCTGAAATGAAGGGCTTTAGAATTTACAGCAAAGTGTCCGTGTGCAGGTATCCAGAACTGGAGTGTGGGGAAATGGTTCAGAATAAGGGATTGTTCTTTTAAAATGGAATTTCTTCTGTGAGCTCTTGATGCTTTGTAATTCTCTATTCTTGAGCAATGTGAAGGTGTGGATCATTCAAGGTGGAAATAGACATTTGTCTAAACTACAGTGGAGTTAAAGGGTGTGGAGAGAGTGGGAAGTGGTGTTATTCAATCATGATTAAACTGATTGGCACAGCAAGTTTTAGCGGTCAAGTGACTATTCTTGCTACGTCTTCTTAAGTTGATAGGGTTGTGAGTTGTGATTTCATTCCACCGGGATGCAACACAGAGCGTCATAGGAAGTCATTCCTGCCTGTGGCCATCAAACTTTACAACTCCTCCCTTGGAGGATCAGACACCCTGAGCCAATAGGCTGGTCCTGGACTTTTTTCCTGGCATAACTTACATATTACTATTTAATTATTTATGGTTTTATTACTATTTAATTATTTATGGTGCAACTGTAACGAAAACCAATTTCTCCCAGGATCAATAAAGTATGACTATGACTAGTATGCATTTGGATATCTATTTCAGTGTTCACAAACTGACAACGGAGCTCTCCCTCAGTATTATATAGATGACCAGACCCAATCATGTGCCCATGATAAAGAAAAGGTCCTGATGCCAAAACACTTGAAAACAAACTGCATTGTACTGTATCTTCATATCTGTGTCCAGTTTCATTACATGTTATAATAATGTATTTCATACAATGAAGCACTGCAGCAAATCAAGCATTTTATAGAGTTTTAGGAGAATACAAGGAAATCATAAGAAAAAATGAATGTGTTTTAATATGTGTCATCTATGTAAACAGATTCAGGAAATCAAAAACGAAAGCCTCTTCAAACAGGTGGAAATGAAGAAGAAACATCTCATCTTTATTCAAATACTGTTGAAATCCAGCAAATGCAAGGTAACATGGAAACATCTAAACCAAAACTGGGCTTTTACTCACCGAGTGTTCCAATGCTGTTGGCAATGGTTCAGTCACTTTTGCCATTTTCAGATTAGGAACTCTTTATGGCACAAGTTGTGTATTTATTTAGCTTCACTCAAAACCTCAGAGGACTTGAGACAATTTGACAATTCTCCACAGTCTCACTTGTTGCTTTGTCACAGGCACACAAGACACACAAAGTGCTGAAACAACTCAGCACGTCAGGTAGCATCTATGGAAACGAATAGACAGACAACATTTTCCAACATCTGTAGACTTTCTCATGTTTATGATTTACGGATTTTATATAATACATTTTCTCTATAGAGATCCTGAACAATTGCTCAAGTTGCTACAATCAGCCACCCAAAACCCAATGAATGTCATTCATTCAAAGCAGTGGAAATGATCTGGAATATTTACAGTTGAGTTCACTACTAATTGATGATGTGATGTGGATACCAATGATTGTCAAATTTTACATGCAAGACAATGTATCACGTTCTAATTTTATTCTTCATTCCCTGTAAGCATTGGGAAAACATAGCATGCAATAATCACTTGCATGAAGTTAAATCTTACTGATGATTAACTTGCACCTTGATGCATCCTAAAAATAATGATGCCATACTGACTGGATAATTGTTTACTTCCAGGAGTGATCCTGCATTGCTTGTGAAATCAGCCTTCTGCCATTAAAATAATCTAATATACACCCAGTGTACTTTATTAGGTACACCTATATACCTGCTCATTAACGGAAATATCTGATCAGCCAATCGTGTCAGAAACTCAATGCATAAATGCATGCAGGCATGATCAAGAGATTCAATTGTTGTTCAATCCAAACATCAGATTGGGGAAGAAATTCAGTCTAAGTAAGTTTGACTGTGGAATGATTGTTGGTGCCAGACAGGGTGGTTTGAGTATCTTAGAAACTACTGATCTCCTGGGATATTCACACACACCCATCTCTAGGGTTTATAGAAAATGTTGTGAAAAACAAAAAAACATCAAGTGAGCAGTGGTTCTGAAAATGCCTTGTTAATGAGAGAGGTCAGAAGAGAATGGTCATAGTGGTTCAAGCTAACAGAAGGGTAACAGTAACTCAGATAACCACACATTACAGTGGTGGTGTGCAGAAGAGCATCTCTGAATAAACAACACATCAAATCTTGAAATGGATAGGCTACAGCTGTAGAACACCATGAACATACACTCAGTGGCCATTTTATTAGTTACCGGTGATACCGAATAAAGTGGCCATTGAGGATATTTCACAAATTATCTTCAGAGATGAAGTTATAGATTCTCTCTGCAATGAGCATTGCTTTTACATAGGATAGTTTTCTCTGATGGACAATACACATTCTGGTTGCTCTCTATAGCAATTGACTACTTTTTGTGTATATATATCTGGGAAAAATGTTTTAAAGTTAATCTGAATTAGAAAAATATGTATATTTTCCAGGAGATCAGACACCTGTAACTGAGACCAGTCATGTAGCTGAATATATGTCTGTCGATAACCAGTCAAAGCAAAAAGGTAAGGAGATGAATCCAGTTATACACCTCTCAATGCAAGTTTTTTTTTGCTTGCACACCACTGTTTCTGACTGGCAACAAGGTTGTTCTTGGCAAGCGGTTAAAGTTCCTGGACTTCATGCATCATCATTTCAGAGGCATTCTGTCAGAAACCTCAACGCAGGTTGTCATGATAGAACTGACAGTCCCTTAGGAAGAATGGATTGAGGATGAGTTTGAGTGTAAGAAAGTCAAACACCAGCAACAGCAGGTAGAGCAGTGCCAGAGACAGGGTGGAGCACACAGTGCAAGCTGATAGAGCTGGAGTGTTGAAGTTTGGCTGGCTGTTCGCTATGTAGAATCTACTCTCTCCTTGGCATACCAGGGGCTGCAAAGAAAAGAGCTATCAAGACTGTAACAGAGGCTGCTGAAGCAGCCTCAAGATGGCTCTGGATCAAGAGGTGTAACTCGTGGACCAATGCTTCTGGGACACAAGCCAGGGCCTGATCTATCCTGGCCGGGTTGCCTGGGCGAGAGTGTCTGATGTTGAAAGACCAGAAACTCCCAATGACCCCAGGTTACATCACAGATGATGTGTCCCAGCTCTTCCGAGGATGTATCTCAGCATTCTTTAAATAAAGACGCTGCCATATTTCACAGAGCTAAAGCTTTTGTTGGCAATTTCGTATTTTGTACTGGAAGCCCTATATATTTGTCATGAAGTCTGAACAATCTTAGGTAATGTTTGATTTTGTACTGCTGTGTAATCATGTGTTATAATGATGGTCCTGAGTTTTGATTTTTTTTTTCAGCAGTACCTTACCAAGCAAACCTTACAGAATGTTAAAAATCTTTATTGGCCTCTCACTACTTAATGTTCACTTTACACATTCCAATATTTGCATCATTTATTAAAAATATCACTCCATATTTCTGAAATCATCCTTATGAAATGTTGTACCTTCTCCATTTGCTTTTCTAATACAATGTCTGAATGTGGTCAAACTAACATTTGGTGAAAGTTCACTTCCTCTCAACAATATTTTCATTGTCCTTATTAAATTGTGACCCTACCTTTAGTGAGTTACGTATTTCGTTCCTGGACTCCTTTGCTTAAATTTGATTATTTTTTAATCCCTTCCATATTGTTCTTGCCAAACAATAAAATATTACCTTTATAATTGACAACTGGATGTCAACACTGATAATTCTATTCTGAAGTTTCTTGAAACTTCCTGCAAACTTCCTCAGTCATGACAGTTCCTTCACCTGCACCAAAGGCCTGAATTAGATGGCCTTTCAGATGTTCCTCTACTCTCCCAAGGTCAGATTATTGTAAATTTGTTCCGTGTTTGTCTTGCTTTACATTCTCAAACTGCTGCTACTCAGCTGCAACAGTACAAATCCTTGATACTTCATAATCTTGATATTTCACATTCTCCAGTAATTTGTAGATGGGAAAATGAATAAATTATGTCCGAAGGAGCAAATGTGGCTGTCAGGAGCACATTTGACTTTGCGACTTCACATAATCATTTAGCTTCCCATCACTATTCAGGCTGAAGGAATAAAGCACGTTGGGTTACAAGCCAGAAAACTCTTGGTATTGGTAGAAACACAGCATGACTCTATTCTTAGTTGGTGCAACTATAACGAAACCCAATTTTCCTCGGGATCAATAAGGTATGACTATGACTATGACTATGACATCGCAGAGATAGGAGTAAAGAAAAATAACCTGGAAAAGAAAATGTGATTAATTGCAATGTTCTTAATTTCAGTTAGTTAGCTACATAAGACAGAACCTATTTGACAATAGTATAATTTTGAAAATAGAATTCTGGGTTCAAAGCCCACTTTATCTAATCTAATCTAATCTATGGCTTTGAATGTGTTCTTTCTATTGACAAAACATTTGGAGAACTAAATTTGGAAAAGTGTCACCTTTCAGATGAAACCTTCCTTAAGAACATATAACATAGAAATTTATAGCACATTACCGGCCCTTTGGCCCACAATGTTGTGCCAGCCATGTAACCTACTCTAGAAATTGCCTAAAATTTCCCTAGCACATAGTACCTCTATTTTTCTAGGCTCCATGTACCTATCTAAGAGGCTCTTAAAAGACCCTATTCCATGCACTCACCACTCTCTGTGTGAAAAACTTACCCCTGACGTCCCCTCAGTACCTATTTCCAAGCACCTTAAAACTATGCCCCCTCATATTAGCCATTTCAAACCCAGGAAAAAGCCTCTAGCTATCCACACGATCAATGCCTCTCATGATCTTAAACAGCTCTGTCAGGTCACCCCTCATCCTCCGTCGCTCCAAGGAGAAAAGGCTAAGTACACTCAACCTATTTTCATAAGGTACGCCCGCCAACATCCTTGTAAGTCTCCTCTGCACTCTCTCTATAGTATCCACATCCTTCCAGTAGCGAGGTGACCAGAACGGAACACAGTAAAATTAATGTTCAAATTAATGCTGATTGTATTGATTGAGGGAAACCAGAGGAGTGGACGGGTGAAAACTCTTCCCTAAACTGATAAGACAACTACAGAGTAACTATTTGATTTTTCTTTCTTTTTCAATCTTTTTATTAATATCAAAATGTTAAACATAACATAGTATTAATACAAAGCTATTGGGATTACATTGTTAATAATTAATATATATTTATATATAAATATAAACTCAGTTGACACACAGGTATTAAACCTCCCAAAATCGTGCAAAATATGAATATAATATACAAAAAAAAACAAAAATAGCATGAAAAAAGAAAAAACAATACCTCCCCCCAATAAAAACTAATAACAATGCTCACCAACTAAACTAAGGAAAAGAAAAAGACATGGGCTGTTGTGTAATGTCAAAAAGAACCATTAGTGTCAATTTCCTATTTTTAGAAGTGTGAATAATGTTTGTCTGACATTAATATTTCCATTTTTAAGTCCAATGTATGCATTATGTAAGTTTTATGTTACTTGTCTCTGCAGATACAGAGAAAGCTATTCATTATGGGGATATATACTTCAAAAATGAATCATCAGGTAATGAAAACACTTTTTTCAAATTTCTTTTTCATTTTTGCTTTATCTTTTCAGGCAGTTAGTGCTGTGTAAGAAAATTCATTGCTGTTAGTCTCCTTCGAACAGCTAAGAAGATGCTGGTGTAAAGCTTCTCACTATGTACCTCATCAGGAAATTAGCAGCAGAGGCACAATCAGTTACACATGCATCTCTGAGTCAAATCAGTGGTTTAATTGTTTTAAGAATGTTGGTTTACTGGTATCCATCTGTCTCAAAGGACAATGGGTGAGGATCATCATCATCCCAGGCCTGGGCAGAAGGTATGGAGATCCTGAGATGCCCAGTTGTCAAGATCCCTCTCTTGGCTTCACCAGTGTAGTCCAAAGGAAAGCTTATGAAGCAATATGTTTGGCATCAGCCTTGTTGCAAGAGCTGCTGGAAGGATGTTCAATGACATCCAGCCACCTTAGGAGCTCCACTCCAGATTTGCGGTCTAGGTTCACTTCCATAGCCTACGTCTTTCCTGAGACTGCCCACAAGGCAGGGGGGCTACTTACTCATAGCTGGGTATCTGCTTCACGAGCACCAGGCCGTGTCCACACACTGGTGGGCTTGTATGCTACATCTGCAGCGGCCAGACCTCCTCCCCATTCTCTGTGACTGAGTCCGAATAAGTTCGACTTCATATGTCACTAGCAAGGGGGCATTACATGAGGCTTGCTGTTGGAGAGGTTATGTACTGGCAGCAGACTTACACATTCAGCTCACCTTTTCGCAAAACTGCTAGCCAGTGATGTAAGCTGAAAGTGAGAGCGACAAGCACTACCCACTGCACTAACACTCTAGATCCATCACAACAACCATTTTGACACCAGTATTTTAAGATTATTAAAACACAGGAAACTATAATAATGGCCAAAAGTGCTGCTTTTCGGATAAAATGTTACACTGAGGCATTGTTTGCACACTCGGGTGATCACAAAGCTCTTCATTTCAGTGTTCCTTTTGATAAATACATTCATTTACATATCAAATAGGAACACAATGTGGAATTTTGAAAGAAATATTCTACATGTTGTCTCAAATTATTAGAAATTGTATTGAGATTTCAGAACTTGAAACAAATAACAAGAAAACATAAAGGGCAGCCCAAGCACTCAATTTGTTATCGAATATGACAAAGCTAAATTGAATTTGTCTTTCTTTACCAGGATAATGTTGAGGGCTTCACAGGACAATTTACATGAAAGCTGCTGGGACTTAAGGACATGAATTATAGGGAAAAGTTGAGGAGGTTAGGACTATTCCTGGAAAGTAGGAAAATAAGGGAAGATTAGATAGAGGTATAAAAGATTATGAGGAGTACAGAATGAGTTAATGTATGCTTTTACCATTGAGCTTCTGTGAGACTAGAAATAGAGGTCATATGTTCTGGGTGGAAAGTTAAATATTAAAGAGGAAGCTAAGGGGGAAGCTCTTTACACAGAGAGTGACATAAATATGGAATGACCTGTCTGCGGAAGTGGTACTAGCAATTTCAATTGCAAAATTTAAAACAAGCTTGGACAAGTACATTTATGCAAGGGGTTTAGATCATAAGATATAGGAGCAGAATTAGGCCATTTGCCCAACCAGTCTCCCCAACAGTTCAATCACGACCAATCCTATTTTTCCCCCTCCTCAGCCCCATTCCCTGGTCTACTCCCCATAACCTTTGATCCCGTGGCAATCAAGACCTTCACAGCTGCCTATGGTAACAAATTCCACAAATTCACCACCCTCTGGCTAAAGAAATTTCTCCAGATCTCTGTTTTAAATGGATACCCCTCTACCCTCAGGCTGTGCCCTTTTGTCCTATACTCTCACACACGGGAAACATCCTTTCCACATCTTCTCCGCCTGGACCTTTCAACATTCAAATAGTTTCAATGAAATCCCCCTCATCCTTCTAAATTTCAGTGAATACAGGCCCAGAGACATCAGAAGTCACTCATATAATAACTCTTTAATTCCCAGAATCATCCTTGTTAAACTCCTCTAGACCGCTCCAATGCCAGCACATCTTTTCCTGGATGAGGAGCTCAAATCTGTTCACAATAGTCAAGAAAAGGGCTCACCAGTGCCTTATAAAGCCTCAGCATCACTTCCTTACTCTATGTATCCTAGACCTCTTGAAATGAATGCTAACACTCCATTTGCCTTCCTCACCAGCAATTCTACCTGCATGTTAACCTTCAGGGTGTTCTGCGCATGGACTCCCAAGTCCCTTTGCATCACATATATTTTGGATTTTCTCCCCGCTTAGAAGATAATCTGCACATTTATTTTTTCTACCAAGGTGCATAACCATGCACTTTCCAGCACTGTATTTCATTTGCCACTTTCTTGCCCATTCTCCTAATCTGTCTAAATCCTTCTGCAGCCTCCTTGTTTCCTTGACACTACCTGTTCCTCCACCAATCTTCATATCATCTGCAAACTTGGTAACAAAGCCACCTATTCCATGATCTAAATCATTGATAAGCATAAGCATAAAAAGAAGTGGTCCCAACACCGACCCTTGTGGAACACCACTAGTCACTGGCAGCCAACCAGAAAAGGATCCTTTTATTCCCACTCACTGCCTCCTACCAATCAGCCAATGTTCTAACCATGCTAGAAGCTTTCCTGTTATACCATGGGGTTATAACTTAGTAAGGTGCCTCATGTGTAGCATCTTGTCAAAAGCCTGAAAATCCAAATATATAACATCCACTGTATCCCCTTTATCTATCCTACTTGCAGTCTCCTCATAAATTCCTACAGGTTCATCAGGCTAGAGTTTCCTTGAAGGAAACCATGCTAACTTTGTACTATCTTGTCCTGTGTCACCAAGTACTTCATCACCTAATCCCCAACATTGACTCCAGCATCTTCCCAACCACTGAAGACAGGCTAACTGGACTATAATTTCTTATCTACTGCTTCCCTCCTTTCTTAAAGAGTGGAGTGACATGTACAATTTTCTAGTTCTCCAGAATCATGCCAAAGTCTGAAGATTCTTGAAAGATCATTACCAATGCTTCCATAATCTCTAGTGCTACCTCTGTCAGAACCCTAGGATGCAGTTCATCTGATCCAGGTGATTTATGTACCTTTAGGTCTTTTAGCTTTTTCAGCACCTCTTTTGTAATAGTAATTGCACTCACTTCTCTTCCCTCATATCCTTTAACACGTGGCACACTGTTAGAGTCTTCCACAGTGCGAGCTGATACAAAATATTTATTTAGTTCATCTGCCATCTCTATGTTCCCCCTTATCATTTCTCTGGCCTCATTTTCTTGTGGCCCTATATCCACTCTCATCTCTTTTTTTTATATACTTGAAAAGGATTTTTCTATCCATCTTGATATTATTTGCTAGCTTGCTTTCATATTTCATTTTTTCCCTCTTAATAATTCTTTCAGTTGCTTTCTGTAGGTTTTTAAATGCTTTCCAATCCTCTATCTTCCTCAAACATGAGAAAAGCTTCCCAATCCTCCATCTTTCTGCTAATTTTTGCATCGTTGTATGCCCTCTCTTTTATTTTTACATTAGCTTTGACATCCCTTGTCAGCCATAGTTGAACTATTTTGTCATTTGAGTATGTTTTTTTTGGATTACATCTATCCTGCAACTTCCTCATTTTCCCCAGAAATTCAAGCCATTTCTGCTCTGCTGTCATCCCTGCCAGCTTCTCCTTCCAATTTACATTGGACAACATCTCTCTCCTACCAGTGCAATTTCCTTTACTCCAGTGAAATACTGCTATATCAGATTTTACTTTCTCTATATAACATTTCAAGTTGACCTCAATCATATTGTGATCACTGTCTCCTAAGGGTTCCTTTACCTCAAGCTCCACCATCACCTCCGGTTCATTACATAATACCCAATCCAGTATAGTAAGCTCATCGACAAACTGCTCTGAAAGCCATCTCATAAGCAGTCAACAAATTCACTCATTTTGAGATCCATTACCAACCTGATTTCCCCAATTGACCTGCATGTTAAAATCTCCCATGACATTCATAACAGTTCCCTTTTGACTCGCCCTTTCTATTTCCTGTTGCCATCTGTTGTCCACATCCCAGCTACTGTTTGGAGGCCTGTATATTACTGCTATCAGAGTCCTTTTACCATTGCAGTTTCTAAACTCAACCCACAAGGATTCAACATCTTCTGATCCTGTATCACATCTTTCTAATGATTTGATGCCATTCTTCACCAGCAGAGCCACACCTTCCTATCCCTCTGATACAATGTGTAACCTTGGACATTCAGCTCTCAACTACACGCATCCTTCAGCCACGATTCAGTGATGGCCACAACCTGATACTCGACAATCTGTAAAAGTGCAACAAGATCAAGCACCTGATTTCTTATACTCCATATATTGAGATATGACACTTTGAGAAATGCATTTTCTATCTTTTTTTTTGTTTCCTGAATGCACTAATACTCGCCCTGCTGGCTGCAATTGTCCTGTCATCTATCTGCCCTTCCTGAAAGTCTAACTGTGCACTGTCTTTGTTCTCCTACTATCTGTCCTGTCCTGAGTACTTTCACTACAGTTCCCAGATCCCTGGCAAATGAGTTTAAACCCTTCTCAATACCTCTAACAAACCTGCCTGCGAGAATATTGGAGGGCTATGATCTACATGCCAGTCGATAGGACTAGGCATAATATCAGCGTGTCATGGACTAGATGGGCAGAAGGGCCTGTTTCTGTGTGGTGCTGCCCTCTGATTCTACAATATTTCAGTACCTCAATAACTAAATTATCATGGGGGCAAAAGTGAAAAAGGTGATGAAGGCCAGACTGAAGGTGTTATATTTGAATGAAAACTGTATACGGAATGTTAGATCATGTTGTACCACAATTGCAGATTAGTAGGTATGATGTTGTGGGCATCACTGAATCCCGGCTGAAAGATTATAGTTAGGAGCTTGACATCCAAGGACACACCTTGTATCTAAAGGACAGGCAGGTAAGAAGAGGGGGTGAGATTTCTGTGTTTGTAAAAAGTAAAATAAAATCCTTCACAAGAGGTGACTTCAGATTGGAAGATGCAGGATCCTTGTGGGTAGAATTAGGAAACTGCAAGGGTAAAAAGATCCTGATGGGAGTTATGAACAGGCTTCCAGTGGTCAGGATATGGGATACAAATTGCAATCGGAGATAGATAAAGATTGTAAAAAAGGCAATGCTAAGATAATAATAGGGGATTGCAAGATGCAGGTAGCTTGGAAAAATCAAGCTGATGCTGGATCCCTAGAAATGGAATTTGTAGAATTCCTACAAGTTTGCTTTTTACAGCAGTTTATGGTTGATCCTACTAGGGGATCAGCTTTTCTGGAGTAGGTGTTGTATAATGAACTGGAGTTGATTAGAGAGCTTAAGGTAAAAGAAACGTTAGGAGACAGTGATCATAATATGACAGAATTCACTCTGCAATCTGAAAGGGAGAAGCTAAAAATCAAACGTATGGTATCAGTATTACAGTGGAATAAATGGAATTACAGAGGCATGAGAGAAGAGCTGGCCAAAGTTGATTGGAAGGGGACACTACCACAGATGACAGCAGATCAGCAGTGGGTGGAGTTTCTCTGAGCAATTCAGAGTGTGTAGGATAGATACATCCCGAAGATGAAAAGTATTTTGAAAGGAAGGATGAGGCAACAGTGGCTGACAAGGGAAGTCAAAGACAGCATAAAAGCTTAAGAGAGGGCAGCGAATATATGCAAAAATATATGCAGGATGTCAGAGGCTTCCAGTCAGAGAGTTAACCATCTACTACCACTCTCTAGCTTCTCTCACAAAACCAGATTCCCTTGAGGTGAGTGCAGTTGGTTCCACCTCACAGACCCCTAGCCAAGCCAGCCTTGCCACCAGTCCTGACAAGCAATAGGTTGAGAAGGCTGTTTCCCAACTCCGAAACAGCAAGATCTCTGGAGCAGACAAAACAATCAAATCCAATGGATGGACAGTGAAGGGACAAAATTTATTGTGAATTGATGGGTAAGGTTCCCCTCCAGGTTACATACCATCCTAAATCAGAGACATATCCACTATGCGTCATTATCACCGTCTGAATTCAGAGATTAAAGACGTATGGTCATAGAACACTACAGCACAGAAAGAGTTTTTTCAGCCCATCTGGTCCCCTTAAACATTTCACCTTTCTGACAGGCTGCATCACTGTCAGGCATGGGTGGGGGTATGGGGTTTGTTACTGCACGGGATTGACAGAAGCTTTAGAAAGTTGAAAACTTAGTCAGCTCCATCATGGGTACTAGCCTCCATAGTATTCAGGACATCTTCAAGGATCGGTGCCGAAGAAAGATGGCATCCATGATTAAGGACCCCCATCACCTAGGACATGCCTTCTTCTCATTGTTACAATCAGAAAGGAGATACAGAAGCCTGAAGGCACACACTCCTTGTTTTAGAAACAGCTTCTTTCCCTCTGCCATCCGATTTCTGTGGACATTGAACCCATGAACACTACCTCACTTCTTTATCATTTCTGTTTTTGTACTATTCTTAATTTAACTATTTAATATATCTATTAAAAATTACTGTAAATGTTTTTATATTTATCATGTACTTCTGCTATGTTAACAAATTTTACGATGTATATCAGTAATATTAAACCTGATTCTGATTCTGATCTCCCATAACTGTTAGTTGTAGTCTCACCCTACCTGAGTGGAAAAAGCCTGCTTGCATTTACCCTATCAATACCCCTCATAGTTTTGTATACCTCTTTCAAATCTCCCCTCAGTCTTTTATGTTCTTGGGAATGAAGTCCTAACCTATTTAACCTATCCCGATAATGGAGATCCTCAAGTCCCAGCAACTACCTTGTAAACTTTCTCTGCACTCTTTCAATCTTAATCACAATTTTCCTATAGGTGGGTGACCACAACTGCACAGAATACTCTAAATTGGGCCTCAACAATGTCTTATATAATTTCAACACAACATCCCAGCTCCTGTACTCAGTACATTGATGTTTGAAGGCCAACAGGCCAAAAACCTTCTTTGCAACTTTTCTACCTGTGATGCTACTTTCAAGAAATTATGGATCTATATTTCCATATTTCTCTGTTCTACCACACTTCTCAGTTCTCTACAGCTTACTGTGTAATACCTACCCTGTTAGTCCTCCCAAAGTGCAACGCCTCATTTTGTCAGCCTATTTTTCCAGCTGGTCCAGATCCTGCTGCAAGCCTTGATAGCCGTCCCAGCTGTCCATTACACCCCCAACCTTGCTGTCATCAGCAAAGTTGCTGATCCAGTTTACCCAGTTATCATCCAGATCATTGACATAGGTAACAACAACAAACAGACCCAGGACCAATCCCTACGGCACACCACTAGTATTAGCCCTCGGATCAGAGAGGCAACCATCCCTACCCAACCATGGGAATATCTTAATCAGAAAATACCAGTGCTTTGCCAGTATCACTGCCAGGAGAGGTTGATGAGCAAATGGAGCCAGTTGGGAAATATGAAAGTAGAGACAGAGGCTGGGAGGTGATAAGTGGAGAAATCAAAGGTTGTCAGGTTCTGGAATATGATCAATAAAGAGTAAGATAAGTGGATGTAAATAAGGGAAAAATGATGACCTTCGCTAAATATTCCATCATCAATATTTTGGGAATTATCATTTCCTAGAAAATTAACTGTTCCTTGGATTCACTTGAAAAAACACATGGCCAAAAATTCCTAACTGAGTTATCAGTGAATAATACCACTCATAAAGGAACTTAGTCCACTTGCTTCCCTGTGTAAATACTATAATTAGTTTGGATTTGACTCTCAGAGATGGCAACTAAGTCACTGTCAATTTGTGCCTTTGTTGACCTATTGTCTGTAAAAGGCAAAGGCGACACAAAAAGGATAGTTGTATCTTATTACGTTATTAATTAATATTATCTTTAATTGTGTTTGCAATTATCACAGATAGCAGACATGTCATGCAGGGCAGTAACAAATCATCAACTGTTGTAAGTAAATCAATTCCTATTGATCAAATCTTGAATTATTTTTTACTTGATGTTGCAAATTTATAAATTGTTCTGTAATGAAAAAGGTCTAAAGATAGATTACCTTTACAAATATTTATTCTGTCTTCTCTTTCAGGATGTTGGTGATTCAAAGGATGATCAACGTGTTGTCATTTATGCACAAATAGCACAAGTAACATGAATAAACTCATAAACACAAGAAATCCTGCAGACGCTGGAAATCCAAAGCAACGTAAACAAAATGCTGGAGGAACTCACCAGATCAAACAGCATTCACGGAAATAAACAGTCAATGTTTTGGGCCAAGACTCTTCTCCAGGACTGGAAAAGAAGGTGGAAGATGCTGATATAAAAAAGTGGGGGGAGGGGAAGAAGGATGGCTGGAAGGTGATAGATGAAGCCAGCTGGGTGGGAAAGGGAAAGGGAAAGGGCTGGAGATGAAGGAATCTGACAGGAGAAGAGAGTGGACCATAGGAGAAAAGGAAGGAGGAGGAGTACCAGTGGAATGTGATAAGCAGGTGAAAAGATGTAAGAAGTCAGATTGGGGAATTGAAGAAAAGGGGAAGGGAAAAATGTTGTACCACTCTTCTCTCCTATCAGATTCTTCCATCTCCAGTCCTTTACCTTTCCTACCCATTTGGCTTCACGTATCACCTTCTAGCTATTCTCTTTCCCCCTCCCTCCAATATTTTTTTTTCTGGCATCTTCCCCCATTTTCATTCCAGTCCTGAAGGAAGGTCTTGACTCGAAACACCAACTGTTCATTTCCATGAATGCTGCCTGACCTGCTGATTTCACCCAACATTTTGATATGAGTGAACCGTTCAGAATATAAACCAAAATTTTGTAATTGTATGTTTTTGGGATTTGAAATCTTTCCCTTGGAACTGTTCTGTACATGTTTTTCATGGGAATCTGTTCTGAGATAACATTATTCAAAGAAAATCCTCAATTTATGAAAAATTTCGTGGCAGTAAGAATTTTTTTTGAGTTTGAAAATGTTTTCACAATTGCTGAAGATGCTATGTAAAAATGCAACTCCATTATGCAAACTATTTTGAACATTAGTGGTGACTTTACAATTGACTCAACAAATATTTCAAAATTGCAACTTTTTATGACTTAATCTGAGCATGAAAAACACAAGCTGTCAGTGATAAGGGAGTGCAATACATTCTGGGACATTGTGCTATTTACGTTGTCCACACTGGAGTGTCAAAAATGTAAAAATCACCTGCAGATTATTCCATTGACCCACCTTCAAAGTGGCTGTAATTGATCAGCTTGTGATGAGTAATTTGCAAGGCAAAAAACAAGGAAACAGCACAGCTGCCCAAGAATTATCAACTATTTGCACAGTACAGTGTTGTTACTACCTAAAAAGCCAGAGCAATTTCTAGATTTCCATGGATACCAACCGAAAAGGGCAATTTCTAGATTTCCATGGATACCAACCGAAAAGGGCAACTGGCAGAAGGTGAAAGGCAACCAGATGAATATTCAAGTGTCAGTCCCTGAAATAAAAATAATCACATATTGCCACTACTTAAATGTACATAAGGCAATTTCCATTTAATTTCTTGGAGAGAAGGCAATTTCTTTTTTGTTTAAGAGAAAGAGAAATTAAAGAGAAAATAAAACTTCTAAAATATTACTTCACTAAAAGAATGATGCATTTCTTTTTTACTTTACTGGGTAATAATTTTGAATGGTGTTTTTTCACATTTTTTGAAGCTGCAAAACATACTGTCGGTTACCATGTTTTTGATATTTATAAAATAGTGAAATTATAAAGGAAATTTAAAAGTAGAAAATGCTCAAAGGCTTGAATACAACAGAATGATTGCTGTAGAAGGACAGGAGAAAATTAAAGGGAAATGAGGAAGTACCAAGCATCAGAGTTGGTGATTGGTTCATTATTGACACCTGTACCAAGGTGCAGAAAAACATTTTGTTTGCATGCTGTTTAATCAATCAGATTATTCCAGATGTAGGGAGTATATGTTAAAATAATAAAAAAGATCAGAATGCAGAGGCTGATGTGAATTCAAGATTTCTCATCAATATTAGAGGTGTGTTTGCTTGTTTGGATGAGAATTTACCAAATGCAATATGGTAAAAGCATTATTAGATGTGAACAGTATTTGTTTCTTTAAGGCTCCTACCCCTTTAGGAGTCATAGGACTGAGTGCTCTCGGGGTTGCAACAAAATGTATGTAAAATTTTGAAGGAATAAACGTATTCGTGTTCCTTGTGTCTCCATGTGTATCAAATTTGTGCAAAGGTTTGCTGGAGCTGTATGAAGGGTGGAGGTTGTTAAACTAGAGTGCAGGAAAGAGGGAACCCGAATGCCAGACCAGATAGTGGAGTGGTTGAGTGGCTGTGGAGAAAGATGATGTTAAGCCCACATACAAGGCTAGCTCAGAAAGTTGACTTATGTTCTGAGCTGTCAATGTAAGGAATATTGTAGTTAAGGCAGATGAGCTTAGGGTATGGATCAAAATGTGGAATTATGACATTGACGCCATTAGTGAGGCTTGGTTGTAGGAGGGGGAGGACTGGCAGCTCAATGTTCGGGGGTGCCGCTATTTTAGATGTGATAAGAGTTGAAGAGATTAAAGGGGGATGGATGGCATTAATAGTTGGGGAATATGTCATGGCAGTGGTCAGTCAGGATAGACTAGAGAGCACATCTAGTGAGGCTTTATGGGTAGAACTGAGGAATAAAAAGGGGATGACCATGTTAATGGGATTATATCATAGACCACCCACAGTCCATTGGATTTAGAGGAACAAATTTGCAGAGAGATCGCAGACTGTTGCAAGAAACACAATGCTGTGACTGTAGGTGACTTTATTTTTCTACATATTGACTGGGACTCCAACACTAATGGATGGGAAAAAGTTTGACGTGTTCAAGAAAGTTTCCTTAATCAGTATAGCAGTCCCAACTAAAGTTTTAAACTAAACTAGATCTCCTATTAGGGAATGAGACAGGGCAGGTGACAGACATTTGTGTAGAGGAAAACTTTGCATCTAGTAATCATAATGCCATTAGTTTCAAGTTAATTCTGGGAAAGGTGGGTCTGGTCCTTGGATTGAGATTGTAAATTAGCGAAAGGCCAGTTTTGATGGTATCAGAAAGGATCTGCCAAGGGTGTCCATGATAAACAGAAGGCTTCAAAATTGAAATTTTGAGAGTCAGAGATTGTATGTTCCTGTTTGAATAAAAGGCAAGGATAACAGTTTTATGGAAAATTGGTTTTCAAGAGCTGTTGTGGGCTTGGTTATGAAAAAGAGGAAGTAAATAACAGTTATAGCAGGTAGAAACAAATGAGGTACTTCAGGAGTATAATAAAAGCAAGAGAACACTTAAGAAGGAAATCAGGAAGGCTAAAATAAGGCATTAGGTTGTTCTAGCAGACAGATGTATTCAGAACAAATGGAGAGCAAGGGACAAAATTGGTCCTCTGGAAGATCAGATGAGTAGGTGATTGCTGGTAAACTAGATCAGCAAATTCGCTGATGATACCAAGATTAGGGATATGGTGGACAGTGAGGATGACTATCAAAACTTGCAGTGGGATCCGGACCAGCCAAAAAAACTGTGCTGAGAAATGGTCAATGGAAATTAATGCAGACAAGTATTAAGTGTTGCACTTTGGGAGGTGTTGCACCTAGTGAGTGGTAGGGCACTGAGGAGTGTGGTAGAACAGAAGGATCTGGGAATAGAGATCTATAATTTCTTGAAAGTGGCGCCACAGGTAGATAGGGTCTTCAAGAATCAATGAGCTGAGTACAGGATCCTGTACTGAAATTGCATAAAACATTAGTGAGACATAATCTAAAGAGTTGTGTGCAGTTTTGGTCACCTGCTTACAGGAAAGATGTAAATAAGATTGAAAGTGTGCAGAGAAAATTTACAAGGCTGTTGTTGGTACTCGAGGACCTGAATTGCAGGGAAAGGTTGAATAGGTCAGGGCTTTATTCTCTAGAACTTAGAAGAATTAGTGGAGATTAGATAGCTGTATAGAAAATTCTGAGGAGTATAGATAGGGTAAATATGAGCAAGCTTATTCCACTGAGGTTGGATGAGACTGTAACAAGAGGCCTGGCTTAAAGGTGAAACATTTAAGGGGAACATGAGGGGGAAACAACTTCACTCAAAAGGTGATGAAGATGCGGAATGTGCTTCACATGAAAATGATGGATGCAGGGTTGATTTCAGCATTAAAGAAAAATTTGGATAGGTAAGTGGATGGGACGGTTATCCAGAGCTATGGTCCAGGTGCAGTTCAATGTCATTAGGCAGACTATATGGGTTAAACGACCTCTTTGTGCTCTATGACTTGATAACTTTATAATCTGCAATGGCCTGGCAAAGAATGATTACAAACACGTGACAAAGCAGCAATAAAATACCTGGTTATCTTTTGACCATTTGGCCATGTTGACAGTAAGTCAGTGAAGATCACAATAAATCACGTCTAAACAATAGACTTAAGAGTGAAAAAAAGAGGGAGAGAAAAGGCACTGTGTGCAAAATTAATTGCAGTTAGAAACAAATCTGGTGATTATCACAGTGTAAATAATATCGCATAGCAGGTCAGTCCCAAATTGGAGGAACACCTAGTGGTTTTGACATAGCCCTTGCATATTAAATAGAGTTATTGACATAGATGAGCATGCTCAAAACCAGGCCACCTGTGGATATGTGAAGGAGACATGTGCAGTTTAGTAAATTTACCTGCCTGTTATCAGTCAATTAATGCCCACTTCAATAAACCAATAGAGACAATCCTTTCAACCTTGCAGAAAAGTTCAAGTTTGGAAGGCATAACCAGAGTCAGGAGAAAATGTTTGGAATCGAGGATCTTGAAAGAGGGAGAAATGGAAAGAAGTACGAATTAGGGAAATTCATGAGAAGCCAATATACACTCAGTGGCCACTTTATTAGGTACACCTGTACACCTACTTGTTAATGCAAATATCTAATCAGCCAATCACCTGGTAGCGACTCAATGCATAAAAGCATACTGACATATTTAAGAGGTTCAGTTGTTCAGACCAAACATCTGAAAGGAGAAGAAATGTGATCTAAGTACTTTGACCCTGGAATTATTATTGGTGCCAGACAAGATGTTTTGAGTATCTCAGAATCTGCTGATTTCCTGGAGTTTTCACGGGTAACAGTCTATAGAGTTTATAGTTAATGATACAATAAACAAAAATATCCAGCAGAAGATCACTAAGATATATTCAATGACTGATTTGTTAGGTACATCCGTACACAATCAAGTGGCCACTGGGTGTGTACCTAGGTTCTGATAACCTACACTTCACAGTACTTCAGGAAGTGACTAGACACAGTGGATGAATTGACCATCATTTTCCAACATTTTTTTTGATTCTCCATCAGTTGCTATGGAGTATATCAATCATAGCTGATATTATTTTTAGCTCCATTGTCCTGCATTCTCCCTGTATGTAACTGTTAACACTTTATCAATGAAGAACCTATCAATTTTTACCATAGATACACCCAGTGACTGGACTGCACAGCCCTTTGTGATAATGAATTCCATAGATTCACCATTCACTGGCTGAAGAAATTCCTTTTAAAGGGAAGTTTCTTTTAACTGAGGCTGTGCCCTAAAATCCCAGATTCTCTATCAATAGAAACATCCTCCCTGCATCCACTTTTTCTAGGCCATTCAGTATCTGGTAGGTTTCATGGAGATACCCTCATCCTTCTGAACTCTGTCGAGCGTAGCCCCAGAAATATCAAAAGCCTTCATATGTTAATTCTTGTGAACCTCCTCTGGACTCTGTCCAAGGCCAGTGCATCTTTTCTTAGATACAGGGCCCTGAATTGTTCAAATATTCCAAATGCAGCCTGGACAATACCTTGTAAAGCCCAAGGAATACAGTACATCTTAGCTTTTATATTCTAGTCCTCTAGAAATGAAGGCTAACATTTCACTTGCCTTCTGTACTACTGACTGAATCAAGAAGCTAATTGTAAAGAAATCCTAACCTAGGTCTAGCAACACACACAAAAAGCTGGTGAATGCAGCAGGCCAGGCAGCATCTATAGGAAGAGGTACAGGCAACATTTTGGGCCGAGATCCTTCATCGTGTTTGCTAACCTAGGTCCTTTCTGGATTTTCTTCCTACTTAGATAATAGTCTACACCTTGATTCTACCTACCAAAAAGCATAAGCTTATATTTCCATAAGTGGTATTCTGTCCACCACTTCTTTACCCACTTTTCTAACTTATTAAAATAATTCTGCAGATTCCCTGACACTGTGACACTATGTTTTCTGCTTATTTTGCTATCTTCTGGAAATTTGACATCAGTTCCTTCATCGATTTCTTTAATGTTGAAAGGGAAATGATGCAATCCCAACATGAACCTTTGGAACACCATTTGTCACTGGCAACCATCCTGAAGAGGACCACTTTATCACCAGTCAATCTTCTCTCCATTCTGGTACCTTGCCTCTCATGCCATGGGCTACTACGTTGTTTAGCAGCCCTCTGAGCAGCACCTTGTCAAAGGCTTTCTGAAAATCCAAATGAATAATATCCACTGACCCTCCTTTATCTAACCTGCTTGCAAATCCTCAAAGAATTTGAATAAATTTGTCAAATAATTACAATATTAACATAGAAAGTTGGGCATTGCAGGATGATTATGTTTGACAAATTTATGTAAACTCCAGAAGGCTTACTTATGACAAGGTCTTACATGATAGATTAGTGTTTGAAATTAATGTGTATGGGATTAGGGTTAATGTACTGTCATACAAAGAAAGCTGATTGGCAGCCAGGAAGAAAAACGATGGAATGAGTGGTTTTACCACTTTTTCCAAGTGGGAAATAGTGACCAGTGAAATATCACAGGGTTCATCTCTTGTACACACAACTGTTCACTATATTAGTAACACACACAAATTGCTGGAAGAACTCAGCAGGTCAGGCAGTATCTATGTAAAAGAGTAAGCAGTTGACGTTTTGGGCTGAGACCCTTTGTCCAGACCTTCACCAGTGCAGATGAAAGATCTCAGCCTGTAATGTCAACTGTTCACTCATATCCACACATGCTGCCTGGTCTGCTGAGTTCCTCCAGCATTTTGTCAGCATTACTTTGATTTCAAGCACCTGCAGATCTTCTCTTGTTTGTGTCCACTAAGTTGGTAACTTAGATGAAAGAAGTAAGACCATAAGACCAGAAGATATAGGAGCAGAATTAGGCCATTAGGCCCATCGAGTCTACTCTGCCATGCAATCTTGGTTGATCATTTTTCCCTCTCCTAAGCCCCATTCCTGGGCCTTCTCCTTGTAACATATGATGCCACGTCCAATCAATAACCTTCCAAACTCTATCATAAATACACCCAACAAGATGGCATCCATAGCTGCCTGTGGTGATAAATTCCAGAAATTCACCATCCTCTAGCTAAAGAAATTTCTCTGCATCTCTGTTTTAAATGGATATCCTTCTATCCTGAGGTTATGCCCTCTTGTCCTAGACTCCCCCACCATGGAAAATATGCTTTCTACGTCTACTCTTTCAAGGGCTTTCAACATTCAAAAGGTTTTCAATGAGATGCCCCCTCATCCTTCTAAATTCCAGCGAATACAGACCCAGAGCCATCAAGAGTTTCTCATCTGCTAACCCTTTAATTCCCGGAATCATCCTCGTGATCCTCCTCTGAACCTCCTCCAATGCCAGCACACATTTTCTTCGATGAGGAGCCAAAACTGTTCATAATATTCAAGGTGAGGCCTCACCAGTGCCTTATTAAGCCTCAGCATCACATCCCTGCTCTTCTATTCTAGACCATTTGAAATGAATGACAACATTACATTTGCCTTCCTCACCATCAACCCTAACTGCAAGTTATCCTTTGGGGTGTTCTGCACAAGGACTCCCAAGTCCCTTTGCATCTCAGATTTTTGGATTTTCTCACCATTCAGAAAATAATTTGCACATTTATTTCTATTACCAAAGTGCATGACCATGCATTTCCAAGATTGTATTTCATTTGCCACTTTCTTGCCTATTCTCCTGATCTGTCTAAGTCCTTCTGCAGCCAGCCAGTTTCATCAATTGTACCTGCCCCTCCACCAATCATTGTATCATCTGCATACTTGGCAACAAAGCCATCTATTCCATCATCTAAGTCATTGATATACAGAATCAAAATAAGCGGTCCCAACACCGACCCCTGCGGAACACCACTAGCCACCAGCAGCCAAACAGAAAAAGATCCTTTTATTCCCACTCACTGCCTCCTACCAATCAACCAATGCTCTAACCATGCCAGTAACTTTCCTGTAATACCATGGGCTCTTAACTTGATAAGCGGCCTCATGTGTGGCAGTTTGTCAAAAGCCTGAAAATCCAAACATACATCTACTGCATCCCCTTTAACTATTCTACTTGAAATTTCTTCAAAGAATTCCAACAGGTTTGCCAGGCAAGATTTTCCCTTAAGAAAACCATGCTGACTTTGTCCTATCTTGTCCTTGATCACTAAGTACTCTGTAACCTCATTCTTAACAATTGACTCCAAATAATAGAATACTGTCTCTAGCTCACATGATCTCAAAGGGCAAAAAAAGCAGTTCAGGCAGGAAAGTTTGCTCCCATTGCTCTATGAATTGCTCAGGTTAGTGGGCTTCCACAAAACGCTGCTGTACAAATCCAGCAGCATCTTGAAAAGCCTATTCCATCTGCGTTTGACCTGCCTCCCTCTCTTCTCACCGTTACCTTTGTGTGGGAGGTACAGGAGTAATGGTTCCCATGCTGCCAGGTCTGGAACAGTTCATGCCCTGAAGCCACGAGTTTCTGAACCGGCTTCACCCTCCTCAGTGCTGAACAAACAAGTTTATTGTCATTTAACTATACACATGTATACCGTTAAACAAGACAACGTTTCTCTGAACAAGGATGCAAGACGCAGTAGTACACATAACGCACCCATTCAGTGCCTATAAAAAGTATTCATCCCCCCATGTAATATTGTTTTACATTGGATTTAATTTGGTTTTTCAACACTAATCAACAGAAAAAGACTCTTCTGTTCTCATTTTGACATTCTGTTCTCATTTTTAGATCTCTACAAAGTGATCTAAATTAATTATAAATATAAAACAGAAAATAATTGATTGCGTAAGTATTCACCCCCTTCATGTCAGTATTTAGTAGATGTACCTTTGGCAGCAATTATACCCTTGAGTCTGTGTGGATAGGTCTCTATCAAGTTTGCACAAGTTTGCACATCTGGACACTCAGATTTTCCCCATTCTTTTTTACAAAATTGTTCAAGCTCTGTCAGATTGCATGGGAATCCCGACTGAACAGCCCTTTTCAAATTCAGCCACAAATTCTCAATTGGATTGAGGTCTGGTGTTTGAATTGGCCACTGTAGGACATTAACTTTGTTGTCTTTTTTAAGCCATTCCTGTGTAGCTTTGGCTTTAAACTTGGGACATTGTCTTGCTAAAAAACAAATCTTATCCCAAGTTGCAATTCTCTTTTAGACTGCATCAGGTTTTCCTCCAGAATTTCCTTATATTTTGCTGCATTCATTTTACCCTCTACTTTCACAAGCCTCCCAGGGCCTACTGCAGTGAAGCATCCCCACAGCATGATGCAGCCACCACTATGCTTCACAGTAAGGATGGTGTGTTTTTGATGAAGTACTGTGTTTGGCTTATGCCAAAAATGGAGTTTACTCTGATGGCCAAGAAGCACAATTTTGGTTTATAAGCCCAAAGAACCTTCTTCCAGCTGACTTCAGAGTCTCCCACAGGCCTTCTGGCAAACTCTAGCTGAGATTTCATGCCAGTTTTTTTCAACAATGGCTTTCTCTTTGCCACTCTCCCATAAAGTGCCTGGGCAACAGTTGTTTTATGTGCATTCTCATCTGTCTCAGCCACTGAAGCTTGTAACACCTCCAGAGTTGTCATAGGTCTCTTGGTGGCCTCCCTCACTACTCCCCTGCTTGCATAGTCACTCAGGTTTTGAGGATGACCTGCTCTAAGTAGATTTGCAGCTGTGTCACATTCTTTCCATTTCTTGATGATTGACTTAACTGTACTCCAAGGGATATTCAGTGACTTGGAGATGTTCTTGTATCCATATCGACTTGTGCTTTTTAATAACCTTTTTGTGGAGTTGCTTGTAGTGTTCTTTTCTCTACATGATGTAGTTTTTGCAGGATACTGACTCACCAGCTGTTGGACCTTCCAGATCCAGGGGCATTTTTACTACCATCAATTGAAACACCTTGACTGCACACAGGCCTCCAGAAACAGATCTCCAATTAACAAATTATGTGACTTCTAAAACCAATTTGCTGCACCAGTGATGATTTGGTGTGTCATATTAAAGGAGGGTGAATAATTATGCAATCAATTATTTTGTGTTTTATATTTGTAATTAATTTAGATCACTTTGTAGAGATCTGTTTTCATTTTAACATGAAAGAGTCTTTTATCCTGTTGATCAGTGTCAAAAAAGTCAGATTAAATCCATTGTGATTCAATGTGTAAAACGATAAAACATGAAAACTTCCAAGAGGGTTAAATATTTTTATAGACACACAATATCTTAGCAGAGTAAGGATAAAACTTACAGATGAGTTACACATAAGTAAACAAAGTAAATAGTCATAGTCATACTTTATTAATCCCAGGAGAAATTGATTTTCATTACAGTTGCTCCATAAATAGTAATAGAACCATAAATAGGTAAACAGTAATATGTAAATTATGCCAGTACATTATAAAATAAGTCCAGGACCAGCCTATTGGATCAGGGTGTCTGACCCCCCAAGGGAGGAGTTGTAAAGTTTGATGGCCACTGGCGGGAATGACTTCCTATGACGCTCAGTGCTGCATCTCGGTGGAATGAGTCTCTGGCTGAACGTACTCCTGTGCCCACCCAGTACATTATGTAGTGGATGGGAAACATTGACCAAGATGGCATGCAACTTAGACAGCATCCTCTTTTCAGACACCACCGTGAGAGAGTCCAGTTCCATCCCCACCACATCACTGGCCTTACGAATGAGTTTGTTGATTCTTCTGCCACCCTCAGCCTGCTGCCCCAGCACACAACAGCAAACATGATAGCACTGGCCACCACAGACTCGTAGAACATCCTCCGGCAGATGTTAAAGGACCTCAGTCTCCTCAGGAAATAGAGACGGCTCTGACCCTTCTTGTAGACAGCCTCAGTGTTCTTTGACCAGTCCAGTTTATTGTCAATTCGTAACCCCAGGTATTTGTAATTCTCCACCATGTCCACACTGACCTCCTGGATGGACGTGCATAAATTAAATACTGTAAGGTACAGAACAGATTAGCCAGTGTCACTTCGAATGTGATCTGCCAGGGAGTTCAAAAGCCTGATGACTTGGGGGAAGAAACAGTTTCCCATCCTGATCATTCTTGTTTTTATGCATCAGAGTTTCCTGCCTAATGGTACAAAGTCAAGGAGAATGCTGGATGGACAGGTGAGATCCCAGATAATACTAAGAACCCTGTGTACTCAGCATTCCTGACAAATGTCCTCAGTGGATGCTAGGGAGACCCCACAAATGTCTCAGTACTTTGTAGAGACTTCCAGTCTGATGCTAGGCTGCTTGCATACCAGATTGAAGTGAAATTTGTCAGGACACTCTCAATGGTGCTCCTCTAAAAATCAGTTAAGATTTGGAGAGGGCAGTGGAGCCTGTGGGCTCACTTTCAGGGTCTCTACAGTTAGTATTCTATGTATTATTTCTTTACTTTTTTATTATCTGCACAACTTGTTCTCCGTTGTGCGTTGGATGTGAATTGCTCTTTGTTATATGTGTTTTTTGTAGATTTCTTTGTTTTGCAGTGGGTGTCTACAAGACAATGAATCTCCAGGTTGTGTATGGTATGCATACTTTGATTATATATTTATTTTGTACTTTGAACTTCAGTGGTGTTGGTTGAAAGCAGCCAGTTGCTTTGTTTGTAAAGTGTGGAATATGGCAAACCTAAGGAGTGGCAATAGGCAGTGTTCAAACAGAAGAAAAACATCCCACCACAGAACAGGGGATTACACAACCGTTACAAACCGATGGTTGAGTAAAGTGGGAATTGCATTACACCCTGTATACACAGATTAAATCAGATTACAAAAAGACAAATTCCTGAGTTTAGATGTTGACCTTGCTCATGTTTGAAAAACAATCAGACATGAACATTTCATCCAAGAATGAACAGCTGATATTTAAAAATGTGTTAAGATAGACAGAAACATACAACATTTATCCATATAAAACAATACAGAATATTATTCTGATAATATGTTTTGGGTCTTGGGTCAATAAAATGTGAGTCCATAGAGTTGCTGTAACACAAAATAAATCTCTCTCTGCATTCTCTACTGGAAAGTGTGATAAAATGTATTGTTACTTTAACCACAGCATGCTAGTATCATTGGCAAAGCCAATAGTTATTGTCTACTAACTGGTGAGCTGACTCCTTAAACAACTAAGATTCATGTGTCAAAGCTGCAACGATGGTAAGAGCTCTGTAATTTTGATCTGGTTACACATTTGCTTCCATATTTAGCAAACATTGCAACAGTTTAGCAGTGCAAACACGAGGAATTCTGCAGACACTGGAAATTCAAGCAACACACATCAAAGTTGCTGGTGAACGCAGCAGGCCAGGCAGCATCTCTAGGAAGAGGTTCAGTCGACGTTTTGGGCCGAGACCCTAACTGAAAGAAGAGCTAGTGAGAGATTTGAAAAGAGAAATGAAACAACTAAGTTTCATGTGTCAAAGCTGCAACAGTGGTAAGAAATCTATGTTTTCATCTAGTTACACATTTGCTTCCATATTTAGCAACTTGACAAATTATTTCCCTGTTTCAAACTGCCACAGTCTGTTAATATAAATGAGGAAGTGGATAATGACGATGTTTCCTCATCCATGTGTTGCAACAATTTAGCTAGTGTGTTCATTTCTAATTGATATTAACTATTTTTTCCCCTGAATTCCATAGGATGCAAATGTATTTCTTTCTCAATTCACACATGGTGAACTGTAAAATCTGATTAAGTTAACAGGAAGTTTCTGAAAAGCTGACTGAATGTCAGAAAAGCTGAGAACTCATAAAAGTGGTGAAATCTTAATAAATAGCCCCAAACAAAACTACCAGTTCCAAATTGTAACTTAGTCCGGTAAATTCCTATTTTAGTGCAAGGTTTTGGGATCTGAGCTTTCAGGTTACAACTTAAACTGAATTCCACTAAGTACACTCGATTATGCTAACAACACTCATGCCACAAAAGTTTTCGGAAGAGTGTTGTATAAAGCAAGACAAAAAATGTGTTATACAGTAGTGCATCCCCGAAAAGGGTATGAACATTGCAGATGTTGAAATTATTTGCAGACACCACTAGCATTTATTGTGCATTTTGGAATCTGGGATGAGGCAGCCGCCTATTAATGGAAGCATGTTTCAGATTTGCTCGAGGCTGATATCCAAAGACTGAGGAGCACCTTGGTGAGTGGCAGTGGATCTCTCGCTATAAGTGGGAAGAAGCAAATGAGGCTAAGGATGGGCCAAGAACATGGTAAAGCTGCAAACACCAAAGTTTGATGATGTTAGCAGTGGAACCTCATGAACCTACTGTAGTTGGACCTCCCACCTCTGCAGTTGGCTGGACAGACAGACTGCCTGGGTGCCAGATAGGAAGAAACTTAAATGTTACAGAAAATAGGGACACTAAACATCATTCCTCAGGAAATAGGAGGAAGGGGTAAATCAAAAACTAATATTAACTGATAATTATTATAAATAGACTTGATCAGATGTCTGGATTATTGTCTTACAATACGGCTGCCCCTTCTGGTTCAGCTCCTCCTGAATGTGACACAGAGGAAAGCGGAAGCTCCAACTGCACTGGGACTTTTTAATATAACATTTATAGTTCATGTGAAATCTGCTGCAATACAACAAATTTCATGACATACGTCAATGATACTGGACCTCATACTAGTTTCCATGTGATCAGTTTGCTACCAAACTTTACACTTACGTAAATGTTGATGCCAGATATTTATATTTGGGTTGGCTGAACGCAATACCAAGGAAGTGGAAGATGAAAGCTCGGGACCTTCTACATTAGATCATCATCATGGTCCCAGAAATACTGTCATCCTTGGACAGATCTGAATGCTCATGTCACAACTGGAGATCAAGGGGACAGTGCAGGGTATCTGTGCATGATGGATGTGTTATGAACCCACAGGTTTTGTTTACTGTGGGCTGTCACTTTAAGAGCACTTAAATGAGGCGGGACTATGATGTTCACTGACTGACTTGCAGCTTGTTTAACTTTAAAACAAGGACACAGACATTCATGGTCAGAAGTCAGAAGGGGGGGGAGAGAGAGAGAGAGAGAGAGAGAGAGAGAAAGAAAAAGAGAAAAAAAAAAGACCAGCTGCTGAAACTTCAGCTGGTCACTGTGATGGTTTGAAACTCTTTTGCACAACGAATGTGGGACTATCACTTCGTATAATCCAAAGGAGTGGATCTTTCGGGATATCCTGTGGAGACCACTTATGTATTAACCCTTGCCTGGGTATGTTGTGTGGTAATCATTTGAAGATGATATCCCTGTGACAGGTCACTTTCGGTGATAACTAGTATGTGGATTTGGAACAATACAACAGAAAAAATCTTCGATGATAATACTTTCATTTACCTGTGAAATTCGACGCAACCACCTTTTCTCTACATTTCACCCTGGATTATAAATATCTCTCTCCTATCTTTCATTCCATGGATGAACTGAACTTCCCTACTTTACCATCTCAAGACTCTAAGACTTTGTTTCCCCAAGCTCAACATAGTTTAGGAGCTATATATACACATAACATTGTTAACTTTTGTTTATCTTGGTTAAGTTACTATATTATAAGTGGATACTAATAAAGATAGTGGTTTTAACATTAAAATCAGACTCAGTGTGAAATCTCTTGCTGCTGGTTTATTTCTAAAATGTTACAATTTGTAACAGATGTCAACAACAATGATCTTTCAACGATAGTGAATCATTGATTCGTACTCTCCTTGATTCATACAGAAGTTAAACTCCGACTTTAAAATTCTCAGGGAATCTTGTCAACAGTTAAAGAAAACGGTGTGATTTCAGTGTTGGAAAATCTTGGAGTCTTGGAGTTTTCTGTTTTCTTTTTCTTTTGAAGTATTGCTGGATTGCAGTTCTTGAACACTGGCTGTTTTGATATTGATGACTAACAATGGCCAGCTCACTAGTACAGTTCATAACCAATCTGCTAAATGCAGATTTCCTTTGTCTCATGATTAGCTGGAGGAATTTTTTTAGCTGTTGGGAAAGTCTCACCAGCTGATGTCCTCACTCAGCCACTGTAACACAATGCTGGCCAATCTCTTGTCTTTACCTCGATAAATGAGGTCTACCAAAAATGTGTTGCTTGTGTTCTAAGTCACCCCCAGTCACTTTCACACATCACTCCGAAGTGTGACAATGTATGATGGCTTCCAGGTAAGCAACTTCACAAGCTTACATTCAATTTTTCTCTTTTCCCAAATCCTTTCAAGGAGTAACCTCTCCCTGTTTTGCAGTGGTCATGAGATTTCTCTGTTCCTTCAGTTATTTCCCTATGAGCTTCCCAGCCTGCATAATTGCTGATAGTGCCTTTGGGTGGATGTAATTGTACTGGAGAGGTTGCAGAAAAAATTCACCAAGGTGTTGCCTGAATTAAAATACTTTAATTATGGGAAGAGATTGGGTAGGTTGGTCTTGTTTACTTTCCCTGGAGCAAAGGACTGATCTTATACCTATCTAAAATTATAAGAGGCATAGATACAATTGAGCACATCTTGAGATATTGATTTATCCATTCACTGTTGTTGATGGTGGAGTTCTACTACACAGAGCAGAGACACATTTCAAATCGATATACTGCTTCAACAGCTTAATTGATTGAATATGTAATAAATAATTTTAAAGTATTAAGAATATTAACATTTAATAAAATCTTTAATTATTGAGATTTTGCTAAATTGAGTCTCCCCTATTGACTGAGTGGCTTGTTAATTTTATCAATATAAATATTCTGAACTGGCTCTGGAATAGAAAGATCTGAAAGGGGAACAATATCTGCCTCGCACATTCCAAAGACATACAGGTTAGTGTTAGTAAGCTGTGGACGTTCTTTGTTGGCACTGGAAGTGTGGCGATATTTGTGGGCTGCCCCAGCATATATTAAATTATGAACCTCAAATCCAGTGCAAGTTAGAGTTAGATTCTGGTATTCTTCTTGAGTATCCAGTCAGAATTTTGTCACTGTTGTCATTGGACCGAAGACACACGATGATTTGGAGGTGAAAGTTCAGTCTAATGGCTGGCATTTACAGGCTGTTGTTAGAGAATAGCAGAATCTCCAACTGCACTGAAACTTTTTAATATAATATTTATGGCTCATAAATTTACTTTGAATAATAGAATATTTTACTTATGGTAGAGATATCAAAAACTATGCTCAGTTCACCATAACTAATGGTATCTTTTCACCTCAATATTTATCAAGAATATGTCTCAGATAATTCTGCTTTTAACAGCCTTTAAGGAGGAGTTCCAAAGGCTCGTGACCGGCTGAAGGGAAAATAGATGAACCCTTATCTTAAGACAGTGGTTTCCATGTTTCTCCCATAAGAGAATTTTGCCACCTTGTTAAACTCCCTCAGTACGTTGAATGTTTCACGTGATCATTATCTTCAAAGGGTGAATTCCTCTACACCATGGGTTCACAACTTGGGGTCCACAACCCCCTTGGTAATTGTAGGGGTCCATGGCATAAAAGAGGCTGGGATCCCCTGCTCTACACAGATCAAAATGCTGGTATTGAACAAAGCAGGGAAAGTTGACTCGTTTGTGCAGAGGCTGACATTATGTCATGTGAAGTTTTATTTTTTATTGAGTGTTCTATATTAGTTACATGTTGTGCAAAAGACCCACGCATGAGACTTGAGCACATAAACTGGGCTAACCATTTAACGCAATGCTGAGACAGTGCTGAGTTATCACGAGCTTTCATACGGATGAGATGATGAAGCAATACTCCCGTATGTCCACTCAGATAAATGCTCATTATTTCAGGACAGTGCCTGAAGTTTGGTGTAGACTTGGTGGGCCAAGAAACCACTTTTTTTTTCTGTATGTTCCTGTGCCTTTGTCCAGAATTCAAAGTTAGCCAGCATAGTGATTCCTCTTTGGACCACCAGTCCAATCACGAACTTGATGATTCCCGGACTCATTCTGGGCACATCCTCTTTTGTGGATGTGATGTTTTAACATTCTCACCTTCTGTATTTAGAATCATGTTCCAATGACAGAGATGTCTATTCCACTGCCTTCTTTCTTTTTTCAAGGCCACCAAGCAGTGATCTTCAGATTTCTTCACCATTAGCCTTAAACAGATAGCTAGCTACCAGCCCAACTTCTACGTCAATCCCATCTCACCCCCATCCAGATCGATTTTCCAGCTCTGTTGAAAGTGGCACTTTTGATGTAATCTACATGGGTTTTAACACACAATCCAACATGATCGATTGCTCAAGATAGCAAAGGTCGATGGATTCCAAGGATCTCGTTAAATTGGATTATCGAATGGATCAGTGGAAAGCTGCAGGGTTTGAGATTGGATCCGATGGGTGGAGGGGTAAAACTTATTATCACGCAGAAGTATTGACAATGGGATAGGAATAACTAGCGTATCACTAAAAGTCACCGTAGATATATTGTTGGAAGTATCTCCTGATTGGTTGCATCATTGTCTGGTATTGCAATTCAGACTGGGGCAGCATAATAGCGTAGTGGTTAGCATAACAGTTTTACAGCAACAAGGGCTCGGATTCAATTCCGCTACGATCTGTAAGGAGTTTGTACATTCTCCCCATAACTGTGGGTTTCATCTGGGTGCTCCGGTTTCCTCCCACATTTCACAATCCTATGGCTTAGCAGGTTAATTGGTCACATAGGTATAACTGGGCAGTGTGGGTCGTTGAGTTGGAAGACCTGTTACTGTGCTGTATCTCTAAAATAAAATAATATGCACAGGACCATACGTTGCAGAAAATGGTTGACTTGGCCAAATACATCAACTTCAAGCGTAATTGTCATTCAACCATACGTGATAACCCATGAATACAACCAAACAAAACAGCTTTACTCTGGGGCCAAGGTGTGAAACGCAGTACCAACAGTCACACACAGCACAACGCACATATAGCACACATAAATCAGTAAAATACAGTCACACACAAAAAACTGCAGTCCAGACCCTGAGCCCCTGAATCTTACAGCAGTTAACAGTTGAACACAATATTACTTGTCTTCTGCCGAGCGATCAGAGGGTGGACAGCACTGACTTTAGCTTGGATGCAGCACCACATTGCCTCTGACACTTCGATGGAGCAGACCAACTCCAACACCTCTCTTCTGAGTGGCTATAAACAGGCAACATCGGGGCTTGAGGCCGAGTCCTTGCTATGACCGAGGCCACGCAGCTCCCCTGCCATCCCCCAATAAATCAGTGAATCAGACTTGCTGCAGTCCACATTGACAATGTCCAACAGAGTCTTGCGATCACAAGAAAAACAATTAAGATGATCAGTCACTGTTAGGCTTCACTTTGCCTTTGTGCACCAACTTCTCTGATGCAGGCAGCAGAATGATTGCACCAAGTCCAGCCCCTTCAGTTTCTCCACCAACAAGCAACTCACTGTTGAGGTAGACCTGCAGTACTTTAACTTCTTAATGTCCAGCAGGGTTTTGTGATCATTACGCTGCTGATGTTTAGGGCAGCAATGAAGGTCCTCCATCTCTGTTTGTGTAGAAGAATTTGTCATGCTCTTTCTGTCACAATTGTTTTTTGACCAGTCAGGGCAACCGTACCAAGAGCCAAAGCACAAGACCCTCACTCCAGACAACAAAGTTCTCCGGGTCATAGCAGCACGCACACCTCCGAAGCTGACGACAAGGTTGTGGTCCTTTGGCGGTGTGAGGATAAAAAAGAATGTTTAAAAAGGACAATAACTTTGGTTAATCTCATAGAAGCCACTGTGGCTGAGCATGCTGCCATCTTAGCGAGTCCTTGCACATCCCTTTCCACTATTGATAATATCTACAGGAGGCATTGCCTTAAAAAGGCAACATACATCATCAAAACTCCCCACCATCGGGAAGGAGGTACAGAATCCTAAAGTTACACAGCACCATGTCCAGCAGCAGCTAATTCCTTCCCAGCAACCATTTGGTTCTTGAGTCAACCAACACAACTCGAATCACTACTGTACAACATCACTATGACCACTTTGATTACTTACCACTAAAACACTGACTTCTTTTTTTGTTCTAATTCTGTTCTTTCATACAAAAGTGTCCAATTAATGTTTATGCTTTTTTGTGTGTGAATGTTTTCTACGTAATGCCTTAGCTTGTGATGCTGTTGCAGGTAAGTTTTCCATTGCACCTGTGCTTATGACAATAAATTTGACTTTGATTTTGAATTAATGTTTTGTTTTACCGGTCACTGTGGGTCCTGTGATTTTTTTTTAATGCAGAGCTGACAATGCAGGCAGCTGCTTTCAGAGAGGAGCTGCAGAGCAACAAATATACAAGTGGACTTCCAAAGCATACTGATATGAAGCCCTTATAGATGCAGAGACAAGATGTGCACAATCTCAGAAGAGCTATGTGCTATGATATGTGGACTGGATAATATTCACCAGTGTGAAAATGGTAGAACTGTATATGTTCACAGTGATCATTAGCCTCAGGGAAAGATCTTTATTGCTATTAAGTCCCACCATAGAGCACCAAGGAGGCTTTAGAAAATGCTTAGGAGCGTGTAAGTTGTCTCCTTAATGTTTGGTGCATGTGAGTAGCCAACAGGCTTAACTCAAGGCCAGAAAAGTATTGATTGTGAGGCGGTCAACCTGATGAGATGCATTTCTGATCTCTCAGCCGCCAATGAAGATTGAGGATGTTACATACCCCGTAACTGGGTTGCCAAACCAGCAGAAATGGACCACTCATTGGAGTCTGGATTACTAGGAACTAATAAAATTTTATTGAAGAAATAAGTAACGCAGTACTCTGATCGTAAGGGTATAAATGCAACAGGTTAGCAATGATAATACACACATGTACACAGAACTAGGGTAATAGGAATCAAACCAAGCTCTATCGCAGTCTAGGGGTAAAATGATCAGTCTTAAGTGACTCAGAGTTCGGTTCAGCTTAGTACAGTTCGCAGTAATCGCTGTTGTGCTGTTGGAGAGAGAGAGAGAGAGGGAGGGGGATGCAATTTGATTCAGGCAGACCTTTGATGTCTTCGCAAGTGGTTTTCGGGTGGACCCTTTTATGTCTTCTATCCTGCTGTGGTCACCGACTGTGATCCCTCTGTTCCGGTTACGATCGTTCTTCCGTGGTGAACCCGGCACCCAGGCAAGGGTGGACACACACACCAGGTTCCCACCGATCGTACCTATACACCCTGTGAGCCTATGGTCGGTTCCCGTGAACTGGACCTCCAAACACTCACCAACTTGTGGGGGTGCACCACTCTTTGCAGGGTCTCATTATCTCGTGATCTCGTGGTGTGTTCGTGTCTAGCGAACCTGCTCTTCTTATCCCCCTGCTGGGGTATCACTTGTCCATCAAACTTCAAATAGTTCAGTTTCAAAGTAACTGGTCTGTCAATAGCTGAATTGTGTTTCTTTTCTGTTAATCTCTCTCTACTCTTTCATTAACATTTTGAACGTTTTTCCATTGTCTCTCTTATCTCTCTCATTAGCATCAATTGTCTGACAATTTGGTTTGGCATCACAAGGAAATAAGATGAAAAGAGAATAAAAGAAAGGTTGCTTTCTTTTACTGACTGAGGCATAGCAAACAAAAAGAAGAGTGGTTATGTTAGAACTGTATACAATGTCAATTGGACTGCAGCTTCATTACTGTGTAGAGATCTGGTCACTATTTTACAGGGAATTATAGGTGATTTTCTTGGGCATGGACAGGAGGAAATTAAATAAGGATTGAGAACTGGAAGATTTAACTTGGAGGGGAGTCTGTGGTTCTTTTCTTGTGAAGTGTGCTGTATTTTGAGGGGCCTAGATAACTGGAAGGATTTACTTTTCCTTGCAGATGAATCATAAAATATAGGGGCTTAGTGCAGAAGAATTACAGGGATGAAGAAGAAAAATATTTTTCAATTCAGAGCTTGCCGTGAGTCAGGAGATTCTGTCTGAAAGGATGGTAGAAGCAGAAACTATCATCACATTTAAGGAAGTATTCGAGTATGCTCTTGAAGAGTTGGAACTTGCAATGCCACAAGGCTGGTGTTTCAAGGTGGGATTAACCTGATCTATTTTGTCTGGCATGGACATGATATGCCAAATGGCTTCCTTCTGGATTGTAACTGGAAAACTGTATGTTTCTATATTGCACTTGTTTTGGAAATTTTATGGCATCAGAAAATAACTATGAAGGCCACTAAAGGAGCTTGATTGGCGAATTTAGAGATATTAGAGGGTGTGTAGTAAGAACACCACTACTTGACAACTGGTCAAAGGAGAATTGCAACTGTTAGAACTAGAATGAGAAGGACAAACAAGAAAAAATCTGTAGATGAAGGAAATCCAAGCAACACACTACAAAAAATGCTGGAGGAACTCAGCAAGCCAGGCAGCATCTATAGAAAAGAGTATAGTCGACATTTCGGGTTGAGACCCTTCGTCTGGACGTCCATCGACCCTATTATCTGGAGTGCTTGTTTACTGAATAAAAAAGTATATTCTAGACTCTTTAGACAGTTACTTTGCATGTGTTATTTTGTCTTATAAAGGGAAGCATTCAGTTTGTATGTTAAATGTAATGTGTGGAACAAATGGTTTTATTTTAAGACCATTCTGCTTTCAGAAATTACCCTATTTGACCAATTGCTTTCTGTTTCAAAATGCGATTATTAGAGAAATGTAACAGTTTGACAGTTTTGTAAAGAATGTCACAGTCAAAAATATACTGATACTGTCAGCTTTCTTTTATTTAATAAAGATATCACATTCTGAATTTAATTAATGATTATTTCCCAATGTTTGAGAGAGAGAGACATAGTGAGTTAGGCTCCTCTCCAATTGTATCTGATACCCTAGTCCTTCTGTGTTTCTTCCCATTCATATACCTCACCAAACCCTGGACCTTGCCCCAATTAAGCACTAGACCTAATGCCCAATTGGGTTACAAGCCTGCTGACTATCTAATTGCGATGGTTCTTGAATATGTTGATCATTTTCACTAGCTGATTTTCTCTTGATATTCTATGCAAGTTAATAAAATTTGGCAGAGCACAAGAATTACTTTCACTGTTTTGAATGTATTTTAAAGTGTGATGTCAATGTGTTCACTGTGGTTTAAACATCCTCATATAAAGCAGGAACATTCATCTAAAAAAACTAGGCAATAGAATATAACGTGACAGGATGTGTTATTGCAATGGGTATTTCTGAAATTCTCTGCTCTATCATGTCACATCTTTGATGGAAAGAACAAACTTGGATATTGTAAAGATAGAATTTGATATACTTGCTTGGATGGTAATCAATCACTGTTCTTTTCAAGATCAAATTTTGCTGTATGGTGCTGCATAGATATTCACCATAGAATCAACACAGGACTGCAGTGTAAGTATTGGGCAAACGTGGGTTAACACTTGCCTTGTACTTGGACAGGTTTGGAAATGGCACCTACATTTCAAACATTAGTAATAGGAATTTGTGGAGTCTCTCATTAAGGATGTGATAACAGAACACCTTGAAAAACAATAATAATGTTGGGCAGAACCAGCACAGATTTATGATATCCATGTTTGATTAATCTACTGAGGTTCTTTGAGGATTTTACTGACAGAATAATTAAGGGGAAACCCGTGGATATGCAGTATTTACATTTTCAGAAGACCTTCAAAAAGATCTTGCATGAGACCATAAGACCATAAGATATAGGAGCAGAAGTAGGCCATTTGGCCTATCAAGTCTGCTCTGCCATTCAATCATGGGCTGATCTAATTCTTCCAGTCATCCCCACTCCTCTGTCTTTCCCCCATACCCTTTGATGCCATGGCTAATCAAGAACCAATCCATCTGTGCCTTAAATGCACCCATAGACTTGGCCTCCACAGCCACTCGTGGCAACAAGTTCCACAGATTTACCACCCTCTGACTAAAATAATTTCTCCGCATCTCTGTTCTAAATGGAAGTCCTTCAATCCTGAAGTCGTTCTTTCTTGTCCTAAAATCCCCTACCATAGGAAAGAACTTTGCCATATCTAATCTGTTCAGGCCTTTTAACATTGGGAATGTTTCTATGAGATCCCCCCCTCATTCTCCTGAACTCCAGGGAATACAGCCCAAGAGCTGCCAGACGTTCCTCATAGAGTAACCCTTTCATTCCTGGAATCATTCTCGTGAATCTTCTCTGAACCCTCTCCAATGTCAGTATATCCTTTCTAAAATAAGGAGCCCAAAACTGCATGCAATACTCCAAGTGTGGCCTTATAGAGCCTCAACATCACATCCCAGCTCTTATACTCTATACCTCTAGAAATGAATGCCAACATTGCATTTGCCTTCTTCACCACCAGCTCAACCTGAAGGTTATAATTTTGGGTACCTTGCACAAGGACTCCCAAGTCTCTTTGCATCTGTGCATTTTGAATTCTCTCTCCTCTGCCCATTTATTTCTTTCACCAAAGTGCATGACCATACACTTTCCAACATTGTGTTTCATTTGCCAATTCTTTGCCCATTCCCCTAAACTACCTAAGTCTCTCTGCAGGGTCTCTGTTTCCTCAACACTACCCGCTCCTCCACCTATCCTTGTATCATGGCAAATTTAGCCACAAATCCATTAATCCTATAATCCAAATCATTGACATACATCGTAAAAAGCAACGGTCCCAACACCAACCCCTGTGGAACTTCAGTGGTAGCCGGCAGCCAGCCAGAATAGGATCCCTTTATTCCCACTCTCTGTTTTCTGCTAATCAGCCAATGCTTCACCCATGCTAGTAACTTCCCTGTAATTCCATGGGCTCTTATCTTGCTAAGCAGCCTCATGTGCGGCACCTTGTCAAAAACCTTCTGAAAATCCAAGTACACCACATCTACTGCATCTCCTTTGTCTACTCTGCTTGTAATTTCCTCAAAAAAATTGCAATAGGTTAGTCAGGGAGGATCTTCCTTTCAGGAAACCATGCTGGCTTCGGCCTATCATGTGCCTCCAGGTACTCCGTAATCTCATCCCTAACAATCGATTCCAGCAACTTTCCAACCACTGATATCAGACTAACAGGTCTATAGTTTCCTTTCTGCTGCCTCCCACCCTTCTTAAATAGCGGAGTAACGTTTGCAAATTTCCAGTCATCTGGTACAATGCCAGAATCTATCGATTCTTCAAAGATCATCGTTAACGCCTTCGCAATCTCTCCATCTACTTCCTTCAGAACCCAAGGTGCATTCCATCAGGACCAGGAGATTTATCCACCCTCAGACCATTAAGCTTCCGGAGCACCTTCTCAGTCATAATTTTCACTGCACAAACTTCACTTCCCTGACACTCTTGAATGTCCGGTATACTGCAATGTCTTCCACTGTGAAGACTGATGCAAAATACACATTCAGTTTCTCTACCAACTCTGCGTCTCTCATTACAATATCTCCAGTGTCATTTTCTATTGGTCCTATATCTACCCTCAACTCATTTTTACCCTTGATATACTTCAAAAGTTTTTCATACCTTCTTTGATATTAGTCGCCAGCTTCCTTTTATAATTCATCTTTTTCTTCCTAATGACCTTCTTAGTTTCCTTCTGCAGGTTTTAATCCTCTGTCTTCACACCAGCTTTGGCTTCCTTGTATGTTCTCTTTTTTGCTTTTACTTTGGCTCTGACTTCACTTGTCAGCCACAGTAGTGACCTTCTTCCATTAGAAAATTTCTTCTTATTTGGAATACATCTGTCTTGCACCTCCCTCATTTTTCACAGAAACTCCAGCCATTTCTGCTCTGCTGTCCTTCCTGCTAGTGTCCCTTTCCAGTCAACCTTGGCCAATTCCCCTCTCATGCCATTGTAATTTCCTTTATTCCACTGAAATCCTGACACATTGGAATTTAGTTTCTCCTTCTCAAATTTCAAAGTGAACTCAATCATATTGTGATCACTGTTCCCTAAGGGTTCCTTAACCTGAAGTTCTCTTATCACCTCCAGATCATTGCACAACACCCAATCCAGCACAGCTGATCCCCTAGTGGGCTCAACAACAAGCTGTTCTAAAAAGCCATACCTTAGACATTCTCCAAATTCTCTTTTTTGAGGTCCAGTACTGGCCTGGTTTTCGCAGTCCACTTTCATGTTAAAATCCCCAACGATTATCATGACATTGCCCTTCTGACACAGCTTTTCTGTCTCCTGTTGTGATTTGTAATCCACATCCTGGCTGCTGTTTGGAGGTGACCAACAAGGTTGGAGCACTTCATACTGAGGCTGATATACATATAATTGAGTCGTAGAATCATTGAACACTAAAGCAGAGAACCAGACCCTTCAGGCCATATAGTCTAGGTTGAACCATTAATCCGCCTAGTCCCAGCTACCTGCATAGCCCTCCATACACCTCTCATTCTTGTACCTATCCAAATTTCCCTTTAATATTGAAATCAAACCCACATCTACCACTTGCACTGGCAGCTCATTCCGCACTGACACCACCCTCTGAGTGAAGCTGTTCCTCCTCATGTTCCCCTCAAGCGTTCTACTTTTCACTCTTAACCCATGACCTCTAGTTTTAGTCTCTCCCAACAATAGGGAAAAAGCCTTGCATCACCCTATCTCTACCCCTTATAATTTTATATACCTCTATCAAATCTCCTCTCTATCTTCTACATTCTAGAGAATAAATTCCTAACCTGTACAACCTTTTCCTATAACTGGGGTCTGAGCAACATCCTTGTAAATTTTCTCTGCACTCTTTCAATCTTTCCTCTAAGAAGGTGAACAAAGCTGCACATAATTCTCTAAATTAGGCCTCGTTTATGTCATATACAATTTCAGCACAACACCCCAGCTCTGCACTCTATACATTGATTTATTAAGGCCAATGTGCCCAAAGCTTTCTTTACAACCCTACCTACCTATGACACCATTTTCAAGAAATTATAGAACTGTATTGTCAGATCCCTCTGTTTTACAGCACTCCTCAGTGCCCTACGTTTCATCGTTTAAGACCTACCCTGGTTGGTCCTCCCAAAGTGCAACACCTCAAACTTGTGTGCATTAAATTCCATCTGCCATTTTCAGCCCATTTTTCCATCTGTTCCATGTCCCACTGCAAGCTTTACTAGTCTTACTTGTTGTCCACTACATCCCTGATCCAGTTAAGCATATTGTCATCCAGATTGTGGATATAGATGACAGACAACAGTAGACCCAGCTCCGATCCCTGCGCCACACTACTAGTCACGGGCCTCCAGTCAAAGAGGAAACCATTTATTACAACTCACTGGCTTCTCCCATGAAGCTAATGTCTAATCCAATTTACTACTTCATCGTGAATGCCAAGTGACTGAACCATCTTGACCAACCTCCCATGTGGGACCTTGTCAAAGGCCTTGGTAACGTCCATGTAGACAACATCCTCTGCCTTGCTGGTAGCCTCCTCAAAAAACTATAAGAATGGTTAGACGTGACCTAGCATGCATTGTTCCTATCAGTTCCCATCTATCCAAATACTTATATATATATCTTGTCCCTTAGAATACCTTCCAATAACTTTCCCGCTACTGATATCAGGCTCACCAGCCTATAATTTCCTAGTTTATTCTTAGAGCATTCCTTGAACAGTGGAACAACTTTATCTATCCTCCAATCCTCCAGCGCCTCACACGTGGCTAATTATGTTTTAAATGTTTCTGTTAGGGCCCTTGAAATTTCTGACCTAGCCTCCAATATGGTCCAAAGAGACCTCTTTTCAGGTACCACCCCAAATTCCCTCAAGACAACAAACACCTCCTCCTCTGTAATCTATAATCTGTAGAGGGTTTATGACCTCGCTACTGCTTTGCCTTACTTCTGTGGAATCTGTGTCTGTTTCCTGAGTAAATACAGATACAAAAATCAATTTACAATCTCCCCCATCTCTTTCAGTTCCACGCATAATTATCACTCTGATCTTCCAGAGGACCTATTTTGTCCCTTGTGTAGTGATTTTATTTTCATAGTTTTCTGAAAAAGCTGTGTATCCTGCTGGTAGAATCTTCCTGGTTTCAAGATGGTAGGATTGGAATAAGGCTCTAGAGTGAGCCGGGCAGAGTGAGATCTGTGATGGACAGTGGAGGGGTCGTAATTACTTGATGGGAGATGCAAAGAAGGGAAGTTTGGGAAGATTGCCTAGATGATTTGATCCAATGGGAAGACACTGTTGCAAGGAGTGCTTTACAAGATGAAGGAGTTCAAGATGGGAAGTTCTGTCAGTGATTGGTGATGAGAATTCAGTGTCATGAGTAATGGCTATACCCAGCTTTTGGAAGAAATTAGCTGCAATGGTCATGTGCACATTTAGACTGGTCTAACTCTAATGGACCCTTTCATTTTTTTCTTTCTTTTCTTTCTCTTAATCCTTGTTTGATAAAATCGAAAGTGATAAATATACTTCCTTTATAATTTAATGCTAATGTACGATTTGTCATTTCTTGGTGACTGGTAATTCTGTATGGGCAATATTTACACAACTTTCACTTAAATCGAGGTTCCGTTCATCAGAACATCCCAGCGTTCCTGTTTGGTTGAACCCCAAATCATAGCAATCCTAGACATACGTATATTGTTATAAAGGTGGTTCTTCTCACCACTGAGTCACGTGACTGTTAGCAGAGTTAGCTTTCAAGCCAAGTTCACATACGAACCCAGTGAGAGGGTTACATTTGTTACCCTTTTGCTATATTTACACTACAGAATCTGTAGAAACTCTTTGGATTATCCTTTACTTGTCTGCTTCAGCAACTTCATGCCTTCTTTTGGCCTTCCTGATTTCCTCCTTAAGTGATATCTTGCTTTTCCTATACTCCTCAAAGAGACATGGTTATTGGACAGAAGGCAGATTAGAAGAGTAATTACATATTTCTCTGTTTGGCAGGTTGAAACTACTGAGGTTCTGCAGAGATTAGTACTTCAGAGTCAGCTACTCTCAAAACAATATTAGCAATTTGGCTGAAGTGACCCAAAATGCTATATTTCTAAATTTGTTGATTTACATAACTGGCTAGGATTATACCGATGCAGCAGGATGTAAACAGGCTTCAAGAGAAAATGGAAAAGCTGAGTGGTATGGCAGTGAGGTGGTAAGCATTATGCTTGACAGAGCCAGATGTAAAATCATATTTCAATTCCCATTGCTCTCTGTAAGGAGCTTGTATGTTCTCCCAGTGTCTACATGCATTTCCTTCCACTGCTCCAATTTCCTCCAAATTCCAACGATATGCTAGTTAGGGTTAGTAAGTTGTGGGCAAGCTTTGTTGGTGCCAGAAGCATGACAACACTAGCGATTTCATCCACATGCTTGGACTCAAATGACACATTTCACATGCAGCTTCCATAACCAATTGTTATGTTGGTCTTCAGTTCAAGATATATTGAGTATAGGAGCAGATATGGCTTGCTGCAATTGCATAGGACAATTGAGAGACCACATCTGGAATATTATGGACAATTTTGGTTCACATAACCTCAACGAATGTGCAAGCTTTAAAAGGTGTTCAGTAAGGATTTGCTACATGACTCCAGTGATGTTACGTTAAACACACCTTATTATTACTTTTCCATGTTCAGAAAAATGTGAAAGGATTTCAGTGAATTTTTAAAAATTATTACAGGACTAAGTAAGCTGGATGCAGGAAGAATATTTCTCATGGATGAAGAGGTTAATATCCTGGGTTACTACCTCAAAATAAAGGATTAGGCTATTGGTGAATCTTTGGAATAATCGACTCTGGAGGTTGAACACACTCAGTAACTGAATTTATACAAAAGAGAGATCAAGTTATTTCTGGACATGATTATGATTATTATGATTACGAGGACACGCAGTCCCCTTTTATTGTCATTTAGTAATGCATGCATTAAGAAATGATAAAAATATTTTTCCAGAATGATATCACGAAAACACATGACATTAAAAATTAACAAAAACCACATAATTATAACATATAGTTACAACAGTGCAAAGCAATACCGTAATTTGATAAGAACAGACCATGACACAGTAAAAATCTCAAAGTCTCTTGAAAGTCCCATCACCTCACGCAGACAGTAAACCTCCAGCGCCGCCAACTTGCTGATGCAGCATCCCAAAAGCATCTGACCACAGTTCGATTCCGAGTCTCTCTGAAAAACTCCGAGCGTCCGACCACCAATTCTGCACCGAGCACCATCTCTGCTGAACGTTTCGGCCCCAGCCCCAGCAACAGGCGGTACGCAAAGCCGAGGATTTGGGGCCTTCGTCTCCAGAGATACTCGATCGCACAGTAGCAGTGGCAGCGAAGCAGGCATTTCAGAAGTTTCACCAGACACTCCTTTGCGCTTCCTCATGGCTGTCCCATCAAATCCGGATTGATGCACGGCACCCCTAGTTACACATATCGATATTCATTTGGAACGGCCGCGTGCGCTGCGTCTGCCACCATCTTCTCCTCCCTCATTAAAGGAACCATGAGATAAATCAAGTGTTGTAAAGCATTTGGTGGAAAATTAGCTATGATTTTGATGAATGACAGAGCTGTTTAAAGGGACATACGGCCTAATACAGTTCCTGCTTCTTATATTCTTATGAAAACCACCTTATTATCCTGAAAGAAATTAAATGTTTAAAACTTTTTTTGTTGTAATGTGAGCAGCATTGGACAAGGAACCATTAATTGCCCATCTCTGATTGTGGAGCTCTGCCTTGAACTGCTGCAGGTCTTCTGTAGAAGGTGCTCTCCTAATGCTGGATTAAAGAATTCCAAGGTTTGTAACCAGTGAAGAGGAAGTGATATCCTTCCAGGTCAAAATGATGTTTGACCAAGGGGACAATCTGTAGACATTGTGCTACTCTGTACTAGCAATCCTTGCCCTTCTTGGTGATTAAGTTTGCAGGTTTGAAAGGTGCAGTCAAAATAATCAAGTTGCAATAGGAATGTATTTTGCAGGTGGTATCCACAAGCTCTGCTGGAGCTGGGAAGATGTTTAGGATAGTGGATGAGGGATAATGATGTGGGCTGCTTTAGTCTGAATGTTGTTGATCTCCTTCAAGATTGTTTGATGTAATTGTCAGTACACAAGTGTAAAAGAGAACAAATTAATTGTTACTCCACCACAAAAAAATTGCACAATAAGATAATGAACACAATTATTTAAAAAACAGAACATATATAAATTCATAAGATAGTTTATATACCGTACATGGCTTGATCGTACGTCCATAAAGAGACCTAGGCACAAGAATGTCTGTACGTAAGGCAATTGATAGGAAATGATAAAGGAGTGGTGGTGCGGGGTGGGGAGGTATCAGTTAATGAGTGAAGTTGTCAATCAGCTTTACTGTTAGGGGAAAGTAACTATTTTTTGAGTCTGGTGGTCCTGGCAATGATGCTACATAGTTTTGGGGTTCTAATGTTTTCCTGTTACTCATTCTCTGGGCTTTTTCTTCTGCTTTGTGGATGTCCGCGGGGTGTAAGAATTTCAGGTTGTATATTGTATACATTCTCTGATATTAAGTGGAACCATTCAACCATGGACGTAGTCTGATAAGAGTGAAGGAAGGGTGGGAGCCTTCATGATAATACTGGCACTGTTCTGTGTACATGACTTTAATGGCGAGTAAGCTGGTGCTGGTGATGTGTTGAGCAGTTTGACTACCTGTTGTGGAACCTCCTTAAGTACTATTGGAACTCTACACATCTATCATATTCCTTAACTACGCCTTCTGAATGCCAGATGTGCTTTGGGAGTCAAGAGGGTAGTAACTTGCCACAGGATATCACACCCAAACCTTTCCTTGTAGTTACAGTATTGATATGGTTGAGCATTTAGTCAACGGTGACAATTAGGATGTTGATGGTGGTGTTCATGGTGTTGCCAAAGGTGGTAGCTAGACACTCATTGCTTGGCATTGTTGTGACATGCCATTATTTATCAATTACCAAAAAGCTGTTAGCATGGACTGATTCATTCCTCCAGTCTTAGAAATGAAATTGTAAATTTTCAGTGCATCTCTCTACTTCTGATGCCACAATGGAAGAAAGCTAATTAATGTTGCAATTGAAAATAACTCAGACTAATCCATCCTCTGAAGTAAGGGTAATATTTGCTGCATGATAAGAATTTGTAAATGTTGATGAAGGGAGAGGGTCTTTACTCTTTTGGTGATAGTTGGACTTGTTATGGTTTGGGGAGAGAATTGAGTCTTGCCTTCCTCCAGGCTGATGGGACTTGCTTATTCATCACACCTTCTACTGAACAGATCCAAATATCATTACTGTATGATATTTCTGTAAGTCCTTAGGAAGCAATTCTTAAATATTGCAGTTGACATCAAAGCACTATTAGTCTTGAGAGAGCAAAGAGCTTATTTAAAACTGGTCAGTGTGGGATCAGGGAAGAATGCCCTCCAGTGGCTGCAGTTAGAACTACACAAATATGATAGGCTGGAGACTACATTACAAGGGTGCTGTAATGTTGGAGAGTGCTTGGTGAGGACCTGCCTGTCAACACAAATCTTACTTGATCCAATCATTTGATTGGTTTAGTTGCTTCTTAAATTTCATGTGAAATAGGTGGTCAGTTGTACATTTCTTTCTAGTTTACTTTCATTCTATCTTCTTGTTTATACAAATTTTAGTTATTATTTTCTGATTTCTAAAATTCTGTCAGTCCTTTGATTTACTAAACATCTTTTCTATTTTACTTGTTCTTTTCAAGTTTCTTGTATAATTAGTTCCTAAAAGTGTAAGTACAGATGTATAATGGCACCTAAGTCAATGCCAATTAGCTTGATTTACAGCAGCAAACTCAACGGGATGCACTTCAGTATGAGAATTGTCCCTGTACTGTTTGAAGGTGCAGGGGTATACTCACGTTCTTTGGCCACAAATAAATATGTGACCATTGAATGAATCACTGTTAAAGGTAAGAGACAGAATGCAAAACCTTTCAGTGATGAAAAAACTGTTTAAAATCTAAATGATGTGTTTTGTTCTCTAAGACACGGCTGAAGCATCGGGTGCAATGACAAAAGGAGATAATGTTACTCCACCCTGCTCTGTGCCTGAGGTCACTGAGTCATTGGGACTTGTTTGAATCAATAGCAAACGAAAACTGTTGAAGAGAAAAATTTTAAGGATGACAAGCCAGAGGAGAAATTTTTACAATTGACTATTCTGGAAACCAATCAAGATAGAACAATCTGGATATGTGGTTTGTTTCTTCAAAGCATTCTGAAACACTTAATTCTGTTTCAGAGAGTTTACATTAAGTGACTCAGTTCTTGTGCTTTATGACTTCCACAGAGCGTCCTTGATACCTGCTGATTTTTATCATCTGCCACCTATTTTTCATGTCCAATTGCATTCTTCATTATTGAGGTTTTCCATGATTCAAAATTCAAGCTTATTTATCATGTAGACATCAAAGCATACAATGACAGTTTTCTCTTATTATCTCATAAAACTCAGCCTAATATGTTAATCTATTATCCAAGGACAATACTAGAAAGTACTGCTGTGTCAAGACCCTTAACGGTGTCGCTGAGCAGAGAGATCCTGGAGCTCAAGTTCATAGGTCCATACAAGTGGCTGCACTGCTCAACAGGGTGGCTAAGAAGGCTTATGGAATGCTTGTCTTTATTTGTCGAGGCATAGAGTTCAAAAGTCGAGTGATTATGTTGCAACTTTATAAAACTCTGGTTAGACCACACCTGGGGTATTGCGTACAGTTCTGGTCGCTCCACTAAAGGAGGGATGTTGAGGCTTTGGAGAGGGTGCAGAAGAGCTTTTCCATGTTGCTGCCTGGATTAGAGGGCATGTACTATCACGAGAGGTCAGACAAACTCGGGTTGTTTTCTTTGGAGTGGCAGAGGTTGAGGGGAGATCTGATAGAGGATTATAAGATTATGAAAAGTGCAGATTGAGTGGACAGGGAACATCTTTTTCCTAGGGTAGAAATATCTAATACCAGACAGCATGCATTGAAGGAGAGCTGGGGTAGGTTCAAAGGGGATGTGAGGAGTACGTTTTCCCAGATACCTGGAATTCGCTGCCAGGATTGTTGGTAGAGGCAAATACATTAGAGGCTTTTAAGATACACTTACATAGGCACATGAATATGAGGAAGATGGAGGGATATGGACATTATGTAGGTAGCAGGGATTAGTGTTTGTGTGTTTTTAATTTACTTTTTAGCTGGTTCGGCACAACATTGTGGGCCAAAGGACATGTTCCTGTGCTGTACTGTTCTATATTTCTGTCATATTAATCATTTATAAGAATATGCTTTGCCATTGATAACACTTCTGGTAGAAGAGCTGGTTACAAATAATTGTAAGGCACATCATTAGTAAGAGAATAATCATGAGGTAATTATTAGCCATAAATAGTTGGCTGTGGATATTTGGATGGGAAGTAACTGGCTGGTGTATAACGGATGGGATTGGTTGGCTCAAGGATGATAGGCTGGCTGGATAGAAAAGGACTATGATTTAATTCACAAAATCAGGGGTTATTATGAAATTTAAAATGATAGGGAGAGAAAATAACTTGTTTGACATTGAATATTAAAATATTTTATATTTATTATACAGACACATATTTCATTTCTAGAAGTACTTTCTGTGTTTAAGCTTCAGAAATATTTGTCCTTAAACTGCACAGGGGATTGGATAGGACATCTTCATGTGTACAATTCTGAGACTCAGCTTCATGCAATTGATATTATCATCTGACAGAAATGCCACGTACCAGAAAATCTATGTGTTGGAGCTTTATACTGGGCTGCAGGTGGCGACAGATGAAAAATAGCAAATGTACTTGAATCTTTTAAGTCATAGAATGTTCCAAGGCATACAGGAGTGAGACATAAATTGGAATGTTTGATCAAATGCTCGGGCAAGAAAGCAAGCTTTGAGGTAAAGGTAGAAACAGTTCCCATACTCGTTGGTCTTGTAATCCATGCAAGACAAACTGTATTGGGCAGAATATTGAGTTTGATTTTTATATTCACGTCCAACTGTGCTCATGATGGAGTTGGCTCAGCTGACAACTTTCTGCAGCTCCTTCCAAGTCTCTGCAGTGGTCCCTCCATTCGAGATGGTGATGCAATCAGTCAGAATGCTCTCCACGGCACACCTGTAGAAATTTGCGAGTAGCCTTGGTGACATATCAATTCTCCTCGAGCTCCTAATGAAATACAGCTGCAGTCAAGCCCTCTTTGTAATAGCATCGATATGTTGCACCCAGGATAGATCCTCAGAGATGTGGACAACCAGAAACTTGAAGCTGCTAATCCTTTCCACTTCTGTTCTCTTGATGAAGACTGATGTGTGTTCTTTCAACCTGTGCTTCCTGAAGTCCACAATCAATTCTTTGCTCTTACCACAACACCACACAACCAGCTGATCTATCTCGCTCCTGTACACCTCCTCATTACCATCTGATATTCTGCCAATACTAGCTGTGTTGTCAGCAAATTTATAGGTACCATTTGAGCTGTGCCTAGCCACACAGTTGAGGGTGCAGAGAGAGTAGAGCAGTGGGCTAAGCACTCATCCCTAAGGTGCCCCAGTGTTGATTGTCAGCGAGGTGGAGATGTTATTTCTGATCCGCACAGACAGTGGTCTCCCGGTGTGGAAGTCAAGGTTCCAGCTGCAGAGGCCCAGGTTCTGGAGCTTTTTGATTACAGCTGAGGATATGATGGTATTGAACCCTGAACTGTAATCAATAAGCAGCAGCCTGACATAAGTATTACTTCTGTCAGGGTGATCCAAGGTCAAGTGGAGAACCAGTGAGAATGTATCCACTGTAGACTTATTGTGGCAACAGGGACATTTCAGTGGGTCCATGTTCTTGCTAGGCAGAAGTTGATTTTAGCCATGACCAACTTCTCAAAGCACTTCATCGTAGTAAATGTGAGTGCCAGCGTGTGATAGTCGTTGAGGCAGCTCACCCTGCTCTTCTTGGGTAGTGGTATGACTGTCACCCTTTTGAAGCCCTCCTAGCATCCAGGAAACCTTCAGAAGGTGAGGCATCTATCATTAAGGATGCCTTCTTCTCATTCTTCCCATCAAGGAGGAGGTACAGGAGCCTGAATTGTACCTCAATGTTTCAGGAACAGTTTTTTCCTCTGCCATCAGAATTCTGAATGGACAATGAACCCATGTACACGACCTCCATATTTTCCCCTCCTTTTTGTATTACTTATTTAATTTATTTTTAATATATTCTTATTATAATTTATAGTTTTTATTATTATACATTGCAATATACAACTCCTCAGCCACTGGATTTGCTCATCTGATGATCCCACCCGCTACTGCTGTCTGCTAGTTGAAAGGGATGATGTTGTTTCTCCTTTAGACCAGCTGTGTCATATTTTCTTACAGTGGGTATTAAAGGTACTTTTTTCATTTAATGCTACTTTTAATGACAATATCCTCTGGCATATTACTTTAAAGCTTCCTACGCATCAAGCAGATCTTCCCATTAGGTCACTGATCCGAGCTGTGGAAGTCGCGGTCCGTCTGTCCTGTATCCTGCATCCTTGGAAGTGGCCCAGTTGTCTATCGCCTCATGAATATAAAGTTCTCCCAGCTGCCACATCTCTTTATTAATATTTAGTGAAATATATCTTTGCTCCTAATCCACAAAAAGGCTTCAACCATAATATAGAACTATGTTTATTAAATTGCCTTAGACGTTGCTAATTTCATGTTTGGTATAGAAATGATCTTCAGGAGGAATAAAGCAACTGGGCCCCAGTGGGCTCTGCTTTCTTCGCTCACTATCAGAGAAACCTTTTGGACAACATTGATGTAAGTAAGGGTGGATGAACTTGATAGTCCACCAGGGATAAGACCATAACACCATAAGACATAGGAGCAGAATTAGGCCATTCAGCCCATTGAGCCTGCTCTGCCATTCCATCAGAGCTGATTTATTAATACTCTCAGACCCATTCTCCTGCCTTCTCCCTTTAACCTTTGACTAAACAAGAATCTATCAACATCTGTTTTAAATATTCTCAATGACTTGGCCGCTACAGCTGTCTGTGGCAATGCATTCCACAGATTCACTACACTCAGGCTAAGGAAACTTCTCCTTATCTATGTTCCAAATGGACATCCCTCTTTTCTGAGGTTGTGCTTTCTGGTCCTAAACAAATCAACCGTAGAAAACATCCTGTCCACATTCACTCTATCTAGGTCTTTCAATATTCGATAGGTTTCAATGTGATCCAGCAAGGACCTGGACCCATTCTAATTTGCCTATCACCACAATAGGTCAACAGCAGATGCAGTCTCAATGGCTCTCCACATGTCTTTAGACCACGTAGACAACACAAACACCTATGTCAGGATGCTGTTAATCGATTAGAGCTCAACATTTAATATCCTAATTCTCACAATCCTGATTGAGAAGTTTCAGAACCTGGGCCTCTCTACTTCCCTCCTCAATTGGATCCTCAGCTTCCTAACCAGAAGATCACAGTCTGTGGAGATTGGTGATAACATATTCTTCTCGCTGACGATCCACAGGAACACACTTCAGGGGTGTGTACTTAGCCCACTGCTCTACTCTCTGTATACACATGGCTGTGTGGCTAGGCATAGCTCAAATAGCATTTATAAAGTTGCTGATGATACAACCATTGTTGGTAGAAATTCAGGTGGCAATGAGATATGCCAACTAGTGGAGTGGTGCCGCAGCAACAACCTGGCACTCAACGTCAGTAAGACGAAAGAGCTGAAGGGTAAGATGAAGGAATACATACCAATCCTCATAGAGGGATCAGAAGTAGAGAGAGTGAGCAGCTTCAGGTTCCTGGGTGTCAAGATCTCTGAGGATCTAACCTGGTCTCAGCATATTGATGCAGTTATAAAGAAGGCAAGACAGTGGCTATACTTTATTAGGAATTTGAAGACATTCTGACAAGCTGTATCACTGTCTGGTATGGAGGGGCTACTGCACAGGACCGAGAGAAGCTGCAGAAGGTTGTAAATCTAGTCAGCTCCATCTTGGGCACTAGCCTACAAAGTATCCAGGACATCTTTAGGGAGCGGTGTCTCAGAAAGGCAGCGTCCATTATTAAGGACCTCCAGCGCCCAGGGCATGCTCTTTTCTCACTGTTATCATCAGGTAGGAGATACAGAAGCCTGAAGACACACACTCAGCGATTCAGGAACAGCTCCTTCCTCTCTGCCATCCGATTCCTAAATGGACGTTGAAGCTTTGGACACCACCTCAATTTTTTAATATACAGTTCTGTTTTTGCAGATTTAAAAATCTATTCAATATGCATAATTGATTTACTTGTTTATTTATTATTAAGTTTTACTTTATTTATTATTTTTTTCTCTCTCTGCTAGATTATGTATTGCATTGAACTGCTGCTGCTAAGTTAACAAATTTCACGTCACATGCCGGTGAAAATAAACCTGATTCTGATCTCCCCTCATTCTGTTAATCTCCACTGATTACAGGCTCAGTCGTCAAAGGCCCCTCATACGTTAACCCTTTCGTTCCCAGAATCATTCTCGTGAACTCCTCTGGACCCTCTCAAATGTCAGCACATCTTTTCGTAGTTTCTCTTATGAGACTTCCAACCAACAACTCTTTGGCTTGTGGAAGGAACCAGAGCACCTGAGGAAAGGCTACAGTTACAGGGAGAAAGTGCAAACTCCACACTGACAGTGCCTGAAGTCACGGGAACTCTGAAGCAGCTTGCACCATCTGAGCTGATAGAATGGAGGTTTGTTCAAGAGTATTACCAGAAAATTATATGGTTGACCTGAAACAACAGTGCAGAAAGGTTTTATTATGTTTGCAAAAGATGCATTTTGAAAGCTGAGGAAATAGCAATAAGGATAGGACTTTAAGAATTGTATTAAAGACCATGAGCTACATGATTTTGTGTAATAAAATTAGTTTTCAGTCAAATGTCTTCCATATCGGGGTGTCACAGTTGCAATAAGAATTGAACCCAGGTTGCTGACACTGTAATAGCATCACACTAACTGCTATGCTACTGCAATGACCCGATGTGGAGGGCCAGTTGACTTTAAAACTAACTTTATTACTCAGAATCATGTAGCTTTATTTTGCTATTTCCTCAGCTTTCAAAATGCAACTTTCTCAAACATAATTAAACCTTTCTGCACTGTGGTTTCAGGTGGACCATGTAATTTCCCAGTGATGCTCTTGAACAAACTTCCATTCTTTCAACTCAGATGGTGCAAGCTCCGATGACCTCAGGCACTGTTTGTGCGTTGCTTGTACTTTCTACCTTTGACTGTAGGTCTATGCTCTTTCCATGACGGTACGGGTCGCCTTTAGCCTCCTCACACTTTCCAATGACGATCAGGTCAGTAGGTTAATTGCTCACACAGATGTGGTTGGGTGGTGTGTTGTACCTCTAAAAATATGAAGTACAAGCCACTACAAACCACTACATCCTCCCCACTCACCACGTTACAAATTATTTCTCTTTGGTACGTGCAGAAATACATGGTACGGGCAGAAATACATGGTACGGAAATGCAGAATGCTTTTTAAATCCTTAGCTTTCAAAATGTCTGGTCAAATCATGTTAGCCGCAGCAAAAATTTTGCTGGGGTTCCTCAGAGTAAGTACCTGTGTCTGGTAGATATTCTTCAGCCTTGAACCTTCTCCTATTCGGTCATAGAATAGATAACTTCTCTAATAAATCTCATCGAATAAAACACATTTATTTTTGATGAAAAAATAAAATTTTTCTCTGTTGAAGTAAGGAAACACTGACCCAGTTTCAACAATCGCCCAGAATGGTTGAACTAAAGAAAAGAAGAATTCAGGGGGACGATAAAATTTAACAGGATTTTAGGCAGTTTTTAATCTCACAAAGCTATGATTTAAAAAGCACAATCTTTATCCTACATTTAGGGGTAAATAATCAGCATTGGATATTCATGTGCATTGGCATTAAAGCTGCAAAACTAGTTCTTAGAAATGTTAAGAACATCCAGAGTTTATAATTCACAGTTAAATCATGTTATTTAAATGGACAAATAGCATTTTTTACACTGGATGCTATGATACAGAGCTGTCTTAAAGGCTGGGTTTATGTTTAATATTATGACCACACCCACTATTACCAGCCTATACAACTCCTAAGGTAATGGTCATGTGTTGGGGTAGCAACCAGGCAATTAGAGCTGGGAGCCCCTTTCCATTAGTTCCTCAGAGAAGGACAGGGACCCATCTGATTGTCCTCAACATCTTAGTTGAGGTAAATAGAATGCTAAGTTTGCACTGATACATTTTAAATCCTAGCCTGAACAAATCAAGCAACTCAACAGCCAGACCAATACACATTTCCTCCAACCCAAGCAGCAACTGGGTAGATCTAACAGATTTTTATGCCTAGTTACGATCAGCACAATGACAATCATACATAGAAACATACATAGAAAATAGGTGCAGGAGTAGGCCATTCGGCCCTTCAAGCCTGCACCACCATTTATTATGATCATGGCTGATCATCCAACTCAGAACCCCGCCCCAGCCTTCCCTCCATACTCCCGACCCCCGTAGCCACAAGGGCCATATCTAACTCCCTCTTAAATATAGCCAATGAACTGGCCTCAACTGTTTCCTGTGGCAGAGAATTCCACAGATTCACCACTCTCTGTGTGAAGAAGTTTTTCCTAATCTCGGTCCTAAAAGGCTTCCCCTCTATCCTCAAACTGTGGCCCCTCGTTCTGGACTTCCCCAACATCGCGAGCAATCTTCCTGCATCTAGCCTGTCCAATCCCTTTAGGATCTTATACGTTTCAATCAGATCCCCCCTCAATCTTCTAAATTCCAATGAGTACAAGCCCAGTTCATCCAGTCTTTCTTCATATGAAAGTCCTGCCATCCCAGGAATCAATCTGGTGAACCTTCTTTGTACTCCCTCTATGGCAAGGATGTCTTTCCTCAGATTAGGGGACCAAAACTGCACACAATACTCCAGGTGTGGTCTCACCAAGGCCTCGTACAACTGCAGTAGTACCTCCCTGCTCCTGTACTCGAATCCTCTCGCTATAAATGCCAGCATACCATTCGCCTTTTTCACCGCCTGCTGTACCTGCATGCCCACTTTCAATGACTGGTGTATAATGACACCCAGGTCTCGTTGCACCTCCCCTTTTCCTAATCGGCCACCATTCAGATAATAATCTGTTTTCCTGGTTTTTGCCACCAAAGTGGATAACTTCACATTTATCCACATTAAATTGCATCTGCCATGAACTTGCCCACTCACCCAACCTATCCAAGTCACCCTGCATCCTCTTAGCATCCTCCTCACAGCTAACACTGCCACCCAGCTTCGTGTCATCCGCAAACTTGGAGATGCTGCATTTAATTCCCTCATCCAAGTCATTAATATATATTGTAAACAACTGAGGTCCCAGCACTGAGCCTTGCGGTACCCCACTAGTCACCGCCTGCCATTCTGAAAAGGTCCCGTTTATTCCCACTCTTTGCTTCCTGTCTGCTAACCAGCTCTCCACCCACACCAATACCTTACCCCCAATACCGTGTGCTTTAAGTTTGCACACTAATCTCCTGTGTGAGACCTTGTCAAAAGCCTTCTGAAAATCCAAATATACCACATCCACTGGTTCTCCCCTATCCACTCTACTAGTTACATCCTCAAAAAATTCTATGAGATTCGTCAGACATGATTTTCCTTTCACAAATCCATGCTGACTTTGTCCGATCATTTCACCGCTTTCCAAATGTGCTGTTATCACATCCTTGATAACTGACTCCAGCAGTTTCCCCACCACCGACGTTAGGCTAACCGGTCTATAATTCTTCGGTTTCTCTCTCCCTCCTTTTTTAAAAAGTGGAGTTACATTAGCCACCCTCCAATCCTCAGGAACTAGTCCAGAATCTAACGAGTTTTGAAAAATTATCACTAATGCATCCACTATTTCTTGGGCTACTTCCTTAAGCACCCTGGGATGCAGACCATCTGGCCCTGGGGATTTATCTGCCTTCAATCCCTTCAATTTACCTAACACCACTTCCCTACTAACATGTATTTCGCTCAGTTCCTCCATCTTACTGGACCCTCTGTCCCCTATTATTTCTGGAAGATTATTTATGTCCTCCTTAGTGAAGACAGAACCAAAGTAATTATTCAATTGGTCTGCCATGTCCTTGCTCCCCATAATCAATTCACCTGTTTCTGTCTGCAGGGGACCTACATTTGTCTTTACCAGTCTTTTCCTTTTCACACATCTATAAAAACTTTTACAGTCCGTTTTTATGGTGCCTGCCAGTTTTCTCTCATAATCTTTTTTCCCCTTCCTAATTAAGCCCTTTGTCCTCCTCTGCTGAACTCTGAATTTCTCCCAGTCCTCAGGTGATCCACTTTCTCTGGCTAATTTGTGTGCTTCTTCTTTGGAATTGATACTATCCCTAATTTCTCTTGTCAGCCACGGGTGCACTACCTTCCTTGATTTATTCTTTTGCCAAACTGGGATGAACAATTGTTGTAGTTCATCCATGCAATCTTTAAATGCTTGCCATTGCATATCCACCGTCAATCCTTTAAGTGTCATTTGCCAGTCTATCTTAGCTAATTCACGTCTCATACCTTCAAAGTTACCCCTCTTTAAGTTCAGAACCTTTGTTTCTGAATTAACTATGTCACTCTCCATCTTAATGAAGAATTCCACCATATTATGGTCACTCTTACCCAAGGGGCCTCTCACAACAAGATCGCTAATTAACCCTTCCTCATTGCTCAAAACCCAGTCCAGAATAGCCTGCTCTCTAGTTGGTTCCTCGACATGTTGGTTCAAAAAACCATCCCGCATACATTCCAAGAAATTCTCTTCCTCAGCACCTTTACCAATTTGGTTCACCCAATCTACATGTAGATTGAAGTCACCCATTATAACTGCTGTTCCTTTATTGCACACATTTCTAATTTCCTGTTTAATACCATCTCCGACCTCACTACTACTGTTAGGTGGCATCTTGAATAACAGAACAGAGACTTGTTTTCTCGTGGGCATAGTCACTAAATCCAAGAACCATGATAAAATTAATAAAAGACCGCACCTGACAGGATGGACAAACAACTAATGTGCATAAGACAACAAACTGTGCCAATAAAAAAGAAAAAGAACAGATGATAATAATAATCAATAAATATCAAGAACATGAAATGAAGAATTCTTGAAAGTGAGTCCATAAGTTGTGGGACCAGTTCAGTGATGGGGCAAATGAAGTTGAGTTTCATTTAAAAATGAGCTTAGGCAGTGATGGAGTTGAGAAGTGGTATAATTAAACTACAGAACTAGAGTTAAATTAGTGGCAGTAATTTGTTTGTGATACAGGACTGACAGCCTGCAAATCAGCAGTTTCAATCTTACTATATCTCACATCTCTTATCTGATATTGTTGGCCAGAAAGAACTGAAATCTACAAATCAGTAAACAGGAATGAGGCAAGAATAATGGAAACAGACAAAGCAAGAGTCTTGGTTGTTGCAATGTGGTTGCAGGAATGGAGGTGGCTACTTTGTGGGATTGTCCCAACAACATAGGTAGAAAAAGGGAGGAGCTCCGGATGACAAAGTACAGGGAGTTAAGACGGAAGTTCAGAAACAGGACCTCAAGGGTACGAATCTCAGGATTACTGCCTGTGCCACATGAGTGAGGATAGGAATAAAATGAGGTTGTGGATAAACGTGTGGCTGAAGAATTGGAACAGGGAGCAGGGATTCAGATTCCTGGATCATTGTGATCTCTTCTGGGGCAGGTATGACCAGAACAAAAGGGAAGGGTTGCACTTGAATCCAAGGGGGACCAATATCCTTGCGGGTCGGATTACTAAAGCTGTTGGAGTGGTTTAAACAAATATGGCAGGGGGTTAGGAACCAGTACGATAGAGCTGAGGATGAGCCAGCAGGTTTACGAGTAAACGATGGGTGTAATATGAATGTAAGGAAGGACAAGCCAATGATTTGGTACAAATGAAGACAGTGCAAAGAATTAAATTGTACCACAGAGGCAAATTTCAAAAGAGCAAAGAATGCAAGACTGAAGGTGCTATGTTTAAATGTATGTAGTGATCAGGATAAGGTGGATGAACTTGTGGTGCAGGAAGAGATTGGTCGGTATGATATTGTGGGCGTCACAGATTCGTGGCTGAAAGAAGACCATAGTTGGGAGATTAACATCAAAAGATATACTTTATTTCAAAAGGACAGGCAGGAAGGCATAGGCGGTGGTGTGGCTCTGCTGGTAAGAGATGGAAATACATTTTTAGAAAGAGCTGACACAGGGGCAGAGAATGTTGAATCTGTAGGTGGAATTAAGAAACTGCAAGAGTGAAAAAAACATTATGGGAATCATATTTAGGCCTTCAAATAGAAGCCAAGATGTGGGGTTGATATTGCAAAAGGAGCTGGAAAGGGCATGTAATAAGGGTAATGACACTATTGTAATGGGAGGGGGGCTTCAATATGCAAGGGAATTGGGAAAATCAACTTGTGTCGGATCGCAAGAGAGTGAATTTGTTGAATGCCTATGAGATGGTTTTTTAGAGTAGCTTGTACTTGAGCCTACTTGGCGAAAGGCTAACTTAGATGGGTGTTGTGTAAAAATCCAGATTTTATTGGGGAGCTTCAGGTAAAGGAACCTGAAGAGACAGTGATCATAGTATGATTGAATTCATACTACAATTTGAGAGGGAGAAGCATAAGTCAGATGTATTAGTTTTGCAATGGAATAAAGGGAATTACAGAGGCATGAGGAAGGAGTTTGTCCAGGTGAATTGGAGGGAGATATTGGCAGGGATGATGGTAGACCAGAGGTGGCAGATTTTTCTGTGAATTTTTCACAAGGCACAGGATAGATATGCTCCAGAGAAGAAGTTGTTCTCAAATGTCAGGGGTCAGCAACCGTAGCTGACAAGGGAAGTTAAGGACTGCATAAAAGCCAAGGAAAGAGCATATAATGTAGCAAAAGTGAGTGGGAAATTGGATGATTGGAACGTTTTTAAAATCCAACAAAAGGCAACTAAAAAAGCCATAAGGGAAAAAAGTGAAATATGAGGGCAAACTAGCCAATAATATTATGAAGAATACTAAAATGTTTTCAAAGAGTAAAAGGGAGGTGAGAGTTGATATTTGACCATTGGAAAATGATGCTGGTGAGGTAGTAATGGGGGACAAAGAAAAGGTGGATGAACTTAATAAGCATTTTGCATCAGTCTTCACTGTGGAAGACACTAGCAGTGCACCAGTGGTCTATGAGTATCAGAGAACAGGAGTGAGTGCAAATGCTAATTCAAAGGAAAAAGTGCAAGGCAAACTGAAAGGTGTTAAGTTGGATAATTTGCCTGGACCAGATGGACTACAGCCCAGAGCCCTGAAAGAGGATGCTGAAGAGACAGCAAATGTGTTGGTTATGATCTTTCAAGAATTCTGGCATGGTTCCAGAGGACTGGAAAGTAGCAAATGGCACTCCATTCTCTAAGAAGGGTGGAAAATTATAGGCCATTTAACCTAACCTTGGATGTTGGGAAGGTGTTGGAATCTATTATTAAGGATGAGGTTTTGGAGTACTTGGAGACTAATGATAAAATAAGTCAAATTCAGCATGGTTCTGTGAAGGGAAATCTTGCCTGACAAGTCTATTAGAGATCTTCAAGGAAGTAACAAGCAGGGTGGATAAAGGAGAGACAGTGGATGTCATTTACTTGTGTTTTCAGAAGGCATTTGATAAGGTGCTGCACACAAAGCTGCTTAACAAGATAAAATCAAACTACGTTACAGGAAAGATACTGGCATGGATAGAGGAATGGCTGACAGGCAGGAAGCAGTGAGCGGGAATAAAGTGGCCTTTTCTGGTTGACTGCCAGTGACTAGTGGTGTTTCTCAGGGGTCAGTTTTGGGACCACTACTTTTCACATTATTTGTCAGTGATTTAGATAATAGAATTGATGGCTTTGTGGTAAAGTTTGCAGATGATACAAAGATACCTGGAGCGGTAGGTAGTGCTGAGGAAGCAATTTGACTGCAGAAGGAGTTAGACAAATTGGAGGAATGGGCAAAAATAAGGCAGATCGAATACAGCGTAATGTATTACAATTCATTTTGGTATAAAGAACAGAAGTGCATTATCTATTATCTAAACAGGGAGAACATTCAAACATCAGAGGTGCAAGGGGACTTAGGAATCCTCAAGCAAGACTCCCAGAAGGTTGATTTACAGGTTGAGTCTATCGTAAAGAAGGCAAATGCAATGTTGGCATTTATTGAAAGGGGAATAGAACATGAAAGCAAGGAGATAATGCAGAGGCTTTATAAGACCACACTTAGAGTATGGTCAACAACTTTGGGACCCATTTCTCAGAAAGGATGTGTTGTCATTGGGGAGAGTTCAGAAGCGGATTACGAGGATGTTTCGCGGAATGAAGGGGTTAACATAAGAAGAGCATTTGGCAGCTTTGGTTCTGTTGTCAATAGGATTTAGAAGCATGTTGGGTATCTCATTGAGAGGACTTGTTGAAAGGACTCGATAAGGTGGATGTGGAGAGGATGTTTCCTGTGGTGGGGGCATCCAGAACTAGGGGGCACAGCTTCAAAATTAAGGGGTGGCCCTTTAGAACAGAGTTAAGGAGGAATGTTTTTCGAGAGTTGTGAATCTGTGGAATGCTCTACCACAAACAGCTATGGAGTACAAGACTGTGGGTATATTTACAGTGAAAATTGATAGTTTCCTGATTGGCTAGGGCATCAAAGGATATGGCAAGAACATAGGTGTATGGAGTTGAGTGGGATCCAGGATCAGCCACGATGAAATGAAAGAGTAGACTCGATGGGCTGAATGGCCTAATTCTGCTTCTATGTCTTATGATTTTATGGTCCTTGCAGCTGCTATTTTGGGATCTGTTTGTTGAACTGATTCTTCCTTAGGCTTATCTTAATCAGACCAACTGAAAATGGGTAATGAGTTTTCTGCTGAGACTATTTTTAGATAAAAAGCTCTTTATTATCTGAAAAGCAAGTCTGCAGAAGGAACAGCCTATTATCTGGTCATCTGGGCCCAGGATTTAGCTGACTTGGTTGAACTGTGCCTATTGTCTTGTTTATTATTTATTGTACTGCCCTGCACTGTTTTCTGCACTTTATGTAGTCCTGTGTAGGTCTGTAGTCTAGTGTAGTTTTTGTGTTGTCTTGCGGAGTATAGCGTAGCCTTGTGTTGTCTCACTAAGTCTAGTGTAGTTTTGTGTTGTTTTGTGTAGCACCATGGTCCTGGAGGAACATTGTTTCATTTTTACTGTGTACTGTACCAGCTGTTTATGGTCGAAAGGACAATAAAAAAATGAGTTGACTTGAACTGGTTTGAAGCAGTCTGATTTGGACAGAGCAAAAGAAATCGATGGCTGAAGGGAGAGCCATAAAACAATACTAATTGTTGGCTTGGGCCATTTCCAATCAGCAGCCAGCCCAGGTCAGTCAGATGACTTTGAGCCAACAAAATTGCAACATCATAGAATGATCTGATTATGAAGGATAGAAACCATGAGGAACACCTAGCCAGCAAAGACTCCCTTTCCAGGGATTACCTTTTCTATTTTTTGACTGTTCATGGACAGGAAGCGAAACCTAGTGGGTGTCCACACATCTAGTTAGTTTGTAAATTCATGTGCTTGTTCGTAGAGACAATAAAGATACTTGTCAGTAAATACAGATCCTCTCTATGTCTGTCAAATGATTATAATTGAGAAATTATTCTTGCAACAATACACTAACACCAGGAAGCTGTAGGGCATGTGAGTTGCTGATAATCTTATGTGGTTAACTCTTGCTCTCACTGACGTGTACACTACTTCCTGAGGCAACTAAAAATAAGTAATAATATGTGGGACTGACCATTATCTTCTGCATCTTGAGGACAAACAGCAATAGCAGAATAATCAATGCAAGCAATGGTTCACTGTTAGCACTTTTCACTGATAGAATCTTGTTTCTGTCTGACCTTACAAAAATTAAATGTTACGGACAAGGACCTATGAGTAGTTGTGTTTGAAATAAGGGTGAAAGCTATCAGCTAAATGAAGACAGTATTAAGAAATTATCTGACAATTCTTGAATGATATCATCTCAGATATTGTATATGTCTTCAAAAAGTAACTGAGTGCCATCTTGACTCATATGATAATACCTATGAACGATAGCACTCTTTGAGAGGAGTTGCGGAGAAGTCCTTGAATCAGGTTTTGCTTGCTACAGTCTGAGCTGAGGTAGTATGCGTGACTGATGATGTGGCTCATAGTATAAATGTGCATCATTGCCTGGTTTGGATTCACACAGATAACCATCAGCTCTTGATAATAACAGAATCTTACTGATTAATTCCCTGGATGGATTGAATGCAATTAGTTGAAGCATATATATTCCACTGGTAAGCTTATTTTTTTATCAATATTATACTTTAATTGTGTTGTTTAAAATTACCACAGAAAATATTGTAAGTAAGTAAGTAACATACAGGGTTAATGGTAAGGCACTGAGGAGTGCAGTGGAACAGAGGGATCTGGGAATACAGATACAAAATTCCCTAAAAGTGGCGTCACAGGTAGATAGGGTCGTAAAGAGAGCTTTTGGTACATTGGCCTTTATTAATCAAAGTATTGAGTATAAGAGCTGGAATGTTATGATGAGGTTGTATAAGGCATTGGTGAGGCTGAATCTGGAGTATTGTGTTCAGCTTCGGTCACCAAATTACAGGAAGGATATAAATAAGGTTGAAAGAGTGCAGAGAAGGTTTACAAGGATGTTGCCGGGATTTGAGAAACTCAGTTACAGAGAAAGGTTGAATAGGTTAGGACTTTATTCCCTGGAGCGTAGAAGAATGAGGGGAGATTTGATGGAGGTATATAAAATTATGATGGGTATAGATAGAGTGAATGCAAGCAGGCTTTTTCCACTGAGGCAAGGGGAGAAAAAAAACAAAGGACATGAGTTAAGGGTGAGGGGGGAAAAATTGAAAGAGAACATTAGGGGAGGCTTCTTCACACAGAGAGTGGTGGGAGTATGGAATGAGCTGCCAGACGAGGTGGTAAATGCGGGTTTTTTTTAACATTTAAGAATAAATTGGACAGATACATGGATGGGAGGTGTATGGAGGGATATGGTTCGTGTGCAGATCAGTGGGACATGGCAGAAAATGGTTTGGCACAGCCAAGAAGGGCCAAAAGGCTTGTTTCTGTGCTGTAGCTTCTATGGTTTCTGTGGTCTCTAAATTGATTCTTATCATTGAAATCAACTGTCCTTCTTTGTGAACACTAAATTTGCACACTTGATATCTCATGCAGAGTTAAAGTAACATCTCACAGTGGGTAATTTTTCTTTGCAGATCCTGTCTGCTTCAAAGGGAGATGATTCATCTGCTCTCTACATACAAGCAGCACAAGCGAAATAAGAATAAGCTATGGAAAATAAGAGATTGAGTTTGGAATTGGATGCATGGAACATTACACATTTAAGGACTAATATCTTTATCTCAGTTTCTTTGGAGGAGCAAGATTCTGTAGATGCTACAACCTTCAACTAAAATAGATTTCCAGAGGAAGTCAGCATCTAGAGGTCATTGATATTTCAGGTTGAGACCCTGCATGACCTGATGCATCGATGATCTCTTTGCCTTCACAGATGCAGCCTAACTTGATGAGCTCTCCAGAAATTTACATTTTAATCCTGTATCTATCTATAGTATCTCTCATATAACACAGTCATTGTGAATATGAACAGCAATCATAAATGACAATTTGCAATGGAAACAAACATCGGTCTGCCTAACATTGCTTCAAAATCTCCTTCAGAGCTTCTACAGCTGCAATATGCATTTAAAAAAAAAGCTTATTTATCGTCAAAAGCAAATTGGTGTCTCGTTTAATTTTGCTGACACTGAAGTAAAATCTCAGAAGTGCAGTATTCAACAAATGTCATACCATTGAATTGCATTCTAAAAGCCACCAGTATTTAATTCATTCACTTAATATTGCACCATCACTCTTTAAATCAAGATTCAAAGTACATTTATTATTGAAGTATATATACGGTGTACAACCCTGAGATTCCTCTTCCCACAGACAGCCACGAAACAAAGAATGGAACCACGAATGGAACCCATTCAAAGAAAAACATCGAACCAACGCGCAAAAAAAATCATGCAAACAGCAAAAGAAAATGAGAATAAAACACTAAATATGTAACACCAAACCCGAAGTCAATGAAACAGTCCAGGAAAGTTCAGTTTCAGCTCAGTTCGGATCTATGCTGTTCACTGACGGCAGGCCACAGAGGCAGTCCGCCCCAATCAAAATTGCACAAAATAAGGAGCAATCAGATCCAGAAGCACATCATAACATGAACTACAGAGAGTTCAATCAACAAACCGTGTTGATTAAAATGTCTCCCAAGACCCGAAGCTTTGGCAGCATCGAGCAAGAGGGAGACAGAGACCTGTCAGTCGCAGGCTGATGGCACTGAAAGTCTGCTAGCTTTGAACACTCATCCACGATGATTTCAATCTTTCTCGACTCTAATCGGCAAGAGAGGTGAGAAATTGAGTTGGTCATGGGCTCATGTCCTGTCTCCAAGCATCTTGGCCTCTGGGCCACACACTTTGCTTGGAAGCTCACCGATCTCCCTTGGAGAGAGCAAACCACCAAACCACTCAGTCAGCCTGAAAACACAGAATCAAACTGTAGACTACAGGCTCCAGTGGTGGTTGAACCATACTTGAAAGCAGAAGAAAAAGCAAAGGAAGTAAAAGAAGTAATTCTGTGAACCATCTGAAGGATGTCGCCTTTGGTCACGTTATTCACTGGCACCATCTTCTAGAGTAGACTTGTAGTCCATAGTTTACAAACATTCAACCTTTGTCACTGGTTTTGCCTTCTTCATTGGATATGGGACATAAGAGTACCTCATGGAAGGGCAATTTAGTTCACCTCCATCTCAATTCCGTCCTAATGCATGTATTGTGTAGGATGAATAATCACTATTTTTTCCATTGAATGTCAGTTTAAGGTAACATGAGGCATATGGCCAACAGTAATTGTGAAACACCCTGTTTTTTTCTTCAGGTAAGTGATAATTTTTACAGATACCATTTCTATGAAGGATTCTGTGGGCTATCAAGTGAAGGAGGCCTACTGTCACTGTTTGCATACAAAAATTATTTCACTGAGTTTGCTATTATCCTTCACTGCAATGGTTCAAAGTTCAAAAAGGAGATATGAATTCTAATCATCAGTAACATCGTTGGGTTTGGAACCTGCAAACATTATCCAAGACATTCTGTAGTTCAGTGCATAACTTCTCAAGTATTAATAAAAAGAAAAAAAATTGATCAGAAATTTTCAAAATGCGTTAAGGCATTAAGGGAGCAGAATTGTAAAGGTGCAAACTTTCAAACAGATTCATGAATCTGCTGCTCAATTTCAGGATTGTGTTCACTATTATAGAGGAGTATTGAGACAACATGGCAGTGATAAGTTTGGAGAAACTTGAAATAGGATTTGCAGACATGTTTGTCGATTACAGCTGACTACCAGCCAACTTGCAGATTTTCCTATAGTTTTAATTAATACAGATATGAAAGAAGCATAACCATTGTAGTGATAAACAATTCCCTATACCACATGTACATTTTGATTTACAAGTGTGTAGTTTCTGAATTTAATCTGCTGGTAATGCAGTTTGCTCAGAGTTGTAAAGCATATGACAAGAGGGGAAAAAAGCCATGATCGGATGGCAGAACAGACTCAATGGGTTCACTGATCTAATTCTGCACTCATGATTTATGGTCTTATGAGAGAATCTGGGATATTATAATTGCTCACAATTTACAGCTGATTTACTATTTTCCCTATTTCTAGAGTATCTCTACAAATTATAACAGGCCTTTCTTTTAAGAATATAACACAGGAGCAGCCTCTGTGATCTACAATGTTTGTGCCAACCAAGATGTCATTAAATTAATCCCATCTAACTGCCTGGATCCATATCCCTTCAATCCCTACCTGTTCAAGTGCCTTTCTAAGTTTAGAAGAATATGGTGGGCTCATATTCTTCTCAACCTGTCTTATCCATGTACCAGTCCAACGGTCTTTAAAAAATTTTATTGTACCTGCTATTTCCTCTGGCAGTTCCTTCCACATACATATCACCCTTTGAGTAAGAAAGTTGCTTCTCAAGTTCCTACTAAATCTTTCCTCTCACCTGAAACCTAAGCCCCCTACTTCTTGATTTCTCAACCCTTGGAATTCTTCATCTTTTATTCAAAACAGAAATAGGTAAATTCTGGACATCAAAGGAATCCAGAGATATTAATCATAATGGAAAATGGGGATGAGTAGAGGATCAGACATGATCTAAGTAAATTGTGTAGTTCAGTTTCATTACTTAAAGAAAGGGATATCGTGGCTTTGGAGGCAGAGTAGAGGAGGTTCACCTGGTTGAATCTGGAGCTGAGGGTGATAGCATATGAGGAGAGATTAAGTCACCTGTGTCTATGTACTTGATGGGATTCAGAAGAATGGGGGGAGAGAACTTAAAGAACATATAAAATTAGACATATAAAAATGTTTGCACTGCAGAAGAATTAAGCATTATGGGGAAAGTCTGGTAACTGGAGCTGAGTCCACAGCCAGATCAGCCATGATGACCAGATGGCCTAATCCTGCTCCCACTGTATTTCTTATGTTGTTATGAATGCTGGAACAGACACACTGGATTGCTCACTGCTGTCCCTATTTCTTTTTATCCTGTAAATAAGAATATCACAAGCCATTTATTGCATCTACTGTGGAATCTCAGCCTTCCATGCTGACTACTGATCTGATTCTTCCAAGCTGTAAGTAGCATGTTCATACAATAAAGGACTCTGGTTGAGCTCATTTTTGAAGAGCCTATCATGTCTTCAGTTGTAAGAAAAACAATAGCACAAACAGAGAGCCATTATGTGGAATCAGGCCCTTCAGCCCATCTACTCTGTGCTAACAAAAGTGCCTCCCTGAGCTGGTCCCATTTGTCTTTATTTAACCTGTATATTTCTAAACTATTTCAATTCAAGTACCTGTCAAAATGTATTTTAAACATTGTAGTTAAACAAAACTCTATCACTTTCCCTGATGGGTCCTTCCTTATACCAAACTCTGTCTTTACATTGCTCGTCTTAAACCCAAGACTTCTATTTTTAGATTTCATTGCCCTGAGAAAAAGACTGTGACAATTCACCCTTTCTATACTTAACAATTTTATATACTGCACCTCTTTTGGTCGTCTTCCTATATTTCAGAGGGAGAAAAAGAACAGCCCCAGCCTCTCTTCATTGCTCAGGAAGCCACTGACGGTTGAGGTCAGAGAGAGACCAAGAAGAGAGCCTTGTGCTGAACTCGTCTCTTCGCAAGGGAGATCGGCTGTTACAGAATTTATCAGCGGCTGATACCCGGCTGTTGCGCAGAAAGGCAGCGACATACAAAGAGACGGGATTGTTGGGGTAGAGTACCGAGAGCGATGATGATGCCTTTCTTCTTCCTGCTGACTGGGTCCGTTTTCACACAGGGTAAGTGGCCAATGGTTTTCGAACAAACCACTTAGCGAATGTCGACAGGCACTCGCGCTCTTCCTCGGGCAGAGGAACATCTTTTAGACACTGGAGCCAGTGTCCAGAATTATTCACACCAGGAATGACTGCTGCTGAATTAAAACTGAAATAAGGGGATAAAATAGAGACACCCAGTCTAATGAAGCCGAAGTTGTAAAATCACACGGATAGACACCCCCCTCTAATGAATCGAGACTTTTCCGGCATGGTATTTGTAAGTGAACTGTAAATTTCCTGACCGAGTTGCAATACATTCTAAAGTTGATGATGCCTTCTACTTTCTCGTAGAAGAACCCACTTCTATTTATATCGGGACGCGGGAAAAACACATTGTGCTGAATGGATCGGATATTCCCGTTGGGGGCGTTGGTGTCTGGGAATGGAGACCACACCGGGACAATCTCAGCTCGAAAACACTGGTCAAAGTGAAGGCTGAAGTGGACGGCTGGACAGCAGAGTGGTTCCGTGAAGATCCGAAGACCGATGTATTCCCGTTTCACCGGATCAACGACTCCCATCATCTAACCATTAAAAACGTTGCTTTTGAAGCTGCCGGGATGTTCACATTCAAACAGATGGAACCCGAGGGGAAAATACTGAAACAATATGAAATATTTATCACCGAAGGTAGGTAAGCTAAGAATAGTGAATTCGAACAGACATTGGGATTTAATAATAAATAATCCACAGTTTCTTTAGGGGAATCCTACAATGATTGCAAATATTCCCTCGAAATATGATGATAGTGGGAGTAAAATTATTTTTGTCTTGCATTTTCCTTACGTTTGTCCGTTGACTGTGGACCAGACTGTCCGTGACCTCCAGGGAGCTTAATGATGTGAACGTTGTGAATTCTGCATTCCAGCCACTTCTTCATTCTGCCGTCTTGGTTTTGTTCCCTTCCTCTCTCAGTCCACACATAGCAGATGACTGTTCCTCTTTCATGAATGTGGCCAGATCTGCTGTCTGTGACTCTGGAACATCTGACAAATTCGCCCACAACTTTAACCAGCATACTTTTCTGCTATAGCTTCTGTCACTCTTTAGCCTGCTCCGTGTCCGTGTCGGCAAATGACCGGCCTCGCTATTTCCATCTCCTTTCGTCACCTCACCTTGCTCTGTCTTAGGGCTCAGAGTCAGAATCAGGTTTAATATCACTGGCAAAGTCGTGGCTTTTTGTTGTTTAGCGGCAGCAGTACATTGCAATACATAATAATAAAAACGATAAATTGCAATGAGACATATATATGTATATAATTACATTCAATAGGTCATGCAAAAAAAAAGAACAAAAATAAATAATTAAACAGTGGAGTAGTGTACTTGGGTTCATAGTCCATTCAGAAATCTGATAAAGGAGAGGATGAAGCAGTTCCCAGAATGTTGGCGTGTGTCTCATGCTAATGTACCTCCTCCTTGATTCTACACACACTGACTGCTTCATCACAATCACCTCCTGTTCTCTACCATCATCACCCCCAGGTTCATTCTCTCTTCATGTGCCTTCCGAAATAACCTTCATAAGCCCAAAAGTACTCGGTCAAAGTTTCAGGCTGAGACCTTTTATCAGGAGTAGTCTAGGCCTGAAACGTCAACTGTTAGTCTAGGCCTGAAACGTCAACTGTTTATTCTTTACCACAGATTCCACCTGGCCTGTTGAGTTCATCCAGCATTTTGTGTGTGTTACTTGGATTTCCAGCATCTGCAGATTTTCTCTTGTTTATAATATTATTAGGTTCTCTAGCCTTGTGTGCGCAGCTGGACAGCATGGGGCTCCAAGCATTTTTGAGCCCCTGAATTGGCTAATTGTTGTTTAGTAAGAATTATTAAGTCTAGAATTACTTGTGTCTTTTCTTGAGTGACTTGCTCTTTTTAATGTGGTCTCCTGATGCTTTCTGTTTAAATTTGTTAGGTTTAGACCATAAGATCATAAGATATAGGAGCAGAATTTGGCTATTTTGCATATCAAGTCTGCTCCACCATTTCATCACGGCTGATCCAATTTTCCTCTCAGCACCAATCTCCTGCTTTCTCCCCACATTCCTTAATGCCCTGACCATTCAAGAATTTATCAACTTCTGCCTTAAATATACATAAATACTTGGCCTTCATAGCTGTCTGTGGCAATGAATTCCACAGATTTACCACTCTCTGGCAAAATAAATTCTTCCCCATCTCCATTCTAAAAGGACGTCCCTGTATTGTGAGACTATGTCCTTTGGTCCTAGGCTCTCCCACCAAAGGAAATATTCTCTCCATGTCCACTCTATCAAGCCCTTCTACCATTTGATAGGTTGCAATTAGGTAACCCCTTATTCTTCTGAATTCTAGTGAATACAGGCCCAGAGCCATCAAATGCTCTTCATATGACAAGCCATTCAATCCTGGAATCATTTTCATGAAAATCCTTTGAACCTGCTCCAATGTCTGCACATGCATTCTAAAAGGAGGTACCTAAAACTGCTCACAATACTCCAAATGAGGCCTCAACAGTGCTTTATAAAGCCTCAACGTTACATATTCTAGTCCCCTTGAAATGAATACTACATTGAATTTACCTTCCTCACTGCAGACTCAACCTGCAAATTAACCTTTACGGAATCCTGCACAAGGGCTCCTAAGTCCCTTTGTCCCTCAGATTTTTGAATTTTCTCTCCTTTTAGAAAAAAGTCTAGCCTTTTATTTCTTCAACCAAAGTACACAGCCATACACTTTTTGACACTGTATTCATCTGGCACTTCTTTAGCCACTCTTCTAATCTGCCCAAATTCTTCCATAATGTCTCTACTTCCTTAAAGCTACCAGTCCCTCTTCAGCCAGCCCTTTCAGAAACGTGGGGTGTACACCATCTGGTCCAGGTCACTTATCTACCTTCAGACCTTCCAATTTCCCAAGAATATTCTCCCTAATAATGGTAATTTCACACACTTCATAACGCCTAAGACCTGGAACTTCCACTATATTGCTAATGTCTACCACAGTGAAGACTAGTGCACAGTACTTATTCAGTTCATCTGCCATTTCCTTGTCCCCCATTACTATCACTCCAGCATTGTTTTCCAGTGGTCCAGTATCCACTCTCACCTCTCTCTTAAACTTCATTTATCTGAAGAAACTTCTGGTATTCTCTTTAATGTCATTGGCTAGCCAACTTTTGTATTTCATCTGTTCCTTCTTAATAATTCTTTAGTTGCCTTCTGTTGGTTGTAAAAACTTTCCAATCCTCTAACTTCCCAGTATATTTTGCTTTATTATATGCCATCTCTTTGGCTTTTATGTTGGCTTTGACTTTTCTTGTTAGTCGTGGTTGTGTCATCTTGCCTTTGAATGCTCTTTCCACTTTGGGATGTACCCTGTGCCTTCATCTTTCTTCAGACGTAATTCAGTGATGCCTACAATATCATACATGTCAATCTGCAACTCTATCATATATTGCATGCATTCAAATGTAACGCCTTCAATCTGGTATTCACCCTTTTTGATTTTGTCTGCCTTTTTTATTGCACTCATTCTGTTGACAGCAATTTTTCCCTATCATCAGCTTCTCCTTGCTAGGAGTCTCACTACATATTGCCTTTGTTTGTAAACTGACTACCTCACCTTCAGCACCCCAATTCAAATCCCCCTGAAAAATGAGATTAAATCCTCCCGAACAATTTTAGCCAACCTGCCTGCAAGGATATTGGACGTCCTCTGCTTCAGGTGTAACCCATCCATTTTGTGCAGGTCATACCTTCCCCTGAAGAGATCCCAAGGATCCATAAATCTGAAGCACTGCCCTCTGCGCCAGTTTCTCAGCCACACTTTCACCTTCCAAATCATCCTATTCTTATACTCACTAGCAAGAGAAAAATCTGCAGATGCTGGAGATCCAAGCAACACACAAAGCTGAAGAACAGGACCTCCAGGGGAGTAATCTCTGGGTGCCTGCTTGTGCCACATGCCAGTGAGAGTTAGCAACACACACAAAATGCTAGAGGAACTCTGCAGGCCAGACAGCATCTAGGAAAAGAATACAGTCGCCGTTTCGGGCCGAAAACTGCCAAAGGGTCGACTGTATGCTTTTCCTAGATGCTGCCGAGCCTGCTGAGTTCCTCCAGCATTTTGTATGTGTTGCTTACTCTCACTAGCCTGCGGCACAGGCAGACAATCAAAGATTACTACCCTGGAGGTCCTGGTTTTCAGCTTTCTATCTGGCTCCCTAAAATCTCCCTTCAGGACCTCCTTCTCTTGTCTAACTATGTCATTGATGCCAATGTGCACCAAGACTTCTGGCTGTTGACTGTCAACCTTAAGAATTCCAATCTGACACATCCCTGATACTGGCACCAGGAGGCAACATACCATCTGGGTCTCTACTGCTCCCACAGAATCTCGTCTCCACTCTTCTGACTATGGAATCTCCTATCAGCACTGCAGTCTGCTTCTGAGCCACAGCACCAGACTCTGTTCTTGGACCTGGTCACTGTCTACCCCCACCCCTCCCAACCCCCAGTAGGTCATCTCCCTCAGCAGTATATAAAGTTATATACTTATTATTGAGAGGAATGGCCGTAGATGTACTCTGCATTGGCTGTGCACTTCCCCTCCTTTTCCTGACAGTCACCCGGTTACCTGTTTCCTGCAGTCTTAAGGTGACTGCCTCCCTGTAGCTCCTATCTATCAGCTCCTCATTCTTCAGTCTGAGTAGAAGGTCATTGAGCTTCAGCTCCATTTCCTTAATATGTTCTCTCAGAAGCTAAACCTTGGTGTATCTGGTGCAGATGTGCTTATCTTGGAGACTGGAGATCTTCTAGACTTACTACAACCCACACACAGTACAAAGCCATTCTCACTACACTACTCTGCCCTGTCGGACAAATGAACAGATAAGAACAGAAAGAGAGGAACTTACCAGGTACTTTACCTTGCTCAAGCCTGATAAACCAAATACTCTGTCATCACACTCAAAAGAATGGCCTCTCCACTTGCACTTGTGTTATTTTTATTGGCTCTTTCTAGTGAATCCCCCTCGTTGATTGCTTGCTCCACAACTCTGAGAAACTGCGGCAAAACTCTCCTTTTTAAATCTTGATCACAGACCTGATTAAAAAGTAACTCTTCTTTTATGCACTGCCTCTTATTGATTGGTCACTCCTCAGATTTATTTAGGTAGGCTCAGTGATTCTGTGTTACTTGTATTATTAAAGAGGACTCCTGATTAGCACTAATAACGGGGTCCTAGTTTGGAGAATGTTTTGACTCATGGTGTAGCTCGGCTGAGCCACTGATGCTCTCATTAGACTTCTTGTAACTACACTCTGGTTGCTGTCTCTTCATTGGAGTCTGTCTTTCCTTTGTGCTTGGAGTCCGACATTGCCAGTGTACATTGTGACAAGTATTCTTGTTCACCTTCCTGAGTCTTTCCTATAATCTCAATAAGCTACGTCCTTTCTCACTCAGTCAGATCAAATGAAATGCACTTTTCCTTCCTTGTCTTTTATTCATGTGTCACTGTACAGTATTTATCATTTGCTAAAGACTCGTGGGATTAAATTATGAATGAGTATTTTAAATAGAGATTTTCCAGTGTAACATTTCCGAATAATTTCAGATTCTCTCATTTCTTTATTCCACTCCTTTTAACATACAGTCAAGCGGGATCCCCGGTATCAATATCTGGGCAGTGACGTCACCCTCAGCTGTATCATATCCAGGCTCCCTGACACTGTCAGTCTTCAGTGGACTGAGAAAAATTCATCCCAGAACAGAATAAACAACATGGACCAGATCCACCTGAATAACACAGTCTACCTAATGGTCCGCGATGTCAAGAAACAGGATAAGGAGCAATATGCTTGTGAAGTACAAGAATATGGAAGAACAGTTCTCACAGTCGATATTGAGTTGCACATTGTCTTATGTAAGTGCAAAATCTCCTTTGGAGTAAATATCAGGTATTGAAAAACAAAATGACTGTAAATAAAGCTTCTAAAAGAAACCTTTGTTGACCTGTGCCCAACTTGTGATCTCCAGGTTAAACCAGTCCCAAACTGATTGAACCATGTGTACATTTCCTTCCTTGTGTTTCTGTCATGTGAAAATTTCTCTGAGTAGCTTCAAACCCCTCTCTTTCAGGATGAGAAAAGCTGCCTCTCCTCTTATGACACCAATACTCAAATTTTGTGTTGGCTGCTTCAGTTGGTGTTGATACTGGTTCATGAATAACTGATCAGCTGAGAATGACAACTGATGTCAAATGAGTAATTTGAATGACAAATGAGTGCTCCCTCTGCTGCACCTCTATATCTTTCCTCTCTTTCCTCTTCTTCCTCTCTTTCCTTTCTCTCCTTCTCCTTCCTCTCTTGCTCTCCTCTTCCTCTCTCTCTCCTTCTCCTTGTCCTGTGGTGGCATGACTTATTCCAATTGTCAAAAGCCACTTCTGTTGCCATTGGCTAGTTTAGAAACTGCAGCTGCTTTTCCCACTGGATTGCTGCCTGATGTCCAGATTCAAAAATCCTGGGTATATAAAATAGCACATGGAAGGGGTTTGCTCCCTTCTTCCTTTGTTTAAGGCAAGGATGCACAAGACGATTGAGAAGGTATACTCTATGTGAAATTTTAACTAAGTATGATTGTTGAATATTTAGCTTTGTATTGTCTGTAACTTAGGGATATACCTATTAATATACCTATTCAAAGTCAGAGTCTTTCCTCTCTCACTTGCCAGAACCATGAACTTGATTGAACATTACACTTCTCTCTTATTCCTTCTCTCCCTTTCCTCTCTCACTTTCCTTCTCTCTCTCTCTCTCCCTCCCTCCATCTTTCTTAATTCATTGTCTGTTTTTCTATTTCAGCAAACTATGGGAAAGAGTACACAAATTTCTGGCCAATTTTTGGTAACAATCCACTCTACCTGAACTGTAAAGGTGAGAACCGTAATCAATCAACATGGTACTGGAAAAAATACAATCATGAAAAGAGGAGGAGGGTGATGTCTTCTGATGTCAAGGGACGAAGGGAGACCACACTTACCCCAGAACTTTGGAATCGAATCAAGCTGCAAGAGTTTGATGGGACGAGCTTTCCCCTGCAGATTTCTCCTGCAGAATTTGAAGATGCAGGCACTTATATATGTACCATGGAAACGGTGGAATTTGTAAAAGTGGAACTGATAACCACAAAAAGTAAGGCTTAAAACATATTGGCAGTGGCACTGAAATTCCCTATGAGTTCCAACTTATTGTGGGCTTCGGGAGACATTGGAAAAATAATGGGAAACAAATAGCAATTTCTGTCATTTTCCAAGATTCCTGGTTGAGCTATGGTAGGAAGTTAATGGGATTCTGTGGAATTTCAGCCACAGACTGTCTGCAAACCTGCTGAGTTCAAGAATGCATGAAATGTCTACTTATTCATCTGGACAGACATGCTTCCATATTCCCTTCTGGTTTCACATCTCCCTTATTCCTTTCACTATATCCCTTTACTGGTGAAAATATGAAGGGTCACAGATTCAACATCCATTTGTAATGGGGAGAATCAGGAGCATAAGGCAGCACTTCAGCTGAATCCAAGTGAATCTAAGTCCCAGTCCCCTGCCTTCTCACCATAACCTTTGATGCCCTGGCTACTCAGATACCTATCAATCTCTGCCTTAAATACACCCAATGACTTGGCCTCCACTGCTGCCCGTGGCAACAAATTCCATAGATTCACCACCCTCTGACTAAAAAAATTTCTTCGCATTTCTGTTCTGAAAGGGCGCCCTTCAGTCCTTAAGTCATGCCCTCTCGTACTAGACTCCCCCATCATGGGAAACAACTTTGCCACATCCACTCTGTCCATTCCTTTTAACATTTGAAATGTTTCTATGAGGTCTCCCCTCATTCTTCTAAACTCCAAGGAATACAGTCCAAGAGCGGACAAACGTCCCTCATGTGTTAACCCTCTCATTCCCAGAATCATTCTAGTGAATCTTCTCTGTACCCTCTCCAACGTCAGCACATCCTTTCTTAAATAAGGAGACCAAAACTGCCCACAGTACTCCAAGTGAGGTCTCACCAGCCCCTTATAGAGCCTCAACATCACATCTCTGCTCCTATACTCTATTCCTCTAGTAATGAATGCCAACATTGCATTCGCCTTCTTCACTACTGACTCAACCTGGAGGTTAACTTTAAGGGTATCCTGTACGAGGACTCCCAAGTCCCGTTGCATCTCAGAACTTTGAATTCTTTCCCCATTTAAATAATAGTCTGCCCGTTTGTTTTATCTGATTCTGATTCTGATTAGATTCAGTTTTGAGTGTGTGTCAAACAACTTGCACCCAGCACATAGTGTATGCTCCCAGAAGGCGTTAGGAAGACTACAGACAAATGTCCTCTTGGAGTAACACACATGACCTCAGTTCATGGCCTCCTCATGATGAGGTCACTCTCAGGTTGGAAGAATAACACCTCATATTCCGTGTGGGTAGCATCCAACTTGAGGGCAAGAACATTGATTTCTCTAACTTCCAGTAATTTCTCCCCTTTCCTCCTCTTTTTTTCCATTCTCCATCATGGCTCTCCTCTTAGCCCTTCTTTTCTCCTTACCTGCCTATCAACTTGCTCTGGTGCCTCTATCTCCCATGCCCTACTCTCCTCTCCTATCAGATTCCTTCTTTTTTAGCCCTTCACTTGTTTCCACCTATCACCTCCCAGCTTTTCACTTCATCCTCCCTACTCCACCCACTTGCATTCCCCTTCATCTGACTTCACCTGTCATCCTACTCCTTCCTCTGTCCCACCTTCCTAGGCTGGCTTCTTCTCCCTTCCTTTCCAGTCCCAAGGAAGTCTCTGAGCTGAAAACATCAGTGCTATTTCCTCTCCATAGATGCTGCCTGACCTGTTGAGTTCCTCCAGTATTTTGTGTGCGTTGCTCTGGATTCCCAGCATCTGAAGAATCTGTGTTTGTGTGTACACCCAGATATCCATAATAAAGGTGTTAGAATAAGTTTAAACGTACATTTGACTACAGAATAAGAAAACTTCAAGTCCTTAAAACCAAATATACGCAGATGCTGTATATCAGAAAAAGGAAGAGAAAATCCTGGGACTAGTCAGCAACGGGCAGTAGCTGTCGTAGAGGAACCAACTTGCTCTTTTAGGTTGATGAGCTTTTCAGTTACATGAACTAAGATGAACAGATTTTCTTTCCCTTCCCTAATGATCTTTGTGATCCATTTGGACTGGAAAATGGACAATCCCTTAGGGCTGAGCTGTGCTGCAAAGTCAAATGACTATGGGTTGAAGTTCTGCATTGAGAAGGGTTGTTGATGACCATAGCCATTCAATGGAGACAGTCCATCCTTATATTATTGGGTTTGAACTAATTGCATGAACAGTAACTGCCATTAGATTTCTGAATGTCCCATTAATATTACCTGTCTTTTCCTCTTTTGCACTATTACATTAGTTGTTGGAACTTATATTTTTATGTCTTACTCTATTCTGCTGCCACAAAACAACAAATTTCACCACATATGTCAGTGAGAATTAAACCTGATTCTGATTCTACTTCAGAAATACCGAGGTGTCCAGGGTGGAAAAATTATAAATTCCCTTTACAATATTATTTACAGTAAATACCCTAAGTATGGCACACCTTGAGGATGAAATACCCTCATGTCACACATTACCAAAACACAGACTTTCTCTAATTGTAGTGACAGCGATTCCACCTCACCGTCTGGCTGAAGGAGACGATGTTACCCTTACCTGCTCCATTTCACACACCAGAGAAGCAACACGGCTCATTTGGATGGAAACTGGCAGGAAAAGTTTTGTTAAAGAAAAGACACTTAACCCCCGAGAAGAAGGAAACATCAGTCTGTCGGTGTTCATTCAGAAGGTTGGACCACATAACAGAAAATGGACCTGTCTTGTGTTTAATCGAAAAGTGCCGAGAATTTTTATCACAATCCAGCTTGAGGTTAATGGTAAGAGTCACAGTAATTTTATAATATGTGTAATGGAAGTGTTTCATATTAATGTAACCAGCATTGGGATTCTTTACAATTACACATTTTCCACTCAGTGGCTATTTTATTAGTAAATTCCTGTACATATAAAGTGACCAGTGAGTGTATGTTTGTGGCCATCTGCTGCTGTGACCTGTCTACTACTGTGCTTCAAGGTTTGATGTGTTGTGAGTTCAGATATGTCTTTCTGCACACCACTGCAGTAGCACATGTTTGTTTAAGTTCCTGTCACCTTCCTGTCAGCTTAAACCAATCTGGCCATTCTCCATAAGACCATAAGACAAAGGAGCAGAAGTAGGCCATTTGGCCCATCGAGTCTGCTCCACCATTTCATCATGAGCTGACCCATTTTCTCCTATTTAGTCCCACTCCCCTACCTTCTCACCATAACCTTTGATGCCCCGGCTACTCAGATACCTATCAATCTCTGCCTTAAATACACCCAATGACTTGGTCTCCACTGCTGCCCGTGGCAACAAATTCCATAGATTCACAACCCTCTGACTAAAAAAATTTCTTCGCATTTCTGTTCTGAAAGGGCACCCTTCAATCCTTAAGTCATGCCCTCTCGTACTAGACTCCCCCATCATGGGAAACAACTTTGCCACATCCACTCTGTCCATGCCTTTTAACATTCGAAATGTTTCTATGAGGTCTCCCCTCATTCTTCTAAACTCCAAGGAATACAGTCCAAGAGCAGACGAACGTTCCTCATATGTTAACCCTCTCATTCCCGGAATCATTCTAGTGAATCTTCTCTGTACCCTCTCCAACATCAGCACATCCTTTCTTAAATAAGGAGACCAAAACTGCCTACAGTACTCCAAGTGAGGTCACACCAGCGCCTTATAGAGCCTCAACATCACATCTCTGCTCCTATACTCTATTCCTCTAGAAATGAATGCCAACATTGCATTCGCCTTCTTCACTACTGACTCAACCTGGAGGTTAACTTTAAGGGTATCCGGTACGAGGACTCCCAAGTCCCGTTGCATCTCAGAACTTTGAATTCTTTCCCCATTTAAATAAGTCTGCCCGTTTATTTTTTCTGCCAAAGTGCATAACCATACACTTTCCAACATTGTACTTCATTTGCCACTTCTCTGCCCATTCTTCCAATCTATCCAAGTCTCTCTGCAGACTCTTCGTTTCCTCAGCACTACCGGCCCCTCCACCTATCTTCGTATCGTCAGCAAACTTAGCCACAAAGCTATCTATTCCATAATCTAAATCGTTGATGTACAATGTAAAAAGAAGTGGCCCCAACACTGATCCCTGCGGAACACCACTGGTAACCGGCAGCCAACCAGAATAGGGTCCCTTTATTCCCACTCTCTGTTTCCTGTGAATCAGCCAATGCTCTATCCACGTATGTAACTTTCCCGTAATTCCATGGGCTCTTATCTTGTTAAGTAGCCTCACCTCTCTTCTCACCTCTCTCAATAACAAGCCATTTTTTGCCCACAGAACGTCCACTCATGAGATGTTTTTTTACTTGTTTTTCACACCATTCTCTGTAAAGTTGCCAGTTTCTGTGCAAATGACAGTTATCTGCACCACACGCCTCGCTTGGGTACCCATTGTTCTCCTGTCCTCTGTGCAGAGGCTTTGTACGGAGCTGTGTAAAAGCCTTAGGCACTCTAGATTTTTTTATAGGGTTTCGGATGTTACAGCCTCCACAGATCCCTGATTTCAACATCATTAAGACTCTCTGGGATTACCTGGACAGAGACAGAAGCAAGCGAGACAACAAAATTCTGCAAAAGAACTGTGGCAAATTATCCAAAATGTTTGGAACAACCTACCAACCAATTTTCTTAAAAAATTGCACTGACAATGTACGTAAGAGAATTGATACAGCTTTAAAGGCAAAGGATGGTCACAGTAAATATTAATTTGATTTTTTTACTGTTTACTGCTCTTTATAGTAATTTTTTTGATATTTAGAAATTTTTATTTCATTATTTTTGAAAGTATCTTCGATTCACAGATTTTTTTTGACATTAGCCTAAGACTTTTGCACAGTCGTGTTTATCAGTTACGGTCACAGAGAGAATGTATATACTCCTTACAAACAGTGGCAGAATTGAACCTCGGTCACGAGCACAGTAACAGTGTTGAGCTAACTGGTTTGCTACCGTGCTATCCTTTTTCAGTAAGTGTAAGGATTAAAGGCAGGAGTTGAAAGGAGAAGTTTAGTCACACAAGGAGGGCATCGACTTTGCAGCCGTGGCATTTAGAGAAAGAGGTTTCAGAAACCTTTGGCTCTGTTCCTGCACCACAGCCAACTGTCAATGTGGTTAGAAATTTGGCAACAGCTCAAGCTGGACACTTGCCAAGGATTCATCTGGAAAGAAAAGCTCGGCAGAGCATCTAAAACTATGACTAATATGAAGTCTAAATCTGACCCTTTACTTTTTGTACTCTGAATTCTGGTTGTACAGTATCAGAACATAAGTTATCTTCCACATTTCTGCCATTAAAATTATAATTACCTCCCCCCGTGTAAAACATTTACTTTTATATCAACATTATTATGAGAATGGATAAGAGTGAACCTGTTGTCAAGTCAGAGAGTACTGCAGCAAGGAAACAGGCCCGACGTCTTCATGGTAACCATTATGCCCACCAAACAAGTCCCATTTGGTCCATTTCCACTAAATCCATCCTATCCATGTACTTAGCCAATTGCTCTTAACTGTTATTCCTTCGAATTTAGAAGATTGAGGGGAGATTTGATAGAGGAACACAAAATTATGAGGGGTATAGATAGGGTAAATGCAAGCAGGTTTTTTCCACTGAGGTTGAGTGAGACCGCAACTTGGGGTCATGGGTTAAGGGTGAAAGATGAAATGATTAAGGGGAACATGAGGGGGAGCTTCTTCACTCAGAGGGTGGTAGAATGTGGATGAGCTGCCAGTGCAAGTGGTGCATGCAAGCTCGATTTCAATGTTTAATAGAAGTTTGAATAGCTACATTGATAGTAGGGATATGGATGGGGCTAGGTAGTTTAAATGGTTTGGCATGGACTAGATGGGCCAAATGGCCTGTTTCTGTGCTGTACTTTTCTATGATTCTATATCAGTACTATAACAACAGTTTTCCCTCGACTGATTTTCTTTTGAAAATGCTTGACTGCTTGTTGAGAGCTTCTAATGTCAGGTCACGTGGCCTCTGCTCATATGCAGAGACAAACACCAGACACTAAAACTGAGTCCAGCTATGCCTTTCTTGAAGCCCAGATGCATGCATCTGGTTACTGAGTTGTGTTGGGAACTATGGTCCTTTATTGAACCTGAACAATTGTAATCATTCTCAGAAATGCACATTTCATGTAAGCTAAATGTTTACTGTATAATTGATGGATTGTTGCATCTCCAGATCTTTGTTTCTGGAGAAGAATAATTTCAGAGTTGTCTACTGCATACATACTTTGATAATAAATGAACCTTTGAACATTTTGAGCCTTCGAAAATGCCAGAGGAACTCAGCAAGTCTGTAAACATCTATGGAGGGGGATATAGTTCTGATGAAAGTTCTTGGCCCACAATGTTGACTGTTTATTCCCCTCCATAATGCTCCCTGACTTGCTGAGTTTCTCCAGCATTTTGTGTCTGTGACTATGAAGCATGTGAGTTTCTGTGCAGTATCTTTTAGTAATATCTGACAGCTAAAGGCAGTGATGCTCATGATTGAAAATTATTGTTTGAAGGCTAAATTGGCAGGGTTAGGATGGCCAAAGTGTTCTGACATCAGTTGTATCAATGCTATGGAGCAAGTTTTGGGCCTTTTCCTCTAAGCTGTTCTGGACAGAGTGTAAAGAGACTGCTAATGTCCACATGCATTGTTAATCATAACACTTATTCTTGCCAAGTTGTTAATATTTCCAATCTAAATATTTGTTTGTCCATTATGTGCTGTGTCTATGACGTGAACAATCATGACCTTTCTATGACCATGATTGTTCTCGGCAATTTTTTCTGCAAAATTGGTTTGCAATAGCCGCCTTCTGGGCAGTGTCCTTACGTGATGGGTGACTCTAGCCATTATCAAAAACTCTTCAGAGATTAACCTCCTGGTGTCAGTGGTTGCATAACCAGGACTTGTGATATGCATGAGCTGCTCAGTGACCATCCACCACTTGCTCCCATGGCATGGGGGGCAGTTAAGCGGGTGCTAAGTGCCTCCTGAAGTCTAGCAGAGGAAAGGAGCACCTTATACCTCCTTTGGTAGAGACCTATGTCCACCTTGTCACTCAAATATTCAATGATGCCAGAAAGACATACAGCACAGAAAGACTAACTACCAAGTTTATCAATCACCTATTGACACTATTCCTAAGTCTGTCCCATTTTATACAACTCTTATTTTCATCATTTTTTTTTTCTCTAGAGAAAACTGAAGTTGCTTATTTGAAGCTGATTCTCATACCTGTAGTCCTGGCACTACTGTGCTTCATTGCAGTAATGATAACCTACCACACGAGGGTGCATAAACCAGGTAAGAGAAAACACTGTCTGCCAGACAATTCATTAAGTCCCAGACAAAACTGAGGATAAGACAACATTTATTGCCCCCTTATGCACAAAGCTCAGAGCTCACTGGAGAGTTTTATGCTGGGAAACACAATGAGCAGGAATTAAAAGTTAAGTACAAATGATGCACAGGGAATAGTGAGCTAAAGGCCAGTCTGAAGAGGAAAAAGGTGTAGAGCTCACCACAGCCTTCTCCAAGCAATTTTGGAGAGGCAATAAATGCTGGCCATGGTACCAATAACCAGATCCTGAAAATAATACATCGATAAAAAATACACACCTCCAGGAAAAAACATCAATAAGATTGAAAGAGTGAAGAGAAAATTTACAAGGATGTTGCTATTTCTTGAGGCTCTGACTTACAGGGATAGGTTGAATAGGTTGGGACTTTATTTCCTGGAGTACAGTACAATGAGCTGGGGAATCTTAAAGATGGATACTGAGTTAAGGGGTACGGATGGGGTGAATAGATGCAGGGATTTTTTTTACCCCTGAGGTTGGGTAAGATGAGAACTAGCGGACATATGTTTAGGATGAAAGTGGAAATATTTAAGGGGAATGTCAGGGGGAATTACTTCACTGAGGTGATGCTGTGAGTGTGGTACAAGTAGCCAGCAGAATGGTGGACGCAAGTTCAATTATAACACTTAAGGGAAGTTTGGGTTGGTATATGGATAGGAGTCTATGGAGGGCTATGGTTTGGGTGCAGGGGGATGGGACTAGGTAGGAAACCAGGCTGGCATGGACTAGATGGGCCAAAAGGCCTTTTTCTATTCTGTAGTGCTCTACGACTCAATGACTCTATAGATTGCCAGTGAATACCACAGTGAGTTCTGGTCTCTACATTACAGAAAAAATTGAAAGGATTTATGAAAGGCTGGAAAACTTTAATAATGAGAAGAAATTGGAAAACATCAGTTGCTTGTAACAGTGAAGACAAAAGAGGGATTTAAATTAAGGTATAATTTTGAAAGGTTATAGAGAGTAAATAGAACTGATCTATTTCTCTTAGCAAAACCAAGGGGGCTGAGGCATAAAATAGTTGATAGGCAGGTTAGAAGGGACACAAGGAAATTTATTTATTTTCTTGTGATGGATTGGAACATCATTGCCTGAGGTGATGACAGAGGTAGAAACCCTATTTCTATGTGGATGGAAGAGGTCTGACTTTCAGAGCTATGAGTCTGTTGCCAGGAGGTGGTAATAAAGGTTGGATAGCTTGTTCTTCAACAGCATAGACATGACTGGCCAGCTCTGCTCATGCACGGTAGATGTCCTATGTTTCTAAGATCCTTTGAAGGCTTTACTTGGCATGAGTCTGAAGCTTATCCTGATGAATAAGACAGAAAAGGCTAGAATTGTTCATCATTTCTGACATCAAGATAGCGTCAATGGAAAACAAACAGTTAACTTTTCAGGCCAAGGACCATTTTTTTGGAATAGTTTCTGATAAAAAATTGTCAATTTGAAGTACTAGCTCTGTTTCTCTTTCCACAGTTCTTTCCAGAACAAGCAGGCAATTCTACCATTGTCTATTTTGCATTTACAGTAGCTAAAATATTTTGTTTTTGGTCTACCCTGCAAGAAGTGTTATTTGCAGGAATTGAAGGGACTAGCATCTATCTCTCTGAGGTTCTATTACCCTTCAGAGTGGAATTTGCTTCAGACAAATGGGAAACCATTTAAATTTGTTTCTTATCTCTTTTCTCAATATCAATGAAGGATGCTAATGCTGACAATGAGAAACAGTTACTGAGAGAAAAAACTTGATGAATATCTCAAATACTTTATCATTATCAATTCGCCTGCACAGTTCTCTGAATAAATTCATTATACTGCTGTCAGGTTTCAAAAGCAACCAGGCAATTTGCAAGTTCTATTGTACAAGCAATACAGATTGAGGGCCCCTTATTCAAAATTCCAAAATCTGAAAATATTCTAAATCTGAAATTTTTTAGAGCACTGACAAATTGTCACAAATGGAAAATTCCACAAAATTCTGGGAAGGTTCCCTGGTGTCACACAGGCCCCTGCACACCACAAACAATTCTGAGAAGTGACTTCACGTTTGTAATAAACAGAGTTAACAAAAAACAGAAAACCACTACATAAACTGAAAAATGAGTATCTCAATTGTGTGTTGAAAGAGTGGATTTGCCAGCGTTGGAATGGACATACAGTATGCTGCTCAGCAGTATGCTGATTATGAAACAAAGGTCTATCACAACCCTCTGAAAAGTGAAGGTAATTGTGAATATTCAGCAGGCTGGTTGCAGAATTTAAGACAAGGCACGGCATTCAATTTTTAAAGATGGGTGGTGAAAAGCCTCTGCTGATCAAAAGTAGTAGGGAAATACAGTGAGTTTGCTAAGATCTAAAATGTTGAACTGCTTCATCAGTACATGACAAAGGACTGCATACTGCTAGCACATAAATTCAGAGTCGGAAGTGATGGCGATCCCAAGCTATCTTGTTATATATCCCAAAATATGAAAAATCTGAAATCCGATATACCTCCAGCCCCAAGCATTTCAGAGAAGGGGTACTCAAACCGTGTGTTGATCTCTTTTTTTTTGTACATTAATCAGCTGTATATACCTGTTTCTGCTATTATGTGAGAAAGGAATTTCTTGTGGGGTTTCCATTAGTCATTTTGTGTACATATTATCTATCAATGATCAATTATCACTAAGCATAGTTACAGCATCCAGTTCTTTAAGTTAAACCTTACAAAGCCACATAGAGTCAAAGAGCACTACAGCACGGAAACAAGCCTTCCACCTTATCTAGTCTGCGCTGAACAGACCAGATCAGCCAAATACTCTATATCCATCCCATCCACGTACTTATCCAAATTTCTCCTAAATGTTGGAATCGGGTCAAATAGTCTATATCCATCCCATCCATGTACTTATACAAATTTCTCCTAAATGTTGGAATCAAACCTGAACGCACTACTTCCGCATCTCTACGTCTTCATCAATATATGTTTATTGACTTATGAATTTGGAAACATAACAACTAGGAGCAAGAGTTGACAATTCAGCCCCTGAAGCCTGCTCTGCAGTTTAATAAAATTGTGTGTGCTCTGATTGCAGCTTCAAACCTGCAACCAAACACTCAAAACAATGTGAATCAAATGAATTTCATCTTATCTCATCTTAAATGACTGACCCGTATGCTTTAACAGTGACCTATATTTCTTGGTTACCCCACAAGGTGAACCACTATCCCAAGGTGTTGAGACCTGACTGGGTGTTGTATGTTTTAATGATGCCCCTTTTATTTTTTCACTCTCTTGCAGATATAAGCCTCACCTTTCCAGTCTTTATGTGTAAGATATTCCAGCCATTTGGAACTGCTTTCCACATAGTAATACTATATCTTTTGATAAATAATGGGGGCAATACTTTACATAATACTAAAAATGTTCTATAAAAATGTACTTAATCACAGTGCTCCTATGTTTATATCGATTCCCTTCAAAATAATTGATAACAAATTTTAGTTTTCTTAATTAATGCTATATCTGACCTTACAGAGGAATATAAAATCAGGATGGACACAGATAAGGTCCTAGGGTAGGAGAGTTTTAAACTAGAGGGCATAAACTCAAGGTGAGATGGGAAAAATTCAAAGGTGATCTGGGGGAGAAGTTTTTCACGCAAAGGGTGGTGGATATGTCGAACGAGCTGCTAGAGGAAGTGGTAGAGGCCGATACAGATACAATGTTCAAAAGACACTGAGGTAGATACATAAAAGATTTGGGGGGATATGGGCCAATGGGACTAGCTCAGGTAGGCAACTTGGTCAACATGGACAAGTTGGGCCAAAAGGGCATGGATGACTCTAAGACTCTGCATATCTGCATATTAGCATTTACAAATTATGCACCATAACACTCAGATCCTTCTTTAGCTGAAAACCTCTGTGTTCTCTCACCATGGAAATAACATACTCCTTTTTTATTATTTATTTTCTGCCAAAATGGACGACTTCACCTGTATTGGTATATGTTACCTCCAAGGCTGAACAACTACTTCTCATTTACATATTCCACCTCTGTAAGATAGCTTGCCACTACCTCTATCACAGTCTCACTGCTGTTAAAAATGTGGTCATGTTTTTGAGCACTGCAGACTCAACTTGTCTCATGCTGTAAGCTGAGTCAGCCAAAGTTCTGCAGTGTTAATCTACTATGAATCATTCCCCTTACCAAACACCTCTGCATTTTTCAGTCAAAGCCTTCAATGTGAAATTTGGAACCAACACAGCTATTACCCCCCTTAATGAGGAAGTCTAATATTTTCAGTATTTCGCATTTGCAATGTTTAACTTTTGCCTAACCTGTAGCATGTGCAGTATTGTTCTTCAAGTGTGCAGAGTTAGCACCCTCCCTTTTGCACTCACCTCAACTTCCAGCTCGTCTGCTGAAGCTACAGCACACTCTTACCTACACTCCCTGCTCAGCTACTTGAGAAAACTCACAGGATACACACCTTAGCAAAAGAATGTGCCAAAAATTCATGCTTCCTAATGCTCTTAATGTGAAATAGCTGAGGGAAAAGCATGATGGATTTCTCCAATACTTACTCAAGTACTAAACTGCTTTAATTCACCTTCACAGTTGAGGATGTTCAAAGGGAACCGATTCAAAGGAATCCATGCGCTACAGAAATTGAATATGCTGCTGTCACTTTTCAAAACCGACCAGGTAATTTGCTAGTTCTATTGAATAGTGTTTTGATCAGTTTCCTTCAGTAACCCCAACATTCAATTACATCAATTTGCTCAAAGTTAAAGGGGACAAGAGAGAAGGTGGGACTAGACATGTGAATGTAGTGGCTATTCTAGCAACCCAGTGCCACTGCTGGCGGCCCCACAGATTGTTAAATTTGTATGCCATGGCCTCAAATCACTCCAATAACGATGTTCTAGAAGTCAAAGAATTGTATTGAATCCTTTATCAGCAGCAAGCAAAACGTACAATCCTGAAGTGATGCAATTAACTGTACTAGGCATAAATTAAGCTGTAACAAAGTGATCAACAAAAGATATGACATCCATCTTTCCCCTGCCCCAAAATGGCCAGAACAAAGCATGAATACATAACTTATTCCCTTCACTTTTACCACGCCCGCCCACTGACGGGACCAGTTACCATAATACACATAATGAACACACAAAACAGAACACAATGCTGATAGAAATCAGATGCATGTCCCCTATAGTGAAGGATCGGTCTCAATAGGTTTAAATTGCAGCAAATTATCCTTGATGAGAGATCCAACCAACAGCCTTCAGACTCAGTGAGTAGCAATATATGTATAAAATAATGTAAATCCGTAAGTTCACTGGAGGCTGGAAGCCCGGAGGTGCCCTACCCTGGGGCAGGAGGACTGCCTTTGTGTCTGAGTGGGTGGGTGGGAGGAAGGAACAAGACTTGTTTAGGTGTTGTTCTGCTGTTGCTTGTGTTTTCTCTGTTGAACATTTTGGACATGCTATGTTGATGTCGGAATGTGTGGCAACATTTTCAGACTGCTTCAGCGTGTCCTTAGGTTGTGTTAGTTGTTTATGAAAATAGCATATCTCACCATATGTTACAATAAATAAAGGAATCTGAATAATTGAAGAACTCAGTGAATAGTCTTCAGTACATCACCTGTTTAAAGAAATGGAAATCAGACTGAAAACTAACACTCCTGATCTATTGAAAAGAAGGTAGAGAAAAAGCAAAGAAATCTTTGGCTAGAGAATGTATTATTGTAGAATCAGATGGATAAATAGATATTCCTGAGCCTAATTTTGGGTTACGTTTAAGAAAATAATCAAAATTAGAATCAAGTTTATTATCCCTAGAGCAGCTGGAATTTGTAGAGATACTTTATTTTATGTTGTGATTTTTGTCCAATCATTGCTTCCCACCATTTTGAGAGCAGAGAAAGAGAATAGTCACTGTAATTATCATTCAGTTCAGGAAATGATGCAAAACGCAGTTTTTCTGCTATGAATATCTTAATTTCACATGTCTGGTATCACTTCCCTCTTTTGTCTCGTGGGTTAATAAATGGCACTTTATTAAGAACATTTTGAAAGGCCAATGCAGATGTATTGCACTCATCACTTCCTCAAAGAGTGCAAACAGATTTATCACCCCTGTCTGCTCTCATATGTCTTCTAAAATGCAGGTAAAGTTTTTGTATATGCACCATTAGTCAGTTTACTTAATAATGCATTTAGCATTAACTAAATGTAAAGATTAGCATTATTTGTCACACGTTGACCAAAGCATGCAGTGAAATGTGTTTGTGTCAAATCAAATTAGCAATGATTGCGCTGAGCAGTCCTCCAGTGCTGTCACTTTTCCAGTGCCAACGTAGCATACCCACAACTCACTAACACAGACCGTACAACCTTGGACCCTGGAGGGAAACTGGAGAACCCGGAGGAAGCTCATGTGGTCACGCGGAGAATGTACAAACTTCTTACAGACAGCGGGTGGAATTGAACCCAGATCTTACAGCTGAAATTGTAAAGCGTAGTGCTAACCATGACACTACCATGCCCCTCTATCTCTACTATCACTGCTGAGTAATTTATACATTAAGTGAAGCCATACAGGATAACATCTCCTTCTTTGTATGAATATGTGGACTTTTGTGCATCCAGGAACATATGAATAAGGTGCAAAAATTTGTCACTCAGATTTTAAACCTGCTCTGTAGTTTAATAAAATTGTGTCTGTTCTGAATGTAATTGCAATCCCACACCCCTGACTACACAAGGTAACATTATACCTCCGCTTATCATTCATCTATCCACATCAGCTTTGGAAATCGCCTCAGGCTCTGCTTCCTCTAACCTTTCAGGAAAGAGACAGTAAAAGACTTGAGAACTTCTGAAAAAGAGATCCACTTTATTTCTGTCTTAAATGGGTAACTGCTTATTTAAAAATCCCTAGTTCTAGATTACCGCACTAGGTGAATTATACAGTCAGTCAAGAACTCACTGGATATTGCATGTTTTAATTTTGCCCCCTTTTAATCTTTTATTACCTTGCAGATATAAATGTAGCTTATGTATTTTTCATCCATTTGCCAACTTGCCCATTCCAGCTATTACTCTGGTGCATTTCGCTGAATCGCTACTCATTCTGTAAAGTCCTTTTGTTGGTATTGAGGCAACACACACAAAATGCCAGAGGAACTCAGCAGACCAGGCAGCATCTATGGAAAAGAGTAAACAGTCGAAGTTTTGGGCCAAGGCCCTTCATCCATGGTCTTCTACCCTCTCCAATCCGATTCCCCCTTCTCCAATCCTTGATCTCTTCCACCTCTCAACTTCCCAGCTCTATTTCACCCCTCCCTCTCTCCCACCTTGTAGTTCTTCCTCTCCTCACCCTAACTCTTTCTTTCCAGTCCCGATGACAGGTCTCGGCCTAAAAAGCCAACTGTTTACTCTTTTCCATAGATGCTGCCTGGCTTGCTGAGTTCTTCCAGCACTTTGTGAGTGCTGCTTTGGACCTCCAGTAACTGCAGATTTTCTCTTGTCTATAGTTATTGAGATCTGTCAAAGGGTCTCAGCTCACAATGTTAGCTCTTTGTTTCTCTCCACAGAGGCTGCCAGACCTGCTGATTTCCTCCAGTATTTTGTGTGTGTTACTCCAGATTGTTAGCATCTGTAGAATCTCTTGAGTTTATTGAGCCAGTGCTGTTCACAGTACTCCAGATATTGTCTAACTGATAGCCTACATTACTGAAGCACAACCTCTCTACACTGGTATACAATTGCTCTCACAATAAATAATAAACTTTTAGCTTAGATAATTCCATGAAATACATGAATTTTGGCTTTTATAGTTCTGCATCCAGATCCCCCTACAGCTGAGAACTTCTGCAATCTCTCACAATGGAGATAACAAACCTCTTTTTTTCTCAGGGAAAGTGGACAACACATTTATTGGTATATGTTGCCTCCAAAGCTGAACAACCTCTCCTTGTTTACATACTGTATTTCTAACCTTGTAAAATTGCCTGTCTGTATTGCGTTCTCAAACTGGTTGCTGTCCAATATGTGTTCATTCTTTAGTAACCTCCAGTCTCAACCTATGCAATGTCTCTTCCTTTGCTTTCCAACATCTCCAAAGGGGTCCTATGACCAAACATATCTTTACCTCCCTCTGCCACCATTCCTCTTTCTTTATGGATCACTCCTCTTTGATTCCCTTGTCCATTCAATCTCATTAATCTCCCTCTCAGCACTTATTCCTGCAAGCACCCAAAGTTCTACACCTGCCCTTTCACCTCTTCCCAGTTGAACAGTCCTTCCAGGTGAACCAACACATCACCTGCAAATCTGCTGGGGTTGACTCCTGTGTCCAGTGCTCCTGATGGGGCCTCCTCTACACTGGTGAGACCGGTTATAAGTTTGGGGATCGCTTCATCAAGAACCTTTACTCCATCCACATTCTACATAGGTTGTATTGAGAGCATCCTGAGCAGCTGCATCACTGCCTGGTTCAGAAATTGCACCATTTCGGATTGCAAGACCCTGCAGTGGATGGTGAGGTCAGCTGAGAAGATCATCGGGGTCTCTCTTCCCACTATTACAGACATTTACACCACACGCTGCATCCATAAAGCAAACAGCATTACGAAGGACCCCACGCACCCCTCATACAAACTCTTCTCCCTCCTGCCATCTGGCAAAAGGCACCAAAGTATTCGGGCTCTCACGACCAGACTATGTAACAGTTTCTTCCCCCAAGCCATCAGACTCCTCAATACCCAGAGCCTGGACTGATACCAACCTACTGCCCTCTACTGTGCCTATTGTCTTGTTTATTATTTATTGTAATGCCTGCACTGTTTTGTGCACTTTATGCAGTCCTGGGTAGGTCTGTAGTCTAGTGTAGTTTTGTGTTGTTTTATGTAGTTCAGTGTAGTTTTTGTATTGTTCATGTAGCACCATGGTCCTGAAAAACGTTGTCTCATTTTTACTGTGGACTGTACCAGCAGTTATGGTTGAAATGACAATAAAAAGTGACTTGACCTGACTTGACTTGAACAGCAGAACTTCCTGGTGGCCGAACATTTCAATTCTGATTCCCATTTCCGTTCCAATCTATTGCCTCCTCTTATACCAAGATAAGGCCACCTTCAGGGTGGAGGAGTAACACCTTATATTCCATCTGGGTAGCCTCCAACCTGATAGCATGAATATTAATTTTTCTTTCCTGTAAAAATGTTTTTTCCCTCCCCCCACCTTCTTCTATTCCCCACTCTGGCCCCTTAACTCTTCTCACCTGCCTATCACCTTCCCCTGGGTCCCTTCTCCTTCTCTTTCTCCTATGGTCTATTCCTCGCTCCTATCAGATTCCTTCGAGCTCTTTACCTTTCCCACCCACCTGGCTTCACCTATTATCTTCTAGATGTCCTCCTTTTCCTCCTCCCAACTTTTTATTCTGGCATCTTCACCCCTTCTTTCCATTCCTGAAGAAGGATTTTGGTCTGAGACATCAAGTGTTTATTCATTTCCATTGATGTTCCCTGACCTGCTGAGTTCCTCCAGCATTTTGTGGGTGTTTCTTTGTCTCTTCCTCTCATCTATCACAATGGATCAGACAAAACATTGCCGTCCCAGTTTAACCTGCACCAGCATTTCTGATGAGAGGGATTGATCCGAAATATGGTGCTAACAATTATTACCTGCCTGATGAGGAAGTTGAGAATTTTCAGTACTATTTCACATTTCCAGTGTCTGCAGTACTTTGGTTTGCTTGTTCTATCGATCTAACTTTTCAATAACTGTAATTTGCCAGGAGTGCACCTATGCTTATCAATTCATCCAGTTTTCTTGCTCATCTACTGAAGCTACTGCACACTCTTGGCTAAACTCCCCACTCAGCCATTGCTTCTGTGTGTAGGTGAGATAAATTTGTCAAAGGGGAAATGCAGAAGCAGAAGTCGTGCTTCCTAACACTCATAATGTGCAATAGTGGGTGAGAGAAAAAAATCTATAAGGAAGATATCACTAAGATTGAAAGAGTTCAGAGAGTATTTACATTGATATTTCTGGGACTTGAGGAACTATTATAGGGAAGATTTGAATAGGTTAGGATTTTATTCCCTAGAGCAAAGGAAAATGAGGGGAGATATGCCAGAGGTATACAAAACTCTGAGGGGTATAGATAGGGTAAATGAAAGTAGGCTTTATTCGAAGGGAGGTTGAGTGAGATTAGAACTAGAGCTCACAGGTGAAGTGTGAAAGCTGAAATATTTAAAGGAACTATGAGGGGGAATGTCTTCATTCAGAGGATAGTGGGAGTGTGCTAGCCGAAGTGGTGGATGCATGTTTGGTTTCAACATTGAAGAGAAATTTGGATAAGTACAAATTTGGAAATTTGGAATTGGAATCAGGTTTAATATCACCAGCATATGTATCGTACATATGTCATGAAATTTGTTGCTTTGCAGCAACAGTATATTGCAATACATAGTAATAAATATTAGAAATTACAGTAAGTATATATAAAAAATAAATTAAATCAGTCATGCAAAAACAGAGGGGAAAAATACTAAGGAAGTGTTCATGGGTTCAAAGTCCATTCAGAAGTCTAATGGCAGAGGAGAAAAAGCTGTTCCTGAACATTGAGTGTGTATCTTCAGGTTCTTGTACCTTCTTCTTGATTGAAGCAATGAGAAGAGGGCATGTCATGGGTGAAGGATATCCTTATTGATGGATGCTGCCTTTTTGAGGCATCACATTTTGAAGGTGTCCCAGATGCTGGGGAGGCTAATGCCCATGATGGAGTTGACTGAGTTTACAACTTTCTGCAGCTTTTTCTGACCTTGTGCAGTGGACCCCATACAGACAATGATGCAACCAGTTAGAATGCTCTCCACAGTACAGTTGTAGACATGTGCAAGTGTCTTTGGTGACATACAAATTCTCCTCAAGCTCCGAATGAAATATAGCCCTGTCTTACCTTCTTTATAATTGCATCGTTATGTTGGATCCAGGATAGATCCTCAGAGATGTTGACATCCAGGAACTTGAAGCAGCTCACCCTTTCCACTTCTGATCCCTCGATGAGGACTGGTGTGTGTTCCTTCACCTTAACTTTCCTGAAGTCCACAATCAATTCTTTAGTCTTACTTATGCTGAGTGCAATGTTGTTGCTGCAACGCCACTCAACCAGCTGATCTAACTTGCTCATGTACGCTGCTTCATCACCATCTGAAATCCTGCCAACAATCGTTATGGCATCAGCAAATTACTAGATGGTGTTTGGCTGTGCCTATCCACACAATCATGGGTGCAGAGAGAGTAGAGCAATAGGCTAAGCACACATCCTTGAGGAGCACTGATGTTGATTGTCTGCTGGTTATTTCTGATCCACGCAGACTGTGGTCTCCTGGTGAGGAAGTCAAGGATCCAAATGCAGAGAGAGGTAAATATTATTACTGTCCAGGTGATTCAAGGACAAGTGGAGGGCCAGTGAGATTGCTTCTGCCGTAGACCTATTGTGACAGGCAGATTGCCGCAGGTCCAGGTAGTGTATCTGCTGAGGCAGGAATTTAATCTAACCATGACCAACTTCATGGAGCGCTTGATTGTAGTAGATGTGAGTACCACTGGATGATAGGCATTGAGGCAGCTCATCCTGCTCTACTTGGGCACTGGAAAGGCTGTGGATGTTGTCTACATGGACTTTAGTAAGGCCTTTGACAAGGTTTCACGTGGGAGGTTAGTTCAGAAAGTTCAAACACTAAGTATCCATGGAGACGTTGTAAACTAGATTCAAAATTGGCTGTGTGGGAGAAGACAGAGAGTGGTAGTGGATGATTGCTTATCAGACTGGAGGCCCGTGACTAGTGGTGTGCCTCAAGGATCTGTGCTGGGACCATTGTTGTTTGTTGTCTATATCAATGATCTAGATAATAATGTGGTAATTGGATCATCAAGTTTACTGATGACACTAAGATTGGAGGTGTTGTGGACAATGAGGAAGGCTTTCAAAGCTTGCAGAGGGATCTGGACCAACTGGAAAAATGGACCAGAAAATGGCAGATGGAATTTAATGCAGACAAGTGTGAAGTGTTGCATTTTGGAAGGACAAATCAAGGTAGGACATACACAGTAAATGGTAGAGTACTGAGGAGTGCGGAGGAACAAAGAGATCTGGGAGTTCAGATACATAATTCCCTAAAGTGGCATCACAGGTAGACAGGGTTATAAAGAAGGCTTTTGATATCCTGGCATTCATAAATCAAAGTATTGAGTATAGGAGTTGGGATGTTATGGGGAGGTTGTATAAGACATTGATGAGGCCAAATTTGGAGTATTGTGTACAGTTCTGGTCACCTAACTATAGGAAGGATATTAGTGATATTGAAAGAGTGCAGAGAAGATTTACTAGGATGTTGCCGGGTCTTCAGGAGTTGAGCTACAGGGAAAGATTGAACAGGTTAGGACTTTATTCCTTGGACCGTAGAAGAATGAGGGGAGATTTGATAGAGGTTTACAAAATTATGAGGGGTATAGACAGAGTAAATATGAATAGGCTCTTTCCGCTTAGATTAGGAGAGATAAATACGAGAGGACATGGCTTTAGGGTGAAAGGGGAAAGGTTTAGGGGGAACATTAGGGGGAACTTCTTCACTCAGAGAGTGGTGGGAGTGTGGAACGAGCTGCCATCTGACGTGGTAAATGCGGGCTCACTTAAGTTTTAAGAATAAATTGGATAGATACATGGATGGGAGAGGTCTGGAGGGTTATGGACTGGATGCAGGTCAATGGGACTAGTGGAATAATGCTTTGGTACAGACTAGAAGGGCTGAATGGACTATTTTCTGTGCTGTAGTGTTCTATGGTTCTATGGTATGTTTGTCACCTTTTTAAAGCAGGTGGGAAACTCCGACTGCAGCAGTGAGAGATTGAAGAAGTCCTTGAACACTTCTGCCAGTTGGTTGTCACAGGTTTTCAGAGCCCTATTAGGTACACTGTCAGGGCCAAAGGCCTTCATCCTCTTGAAAGATATTCTGGCATTGCTCTCTGAGCCAGAGAACCCAGGATCAGCAGATGCTGCGGGGATTCACATAGATATGATTTAATTCTCCATTTCAAAGAGTCCATTAAAGGCATTGAGCTCATCTGGAGGTGCAGCATCACAGTCATTCATGATGTTAGGTTGCAAATCTTGCCATAGCTGATGTGAATCCGATTCCATCTCTAACCTCAGAAGGAAGAAACGACATGGAGGGCTTTGCTCCAGGTGCAGGTCAATGGGACTAGGCAGAATAATAGTTTGGCACTGACTAAATGGTCAAGGCCCTATAGTGCTCTATGATTCTATGCTTCTATTCCTCTTCACAGTCAATGAAAATCAAAGGCAACCTGAAGATCATCAGACAATCTCAGACTCAGAACCATACCAAAATGAAATTCGTTATGCTGCTATCAAGTTTCAAGAGAGATCAGGTAATTTACAAGTTATATTGTATAAGAAAAATATAATCTTCTTTTATTCAAATACATTAACTCCAATTTTCAATACCCTCAAAGATCTTATCCTCAATGAGCAATCCAAACTGGAATCTCCAAACACAGTAAGTAAAAATGATCTACTTATAAACTTGGCTAAACATCCTAACTAGCTTTATATGGTATGGAAATAGAGATCACTGTAAAATCTAACACTTTGTCTTCATACTTCCTCAGAGTCAACATGTTCAGATGGAGATGGGTCATCTGTAATCTTTGGCACCATAACTCAAAAGAACATCTGAGTTTGGAAAAGCAAAACCTGCAGCTGATGAAAATGTGAAATAAAAGCAAAAAATGTGGGAGAGACACGGCAAGCTAGACCATATCTGTGGGAAAAAAATTGCACTATGGTTTGAATAATCTGAGGAAAAATATAGTTGGAAGAAACAAGGACTTTTTTTTGCTATAGAATGGATTATTACATAATCCGGTTACTATCAATTGAGTTTGTGTTACATTTCAGAAAGTAATGGAATATCTAAGCCAATCAAGGGAACATAACTCCCAAATCAAGATGAATTCTTCAGGTAATAAGGATCAAAGTGTTATGGCAAATTTCATCTATATCACAAATGGCAAAGGAATATAAGAATCGAGGAGGTCTGTTCTGTCATTCAAGCCTGAATATCTATTCAAATAAATGGCCCCATTTGAATGTTACCTTCATGAGCTCTTCTTGGTATAGTGATCATTAACATGACATTACATTAGTCCCAGATATGACCATTACTTCACCCTTCTCAGCAATAACTCCATGAGGCAGAGAGTAGTAGTGTGCAATCACTCAAGTTGAGTACGGTGTTCTCCCAACAGGAAGGAGGTTGTCTATTGAAGGATCATCAAGTGGCTGTAAAAGCCACTCAAGGATACACATAATCTGTGATTTTAGGGTGGATTCCCTTATTGGAGAAGCCGAAGCTTGACTTTGTTTAAGGTGGGGAGACTAGTGCACGAGCAGACAAGACTCGGTCCATGGCAGATCAGGGTACAGTGGCATGGAATGCAAGGTGACTTCATTGCTGCAGCCTTCCTCCACTTCCACTGCTGTTGTGAGAGTCATAGACAAGAACAGAACAGAAAAAGCCCCTTCGGCCAATCCAGTTTCTGCTGAACCATTTAAACTGCCTACTCCCATATACCTGCATCTGGGCCATAGCCTTCCATACCTCTACCATCCATGTAACTACCCAAACTACTTTTAAACATTGTAATCAAGTTTGCATACACTAATTGTGCTGGCAGCTCATTCCACACTCTCATGGCACTCAGAAGTTTTCCCTCATGTTCTCCTTAAAATTTTCACATTTCACCCTTTAGCCCATGAATTCTAGTTGTCCCACCCAACCTCTATGAAAAAAAGCCTATTTGCATTTACCTTATCTATACCCCTCAAAATTTTGTATAGCTCTATCAAATCTCTGCTCATTCTTCTACGTTCCAAGGAATAAAGTACTAACCTATTAATTTTTTCCTTATATCTCATCTTCCAGTCCCAGTAGCATCCTTGTAAATCTTGTCTGTACTCTTTCAACCTTGTTTACATCTTTTCTGTAGGTAGGAAACCAAAATTGCACACATTACTCCAAATTAGGCCTCACTAACATCTTATACAACTTTAACAAATCATCCCATCTCCTGTACTCAATGATTTTATTTATGAAGGCCAAAGAGTCAAAAGCTTTCTTTAAGACTCTACCTTCCTGTGGTCCCACCAAAGTGCAACTCCTCACAGCAAATTTTATCTGCCATTTTCAGTCCTTTTTTTCTAGCTGTCCTGATCCTGCCACAAGCTCTAACAGTCTTCCTTCAGCACAACCCAAATCATGGTGTCATCTGCAAATTTACTGATCCAGTTAACCACATTATTCAAATCATCGTTGACAAACAACAGACCCAGCAGCAGTCCCTGTGGCACTTCACTATTCACAGGCCTCCATTCAGAGAGGCAGCCATCTACTACCACTCACTGGCTTCTCCCACAAAGCCAATGCCTTATCCAGTTTACTACGTCATCTTAAATGTCAAGCAACTGAACCTTCTTCGCCAACCTTCCATGCTGCAGCTTATCAAATGCTTTACTAAAGTTAATGTAGACAACATCCACTACCTTGCCTTTATCAACTCTCCTGGTAACTTCCATAAAAAACTCTATAACATTGCTTATCCACAACCTACCATGCATGAAGCCATGCTGACTATCCCTAATTAGTCCATGTCTATCCAAATACTCATTTATCTGGTCCCTTAGAATACCATCCAATAATTTTCCTACTGCTGATGTCAGGCTCACCAGTCTATGATTTCCTGGCTTATGTTTACTGCCTTTCTTACACAGTGGAACAACATTAGCTCTCTGCCAATTTTCCAGTACCTCACCTGCTGCTAATGATGATTTAGGGCCCTGCACTTGCCTCCCACAGGACCCAAGGGAACTCCTTGTCAGATTCTGGGGATTTATACACCTTAATTTGCCTCAAGACAGTAAACATCTCCTCCCCTGTAATCTGTGTAAGGTCCATGACCTCATTGCTGCTTTGCCTCACATCTGTAGACTCCATGTCTGTCTCTTGAGTAAATACAGCTGCAAAAATTCTATTTAAGATCTCCCCAAATCTCTTTTGGCTCCAGGCATAGATCACCATTCCGATCTTACAGTGGACCAACTTTGTCCCTCGCAATCCTTTTGCTCTTCACATATCTTTAGAATCCCTTAGGATTTTCATTCACCTTGTCTGTTAAGGCAAATTCATGCCTTCAGTTAGCCCTCCTGATTTCTTTCTTAAGCGTTGTCTTCCATTTCTTATACTCCATAAGAAGATGTATCTTCATTTTCCGTTAGCTCCACCATTGCAGTTTTGGTTGGATCGTGCTTTGTATGGAACCTCCCCCTTCACTTTAGAGCCATGGGTGACCCTACCAGGAGCTAAGTGCCAGAAGGCTAAACTTCAGGGAGCAGCATTCTGGAGATCTCAGGAACTCTTCGCCACGACAAGGTGACAATCCTCAGAGAAAAAGGCAGAGGGCATTTCAATTTCACTAATATTGTGTGACTAATCCGTCTTTTATTAGATCCATTAGTAAAGTTATGTCCCTGGTTTTGGATGCCACTGCCAGAGCATCTGGAATCCGTGGAGATACTTTGTTTCATTGTGATGACTCTTGCCTCCATTTTGTGAGTGGGGAATAGAAGGATCTTTGCAGTCACCATTCAATTAATGAAGTCATTTAGAAGGCAATTTCTTTGCTTTTAATTTCTATGTCTGGTATCGCTTCTCCTTTAGTCTCGTGGGTTATTATGTGACACTTTAGTAGGCATGTTTTGAAAGACCATCACATGCATAACCCTCATTAATGTCTCTCCTGCATTGTTTTTGAACTATTTATATTTCTTATTGAAGCTCACAGTACTTTTTACATATTGTACTGTATGATGCTGCAAAACAACAAATTTCACGATGTGTCACTGATAATAAACCAGATTCTGATTCTGTTACTTTATTAATTATTGCCTCAGCTGCTGCTTGTGTGGAGATCACGAGTTTCTCTTGTATCCATGTGGGTTTCTTTCAAGTGATCTGATTTCCTCACATATCCCAAATACATGCCAGTTGGTAGGATTGGTTGCTCCGTTGCCCTGAGTGATTGGTTCAAAGTAAATTTACCATATACAACCTTAAGATTCATTTTCTTGCAAGCGTCAGCAAGAAAATAAAGAAATATGATAGAAAACATGAAAAACTGTACATAACAATGACCGACAGGCAACACACACAAAATGCTGGAGGAACTCAGCAGGCCAGGCAGCATCCTTTTTTCCTCCAGTCCTGATGAAGGGTCTCAGCCCAAAGCATCAACTGTTTACTCTTTTCCACAGATGCTGCCTGAACTGCTGAGTTCTTCCAGCATTTTGTGCACGTTGCTTGGATTTCCAGCACCTGCAGATTTTATCCTGTTTGTGAAAGACAAGACAGAGAAAAGTCTAATGTGCAAAAGAGGACAAATCAGGCCAATAATAACAAAGTAAGTAAATAATACTTAGAACATGAGCTGCAGGGTCCCTGAAAGTAAGTCTACAAGCTAGAGACATACATGGATATGTAGTGAAAATCTTTGTATTGGGATATCAAAAACAAGAGGGTTGAGGTTTAAGGTAAGCTGAAGGAATTTTAAAGGGGATCTGAGGGGTAGTTATTTTTACATAGGGAGTAATTTATATCTAAAGTGTGTTGCTGGGGCAGGTGTGGAAATCACCCTCACCCATCACCTCTACACCAAAGATAAAGATTAGCTTTATTTGCCACATGTACATTAAAACATACTGTGAAATGCTCCATTTGCATCCATGACCAACACAGCCTGAGGATGCGCTGGGGGCTGCCTGCAAATGTCACCACACTTCCGGCGCGAGCATAGCATGCCCATAATTTACTAACCTACCTCGTACCGTCCCGCCGAAGGGTTTCGGCCCAACACGTTAACTGTATTATTTTCCTAGATGCTGCCTGGCCTGCTGAGTTCTTCCAACATTTTGTGTGTATTGTCCATACATCTTTGGTATGTGGGAGGAAATCCAAGGACCTGGCTGAAACCCACATTGTCACGGTGTGAACATACAAACTCCTTACAGACAGACAGACCTTACAGACTGTGGTAGAAGCTGCTCTGTTACACTGACTACAGTATTCCAAAAGCTTTTATTGAATCAGAAACAGAATCAGGTTTATCGTCACTGACATACTTTCAGTGGCAATTTTATTAGGCACAGGAGGCATTTAACAAGGCATTTTTGCCCACAGAACTGCAACACACCAGATATTTTTTGTTTTTTTGCACCATTCTCTGTAAGCTCTAGAGACTGTTGCATGTGAAAATTCCACGAGATCAGCAGTTTCTGAGATACTCAAACCACCCCATCTGGCACCAACAATCATTCCACGGTCAAAGTCACTTACATCCCATTTCTTCCCCATTCTGATATTTGTTCTGAACAACAACTGAACCTCTTGACCATGTCAGCATGCTTTTACGCATTGTGTTGGTGCCACATGATTGGCTGATTAACTATTTGCATTAATGAGCAGATGTACAGGTGTACCTAATAAAGTGGCTTCTGAGTGAATGTCGTGAAATTTATGTGTTACTGTTTTGCAGCAGCAATACAGTGCAATACATGAAATATCTATAAATTACAATTAAATAAATATATAGTATAGATTTATTAAATATATAGATTTCTACTCACTACTTTTGCTCACTGTGCCTACAAACAAGAGCGAGCAAAGCAGTGAGTAGAAATGTAACGTGGAGGGCAGAATTTCAGAGAAGATCGTTCCCATGCTGAATGGTTGTCTTTCTCCACGCCAGATTCAGTCATCATTGGAGGTCATGTTTCATCCTTTTAGTTTATAAACATTGTTTACTCCCTCCATTAAATCACTCTTTTGTTGCACACCCAGACTTGATCGCAGGCACACTTCATGACCCATGCTTTAAACAATCCTCCCTACTATCAATTAACCATATAACAATTACAGCACGGAAACAGGCCATCTCGGCCCTTCTAGTCCGTCACAAAATCTTACTCTCACCTCGTCCCACCAACCTGCACTCAACCCATCACCCTCCATTCCTTTCCTGTCTATATATCTATCCAATTTAACTTTAAATGACAACATCGAACCTGCCTCAACCACTTCTGCTGGAAGCTCGTTCCACACAGCCACCACTCTCTGAGTAAAGAAGTTTCCCCTCATGTTACCCCTAAACTTTTGCCCCTTAACTCTCAACTCATATCCTCTTGTTTGAATCTCCCCCACACTCAATGGAAAAAAGCTCATCCACGTCAACTCTATTTATCCCCCTCATAATTTTAAATACCTCTATCAAGTCCCCCCTCAACTTTCTACGCTCCAAAGAATAAAGACTCAACTTGTTCAACCTTTCTCTGTAACTTAGGTGATGAAACCCAGGTAACATTCTAGTAAATCTTCTCTGTACTATCTCAGTTATGTTGACATCTTTCCTATAATTTGATGATCAGGACTGTACACAATACTCCAAATTTGGCCTGACCAATGCCTTGTAAAATTTCAACATTACATCCCAACTCCCATACTCAATGCTGTGATTTATAAAGGCCAGCATACCAAAAGCTTTCTTCACCATCCTATCCACATGAGATGCCACCTTCAGGGAACTATGCACCATTATTCCTAGATCCCTCTGTTCTACTGCATTCTTCAATGCCCTACCATTTACCATGTATGTCCTATTTTGATTAGTCCTACCAAAATATAGCATCTCACATTTATCAGCATTAAACTTCATTGGCAATCTTTCAGTCCACTCCTCTAACTGGCCTAAATTTCTCTGCAAGCTTTGAAAACCCACTTCATTATCCACAACTACTCTCTGGGGTCTCCCATCCAGCCACTGCTGAATCCATTTTACAACTTCAATATTAATACCGAACGATTGAACCTTTTTAACTAACCAATCGTGTCAAAGACCTTAGTAAAGTCCATATAGACAACATCCACCGCTTTACCATCGTCAACTTTCCTAGTAACCTCTTCAAAAAATTCAATAAGGTTTGTCAAACATGACCTTCCACGTGCAAATCCATGTTGACTGTTCCTAATCAGACCCTGTCTATCCAGATAATTATATATACCATCTCTAAGAATAATTTCCATCAATTTACCCACCACTGACGTCAAACTCACAGGCCGAAAATTGCTAGGTTTACTCTTAGAGCCCTTTTTAAACAATGGAACAACATGAGCAATATGCCAATCCTCTGGCACCATCCCCGTTTCTAATGACATTTGAAATATTTCTGTCAGAGCCCCTGCTATTTCCACACTAACTTCCCTCAAGATCCTAGGGAATAACCTGTTAGGACCCAGAGTCGTATCCACTTTTATATTCCATAAAAGGGCCAGTACTTCCTCTTCTTTAATCGTCATAGTTTCCATAACTTCCCTACCTGTTTCCCTCAATATCCTTCTCCTTAGTGAATACCGAAGAAAAGAAATTGTTCAGAATCTCCCCCATCTCTTTTGGCTCCACACATAGCTGTCCACTCTGATTCTCTGAGGGATCAATTTTATCCCACGCTATCCTTTTGCTATTAATATAACTGTAGAAACCCTTTGGAATTATTTTCACCTTACTTGCTAAAGCAACCTCATATCTTCTTTTAGCTTTTCTAATTTCTTTCTTAAGATTCTTTATATTCTTCTAGCACCTCGCTTACTCCATGCTGCCTATACTTATTGTAGATATCTCTCTTTTTCCGAACCAAGTTTCCAATATCCCTTGAAAACCATGGCTCTCTCAAACTTTTAACTTTTCCTTTCAACCTAACAGGAACATACAGATTCTGTACCCTCAAAATTTCTCCTTTAAATGACCTCCATTTCTCTATTACATCCTTCCCAGAAAATAAATTGTCCCAATCCACTCCTTCTAAATCCTTTCGCATCTCCTCAAAGTTAGCCTTTCTCCAATCAAAAATCTCAACCTTGGGTCCAGACCTATCCTTCTCCATAATTATATTGAAACTAATGGCATTGTGATCACTGGACCCGAAGTGCTCCCCAACACATACCTCCGTCCCCTGACCTATCTCATTCCCTAACAGGAGATCTAGCACTGCCCCTTCTCTAGTTGGTACCTCTATGTATTGCCGCAAAAAAAAACTATCCTGCACACATTTTACAAACTGCAAACCATCCAGCCCTTTTACAGTATGGGCTTCCCAGTCTATGTGTGGAAAATTAAAATCTCCCACAATCACAACCTTGTGCTTACTACAAATATCTGCTATATCCTTACAAATTTGCCCATCCAATTCTCGCTCCCCATTTGGTGGTCTATAATACACCCCATAAGTGTTACCACACCTTTCCTATTCCTCAATTCCACCCAAATAGCCTCCCTAGATGAGCCCTCTAATCTATCCTGCCAGAGCACTGCTGTAATATTTTCTCTGACAAGCAATGCAAAACATCTCCCTTTTGTCCCTCCCATTCTATCACACCTGAAGCAATTAAATCCAGGAAAATTTATTTGCCAATCACACCCCTCCTGTAACCATGTTTCTCTAATAGCTACCACATCATACTTCCAGGTATCAATTCATGCTGTAAGCTCAACCACCTTGCTTATAGTGCTCTTAGCATTAAAATAAATGCATTTAAGAATTTTTCCACCTCTTACTCTCTGTTTATCACTAACGGTGCAAACAATTTTAATATTTTCTTTTTCTTCCTTCTCCCCTATCTGTTCCTACGCTCTGGTTCCCCTCCCCCCTTGTATCTAGTTTAAATCCACCTGAGCCTCTCTAGCAAATCTACCTGCAAGAATATTTGTTCCCCTCCAATTCAGATGTAAACTGTCCCACCAGAACAGGTCCCACCTTCCGTGGAAAACTGCCCAATTATCTATAAATCTGAAGCCTTCCCTCCTGCACCATGTCTTCAGCCATGTGTTGATCTGCGTTATCTTATTATTTCTAAACCCGTCTGCATGTGGCACCAGTAGAAATCCTGAGATTGCTATCCTGGAAGTCCTGTCGTTTAACTTGGCACCTAACTCGCTAAACTCACCTTTCAGGACCTCCTCACTCTTCCTACCCATGCCATTGCTCCCTACATGGACCATGACATCCGGCTGCTCACCGTCCCTCTTGACAATACTGAGAACTCGATCTGAGATATCGCAGACCTTGGCACCAGGGAGCCAACAGACCATCTGGGATTTTTGATCTCTTCCACAGAACCTCTTATCTGTCCCCCTAACTATCAAATCCCTATCACTACTGCTCTCCTCTTTTCTCTCCTTCCCTTTTGAGCTGAGGGTCCCGTCTCGGTGCCAGAGATGCAACCATTGCAAACTTACGTCCAGTAGGTCGTCCCCATCAACAGTATCCAAAACGATATACTTATTATTGATGGGAATGGCCACAGGGGTACTCTGCTCATTCTGTCTATTCCCCTTCCCTCTCCTGACAGTCACCCAGCCACCTGTCTCCTGACTCTTAGGGGTGACTATCTCCCTGTAATTCCTGTTTATTTCTGCCTCTGCCTCCCGAATGATCCAAAGTTCATCCAGCTCCAGCTCCAGTTCCTTAACTCGGTTTGTCAGGAGCTGCAGCTGGATGCCCCTTTTGCAGGTGTAGTCATCAGGGATGAATGTGCTCGCCAACTTCCCACATTCTGCAAACGGAACATTCAACTGCCCTAACTGCTGCCTCCATTACCTACTCTTTTCATTTGTTTCATTTGTGGGGAACGTAGAGTGTAGGCTCTGAATCCGATCCTGGAGTAGTAAGCCTGCTGAACTCGGCAGAAACTTTATTCTGAATAGAATCAGATTATCGGAGGCCCATGCTTTAACTTTTATTATAACTAACATGGAAAATATCATGCTCTTATACAGCTGTGTGCAACTAATTCTATTTTTAAGTCCAGGTGATGGGTTGAAGTGTGACTGTCTATTTTCCCTCATAGACGAATCTACAGTGCCTTTTGTATGTTGTTCCAGATTCCAGCATCTGCAGTCTCGTTTGTTTTTCTCCCCTGCATTCCCTATGCTGGTAGGTCAGCCCCACTGAATACAGTACAATGAGTTGCACAACCCTACCCCTTAGATTCAACCTCCTTTGGTAGAATTATACAGTTCATAACTACTCATCAGTATAGAATACGTTACAACCCCTAGTCTGATGTAGGCTATTCAGTCCTAGAACACAGAACATAGCACATAGAGCACGGTACAGGCACTTCGGCTCATAATGTTGTGCTGTGCCTTCAACCCACTCCAATCTAATAGTTCTGCCATGTAGAAACATCTGTCTTTCTTTCATAATGAGCCTAAGAGTCTCTTAAATGTCCCTAATGTGTCAGCCCACACCCCTACCCATGGCAGCTGGTTCCATGCACCCACCACTCTCTGTGTAAAAAAAATGGTCTCTGACATCTCCCCTGTACTTTCCTCCAATCATCTTAAAATTATGCCCTCTTGTATTAGCCACTTCTGCCTTGGGAAAATGGTGCTGGCTGTCCACTCTATTAATGCCTCTTATACATCTCTATCAAGTCATATTGACTGGTTCTTCTGCCCACTTATAGGCCTTGCTTCTAACTACCAAAACACAGTCAGACCTGTCCAATTTAAATATAAAATTTGTTTTGATGCCTTCCATTGCTTTACAGAGTATCTCGTTCTCGAATACCGGATGCTGGATGTGGAATAGATTCTGTTACAGTCTCACAATTAGGAGCGGATTCTTCCATTCCTCTTCTTGAACTCAAGAAGGTTGGAGCTGGTCAAAGTCAAAAGCCAAAATAAAATTAATATCAAAATGCATATACATTACCATATACTAGCTTGAAATTCATTTTCTTGCAAGTATTTACAGAAATATAAAGAAATACAAGAGTTGACCAAAAAACTACATAAACAAAGACTGACAAATAACCAATGTGCAAATGAAGGCAAATTGTGTAAATTTTAAAAAATATGGGAACACTTGCTATAAGTCATAAATATAAACATATATGGGGAGAAAAATATAAAGTTTGTTCAGAAGACTGTTCTGCTGGAGGACCAATTTCCTCTTTCTAATTGGCCAGATTCCTCTCAAGTTTCAGAGTTACAACAGTGTGAGTGTTGTGGATGAGCAAAGGAGTAGGGTCAAAGAGGGTTTGATACTCATTCCATTTCAATTTCCCCTGATAATCAGTGACTTGCTCCAAATTAAACTGCTCAAAGCCTCTTGTCTTCAATATGTACATATCTTGTCTGGGTGATTGTTAAAACCAAGGTGCTATAATATGATATGGTTTAACCTACCGGAAACTAACTTCCCTCAGCACTTATATACCAACATCTCAACTTCAATCTTCAGGTCTTTATTGGGATTATTATCTGGTTTGGAACGGAGCAAGTTTTCACCAGGCTGCAGGCCTGGCATCTGAACGAATGTGATGGTAAAGTGATGGATCTCAGGAGCAATCTGCTTTCTGAACTGGATGGCAGTCTTGCATCGTTAACTGGAAAGCTGAAGCTAACATCAACCAAAGCCTTAAACAGACCTGAACAAAGGATCTTTCTGGTTTAAAATTGCATGTCTTTTCTCCCCTCAACATTGAAGGAGGCCATTCAGCCCATCAAGCATTAGCACTTTCTGATACCTTTTGCCACACTTATTCAAAGTCAAAGTAAACCTATTCTCAAAGTATGTATATGTCACCATATACTACCCTGAGATTCTTTTTCTTGCAGGTATTTCCAGGAAAATAACCTATTTACAGGAAAATAAATCTACTGTAACCCAAACCTCAAATATCCATTTCTTCCCCACCATATCAATCACATTGCTGAAATCATGATCATTGCTTTTCTTTAACTTGTTCCCTTGCGACATATTTGGCTTCTGATTCATTCACTAATACACATTCTCAATATGTTGAAACAAAGATATACACTCAGTTTGAACTATTGCAGAATACCGGTAGGTCGGGTTGGCTGTTTGGAAGTTTGGTTGATCGCTGAGCTTGGAAAATGTTTGCAGACGTTTCAGCTCCAATCAAAAAGCCGTCATCAGTGCACAAAGTCCCTCAAATATACACTGATAGTGAGTTCTATATACTCAGTGGTCATACCATTAGGTACAACTGTTGGTTAATGCAAGTATCTTGTTGGCCAATCAGGTGATACCAACTCAATGCATAAAAAACATGGTCAAGATGTTCAGATGTTGCTCAGACCAACTTCAGAACGAGGAGAAATGTGACCTAAGTGACTTTGATCATGGAATGATTGTTGGTACCAGATGGAGTGGTTTGAGTTGATCTCCTGGGATTTTCATGCACAGCAGTCTCGTCTTTAGAGTTCGCAGAGAATGGTGTGAAAAACAATAAACATCCAGTGACCAGCAGTTCTATGGGCGAAAATGCCTTGTTAATGAGAGAGGTCAGAGGAGAACGGCCAGACTGGTTCAGCCTGACAGGAAGGCAACAGTAAGTCAAATAACCACATTACAAACGTGGTGTGCAGATGAACATCTCTGAATTGGTGAAACACATCAAACCTTGGAGTTGATGGGCTACAGTGGCAGAAGACCACAAGGATACTCTCAGTGGCCACTTTATTGGGTACAAGAGGTATGAAACGTAATGACAACTGAGGGTAAATCAATTGCTGTGTCTTACAGAAAGTCATTCAAGAACTTCAAAAAATAACATTTTATTTTCATTAGCAAAAAGAAAGGAGACTGTGTCCACTTGTGCAAGTTATAGATATTTGCAATTCACAAATCAACCCAGAATTATTATTCTACGTTAAAAGGAAAATCTGGATTTCATGAAAATTTCTGATACTTAATTTACTAAGTACCAAATTTGAGTTCTTAGTCTTTTTTTGAATCTTTGCATCTGGATATCAACTAAAATCAGCAATTTGAGCCCCATTCTGCAATTCAGTATACTTGGCTATTAGGTTTAGTCCCTGAAAATAACGAATGCTTGCCCTTTGATTCTAATGCATAATGAATGCCTAGGAGGAGCAATAAACAGTGGTTTTGGAAAATAAGAGAGTCCTAGCTAAATAGACTAGCTAAAATGGCCTGTCCCATTCTTACATTGTATATAGCTTGGATAGTTATTCTGGTACTATTTTATATAAGAAATTAGAAAGTAGTTATTGAAAATTTAACTCTTGCAGTGAGAGTTGAGCCCAACTAGCTTCAATATACTTGAAGTCAGGATCATTTTAAACAATTGGCTATCCTGGACCTTGTAAATTTGTCAAGGCCTGCAAATTAAAAGACAGCTGTATTAGAATAATGGGATTATGATTTCTCCATCCTTTTAAATCCAATTTTCACAAAAAAATTTTGGAAGTGGTATAATAATGAAGGATGAATCATTCTTCAATCATATGCTGTTTTCTCTCATTAAATTAGAAGGAAACGCTGGAAACTCACCATTTGAGCAAATTCTAAGGATAGATCTGAAGAAGAGGCTAATTAAAGCAAAGGTTGATAGGTTTTTGATTAGTAATGGTGTCAAAGGTTACAGAGAAAAGACAGGTGAATGGGGTTGAGAGGGATAATAAATTAGCTATGATTAAACAGCAGAGAGGATATTATGGACCAAATGGCCATTTGCTCCAATATCTTAAGGTCTTATGATGAAATTTTATTGTTTGAACATAATATAGCAAGAAGAATTTGCATGGTGTCTCATGATCTAATGTGCAAGGGTTTTCAGAGGTTATCAATATCAAACACGGTCAGCAGTCTGATTCCTGAAGGCATATCTTTAAATATTATGTCGATTATATGGTGATTTTTTTTTACTCTTTCAGCAACTTAAGATATTTCCAATTATCTATGCAAGATGCATAAAAGGAAGCAAATGAAACAGTTCAAGAGCTCCCTCATTTAAGTTGGATTCCATGCTTTATATCAACCAGATACATATTGCAATTCTCAGATGCTAGTTGAATTCTTTAGCAAAGTTACCTAAAATGGTCAATTTTATCTGCACAATATACTTATCTGCTTCCATTTTACGTAGCATCTGCAGAAGCGAAGAAGAAATAATAAAACTATATTAAAAGTTTCTACTTCCAAGCTATTATTCAAAAGCTACATTGGTAATTAAAAAGCCTGGATTATTGATTATGTTAATTCAAAGCGAGTACAAAATATGTAGGCCAAACAACAGTTCACGAATTTGTTTCATTCCCTGCATCCAACTCCATTTTCTTTTCTTGGGAGGTTATTCAAATATTTGTTCGTGCTATCTGCACATAGATGACAGATGAATGATCTTCCTTTGAAGAGACCAGGTTCTGATGAATCAAAAAATAACGATGAATTGGAAATTATTTGTTGTTGTATCCCTGTACGTCAGTAAACACCTCTATAAATTTGTTGCAGGAATTAATATTGACAGATATGGGAGCTCTCCAACAAGACTCAATGCACTTACGGTTTTTGAAGTTTGGTTAGCAGATTGCAGACTTTGTCTGTGTCCTGTGATAAATTAAAAAAAATCACAATTAACAATTTACACTGGCATATACTCTGATAGAGGAATCAACAAGGTACAAGTATCCTGAACACACCGAAGTCACAGAAAACAATGACACTGAATACAGTGGATTCCGTTTAATTGGGCCAATGGTTAATCAGGGCAGCTGCTTATTTTAGACAAATCTTAAAGAACAAAAATATATCAAGAAAATAGCAGGGATTTTCTTCATTTTTTGTGGGCAATATGCTGCTTAATTTGTGCAGGAGTCTGTTGCCAAACATTTTCCAACTAGTTTCAGTCGTGTGCACATTACATGGTTGTTAGACACTACACCACACTTAGAGCAACAGTTTTTGAAAAGCATCGGTTGTCTGTCTTTCTGTTTAAACAGCAGTGAGTTTTGTTACTGATAGTTGGTGAGAAATAAGCAGTAAGACAATTCAGAACTGTTTTGCTCACTGTAGTGTCATGCATTCAGGCTTGGAATTGCCAGAAATGGCCGGGAGTGAAAATGGAACGGTTTCACTACTTCAACAAGTCAGAAACTACAAAGAATTTGAAGGTTGAATGTTACTGTTGGTCCCCACCAGACATTCAGCTCTCACCTGTGGCTTCAAGTAGCTGTTTGTATGTAATGGTGACCACACCTTGGTATACTGCTTTGACTGATGTGATAAACCAGGTGACAGTAGCCAGTGGGTCTCATATGCTTGTCCTAGCATGCAAAGTTAGCTCTGATAGACTGGATAGATGAGATCTACAGTGAGATCCAATGGCCAGGAAGGTGGTTCTCCAACACTTCTTGGAGGGCAAAGCGAGTGACGAGGCACAGATGAAGTTACCATTATCCACTGTAACCAGGGAAGACCCTTGTGACAACTACTTGTCTCTCTGGATCTAGTCCTCTGCAGTTAAGAGAATGGAAATTCCCCCGTGCAACAGCTTTTTGACTTTAAAAACTCTCCCATACAGATTTCCTGTCATCAGCAGATATGATGGACAACCACCAGAGTACCAATAGTGTTCTAATTTTTCCCATATTTTATTTTTATGCCATGAACTCCTACTATTAAGCGAGGGGTCTGTGGACCCCAGACTGGGAACCCTGGATTTAAATACATAATTTGATACTCAGTTAAATGATACTTCGTCTTTTTTGATACCTTTTTAAATTATCTTGTCGGTTAATAGGGGCAGCCAATTATCGGACCAAAATGCACTGGTCCTGACATGTCCCAGTTAACCAGAATCCACTGTATTTGGCAGTGCAAATCATAAACATCACTGAACTGCTACCTCCTCGGTGTTCTCACCAACGTCCAATTTCCCTGTGCAACATCTCCGTGATTCTCAAAATGGGACCTTAGTCACTGCATTTTCTGCTTGCTGCATTGCAGTGTTTTACTACTATTTGCTTTTAACACCATACAGCTGCTGCAGGGGCAAATATTGTTCATGATATTTTCTTGAGTTCTTTTAAATTGGGAATTCCATGTGGATATTCTGAGGTTGACGGAAAAATGAAATGAACAAAGTAAAAAGTATAAATCTCTTTCACGGTCTAAATCAAGTTGCTAAACATTTCATTTTGCAGAATGTGGCTCAAACTTCTGATCTTTATTTGTTATTCATTGCCTGCATTCTCTGATCCAATTAAGAAGAGAAAGGTCTCCAATTGCATATTTCCTAACCCTAGACATCTGGATGTTTCATGAACTTAAGAATCTTCCTTCAAAGTACAATAGTAATCTTAGGTTGCTTTCTTTTGAAGTTCTTGAATAACTAATTGATGTGTGTTTAGGCAGAGCTTTTAGAATCTCAGAACATCCCAAAATGCTCCACAGTGATTAAGTGCTTCTGGATTGTAGTTATTTTTTGCAGTGAAAGAAGCCCCGTAATCTAGTTGGCAAAGCAAGCTTTCCACAAAGTTATATGAGACTGATTGTGTACTCTAGTCCAAAAATTGGGCTATATCCAATTTAATTCAATGCCGAAACATCAGATTATATGTCACCACATAAACTGTGAAACCAGGGCATCCTTGCTTTAAGAAAATGATTGACCTTTGCTTTTACAATATGTTGAATAAGGTATATTTTGAAAAGAAGTACCATTCTCAAATGCAGTCTCACAAGCGTACTGTCATAGTCAGGAACACATGTGCAATGTTACTTGTATGCTGACCTGTGGAGATGGAGCAAACCAAGTTGGGGGAGGGGTCAGAAAGATGCAAAAAAAATGGGCAGGGAGGTCACTGATCTTGAGGTGGGGAGGGTTGGGTAGGAGGGATATGAAGAAATTGATTGAATGGTGCAGGACTCCTGAGGGAAACTCTCTTGAGTATGGAGTGGACAGTTTTCCTCTTGCGCTATGAGTAGCTTACAGAAGCCCAAAATGTGTACAGTGAGCTGTTGGGACTAAAAATTTATGGAAATAAAAGGAAAAGAAAATTTTTTTTACACATAAAATAGAATCTTGGGACACCTTAGATTAGTCAGGTTCCACTGGTTTCAAGATGACGGCTCTCCTCGGTGAAATGTGTCTTAATAATATAGGCTGTAAATTATTAAGGCTTTTGATCCAAATTAGCTGATATGTAAACAATATACATATTTTAATTAAAACACACAAAATGTTGGAGGAACTCAGTAGGTCAAGCAAAATCAATGGAGTGGAATAAAGAGCCTACATTTTGGGACAAGGCTCTTCATCAGGACTGGAAAGGAAAGGGTAGGAAGCCAGAAGGTAAATATTATATGTATAAATTTTCTCAGGGAAAAAGACAATGGCGTCAGTGTGATTTCTGACAAGAACTGTTCTGGGAAGAATACAAGTACTGATAAAAATATGAGAACAAATACTCACTATGTGCTCTTTAACACATAAAATGTATAAATGGATTCTCCTGAAATAAATTTTAGGCCTTTTTCTTAATTATGTTAATTGGTATAGGACATCAGACTTCAAATTCCTTTCATTACTTCACAATTTAGCTGGGGAATTTTATGTCCCTTATACAACATGTGTCTTGGTTTAACCTCTGACCTGAAAGGCAACACTACCAATAATATACTACTGAGTTGCTACATCTGCCCAGAGCTCTGGAGAGGCTGTTGAATCAACTCAGACGAGGCTGCGCTACCACCCAAGGCTCAGTTGTCTGACCCACTGTGTATTAATGGACAGAGTGAAGGGCTTTATCCCAAGACTGTCTGATGCTGTTATATATTTTCCAAAGAAAACAGGGTTTCAGACCCAGTGCTAATAAAACTCAACTTGAGAAAAAAAAATCAGAACTAAAAGAAGAGTTGGAAAATTATGCCTCTGTACCACCTGGTGCATTCTTCCGGAAGGAGATAGACTCATAATGAATATCTTCCTCTGTATCTGCAGAGATGAGATAGAAATTAAGAATTTGATTTTATATGCAGAGGCCTTAACAAAGCAAAGATAATGGATTAGATCTGAAGTGAAAACGTCATTGTTAGGTGAGTAACATTACCAAGGTTTTAAATTTAAGTAAAATAGCTTATTAATTAGTTATGTTGCTAACAGCTTAGGTAAGATCTTTCTTATCGTCTCTTAATATACTTGTGTTGATATTATTTTTCATTCTGTTTGTGATAAATGTACTGTGTTATGCAGAATGATCCCGGAGGAATGTTGTTTCATTTTGCTGTATACATGTGTACGGTTGAATGCCAATAAACTTGACCCTCAATTTGAATTTTCATCAGGCCAGCTCCCTGCTGTCCTTCAAAACATTTTCAATTTACCAGCAAAACTGGTCTCAACTTTTGTAGCCTCCATGAAGCATTGGTCTAAATTACACATTCAAAGTCATAGCTGGGAATTGAAACCAAGGCTTTTTATTTCCAAAGCAAAGGGTCTTGCAAGATTAACTCTGTTGTGTGATATTACAGACTGCATGGTCTCAGATTTATTAAACAGAGCAAGTTAAGAATATAGCTGAATTATGTATTTGTCTCAATCTTACTCCTTTTTCCCCCTACCTCCCTTATTTCTCACTGGGCTGTGATTCCACAAAGTTTCAAGGCAAATTTAGTACCAAAGTACAAATATGTCAACATAGAGTACCCTGAGATGGATCTTCTTGTGGGCATTTACAGTAAATACAAATAAACTGAATAGAATAACTGAAAAAAACTGCACACAAAGATGGACAGGCAAACAATATACAAAAGTCAACAAATTGTGCAAATATAAAAAGAAAAAAAAAGAAAGATAGATAGATAGATAAATAAATAGATAGATAGATAATACTGAGGACATCAGTTTTAGAGTCCTTGAAAATGAGTCTTTAGGTTGGGTCGAGTAAAATTAATCACTCTGATTCTGGAGCTTGATGGTTGAAGGATTATATCTATTTCTGAACCTGGTGGTGTGGGAGTTAAGGCTCCTCTGCCTCCTTCCTGTGAGAAGAGGGAGGAGTGAGCATGGCCTGGATGGTGAGAGTCCATGATGATCAAGGAGTGACAGCCACCAATATACAACATAAAATTCCCTGTTCCTGTGTGAAATTGAACAAGTGTTGGAAAAGTGTGTGGTCATATGATCTCAAAGCCAAGCATGGACCTAACATCTACACTTGTTGCTTCAGGCTTACTTGACTTTGGAGATTCACATGAAGAGTTACTTTATGAGATAGATTAGCTTTATTTGTCACATTAAATCAAAATATTGAAAACATATAGTGAAAAGTGTTGTTTGCATCAACAACCAACACAATCCAGAACACTTCTGGCTTCAACATTACATGCCTACAACTTACTAACCCTTACTAAACCGTACTTCTTTGGAATGTGAGAACCAGCGGAAACCCACACAATGATGGTAGAAGGGACAAACTCCTTACGGACAGCAGCAGGAATTGAACTGAGATCTTACAGCTGGCACTGTGGAGCATTACAGTACCTGCTAGACTACCACGCCAAACAGTTGGGAGAGTTCAACAGCCCATGAAAGGTAAGAGTCAGAACCATTAGAAGTGAATTGGGTGGGTAGACTGTAGAATAGACACTCTTGACAGTGAAATAGGGCTTGATCATAATGATCTTTGCCATGAGGAAAACCTTAATAGCATCCAGCTCATCCACAGATTGTACATTTGGGTACTTGGATAATGCTCAGGATGTTTCCAGGACCTAGGATGGCGGCCTGGAGCTACATCTCTTCCAAAGGAGGTGTAAGGCACTCCTTCCCTCCACTAGCCTGTAGGTCACCTTTGAACAAGGTGAAGTATCTGTTTAGCAGCCCCCCTCACCCCACCGATCAGGGTCACGTGAAGTCATGGGAGCTAGTGATGGATGGTCATATGAGCTACTGATACGTATCACAAGTCCTGGTTATGTGACCACTGATGCCAGGAGCTGAGTTTACAGACACAGATCAGCAATGATCTTATTGAATGGCAGGGCAGGTTCAATGGGCCGGATGGCCTACTCCTATTTCTTATGTTCTTATGCCAGCCAGACAATCTCTGAAGAGTAATCATAATGGCTGAGTCACCCATCTTGTGGAGACACTGCCCAGAAGGAAGTAATGGTAAACTGCTTCTGTAGAAAAGTTTGCCAAGAACAATCATGGTCATGGAAAGACCCTGACTGCCCACGTCATAACAGCCCTCTCACTGCTACGGGTGGAAGTTCCCACTTGCTTTCAAAAAGGAAACAATTATACCACTGCCCAAGAAGAATAGTTTGGGCTGCTTTAATGACTATCGCCCGATAGCATTCACATTGACAGTGAAGACATACTTTGAGAGGTTGGCCATGACTAGACTGAACTCCTGCCTCAGCATGGACCTGGGCCCATTGCAATTCGCCTATTGCCAACATAGGTCAACGGCTCTCCACACGACTTCAGACCACCTGGACAACACCAACATCAGGACGCTGTTCATAGACTATAGCTCAGAATTTAATAACATCCTTCCCACAAACCTGATTGAGAAGTTGCAGAACCTAAGCCTCTGTACCTCCCTCTGCAATTGGATCCTCGACTTCCTAACCGGAAGACCACAATCTCTGTGGATTGGTGATAACATATCCTCCTGGCTGACGATCAACACTGGCGCACCTCAGTGGTGTGTGCTTAGCCCACTGCTCTATTTTCTCTAGGCATACCATCTATAAATCTGCTGACGATACAACCATTGTTGGTAGAATCTCAGGTGGTGACGAGAGGGCGTACAGGAGTGAGATATGCCAACTAGTGGAGTGGTGTTGCAGCAACAACCTGGCACTCAATGTCAGTAAGACGAAAGGGCTGATTATGGACTTCATGAAGGGTAAGTCGAAGAAAAACATACCAATCCTCATTGAGGGATCAGAGGTGGAGAGAGTGAGCAGCTTCAAGTTCCTGGGTGTCAAGATCTCTGAGGATCTAACCTGGTCCCAACATATCGATATAGTTATAAAAAAGGCAAGACAGCAGCTATACTTTATTAGGAGTTTGAAGAGATTTGGTATGTCAACAAATACACTCAAAAACTTCTATAGATGTACCGTGGAGAGCATTCTGACAGGCTGCATCACTGTCTGATATGGAGCGGCTACTGCACAGGACCAAAAGAAGCTGCAGAAGGTTGTAAATCTAGTCAGCTCCATCTTGGACACTAGCCTACAAAGTACCCAGGACATCTTTAGGGAGCGGCGTCTCAGAAAGGCAGCGTCCTTTATTAAGGACCTCCAGCACCCAGGGCATGCCCTTTTCTGACTGTTACCATCAGGTAGGAGGTACAGAAGCCTGAAGGCACACACTCAGTGATTCAGGAACAGCTTCTTCCCCTCTGCCATCCGATTCCTAAATGGACGTTGAAGCTTTGGACACTACCTCAATTTTTTAATATACAGTTCTGTTTTTGCAGATTTAAAAAATCTATTCAATATACATAATTGATTTACTTGTTTATTTATTATTAAGTTTTACTTTATTTATTATTTTTTTCTCTCTCTGCTAGATTATGTATTGCATTGAACTGCCTCACTTTTTATCTGTCTCTACCGTCGGCCCTGACAGGGCATTCCACGCACCCACCAGTCTCTGTGTAAAGAACACATCTCTGCCATCCTCTCTATATTTCCCTCCAAACACTTAAAATGATGCCCCCTTGTAATAGCCATTTCCATCCAGGGAAAAAGTCTCTAAATATCCACTATATCCATGCCTCCTATCATCTTGGAAGTCTTGATCAACGCACCTCCCATCCTCCTTCAATCCAAAATGAAAGATAACCATATAACCATATAACAACTACAGCACGGAAACAGGCCATCTCGGCCCTTCTAGTCCGTGCCGAACTCCTACTCTCACCTAGTCCCACCGACCTGCACTCAGTCCATAACCCTCCATTCCCTTCCTGTCCATATAGCTGTCCAGTTTAACTTTAAACAACAACATCGAACCTGCCTCAACCACTTCTGCTGGAAGCTCGTTCCACACAGCCACCACTCTCTGAGTAAAGAAGTTCCCCCTCATGTTACCCCTAAACTTTTGCCCCTTAACTCTCAACTCATGTCCTCTTGTTTGAATCTCCCCGTCGCTCAATGGAAAAAGCCTATCCACATCAACTCTATCAATCCCCCTCATAATTTTAAACACCTCTATCAAGTCCCCTCTCAACCTTCAACGCTCCAAAGAATAAAGACCTAACTTGTTCAACTTTTCTCTGTAACTTAGGAGATGAAACCCAGGCAACATTTTAGTAAGTCTCCTCTGTACTCTCTCCATTTTATTGACATCTTTCCTATAATTCGGTGACCAGAACTGTACACAATACTCCAAATTTGGCCTTACCAATGCCTTATACAATTTCAACGTTACATCCCAACTCCTATACTCAATGCTCTGATTAATAAAGGCCAGCATACCAAAAGCTTTCTTCACCACCCTATCCACATGAGATTCTACCTTCAGGGAACTATGCACCATTATGCCTAGATTCCTCTGTTCTACAGCATTCTTCAATGCCCTACCATTTACCATGTATGTCCTATTTTGATTAGTCCTACCAAAATGTAGCACCTCACACTTATCAGCATTAAACTCCATCTGCCATTTTTCAGCCCACTCTTCTAACTGGCCTAAATCTCTCTGCAAGCTTTGAAAACCTACTTCATTATACACAATGCCACCTATCTTAGTATCATCTGCATACTTACAATCCAATTTACAACCCCATCATCCAGATCATTAATATATATGACAAACAACATTGGACCTAGTACAGATCCTTGAGGCACACCACTCGTCACCGGCCTCCAATCTGACACACAGTTATCCACAACTACTCTCTGGTGTCTCCCATCCAGATACTGCTGAATCCATTTTACTACTTTGATGTTAATGCCTAATGATTGAACCTTCCTAACTAACCTTCCCTGTGGAACCTTGTCAAGGGCCTTACTGAAGTCCATATAGACAACATCCACCGCTTTACCCTCGTCAACTTCACTAGTAACCTCATCAAAAAATTCAATAAGATTTGTCAAACATGACCTTCCACGCACAAATCCATGTTGACTGTTCCTAATCAGACCCTGTCTATCCCGATAATTATATATACTATCTCTAAGAATACTTTCCATCAATTTGCCCACCACTGACATCAAACTCACAGGCCGATAATCTGAGCTTGATCAATCTATCTTCATAAGGCATGCTGTATGTTCCAGGTGGCTTCCTGGTAAATCTCCTTTTCACCTTCTCTAAAGCTTCCAAATCCATCTTATAATGAGATGACCAGAACTGAACACAATATTCTAAGTGTGGTGTAACCGGGCTTTTATAAGAGTTGTAATATTACCACAGCCTCTTGAACTCAATCGCCTGACTAATGAAGGCCAACACACCATATGCCTTTTAACAACCTGATTAATAACTTTGTCTTTGGTAATAAATTCCACAGATTCACCTCCTTCTGGCTGAAAAAATTCCTGTTCATCTCTGTTCTAAAGGGAGACCCTTCTATTCTGAGTGTGTGTCCTCTGGTGCAAGACTCCCCCACTACTGGGAACATCCTCTCCATGTCCATTCTATCAATACTTTTACATGCAGGAGAATGAGTTTTATATCATGTGCTTGTGGAGCTTTCAAACCATACAAACTTGAACCAGAGTTTACACTGATCCTTCCAAAGAGATCTCCTCATCTTCTTGAACATAGAACATAAAATAGTACAGCACAGTACAGGCCCTTCGGCCCACAATGTTGTGCTGACCCTCAAACCCTGCCTCCCATATAACCCCCCACCTTAAATTCCTCCATACACCTGTCTAGTAGTCTCTTAAATTTCACTAGTGTATCTTCCTCCACCACTGACTCAGGCAGTGTATTCCATGCACCAACCACTCTCTGAGTAAAAAACCTTTCTCTAATATCCCCCTTGAACTTCCCACCCCTTACCTTAAAGCCACATCCCCTTGTATTGAGCAGTGGTGTCCTGGGGAAGAGGTGGTAGATATCCACTCTATCTATTCCTCTTAATATCTTGTATACCTCTATCATGTCTCCTCTCATCCTCCTTCTCTCCAAAGAGTAAAGCCCTAGCTCCCTTAATCTCTGATCATAATCCATACTCTCTAAACCAGGCAGCACCCTGGTAAATCCCTTCTGTACCCTTTCCAATGCTTCCACATCCTTCCTACAGTGAGGTGACCAGAACTGGACACAGTAGTCCAGGTGTGGCCTAACCAGAGTTTTATAGAGCTGCATCATTACATCACGACTCTTAAATTCTATCCCTCGACTTATGAAAGCTAACACCCCATAAGCTTTCATAAGTCGATGGATAGAGTTTAAGAGTCACGAGGTAATGATCTGTGTACATGTACCCCCAGATCCCTCTGCTCCTCCACACTAGTATCCTGCCATTTACTTTGTACTCTGCCTTGGAGTTTGTCCTTCCAAATTGTACCACCTCACACTTCTCCAGGTTGAACTCCATCTGCCACTTCTCAGCTCATTTCTGCAACCTATCAATGGCCCTCTGCAATCTTCGACAATCCTCTACACTATCTACAACACCACCAACCTTTGTGTCGTCTGCAAACTTGCCAACCCACCCTTCTACCCCCACATCCAGGTTGCTAATAAAAATCACGAAAAATAGAAGTCACAGAACCGATCCTTGTGGGATACCACTAGTCACAACCCTCCAATCCGAATGTACTCCCTCCACCATGACCCTCTGCCTTCTGCAGGCAAGCCAATTCTGAATCCACCTGGCCAAACTTCCCTGGATCCCACGCCTTCTGACTTTCTGAATAAGCCTACCGTGTGGAACCTTGTCAAATGCCTTACTAAAATCCATATAGATCACATCCACTGCACTACCCTCATCTATATGCCTGGTCACCTCCTCAAAGAACTCTATCAGGCTTGTTTGACATGATCTGCCCTTCACAAAGCCATGCTGACTGTCCCTGATCAGACCATGATTCTCTAAATGCCCATAGATCCTACCCCTAAGAATCTTTTCCAACAGCTTTCCCACCACAGACGTAAGGCTCACTGGTCTATAAATACCCGGACTATCCCTACTACCTTTTTTTGAACAAGGGGACAACATTCACCTTCTTCCAATCCTCCATTACCATTCCCGTAGACAACGAGGACATAAAGTTCCCAGCCAGAGGCTCAGCGATCTCTTCCCTCGTCTTGTGGAGCAGCCTGGGGAATATTCTGTCAGGCCCTGGGGACTTAACCGTCCTAATGTATTTTAATAACTCCCACACCTCCTCTACCTTAATATCAACATGCTCCAGAACATCAACCTCACTCATATTGTCCTCACCATCATCAAGTTCCCTCTCATTGGTGAATACCGAAGAGAAGTATTCATTGAGGACCTCGCTGACTTCCACAGCCTCCACCTTTATCTCTAATCGGTCCTACCTTCACTCCTGTCATCCTTTTGTTCTTCACATAATTGAAGAATGCCCTGGGGTTTTCCTTTACCCTACTCGCCAAGGCCTTCTCATGCCCCCTTCTTGCTCTTCTCAACTCCTTCTTAAGCTCCTTTCTTGCTACCCTATATTCCTCAATAGACCAATCTGACTCTTGCTTCCTAAACCTCATGTATGCTGCCTTCTTCCACCTGACTAAATTTTCCACCTCACTTGTCACCCATTGTTCCTTCACCCTACCATTCTTCATCTTCCTCACCGGGACAAATTTATCCCTAACATCCTGCAAGAGATCTCTAAACATCAACCACATGTCCATAGTACATTTCCCTGCAAAAACATCATCCCAATTCACACCCACAAGTTCTAGCCTTATAGCCTCATAGTTTGCCCTTGCCCAATTAAAAATTTTCCTGTCCTCTCTGATTCTATTCTTTTCCATGATAATCCTGAAGACCAGGGAGTGGTGGTCACTGTCCCCCAGATGCTCACCCACTGAGAGATCTGTGACCTGACCCGGTTTGTTACCTAATACTAGATATAGTAAGGCATTCCTCCTAGTTGGCCTGTCAACATACTGTGACAGGAATCTGTCCTGGACACACTTAACAAACTCTGCCCCGTCCATACTCTTGGAACTAATTAGGTGCCAAGCAATATTAGGGAAGTTAAAGTCACCCATGATAACAACCCTGTTATTTTTGCACTTTCCAAAATCTGCCTCCCAATCTGCTCCTCGGTATCTCTGCTGCTACCAAGGAGTCTATAGATTACCCCCAACAGAGTAACTGCTCCCTTCCTGTTTCTGACTTCCACCCATACTGACTCAAAAGAGGATCCTGCTACATTACCCACCCTTTCTGTAGCTGTAATAGAATCCTAGACCAGTAATGCCACCCCTCCTCCCCTTTTTCTCCCCCTCTTTATCCCTTTTAAAGCACTGAAATCCAGGAATATTGACTTGGCTTCTTGTTGACAGTTGAATATTCAGCAAAATGATTTGACTCGGGGGAAGGTGTCTTGTTGGATCGTGGAAAGAAATATTTCTAATTATAATGTGAGAAATGTAGGCTCAATTATGGACAAAGCAATATGGCTCAACTATTGTTGTTCAGACAATAGTTAATCTTTTGTTTAAAAACTTTTCAGTGATTTTAAAAGCTGATTAGTGGTGTTGAATTGTGTTGAGTGGTAGACAATATATCATAATATGGATAATCACTTTGACCTGTTACCATTGAGATCTAGGATGATCAGAAACATGGACTCATTGTTTGAAAGAAAACATTATTGCTTGAAAGCATTGCTTTGACTATGGAGGCCTAGTCACTGCGTATATTTAAGTTGATTGGTTCTTGCTGAGTCAGGGCATGAAGAATTATGGGTGAAGGCGGGAGACTGGGATTGACGGAGAAATGGATTAGCCATGATGAAATGACAAAGCAGACACAATAGGCCAAATGGCCCAATTCTGCTCTTATATCTTATGGTTTTATGGTCTTCAAATATTGCTCTTGGTAGGTTAAATCTTTAGCTCAGATTGTGATTAGCTATGTCAGTTGCTGGTGAAACTTTGTGACGGGATTATGATATCCCAAGAAGGTAGCGAGGAAGTGCAATGGGATATATAGTGAGGTTATTATTTATATCATTAGTGGAAAACCATGACAAACAAGGTGTGCTAAACATGTTCAGATTGTTCAGTATTGTGGTTTCTCAATGTTTATAGAGATTGATGATAAAGGTAAAATTATGACATTGATGTCACATGCAAAATCTGATAATTAATGGAAGCACATCACATTCTGAGTAAATAACAAATGTATTTCACAGTTGAGGTGTAACAGGATAAAAGTACAATAGTGTAATAAGAAGGGAAACCTGAACTGCCATAAGCAAATGGAACACACATGCAAAATAATTTTTCAATAATACCTTGGATTTGATGGAGTTCATTGACATTCGAATAAAGGTGAAATTCTTCTTGTATGTTTCCCTCTGAGTGCTTCTGCTCTTCCAAATCTGTCCAGACAAAGAACTCTTCTTAAAATTAATTTCACTTTGCTTTCAATTTCATACATTCAGCAGCACAAACCCAAAACTGAAAATTTTCTGAAATCGGTTCCAAGAGTAACAAAAATTATGACTCTGTGCAATTAATATTTTTGCAGTCACACCGTACAGATGTTGATTTGCTTGCCGTCCAATTGTTTTTAGCTACATGATATTTGCTTGAAGTCAACTCCCACTTCAGGTAATAGGCACATATTTGATTTAAATAAGGGACAAGGCCTCTGAGATGGCTAACTGACACTCTCTGAGGCTTTACCTTATAATTAATGGAAGCACATCACATCCTGAGTAAATAACAAATACATTTCGCAGTTGAGGTGTAACAGGATAGAAGTACAATAGTGTAATAAGAAGGGAAACCTGAACTGCCATAAGCAAATGGAACACACACGCAAAATAATTTTTCAGTAATACCTTGGATTTGATGGAGTTCATTGACATTTGAATAAAGGTGGGATTCTTCTTGTACGTTTCCCTCTGATTGTTTCTGCTTTTCCAAATCTGTCCAGACAAAGAACGTTTCTTAAAATTAATTTCACTTTCCTTTCAGTTTCATCGATTCAGCAGCACAAACTCAAAACTGAAAATTTTCTGAAACCTGTTCCAAGTGCAACAAAAATTATGACACTGTGCAATTAATATTTTTGCAGTCACGCCGTACAAATGTTGATTTGCTTGCCGTCCAATTGTTTTTAGCTAAATGATATTTGCTTGTGGTCAACCCCCACTTCAGGTAATAAGCACCTATTTGATTTAAATAAGGGACAAGGCCACTGTCATGGCTAACTGACACTCTCTGAGGCTTTATCTTATAGTCCAGAAAGCACAGGTTCAATTTGCATATGATCTTATTCAGATTTTTAAAAATAAATTAAAATTGAAAATTTCAATAAAAATCTGTATAATAATTTGGCAATGAGCAACAATAACACACAAAGTTCTGGAGGAACTCAACAGGTCAGGCAGCATGCAGAAAAGGAAAAAATAGACGAAAATTCTGGCTGAGACCTTTCATCAGGGCTGGAAAAGAAAGAGGAAAATGCCAGAATAAGGAGGTGTGGGGAAGGGGATGGAGTATAAACCAGGTGACAGGTGAAGCCAGGTGTGTGTGGGAAGAGGGATTGAGTATAAACCAGGTGACAGGTGAAGCCAGGTGTGTGGGGAGGGGGATGGAGTATAAACCAGATGACAGGTGAAGCCAGATGTGTGGGGAGGGGGATGGAGTATAGACTAGGTGATAAGTGAAGCTACGAGGGGTGATTGATAAGTTTGTGGCCTAAAGTAGAAGGAGTCAATTTTAGAAAACCTAGCACTTTTATTTTTCAACATAGTCCCCTCCAACATTTACACACTTAGTCCAGTGGTCGTGGAGCATACGGATCCCTTCTTTGTAGAAGTCGGCATCTTGGACCTCCAGCAAGTGGTCCACAGCAGGGGTGATTGATAAGTTCGTGGCCTAAGGTAGAGGGAGATGAGTTATTCACTTCAAACTTTCTGCATAATCACTTAAAGAGTTGAACTGCACGTGCATGTAACGAGAGCTGTATAACTCATCACCTTCGGTCACAAACTTATCAATCGCCCCTGCTGTGGCCCACTTTTGGAGATCCAAGACGGCAACTTCTACAAAGAAGGAATTCGTATGCTCCATGACCACTGGACTAAGTATGTAAATATAGGAGGGGACTATGTTGAAAAATAAGTGTGCTAGGTTTTCTAAAATTGACTCCTTCCTTAGGCTACAAACTTATCAATCACCCCTCGTAGGTGTGTGGGGAGGGGGAAGGAGTATAAACCAGGTGATAGGTGAAACCAGGTGTGTGGGGAAGGGGAGGGAGTATAAACTAGAAGGTGATAGGTGAAGCCAGGTGCGTGGGGAAGGGGAGGGAGTATAAATTAGAAGGTGATAGGTGAAGCCAGGTGCATGGGGAAGGGGAGGGAGTATAAACTAGAAGGTGATAGGTGAAGCCCGGTGTGTGGGGAAGGGGAGGGAGTATAAACTAGAAGGTGATAGGTGAAGCCAGGTGTGTGGGGAAGGGGAGGGAGTATAAACTAGAAGGTGATAGGTGAAGCCAGGTGTGTGGGGAAGGGGAGGGAGTATAACCTAGAAGGTGATAGGTGAAGCCAGGTGTGTGGGGAAGGGGAGGGAGTATAAGCTAGAAGGTGATAGGTGAAGCCAGGTGTGTGGAGAAGGGGAGGGAGTATAACCTAGAAGGTGATAGGTGAAGCCAGGTGTGTGGGGAAGGGGAGGGAGTATAACCTAGAAGGTGATAGGTGAAGCCAGGTGTGTGGGGAAGGGGAGGGAGTATAAGCTAGAAGGTGATAGGTGAAGCCAGGTGTGTGGGGAAGGGGATGGAGTAAGAAACTGGGAAGTAATAAGTGGAAATGATAAAGGACTGGAGAAGATGGAATCTGATAAGTGAGGAGTGTGGATCACAGGAGAAAGCGAAGGAGGAGGGGCACCAAGGGGAAGTAGTAGGCTGGTGAGAAGAGATGAGGCAAGAGCGGAGCCAGAGTGGGGAATGGAAGTGGGGGGTAATTATGCTCATGCCATCAGCTTGGAGGCTACCCAGATGGAATATGAGGTGTTGCCTCCCCAAACTGAGAGGAGCCTCATCGAGCAGTAGAAGTGGTCATGGACTGACATATCGGAATGTGGATTGGAATTAAAATTTAAAATGGTGGGTCACTGAGAGATCCAACTTGTTCTGGATGGAGTGAAAATGCTTGACAAGATGGTCCTCCAATCTGTGTCAAGTCTCACCAGTACAGAGGAGGAGCTATCAGATGCTTAAAAAGGACACTAATAGAATCAGAAGAGAACAGGTTACAGTGAATCAAGTGACTAGTGAACAAGAATTAAAGATATCTACTATGGAAAAGAAAAGAAAAGAAAATTCTTGAGCTTTATTCGGTATTATTAAGAATTAAGAAGAAAACGACAGATCTGGAAAGCAGAAGTCGTAGGATCAATTGCTAACTGGGTTTGCCTGAAAACATGGAAATCGGTGAGCCACTGAAGTTTTTCATGAATATGCTATACTCACTTTTTAGTGAGATACTTGAAGCTCCTCCGATGATAGGTAGAGCTCACCTTAGCCCAAAGTCTTCCGTTGAGTTGAAACCTCACCCTGTCATTCTATGTTTGCATTACCTTACTACTAAAGTAGCAAGTCTTCGAGACGCTAGGAAGCGGGGGAAGCTAATTTATACTAATGGAGTGGAGATCCGCGTAGTTGAAGATTTTGCCCCAGAGGTTTATGCAGAAAGAATTAAATATCGGGAAGATAAAAACGCAAACACAAAGAAATCTGCAGATGCTGGTAATTCAAGCAACACACACAAAAAATGCTGGTGAACACAACAGGCCAGGCAGCATCTCTAGGAAGAGGTACAGTCGACGTTTCGGGCCAAGACCCTTCATCAGGACTAACTGAAAGAAGAGCTAGTAAGAGATTTGAAAGTGGGAGGGGGAGGGGGAGGCATGGCTGAACTTTATAAGAAGAACTGTCGTCCCTCTTTGCGTTATCCAGCTCATTTGAGAATTTCCCCGCCTAATGCCTGCCCAAAACGATTTGACTCCCCAGAAGAGGCTTGGAAATTTATAAAGGAGTTTAAGCCCGTTTTGCAAGCAACTTAAACACTTAATCATCGGCTGGGAGTAGTTTGTAGCTGGATCGTTGAAAGTTCAATTTGCATTTTATGATTGTCCAGACTTCACTTTGGCTGTGTAAGGGGTTTCTTCTTTTATGTTATTGCTAAGCTAATAAAATGGTTTCTTTGTCATGTTAAAAATAAAATGGCTTCTCTGTGATGTTAACTGCTGAGACAGTCGTTTTCTCTCTAGCAGCTTGTTTGGGTTATATTACTGATAATGAGAATTGTATTCATTTGCTAACCAATTGGGATAGATGTTATTCTTTCTTGTGTGATTGTAAGCTATTGTTTTCGCGGCTTTGTGGGAGAAGGCGCAATGGTGACAGAGAGAGGAGGTGCAATGCTGTAAGCTGGTTCTCCTCTTCTGGAGGAGAACCGAAGAGAAAGGATGGGCTGGACGCGCTCTGGTCGACCACCGTGGTTGGTCCCAGGCGGCGGGTCGAGGTGGTCGGAGGAGATTGCATGGTAGAAAGAAGACCCTGTTAATTGAGCTCCAACGGTTGTGCACGAAGTGGTTGAACTTTGATAAGTTTGCCGCCTTTTACTTTCCTTTTATATTGTATCTCCATTAATTACATAGTTCCAGTAAGATCTATAAAGTGTAATCATTTAATTGCATATGCTGTACTGTCTGTTAATTGGCATGGTGGGGTAAATCACACAGCATCTACACAAACTTGATTACTCAGTTTGGCGGGGCCAAAGGCTGCTCCCCCAGACGAAAGTGAGCTGAGGCTTACCAGGAGGCTACAGCTGTTTTACTTTTTCCTTTAGGATTTGTAAGAGTTCAACACTAGTCATAACATATTATTTGGTTGGATCTATCTTTTTTGAATATGTGATCAATTTTTATTAAATGAATTTAAGATGGCCACCGTTAACTGCGTTTTAACCTCTGTTAGACATAATAGCAACATATTTGGAATTTGTTTATTTCTTCATGTATGTGTTGTTGTGTCTTTAGTCAGTGGTGTTAGCGTACAGCTTTTTAAAAAGAGTCTACCTATTGGAGACGGGGATTAAGGGATTATAGTTTGCATGCTGTCCGCCTATAGGACGGTTTACGGGATTTGGGGGGAGGGGAGTGGCGCTATTAGTTTAGGTTTTTTCGACTGGGCAGTCCTGAGAGGTTTTCCTGTCAATCATGTTGTTTTTTCCCTCTTTGATTGAATCGATAATTTGTCCTTCCCTGCGGGTGTGGTCTGTGCCAGCGCACTAACTTATTTTATAAAATCTTACATTAAAGCCCTATTATAGATGTTAATAAAATTATTATAATCTCTTGGAACCTGAATGGTTTGAACCAACCTATTAAGCATAGAAAGATCGTTAAGAAATTTTAAAAACACTTCAAGCTGATATTATTTTTGTGCAAGAGACTCATATCCATAGGAAGGATGAGGGTATGTCAAATTTGGTTATTTGGGATGCAATAAAATCTTTTCTTAGGGGACAGATAATCTCACGTTCAGTAGCTTTAAGAAGGAAAACTAAAGCAGAACTTTTTGTGATTACTAACAGGATTAAAGAAATAGATAAATTTATTCAGTAACACCTAGGTCAAACACAGTATGATCTGCTTCTGACTTTTCCCATTGAGCAGCAACTTTTGAAATATAAAAGTCAATTTTATATACATGGGGATAAGTCAGTTAAATTGTTCGCCGGTCAACTTAATGCATCTACGGCTAGAAGGCAGATTTGGAAAATACAAAGAACTGATAGAACTGAAACATCAGATTATCAGGAAATTAATAAGGTATTTCTGGATTTTTACTCTAACCTTTATAAATCTGTTTTTCCAGACTATTCTACTTTTATGAATAGATTCTTGCAAAGATTGAATATACCCAAAATTTCTACTCAAGATATGAATACATTAGATGCGCCTATTAAACGAGAGGAAATGGTAAGGGCTATACCCTCTTTTCAATCAGGTACAGCTCCGGGACTGGATGGATTTACAGTAGAATTTTTTAAGACTTTTACTGAAATACTTACACCTCATTTATGCCAAATTTTCACTGATTCTATATCCTCTGGGACCCTTTCGAAAACTTTCTATGAGGCATCAATTTCATTAATTCTCAAAAAAGAAAAAGATTTATCTGAATGTGCCTCTTACAGACTAATTTCCTTATTAAATGTGGATTCTAAAATCCTTTCTAAGATTTTGGCTATCAGGCTCGAGAATATTTTACCTAAGGTTATTTCTAAGGATCAAACTGGATTTATTAAGAATAGATACTCATATTTCAATATTCAGAGATTATTGAACATTATTCACTCCTCTCCATCTAAAGAATCCGAATGTGTCGTTTCCCTTGAAGCAGAGAAAGCCTTTGATAGGGTAGAGTGGTCTTATTTATTCGATGTCTTGGAAAGATTTAATTTTGGTCCAGGTTTTATTTCCTGGAATAAGCTGATCTATTAAACTCCTACGGCGGCAGTTATAACTAACAATCAAAAATCTCCTTATTTTAAGCTATACAGAGGTACCCGGCAGGGTTGTCCTCTTAGTCCGCTGTTATTCAACCTGGCCTTAGAACCTCTTGCTATTGCCCTTTGGGACTCCAACAATGTTCAAGGTATTAAGAGAGGAGATAAAGTGCATAAGGTTTCGTTGTATGCAGATGACTTGTTAGCTTATATTTCAGATTCTAAGAAATCTATTCCTTCTATGTTATCTATATTTTCTGAATTTAGTAGTTTTTTTGGATGTAAATCAAATTTGCATAAAAGTGAGTTATTTCCTATTAATAACTACTTGGATCAATACTATCAAATTCCTTATAGCATTGCTAAAAATAACTTTACTTATCTTGGCATTAAAATTACCAAAAATTTTAAGGACCTGTATAAATATAACTTCCTCCCATTAATTGAATACACGTAACAAATACTTTCTAAGTAGTCTCCTATGACATTATCATTAATTGGTCAAATTAATGCTATTAAAATGATAGTGCTACCAATGTTCTTGTATGTATTTCAAGCAATCCCTTCCTTTGTTCCTAAACGGTTTTTTGATAGAATATACTCTAAAATGTTATCAAATATTTCGAATAATAGAAATCATAGATTGAGTAAACCTCTATTGTAGAAATTTAAAAAAAACATGGTGGCATGGCTTTGCCAAATTTTAGAATGTATTACAGGGCAATTAATATTCGATATATTTCATTCTGGATTCATTATTCAGACATACACGACTGTCCTTTATGGGTGGATTTGGAGAAAAACTAGGGAAGGGGTATTCTTTGGCCTTTTTACTGGGAGCTTCTCTTCCTTTTTTGCTCTCTAAGATTGGTAGTCGAGACCTTAATCCCTTTATTAAACATACATTAAGAATTTGGTTTCAGTTTCGTAGATTTTTTGAGTTTAATAACTTTGTTCTTTCTAGTAAAAATCCATCTTAATTATTTTTTAAACCATCAATTTCCCATCAGACCTTTTAAATTTGGAAAACCAAAGGAATAATAACTTTTTTAGATTTGTTTATGGGGGATTGTTTAATGTCTCCCACTCAGTTAATGGACAAATATGACTTATTTAATGCACACTTTTTAGATATTTACAAATTAGGAATTTTTTACCTAGTTTACTTCCAAATTTTCCCTCTGCTTATTCACTTAATATGATAGATACTCTTTTTCCAGTTAAACCATCTCGAAAAGGACTGTTAGCTATAATTTATAAATGGTTATTGAATTTACAAAAGGTATCTAACGATAAAATTAAAGGTGCATGGGAATTGGAATTTCGAGAGTCACTTTCAGATAATCAATGGGATAAAATTTTTCATTTGGTAAATATCTCATCTATTTGTGCCCGTCATTCCTTGATACAGTTCAAGCTAATACATCGGGCACGTATGACAAAGGATAAATTAGCCCGTATTTTCCCAATATTAATCCTATTTGCGACAGATGTAATATTGAGGTGGCTACTTTAACTCATATGTTTTGGTCTTGTATCAAGATAGGTAATTTTTGGAAAGATATCTTTAAAACTTTATCAAAAGTTTTGAATTTTGACCTACAATCGAATTTACCTACAGCAATCTTTGGGATCATTCCACCGGAAGCAGAATGTGTTCCTGTTTCCGCTCAACGGATGATAGCATTTACAACTATATTGGCTAGGAGAGCCATTTTGCTTAAATGGAAGGACTCTAATCCACCTACTGTTTTTTATTGGCTTTCCTCCATTATGTCCTGTCTAAGTTTAGAGAAAATAAGAAGTCGGACATTTGATACATCGTTTAAATTTGAAGAAACCTGGCGACCTTTTATTCAATATTTTCATATGGTTTGATTTATTGCTCTTCCAGTTACTTTCTTGAAACTTTGGACTTGATCAGAAAGTTTTTCTTTTTTCTTGCTTTTACACTTAATATGGGCTGCCCAGTCCCCTTTTTTACTCTTTTTCTTTTTATTAAATTAATTTTTGGTTTTGTTTATTGAGAATTGTGGGGTTTTATATATATATATATAAATTACAAAAGTTTCTTTATCTTTTTATGAAATAATAAGAGGAGAATTGATTATCTTATTTTTATTATATACTATTAGATTAATACTATGTATGATCTTAATAATGTTTATTTTACTTTTTATATGTATTGTTATCAATATAGATATCTGAGATAATCCTCTTGTTTGTATATATGTACTTTTTTAAAATTAATAAAAAGATTGATAAAGAAAAAGAAAGAGGAGGAACACCAGATACAGAAGACAACCCTAACAGATCTGTAGGTCAAGTGTTAACCTGGATCAGCATCCACAGTCACGAATAGACAACTCCTTAAGAGAACATCACACTCGACTCGAGTGATTGCACTGATGTATATGTATTATATACCTATATAGTTTTGAGGGGATGGTAGTATTAAACCAGACAATGGGGTGACCCGTTGGGGCACCCTTTGAGAGAAGGGTAGTGCAGTCTGATGTGACCAGAATGAACATTAAATTTTCCTGAATGCTATTGGTATCGCTTTGCTTTGGAAACTGAAGTAGAAAACCTCAGTTTATTAAAGAAGAACGATGCATAGCAAAGCAAATATGGTGCCTCCTTGTTTAACGAAGGACACTTTTGATGGCATCATTTCTGATTTATCTGCTACCCTTGTGCATCTTGATGTCATTCTGGAGACGTGCAGTCCTTTCATTCCCTGTCTCTTTGTCTCTTCTGCTGTTTGATCTTTGTCTCTGATCCTGGAAACGTGCATGCCTCTCCTTCTCTGTCTCTTCTTCTCTCCTGGAGTCATGCGGCCCTGGCCTCATCCGATTCTTGTTCTCTCCCTCCCCTTGCCACTTCTCGACGACATCTGGCGTCATCTCCTGACCATAATGTCCCCCTTCCCTTTCCACACAGCATAATTAGGCTGAGCATTTTTTTTTACCCTAATGCTGGATAGAAGATACGAAGCAGTAACACCAAAGATGCTGATTATTCTTGATGATGTGGTTGGCACTCTCCTAAATAGATGTGATATAGTGACCACTGTCCTTTGACTGCAGCAAATGGTTTTATGGGTGTCTCGAAGTACATCACTACAATAAGATTTAATTACCTCTTATAGATGGGTGGCAGTTAGATCTGTCCCAATCCTTCAGATGCTGATGGTGATTAGCAGAATGTGACCCCTTGAAATAGAGCTACCCTGCCCTTTTGCTCTGGTAGGTGTCGCTGATGAGGCTGGCTGTGCGCATGCGTAGGGCTGTCGAATCCTGAATTCCATGATGGCGGATCGGCTCTCAGGTTACAGCTCCTCCCTTGGAGGGTCAGACACCCTGAGTCGATAGGCTGGTCCTGGACTTATTTCATAATTTACTGGCATAATTTACATATTTCTATTTAACTATTTATTATTATTTTCTATTACTATTTATTATTTCTATGACTATTACTATTTACTAATAGTAATATTACTATTACTATTTCTATTACTATTTATTATTTATGGTGCAACTGTAATGAAAACCAATTTCCCCCAGGATCAATAAGTATGACTAAAAGGGAGCCTGTTAATTTTTGCAAATGAGCAATTTTATATGAATATATAACCCTGAACTTTGCCTGCATTCTGTAAGTTAGCACATTTTAATTCGATTTAGCCAAAAAAAAGTGCCGCTGTAATGCACCATTTGCGCTAGTTGGAGGTCACAAACAGACAGACAGAGCATGAGAGTTTTAGTAGTATATAGATTTTGAGCTGTAGTTGAAAAAGAGCATCCTGAGGTATGCATCTTTGCTGTCCAGATGTTCCAGGGTTGACAGCAGAACACCACACTGACTGTGTGCCAACAAGCACTCTGACCATATTCAGTTGGCATTGGCTTACCCCAGCGGTGCTAACAGTCAATAGTAGTCACAGTAGTGCGATCGCTCGAGTCAAGTATGATGTTCTCTCAGGAATTGTCCATTGGTGGTTCTTTAAGTGGCTGTAGAGGCTGATCCAGGACCCACATATTATGGAGTAGTGTGGGCATGAGTAACCACATTTCTCCTCCTTCAATTGCCTTTTGTAAATGCAACACCACATATCCTGGGCTCATGCAAAACTGACAGTCCTGCCCCCTTCATCATCTGCTGATCACCGCAGGACTTAAAACTTGGATGTTAGGGTGGAGTCCCTTAATGGAGAATGCCTGTGCGTGACTTTGTTTAACGTGGAGAAGCTAATGCAGTGGCAGCCATCATACGGTCCTTGACAGATTGGGGTCATGGAATGCAAGATGACTGGGGACTCTTCACTGCTCCATCTTTCCAGTCTTCACTGCTGTTGCGACGCGTTATCATAATCTGCCAGCTTCACTGCTGAGGTCTTGGTTGGATTACACTTTGTCTGGAATCTGCCCTTTGTCTTTACCGCCAGGGGTGACCCTACAAGGAGCTAACAGCCAGACGGCTAAACTCCAGACAGCATCGCTCTCAAAATCTCAGGAACTCAGAAGACCCTCTGCTGTGACAAGATGACAACACTTGGAGGGATAACAGTCACTAGGTGGTCAGACCACTGCAGAAAACTGCCTGAAGTTTTACACAAATTTTCTAATACAACATTACCAGCCACACAGTAACTGCTTCATGTGACCATTATTCAGCAAACCAAAAAAGATAAAATAGTTATTATTAGTTTTTTTTTGTATCATGTGCTACATTCAAACAGCTTACCTGTGAGCTTACACTTCCTTAGACACAACACCATTACCAGGATAATGATGAGGCGAAGGGCCACAACCCAAGTGATTACAACAGTGACGTGTTTAGAATAGCTATTCACTGTCAAAACAATAAGCACAGATTTCACATTAGTTTTTAGCTTAGAGCATTCAATATACAGTAGAACATAGAATATTACAGCACAGTATAGTCCCTTCAGCCCACTATGTTGTGCTGACCTTCTAACCTACTCTAAGATCAATCTCAGGTGGTGGGGTGGAAGTAAATCAAAGGAGGTGTGAGGCGCACCTTCCCTCTGCTATCCTACAGGTCACTCTTGGGCAAGGTGTAGCACCTGCTTAGCCCCGCGATCAGAGTCACTTGAAGCCATCGGAACAGGCGGTGGATGGTCGTACAAGGAACTAGTGCATATCACAAGACCACTGACAATCGCTGAGGACATTGATAATGGCTGGGTTCACCCACCTTGAAAAGACACTGCCCAGAAGAAGTTATAGCAAACCACTGCTGTAGGAAAATTTGCCAAGAACAATCATGGTCAAGACCATGATCATACAACATGGCACATAATAAATGAATGAATGAATGAATGAAAAAAGATCAATCTAACCCACTGCTCCTATATAACCCTCTATTTTTCTATCAGCTATCAGCCATGTGCCTATCAAAGAGTTTTTTAATGCCCCTAATGTATCTGCATCAACCACCACCCTTGGCAGGTCATTCTACACACCCACCATTCTGGGTAAAGAACATACCTCTGACATCCCCATCACACTTTCCTCCATTCACCTTAAAATTATGTCCCCTTTGATTAATCTTTTCTGCTCTGGAAAAAAAAAGTCTCAGGCTACCTGTGCCTGTTATCATCTATATACTTCCATCAAGTCATCTCTCAGTCTTCTTCACTCCAAAGAGAACAGCCCCAGATCACAGGGCAAGCATTGAACATCATTCAAAAGCACTTTAAATTATCCAGTATTAACTACATTGACTAGTTAGCTGGTAATTAACTATTAACTGGCCCCACTCAGAAAGGGTGGAGGGTTACAATTGTCCTCAAACAATCACACTGAGTTCTAGTTCCCAGTTTCAATCAGTGACTCCCATTGGCTGCAGATGACTGGTCAGCAAGGCATCTGGTTCAGCTGTGGGGCTTCCCATTGTACAATGGCCAGATTGGTTTATATGTGAATGGTGGCTGGGTGAGAACTGAATTCAACAGGGTGGATATTAACCTAGAACTATAATCCTCTCTAAACAGGAGCATGTAAATTTTAAATGGTGGAGGTGCTTAACAGAGCAGCCAACATCTGTGGAAAGAGAAATAGAGTTAAAGTTTCAGGTCGAAGTAATTTCCTCAGGTTCTAAGGGCTCCAGAGAAATAAAAGAACTCTTTAGGATTGAAGTCCAGTCACAGTCGGGCATGAAGTGATACAGTTTATCAGAATAAAAGATCAGTAATGAAAAAAATGCAATTCAACACAAATGGAAGGGAAATGCAATGTTAACATCCATTTCGAGAAGACTAGGATATAGAAGTAACGCTGTAATGCTGAAGCTTTATAAGGCCTTAAGTTAGACTGCACTTGGAGAATTGTGAGTAGTTTTGGGCCCTTTATCAAAAAAAGCATATGCTGACATTAGAGAGATAACAGAGGAGTTTCACATGAATGATCTCACGAATAAAGGGGTTAACGTATGAGGAGTGTTTGATGACTCTGGGCCTGTACTTGCTGGAGGTTAGAAGAATTACAGGGAAGTCACTGAAACATATCAAATATTGAAAGGCCTAGACAGAGTGGACGTGGAGGATGTTCCTTATAGTGGGAGAATCTATAGTAGGAGGAAATACTTTAGCCAGCGGCTGCTGAATATGTGGAATTCGTTGACACAGATGGTTGTGAAGGCCATCAATATGTATACCTAAAGCAGAGAACAATAGGTTCCTGATTAGTAAAGGCATCAAAGATTATGGGGAGAAGGCAGAAGAAAAGGGTTCAGAGGGATAATAAGCCCAGTCAAGATGGCACCTGAATATAACGCTCCTTTGGTCAACATTTTCTGGATAAATCATGAAACCATATATTTCATGCCTGTTATGTTTTTTATGTTTGTTTTTCATCTTGAATGAGATTTTTGAATTGTTGGAGCAAGTGATTTGCAGCTTGGAGATCGTTTGGGTGTTTCAGCAATCTGCAGTCTCTGAGAGGCAGAGGCTGCGTGCAGGAACCTAGTGGCGAGCAGGCTGTGGAACCAATGTGGAGCCAGCCAATGCTCGACTCCATTTTGCTGATTAAAGCTTCCATTATTCGCCAATTACAGCTACAAGGGAGATTGAAACATCGAGGCTTATGCTGATGGTGAGCACCAGCTACTTCCTTTTATTGTTGAGGAATCGGTCTGCTGCCAGAGTGGGGAGACTGCCTTTGGTCGCTGGGGGAATCGCTTGTTGCCGGAGAGGGAAAGACCTGCCGATGTTCCTGGAGAATGTTTCCCAGGTTCTCTGCATTTTGAATATGGATTTGAACTATAGACGTTTTTCAGTCTTTTTGTTTTTTATAGTCTGTGTTTTTCACCTGATCTTTCTTGTTTTTTGTGTGCAGGGGGAGGGAGATTTGGGGGTCGATGTGCCTGTTCCATTTTTGTTTGCTTTTCTTGAGCGGGGAGGAGGGATTTATGGGTTGATAATCGTGCTGCCATTCTTTCTTTTCTTGGTTTCATGGCTATCTGGAGATTCTGCTCTTATGTCTTATGGTTTTATGGTCAAAAATCTTTCTGTGGAGGTCGCAAACAACCATTGCCAAGACACTTACTCTTCACCTTCAGATAATATGGAATAAAAATCTTGGGTGTATTTTGATGAAACAAACCACATGACCACTTCCTTCTGTCTCCAGTAGCTTCTGTAATATTCAGCTGTAATGATCTCTCCTCCTGAGTCTGCTCCATAAATATTTTCTCTTTCATAACTTCTCCATTGCTGTTGACCCAGACAAGTCTTATTGATTCAGTGACTCGAGACACAGAGCAAGTCAGAGTAATGGTGTCTCCCTCAGTCATGCCATCAGGTGGTTCAGCTGTGACTGTGAAAACAAGAAATTCACTGAGATTGTAAACAATGGCCAGCATTTTCATTCAATTGGGTTGTATTTCGTTCTCTTTCAGTAGCTGATATTTGCATTGTGATCACTGTGTAAAACTATATTGCACACTTTAAGCTTTTGCAACATTGCTCATTAAGCTGCCATTGTTCCCAGTTCTGTCCTTACCCACAGTGCTGGTGATAACCCTCCTCAGTGACCACAGATAAATTACTATTTTTAGGAAATTCCTTTCACCTACCTCATTCTTGAGCCTTCAGGGAGGCTTCAAATATTAAGCAGGGACTTTTGGGGGCAAAAGAACTCCGGGCCTATTTTAAGAGGTTTAGTATAATCTTTTTTTTTTACTTAAAAACTAAAGATTCAACAGAGCAGAGTAACAAACACAAAATGCTGGAGCAACTCTGCAAGTCAGCCAGCACCTACAGAGAGCAATGAACAGACAACATTTTGGACCAAGACCCTTCATCAGGACTGAAAAAGAAGGGGGGAGAGGCCAGAATAAGAAGGTGGGGGGGAAGGAAAGGAGTACAAGCCAGAAGACGATAGGTGAAACCAGGTGAGGTTTGAGGTAGGTGGGTAGTGGTGGGCCAGTGGGGAATGAAGTCAGAAGCTGGGAGGTGAAAGATGGAAGCGATAAAGGGCTGAGGAAGAAGGAATCTAATAGGAGAGGATAGTGGGCCATGGGAGAAAGGGATAGAGGACGGCCATCAGAGGAAAGTGATGGGCAGTTGAGGAGAAGAGAAAGGATAAGCAAGGAGCCAGAATATGGAATGGAAAAAGGGAGAAGGGGGGCAGGGGAACAGAAATATCCGCAAGCTGGAGAAATCGATGTTCATCCTGTCAGGTTGGAGATTACACAGACAGAGGTGTTGCTCCTTCAGCCCAAGGGCAGCCTCATCATGGCCATAGAGCAGGCCATGGACCAACACGTCGAAATGGGAATGGGAAGTGCAATTAAATGGATAGCCACCAGGAAAGTCTGCCTTTTGTGGCAGATGAAGCAAAAGTTCTCAACGAAGCATACCATAGTTTTGGGCACAACAGTAGCCATATTTACAAAGGCTAAAATGTAAATATAAATCAAGAACTGACAACATGGATCAGCAACTCTACATACCCAGTCCCAGGTTCCTCTTCTCACCAGTGTCTAAGAAACCGAGGACCCTGGCTATGTACTTCTTGGATTTTCACTGGGGTTGATGGTCCAAGAGGCTGTAGCTCAGAACCCTTGGAGCAAGTTTCCTACCCGCCCGTGAGTTCTGCTTCTACAAGACCTAAGGTGACCCTTGCCAAGCAAGCCCCAGGCCAGGGATGGCAATCAAGTGCAGGTGGGTTCTTAAATCCTTTTTGTCACTTTTCCATCCCACTACAGGTCTAGACTGCATCTTCCTCCCCACCCCAATCCAGATCAAGACTCTCACCCAGTAGAGAATCCCTCATCAACCTCCACCCATCCATCTCCTTTCCCATTATTCTCATAGACCACAACCACCATTAATAGACACCACCCACACCCAATAATCTCCTGAAGTGTTCTGGGGGGGAACACTTATGAAAATAAGGAAATATTCAGGGAAATTTCACAGAAATATGAACTCTGCTCTCTGCACCTCAGTAACATTATCATTGAAATTAGCGGCAATGTATTGACTCCTACCTTTAAGTGTGATTAGTTCAATGGTCACATATTTAAAAGTTTGCAGTGAACATGTGAAAACTCCAGCATCTTCAAATCGCACAGGGATAATCTTCAGACTGAAGTTTGTGTCATTCAGTTTTCCCTCTATTGCTGCCAATCGATTTCCAAAGTAGGTCCTGCTGACCTTGATAGGTTCTGATCTGTTAGTTGAAGCTATTTCCTTTTCTTCATTCTGGAAATGTTGTGACCTCCAAGTCCATTTGGTTTCAATGAGATTAGTACTAACCTTACAAATCAGGTCAAGTTCACTGAGATCTTTGTCTGACCGATAAATGGTGTATGTCTTCATACGCAAATCTGCAAAAAGGGGGGCAGGGAACAAAGAATTAGATTTTAACTGATGTCGAGAAATAGATGTTTCAAATTTTCTACAATGGCAAATGCTATCTTCTGGGATTTCAGCTGGGAAGACCACAATGGGACTGGGAAGTCAACTAGGAGCAGTGATATGCCATAAGTCCATAAGACAGAGGAGCAGAATTAGGCCATTCAGCCCATTGAGTGTGCTCTGCCATTCTATCATGGCTAATTTATTATCCCTCTCAATCTTATTCTTCTGACTTCCTCCCGTAACTTTTGATGTCCTTACTAATCAAGAACCTATCAACCTCCACTTTAAATATACCCAAAGACTTGGCCTCCGCAGCCACCCATGGCGAAGCTGGCTACCAAACTAGGGACCGATTGCTCAAGTGCTAAATTGTGTAACAAAGCCTCCCTTCCCCAAACATGGACCCCAGTGCGACTGGAGGTAAAACCTGTAGTACTGTTTTGACTCTCTGTTTTGTAACACTCTTCACTCATTTGTCACTACTGCAGGTTCTTACACAGGGAGACAGAAATACTATCTGATAGTAGTGGACAGTAAAGACATCCTTAAGTGTAAGTCACTCAGAACAATTGAGTGAGGGACAGCAGTACTGAATCCAAGAAAACGTCTCAGCCAAGAACCTACTCTTGTATCTGCACCTTTAATTTGTTTGTATTTAAAGACGGGAGGAGAAGATGGCAGCGCACCGTGCGTGCGCAGCTCTCCGGTGAAAATGATATCGTATCTGTTAAATAGGGGCCGTGGACAATTCTGATTTGATGGAGAATGGATGTGAAAGCACAGAAGAATATCTGGAGAAATTTCTGAAACGCCCGTTCGCTGCTGTCATTACTGAGTGGTCGTGAATCTTTCGGAGGGTAGGCCTCAAAATCCCCGGCCTTGCCTGCTTTTGGCGACCGAGAAGGAGGTCGAATCGTTCGGACAGAGATGGTGCTCAGTACTCAGTGTCGGAGAGCTGATCAGAGCTCGAAGTTTTCAGATGTCCCAGAGTCGGATTGTGGTCAGCATGGCAGGGAGAGTTTTTCTTCCTTCTCCCGTCTGCATGAGATGTGGGACATTTGAGAAACTTTGAATTTTACAGTGCTCACGGACTTCTTCATCAGGTTATGGTATTGTTGCACTGTTTGTAACTATATGTTATAATTATGTGGTTTTGTCAGTTTTTTCAGTCTTGGTTTGTCCTGTGTTTTGTGATATCACACCGGAGGAAATATTGTATCATTTCTTAATGCATGCATGACAATAAAAGAGGATTACGTGTCTTCATAATCATCATATTTCTCTGTTCCATTATAGACTGGAAGACATTCACTTTTCTTCATTCTTGGATTTTGTCTCTTTGATTCCAAAGATTCAAGGTTCAAAAGATTTGAAGTACATTTATTATCAAAGTATGTATGCAGAATACACCTCTGAGATTCGTCCTTCCTCAGCTGCCTCAAAACAAAGAAAGACCATGGAACCTGTTTGAGAAAACATCAAACACCCAATGCATGGAAAAAATAGCAAATTGTGCAAATAGGTTAAAGCCAGTGAACAACACATAGAATATCAAACATCAAACCAGGAGTCCAGTAGTATTCAGTTTATTTCAGTTCAGCGTTCCTGCAAGCGAATTGAAATAATCTACTGATCCTCCTGGGCGGTTCTATTCATGAGGCTGAGAGGAAACAGGTAGGGTTGACAGTCAGAATCGCTTCGCCAGAGAAGAAATGCCTTTTAATGCTGGAGGGTGAAAGTTTAAAGATGACATGAGGAGCAAGTATAAACATGAAATATTGAAAGGGCTACGTAGTGTGGACATGGAGAGGATGCTTCCTATAGTGGGATGTCTAAGACCAGAGGGAACAGCCTCAGAATAGGAAAATGCACCTTAGAACAGAGATGAGGAGGAATTTCTTTACGCAGAGAGTGGTGAATCTGTGGAATTCGTTGCCATAGATGGCTACGAAGGAAAAGTCATTGGGCATATCTAAAGCAGAGGTTGATAGGTTCTTGATTTGTAAGGGTGTCAAAGGTTACAGGGAGAAGGCAGGAGAATGGGGTTGAGAGGCATAATAAGCTGTGATGAAATGCCAGAGCAGATTCAGTGGGGGAATGGTCAAAGTCTACTCCTATGTTCATCATCTTATGGTCTTATTTTATGCAGAGAGGGGGTAGGTGGCTGGAATGGGTTATCAGGCATAGTAATGGAAGCAGTCACGTTGATGGAGGTTAACAGGCTTTTAGATAACACACGCATATGAAAGAAACGTCGGTTTACAGATGATACACAGGAAGATGACAGTTGGTATAAATTGGCATCTAGATTGGGATCACACCAGTACCGTACTGGCCAGTCCAGTACTGTAATTATGTCTGGTCCAGTACTATGCTCACCTCAATCGTCTTATCAGTCTCAGTGTCACCATTTTATGGTTACACTGTGTCCTGTGGTAAAAGCAATGACCACTCCCTGCAGTGAAATCCCACGGCGGACTGTGTGCTCACTGTACAATACGTGGAACAGTTTATAATCAGCAACTATTTCATACCTGCTCCTGGGCAGCTTTGGACTCACCCTCATCCACTCCAACATTGGTGTCTCCAGTGAGAACAATGGAGCCTTTTTCCTGCACTTCCCACGTGTAGAGACTGGGATCTTCTGTTCCAACATGTCGGACCATCAGATAGACGGTGTTATTCAGGTGGATCTGATCAGTGTTGTCGTTCCTCTGAGATGAGCCTCTTGGTTTCCAGTGAAGACTGACGGTATCTGGGAGTCTGGAGATGGTACAGCTGAGGGTGACGTCACTGCCCATTACAGGTCTCTGAGGGTCGGCCTCAACTGTGGAAACAGACACATGATGTGTGGTTCAGTTCCCCACAGGCTCTCTGAACTGCTCCACGCAGGTGGAAACCTCTTTTTCTTACGAGCAGATAGTTGACTGAATGCTAACCAGCCTCACCCAGTGATGGAGATCCACACTTCCAAGTACTGGCCTCCTATCCCCATCCGAGCCCTTCTCTCCCTCATCTATATTTGCCTGTGGTGGACTGGCTGTATCCACCATGTTAGTAGCCTCGCAAACACGAGGAATTCTGCAGATGCTGGAAATTCAAGCTACACACATCAAAGTTGCTGGTGAACGCAGCAGGCCAGGCAGCATCTCTAGGAAGAGGTACAGCCGATGTTTCGGGCCGAGACGAAAGGTCTCGGCCTGAAACGTCGACTGTACCTCTTCCTAGAGATGCTGCCTGGCCTGCTGCGTTCACCAGCAAATTTGATGTTAGTTGCCTATTCTGTTGCTGGGTAATGGTGTTTCCTTGCCAGGTTGTGATGCAGCCAGTTAGAATACAATCCACTCAGCACCTGTAGACATTTGTATATATAAAACTTCTATCTATGGAAGTCTCACAGCAAAAAAAAACCAATTAATTCATTAATTTACTTTATTTATTTAGTGGTACAGCATACCCTTCCAGCTGAACAAGCTATACCCTTCAGCAATCCACTTATTTAACCCTAGCCTCATCACAGGACAATTTACAATGAGCAATTCACCACCTTCTGCTTCTTCTTCTTCTGACTTTTAATGGCGATTGGCAGTCCAACTCAAAAATGCATTACTCCCACCAACTGGACTGGAGTCTGGCGTAGAGATTTAGGAGATAAAACCCCTATTGGTTCTTTATCAACTGAAAACTAAATTAACCCAAAAAGCCTTATAGATTTTAAATAATGAAAGACAATGTTGTAAATTAAATTAAAGTTACTTCCATAACTTAGTAAAGTTTTAAAATGAAATCTGTCAACCCCCAAAGCTGGTACTGCAGCCCGCATTTGCTTTTTTTTTTCCAATGTATGCTTCATATTGTAAAAGAATGTTTTCAACTGTTTCATAACGATGACAACACCGACACATCCCGGAGTGATGTTTTCCAACAAGGTATAAGGAATAATTAAGCATAGTCTGCCCAATTCGAAGTTGAGTCAATATAATTCCTTCCCTTCTTGTCTTACCCCTTTCCCCTATCAGTCCAGCAGTTATACATATTCTGTAAAGGTGTCTTCCCTTATGCCCATTATCCCATAAGTCTTGCCATAATCCCCTAAATTCTTAGCCCCACCAACCTCTTAGCTTCTGGTTTGCTAAGCAGAAGGTCTATATCCACAGATGAACTTTTAACAGATTTTTTGGCCGAACTATCAACCTGCTCGTTTCCCTCAACACCACCATGTACAGGAGCCCATAAGAAGATGACATGCAGACCAATACTTTGAACATGAAATCAAGAGCTTCCAGCAGTAAATCAGACCTACTGCTAGAATGACCTGATTTAAGACTAGTCAAAACTGAAAAAGAATCTGAACAAATTATAACCTTGCAAGGACAGATTTACTCCTCCTACTGTAAACCTAAAATGATGGCAACCAGCACAGCAGTATACACTGATAATTAGTTAGTAAGAAGTTTCTTTATTGTTACCTGTAATTCAGGCACAGAAATAGCCACGCAAACATTCCCCGTTAAATTATCTTTTGATCAATAAAAATGGTTAACATATTACAATAATTTTCCTTAACATACTGACTTTCAGGCATATCAGACATATCAGGTTCCTTGGATTTAATTAAGTCATGCAACCTAAAATCAACTAAAGCCACTGGGAACAAAAATGGTGAAGTTACCAAAAAAGCTACAGTGCGACAAACTACATAATTCAGCAAACCCATATTCCTGGCATGATGAGAACCCAGCCACCAAAAACTAAAAACACCCTTCTTGTGATGTTCCCAACAGTCTTCCAACACACTTTTAACAGGGTGATCATTCCTCTGCTCCCTCAAGTTAACTCAGTACGTTAAGAACAACTTCATCCTCCGCAACTGCAAGGGTAATTGTCCCATTTCAACCAGTAAAGCTGAAGCAGGAGATGATGTTACTGCACCACAACACAATCTTAAAGCCTGAGATTTTATCACATCCAAACATTTTAAATTTGAAGATGAAGCTGATCCGTAAGCCACATAGCCGTAATCAAGTACTGATTTAATTAAACAAACATATATATATATATAGTCAACAAAGATTTTTGTGTTGCACCCCAGGAATACCCACATAGACACCTATTGATATCTAATGCCCCTTTAACCAATTAACTTAATGACCGATATGTCTTTGGACTGTTGGAGAAAACTGGGGCACTTGGAGAAAACCTATGCTGTTCACCGGGAGAACATACAAACTCCTTACAGTCAGCATCGGAATTGAACCCCGATCCTCAGAACGCTCTGAACTGTGATAGTGTTATGCTAACTGCTACACTACCATTTAACCAAACAGACACGTTTCAATACTTAAAAGAAAGAATTTTTACCCACCCACTCCATTGTCCACTCAGAGGTCAGGTCAGATAATACAAAAGGCTTATCTATGGATCCCCAAGGAACCACAAGCTCGCTACAAAGTAATGTCAGCACATTTTGATTTCTGCTCCTGTAGCTTAAGGGAGAAAAGTATCTTAAGGGAGTCTGATGCACATGCATGTAACCACACCCTCTCTCTCTGGGTCTGGGAGATTGCAGTGACAGACATCCCACCCTGCAAAAACTCATTTCAGGGAGGTAGCACCATCAATTTGCGGGAGACTCTGGGAACTTCCGGGAGAGGTGGGATGTCTGCAATAGAGTGGCTCCTGAGCAGCTAGCCAGCTAGTTTAAATAATGTTAGCTATGCTAATGAAAGAATGACACCTGTTAAACTCACCTCAACATGTCTTTTACAGTCTTAACCCACCATGGGCAATAGAAAAGTCACTGTTGCAAACAGTGCAGCGAGCAACACTGTCATTATTTTTTGACCCCTATTAGGCAGGGGTACACTTTAGGGTAGTCTGGGGTGACGTACATCTTATATTTTCTTTTTTTGGAACACTCCGCCATGGCGCGCTCTCGCGCTGTCTCTCTCTCTCGTGCACACTCTCTCGTTCGCTCTCTCGTGTGCGCTCTCTCTCTCTTGCGCGCTCTCTCGCTCGCTCTCAAAAAAATTAATTTCTGGGATATTGTACATAATTTGCGGGCATCAGGGAGCCGCTATTAATGTGCGGGAGACTCCCGGAACTTCCGGGAGAGGCGAGATGTCTGCAGTGAGATACTGCGCTAAAATTATGTCCTCAAGAAAATGAATCTCAGGGTTATATATGGTGACGTACATGTACATTGATAAAAAAATACTTTGAACTTTGAGACTAGATTTTCTTTGTACTTGGCCTCTCAGTTAAGCCTATCCAGCTCACTTAAATGTACAGTTTCCCATCTTCATTGAAAAATAAGCTAAGGTTTGAATTTATTTTTCTATATTTTAATATGTTATTGAAATATTATGTACTTAATATTTCAGTAATATTCTTCCTGTAAGTAAAATACTGGAAGTTATATTACCAACAATATAAAGTCAAGAAATTATGTCAAGATCTTATAGCTTCACATGAGCCAGAGCTCCAGCAAAAGTGGATGGAAAGTTTTATTACACAGATGTATATGCAGATTGTTAGTTGAGATGGTGGCCAAATTTAATTTGTTAAATTGAACGTCATCCATTGAAGTTATAAGTTGTGTGCAAAACATAGCTTGCTCTTCACTGTGCTGATTGCTGTAAGATTTTTGCTAAAATTAAAAGACATTCTAAAAACTGTAGTATTGATCAATTGCATTGTCTGATGTCTATTGGTTACCATAACATAATTTAGTTTGAGTTGTTAGCCTCATTTAAAACCGTTCACAAAAGCATCTGGTAGATTATGAGCAATACAGCATTTTGAAGGAGAAAATCAAAATTTAACAACAAACTAGTAATTTATTTATTTGATGGGAAATGAATGAGATGATTTTTCATAAAACATTAATGGGGTTATCTCTGTGAGAAGGTCAAATCTTTTAAAATGTTCCTCTTAATGTACTAATTTCATGATTTTGTGACATTCTACTATAATCACCAGAAGAGTCCAACATTAAAACAAAATATTCCGTTTTAGAACCCAAGTCAATGTGACCTTGACTCTTAGATAGCTGGCCCATCTGAGAAGGAATGAACCTTTCTGATTTGTTGTATATATATTTATTGATTATGCCTGAAGTAAGTAAATCTCAGGGTTGTATATGGTGACATATTTGCATTTTGATAATAAATTTACTTTGAACTTTGAACATCCTTGTAAATTTTCCTGCACTCTCAGAAATTACTTTAATTTTGCATCTTCTGAAATAATTTTACCATTCTATGATGATTTATACCAACTTTACCTGTTTAAAAGTTCAAAACCCAAGGTAAATTTAATATCAATGTACATACATGTCACCGTATACTACCTGGGGATTCATTTTCTTCTGGGCCTTCATAGTAGATAAAATGAATACAACAGACTCAAAGAAAAAAACTAAACAGAAACAAAGATTGGCAACAACCAATGTGCAAAAGAAAACAAACTCTACAAGTACAAGATGTAAATAAATAAACAGATCGATAAATAAGTAAAATTGGGAATCTGAGTTGTAGAGTCCTTGAAAGTGAGCTTATGGGTTGTGGGATCAGTTCAGTGTTGAGGTGCGTGAAGTTATCCTGGCTGGCTGAGGATCCTGACAGAGACAGTCAAGAACAAGAGTTATCAGTGAGAATCAGGGTGGTATAGGGAGTGGGGCTTCAACTGTGTCATCCAGAGACATGGTCAGCACTCTCAAGCTGCATCCTCGAGAGCTCAAACTACTTAATGACAAATGGTTCCAGTGTTGTTGCGAGCAGGGAGTTGGGGGAGCTCTGGGGTATTGCAAGTAACACAACAAGGTGTCAGTGTTAGGTTTGGAATATTTCTTCCATTCTGATGGACTTACCTTTGACCCCAAATATTTCCCACTGTCTCAGGATGCTCCCACCGGACTGTGTCTGATTCCAGGTGAACAGCCCTGCAAGTTCAAAGATGGGTTTCCGGATTCTCAGATTATGAGTACCCCACTCCACATGTAACCTCCGGGAAATGTTTGTTTTACTGTACTCATCTGTCCAATGTGCGGCCCACCACTGATCTTCTCTGTGAAAAGTGGCCAATCGCTTTGTGGTTTGTTGCCCTGTGTGTGGACTCCATTCCAAATCAATTGAACCATTCCCAGGATTATCTGGCCCTTTCAGTACAAAGTTTCCTTCCTGATGGAAAAAGTAAATAGAAGTTCTGTTTCCTGCAAGAAAGGTGGAGGGGGGAGGGTTGGAGAGAACATATTTTGAATTCAGATAATAACTTCTCAATCTAAATGTACAATTAGCATTATTGTAGAAAATTTATCTTCAGTAATTATTGAACAACGTACAGAACCAGGGTGGCAGGGTTGAACATATCAAAGGAAATATCAGATAAGGAGTTTTGTAGGCTCTGGGTCTGTACTCACTGCAGTTTAGAAGAATGGGGGAGATCTCATTGTAACCTATTGAACCTTGAATGTTAAACCAATTGAAAGGTTCAAAGGTCAAAGTAAGTTTATTATCAATGTACATATAGTCACTATATATAACTCTGTGATTCATTTACTTGTGAGCATACTCAGTAAATCTATAATAGAGCAATAAGCATAACAGGATCAGTAAAATAACGCACCAACCTGGGTGCTCAGCAAGTGTGCAAAAGACAGCACACTGTGCGAGTACAACAAGAATTAAAACAAATAAATAAATAATATCAAGAACTTGAGATGAAGAGTATTGAGGCCAAGGTCTTGAAGGTTATTGGTTAGCTTGGAGGCAATAAAGTGGATGTGGAAAGGATGTTTCCTATAGTGGGGGAATCTAGGACCAGAGGGCACACCGTCAGAACAGAGGGTTGTCTATTTATAACAGAGAAGAGAAAACATTTCTGTAGCCAGATGGTGGTGAATATATAGAATTCATTGCTACAGATGGCTGTGCAGGCCACATCATTTGGTATAAGTAAGGTGGACATTGATGTTTTCTTTTATTAATCAGGGCATCAAACGTTATGGGGAGAAGGCAGGAGAAGGGGGTTGAGAGGAATAATAAATCAGCCATGGTGGAAAGGCAGAGCAGACTCGATGGGCTGAATGGCCAAATTCTGCTCCTATGCCTTATGGTCTTATGACATACTATCCAGCTGAAAGAGGAACAGTTCTTTTCTCATCAAGACTCTGATTATAAATGTGCTGGAATTTCTCAGATCCCAAACATATGCACAATAATGTTCTATTTATTTCTCTCATTTACTGGGGCTAACAACAACATTACCTGTGTGAAACAATGCATATAAAGATTCAAAGATAATGGCTGCTTGATCTTGCTTTCTGCATTAATAGATCAGAAAGATCACCAATCATAAAGCAGTGAGGACCAAGCCAGTTCAAAGGTCAGAATTCCATGTGAGCAGACTCTGGAGGTTCTGGGTTTGGAGGATTGTTTTACTGTTGTTGTTTCATTGTTTGTTGCATTCTGTGAAGATGTACCGTGCATTGTGGGTACCAGAATGTGCGGCAAAAATTGTGGGCTGCTCCATGCAGATGGGTGTGTTGTTTGTTAACACAAACAGTGTATTTGATATGCAGTGATAAATAAATGTGAATCTGAATCTGATTTCAGGGGCTACAGCAAACTCTGAAGTGACAACGAGAGGTGGCTGAGTTTACCGGGGCAGGAGAACTACAATTTTGATCCCTGAATTGTCTCTGATTAATTTCAGGGTAAATTCCGCAGGTGTGGTGACATGGTTTTATGAGTGTGTCTCCAAAATTCTCCAAAAGACTTTGCCAGAAGCTTCCAGAACAAAGCCAGTAGCTTAATCAACACCTGACCCAACATGTTGAGTTTTTTCTCCCTCTTCTGAGCAGAATTTGGCAAAGTGCAGCAACTAAGGGGAATAATGAAAAGAGTGGCTTAAAAAGTGAGGTCAATGAGAGTCAAAATGAAGTTGCTCCTGTGTGTGGAACAGCTGAAGTTGTTCTGAGATTTGGAAGCCAGTACATCAGCCCCAGGACAGTAGCTCAGGAATTCCTCAGGGCAGTATCCCAGACCCAACCATCTCCAACTGCCTTAGCAATGACCATCCGAAGGCCAGACACAGAGATTTCTGCTGAAGCTTGTGCCGGTCATATCCAGTGACAGCTGCAGAGAATAGAATAGTCCATGTGTGCATATAGCATGGGATGGCTGATATTGAGGCATGGTCAATTTAGTGGCGAGTGATATCCTTGCCAAATAATTTTATAGACAAAGATCAAGTCCAACAATTTATTTAACTACTTGCCCTTTATAATCAATGTCTCCTGTAACACAGAGTACTTCACCATCAACAACAAAATGTCACTCCTGACTAACTTTAACTTGACTGGCCAGATGAATACTGTATTATGAGAGCAGGCTAGAGACTACATCTTAGAACATACGGTAGAAAATAGAACAGTACAGCCCATGATGTGCTGACCTAGACATACATATTCCAAGATCAATCAAATTCTTCACTCCTACTCAGTCCATAATTCTCCAGTTTGCTTACATCCATGTGCTGATCTATGACTCCTAATTGTAATTGCCTCTATTACCACCCTGGCAGTATGTTCCAGGCACCCACTCTGTGTGAAATATATTTCCCTGCCATCTCCCCTAAACTTTCCTCCACACACCTTAAACATATTGTTTGACAAGAAGCTCACTTCCTGATTCCTTATTTGATTCTGGAGGGAAAAACTTTAATTTAGCTGGATTAGTGTGGCTCCTACAAGATTCAAGTGGCCTGTCAGCGTCCAGTATGAGGAAAGTTGATTCACAACCCTGGCCCTTTGCTCCATTCATTCTGCTGTGCTGTGTCAGAGGTTTACGATTGACACAGCTTCTACTTCCCAAGCCTCCTCAGCCTCTATCACGTAGATGCACGGAGTCATTGGCCCTTGGAAATGCTGCACCTTGTAAATTCTCACACTCATTTTGACCTAGAAGCACTTTGCCTGCCTCTTGATTCTGACAAAATCTGCGAGAACTCCACCAGTGCTGGTGGAGTTCCATTCTAATTTGTGTAGTGAAATGTTTCGGGTCGAGGCCCTTCATCTGGACTGGCAGCATTGCAGACTTGTGTAGAGATCCAGGTGAAGGGCCTCGGTCCAAAATGTTGACTGTTTTTTCCCCCTCCATAGATGCTTCCTGACCTGCAGAGCTCCCCCAGTACTTTGTACGTTGCTCTATAACACATCTGCAGTCTCCTGTGTCTTCCATCGTCACTTGAATTGGAGTGGTTCAAGAAGTCAGCATCTTCACAGTGAAAATTAGCAATGGGCACTAAATAATAGCTTTATAAGTGACACAATTAGCCCTGAAGTAAGTACAATATAATTCTAAGCATTGATCATCGATGTGGGGCTTCCAGCATAGAATCTACAGGAGGGAGTACAGGAATATTTAGAAGATTCTAATTAGTAGTCCAATCACTAGAGTCAAGTATGATTTTCTCCTGGGAGATATTCTCTTAATGGAGAATTCCCCTGCATGTCTTTGTTTAATGTGTGGAGGCTGGTGCTCTTGCAGTCACCACACAGTCCTTGACATTTCAAGGTCAGGGTGCAGTGTCATGGCAAGCAAGACCCTTCACTACTGCAACCCTTCTCCACCTTCACTGTCATTGTGACGTGTCATCATCTTCCATTAAATCCACCACTGAGGTTCTCGATTGCTCTTTGTTTGGAACCTCCCCCTTGACCTTATCCCCAGGGTCAAGCTAAGCTCCAGACTGCATCATTCATGGGATCTCAGGAACTCACAAGCTGCTCCACAATGGAGGCGATCCTTGGATAAGAATTCTAGGCACAGTTTGAGTAATGACAATTCTCAAGTCACAAAGGTATTTAAGATATAGAATAGAAATTCACTGAATAGAATAGAACTTATGGGGGAAACACAAAATGTGAAAGAAGCAACAAACGTTGTCAATTTTTGTCTATAATTCACATTACAGAAAATTGTGATTCAGGTAGCTCACCAGGAACATAATCCCTCTATAACGTGGGACTGTACTGTATAAAAAGCAAACACCACATCACTTACCGCTGGGGTCCAAGTAGTAAGGGACTAAAAGCTGGGGCCTGCCTTGATGGAATAAACCGCACTTCCAATTCCATCTGTCTCGATCAAATTTCTTAATCATCAAACTCATAGATTTCTCTTCCCCATTCAGTGTCTTTTCTCGAACAGGTTTGCCATGACCGTTGATCCACAACAATCTCACTGATTCGGTGACCTTCGACACAGAGCAGGTCAAGATAATGGTGTCTCCCTCAGTCACTGAATCAGATGGTTCAGCTGTGACTGTGGACACAAGAACATAATTAAGGTTTTGAATAACATCGCTGACATTCTGTCTCAGAAATCTTTACGAAGTCAACAGATGTAGCATTGTGATTTAAAAAATAGCAATTTTGGGGGTTAATGGCTGTCAGTAACAGAAATCCTTGTAGTACAAGAAATTTATGTGTTCCAATACTGCTGTTCTGTTGCCCAGAGTGAACAAATTGTATTGTTTTTTTAAATTATAAGCTGCAGATGATGGAAATCTGAAATAAAATAGAGAAAATGTCAACAACACCAAGCAGATTAAACAACATCAGTAGAAAGTGCAGCAAAAATAACCTTTCAACCCTGAGACCCTTTGACAACATTAACCCTTTTTCTCTTTCCACAGATACTGACTGAACTGTTGAGTGTTTCCAGCAATTTCTGTTTTGGAGCAGGTTACATCGATAGCTGTGCAATTCCTGGTTAAAATCTTGTACAAAATTGCTGTTCACAAGACAGACACTGTTTACTTCTGTTAAAGCACAGGTCTCAGTAACACTGAAGGCTGCAGAGGAGTCTTATGAAAAGTGCCAGATACATTTCCCTTGCACTCATAAGCAGCTCAATAAACTGCAAGAAAACTGTCCAAAACCAGCTACCTCCAGATGACCTTCGGAGGTCGTCCCGGAAGTAAAGAGGCCAAATGACATCTTGCAAAAGGAGAAGTGCCTGCAGTTCATCGAGTCAAAAATAAGTGGCAAAACACGATTAGAGGTTGACTAGAGGTCTGGATTGGAACCTAATGGTCAATCAGAGGTCCAGAGTAAAACCCGAAGGACCGTCAGAAGTCCAGTTGAGGCCCAATGGCCAGAGTCACAAGTCCATTAGGGAAGTCGGGGCTCAGTGTCTGTAAATCCATGAGTTCACTGGAGACTTGAAACTGAAGACAGGCTGTCCCAGGGTTAAAGGACTCTGTGTGTGTGTGTGTGTGTGTGTGTGTGTGAGAGAGAGAACGGGTGTGAGTAACAGGCTTGTTTCACTGTTGTTGTTTTGATGCTTGGTATGTTCTGTTTTACTGTGCCCTGTGTTGTTCTGTTGAGCATTGCGGTGCCGGCATGGGTGGCAACACTTGTAGGTTACCCACAGTATCCTTGGTGTGTTGATTGTTAATGCAAATGGCATATTTCACTGTATGGCTTGATGTCCACTTCCTGAGCTCCGAGCTGTGAGGAAACATCCTTCTAGAACTACGCATTTGTTCAGTATTAGTCCTGAAACAGGGTTAATTACATGAGGGAGCTGGCAGCATTAGTCCTGCCGAAGAGTTTCAGCCTGAAACGTCGACTGTACTCTTTTCCATGGATGCTACCTGGCTTGCTGAGTTCCTCCAGCATTTTGTGTGTGCTGCTAGGATTTCCAGCACCTGCAGATTTTTATCTTGTTTGTGATTGACTTCTGTGACCTTTTGTTTTTAAAAGAGTGTTGCTAAAACTTTTTAATGCCAGGAAGTTATTGTATATTAATGACTGAGCGTCGCTCTCCTACCTTTCACTGTGATTAGTTCAATGGTCACAATGAGAACAGAATCCATGTAACACTTGTAAACTCCCGCATCTTCAGACAGCACTGGGACAATGCGTGCACTGAAATCATTGCCATTAAATTTCAGCACTGTGGTCACCACTCGATTCCTGAAGTAAGTCGTGTCAGCTTGGACTGACTGTGATCTTGAGGCTGTCACTACTTCTCTGCTCTGGATTTGGTGAAGATGTGCATTCCAAATCCACCTAGCACTATCACAGGAGGAATAAGATCTCTGGAAACAGATCAGGTAGAGTTCACTCTGACCTGTGCCTGAACGATATATGGTTTTTTGGCTTTGATATAATTCTGCAATGGACATGGAGAATACTACGTTAGAACACATTTCAATGATTTCTCAGATAAAGAGAAAATAGCAGAAAATTATTGATCACCGATTTCTGAAAACTTTATGTTTTGGTCTTCAGATTTATATTGATCAATTTATAGTTCATAAGACATAGGAGCAGAATTAGGCCATTCAACCCATTGAATTTCTCTGCCATTCCATTATGGCTGATTTAATATCCCTCTCAACTCCATTCTGCTGCCTTCTCCCCGCAAAGTTTAACATCCTTCTTAAACAAGAAACTCTCAACCTCTACTTTAAATATACCCAAAGACTTGGCTTCCACAGTTGTCTGTGGCGAGGAACTCCACCGATTCACCACCCTCTGGCTGAAGAAATTCCCCCATATCTCTCTTTGGAAGGGATGACTTTGTATTACCTTGTGTTCTGAGGAACTTGAAAACTATACAGTCCTGAGGTCAAAAGAGAGAAGTTCCCAGAGAAATGTTTTTGTAGAATCTTTTCTCAATAAAGTTTGATTATCTTGTGCAGTGATGTCATAGGCTTGGTAATTTGAGCCCTCTTTGAAAAAAATTTTTTCCTCCAGAGCTCACCTCACTGTGTAAATGGGCAATCCCGCAGGTTTGCGTCAAACAATATCACTGTTTGAGTTGGAGTTAACTCATGGGTTTTATCATTGTGAATGGCTACTTCTTTGTTCAATGATCTCCACTACCCATACTTCCCACTGCCTTGATAAACAGCATAGTCAAAGACCCCTCCCTACCCTGACTATGCTCTCTTCTCCCCCCTTCCATCAGGCAGGGGTATAAAAGATTTAAAGCACATACCACCAGGCTCAAGTACAACAACAACAACTAAGTACCTTATTATCGGGGGGGGCAGGGAGGGAGAGGGAGGGGGGAGAGGGAGGGAGGGAGCAGGGGAGGGGAAAGGGCAGGAGGGGAAGGTGGAGGGGGAGGGGAGGGTAGAGGGAGGGTAGAGGGAGAGATAATGGTTACTCTGGATCTGATGCAGCATAAAAACATAATAAGCATATAGATAACACAATAAATATAAATATAAAAACAATTGCATAAAACAACATACAAGTAGCTGTTATATACTTGGATTGATCATATATACAGTACTGTGCAAAAGTCTTAGGCACATATGTATGGCTAGGGAGCTGAAGAGTTTTGCACAGTACTGCAGTAATTTTATGTATTGCACTATACTGCTACTGCAAATAATACAAATTTCATGATATATGTGAGTGATGATAAACCTGATTCTGATATGGGTCTCCATTGTTTACTGAAAGCGGGAAGGGGACAGGGAGAGGGGAGTCATGGTTGGAAAAAGGGAGGAAGCAAGAAGCACCAGAGGGACATTCTGTGATGGTCAATAAACCAATTGCTTGGGATCAAGTGACCTTGCCTAGTGTCTCAGAGTCGTGTGTGTCTGAACCTGCACCAGCATCCCCTCACCTCCCCACTCCTGGCATCCCTTCTCCTTCTCTACCACCTGTCCCACACCCCTCCTGCAGCATTCTACCCTCACCATTCTCAACATCCTTTCCTCCTGGCTCCACATTGACATATATAGTACTGTGCAACATTCTTAGGCACTCTGGCCATATACAATATATGTGCCGATGACCTTTGCACAGTATTGTACATAAAGTGATGCTTGGTGATATGTATGCAGGGGTGGTGAGGTGGGATAATGAATGTTTTCGAGTGGCATGGATGTTGCATAGCCTCTTCCTTATGGAGGTGGGAAACAGTCCATGAAGGTTGGTGAGATCCTTCATATTTCTGGTGTTTTCCTGGCACCATTCTGTATATATGTCTTGACAGCAGGAAGGCCAATGCCAGTGATGTGACTAGCCCATGACAATACTGCTGGCGAAAAGGAGATCCTTCTGCAAATCCTCCAAGTGCAGAAGTCTATGAGTGACAGAACTTTGTGCTCATTCAGGTACTTTTTAATGAGATGACAGCCTCTGACTTCACTACCTTCATATAGTGAGCTCCACGTGCTCATCGCTCTGTGTATAAAGAAAAGCTTTCCCCAAATCTCTTCTAATCCTCCCACCAATCCTCTCAGATCTGTTGCCAAGTTATTTCGGTCTCTGCTGAAAGTAAGGGATTCTCCCTGTCTGGATCTCTAATGGTTTTGAACACCTCAACTTCCTTTACTTCAGGAACCGACCATAGATCATGTTTTCATTTCCCCAGTTGGCCAATATATGTGTACATTCCCTCTCCTGTCAGGTGCAACTGCTTCCTTCCTGTTGTCAGCTCACCAGAACTGTGTAGTTGTGCCTCCGCCGTGTTTCATACATGACCTGTGTGCTCTTGCAGGCCTTTTCTCAACTAATAAAGCCATGCATTCAATTTGCCTCAAGAAGCATCTTGTCTGCTTACCCTGATACCTTCGGATGTCTGAGCATATGAACCCCACAATCCCTCTGTTCCTCTGCACAGTAACTCACCATTAATCATGCACCCTCAGCCTTGCCTGAAGGCAAGACAGCGGCTATACTTTATTCGGAGTTTGAAGAGATTTGGCATGTCAACTAATACACTCAAAAGCTTCTGTAGTTGTACTGTGGGGAGCATTCTGACAGGCTGCATCACTGTCTGGTATGGAGGAGCTACTGCACAGGGCCAAAAGAAGCTGCAGAAGGTTGTAAATCTAGTCAGCTCCATCTTGGGTACTAGCCTACAAAGTACCCAGGACACCTTTAAAGAGCGGTGTCTCAGAAAGGCAGCGTCCATCATTAAGGACCTCCAGCACCCAGGGCATGCCCTTTTCTCACTGTTACCATCAGGTAGGAGATACAGCAGCCTGAAGGCACACACTCAGCGATTCAGGTACAGCTTCTTCCCCTTTGCCATCTGATTCCTAAATGGAAATTGAATCTTTGGACACTACCTCACTGTTTTTTAATATACAGTATTTCTGTTTTTGCACGATTTTTAAAAAATCTATTCAATATGTGTAATTGATTTACTTGTTGATTTATAATAATTATTTTTTTCTGTACTAGATTATGTATCGCATGAACTGCTGCTGCTACTAAGCTAACAAATTTCACATCACATGCCAGCGATAATAAACCTGATTGTGATTCTGATTCCGACCTCTGGAATAAGCTTCATTTGCCATGATTATCACACCTGCCCAGTCCAATGATAAATTCCTGCAGCATTACAATTTGCTCTCTCGCAATTAACCTTGGTAATAATTTTGAAATCATCAGCAAATTTCTCATCATAGCCCCTAGCTTTAAGTCAGGACCATCTGGCTAGAAGCAATGAGCCTGTTGCTGGGTCCAGTAGAATGCACTGTAACTGTGGTCAGTCGCTAGGGTGTCTGGTGAGCCAACTTTGACCTGAGTGGACCTCCCTCATCAGTCAGCATTGTAGAGTTATACAGCCATAGAGCACTACAGACCAAAAGCAGGCCACTTGGCCCATTTAGTCCAGGGTGACCTGTTTTCCTGCTTAGTCCCATGTACCCACACCAGGACCATACCCCTTACCATCAGACCATATGGCATAGGAGCAAAATTAGGCAATTCAGCCCGATGAATCTGCTCCACCATTCCTTCATGCCTAATTTATTATCCCTCTTTACCCCATTCTCCTACCTTTTTCCTGTAACTTTCTGATCAAGAACCCGCTGCATCAACCTTTGCTTTAACTACACCCAATAACTTGGCCTGGCAATAAATTTCACAGATTAACCACTCTCCTGCCAAAGAAATTCATCGGTATCTCTCATCCATGTACCTATCCACACATCTCTTAAACGTTGCAATTGAACCCTCATCCAGCACCTCCACTGGCGGCACATTCCTGACTTGCACCACTCTCTGAGCGAAGAAGTTTCCCCTCAGATTACCTTTAAAATTTTCATCGTTCAGCCAAAACCTATGACCTCTAGTTCTATTCACACCCAGCCTGAAGGGAAAGAGCCAGAATGTATTTACCCTATCAATACCCCTCAGAAGATAATCTTGCCCCAAAAATCCAGGGAATAAAGTCCTAACATATTCAAACACGCCCTATAACTCAGGTAGGACTGCCCTGCTCCTAGCACTATGACAAGCACCATTAGAGCTGCGACAGGTGACCGAGAAGAGTGCCTGGGGCAGGGTGTGGCACGGGTGCAGACGCACCAAGCCCTGAGACACCAACAAGATCACTTGATTCTAAACAACTGTTTGTTTGATCATTGCAGAAAGTCTTTCTGGTGCTTCCTGCTCCATCCCTTTTTCCCAACCATGATTTCCCTCTCTTTGCCCCATTTCCACTCTCAGATCACATCGGAGACCCATATCAGAATCAGGTTTATCATCACCCACACATGTTCTGAAATTTGTTTTTTTTGTGGCAGCAATATATAAAATTATGAGAAATCTGGACTGAAATCATGTTATTTCCAGTCCTGGCCCAGGTATTATTGCCATTCACTACTGTAGTACTTTGTTAGCTAGTACGATCCCCATGCTCCAATCACGCAGTGATGTAATTCCTGGGAATTAAGGCACAGCATTCAGTGGATAAAATTCAGAATCTGCCCTTTCAAATGGTTTTGACCACACTTCGCTAGCCAAGATATCACCTCCCCACTTTATGTACCCTTCAGGCAGAGAGTCAGGTTTTGTCTGACTATGATGACATCTTAACATGCCTCTTCAGTATCTAACAGCAAGCATTGACACTTACCATCTTTCACAGTAAAATATACTTTGCTTGTGAGAACAATGTTTTCTTTTTCCCACACTTGACACTCGTACAACTCCCCATCCTCCACTGCAACATGTCGGACCATCAGATAGACGGTGTTATTCAGGTGGATCTGATCAGTGTTCCTCCTGTTCTGTTGGGATGCGCCCACTGGTTTCCAGTAGAGACTGACGGTATCTGGGCGTCTGGAGATGGTGCAGCTGAGGGTGACGTCACTGCCCACCACAGGCCGCTCTGGGCTTACCTCAACTGTGAGAAACAGACCAGTGAGATTCAGAGTGAGTGGTGATGTGCACAGACCAATTATTGGGTACAAACTGAACTCATAAGGTCACCATTATCTGCATACATATCTTCTGCAAAGGGAGTCAGGCCAAACTGGATGAGAGCACCTAATGCAGAGCATAATACAGTAGGCCTGAAAATTCTTCATCGTGCTCTACCATAGTCAGAATGGAAGAACTGGACAATGGCCTTCTCTGTAAAGGTAACGCTATGTTCTGCAACTTGATATTACTTTACTCTTCATACTGCCTCGATGCTCTGATGTGGTGAAATTATCTGTAGGGATGGCATGTAAACGTAGTTTTCACATGGGACAATGACAGACCAATTACCAATTAAGTCTATGTCCTTTGGTCTTAGACTCTTCTGCCATGGGAAATGATTCCTACTAAATACCCTGTCTATGCCTCTCATAATTTTATGTACCTCTGTCAGGTCCCATCTGGTTCTCAGCATCCTTTGCACCAAGGGAAACGAATTAACCCCATGACTGAAATATCCTTTCTCAAGCATAATCTGTGTTACATACTTCATGGATGTCTTGTGACTGTCTTATGAGGATGATGTAATGGTCTTGAGGAGGTCACATGATGTAATTTTCCTGCCAGTGAGGTCACATGATGACCTGTTCTCAACAGGTTTATAAAAAGAGACCCCTGATGTGACGCAGTTAGGTTTTCAGTTTAGTTTTGTGTTGGATGCTCTGTTTTTGCTGCGTCTTCAGCTGATGACGCAATTTTGTTTTAAAGTGGAGTTCTGCTTTCTATTATAAGTAGTATTGGAGAGTGAAGACCTTACCACAATTCAGGACTTCGCCGAGTCGAGTAAAGTTGGTGTCGTTCGGCAGTTTCGTAAAGGATCGACCTTATTGATTCTTTGGTCAAGAGATAGAGACCCGCATCTGAGATAACTCCTGCCAAAAGAGCAAGGAAGTTCGTGCAAGGTTCGCTCGCTGGGAAGAAGGTCAATTCCTTTTAAGCCGTTTATTTCCGTCGTCCTGAATCCTGCGGACAAGGCAGGTTCCTGCTGGGATCAGCAGTAATGACACGTCTTCAAGGAATTCTTTACTTCAGGAAAGTCTCTCCTAATTGACTGCATAAATCTCTTGGACTTTCGAATTTGCCGTTCTAAGAACTATTTTCGAATTTACCACTTTAAGAACTGTTTTCCCATTTACCCTTTTAAGAACTATTCCAGAGTTGCCTTATAGCAGTAAACTTCCTGTTAAGTTAGTCGTTTAAATACATTTCACTGTTTTTGAGCAAAGTTTAATAAATATTTGTTTGCTTTTATAAAACCTGACTCAATTCTATATTCATTGTTGCCGGCCACATGACAGCTGGATGAATCTTCTCAGGGTCCTTCCTTTAGTGTAGTGACCAGATATTGCACACCATATTCTAGCAGTGGCCTAACTTACAGCATTGTGCCGGAAGTCTTAGGCAATATATATAGCTGGTGTTCCTAAGACTTTTGCATGGTACTGTAGTGATTTTATATATTGCACTCTACTGCTGCTGCAAAAAATAACAAATTTCATGACACGAGGGTAGCATGAGTGCAGAATCAACCAGCCCTGAAACACCAAGCAAGGTCATTTGCTTCCAAATAATTGGTTTGTTGATCATTACAGAATGTCTCTCTGGTGCTTCCCTCTCCTTCCTCTCTCTATTCCCCTTTTCCCAGCCATGATTCCTCTCTCCCTGCCCTCTTCCCACACTCTGTCCACAATAGAGACCCATATCAGAAGCAGGTTTATCATCACTCACATATATCATGAAATTTGATTTTGTTTATGGTAGCAGTATAGTGCAATACATTAAATTGCTACAGCACTGTGCAGAAGTCTTAGGCACATTTATGTAGCTAGGGTGCCTAAGACATTTGTAGAGTACTTTAGTAATTTTATATATTACATCTACTGCTACCGTGGAAAATAAATTCCTGACATAGATGAGTGATGATAAACCTGGTTCTGATGTAGATCTTGATTATGGACAAAATGTGGGAAAGGGGCAGAGAGAGGGGAATCGTGGTTGGGAAAAGGAGATTGGAGAGGGGAGAGAGCGTGAAGCACCAGAGAGATATTCTGTAATGATCAATATACCAATTGTTTGGAATCAAATTACCTTGTCTGGTGCCTCAGGGCTTAGTTCATCTTCAACCGTGCTACTACCCCACCCTTGGCATTTCTTCTCTGCCAACTGTGCCACACCCCTCCCATGGTGCTCCACCCTGACCATTCTCAACACCCTTTGCTCCCAACAGATTTACAAATTCCCTCTCTGCTCTACATTGACAAATACAGTATTGTGTAAATGTCTTAGGTGCTCTAGCTATATATATGTGCTTAAGACTTTTGTATAGTACCCCATATACTTTCTTCCCATCACCTTAAATTTAAGGACCCTCCTATCAGTCACTTCCACCATGAGAAAAAGTCTCTGCTTATCCACTTGATCTATGCCTCTTATAATATTGTACACTTCTGTCAAGTTACCTTTGGTGTAGGTTGGACCCCCACCACAGGAGCCAGTACACACAACATATGTGGTTAACTCACAATCAGACTATAGTTTGAATCTAAAAATAGAACTCTGGTAAAATCCAAGAGGTCAAGCAGCATCTGTGGGGGAGAAAGTTTATGTTGATATTTTGGGATGAGATTCAGCCTCATGATTCAGTGGGAAAAGGAAGAGGAAAGGCTGCCAGTATATAGCATTATGAAATTGGAATTGGTTTAATATTGTTACATATACCAAGATACAGTGAAAAAGCTTTTGTTTGCATCCATGTAGACAAATGATTCTATACATGAATACATCGTTGTAGTAAAAAGGGAAAACAGAAAGCAGATATAATGTGAACACGAGGAAATCTGCAGATGCTGGAATTTCAAGCAGCACACATAAAAGTTGCTGGTGAATGCAGCAGGTCAGGCAGCATCTATTGGAGAGGTACAGTTGACGTTTCGGGCCGGGACCCTTCGTCAGGACTAACTGAAAGAAGAGCTAGTAAGAGATTTGAAAGTTGGACGGGGAGGGGGAGATCCAAAATGATAGGAGAAGACAGGAGGGGGAGGGATGGAGCCAAGAGCTGGACAGGTGATTGGCAAAAGGGATATGAGAGGATCATGTGACAGGAGGCCCAGGGAGAAAGAAAAGGGGGAGGGGGGGGAAAGCCCAGAGGATGGGCAAGGGGTATATATTTATATACACACATTCTCTTTCCCTCTCTTCTTTTTGTCCCTCTGTCCCTCTCACTATACCCCTGGTACAGTTGCAGAGAAAGTGTAGTGCAGATGGACAAATAAAGTGCAAGGACCACAAAGGCGCTGCAGTATATCAGTTAGTGGAATGCTATTACATCTCAGGTCATCAGAGTTCAGAGTTCAATTCTGACGCCATCTGTAAGGAGCTTGTACATTCTTCCCCTGATGCATGTTAGTTTTCACCAGCTGCTCCAGTTCCCTCCATGGTACAAAGGCGTACAGATTAGTAGGTTAATTGGTCATCGTAAATTGTTCTGTGATTAAGGTAGGGTTGTTGCTTGATGGTGCAGCTCATTGAGTTGGGAGGGCCTGTTCTATGTTGTACCATTAAATAAATAAAAGCAAAGGTAGATTTGGAGTTCAAGAATTCGTCTTTGAGTGAATAAAAAAAGATCTGGTCAAGGATCTGATAACAGGGGGTTAAAAGATGTCATTAAGTCCGGCAGTATTTTCTCTTAAGCTTTTGTATCTTAGACTGCTGGGTGTAGATGAGGAGGGTGGGAGGTGGTTTTGTTGGGATAGAGACTGCTAGGTGACAGGTGGAAACACATGGGGAGGGGATGATGAGCAGATAGAACCAGTTGAGTAAGAGGATGGAAAATATGAGATTTTTTGATGAGATTTTCATTCTGCAGCAGTTGATATAAAAATTACATGATCCAGGTAACCTTTCTGATTTACTTATTTGCATTCAATCGCACTACCACGTCTTGCCCAGTCACCTTCTCACTCACCTTTGAGTCCAAATACTTCATATTCTTTCACAATTTTCTTCTGTGGTTGCAGCTGAAACAAGGTGTATAATCCGGCAAAGCTAAACCTGGGATGTATTATTCTTGTACTTATGGGATGATAAATATCGCTCCGTCTCATGGACCTGTGTAAGTCAATGTTTTCTAAGTAATCATTCCAGTCTGCTGTCCACCTGCCCCATCTGCTTCTGTTGTAAGTTACCAGCTTCTGGGTACGTTGCCCTGCGTGTGGCTTCCATTTCAACACATGATCACCATTTTCAGGATTGTCTGGTCCTTCAAGTATAATTTCAGAAACAGAGTTTGAGAAGTAGATATGATCGGGGCTTCCTGTCAAAATTAGTAACAACATTAAAATGGTATCGCAAATCCACAATACGATGAATAATATTAGAATTTATTACTATGTTATCTTATTATAGTCAGCTAATCATTTTGCCTCCAGTTTAGATGTGACTTGTTATAAACTGAATGATCATATGTCTAATTTTAGAGCCCCTATTATATTTGTCATTGCTACAAAATAATAATTAAAAAAAAACAGAGATAATTTTATTCTGGGACACGAAGCTAAAGGTTCCACATATTCTGGTAACTCCTGCTCTACAATGAACAGAAACTAGCCAGAGGGCTGGTGCAGGATGTAGTGAGGTTGGATTTGGAGCATATTATCACCGGCTAAGAATTTATGAAGTGGGTGAGGATCAGTCTGCTGACCTTGTTTGAAGGGATGCATGACAGCCAAAAACAAGATCAAGGGACCCTTACACAGTCTCTCATGAAGGTCACTTTGCTTCATCTGTGAACGTGAAGGTAACAAATGCCTTTTACACTGATGGAGTTGGATAAGTCAAAGTGGCCTCTGGTGAGATTTGTCACATCAGTCAGTCAGTTGGCCATTGCTGCCTTTCATTAGATGGCTCTTTTAGATATGAATCATCAGGTAACTTCAATCCAAGGATAGAAGTCATTAAAATCCTTTTATTTGAGATTTAATGTTTTGGATAAAATTCCCTTATCTGCGACCCATGCTAACATTTAAATATTAACTTAACTTGTCACATGTACATTGAAACATACAGTGAAACACATAGCCTGCATCGGGGATGTGCCACAGGCGAGCCTGCAAATGTCACATAGAAACATAGAAAATAGGTGCAGGAGTAGGCCATTCGGCCCCTCGAGCCTGCACCGCCATTCAGTATGATCGTGGCTGATCATCCAACTCAGAACCCTGTATCAGCCTTCCCTCCATACCCCCGATCCCTTTAGCCACAAGGGCCATATCTAACTCCCTCTTAAATATAGCCAATGAACTGGTCTCAACTGTTTCCTGTGGCAGAGAATTCCACAGATTCACCACTCTCTGTGTGAAGAAGTTTTTCCTAATCTCAGTCCTAAAAGGCTTCCCCTTTATCCTAAAACTGTGACTCCTCGTTCTGGACTTCCCCAACATCAGGAACAATCTTCCTGCATCTAGTCTGTCCAATCCCTTTAGGATTTCATACGTTTCAATAAGATCACCCCCTCAATCTTCTAAATTCCAACGAATATAAGCCTAGTTCATCCAGTCTTTCATCATATGAAAGTCCTGCCATCCCAGGAATCAATCTGGTGAACCTTCTTTGTACTCCCTCTATGGCAAGGATGTCTTTCCTCAGATTAGGGGACCAAAACTGCACACAATACTCCAAGTGTGGTCTCACCAAGGCCTTGTACAACTGCAGTAGTACCTCCCTGCTCCTGTACTCGAATCCTCTTGCTATAAATGCCAGCATACCATTCGCCTTATTCACCGCCTGCTGTACCTGCATGCCCACTTTCAATGACTGGTGTACAATGACACCCAGCTCTCGTTGCACCTCCCCTTTTCCTAATTGGTCACCATTCAGATAATAATCTGTTTTCCTGTTTTTCCCACCAAAGTGGCAAACATGACATGCCTACAACTTACTAACCCTAACCTGTACATCTTAGGAATGTGGCGTGAAACCAGTGCTTCTATAGGAAACCTATGCGGCCACAGGGGCAAACTCCATACAGACAGCAGAGTGGAATTCACCCGAATCAGTTGTACGCCTGGTGCTGTAAAGTGCTGTGCTAACCGTTAAGGGCTGTCCCAAACTTAGAAAATATAAGTATCGGAGTCTTTGGAATTTCTTTTTCCAGGACGCTGTGCGGGCTGACACCTTGCACGCATATTGGAAGTGATGAATATACCTTTAATCAATCAGGCAATCAAGTGATATAAGGCAAGTGCTCTCTCTACTCGAATGTCCATTAGGCTGATAGCGTTTAGGGCAGGAATGAAGGTCCTCTATCTCTGGCAGTGTCCAGGGCTCCTTTGACCTGACTGGCATGGATGAATCTACCAAAAGCCAAAGCATAAAGCCCTGACTCTGGCCAACATAGCTGTCCGGGTTGATGAGGCACACAAGCCTCCAAGAACTAGAACAAGGTTGTGGTCCTCTTGGAGGAAGGGCAAAAACAGATAGGTGGAATTGAACAATTCTGGATTAGTCATGATCTTTAAATGGTACAGCAGCTTGAGGGAATAAATGGTTTCCACCTGATCCCATTTTCTTATGGTCTATTGAGCAAACATGATTTTTCGACATGTGTCATCCCTTTGTTGGAAGGAACTTCATTTTATTCAAGAATCATAGGACAGATGGACACTCCCAGAGACAGAGCCATAGATTTAGGAGTTGAGCTGATGCTTAATCGGGATCAAGATGTTTTGCGCAGCAAAATGGAGTAACTGAGCAACACAGAAGCATAACGATTAGCACAATCAGTTTACTGCTCCAGAGATCACCAGTTGGAGTTTGCTTATTTGTATGGAGTTTGCATGTCTTTCCTGAGACCATGTGGATTTTCACCAGGTGCTCTGGTTTTGTCCCACATTCCAAAGACATATAGTTAGGGTTTGTGAGTTGTGAGAATGCTATATTGGCTCTGGAAGTGTGGCGACAACCGCAGGCAGCCCCCAACACAATTGTTGGACTGTGTTACTTATTGACATAAAACGATGCATTTCACTGTATGTTTTAATGTATGAATGACAAATAAAGCTCATCCTTAAAGATAGATCTTAAACCATCTTCCATTACTGAAGTCTGCAGAGTGAACATACACTTCCCATTCAAAGGAGGAGTGAGATGGATTTAAAGTCTTACTGACTTGTGGGACACTAGACGGTGATTTCATGGAAGACTCTGGTGCAGTCAAACAATGTCATTTTGATTAGTGGAAATATGACACTTACTTCCTGGGGTAACAGATGGAAGTAGAACAACAAGGAAACTGAACATCAAACCAGTGTGTATTTTGCTGCGGAAGAATTGTAGATTCATTTCGCAAATTCAGCCTTTTACCCTGCAAAAATACACACATAATTTCAGAAGCTGGTTATTCTCTGTGCCTGCTTCAATCCTGCATCAGACTTGGTTCCAGGCTGCCCCGTACAAAATATACACCACCTGCAAATTGACGAACTACTAGGGACCAGCTCCAGAATCACAGCTCCATGGAGGAACAAGCAATAATATATTACTTTAGCCTTTCTTCACACAGGTGCACCATTGCTGCAGTGAGATCCATGTGAAGGAAGAGCTGCTGTGGTGTTCCGAGAGTTCACCATCAGATCCTCAGAAAACTGACAGAGGCCAGAAGAGGAGATAACTAAGGGCATCAAACTATGCTATCCAATGAAAAAGGAAGGGAGGGATGGGGCATGGCATTAGGGATAGTGTGGGGAGCTGTCAGTGACAGACAGATGGACTAAGTGGGGAAGGATAAAGAAATTGAATGATAGGGGGCCTGGGGAGTTGGAAAGCAGGAGGCCATTTTAACTGGAGCTTAGTATATCAAACAAAGGAAGTAACAGAGCTGGAGTTAGTTGCCTGAAATCAGAGAAATTAGAATCATAAGACCATAATACATAGAAGCAGAATTAGGCCATTCAGCCCAATGAGTGCTCTACCATTCCATCATGTCTGATTTATTATCCCTCTCAACCCCAATCTTTTGCTTTCTCCTCATAACATTTAATGTCCTGACGAACCAAAAATCTATCAACTTCTGCTTTAAACACACCCACTGACTTAGCCTCCATAGACATCTGTGTTACATAGAACATAGAATAGTACAGCACAGTACAGGCCCTTCGGCCCACAATGTTGTGCTGACCCTCAAACCCTGCCTCCCATATAACCCCCCACCTTAAATTCCTCCATATACCTGTCTAGTAGTCTCTTAAACTTCACTAGTGTATCTGCCTCCACCACTGACTCAGGCAGTGCATTCCACACACCAACCACTCTGAGTAAAAAACCTTCCTCTAATATCCCCCTTGAACTTCCCACCCCTTACTTTAAAGCCATGTCCTCTTGTATTGAGCAGTGGTGCCCTGGGGAAGAGGCGCTGGCTATCCACTCTATCTATTCCTCTTATTAACTTGCACACCTCTATCATGTCTCCTCTCATCCTCCTTCTCTCCAAAGAGTAAAGCCCTAGCTCCCTTAATCTCTGATCATAATGCATATTCTCTAAACCAGGCAGCATCCTGGTAAATCTCCTCTGTGCCCTTTCCAGTGTTTCCACATCCTTCCTATAGTGAGGGGACCAGAAATGGACACAATACTCCAAGTGTGGCCTAACCAGAGTTTTATAGAGCTGCATCATTACATCGCAACTCTTAAACTCTATCCCTCGACTTATGAAAGCTAACACCCGATAAGCTTTCTTAACTACCCTATCTACCCGTGGTAATGAATTCCACGGATTCACATCCTCTGGCTAAAGAAATTCATCCTCATCTCTGTTCCGAAGGAATGTCCGTGGAGCTGAGGCTGTGCTCTTTGGTCCTGGAATCAGGTTTATAATCTTTGACATCTGTCGTAAAATTTCTTGTTTTGCAGCAGCAGTACAATGCAATACATAAAATATCCTAAAATTGCAATAGGAAATATATAGAGTATATTAAAAAATTAAATCAGCAGTGCAAAATGAAAGCAAAAATCATGAGGTAGTGTTTATGGATTTATGGACTGTCCAGAAATCTGATGGTAGAGGGGTAAAAGCTGTTTCAAAAAGTGTTGAACGTGACTCTTCAGGCTCCTGTAGCTCCTCTCTCATGGTGGTAATGACTAGAGGTTATATCCTGCATGCTGAGGGACTTAATAATGGATGCCACCTTTTTTGAGGCATCCTCTTTTGAAGATGTTCTTGATGGTAGGGAGACTCGTGTCAATGATGGGATTGGCTGAGTTTACAACCTTCTGCAACTTCTTTTCCAATTCTGTGCAGTGGCTCCTCAAATCAGGTGGTCATGTAACCAGTTAGAATGCTCTCAATGATAGATCTGTAGACATTTCCTAGAGCCTCTGGTAACACACTAAAATCTTCACAAACTCCAAATGGAATATGGTGTGCCTTCTTCAGGAGTGTATCAATATATTGGACCCAGGATAGATCTTCAGAGATGTTGACACAATTCAAAGATTCAAAGATTCAAAAAACTTTATTGTCATTCTAACCGTACATCAGCTTTGCAGGGCAGAATGAGACAACGTTTCTCAGGAGCAGTGCAATCATAACATGACAAACACAACACTAAATAATAAACATAACAATAAATAGTAAAACACAACAGCCACATGCCAGTTAAAATCAAGTTATAAGTGTCCAGTGCAAGTTAAAAGTGTCTAAAGCAGAGTCAGGTAGAGCAGCTATTTAGCAGTCTGACTGCCTGTGGGAGGAAACTGTTTAGTAGCCTTGCGGTTTTAGTTTTGATGCTCCTGTAATATTTGCCTGATGGCAGAAGAACAAACAGTTCATGGAGAGGGTGTGAGGGGTCTTTAATGATGTACCATGTCTTCTGGAGGCATCGACTCTGAAAGAGGTCTTGGACAGAACGTAAGGAGACCCCAATAACCTTCTCTGCTCCCCTAACCACCCTCTGCAAGGCTTGATGGCAATGGCATTGGGCTGCAGACCATCCAGATGAAATATGATGTGTTGATCTTCCAGTTTGCATTTGGCCTCACCTTGGCTGCGCGAGAGGTTGAGGACGGACAGGTCAATATGGGAATGGGAGGGAGAATTAAAATAACTTGCATCCGCAAGCTCACAGTGACCATTGTTGACAGAACACGGGTGCTCAGCAAAGTGGTTCCCTAGTCTGTGCTTGGTCTCAGTGACATAGGGGAGTTCACATCAAAAGTTCCTAATACAACAGATGAGGTTGAAAGGGATGCATATGAATCTCTGACTCACTGGAAGAGTTGTTAAAGTCCCTGAAGGGAGAGAAGTTATGAGCTGATCAGCGAGCCATAGAGAGAATGGCTCTGAGCAAAAGCCGAAATGATTGGAAAAGGAAAGGTATGACTGGTGGTGGGATCATGCTGTACCTGGTGGAACTGTCAAATGTGCTGGATGTGGATATCGGTTGGGTGAAAATTAATGATGAAGAGAACTCTATCGATGTCCTGCTGAGGGAGAAGAACTGATGTAAATGGAGGAGATGATGCAGCTGTCTGAGTGAGGAGGAAGTAACATTTTTTTCAAAAAGGAGAAGATCTCAAATGTCCTGGAGTTGAAGGCTGATCTCAAGAGCAGATTCAGCAGAGATGGTGAAACTGAAGGAAGGGGAGGAGGTGTAATTGGCAACTATCGGAGTCAGTGGGTTTGTAGTAAATGTCCTGAGATGGAGACAGGAATAAGGAAAGGGGAGAGACTTGTTGGAATTAGTCCAAGTGAATTTGAGGGTAAGGTGAAAGTCAGTAGCTGATGAAATTGATGAGTTTCACACAGCTGCAGGAAGAGTTGTTGATGTAGCAGAGAACGAGTTGCCAAGTGATGCAAAAGAAGTTTTACAACAAATGCTGCTCCATGTAGCCAACAAAGGCATAGCTAGGGCCCATGCAAATACCAATGGGTATACCTTTGATTTATAGAAAATGAAAGAAATAAAAGCAAAGTTGTTCAGAAGAAGAACAAGTTCCACCAGGTGGAGGAAAGCATTAGTGTAAGAGGACCAGTTGAATCTATATTCTAGAATGAAATGGAGAGCCCAAGAGCCTTCATGATGGGGAATGGAAGTGTACGGAGAATGTACCTCCATGTTAAAGATGAGGAGGTGAGGGTCAGAAAACTGGAAAAATGATGGACAACATGCAAGGTGTCCCAGATATAGGTGGGAAGGAATTGGACAAGCAAGGAGTAAGATAGGGCAAGGCATTAGGAGATAAGGAGAACAAGAACAGGCAGAATCAATAGGCCTACCTTCTAGATTCTCAAATGTGTTTATCTATAATAAATTATGTAGTATTGAAAATGATGACATCATGTGTAAATATGATGCCAATATTCAGGTTAGTGTAAGCTCGAGTAAAATATACACCTTTGTTGTGAAGCTCAGGATGACCTTTGGCTATTACTGTGGTTAATATTTACCAGCACCCCAGCAGAATGGAGGTTCCACCCAAAATACTTCAGCTCAGGTGACAAGAATCGTCTTCAGTTTTCAAGTGAAACCACTACTGGTGGGACAAATCAAAGTAGAAAATGTTTATTGTAACCTCACACTCCGCAAAGGATCGTTCCAGCTCATTGTGGGTGCTCGGTAAGCACTGAGCTTACAAAGGAAAGCAGAACTTGCTGTAGGTGTACAGAAATTGATCATTGGGGAGGCCGGCTGGTGGCACAATGACATTGGCGCCGGACCCGGGAGCGGAGGTTCCCGAGTTCGAAACTAGTCGGGTCCGCCCCCAATTACGCATTTTGAGTGTTGATCTCACAACTCGACCTTGTAAAACAAAGGGAAAAATACTGCAAAAATGTCTGTGTGAGGAGTGAAGCGCCACACAGTCTCTCCCTCTCTCGCTCTGCGCCTTGTAAAAAAGCCATGAAAGATCCATCATCACGGGCACACGCGCAGACTCGCACCACGCCAAAAAAAAAAAGAGAAATCGATCATCGGTGTGGGGAAATGAAAGAAAGTGGTATTACTCAGTACCATCGTAACATACTGTCTGGCCAGAAAGCTAGAAACATCTGGTTTGCAGAGGCTGCACAGTACTAACCGTTTGAGTGGCAATGACCTATAAATTCAGCCTATGTACTCAGGAACTGTGAGTAGTTATATCTTCAAGCTGTCGCAAGTTTAAATAATCAAATGCTTGAAAGTGCATTTCCTTAGTGCACTTCAGAACCCCAAGCACAATATGTACATACGATAAGTCTATGTACAATACTGTACAAAGGCTGTAGACACATATCTAGCGATAAGGTGTCTAAGACTTTTGCACAGTACTGTATTTGTCAACATAGCGAGTTTGCCTTTACACTCATGTATTAAAGAATGACAATTAACAATTGAGAATCTTGAATTCTTCTTCGGCCCTTGACCTTTCTCACCTATCACCGAACAGCTTCTCACTTCATCCACCTCCCCCACAACTTCACCCATCTATCTTCCCCCTCACCTAGTTTCATCTATCACCTTGTAGCTTGCACTCCCTCCACTCTCCCTACCTTCTTATTCTGGCTTCTTTCCCTTCCTTTCCAGTCCTGATGAAGGGTCACGGCAGGTAACATCAACTGTTTATTCCTCTCCATAGATGCTGGCTGACCTGCTGAGCTCCTCCAGTGGTTTGTATGTGTTCCTCTGGATTTACAACACCTAAAATTACTTTGTACTTTGAATTGTAAATGAAAATACTTTCTCCCTACTTCATGTGGCTTCATTCAGATTAAATTTTGTTGAACAACAAACCATCTGCTGGAGAAACTCAACTGGTGAAGCAGCAGCTGTGGGAGGGAAGGAACTGTTGGCATTTCTGGTTGAAAACTCGTGTCAGCCTGATTCCAGCACCTTCGGTCTCTTGTACCTTCACTACATCAGATTAAAGTTGAAGAAGCCATAATCTGGTAGCTTCAGTAATGGGTCAGATGACCATCACAACACTTGGCCAACAATGCTCTGCTTTCTTTAAGACTAAAGATTAGCTTTATTTCTCACATGTACATCAAAACTTGAAGTGAAATGTGTTATTTGTGTCAAGGACCAATACATTCGATGATGTGTTGGCATGTTTCTGGTGCCAATATAGCATGGCAGAATTTACTAACCCTAACCGGTACGGTTTGGAATATGGGAGAAAACTGCACCTGGCGGAACCCATGAGGTCACAGGGAGGATGTACCAACCCCTTACAGACAGCAGTAGGATTTGAACCCTGATAGATTTTACAGTTAAAGCTGCAAAACACTGTACTATCCACATGCTACCTTGCCTGTTGGCCATGGGTCTGACATGCCAGAAGAGTTTGTGGTGGTCCACTGGGGTATGGGTTTGTAAAGTGCCACTGGTAACCAAGCTTATGTGGGCAGAGTGCCCATGGATATAGACCACATAAAACCAGTGGCATGAGGCTTGTATCTTGAGGTAAGATTGAGGTTGAGATAAATGGCCAATGATTGAGAGGTGGAGATTATGGTTGGCAGGTTGCATGGGGAGAGAGAGAGAGAAGGAAGTTATAAAGCAAGATTGCAAGGGAATTATAGCAATTGAATTGATTTGAATTGACTTTGTTTCTTCCATCCTTCATATACATGGAGGAGTAAAAACCTTTACATCTCGGTCTAAATGTGCAATGTTCAATTTATAGTAATTTGTAATAAATAGTATATACAATGGTACAGCCAGTATAGCATAGTAATACAATTGTATCAGCGTGAATTAATCAGCCCGATGGCTGTTGAAAGAAGCTATCCTGGAGCCTGCTGGTTCTGGCTTTTATGCTGCAGTACCATTTCCCAGATGGTAGCAGCTGGAACAGTTTGTGGTTGGGGTGACTCAGATCCCCAATGATCCTTTGGGCCCTTTTTACACACCTGTCTTTGTAAATGTCCTGAATAGTGGAAAGTTCACATCTATAGATGTGCTGGGTTGTCCACACCACTCTCTGCAGAGTTCTGCGATTGAGGGAAATACCGTTCCCATACCAGGCAGTGATACAGCCAGTCAGGATGCTCTCAGTTGTGCCCCTGTAGAAAGTCCTTAGTATTTGTGGACTCATGCCAAACTTCTTCAGCCATCTGAGGTGAAAGGTGCTATGTGCTTTTTTCACTACACAGCCAATATGTACACACCATGTGAGATTCTCAGTGATGTGGATGTCAAGGAACTTAAAGCTGTTCACCCTCTCAACCCCAGATCCATTGATATCAATAGGGATTAGTCTGTTTCTATTCCTCCTGTAGTCCACAACCAGCTCCTTTGTTTTTGCGACATTGAGGGACAGGTTATTTCTTGACATCACTGTGTCAGGGTGATGACTTCATCTCTGTAGGCTGCCTTATTACTAATTGAGATAAGGCCAGTCAATGTAGTGTCATCAGCAAATTTAATTAGCAGATTGGAGCTGTGGGTGGCGATACAATCATGGGTATACAAAGAGTAAAGGGGGGGGCTTAGGACACAGCCCTGAGGGGCTTCTGTGTTCAGGGTCAGAGGGGCAGAGGTGAGGGAGCCCACTCTTACCACCTGTCGGCGATCTGACAGAAAATCCAGGATGCAGCTGCACAAGGTAGGGTGAAGGCTGAGGGCTGAGGTCTCTGAGCTTCTTGCCAAGCCTGGATGGAATTATGGTGTTGAATGCTGAACTGTAATCCAAGAACAGTATTCTCACATAAGCATCCCTCTTCTCCAGGTGTATAAGGACAGTGTGTAGAGCTGTGGCTATTGTGTCATCTGTCAATTGGTTGTGTTGGTAGGTGAACTGTAGGGGGTCCAGTGTGGGTGGTAGCAAGCTGAAGCTGTAGTCCTTGACCAGCCTCTCAAAGCATTTGTTTATTATTGACGTGTGGGTGACAGGAGGCCAGTTGTTCAGACTTGTTACCTTGGTCTCTGTAGGTACAGGAAAAATGGTGGATGTTTTGAAACAGGAGGACACTCTACATTGGGAGAGGGAAAGAATTAACATGTCTGTAAACACACCTGCTGTTGCGCTGCGCACATCCTTTGAGAAGTTGGAAAGAGATACATGAGCGGGGTTAAGGTCCAGTTTAATTTGGGACCAGGACTCTCCTCTCCCCCTTCTCTATTTTTCCATTCCCCATTCTAGCTCCTTTCGTATCTCTTCCCTTCTCCTCACTAGCCCATTTACTACCTCTGGTACCCATCTTCCTTCCCTTTTTCCCATGGTTCTCAGTTGTCTCTATCAAAATTCCTTCTGCTTCATCCCTTTACTTTTTCCACCTACCTCCTCTCCCCCAAGCTCCCACATTGACCCCTCACCTGGTTTCACCTCTCAACTGCCACCTTGTAGTCCCTCCCATCCATTCTTATTCCGGCTTCTTCACCCTTCCTTTTCAGTCCTAATGAAGAGTCTTGGCTCAAAACGTCGACTATTTATTCCACAGTATAGAAGCTACATGACCTGCTGATTTCCTCCAGCATTTTGTGGATGCTTTGCAATGAATTTCCAGCATCTGTAAAAATCTTGTGTTTATGATCTGGTGATCATGTCTTTGGAGATTTTGGACTGGATTGATGCAGAGTTTGAGTGTTGATTAATAGGTACATTATTACCATTGTGAGCAGCGGGAGGAATATAAAGCAGGGCGGTATCTTGCTTGGATTGATTATCAGTCCCCCAGTCTGTTGTAACGATCCATTTGCTCCAGGATTACCCAATGATAGTCATTCTTCTGACACTGGGGTCTACATTTTCTAAAGTGTGTCTGCCATAGGAATCAGGGATTCCTGACAGGAAGTGCCCACTGGTAATTTTGGATTGTTCTGAGGTAACCTGTAATCCACTCTGAAAGTGTGATTTTCTGGTGCACTGCACTTTAGTGCTCAGTACCACATGGCTCCGTATCAGGGTTAATGTTCCCTCTGCAAGAGTTGCCGTTGTGTTTGTTTTGGCAACAATTCTTCTTATATTGTCTCTTGCACTGTACTGTTATAAAAATGTGCCTTCAGGTTTAGCTGTTGGATGTACGTTTGTATTTATATGTATTATGTAAATAACTTACATGGTATAGAATGTGATGACATAGAGCACTACAGCACAGGAACAGCTCCTTTGGCCCATCTAGTCCATGCCAAACTGTTCATTGTCCTGTCACATAAACCTGCACTTGGACCATACCCCTCCCAACCATGTTCCTATCTAAACTTCTCTTGTTGAAATCAAACCCACATTCACCACTTCCTCTGGTGGCTTATTCTACACTCTCAACATCCTCTGAACGAAATTCTGTCTCAAATTCCCTTTAAATATTTCACCTTTTATCCTTAGACTAGTTTTATTCTTGACCAACCTCAATGGAAAAGGCCTATTTGCAATTACCCTACCTAAACTCCTCATAACCATATTGTACTGTATGTACGACATCATTATGCATACATATGATATAAGCACCAAGCATTACCAGACATTGACTAGACTAAAATGCACACCCATCTTTTGACCATGTCCTGTTGACCTCTAGCCATTATTGTGGACAAAGCCTACTGGCAACTCCAGCAGAGTGCATGGTCCACAAAAAAATGCCAACCATTGGTGATAAGAAGAGACTTAATTTTTAATGTAGATCAGTGCTGAAAGGAACAGTTAAAGAATAAAATGGTAAATGCACCTCCAAGGGATGTCTGCTGAATCAGGCTTATTGTGGGTGCCAAGAAAATGTCCTGGTTACAAGGGAAAAGACTGAATTGGCAGAAAGTGCACAGACATTGATTACAACACTGAGGAAATGAAAGAAAGTGGTATTACTCACAAAATTTGGCACTGAAATGTGTCTCCCTAATTTACTGTCTCTTCAGAAAGTTGAACAGATCCGTTGAGAAGCGGTGCTTGTTAGTTGAGTGCATCAACCCATGGTTATTTGAGACAGCAGTAAGTTATAAATTTCTCTAACATTAGGAGATACCATAAGTGATTATATCTTCATGCTGAAAGACTTGTCAATTACTTCCTGCAAACAAGAGAAAATCTGCTGATGCTGGAAATCCAAGCAACACACACAAAATGCTGGAAGAACTCAGCAGGCCAGGCAGCAACTATGGAAAAAAATACAGTCGATGTTTTGGGTCGAAACCCTTCAGCCGGACTGGAGAAAAAAAGCTGAGGAGTAGATTTAAAAGGTGGGGTAGGAGAGAGAAACACCAGGTGATAGGTGAAACCTGGAGGGGGAGGAATGAAGTAAAGAGCTAGGAAGTTGGTTGGTCAAATGAGATGAGAGAGGAAAAAGGGAATGGGAGATGGGGTGGGGGGGGGGGGGGAGGTTGGAGGGGGCATTACCGGAAGTTTCAGAAATCAATGTTCATGCCATCAGGCTGGAAGCTACCCAAACGGAATACAAGGTGTTGTTCCTCCAACCTAAGTGTGGCCTTATCCCGCCAGTGGAGGAGGCCATGAATAGGCACATCAGAATGGGAATGGGAAGTGGAATTAAAATGAGTGGCCACTGGGAGATCCCACTTGTTCTGGTGGATGGAGCGTAGATGCTTAGCGAAGTAGTCTCCCAATCTATGCCAGCTCTCACCAATATACAGCAGGCCACACCGGTAGCACCAAACACAGTATATGACCCCAATAGACACACAGATAAAGTGTCGCTTCACCTGGAAGGACTGTTCAGGGACCTGGATGGTAGTGAGAGAGGAGGTGTATGGGCAGGTGTAGCACTTGTTCCACTTGCAAGGATCAGTGCAGGAGGGAGATCAGTGGGGAGGGACAAATGGACAATGGAGTGATCCCTGCAGATCGCAGAAAGCAGAGAAGATTGAAAGATGTGATGGTGGTGGGATCCTTCACTACTGGAAAAAGAAGCTGGTACCCAGACTAACAGACATGATTTGCTGTGACAACCAATAGTTTGAATTACCCATGTTGTGGCAGTTTATGCTGAGTGTCAGCTGTAATGGAAAGGTTGAAACTCAGTTGTGTTGAGTGTCTATCCTTGGAGAAACCTGCAAAGATGTTTATTGACGGAAGTGCTGCATAAGAGACAATATATGAATTAAATCTTATGTTAAACCTGTTCCAGATTCCTCTGTTCTACTGTTTACTGATAAAGACCTACCCTGGTTTCTTCTGCCAAAGGGAAACACCACACACTTTTCTGCATTAAAGTCTATCTACTATTTTTCAGCTCATTTTGCCAGTTGATCCAAATGCTGCTGCAAGCTTTGACATCCTTACTTGCTGTCCATTATGTGCCCAATCTTGGTATCATGTGTAAATTTGCTGATCTAGTTTATTACATTACCCAAGCAGACACGTCTTCTCATCCAGCACAACCGATATTGCAACATTCACTCAGAATTACACTTATCTGAGAGACTAATATTAAGCCACAGATGACTCATCTATGTTCAGAGCATTTGGTTTCCAAAAAAAAAAGGCAGATCAATTTCTTGGTGCAGGCTATTGCATGCTATGGTGTGACTAAATGTGACTGGGTACATCCTATGTGAATTGCAAGGTGTGCTAAATTTGTTCCAGGTTTTAGAAGGTATCTTTTTGCTAAAGTCTTGAAACACAGAATTACAGGCATTGAGTCTGGAACTTTTATCCTCTTACAAGAACATCTCCTTTCACATGGAACACAGAACAGTACAGGCTCTTTGGCCAACATTGTTGTGCCAATCTTTTGCTCCTCAGTCAATCTAACCCTTCCATCCTATAGCCCTCCATTTTTCTTTCATCCATGAGCCAATCAAACAGTCTATTAAATCTTCTTGATGTACTTACCTTTACCATGCATTTACCACTCTCTGTAACAAACCTATCTCTGCCATCTCTCCTAAACTTTCCTCCATCCAACTTAAAAGGCTCTGGTATCTCTGGTATTAGCCATTTTCATCCTGGGATAAAGCCATTGGCTGTCCACTCCTTCATCTCATTCTCCAGAGGTACAAAGAGAAAAGCCCTCAACCTCTCCCCATAAGACATGATTTCTAATCCAGGCAGCATCCTGGTAAATCTCCTCTGCTCCTTATTTGAAGTTTCCACATTTTTCCTATAATGGAGCGACCGGAATTGATCACAGTTTTATAGAGCTGCAACTTTAAGGTCTTTCGTCATTGCTTATTTCTCAATATTACCAGTTGAGATAACCTCATTCCACCCACCACACACCACAGGACCCTTCTCATCCCCCCACAGCAAACCCCATCCCCCCAGATCATGTGTTGAAACAAGACACTCCTTGTAATCCTATTACTCTTAAACTACACTCTATTAATGACAATAAATTGTCTTCAATAAGACAAACATCAAATGCACATTATCCCTATACACTAATCTAACATGCTTTTGAGACACAAAAAAATTCTGGGCCAATATACTGAATATAAATGGTTAAGAATCATAAGCTAAATTATTTTTAAGGCTCTTTAAAATGTCAGTCAGAATCACAACAAACTCATTTAACTGAGCCTGAATGAGCCTCATAAATGACCTGAAACAGGAAATGGTTATCTCATTAGTCAGTGTTTCATATTAACCACATATCCACATCCTGTAATCTGTTTGCAGGATGCATATGGAGCTCATATGAGACTATGACCAATCAGGTTGCAGGATGTGTATGTGGTTCATTTAACACAGGTTTTGATCATATAAGACAATGACCAATGATTGATCGAAACCTGTCACATACAGTATACATAATTTCTGTTGTTCTGAATATTCACAAGATCTCAGGACCAGTTAGACTACATGTAAACATCCGAAGAACTTTTAACCAGATTTAAAAGGGGCAGCTGCTTCAAGTCACTGTCGTTGGAGGGGCAGCTGGTTTGAGTCCCTGCCGTCAGAGGGGCCACCAGTTCAAGTTGTTGCCCTCGGAGGGGCTGCCGGTTCGAGTATCTGAGTCCTGATGCTCTCAGAGATGTTATTGAAATTCTGAGATTTATAGATTGGACTGTAGTTCAAACTAACTGTAGTTCATATCGGGCTCTTTCAGTTCAAATTTTTTTTTTTTTTTGTGTTCTCGCCCATTCTTTCTTGTTGCAGTTTGGCGAGTTGTGGGTTAGGGTTTGGGTGAGCTGTTAGTTTTTGTGCAAGGGAGGGGTTGGGGTTGTTTGGGATTTGTGAGCTTTTGTTTCTCTTTCTTTTTGTGTTGGGGGGATTGATGAATCTCTTTCAACTATTTATATGGTTTTCTGAGTTCTATGGCTACCTGGAGAAGACAAGTTTCAGAGTTGTATTCTGCATGCGTACTTTGATAATAAAATTAACCTTTGAACCTTTAATTGTCTGATTTCTAGATATACACAAGAACACCAGAAAAGGGGAGCAGGAGCAGGTCAACAGGCCTCTCAAACTTGCCCCAACAGCAATGATTATGATCGTCGCTGATTAATGCTGACTTTAACTCTGCTTATATGTCCTTTTTACAAGCTTAAATTCCTTAACCTTTCAAATATTCATCTATTTCCAACTTAAATATACAGTACCTATAAAAAGTATTCACCCCCCTGGAAGTGATCATGTTTTATTGTTTTACAACATTGAATCACAGTGGATTTAATTTGGCTTTTTTGACACTGTTCATTGAAACATAGAAACATAAAAAACCTATAGCACAATACAGGCCCTGTGGCTCACAATGCTGTGCTGAACACGAACTTACTTAGAAATTACCTAAGGTTACCCATAGACCTTTATTTTTTTTTGAGTTCCATGTACCTATCCAGGAGTCTCTTAAAAGACCCAATCCTATCTGCCTCCACCACCATTGCTGGCAGCCAATTCTATGCACTCATCACTCTCTGCGTAAAAAATGTATCCTGACATCTCCTCTGTACCTGCTTCCAAGCACCTCAAAAGCGTGCCCTCTCATGTTTGCCCTTTCAGCCTTGGGGAAAAGCCTCTGACTCTCCACACGATCAATCCCTCTCATCATCTTGTACACCTCTATCAGGTCACCTCTCATCCTCCATCACTCCAAGGAGAAAAGGCCAAGTTCACTCAATCTATTCTCATAAGGCATGCTCCCCAATCCAGGCAGCATCCTTATACATCTCCTCCGTACCCTTTTTATATTTTCCACATTCTTCCTGTCGTGAGGTGACCAGAACTGAGCACAGTACTCCAAGTGGGGTCTGACCAGGGTCCTATATATCTGCAACGTTATCTCTTGGCTCTTAAACTCAATCCTAAGGCCGATGAAGGCCAATGCACAGTATGCTTTCTTAACCAGAGTCAACCTGCACAGCAGCTTTGAGTGTCCTATGAACTTGGACCCCAAGATCCCTCTGATACTCCACACCACCAACAGTCTTACTATTAATACTATATTCTGCCATTATATTTGACCTACCAAAATGAACCACCTCACACTTACCTGGGTTGAACTCCATCTGCCACTTCTCAGTCCAGTTTTGCATCCTATCGATGTCCCGCTGTAACCTCTGACAGCCCTCCACACGATCCACAACACCCCCAACCTTTGTGTCATCAGCAAATTTACTTACCCATCCCTCCACTTCCTCATCCAGGTCATTTATAAAAATCACAAAGAACAGGGGTCCCAGAACAGATCCCTTAGGCACACCAGTGGTCACCGACCTCCATGCAGAATATTACCCGTCTACAACCACTCTTTTTCTTCTGTGAGCAAGCCCTCCTTCTGAATCCACAAAGCAAGGTCCCCTTAGATCCCATGCCTCCTTACTTTCTCAATAAGCCTTGCATGGGGTACCTTATCAGGTGCCCTGCTGAAATCCATATACACTACGTCAATGTATTTAGTCACATCCTCATAAAATTCAATCAGATTCATAAGGCACCAACTGCCTTTGACAAAGCCATGCTGACTATTCCTAATCATATTATGTCTCTCCAAATAAAAAGACTTGTGTCAAAGTGAAAACGGATCTCTACAATGTGATCTTCTTCTATTTCCAGCAGTTTAGATGCATCTAGGTGTATTAGGGCCCTCCGCGTGATGTATAATTATAGAATTTCAAGGAACTCAAATTCTCGAATGTAACCTAGTCTCATGTATAAACTGTCATGTGGTTTCCAAATAATTGCATTGCCTCAAATCAGATTAATTTCATTTGAATCATTTGTAAAACTAAAAGCTTCCTGTTTGAGAATATTCATTATCACATGCTTATCATTTAAAATTTCTGTTTTCCAAGTCTATCTGCTTTTCCAAGTATTCCTTTTCTTGAATCAAAGCTTGTAGTTGTTTATTGAGATCTTGAAGTTCTTCCTCAGTTGTCTCTATGTTTCCATTTTATTAACCAAATGTAGATAATTCACTTTGCAACAAATTCCTTTTTCCTTTTGTAACTTTGGAATAAGTTCCTCCATTTTTAATCTGTTTTCCATGTCACTGAATTTTGACAACAAGGATCTTTTCAGAAACCATCTCCTTTAAATGCAGTACTGATTCGTCCAATCTCTTTCCAACTCACAGTTGTTCTTACTGAGTACTTCTACTTGTTGATGGGGTTCTGCACATTTACCCTGGGTTTCAACCATGTTTCTTGTAAACATAATTCTGAGGTTTTCCCCTTAACTTCTGGTACATATTTCATAAATTCTTGATCATTTGCGATAAGACTCCTTGCATTCGTGTGGATAGATGATAGATGATAGATACACAGCCATTAATTTACCATCTCTCCTGCCTGTGAGTACATGGCCAAGTGGTTAAGACATTGGACTAGTGACCTGAAGGTCGTGAGTTTGAGCCCCAGCTGAGGCAATGTGTTGTGTTCTGAACAAGGCACTTAATCACACATTGCTCTGCGACAACATTGGTGCCAAGATGTATGGGTCCTATTGCCCTTCCCTTGGACAACATTGGTGTCGTGGAGAGGGGAGACTTGCAGCATGGGCAACTGCTGGTCTTCCATACAACCTCACCCAGGGCTGCGCCCTGGAGAGTGAAGACTTTCCAGGTGCAGATCCATGGTCTCGCAAGACTAACGGATGCCTTTATTTTTGCCTGCCTGTGAACTGTTTGATCCTCCATTCAGCGTATCTTTAACTGCTTCCCACCTAAGCCCTGTAATACCAAGATATTTCTCTGCAGACTTGACTATAATTTTAATTTTTTTGGTTTTTTTGTGTTTGCGCTGATCAGTGAATTGCATCTACCATAAACAGTACAAAATCCTTCTTACTCATTATTAGTGTATCCTTATTTATCATATTACAGCCCTCACAATTCACCAGTTTATTATTCCTTGAATTTGTTTGCTTGATAGCCTTTTCTTTTCTAGCAAATGCTTTTGCTGCCTCTACGTAACTGATCCCTTGAGTTACTTTTACATATTGTATCTCAGCTTCTCTCTTGCTAATAACGCACCCTTGATAAGCTGAACTATGTTCCTCGCCACAATTACAGCATTTCAGCCTAGCTCCCGCCTCACACTTCCCATATTCATGTTCTCCAGCGCATCTTCCACATCTTTGTTTCCCTCTGCAGACCGCTGCAATGTGCCCGAATTTCTGACAATTAAAGCATCTTAAAGATAGTGATATATAGTGCTTGTTCAGCACTAACCTGACAAATCAGTAATAGCGATCCATTTCATAAAATCTTTGCACTTTTGACTTCACCTACAAGTTTGTTGATTATCCTCGTCAAATGAATCGGGTTCCATTCACCAAAAGACGCTCCATCTTCACTCAGTTTTATAATTGCTTTAATCTCATCTTCTTTCCGTTGTTTTGCTATCCTATTTTGTTTGTCCCCTGACTCCTCAGAGTTTGACATCTCATACCTGTTTTCTTTTCTTACTCATTCCACTCCATTCCTCTTTCTCACCAACATCCATCTCTAACTCACTTCCACCATCCGTCGACCAGCAGTTCATCCTGCGGGATATTCTCTTTATCAACTCAGCAGATGTGGCCTCCCTACTCGTTACTTCTTCAGCAGTTCTGCCCACGATCGGCACTCTGGTCTGGCTCGAATGGGTGATGAAAACAAGCAACATTGTCGCCCTCCATTCCTCACTGCCCACAACATGCAGGCTCGGTACTCCACAATTCGGCTCTATTCGTTCAATTCGCCTCGCCTCAACTCAACTCAACTCAACTCAACTCAACTCAACTCAACTCAACTCAACTCAACTCAACTCAACTCAACTCAACTCAACTCAACTCAACTCAACTCAACTCATTCTCTACAAAGTGATCTAAATTAATTACAAATATAAACCATAAAATAATTGATTGCTTAAGTATTCAACCACCCCCCTTAATATGACAAACCAAGTCATCACTGGTGCAGCCAATTGGTTTCAGAAGTTACAAAATTAATTAAATGGCGATCACCTGTGTGGAGTCAATGTGTTTCAAATGATTGTAGTAAAAATACACCTGTATCTGGAAGGTTCAACTGGTGATGAGTCAGTATCCTGGCAAAGACAATACCATGAAGAAAAAAGGAACACCCAAACCAACTCCACAAAAAGGTTATTGAAACAACAAGTCAGGAGATAGATACAAGAAAATTTCAGTCACTGAATATCCCTTGGACTAAAGTCATTTATCAAAAAAGTGTGAAGAATATAGCACAGCTGTAAATCTACCTAAAGCAGTCCGTCCTCAAAAAGTAAGTGACTTGCAAGAAGGGGACTAGTGAGGGAAGCCACTGAGAGACCTATGACAACTCTGGAGGAGTTACAAGCATCAGTGGCTGAGATAGGAGAGACTGCACAACTGTTGCCCGGGTGCTTCACCACTTGCAGCTTTATGGGAGGGTGGCAAAGAAAAAGCCACTGTTTCAAAAACACACATGAAATCTCAGCTAGAGTTTGAAAGAAGATGAGGGAGATTCTGAAGTCAGCTGGAAGAAGGTTCTGTAGTCTGTTGAAACCAAAATTGAGCTTTTTGGCCTTCAGACTAAATGTTATGTTTGGCATAAACCAAACACTGCATATCATCAAAAACACACCATTCCTACTGTGAAGCATGGTGGTGGCTGCAACACGCTGTGGAGATGCTTCACTGCGGCAGGCTCGTGCATGTGGAGGGTAAAGTTAATGCAGCAAAATACAGGGAAATCCTGAAGGAAAACCTAATGCAATCTGGAAGAGAATTGCGACTTGGGGGAAGATTTGTTTTCCAGCAAGACAATGATCCTAAACATAAAGCCAAAGCTGCAAAGGAATGGATTAAAAATAACCAAGTTAATGTCCTGAGGTGGCCAAGTCAGAGTCCTGACCTGAATCCAACTGAGAATTTATTTCTGGACTTGAAAAAAGGCTGCTTACTCACAACTCCCATGCAATCTGACAGAACTTGAGCAGTTTTGTGAAGAAAAATGGGGAAAAATAAAGTGCAGTGTCCAGATGTGCAAAGCTGATAGGCACCTATCCACACAGACTCAAGGCTGTAATTGTTGCTAAAGGTGCATCAACTAAATATTGACTTGAAGGGAGTGAGTAATTAGGCAATCAATTATTTTGTGTTTAATAATTGTAATAAATTTAGAGCAATTTGTAGACATTTGTTTTCACTTTGCCACAAAAGTCTTTTCTGTTAATCAGTGTCAAAAAAAGCCAAATTAAATTCACTGTGATTCAATGTTGTAAAACAATAAAACATGAAAACTTCCAAAGGGGATGAATACTTTTTATATGCACTGTATCTACCATTCTGGCCTCCACAAGCCTTTAGCAGGGAATTCCAGAGGTTCTCTACCCTCAGAAAGAAGAAATTTCTACATCATTCAGTTATAAATGACGGCTAACCGGCAAATTATATGGTAACTTTATCTTCTTGTTTGCAACTTGATCATGAAAAAAATAATTGCGGAGACTAGCCACCCTGAAAAGTGCCTTTTCTAAAAGCTTCCTTCTGGAAAGTGGTATAGGCCTATTAAAATGAAAAAAAAATCATGCAATCCTAAAACTTTTTTCCAAAGCAGTTAGTCTGTTCAACCATTCTAGTTAGCATCCCTCCACCCTCCTCCCTAGGCACTGAACTTCACTGAAGACTCTTTAAATCACTTTTTATAATATTGCATACATTTTAAAAACATGTTGGTTTTTGTGTATTCATGCATACATTTAACCTCTAACATTATTTTATATAATCTTTATAAATGATGAATATTGCTGTTCTCTGTTGCATGTCATACCCTGACCAGTACAGCAAATCCCTAATACATGTACATGTGAAATCAATGGCCCCTTTATTAGGTACACTTGTATTCCTGCTCATTAATGCAAATATCTAATCAGCCAATCATGTGGAAGAAACTAAATGCATAATAGTATGCAGACATAGTCAAGAGGTTCAGTTTTTATTCAAACCAAACATTAGAATGTAGATGAAATATAATCTAAGTGACTTTGACCGTGGAATGTTTGCTGATGCCAGATGGGGTGGTTTGAGTGTCTCAGACACTACTGATCTCCTGGAATTTTCACACATAACAGTCTCTAGAACTTACAGAGAATGGTGCAAAAAACAACAGAAAAAAACTTCCATTGAGTAGCGGATCTGTGGGCAAAAACACTTTGTTAACGAGAGAGGTCAGAGGAGAATGGCCAGACTGGTTCAAGCTGACAGGAAAGCGACAGTAACTCAAATAACCACACATTACAACAGTGGTGTGCAGACGGTCATTTCTAAATACACAACACATCAAACGTTGAAGTGAATAGGCTACAGCAGCAGAAGGCCATGACATACACTCAGAGGCAACTTTATTAGGTACAGGAAGTATCAAACAAAGTGGCTACTGAGTGTATATGGTGAATAAAGCTAATCATTGATCCTTGATCACTGGTGTAAACACATCTCCTAGGGTGCATTTGCTAGGTTGACTGTTAGTCAGAGCCTCCTTTATAAGGTGAACAAGGCAGCATCTCAGACAACATTCTGTTTCTTTCAACTCACAGTTATAATAAAGGCTGAAGATGTAGCTGGCGTAGTTTCTAACTCTTCTCACAGACTGTTCATTCAATTGCAGTTGCTTCTTTTTCTCCTCGTATCAATCATCAGAGGAGCTAAACTAAAAGTAGGGAAAATCATCAAACCCTCTGTCACCAACTTAAACCCACTTAAAATATTTTTTTAGATTATGAGAACACTCAGTCCATAGAAACCATAGAAACTACAGCACAGAAACAGGCCTTTTGGCCCTTCTTGACTGTGCTGAACCATTTTCTGCCTAGTCCCACTGACCTGCACACGGAATAGAAACCATAGAAACTACAAAAAGTCTACAAAAGAAAGTCCTCTTTTATTGTCATTTAGAAATGCATACATGCATTAAGAAATGATACAATCAGTATTGATACTGTCAGTATTACGTACTGACTCATTAGTTCTCTGGAATTTAGATTATGATACTTTGACTTCTCATTTCGCTTTGAGATATTTTCACAGAAATTGATCTCACCCTTCAAACAATCAGGCTCCTGAACTGGTGTGGATAACTCCACTCACCTCAACAATAAACCAATTCCACAACTTAAAGACTCACTTTTGAGGATTTTACAACTCATGCTCTCAATGTTATTTATTTTTTTATTTGCACAATTTGCCTTTTTGCACGTTGATTGTTTCTCAGTCTTTATTTATGAAGAGTTCTTCATAAATTCTATTTCTTTATTTTCCTGTAAGTTCCTGTTGGAAAATGAATCTCAAGATCGTATGCGGTCCATAAGTCAAGGAACTGAACAGACAGCAGAACTCTGAGAATAATGAAATCTCAAACAGTATCAAAGTATTACCTGGGAATCCTGAAAATTAAATTAATTTTAGATGAAGCATTTGATCTCAACCACACAAATACATGACTTTTGGAAATGTGTTCTAGTTTTACCCAATCTCAGGAGAAAAAGCAAGCATATATTTTCCCTATCTATGCCCCTCATAAATTTGTATATCACGATAAGATTTCCTCTCATTCACCTGCACACCAAGGAATAAATTCCCAACCTATTGAACCTTCCCCTATAACTCACATCCTCCATTCCCAGCAACATCCTTGTAAAATTTCTCGGCAGAGCTTTAATCCTATTGATATCTTTTCTGTAGGTAGGCGACCAGAACTGCACACAATACCCCAAATTTGGCATTCCACAATGTCTTATACAATTTCAACATAACATCCCAGCTCCTGTATCAATACTTGGATTTATGAAGACCAATGTGCCAAAAGATTTCTTAACGACACTACCCTTCTGTGAAACCACTATCAAGGAATGAATGACCTGTATTCCCAGAACGCTTTGTCCTAGCACACTTCTCAGTGCCCCTCTGCCCACGGTGTAAGATCTCTTCTGCTTTGTCCTGCCAAAGCGTTACACCTCACACTTGCCTGCATTAAATTCCATCTGCAATTTATCATTTCATTTTCCCAGTTGGTCCAAAACATGCAGCGAGCTTTAATATTCTTCCTTTGCTGACCAAATTAAAAGTGTGTCAAGTAGTGTGAAGAGATCACTTGAGAATATTCCCTGATCAACTATTTAAGGAAATGATCATGAAACAAAATTAAACGATACCCCAGTTTAACCTGAAGAGAGGCAGATTTCAACAGAAAAACTCATAAGAGTAAAAGGTCTAAAAGCCAACAATTTAGATGAGGTCACCCACCTTGTTGAAACAGACCATTGAAGGAGTCCAAAGACCAAGCAGCAAAAATGAGAGCACAACAAAACATAACAAGCTGAGGGCCTCTCACTCTCTCTGCACAGTATCTGCCACTTGTGAAACCAAACAACCAGACACCTTCCTCTTCCTTTCCAGTTCGGGATTCAGACATCATTAGCACAGTGAGAAAACGTCGACTGAGAAAGGAAACTGAAGGAAATTGAAAATGGGAACTTAACAAGCTCACAATTATTTCAAAAGTTATACTTGATTGGGAAATTAAGAGGGCATATAAACAGTTGGCCTTTATTAGTCGGGGTATTGAGGTCAAAAGCTGTGAGGTAATGTTGTAGCTCTATAAAACTGTGGTTAGACCACACTTGGAATATTGTGTTCTGTTCTGGTCACTTCATATTAGGAAGGATGTTCAAAGTTTAAAGTAAATTTAATATCAAAGTACATTTAAGTCACCATATACAATCCTGAAGTTAATTTTCTTGCAGGCATAGTCAATAAATTCATAATAGAATAATATCCATAATAAAATCAACGAAAGACCAATTTGGGCAATCAATCAGTGTGCAAAAGATGACAAACTGCAAATACAAAAAATGAATAATAATAATAAATAAGTAAACAATAAATATGTGGAAGCTTTAGAGAAGGTACAGAGAAGATTTTCGAGGATGCTGTCTGGATTAGATAGGATGCCTTATGAGGATAGGTTGAGCAAACTAGAGCATTCATTGGCCGAGTGAAGGAGAGGGAGAGGTGACTTGACAGAGCTATGCAAGATGACAAGAGACTTAGATAGAGTAGATAACCAGAGATATTTTCCAAAGGCAAAAGTGGCTAATACAAGTGGGCATAATTTTAAGGTAATTGGAGGAAAGGGTAAATGCTCATCGTGAGAGAAACCACAACAAACTATCAAACTCCCCACAGAGCAATACAAAAGAGGTCAAACGTACACAGAGGGAAGATGAAATTAGCGTTACAAAACTGATAAAATACTAAAAACTTCTTACAGACATATCCTTGAAGATACTGTCTTCAGGAACTTGCAGAAAATATTGTGAAAGTTTTAAGGAAAGTTTTTAACAGTTGACATGGTAACATGAGGATCACATGGGAGAACATTGAGGATAAATTAGATAAATTGACAGCCAGAATAACAAATTTATGTTTAGAGTCACAGAACACCACAGCACAGCAGCAGGACCTTTGGCCCATCTATTCCATGCTGAACTATTAATCTGTTGAGTTTCATTGACCTGTACCCAGGCCATATCCCTCCATAATCCTTCCATCCATGTGCCTATGAATTACTTCCGCTGGCAGCTCATTCCACACTCTCACCACCGTCTGAGTGAAGAGCCCGCCTCCCCCCCCCAGTTCTCCTCAACCATTTTACCTTTCATCCTTAACCCATGACCTCTAATTCTGATATCAAGCAACCTCAATGGAAAAAAAAGCCTGCTTGTGTTACCCTATCTAAACCCCTCATAAATTTGTATAACTCTATGAGAACTCAGCTGTAATGAACTCTTTGGGCTTCTGTGGGGAGCCGGAGAGTGTTGAGCTCTGAAGTTTTTAGAGCACCTGAAATAGTATATTGTTCTTTAATGGGAGTCGTTAATTATTTAGGGTTCCTTATGTTTTCTCTCAAATGACTCAGTCATTGTAATGCAGTCTCCTGGCATTTTCTGTTTAAACTTCTAAAATTTGGATAGACTTGGGGTTATGTGTTAGTTATATTATTTAAGCAGATGCCCTTTTGGAGGGTCTTAGTTTTGAGAATGTTATGTCTCACAGTGTTACTCAGCCAAACCACCGGCATTCTATTGGAATTCTTATGAGTAAACTCTGGTTGCCGCCTGTCCATCAGAGTCTGTATTTCCTCTGTATTTGGGTTCCAATATTGCCAGTCCACATCGTGACACACCCCTCATTCTTCGATGCTGTAATGGATAAAGTCTTAACCTACTGAACCCCTCTCTGTAACGCTGATCCTCACTGTGTAAGTCCTACCTTGGTTTACCTTTTCAAAGTGCAACGACTCACACAGGCCTGCATTAAATTCCACCTGCTATTTTTCAGCCTATTTTTCCAGCTGATCTAAATTCTGCTTCAAGCTTTGATAGACATCCTCAATGCCCATTGAGGAATACTGTCAAAGAGTGTGAACCCAAACAAGGCAGAAGGTCCAACAGAGTACCAGGAAAGGCTCTGAAAACTTGTGCCAACCAACTGGCAGGAGTATTCAAAGACATTTTCAACCTCTCACTGCTTCAAAAGTAAAGTAAGGGCATCTGTTAGTCTTGCAAGCCCATGGATCTGCACCTGGAAAGTCTTCACTCTCCAGGGTGCAGGCCTGGGCAAGGTTGTATGGAAGACCAGCAGTTGCCCATGCTGCAAGTCTCCCCTCTCCACAACACCAATGACACCAAGGGCAGGGCATTAGGACCCATACAGCTTGGCACCAGTGTCGTCGCAGAGCAATGCGTGATTAAGTGCCTTGCTCAAGGACACAACACGTTCCCTCGGCTGGGGCTCGAACTCACGACCTTCAGGTAGCTAGTCCAATGCCTTAACCACTTGGCAATGTGCCCACTTGCTTCAAAAAGGCAACAATTATACCAATGTCTAAGAAGAATAATGTGAGCTGCCTTAATGACTAGCACCCGGTAGCACTCACATCTACAGTGATAAAATGCTTTGATAGGTTGGTCATGACTAGATTGAACTCCTGCATCAGCAAGGACATGGACACACTGCAATTTGCCTATTGCCACAATAGGTCACAGCAGATGCAATCTCAATGGCTCTTCATATGGCCTTAGACCACCTAGACAATACAAGCACTTATGTCAGGATGCTGTTCATTGACTATGGCTCAGCATTTAACACCATCATTCCCACAGTCCTGTTTGAGAAGTTACAGAACCTGGACCTCTGTACCTCCTTCTGCAATTGGATCATTGACTTCCTAATCAGAAGACCACAATTTGTGTGGATTGGTGATAACATCTCCTTCTCGCTGACAATCGACACTGGTGCACCTCAGGGGTGTGTGCTTAGCCCACTGCTCTAATCTCTCTATACCCATGACCATATAGCTAGGCATAGCTCAGAAACCATCTATACCTCATTCAGAATTTGAAGAGATTTAGTATGTCAACAAAAACACCCAAAAACCTCTATAGATATACCATGGAGAGAATTCTGACAGTCCGGTATGGGGGGTGGTGTTACTGCACAGGACTGAAAGAAGCTGCAGAGAGTTGTAAATTTAGTCAGCTCCATCTTGGGTACCAGCCTACAAAATATCCAGGATATCTTCAAGGAGCAGTGTCTCAGAAAGGCAGTGTCCACTATTAAGGACCCCCAGCATCTAGGCTGTGCCCTTTTCTCACTGTTGCCATCTGGTAGAGGGTACAGAAGCCTGAAGGTACACACTTAGTGATTCAGGAACAGCTTCTTCCCATCTGCCATCCGATTCCTAAATGGACATTGAATCCTTGGGCACTACCTCACTTTATATTATTTCTGTTTTTGCATGATTTTTAATCTATTCAATATATTGTATGTATACTGTAATTGACTTCTTCTTCTTCTTCTTCCTAAGTTAACCAATTTCATGACACATGCCAGTAATAATACATCTTATTCTGATCCCCATTCTTGTTACTATCTGCAAAATTTACTGATCCATCCAGATTGGTGATGTATATGACAATGAACAGTGAACCCAGCACCGATCCTTGCAGCACAGTACTGGTCACAAGTCTCCAGTGAGAGAGGCAACCATCTATTACTATTCTCTGGCTTTTCCCACGAAGCCCATGTCTAATCCTATTTCTAACCACATCTTGAATGTCAAGTGACTGAACCTTCTTGACTAACCTCCCATGTGGGACCTTATCAAAGACCTTGCTAAAGTCTATGTAGACAACATCCACTGCCTTGCTTTCACCAACTTTCCATGAAAAACCCTATAAAGATGGTTCGACATGACCTACAGTGCACAAAGCCATGCTGACTCTCCTAATCATTCATGGTCTATCCAGATACTTATATTCTAGTCTCTTAGAATGTCTTCCAATAACTTACTCAGTACTGGTGCCAGGCTCACCAGCCTATAATTTCCCATCTTATTCTTAGACAACAGAGCATTAGTTGTCCTTCAATTCTCTGGCATCATATCTGTGGCTAAGGCTGTTTTAAACATCTCTGCCAGGACCCCTTTAATTTCTGCACTGGCCTTCCACAGGTTCTGAGGCAATGCCTTGTCAGGCCATGGGGATTTATTCACCCTAATTATCATTAAAAACACAAACACCTCTTCCTGTTGTCTGGCCATGACCTCACTTCTCCTTTGCCTCACTTCAATAGGTTTTGTATCTGTTTCCAGAGTAAATACAGATGCAAAAATTCACTTAAGACCTCCCCCATCTCTTTGGGCTCCATGCATAGTTGACCAATCAGATCTTCCAGAGGACCAAGTTTGTCCCTTGTTATCCTTTTTCTCTTATTATATCTATAGAAGCACCTTGTTATCCTTTTTCTCTTATTATATCTATAGAAGCACCTGTTCTGCTTGAGCATCCTCATGCATCCTTTTAGCCCTCTTGATTTCTCTTGAATTTCTTCTACTCGTGCATCCCATTTCTTGTTCTCTTGCATCCCATTTGTTCCTACCTGTCTATACCTACTATGCACGTCCTTTTTTTCTTAACCAGTGCCTCAATACTCTTGAAAACCAAGGTTTCCTAAATCTGTTATCCTTGTCTTTTTATTCTGATAAGAACATACAAACTCTGTACACTCAATATTTCACTTTTGAAAGCCTCCCAATTAATCAAGGACACATTTGGCAGAAAGACAACCTGTCCCAAACCACACTTGCAAAATCCTTTCTGACACCATCAAAATTTCCCCTTCTCCAATTGAGAATCTCAACCTGAGGATAAAACCTATGCTTCTTCATAATTATCTTGAAACTAATGGCATTATGATCACTAGATGCAAAGTATTCTCTTACACAAAATTTTGTCACCTGTTCTGTCTCATTCCCTACTATCACAAGCTCTGTCACCATATACCACCCTGTGATACTTTTCTTGCAGGCATTCACAGTAGATAAATGAAATACAATAGAGTCAATGCAAAAGTGCACACAAAGATTGACAACCAATTTTGCAAAGAAGACTAGCTGTAAATAAAATACAAAATAATAATAATAGTCATCATCAATAAATAAATAATATTGAGAACATGAGTTATAGACTCCTTGAAAATGAGCCCATAGGTTGAAGAATCAGTTCAGTATCGAGCTGTGAAGTTATCCACGTTGGTTCAGGAGCCTGGTGGTTGAAGGGTAATAACTGTTCCTAAACCTGGTGGTGTGGGACATAAGACTCCTCTACTTTCTTCTCAATGGCAATAGCAAGAAGGGAGCATGACCTGAATGGTGTGTGTCATTGATAATGAACGCCGCTTTTTTGCGTTACCACTCCTTGTAGATGAGCTCAGTGGTGGGGAGGGCTTTTCCTGTTACGGACCCAACTATTCCATGCTGAACCATTATCTGACTAGTCCCATCAACCCACAGCCAGACCACATCCCTCCACACCTCTTTCATCCATGTACCTATCTAATTTTCTCTCAAATACTGAAATCGATAACCCTGCGTCCACCACTTGCATTAGCTCTTCCCATGCTCTCATCATTCTCTAAGAGAAGATGTTCCCACTCATATTCCAAATAAATATTTCATATTTCACCATTAACCCATAAATATTAGTTCTGTTCTCACTCAGCTCAGTTGATAGAGCTTGTTTGCAATTGCCCTATCTATATCCATCATAATTTTGTAATGTTCTGTCAAATCACCCCTCAATCATATACATTCTAGTGAATAAGGTCCTAACCTATTCAACTTTTCCCTATAACTCAGGCCCTCAAGTCCTGGCAACGTTCTTGTAAGTTTTCTCTGCACTCATTCAATCATATTTACATCTTTGCTGTAAGTAGGTAACCAAAACTGGACACATTACTCCAAATTAAGCCTCACCGATGTCTTATATAATTTCAACATGACAACCCAACTCCTGTACTCAACACATTGATTTATGAAGACTAATATAGTAAAAACTTTCTTCATGAGCCTACAGTATCTACCTGGACACCACTTTCACAGAATTATAGATCTGTATTCTCAGATCTCTCTGTTGTACCACACCCCTCCTTAAGTGCACACCCCACATTTTTTTGCATTAAATTCCATCTGCCGTTTTTCAGCCCATTTCCCCAGCTGGTCTAAGTCCTGCTGCAAGCTTTGATAACCTTCCTTGCTGTCTACTACATCCCCAAACTTGGTGTCATCTGCAAATTTGCTGATTCAATTTAGCAGAAAACAACTCTTCCTCTGATCTTCCGGACAATCAGTTTTTTTTCCTCTGCTATCCTTTTGCTCTGAATTTATCTGTAGAAGTTTTTAGGATTCTCCTTCACCTTGTCTGCTAGAGCAACCAAATGTCCTCTATTAGCCCTCCTGATTTCCTTCTTAAGTGTTCTCTTGCATTTCTTATGCTCCTCAAGTACCTCATTTGTTCCTGCTTGCCTATACCAGCTATGTACCTGCTTTTTCTTTCTTAACCAGGGTCTAAATATGTCTCAAAAACCAAGATTCACTAAACATGTTATCATTGCCTTTTATTCTGACAGGAACATACAAACTCTGTACTCTCAAAGTTACACTTTAGAAGGCTTCCACTTACCACATACACCTTTGCCAGAGAACAACTTATCCCAATCCACCCTTACCAGCTCCTATCTCATACCACCAAAATTGGCCTTACTCCAATATAAAATTTCATCCCAAGGAACAGACCTATCGTTTTCCATAATTACTTTCAAACTATTGGCATTATGATCATTAGATGCCTGGTTTTGCACGACACAAACTTCTGTCACTAGCCCTGTGTCATTCCTCGACCGAGCATCACACCCTCAATTGTCTTAACATCTGTGGTATGGCAACAATGGAATTTCTACTGAACTTGAGCACAGCAAAATATCAAGGAACAAATTGGCCTGATTCCATGTTGCACTGTGTGCCTCATATACACAGCCCATGTTTGTCCCAAAACTGTTTATCTTCTGTGAACACATGGGTCTCAATATCCAGTGGATCTTCAAAGAACAAAGAATCTGTGGAACAAAAGGAAAACATTTTTAAAAAATGCTATATAACAACAGTTAAAAATAAATAAATTAATAGAAAACTTGACTTAATTAAAATAAAGGAAGTAATTGGTACTATCTAGGTTGTTGGACTCAGCTGATGTATCTACTGGGTGATGATTTCCAAAAGATCTAGAGTAGAAACTGTTATGTTTTATAACTCCAAAACATGAAACTAATCGAAAGCAAAAAGACAGGAGCTCAGGAAACCTGGTGTACATTTTTTTTTTACTTTAAGCGAGGTGTGCACCTGTCATGTGGTGGTGTAATGTATGCCATTTACATGCCTTTACAAATAACCTGCAATGCAATGTGTAAACAACAAAGAATGCGTAACAATATATTAACAATATTACCAAAATATTACTAAAATATTATATACACAATACTTCTCCCTGCTTAACTATAAACCTCAATTCAATATAAAATGCACCTCAACTATATACACAGTATACAATAAAATATACCAACTATATGGACATCCACAGCACAGAATTGTCCCATTCTGGCCTAAAGATTTAATCACTGTGGAGGACTTTTTACTCATGTGGGATAACGTTTTTTTCTGACAAGGGAGGTCACTCTGCTTGGCAGGTGAGACTTGTGGCTATAAAAACAATCTCAGTTCCAGAGGCCTCCTCCACGGAGGTTGTATGAGATGACTTTGGGACTGCAGGAAATGGTTTTACAGCTCTGGCCCCCGTTCTTCTCCCTTTCTCAGCTTTCCTACCTGGATTTACTTCGATCCTTGCTTTCCTCTAGATTTACGATTCTGGTTTCTTTCTCTCTTTTTATCCCACTCTTTTTCTTTCTCGTGTTTCTTCTCTTTCATGCTTTCCTCTTTCTCACTCATGGGTGGATTTGATCATATTATGATCATTTTCCCCTACAGGTTCTTTTACCTTAAGCGGGACCTCAGTTGAGCTACAGGTGGCCTATTAAATCTGCTCTGCCACTCTGTCTTGGCTGATTTATTATCTCTCTCAGTCCCATTCTCCTGCCCTCCCCCTGTAACCTTTGAGACCTTCACCAATCAAGAACCTATCAACTTTAAATATATCCAATGATTTTGCCTCCACGTTAATGAAATGATCTAATGAAGGTGAGGAGAAGGTTTGCAAGGATGGATCCAGAAATAAGAGGGAATGCAGAATAGAACTGGACCTTCTCCTTGAGAATAGTTGTGGTAGATATTCTTTGGAGTCTATGCTTTGCTGTTAGATTTTCCCTGTATCACTGCGTTTCTTGAAGTGATTGAGGTTTGACTCTGAGTAAAACCATGAACCAAATCAGCCATAGGGGAATTGGTTCACATAACATGCTGGGGCTCTCTGGCCCCACCTAATGACTACAATGAGAATAGCACATACCAAAACAGGTAAATGTGTACTTCCACTGAAGCGGGGAAATGACAGCTTATCAAGCTCAGGGACATTTCAGAATATACTTATCTTGGGAATTGTTCTCAAGGAACCTGACTGACATTAATTAATGTAACTGGGAGGATCTCCTGCATTGTGGTGAGTTTTATTTATTTACTTATAAAATAGTACTCAGTTTTATTTAAAAACGCAAACACGAGAAAATCTGCAGATGCTGGAAATTCAAGCAACACACACAAAATGCTGGTTAACGCAGCAGGCCAGGCAGCATCTATAGGAAGAGGTACAGTCGACGCTTCGGGCCAAAAGCCAGCATTTTGTGTGCATTGCTCAGTTTTATTTATTTATTTATTGCATCGGAGGAGTAGCACCTCTAGATGGGGGGGCGGGCGGGGCTTGTCACACTCCTTGGAGTGGCTCGTCATCTATTGGTCCCTACCAATGCCCAGCTCTCACCTGTGACTCCTTGTAGCTGTTAGCATGCGACAGTGTCCACCCCGGGCAACGGCTTCGACAAGCCAGCTAAAACAGGTGAGGGTAGCCAACGGGTCTGAAACCCTTGGCGAGATAGGAATCTGCTCATCCCAGCATGCGAAGACTGCTTCGGTGGATCAGGTGGAGGTACGCCGCCGAGACATCCGGGATGTCCTCATCACCAGAGCCATGCGAGGAGCGGAGTGCTGGACTGACCACAAGCTTGTCCGCACCACATTGAAGCTATGTATTGCTCGCAACCATCCCAAGCGCCCTCAGTTCATCAGAACAGCTTTTAACACCGCCAGACTCCAAGAGCCGCTGTATCTTCAAAAGTTCCAGACCACTCTTGATGAGAAGCTGTCTGCCAACGGACTACCAACGGGTGGGCAAACCCAGAAGTGGAATCAGTTTAGAGAGATGGTGACAGAGATAGCAAAATCAGTCCTCGGCCCCAAGGACCGGAACCATTAAGATTGGTTCGACGAGAATGACAGCGCCATAAAAGTTCTCCTGACCAGGAAGAACAAAGCATTCATGGAGTGGCAAAAAGACCCAAGCACCATTCTCAAAAGAGAGCAGTTCAAGTCCCTTCAGGCCCATGCCCAATGAGAAAGTCACAAGATGCACGACCTGTGGTGGGATAGGAAAGCTGAAGAGGTGCAACGCTTCGCCGACATCAACAACTCTTCAACTCCATCAAGATGATCTTCAGCCCCTCAAGATCTGTCTCATCTCCACTGTTGCCCACTGATGGAACCACACTGCTAAAGGACAAGGAGAGCATCCAACACAGATGGAAAGGGCATTTCAGCCAGGTCTTGAACCGCCCTTCATCGGGTGACCAGTCTGCTCTGGACCAAATCCCCCAACAGGAACTAGATCCTCTTTGATAGATGAAGTCAAGAACACTATCAGGCAGATGAGCAGTGGCAAGGCGCCCTGCAAGGATGGAATACCTGCTGAACTGTACAAGGCACTCAGCAAGGAATCATTTGAGGCTTTCCACTGCACCCTGACTAGCATTTGGGAAGAAGAAGAGATGCCCCCTGACCTCAGAGATGTAATGGTAATTGCCCTCTACAAAAATAAAGGTTCAAGGACCGACTGCGGGAACTACAGAGGGATCTCACTACTTTCCGTTGTTGGAAAAATCCTCGCCCACATCATCCTCAACAGACTGATTCCAACAGTGTTAGAAGAGAACGTTCCTGAGTCATAATGTGGCTTTTGTCCTGAACGCAGCACCGTCGACATGATCTTCGCAGTGAGACAGAAACAGGAGAAGTGCCTGGAACAGAACATGACATTATACTCTGTCTTCATTGATCTGATGAAGGCGTTTGATATGGTCAAAAGAAACGCGCTGTGGATCATCCTTAGAAAGCTTGGCTGCCCGCAGAAATTCACTACACTCATCCACCTACTCCACGATGGCATGACAGGAGAAGTGTTCTGGGATGGTTCCCCACCTGAGACTTTCAACATCTCAAATGGTCTAAAGCAAGGGTGTGTTTTAGCACCAGTGCTCTTCAATCTCTTTATCCAAATGCTGAAGCATGCTGTTAAGGACCTAGACCTGGGTATTTACATAAGATATTGCCTAGACGGATCAATGTTTGACCTGAGACGCCTTGCTGCAAAGACCAAAACGTTGAGGAAGCTCATCACTGAAGTCCTGATTGCTGATGACTGTGCCCTCATGGCCCACCAGGAGAACCACATGCAGACGATTGTCGACAAGTTCTCTGCATCCTCAAAGCTGTTCAGCCTGATAATCAGCCTTGGTAAGACAGAAGTTCTCCTACAACCTGCACCAAACAGTCACCCTCCTCAGCCATGCATCACCATCAACAGCATTGTCCTGAAGAATGTGGAGAGCTTCAAGTATCTAGGAAGCACCATCTCCAGTGATGGATCCCTTGACAAACAGATCATAGCAAGCATCCAGAAAGCCAGCCAGGCACTCGGGAAACTTTGTGTCAAAGTTCTGGAGCACAAGGACGCTCAGCTTTCAAACAGGCTCAAGGTGTACAAGGCTGTGGTCCTCACCTCTCTCCTGTACGGCTGCGAAACCTGGACCCTGTACCACAGGCACATCAAACAGCTGGAGCAGTTTCACATGCGCTCTCTGCGGTCGATCATGAGGATTCGATGACAGGACCGAATCACCAACCAGGAAGTCCTTGACAAAGCCAACAGCACAAGCATTGAGACAAGGATCCTCCAGGCCCAGCTACGCTGGACTGGCCATGTAATCCTCAAGGGTGAAACAAGAATACCCAGGCAGCTGCGCTACGGTGAGCTTGAGCATGGCAGTCGCAATCAGAGCCGCCCCAAAAACAGATTCGAAGACAATCTGAAATCGTACATCAAAAGGGCAGACCTCCAGCCTCGACAATATGAGGAGTCCGCAGCCGACAGGGCTGTGCGGCGCGCTGACCAGAAAAGTTGCACTTGACTTTGAGGATGACCAAAATCAGCACCTTGCAGCAGCACGAGACTGACACTACAAAGCTGTGTGTGCACCTGTTCTAACAACCGCCATTCCATGTCCAACCTGCAACCGCATGTGTGATTCAGCTTTCGGCTTGCGAAGCCACATGCGTATCCATAGATGACTGCACAACGTTTAGTCTTCCTCGGACCTTGAGAAACGACCAGAGAACTCAAAGTAGTTAAAATTAAAATATTGGATAGACTTATTAAAACACTATAAATTTATTTAATGTACTTCAAGGAATGAAACCTAAAATCCTCACCCAACTTAAATGTGACTCCAAATCCTCCTCTTCATGCAAAGTGTTGCATTTGGATGGAGATGGACAATAATTTCTGGTGAAATCAGTAATGTCTACTGTGCAGTATAAATAAAAATGCAGTGTCCTTGTGTCCTGTTTATTTTCAGCGATCTTGTTTGAGAGGAAAGAATAATGAGGCCTAATAACTAGTAATTAGGATGTGGATTGTGCTGATGTGGTTAACAGGGACCTGCAGACAAAGCCTAGACATAGAGATGTGGAAGGCAGCAGTGACCATACCCAAGTTTCAGGATCTTCACTAACTATGTAATAGTGTGCACCTATTGTTATAATAGAAAATTAGATTTGCTGTTAGACCTGTGGATAATCATTTTATCGGGACCTAGTCTGCTTCTTAATTAAGTCTTTCTGTAGACACAGTTCTATTAACCAGTAATCTTGTCAACTGAGACTGTAAAAGCTGCACAAAAGTCATGCTCTGTCATGGTCCAGTCCGTGAATTCCGCATTCCGGTTCACGGTCCGGTCCGTGGACTCAGGACTCCGGGTCTTCCAGCTGTCCCTTGTTTTGATTGAGTTAATCATAGGCACCTGATTCCCATCTAGATGCTTGGAATATAAGTAGCCTTGGGGTTGAGTGTGGGCTGCAGCTATTGGTGGAGGTGGGGGATGGGTTGGGAGTGGCTGAGTTTTGCTTGATGTGTGAGTGTGTTTAGGAACCTGTTGAGGGAAAGAGAGTGGGGAAGGATCGGAAATTGCTGGGAGGGGGTTGTGTGGGTCCAGTAATGGTGGACAAGATAAGAGGTGGGGTTGAGGGAAAGAAAGTGGAGAAGGAGAGGGATAGAGACTTGGGACCAGAGGAAGGCAGCTGGGGAGAGGTGGATTATTGTGAAGGGAGAAATAAAGGGAATGAGGAGGTAGTGAGGGGTTGGATGAATAAAAACCAAGACAAAGGGAATAAAAGAATAAGAAATGATAGTGGAGAAAGCTCTGAAAGTGAGGAAGATGAACAAGCTCAGGGAGGAGGTGTTGTCATAATTAGGTTTAATGAGAAGGCTCAGGGACATATGAAGAAAATTAACCTGTTTGTGCTAACAACAACTCTGACAAATAAGATAGGGGAAATAGTATTTGCAAAAGTCCTTAATGATGGCAACTTATTGGTAAGATGTGTGAATGAGGAACAACTTGGGAAAGCACTCAAGCTAAAAGAGATAGGAAAATGCAAGGTGGAATACACTGGGAGGGTGGGAGCACAAAACAGTGGTTGTAAAGGAGTGATTATGGGGATACCAATGAGTATAAATATGGAGGAGATAAAGAGGAATATCAAAGGAGGAAAAGTAATGAATGTTCAAAGACTGAAAATAACAAAGGAGGGAGTGAAAAAGGAAAGTGAATCAGTATTGATTGAATTTGAAGAAGAAAGAGTGCCAAGGAAGGTGTTCCTGGGTTTCATGAGTTACCCTGTAAAGGTGTATGTGCCAAATCCATTGAGGTGCTATAATTGTCAAAGGTTTGGACACGTGGCTAAAAACTGTAAAAGGCAGAGGAGATGTGCCAGATGTGGGGGTGATCATGAATATGGAAAGTGCGGAACAGGAGTTCAACCAAAATGCTGCAATTGTGGAGGAGCTCATAATGTTGCATATAGTGGGTGTGAGGTTGTGAGACGGGAGACTAAAATTCAAGAAATAAAAGTGAAAAGAAAGATCACTTATGCAGAAGCTGTAAGAATGTCGAGAGAACAGAATAATGTTCCTAATGAACAGGGAGCAATAGGGATACGAGAGATGCAACAAAGAACAAATGACAGGATTTATGTAGACAAAAAGGCTCTAGTAACATTCATTGCAGGAGTGATTAATAGTACTGCTGAGGTAAAGTCAAAAAGTGACAAAATTCAGCTGGTGGTAAAAGGAGCAGTAAACCATTTAGGGTTAGTAGGACTGACATGGGAGGAAATGAGGGAGAACCTCAGTAATCAGTCAAGCCAGGAAGTGTCATGTGTTGGTTAATACTAATTATGGTGATTCTTTTACAATGGAATGCAAGGAGCTTACTGGCCAATAGCCAGGAATTCAAGCACTTTATTAAAGAAATGGTTGTAAAACCGGATGTAGTGTGTATTCAGGAAACTTGGTTGAAACCAACTTTAGACTTTGTGGTATATGGGTATACAATGATAAGGAAAGATAGAAATCTAGGGGGAGGAAGGGGTTGTGCTATGTTAATCAAGCAAGGTATACCATATAGGGTACTGGAAAAAGGAGATGATCAGGAAAACATAGTGGTGGAAGTGTGGGAGAGAGGGGAGGGAGTGGTTATAATTAACTACTACAATCCATGTAAAAGGTTGGATTTGGACAGCCTATTAAAGATACAAGGACAAAACAGACATAAAGTAGTGTGGTGTGCAGATTTCAATGCTCATAGCACAATATGGGGGCATCAGATTACAGATCCAAATGGAAAGGTAATTGAAGATTTGATGGAAGAAAGGGATTTGGTGTGTATGAATGATGGTAGCGGCACAAGGATAGATATAACAACAGGAACTGAGTCAGTGTTAGATATTACGTTAGTGTCTGATACCTTGGCTGACATTAGTAACTGGGGAGTTTGGACTGCTTCAACAGTAGGCAGTGATCACTACCCAGTTGTGCGTTCAGTGGGTGAAAGAGTTGAAGTAAGACCAGGTGGCGGAACCCCAAAGTGGGTGTTTGAAAAAGCTGATTGGGGTAAGTTCCAGAAGTTGAGTGAAGAAGGGTTGACAAAGATTGATATTTCTGGAAATGTAGATGAATTAAACAGTCAGGTGACTTCAGCAATTATCATGGCAGCAGAAGGATCTATACCTAGGAGTAAAAATAGGATGAATAGAAAACTGGTACCATGGTGGACAGGAATGTTGTCAGGCTGTAAAAAAACAGAAATAGAGCATTCAGGCTAGTTAAAAGAACCCATAATATGCAGCATTTGGTTCAATATAAGAAAGTACAGGCAGTGGTGAGAAGAACTATACGTCAAGCTAAAAGGGCAAGTTGGAGGAGTTTTTGCGACAAGGTAGGAAGAACAACACCTGTGGGAGAGAGATGGGGAATGATTAAGAGGATGGGAGGAGATAGAAGGGAATGGGAATATCTAGTAATGATATCTGAGGAGGAAACTGCAGTCTCCAGTAGGGATAAGGCTAAGGTCATGGCCAAGTCATTTGTACTGATACACAGTTCAGAAAATCTGTCTGAAGAAGGGAGAAGAAGAAGGGAAAGAATAATGAGCCAACACCCAGGTGTGTTAAGCAGGAGGGAAGGAACAGATGATATAATTGATGATCCATTTACATTAGCAGAAATGGTGAGAGTAATAGAGAGATCGAGACCAACCTCCCCAGGGAAAGATCTGATATGCTCTGTGATGCTAAAAAATCTAGGAGAAGGAGTGCTCTTGAAGTTGCTGCATTTTTATAACAGAGTGTGGGAGGAGGGAAGATTACCAAGTGCATGGAAAGAAGCAGTAGTAATTGCAATAAGGAAGCCTGGCAAGGATCCGTCAAAACCCACTAGCTACAGACCAATTGCATTAACATCAAGTATATGTAAGATAATGGAAAGGATGATAACAGAAAGGTTATCATATGAGCTTGAGAAAAAGGGAATGCTGGCAAGTTATCAGAGTGGTTTTAGAAAGGGAAAGAATTCCATGGACTCAGTGATTATGTTAGAGACTGAAATAAGGAAGGCCCAGGCAAATAGAGAGTCAGTAGTGGCAGTGTTCTTTGACATTGAAAAAGCCTATGATATGATGTGGAAGAAGGATTATTAATTAAACTGCACAAGATGGGGGTTGGTGGGAGAGTTTTTAATTGGATTAAAGATTTTTTGTTTGGTAGAAAAATTCAAGTTCGGATTGGATCAGAATTATCAAAACAGTACATAGTGGTAAATGGCACACCTCAGGGTAGTGTGATTAGCCCGTTACTTTTCATCATTATGATCAATGATGTCTTCACAAAGGTACCAGTGAATATAGGTAGGTCATTGTTTGCGGATGATGGGGCCTTGTGGAAAAGAGGCAGGAACATGGACCATATAATCAGGAAACTACAAGAAGCAATTGATGAAGTGGTGGAGTGGGGTTATGATTGGGGATGTAGATTTTCAGTAGACAAAACTCAAACTGTATTTTTTTACCAGGAAAAGGGTTGAGGTAGGGAAGAAGTTAAGGATGTATGGGGTTGAATTAGAAAGGGTTGCATCATTTAAATTTCTGGGAGTTATATTTGATTCACGATTAACATGGGCAGACCATATCAGGAAAGTTGAGGAGAAATGTAAAAAAGTAATAAATGTGATGAGATGTTTGACTGGTAGGGAATGGGGAGCAAGTTGTTCAGCTTTGAAGAGAATGTATGTGGCTTTAGTAAGATCTGTATTGGATTATGGAAATATAGTGTATGGATCAGCAGCTAGGTCCCTTATAAGGAAACTGGATGTGATTCAGGCTCAGGCCTTGAGAGTGTGCAGTGGGGCTTTTAAAACGTCACCAGTGTCAGCCCTACAGGTAGAAATGGGAATAATGCCTTTGGAACTAAGAAGGATGCAACTGATGGCAAACTACTGGGCTAACTTGCAGGGGCACAATGATTCTCACCCTACTAAAGGAGTGTTGCAGGAGTGCTGGGAAAATGGGAGGTTTCAGAGGGATACCCTTAGTCGGGTAGGGAATGATATCGCGAAAGAATGTGGAGTATTTGATCTGAGGATAAGTCCTTCAGTAGTTTATCCGGTTGTAGCTCCATGGAAGCTTGTATGGCCTGACATAGACTGGCATTTGTTAGAGGTAAAAAGGAAAGAAAGATATAAAACAGATTTGGTAAATGCATTTAACTGTCATGTGATGGGAAAAGTGTAGTAATTATACTCACATTTATACGGATGGTGCGAAGGAACCTGAAACAGGAGTGACAGGGTTTGGGGTGGTAATACCAGCAAAAGAAATTGGAATCAGCAGAAGAACATCTAATAAGTTAGGGGTGTTTACAGTGGAGGTGCTGGCAGTGTTGGTTGTGTTGCAATGGGTGCAGAAAGCCAGACAAGCCAAAGCATTGATATGTTCAGATTCATCCTCAGTTCTAGCAAGTTTAAGGTCTTTTCACACAAACAGTCGGCAAGATGTACTTTATGAAGTCCTTCAGTTAGTTACGAGAATTGCAAATCAGGGAGGTCAGGTAAAATTTCTATGGGTTGCAGCACATGTAGTGGTGAAGGGGAATGAGAGGGTGGATGAGTTGGCAAAGAGGGCGTTAAAGAAAGAAAATGTGGAAATGCACATTAGTATCAGTAAAGCAGAGGTTAAGTGTGTAATCTGGGGAAAAAGTCAACTGAATGTGGCAAGAAAGATGGGACAGGGAGCGGAAAGGGAGGCATTTATATCAAATACAAAAGAGTGTTGCAGTTACTAGGGTAGGTAATGGAAACAGAAGAGAGGAAATTGTGTGGACTAAGTTAAGGCTGGGGCATTGTGCATTAAACAAAACATTGAAAATGATAGGGAAACACCAGACAGGATTGTGTGAGGAATGTCAGGAAGAGTCGTCAGTAGAACATGTAGTTTTGTGTTGCAGGAAGTATGGGATACAGAGAGAGATGATGAGAAATAAATTAAGGGAGTTGGGGATGCAGGAATTCACATTAAAAGGGTTGCTGGGCATGGGTGAGAGAGCACAAATCCGGGTATTTTTAGCGTTTTTAAGGGGTACAGGGTTTTTTTTATAGAATATGACGAATAAACAGGAATAGGATACTAGGATGGTCAAAGATGGGAGGGTGAAGTGTGTATGTGTGTATTTAGAATGTATGTTTAGTGCACATTCTGGAGCAGAGGGTGGCGGTAATGCACCATTAAGCTGGATGCCAACTGCCATAAAACAAGATACAGACAGAAAGACAGTGTGGGCTGCATCTTTAGGCTGTGTTGGGGAACCATTCCCTTACGGAGCCTTGCTGTCAGTAGTTGGAGCTGTCTTTGCTGTATGGATTCAGCTGTTTCCTGGGCCAGCTGAGTGGCTGCCAGCCACTCTGAGCTAGGTAGGGATCTGGCTGTTTCTGTAGCCAGCTGAGGTTGCTGGCTGAACTGTGACTTGGAGCAAGCTGATGCAGAGATGGAACTGTCTGTTGTTCTTTGGTGTTTGTCTTGTGTTATCCTTGCCTCTGTGGGGTAAGTTAGTCTGTGCTGCTGTTGCCCTGTGGGGGGATCTGTCTTGTCTTGTCATTGCCTGTTAGGTAAGTCTAGCTGTTCTGCCATTACCTGATGGACAGTCCTGTCCCACCTTGGTGTGGAGAAGTTGAGTCCTGGCTTGTCTGAGTACAAGTCCTGGCTCTGTCTATGTACTGTCCTGTCTCATGTTTGTGTTGTGTTTACAATGAGTCCTGGCTTTTTGAAGGATAAGCCCTGGCTCTATGTTGATGTTCAGTTCCTAGTCTGTCTCTGAGCTCCAGCCTCTGAGTTATCAGCCTCTGCATTTCAAGATCCAAGACCCCAGCCTGTCTCCAGGCTCCGGGTCCAAGACCCCAGCCTCCTGTCCTGTAGTCATGTCATGTCCTTGCCTGGTTCTGGGGCCTGAGCCAGAGGCAAGACCCTGGTTCTGTGTCCTTGTCCAGTCTCTGGCTCAAGGTCCAAGCCCAAGTCTGCATTCTTGTCCCTGCTCCTTGTCTGTATCCTGTCGCGTCCCTACTCTAGTCAAGTCCTGTTCCTTGTACTTCAGTGTCAGTGTCTCGCATTTGGGTCTGTCTCCAATGCCCTATTGTGACATGCTCAGCTGGATGGCTTTGACTGGTCTTCTGGTGCAAACCAGTTTTAATCAATTGCCTATTATTTTGAACACCAACTCCATGTGATCTCTCAGATCTGTTTACATGCACTTCATGTTCCCACAGTGTCCTGTTATTCATTGCAATGCTGCTTCCATTAAATCATTCCAAGTTATAGCTGAGTAAACCAGATTCATGCAGTTTCTATTCAGTAACGACAAAATGCCTTGGAAAAAGTCACATTTTAGCCTTCCTGCTTCCCAATGAATGTCTAATTGGAGAATAATCCTGGTAAGCAACAGAGTACTTGCTGGTGTTCTTTGTAAATGCAGATAAATTTTCAGGTGCTGAAGATTGGGAGAGCAAATGATGGATGAAGCTAGTGAAAGAATGAACACCTGGTTAGACAGCCCCAATGAAAGTAATTAAGAGATTGGGAGATTACAACGTTGACCAAAATATCTTTAAGAGTACAAATGTTCAGTGATGTCAGAGTGCTACAGCACAGAAACAGGCCTTTAGCTAATCTAGTCTGTGCTGACCTGTTCTGCCTAATTTCCACCTAGTCCCATCTACCTGCATGTGGACCATAGCTTCCATACCCCTTCCATCCATGTACCTATCTAAACTTCTATTAAAGGTTGCAATTGAACATGAATCCTCCACTTCCATTGGCAGCTTGTTCCATACTCGCAAAACCCTGTGAGTGAAGAAATTCCCCTCAGATCCCCCTTAAACATTATGCCTTTCATCTTAAACCTATGCCCTTGATCCTGAGGCCTGGGAGGCAATAAACCATCCCAATATCTGATCTGTAGAGACAGAATCTTGTGTTTCTATTGGGCCTTTCACAACATGATTGTATCTGCATGTGTTTTACAGCCAACAATTACCTTTCAAAGGTTGGTCACTGTTGCAATAAGGGAAACAGGGCAGATAACATACACAACATTCTGGAGGAACACTGCAAGTCTGACAGCATCTACGGAGTGGAATATATGACAGACATATTGGGCCAAGACCCATGTTTGGGACTGCAGAGGAAGGGGAAAGAAGCTAAAATAAAAAGGTAGGGGAGGGAAAGGTAGGTGACAGGTGGAAAAGGTGAAAGGTTTGAAGAAGAAGGGATCTGATAGGAGAGAAGAGTGAGCCATGGAAGAAAGGAAAGGAGGAAGGGCACCAAAGGGAGGTGCTCAACAGAAGAGGTAAGAAGGGAGCCAGAATGGGGAATGGAAAAAAGAGAAGGGGCAGCAAAATTACCAAAAGTTAGAGAAATTAGAGAAATTGATGCCATCAGGTTGGAGGCTATCCAGACAGAATATGAGGTGTTTCTCCTTCAACCTGGAGTAGCCTCAATGTGGCAGCAGAGAAGGCCATGGACTGACATGTCAGAATGGGAGTGCTGAGTGGAATTAAAATGGGCTGCCTGTTGTGGATGGAGTGGCTCCCTCAAACTATGTTGGGTCACACCAATGTAGGGAAGGCCACACTGGGAACACCAGGTACACAGATGACCCTGACAGACTCTCAGGTGAAGTGCTGCCTCAGCTGGAAGAACTGTTTGGGACCCTGAATGGAAGTGAGGGAGGAGGTGAATGGCAAATGAAGTCTGCACAACAAACTTACTCAAACTCACATCTGACTTGCATAAAGCAGCACTTCCCTTCTCCAGTTATAACAAGACACTTTCAGAGAGGCATTCAGATCATAGTGCTTGACAAGAAACTCCATATCCCAACCCCTCTCTCTGATGACTGTAACTCTTAACAAGAAATCCCACACCCCAACCCCTCTCTTTGTGCCAGTGAGCTTAGAAGAAAGATTGAATTGACTTTATTTCTTACATCCTTCACATACATGAGGAGTAAAAATCTTTAGGTTACACCTCCATCTAAATGTGCAATCATAGTTAATTATAATAATTTATAATAAATAGAACAGTCAAAGTAATGTAGAATACACTCAAGTCAGTGTGAGTTCATCAGTCTGATGGCATGGTGGAAGAAGCTGTCCTGGAGCCTGTTGATCCTGGCTTTTATGCTGTGATACTGTTTCCTGGATGGTAGCAGCCGGAACAGATTATGTTTGGGCTGACTTGTGTTCCCAATGATCCTATGGGCCCTTTTTACAGACCTGTCCTTGTAGATGCCCTGAATCATGGGAAGTTCACAACTACAGATGTGCTGGGCTGTCTGCAACACTCTCTGCAGAGTCCTGCCATTAAGGGAAGTATAGTTTCCATACCAGGCAGTGATGCAGCCAGCCAGAATGCTCTCAATTGTGCCCCTGTAGAAAGTTCATAGGATTTGGGGGCCCATACCAAACTTCCCCACCCGTCTGAGATGACAGAGGACTGTTGTGCCTTTTTCACCACACAGCTGGTGTGTACAGACCACATGTTAAATTTTGGCCACTAAAAATTTCGGCAGGACTCTCCCACAAGGGACATTACGCCTAATAACATTGATTAGAATTACAGGGGTCTGGAGTCTCACCAGGACAGCCCCACAGTCTCAGGGTCCAAAGATTTAGACCCCTTTACAGGAAGACTCTGGTTAGCACCTTGCTTTTCTCCACCCTACCGGAAATGATGTGACATCCATGCGCGACTGATCTACTCTCACTCGATTCCTCTGCCACCGAGGTGACTTTTATTTTACAAAGTTACAGAAGTTTTGCACTCACAAAATACAATTTCAAATTAAAATATGGTGACAAAACACTCTGTTCTGGGGCGAGGGACGGGGCACAGTTACCTGAAGTCTCCCCATGTGCCCACAGTAACCGCATGCTCCCTCTCTAACGACACGAAATTACCCTGGACGAGGGGCAGAGGCCTCGACTGCCCGCCGCCTGAGCTCCGGCACGCTCACCCCCAGTGATCTACTGTCGGCTTTGGTTGTATGAAGGATGCCCAGGAGCCGTGTTGCTGTTTCATCCGCTGAAACAATTTGTTTCTCTCTGGTTTGGTGAGTCTGTGGACTTTGCTACCTTCATTGAGTGATTTTCGGCTTCCGGTTTTCCTCAGCTTGTTGCTCGGAGCTTCCCGCAGTGTTCGTCTCTGCAGAAAGCTGCCAGTGTTGATATTCTGCACATTGAGCAGTGCGGTACCGCACCACATCCTGAGGGGGAAGAGCGGTGGTGAACCACAGTGACTTCCATTGACACGAGTCTCGGCTCAGCCAACTCTTTATCCGCGGTGAGTCTGCGCTCGGTATGTGCGGGATTTTAGCTCTCAGTGTTCTGCTCGTTGAGTTTATTTCTCAAACGCCTCAGTCTGCAATTGGAATCGGTTTATTTTTGACCCATGTACCGACATAGGACAGAGGTGCTGATTAACTGAAACAAGGTGACTGTGATTGATGAAGGGAAATCCCTCTCTGTGTGGAGAACCAGCCGTCAAACTTCTGCAGATTGTGTGATCTCCCACTTTGTGTTTGTCTTCCATTTGTGCTCAGCTGGAGCCGAGAGGTGCAGGAGATGGAAACTCAATGAACTGGAATCAGGAAATCAGGGAGCGAGGACTTAACTCATCCCAGTAGAAATCTGTCCACGTTGGGTGTGATCTCAGATCCACTCTGGTGCACAACTCGGTCACACTCCCCGCGGTAGTATAGCGGTTAACGTAATCGATTTACAGCGCTAGAGATCCCGATTCGACTCGATTCCCGCTGCTGTCTGAAAGGAGTATGTACATTCCGCGTTGAGATGCTCTGAATGCTCCGGTTTCCTCACACATACAGAAGATGTACGGGTTGGGGTTGGTGAGTTGTGGGCATGCTGTGTTGGCGCCCAAAGCAGGGCAACACGAACATGCTGCCACAGCGCATCGCAAACTACTCGAAATGACGCACCTCACCGCATTTTTTAATGTTTGTTGCACATGTGACAAATAAAACTAATCTCTCCCTCTCACAAGCAGAATATGTTCCCTTTGAAGAATGCTGAGGTGAACTCTGGTGATCAGGAGGCTCAATTATTAGTAACAGTGATAGAAGTCACAGGGAGGGAAGAGGTTTGGGAAAATAGATTAAAGGTGTACCGGTCAGAAGTCCAAAGGTTCATTTTATTGTCAAACAATGCATGTACAATACAACTCTGATGTTATCTTCTCCAGATAGCCATTAAATATATATGCAGAAATGAACAGTGACAGTGGAACCAAAACCTCCCCAACGCGTCCGACACAGCCCACCAATGGTCCACAAGAAAGAAAACACGAAAAACTGAAGGAAACCTATATAAAGTACGGTCCGATAATCACATAAATCTCAGACTATTGGAAGCATCTTTTCATCTGCATATGTCCAGGAGTAGGTAATTTTTTTTCCCCCACTGAGAGGCCCTATCTCACAAGGTAATTAGCGGGAAAGACTGTTCTATCAGTCAAGCAAAATGGTCTAGAGAGCCCATTACCTCGGACAGACCCTCTTCTCTTTGCTATCATCAAGGAGGTAGAGGAGCCTGAAGACACACACTCAACATTTCAGGAAGAGCTTACTACCATCCACCATCAGGTTGCTGAATGGACAATGACCCCATGCCAGTAGACCCTCTGTACCTTTCCCTCTCTTTCTGCATGATTTATTTAATTTATTTTTATATATACTACTTGTAATTTATAGTTTTTATTACTTTGTCTTGCAATGTAGGCTGCTTAAGGTTGTTAGGGCTGGGGTAAGCTCCCACTACGTATTAAATGCTCCCAATAGTGTGCATCTCAAATTGCCTCTGACAACCAAGTCCAGTTCCTTAGTGTGCCTCAGCTACTAAGCCCAGTGGAACCATTTCTGATAGCAGGAGAAGGGGCAAAGGCGAATTACCGACACCTTAAAACCAGGCAAATGGGAATTGTCAGCCACGGTTGGCAGCTCATCCAGGAGAAAGAACACTCTGATCTTAAACCTCCACCGCTTTTTGGCTATACCCACTCATGGGGAAGGCATTGGAAGTAAACCCTGGGAAACTATCTGGAGCTGGAGTCCCTAAAGCATTCCTACATTGAGTTCAATGCTGACTGGAAACTCCTGCAATGCTGCTGGTGCCAAACAGTATCTGTCTCTGCCATTCCTTTGGATTTGTCAGCTGTGTGGAGAGGGGGAAAAGACAACATGGGAAACAGCTTGCTCTCCATATCGTGCTGCCCTGGCTTGCGTATCACACAGACAGCTGGGACGCAACATCCTTGGTCGACCTCGACCAACAGAGGTCCTCTATTGTAATCTACCGCCGCTGCAAAGCAACGAATTTCACGACCGGTACCGGTGACATTAAACCTGATTCTGATTCTGAATGGGTTCATTTCTGGCCAGTTTAGAGTTTAAAGAAGGAGACAGGAGAGTAGGGGGAAGGACCTACCGGCAGTTAAATGAGTCTCAGAAAATCCTAAGGTAACATTTTCTTCATGGTGCCCAGATTTAAAAAACTGTGATACAGAACCAGAAAATAAGTGAACCTGATCTCCTGTACGCATCTATTATTGACACTGTTTGGGATTATTTCCCCACGGTTTGATCGAAGCACGACTGCGCAAGCATGTGGACATCAGCCAGTTAGAACAGCGAGCAGAGTTTAAAAGGAGACAGCTCTATAGAGCGAGTGACAGAGTAGAGCGAGACAGCTTTGGTTTAACGGGGCTTTGGTGATAACGAGTTGATGCGAGGTAGGTTGCCTGTGTAGAATACAGACAGGAAGTATGTGTGTGAGGCCGGTGTTCTGTGCTCTGTGTCAGATGTGGGAGGTCCTGGAGACTCCCAACTTCCCAGATGGCCATATCTGCACCAGGTGTGTCAAGCTGCAGCTCCTTAGGGACCATGTTAGGGAACTGGAGATGCAGCTCGATGACCTTTGTCTGGTCAGGGAGAGTGAGGAGGTGATAGAGAGGAGCTATAGGCAGGTAGTCACACCGGGGCCTCGAGAGACAGATAAGTGGGTAACAGTCAGGAGAGGGAAGGGCAGGAGTCAGATGCTGGAGAGCACCCCTGGGGCTGTACCCCTTGACAATAAGTATTCCTGCTTGAGTGCTGTTGTGGGGGATGGCCTCCCTGGGGGAAGCAACAGTGGCTACGCCTCTGGCACAGAGCCTGGCCCTGTGGCTCAGAAGGGTAGGGAAAGGAAGAGGATGGCAGCAGTGGAGGGGACTCTATAGCTAGGAGGTCAGACAGGGGATTCTGTGGACGCAGGAAAGAAGCACAGATGTGAGTTTGCCTCCCAGGTGCCAGGATCCGGGATGTTTCTGATCGTGTCCAAGATACCTTGAAGTGGGAAGGAGAACAGCCGGAGTCGTGGTAAATATTGGTACCAATGACATAGACAGGAAAAGGGAGGAGGTCCTGAAAGCAGACTACAGGGAGTTAGGAAGGAAGTTGAGAGAAAGGAAGTTGAGAAGCAGGACCGCAAAGGTAGTCATCTCAGGATTACTGCCTGTGCCACAAGACTTTGAGCATAGGAATAGAGTGAGGTGGAGGATTAATGCGTGGCTGAGGGATTGGTGCAGGAGGCAGGGATTCAGATTTCTGGATCATTGGGACCTCTTTTGGGGCAAGAGTGACCTGTACAACATGGAAGAGTTGCACTTGAATCTGAGGGGGACCAATATCCTGGCAGAGAAGTTTGCTAAGGCTACTGGGGAGAGTTTAAACTAGAATTGCTGGGAGGTGGGAACCGAACTGAAAAGACGGAGGAAGAGGCAGTTGGCTCACAAATAGAGAAAGCTTGGAGACAGTGCGAGAAGGAGGATAGGCAGGTGATAGAAAAGGGACATGCTCAGACCAATGGTTTGAGATGCATCTATTTTAATGCAAGGAGTATTATAAACAAAGCAGATGTGCTTAGAACGCAGATCTGTACTTGAAGCTATGATGATGTGGCCAATACAGAGACTTGGATGGCTCAGGGGCAGGAAGAGTTACTTAGAGTGCCAGGCTTTAGATGTTTCAGAAAGGACAGGGAGGGAGGCAGAAGAGGTGGGGGCATGGCATTGTTGATCAGAGATAGTGTCACGGCTGCAGAAAAGGAGGAAATCATGGAGGGATTGTCTATGGAGTCTCTGTGGGTGGAAGTTAGGAACAGAAAGGGGTCAATATCTCTACTGGGTGTTTTTTATAGGCCACCCAATAGTAACAGGGACATCGAGGAGCAGGTAGGGAGACAGATTCTGGAAAGGTGTATCAAAGATTGGGGGTGTTGTGGATAGTGTGGAGGGCTGTCAGAGGTTACAGTGGGACTTTGATAGGATGCAAAACTGGGCTGAGAAGTGGCAGATGTTGCTCAACCCAGGGAAGTATGAGGTGACACACATCAAAGTTGCTGGTGAACGCAGCAGGCCAGGCAGCATCCAGCAACTTTGATGTGTGTTGCTTGAATTTCCAGCATCTGCAGAATTCCTGTTGTTTAAGTATGAGGTGATTCATTTTAGTAGGTCAAATATGATGGCAGAATATAGTATTAATGGTAAGACTCTTGGCAGCGTGGAGGATCAGAGGGATCTTAGGGTCTGAGTCATAGGACACTCAAAGCTGCTGCGCAGGTTGACTCTGTGGTTAAGAAGACATTTGTTGCATTGGCCCTCACCAATCGTGGGATTGAGTCTGGGAACTGAGAGGTAATGTTGCAGCTATATAGGACCCTGGTCAGAACCCACTTGGAGTACTGTACTCAGTTCTGGTCACTTCACTAAAGGAAGGATGTGGAAACAATAGAAAATGTGCAGAGGAGATTTACAAGGATGTTGCCTGGATTGGGGAGCGTGCCTTATGAGAGTAGGTTGAGCTAACTCGGCCTTTTCTCCTTGGTTGAGAGGCATTGATCATGTGAATATGTCAGAGGCTTTTTCCCAGGACTGAAATGGCTAGCATGAGAGGGCACAGTTTTAAGGTGCTTGGAAGTAGATCAGAGGAGATGTCAGGGGTAAGTTTTTTACATAGACAGTGGTGAGTGTGTGGAATGCACTGCCAGCAATGGTGGTGGAAGTAGGTATGATAAGGTCCTGTAAGAGACTCCTGGACAGGTGCATGGAACTTAGAAAAATAGAGGCTATGGGTAACCCTAGGTAATTTCTAAGGTAAGGACATGTTCGGCACAGCTTTGTGGGCCGAAAGGCCTGTATTGTGCTGTAGGTTTTCTATATTTCTCTGTTTCTGTGCTATGTGGTTAAAATGGTGAGTCTATCAGTCTCATTTATATTAAATAATTTTTCATTTTATTTGATTGAGACTGAGAGAAGATGCAAGAGGATTTCAGAAGCGGAATTTCACTGATTTTCCTGTTCCTCCTTCTCCTTGGGTAGTTTGTCACGACTAACTATGACTTGTATCCACTCTGGGTCTATGTGTCACAACCTCAGGTTGTCAGTGAGTGAGTATTCTGAGGTCTCAGAGTTTTTTGCTGTTTGTTTTTTTTTGCATTCTCTGCATTTTATTAATTATAATTATAATGCATTTTTGTGCTTTGGATTTCTGGTGTGTTATAGTTAGGTCTTCCCTGGTTTACATTTAAATTGCAATTGTCCTTGGATTCTTGTGATTAATTCTCCTCGAGACTTTTCACATGTCCAGTTAAGTACCCCGGATTTTTGGCTCTTATCAAAATGGCTTCTTGTAAGCTTATCAAGAGAATGAGGTTTTACTTAGCTGGGCAAGTACTGGATGTATTTAGCCTGTTGGGACTTTTTGATCTTGATCTTTTCCTAGTGAAGTTTGGCCAAGTTATTCTGACTTATCCAAGAGCTTGCAAGTCCTGCTGTTTTGTTTTGTCCCTTTTGTCAATAATTTTCCTAGTTTCGTTTAAACTTTTCCGAGTCTCTGTGTGATCCTGCACTTGGGCCCGAAGATTCAGCATAACACTTTGAATTCTGAGGTAGCTGATCAGTCCATAAGGGAGCCACAGACTCTTTCATAGATGGGGCAGGGGCTGCCTGACAGGGTGGGTAGATAAAATGGGTAGACTGTGAGGTGGTGTGTGCCTTCCCCTGCTGCAGTATTACTTCTGTGTGTTCCTGGTGTGTGGAGCCAAGGTTTCCAGTACCATACCATTCACGACCTTGAGCCAACCATGGACCAGAGATTCCCAGAAGTCAATGAAGATGTCTTCTCCTCAAAGGAGGACCTCATGATTATATTGACAGAATTTATCTGCAGAAAGAGCTGCAAACCATATGATACCAAATTCTCAGTGTTCAGAACACCCGTCACATTCACAAGTACTGTATTTATAAACTAAAGTTATTGAGAATTTTAAAGAAAAAAAGGCCAAGACACGTGCAGTTGAAAGAATGTGCAAGAATGTAATTATGTCACGTATATACTCCAGATGCATCACCACCTCACCCTGAAAATGTGTACAAATTCCACACAGAAACACCCATTACTTCAGATCCTACAGAAGTGAAGTGGAAGAAAATCAGGAGACATTTCCTGAAATTGTTTTTATTCCACATTCTCTTAAGTTCTACCTTAAAGCGGAATTTTGTAGAAGGAATAGTGAGTTGAAGTTCTGTGACACCTGAAAAGGTGTATTGATCTGACAATGTTGGGTATGTCATCAAACATTTCATAAAATATAACTGCTTTGAAATTCTCAGACTTTGAGTGCTACGGAACAGGCCTCACAGCTTTTCATGGGGAAAGGCTTTCCCTTTGGGATCTCCACCACTGTAGTACCATCACTGTTGTAAATGGAAGAGTGACAGCAAAGATGTGCAGAGGAAATTTCAACAGTGTTTTGTTTCAGTCCTTAAAATATCAGGTAATTTATGATATAATAAGCATTTGCTGAGCTGCTGACTATTGCAGGCTGAGGACACGTTTATGTTACTTTCTCAAAGCTACATGAATCACTACCATTTCCTCCACAAATTGCCCAACGTCCAAAGCAGCGGTTTTTTCCAGTTAATCACATGATCTGTTGGAAATACGTTTATTATTGCTGACATGTGTCATCAAGTTTCCTGTTTCATGGCAGCAGCACAGTGTAAGACCTAAAAAGTTACTGTGTCTATATCCATTACACTGAGCACCGGCATTCCCTGGGGCTGCGTCCTCAGCTTGCTGCTCTTCACGCTGCTGACACATCTCTACACGGCTCAATCCAGTTCAAACTGAATCGTCAAATTCACTGATGACACAACAATGGTTGTCCTCATCCACAACGACAATGAGACGGCAATAGGAGCAGGTAAAGTGGCTGGTAGAATGGTGTGAGCACCACAACTTGAATGTCAATGTGGACAAGAACAAAGAGATGATTGTGGACTTAAGGAAGGTGCAGGCTGACCGTTCCTCACAGCACAAACATGGCTCCTCCATGGAAAGAGCTCAGAGCACCACATTTCTGGGAGTGCACATGACAGACAATCTCACCTTGTCCCTCAACACCACCTCAAGAAAGTACAGCAGTTTCTCCATTTCCTCAGGAAATTGAGGCAAGTGAGGCTTCCCTCTCTGCCCCACCCCCCCACCAACCATTCTAACCAATTTTACCGGAGCACCACTGAGAGTGTTTTGACCAGCTGCATCACCACCTGGTATGGGAATGGCAAGGCATCCGCCCACGGGTCCCGACAAAGATTTGTGAGGACTGCTGAGAGGATCATGGGGGTCCCTCTTCCACCCATCATAGATAATTATCAGGAAGGCTGCATACGCAGTGGCCTTAGCAACGTCAAGGGTCCTCCTTTCCGACCACTCGACAACCTACCATCAGGCAGAAGGTGTTGTTGCATTAAGACAAGAGACGTTAGGATGGGAAACAGCTTCTTCACCCAGGCCTACTACTGAACTTCCTGCCACCACCCAGATCTAATCAAGCATGAAGAGCCAGTAGTGTTCTGCTGTTCACTTTTTAACACGTGTCAGAAATGCACCTTATTATTTGTTAATTTACTTGTGGTAATATTAAATTATGTGTGTGAATCATATGTACTGTGTTGTGCTGCTTGCTCTGGAGGAACGCTGATTTGTTTGGTGGTATACAAATGTATGATTGAATGACAATAAAATGAACTTGAACTTGAAATTGAAATTTTAAAAAAAGTAGCACAAAAGACAAAAATAAAGTAATATTCATGAGTTTGTGGACCATTCAGAAATGTGATGGCAAGAAGCTGTTCTAAAAATTTGAGTGAGTCTTCAGGCTTCTGTACCTCCTCATTGTGACAGTAATGTGCCTTCTTGTGCGCATGCGCCGCCGCTCGTGCATTGAGCCTGGTACAGCTGTTCCGATCTATTCTTACTTTCTTCTTCTTACTTTTTAATTTACGTTATTTTTTGTATTTTTTTTCTCACGGTAACACGTCGAAGCTGCACCCTCTCTAACATGCTGGTAGAGAGAGTTTTATTTGGGTTTTCTTTAGCGCTGGAAATGGTTACATCCTGAGACGCGGGACAGAAGCAAAGTCACATTGTGTATTTCAAGGACCAGCAAAGACCGGCCGGCTTAGCGAACAGAGCGGTGGACACCCCTGCTGAAATCCAGAGGAAAACACAGAGGGGGATCACAAAGCCAAGGAAAGAGGACCGGGTTGAGACAACAGACTTTTGCAGAAGAGGAGTTCGGTGGGTAATACCGTTCCGGCTGACCGGAAGTGCACTGGTAGCGGTAAGCGTAAAGGAGTTGGGTGCTTACTGTTCTGGTTGACAACTGATGGTGCAATCCGGGGTGTATTACGATCGAGGAACGTGTTTGCAGACTGGATATTGAACTTTTTACTGTTGGACTTCAGCCACATTCCACTGTGATACAACACTTGGCGGCACGGGAGGTTGTTCCTGCCTGTGGCCATCGAATGTGCAGCTCCTCCCGTGGAGGGTCAAACACCCTGAGCCAGTAGTCTGGTCCTGGACTTATTTTCCATCTGGCATAGGTTTTGCATTTTGTTGCTTGATTGTTGGGGGTTTTTTGTATTGCTATATTTACGCTCTATTCTGGGTTGGTGCGGCTGTAACGAAACCAAATTTCCCTCGGGATTAATAAAGTATATTTATCTATCTATCTAATGCAAAGCAGACATATCTTGGATGGTGAGGATCCTTGATGATGGATGTCACCTTCTTGAGGCACTGCCTCCTGAAGATTTCTCTTTGACATGGGGAGTTGTGACCGTGATGACATTGGTTCATTCTACAACCCTCTGCAGCTTCTCATAATCCTGTACATCACCGGCGTCCATACCAGGATGTAATACTGTAATCTGTAGAAATTAGCAAGAGTTTTTCTTGACATGCCCAATCTCATCAACTTCCTAAAGAAGTAGAGCTAATTGCATACCTTCTTTGTGATTGCATTAATGTGTTCAGTCCAGTATACATCTACTGGAGAAGCTAGACAAGCAGAACAATATTTATTAAATTCCTGAATTTGAAAAGCTCCAAATGACTGGAAATGGGAAATATCTTTGTTTACGGAGCTGCAATGGTGATGCTCAGATTGGGTGACAGGCTGGTTTGCATTACTGACTTGTGAATGGAAAATTGATAATGATCTCAGGATGTGAATGCTGGATTCTCTGTCTTCAGGTGGAAGGCTGTGGGGTTGAGGCAGATGCAGAGAACAGTTTGTTTCTGCTTTTTCTGGAATCTCACTAGAGGAACTGAAAGAATGAAAGGCAGTGGTCATTGCAAAATTGACAATTGCGAAACATTCGACCACAATATTTCCTCAGTTTTCTGACTGGTCAGGGAGTCTCAGGCATTTAGTGAGACTGAGATCACAGGACTGCCAGCTGTTGTGGGGCTTTGCACAAGAGTTCTCCCTTTCAACATGTGTGTAAAATGTGTTGCGCTGTTTGGGGAGTGAAGAATCACTGCAATAAGGGTTTGCCTTATAGGAAATATTGGCATGTAAGCCTTGCCAAAGCTGTTTCGAATCCATTTGTGTCTCTATTCTCTTGCAGAATTGCCTTTTCTCTCTCGTGATTATCAAAAAAAGCTCTCACGTTGATTTGGTCTGCATTCCTTCTCATAATACAAATTCTTTCTAGTTACGTTGCCCAGAGTGGCATAAATTCTTACAATTATGGTCTAACTGGGGCTTGCGCACATTGTCCAACATCCCATTCACCTCTCCTTTACGATGACTGTTATTGGTGTTATTTACTGCCCCTCCACTCTTTCTATCAGCAACATAAAGAGTTAACTCTATTCTAATTTCAAAATAATTTCTGTGGCAATTGAATTGCCAGGAATTCCATCCTATGTTCTCAGACACAAGAAGGAACTGTGTCAAAGGCAATTTTCACTTCTGCTGTTAAATCCAGTGACAGAAAGAGACATTTTCACCAGAGAAAAATAAAGCGATATGATCCAGACATTTAAAATGCAGAGAGTGAAGGACCTTTGCAGGCATGGGGCAGAATCTACTGCAGTTATCTTCCAAAAATAAAAATACTTCTTACATGCAAATTTTACCCCTGTGTTTTGAAATGGTAAACAGTCACGTCAGTCTAAATTAAATATAAGCACCCTCTGAATTGTCGGTTTAGTGGGAGTCATGCTCCTTCAAATACCACTGGTTTATGCTTCTACAGAAATCACACTTCCCTCTATCTCTGCCAGTAAGTGTTATTGTTTCCCGGCAGCTAATCTGGCTATTCAGCAAGAGGCCTCCGTTGCTTCCCGTTACAAAATGCACTGTAATTATGCAATAAAGCCGCTTTGTCAGTGAATTTTAAGCATTCTACCCCTACTACCAAGGGGTACAGGCATGTCGTGTCTTCACCTGTGCAGCTTTCCCTCCAAGTTACTTAGGATCCTCATGAGGAATTACACCCGCTCATTAACGCAAATATCTAATCTGCCAATTATATGCCAGCAACTCTACAAATAAAAACATAATGATATAGTCAAGAGGTTGAGTTGTTGTTCAGATGAAATATCAGAATGGTGAAGAAATGTGATCTACCTGGTACAAAAGACAAAATAAAAGCATCCAGTGACTGCCAGTTCTGTGGGTTAAAGCACCTTGTTAATGAGAGAGATCAGAGGAGAATGGCCAGACCTGTTCAAGCTGACAGGAAGGCAACAGTAATTCAATAATCATGTGTTACAGTGTACAGAAGAGCATCTCTGAATTCACAACATGTTAAACTTTGAAGTGGATGGACTATAGCAGCAGAAGGCAATGACTATGCACTTAGTGGCCACTTTATTAGGTACAGGAGGTGCTTACTAACATGATCACTATATCACCATTCTTCCATTATCGCCGGATCAAAACCATGAACCTTCTTAGGAATAACGGAGGGTATCCTCTCCTGTAGGAACTCCATAATTCAAGAATGGAGCACACCACCACCTTCCACATTTAGTTTTTGATGGACTTTACCCTTTCAACAGCATACATTAAATGAGGAAGCCCATATAAAGCCCAGATATAGTGTCCTTTGAAGGACTAGAATGTTCATCTTATCCTGTCGTGCTTGATTTAAGTCATTATTGTTTGTCATGACAAGTTTTGAAACACGAATAATTGGCTTTTATTTGCCATATACGCATCAAAACATGAAGCAAAATGTGTTGTTTTGTGTAAGCAACAACGTAGTCCAAGGGCAGCCCATAAGTATGGCCACCCTTCTAGCACCAATATAACATGCCCACGATTCATACTAGTTGTATTGGTAACAAATATGCCCACACCATTTAATCTATCTTGCATAATGAAGCTGTTTATTTCACATGATGTCCGTAGAAACTGAAATAAAATGCTGAAATTGTTTTCAGAGAAATGGTTCTCATTTGCAAGTCAGAAGTGATGATGAAATGATTGAATCTTTGAATTATGTCAACTCAGGACACATACATCAGTGAAAAGTACATCGTAAATCAAAAATATATATAAAAAAATTCAAAGTATGCTACTTTCCATGTGTTCACACAAGTCCTTCCTTTCTGATCTCGGCAGATTATTCATGTAGGTTTTTTTATTACCGGTGCATAGATAACAGATGAGATATTTTGATTTGAAGAAGACAAATTCTGAAGGAGAAAGAAATACCAATTATACTCAATGATCGCTTCATTAGATACATCTCATTAATACAAACATCTAATCAGCTGATCATGTGGCAGCAACTCAATGCATAAAAGCATGCAGATATGGTCAAGAGGTTCAGTTGTTCACACTAAACATGAGAATGAGGAATAAATGTGATCTAAGTGACTTCGATTGTTGCTGCCAGACAGGGTAGTTTGAGCATCTCAAAAACTGCTGATCTCTTGTGATTTTCACACACAACAGTCTCTAGAGTTTACAGAGACAGGTGTGAAAAACTAAGAGAAAAAGACATCAAGTGAGCTGCATTTCTGGGGGTGAAAATGCCTTGTTAATGAGAGAGGTCAGAGGAGAATACCCAGACTGGCTCAAACTGACAGGAAAGTGACAGTAACTCAAATAATCTTACATTACAAAGGTGGTTGTTCTTGGTGATAAGTAGTGATAAACTCGCACTACACATTATATGCTCCCAAGAGCATGCATGTCAAATAGTTTCTGACAACAATTCTGGCTACTAGTCTTCACATGTGGATTAGCTACTAAACCCGGCAGAACCATTTCTACTAACAGGAGAATGGGTAATGGCAGGTGACTGTTAACTTAAAACCAGTCGCTTTCGACAAATGGGGCTTGTCAGCTGTGGTTGACAGCTCATCCAGGAGAAGGAAAACTGTGATCTCAAGCCTCCACTGCCTTGTGGCTATATCCACTCAAGGGGAAGGCTCCAGGAGTAAACGCCAAGGGAATAGTCTGGAGCTGGGGTTTCTAAGGCAGACCTATGTTAGGTTCAACACTGACCGGCAGCCCCTCCAATACAGCCGGTGCTAATCTGTATCAGTTTCTATTGATCCTTTGGATTCAACAGCTGTGTGGAGATTGGAGGGGGTGGGGATGGTGGGAGCCTGCTGCATGGACAACAACTTGTTCTCCATAGCGTACTGCTCTATCTTATGTATCAACTTCGACAGCCAGGGCATGACATCCATGGTTGACCCCGACCAATGGAGAGCATCAGAAAGGTGGAGAATAGAACAGCATCAGTGAACGCAGGACACATTGAACTTGAAGTGGATGGGCTACAGCAGCAGAAGGTCATGAAGATACACTCAGTGGCCACTTTATTAGGTGCAAGATGTACCTCATAAAGTGGTCATTGAGTGTATACTTAAGCCAGTTGATATTTTATCTGTTTAAATCATTAAAGAACTCTATAAATTTGATTTGGAATTTCATATTTGTTGGATTTGGGATTTCACCAACAACCAATGTACTTACAATATCAGACACTTGATTGGAGGATGGTGTGGCATGCCTCTCCCCTGTGATAATTGCAAACATCACAATTAAAAGATGACAGTAGTGGATCACACTGACAAAGGAAGTGAGAAATAGAATACAAATCTCCTAAACTGACTGCATCATTCTCCTCCTGACAAAAGATTAGCAAAACAATAACTGCTCGACTTTTCGATCAAACATGTAATTGCTCGATTTAATTAGTTTAATCAACTTAAGTGCTAGGCCAAATTGGAAGGTTCGGGTATGGGCCGAATACAGGCAGTGGGGCCTGGGCCCGAGAACATATCAAAGCGGCAGGGCCTGGGTCTGAGAACGAGGATTGACCTGATGTGTGGATGGTTTGAGCGCCGGGCCAGATTGAAATGGTTAGTGTGCTGGGCCAAAGGCAAGGGACAGGCCAGTTCAGCTGGTGCTGCATGAAGTTTACTCGTCTCTGCATTGAACTGAGGCTGTAATTTGCAAATAATGGTCTCCTGAATCTGCTGCAGTGATGACTGGCTTCCTGGCTGTGGACTCACATTTGTGAACTTCAGTTCTGAAAGTTATTTGCTTACTTTTATTGTTTGTCTGATTAGGTTTTTTTTCTACACCTTGGATGTTGACAGTCTTTTTTTTAATAGGTTCTTTTGTTTTTTTTGTTTTGTGGCTGCCTGTAAGGAGGTGAATCTCAAGGTTGTATATAGTATACGTACTTTGATACTAAGTGTACTTTGAACTTTGAATTTTGAATTTGCAGAAAACTTGCTTCCATCCATACAGGTAAAATATACACGAACCACAGGGAGCTATTGAGATGGTTGTAAATTAGCTGAACTTTTTCTTCACCAGGTCATGACGAGTTGTGAATGTGAGTGTTTTTCAGATAAACCTACTGAGAAATAAGGAAGTGGGAAGCAAAAATCTATCTCCCATTTTATTTCCATTGAAGTCAGTGGAGTTCAGTAGAATGAGGAGAGATGTAATTGAAACCAATCCGATGCCAATAGGCCTGGCCAAGATTGGTTATGGGGAGGTATTTCCATTAGTAGGTGAGATGAGGACGAATTTCTTGAGCCAGAGGGTTGTGAATCTGTGGAATTTGTTGCCACTGTGGACTGCGGTGGCCAAATCATTGGGTTCAAAGTTCAAAGTACATTTTATTAACCAAGTATCTATACATTATACAACCTTGAGATTCATCTCAGAACAGGCAGCCATGAAACAACGAAACCCCAAACAAACCCCATCTATATGGAAAAAGACAATACCTAATGTTCAAAGAATAAAAATCCACATCATGTCCATAAGAAAATAAAAGAGTAAATTAACCCATGAAAAAGACCATCGAACATCCAATGTGCAATGAAAGAAACACATTATACAAACAGTAACCACAAACAAACAGTGTTTCTGAATGAAGTCCACAAAGAAGTCCCACAGTTCAGTGCAGAGCCGAATAATCGTTGTGGAACTTTGATCTTAATCAGTCTGTACCTCACCTCGGGCTCCGATACCCTGACCTTTCTGACACCCTGCTCTTTTCAATCCGGCCTGGTGCTTAAATCTCTGTCTGAACAACAGGTTCTGCTGCTTGGATACATTGGACTTTGTTGCGTCAATTCGGCCTGTGAATCTGTCTCCAGATCCTGCTCGGTCGCATCCAGTGCCTGGACCCTGTGGCTTTTTTTCAGCCTGTGCCCGATACTTTATGGTCTTCCATGCTCTCTGCGACCGGTCCACCACTTCCCGTGGCCTCGGTTCTGCGACATCGAAATATCCAGACATCCCACCTCTCCCGGAAGTTCCAGGAGTCTCCCGCATATTAATAGTGGCTCCCTGATGTCCGCAAATTATATACAATATCATGGAAATCAATTTTTTTGAGAGCGAGCGAGAGAAAACAAGAGAGAGCGCGAGAGTTGCCACGAGAGAGAGCGCATGTGAGAGAGAGCTAGAGCAAGCAAGCGAGTGAGAGAGAAAGCAAGCGAGTGCGCTTGAGAGCACGAGCAACCACGAGAAAGAGAGTGAGAGAGAAGGAAAGCAAGTGAGAGCGCGCGAGCGACCACGAGAGAGAGAGCGAGCGAGAGAGAAAGCAAGCGAGAGCGCGAGCGACCACGAGAGAGAGAGAGAGCACAAGTGAGAGCACGCAATGGCAGAGTCTTCCAAAAAATATATAAAACGTATGGCACCCCAGACTACACTAAAGTGTACCCCTGCCTAATAGGGGTCAAAATAATGACAGTGTTGCTCGCTGCACTGTTTGCAACAGTGACTTTTCTATTGCCCATGGTGGGTTAAGACTGTAAAAGACATGTTGAGGTGAGTTTAACAGGTGTCATTCGTTCATTAGCATAGCTAACATTATTTAAACTAGCTGGCTAGCTGCTAAGGAGCTACTCGATTGCAGACATCCCACCTCTCCCGGAAGTCTCCCGCAAATTGATGGTGCTACCTCCCTGAAATGAGTTTTTGCAGAGTGGGATGTCTGAATACCTCCAAGTCCAAAGGGAAGTTACAGACTATTTCTTGCGATACACATAAAAGTTGCTGGTGAACGCAGCAGGCCAGGCAGCATCTGTAGGAAGAGGTGCAGTCGACGTTTCAGGCCGAGACCCTTCGTCAGGACTAACTGAAGGAAGAGTGAGTAAGGGATTTGAAAGTTGGAGAGGGAGGGGGAGATCCAAAATGATAGGAGAAGACAAGAGGGGGAGCGATGGAGCCAAGAGCTGGACAGGTGATTGGCAAAAGGGGATACGAGAGGATCATGGGACAGGAGGTCTGGGAAGAAAGACAGGGGGGGGGAACCCAGAGGATGGGCAAGGGGTATATTCAGAGGGACAGAGGGAGAAAAAGGAGAGTGAGAGAAAGAATGTGTGTATAAAAATAAGTAACAGATGGGGTACGAGAGGGAGGTGGGGCATTAGCGGAAGTTAGAGAAGTCGATGTTCATGCCATCAGGTTGGAGGCTGCCCAGACTGAATATAAGGTGTTGTTCCTCCAACCTGAGTGTGGCTTCATCTTTACAGTAGAGGAGGCCGTGGATAGACATGTCAGAATGGGAATGGGACCTGGAATTAAAATGTGTGGCCACTGGGAGATCCTGCTTTCTCTGGCGGACAGAACGTAGATGTTCAGCAAAGCGGTCTCCCAGTCTGCGTCGGGTCTCGCCCATATATAAAAGGCCACATCGGGAGCACCGGACGCAGTATATCACCCCAGCCGACTCACAGGTGAAGTGTTGCCTCACCTGGAAGGACTGTTTGGGGCCCTGAATGGTGGTAAGGGAGGAAGTGTAAGGGCATGTGTAGCACTTGTTCTGCTTACACGGATAAGTGCCAGGAGGGAGATCAGTGGGGAGGGATGGGGGGGGACGAATGGACAAGGGAGTTGCGTAGGGAGCGATCCCTGCGGAATGCAGGGGGGGGGAGGGAAAGATGTGCTTAGTGGTGGGATCCCCTTAGAGGTACCCCATCTGTTACTTATTTTTATACACACATTCTTTCTCTCACTCTCCTTTTTCTTCCTCTGTCCCTCTGAATATACCCCTTGCCCATCCTCTGGATTTCCCTCCCCCCACCCCGTCTTTCTTCCCGGACCTCCTGTCCCATGATCCTCTCGTATCCCCTTTGCCAATCACCTGTCCAGCTCTTGGCTCCATCCCTCCCCCTCCTGTCTTCTCCTATCATTTTGGATCTCCCCCTCCCCCTCCAACCTTCAAATCTCTTACTCACTCTTCCTTCAGTTAGTCCTGATGAAGGGTCTCGGCCTGAAACGTCGACTGCACCTCTTCCTAGAGGTGCTGCCTGGCCTGCTGCGTTCACCAGCAACTTTAATGTGTGTTGCTCACAGTTCTAAGTGTTCAGTCTGTTGGGGGACAGTGTTTCTTAAAGGATAGTGCCTCCAGACCTGTGGATTGGCATCAGGTTTGGTAGGTGTCTTGTCAATGATAATGATCTCCTCATGCCTCTGGACCTATGGAATGGTATCAGGTTTGGAAGGTGAATTGTCAAAGACAACGTTCTCAGTTTCTGGTGTCATGTTGTTGTCAGTCACATCATCACTGTGAGGTAAGTCTGGTGATTGTCTGTCTCATTGAATGCATTTGACTCAGGTGTGTTCTTCAGTTGAGCATCCAGTATTTAGTCCTCACAATGTCTCCATGTCTGATCTCCAACATCCACTGTGTACATCAGTGGTCCAGTTCTTATAGTTATCCTACTGGGTGTCCATTTATACTCTCGGTAATCACACACTAGGAATTCCTGTCCAATCTCAAAGCTCTTTGCTGCCTCACTTAGCAACTAATTGAACTGTTTATTCTGTACTTCCTTCCATAGATCTGGTTTCAGGAGGTCTATGCAAGACCTCAGATTCCTGTTCATGAACAGCATTGCAAGTCTTTGATTTGTCATCACATGAACAGAATTCTGATATATAAAAAGGGAGTTGTCTACCTTGTGCTGTAGAGAAATGTCTTCCTTTTCCATTGCTTTAATGGACTTCTTGAAGGTTTGGATAAACCTTTCAGCTAATCCATTTATGATGGGTGGTTAGGAGCTGAGTTGAAATGTCTGATGCCATTTTGCTTCATGGTTAGTTGGAACTTCTCTGATGTGTGTTGTGGTCCATCGTCACTCACAATTTGTTCTGGCAAGACATTTCTGGTGAAGTTAGTCCACAGAGCGGTCTTTGCAGAGGTGGTTGACTTCATTGGTATAACATAGAAACATAGAAACATGGAAAGCCTACAGCACAATACAGGCCCTTCGGCCCACAATGCTGTGCCAAACATGTACTTATTTTAGAAATTACCTAGGGTTACCCATTGCCCTCTATTTTTCTGAGCTCCATGTACCTATCCAAGAGTCTCTTAAAAGACCCTTTTGTATTCACCTCCACCACCGTCACCGGCAGCCCATTCCATGCACTCACCACTCTCTGTGTAAGAAACTTACTCCTGACATCTCCACTGTACCTTGCTCCAAGCACCTTAAAACTGTGCCCTCTTGTGTTAGCCATTTCAGCCCTGGGAAAAAGCTTCTGACGTCATAGCTCCAAGTACTGATCCACACTCTAAGCTCATCTGCTTTGTTCATGATACTCCTTGCATTAAAATAGACATCAGTCTGAAACCATCAGTCTGAGCATATCCCTTCTCTATCACCTGCCTATCCTCCCTGTCACTCTGCCTACAAGCTTTCTCTATTTGTAAGCCAACCACCCCTTCCTCTGCCTCTTCAGTTTGATTCCCACCCCACAGCAATTCTGGACACTTCGAATGAGTATCCACAGCAATCTGAAACATGGAGTCCATGAATGGTCCATTAAAATCAATATGTACTCTTTGCCATGGTGACGATGGCCATTCCCATGGGTGTAATGGTGCCTGTGGGGGTGCATTTTGAACCTTTTGGCATCCTGAACAGCTCTTGGCTAAGTTTTCAATCTGTTTATCTATTCCTGGCTACCACACATAGCTCCAGGCAAGACTCTTCATCTTGTCTATACCCATGTGTCCTTCATGCAGATTTTCTAACATTCTGGTATGCAGTTTGGAGGGAACCACAACGCAAGATAAACGTCCAAGTGTTCTTTGGCATACTGACAATTGGTATTGTCTCACTGAGAACTCTGGAACCATAGGGTTACCATCAGGTGGCCATCCTTGTATGATGATTTCATAGACTTTTGACAATTTTGGGTCATTCCTTATTTCCCTTTGTATTTTCACATTTGTTACCAGCAATTGGTCCACCAGTGCGGTGTGGAACACTTCTACTGGGTCACAGTATGAAGACTTTTCTTCTACAGTTGCCAATAGTGGAAGTTGTGCCATGCCAACGGCATTGCTGTGTTGTTTGGTACCCATGATCTCTATGTCCTAAGAGTGGGCTCCTAGGAATAGTTCCCAACGTTGTAACCGGGTAGTGGACATCACTGGAATTCCTATCCTGGGTTTGAAAATGGAAACAAGAGGCTGGTGATCTATTACTAACATAATTTTTTTGTCTGTAGTGGTAGTGGTGGAATTTCTTTATTTCCCATAATAGACTAATGGCCTCTTGGTTGATGTGTTTGTAGATGTGTTCTGCACTCGTCAGTGATCTTGAAGCAAACGCATTTGAGCATTAGATCCATCTTATATAATGTGTGATAAAATGGCTACAATACCAGAAGGGCATGCAACGCACCCCAGTCTGATAGTTAGGGGTAGGTTATAATTGGTGAGCAGTTCATTATATGTTATTAGTCTCTTTGTTTCCTTGAATGCTTTTTCACATCTTTCTGACCATTCCGACTTTGGTCCTGTCTGCAACAGTGCATTCAATGGATGCAGCACTGTAGCAATGTTTGCGAGAAACTGGTGGTAGTAATTTACAAGGCCCAAGTATAATCTGAGGTGTGACATATTTTCCAGTTTGGGTGCCTGTTGCACTACTTCAGTCTTCTCTTGTGATTTACGTATGCCATGCTTGTCAATGACATGTCCACGATAAGAGATTTCATTCTTGAAAAACTCACATTTCTCTCCCTTTATACACAGACCATACTCACTCAGCCTGGTAAGCACTTTACCAAGCTCTGGAGATGCTCTTCATCATTCTTGCCAGTCACAATGATGTCATCAAGGTAATATTGTGTTGCTGGGATATCTTGGAGCACTTGGTCCATTGTTCCTTGCCAAATTGCTGGAGTTGATGCAATGCCAAAGACGAGACAATTATACTGGAACAGTCCCTTGTGAGTGTTGATTGTGAGGAACTTCCTGCTTGACTCCTAATTCTTCATTTGCAGATAGATTTGTGACAAGTCAATCTTTGAAAACCTCTAACCACCTGCCAAAGATGCAAATATGTCTTCTACCTGTGGCAGGCAATACTGCACAGTACGCAGCACAGGGTTGATGCTCACTTTGAAGTTCCAACATATGGGCACTGCTCTGACCTTCCCTTTCTTTATCACCGGGACAATAGGTGTGGCCCAAATGCTCCACTCAACCTTGGAGAGAATGCCAGATGCCTCCAAGCTCTGAAGTTCAGCATCCACTTGAGAACATTGTGCATAAGGCTCTAGACACACTTTATGGAATGTTTGTGTTTCTGTTTTATCCAGTTCAATTCGTTGAGTTTACCAATCCCCATCTCAAACACATTCTCATTAGCACTAAGCAGCTGTGCCAGTCTTTGGCTGATGCCAGCATTTTGCCTGTTGATGTCACACTTTGATTGAGTGCCAGTCTCATTGGATTTTTCTCAACCATTCACGTCTGAGAAGTGCTGGCCCTCCACTTTTCAACACAGAGATTTAACTGCAGTATTTGGCCTCTGTACGTCACCTTCACTTTCAGTTTGCCTTTGCGGGACATTTCTTTGCCTGTATAGGTCTCTAGTATCACTGAGGTCTTCTCTAATGGTATCTTAGAAAACAGTGTGATGTAGTCAGCCTCTGGAATTATAGACAAATCTGACCCTGTATCCACTGCCATTTTCAGTTCTACACCACGCACATCTATTATGATCCAGATGATTGTGTGTTTTGCTTAAGTTATACAATGCAGTTCTTGGCATTATAGTTCACCTTTGTCAAACTCTATGTTGTCTGATTCTGTTTTACATTCGATAACTTTATGCATTTGCTTAGTTTTGTGTTTAAGACTTTTCACTCGATTGTGCTTTTTTTCTGCTTTGCACACTCTGTCTATGTGATCTTGTCTGTGACACTTTCTGCAGACTTTTTCTTTGAACTAACAGTCATTTGCATCATGGGAAGATTTGCCACATTGATAACATCTTAGGCTTTTTGCACCATTCAGGGATATTTTGTGCATTTCACATTCTAACCTCCTTTTCTGTGGTTCTGCTACATCCTTTGTTGCAGTCTTTAACAATAGTGGATTGGTCAGTGCCCGTCCTAAGGTTAGGTCTCTTTCCGCCAGTAGCCTCATTTGAATGCTTTGACTATACATGCCACATACAAGCCTATTCTTTAACGTATCAGAAAACCCATCTCTGAAGTCACAGTTTGCACAGTTCTGCAAAGTATTCAGAAAGGCTTTCATCTTTTGACTGGTTCCTTTTGTAAAATCTAAATCTCTCAGCTACTACCAATGGTTTAGGGCTCAAGTGATTTTGTAAAATTGTAACAATTTCACCAAATGTCTTGCTTGCTGGCTTTTCAGGGGCTATTAGGTTGCGTAAGACTGTCTCCGGGCCGTGGACCGATACCGGGCCGCAAAGCATGCAGGGGTGTAGTGGTACCCAGAACGCACCCAGCACATCTTTAAGAAAAAGCCGAAATAAACAAGCTAATTAAATAGGTGCCGCCCAGCACATAAATGTTGGTCCAGATCAGAGGCGATGAAATTACGTGCCAGGCGGCACCTAACTAATTGGGAGGTGGGAGGTGACTTTAACTGGTGTATTCATATTGCAGTGTGAGAGAGAGAGAGAGAGAGAGAGAGAGAGAGATAGAACAATGCGTATGTGTAGGCAATAGCACATGCGCAGGCAACAGATCAATACGTAGTGCTAAGATGGGGGGGAGGTCATAGCTCTAAAGGACAAAGATTCATACATTACACAAGTCATTTTACAAATTCAGAATTGTGCTGACTGACTTTCTGTGTCCTCTGAGGGCACAAATGTGCCTTGAGTTGGCACCTGACCAGCAACAACACTGCACCATTGTGTTGCGATATCAGCCCGGATGTTTGTGCTTGTATCTTGGGGGCGGGGGGGGAGACCAGACCTGCACACAGAAGGCTGGGTTATGGACTGAGCCTCAGCTGACTGTCCCACAGTGTGTTAAGGGGTAAGTGAGGAGCTTTACCCCAGGACGGCCATATCAGAGGCCCAAAGGGTTTCAGACTCATCACCAACAATCATCATTCTGATACAAAAAGTGTTTAAAAATTCAAACAATTTTATCACCTGGCGCATTTTCCTTGAAGCAGATGGATCCATAATGAATATTTTCTGTTGTGTCTGCAGGGACAAAATAGAAACAAAGATAATAAAGATAAAAATTAGCTTTATTTGTTCATGAACATTGAAACATACAGTGAAATGTACTGTTTGTGTCAACAACCAACACAGTCCGAGCTTGTGCTGGTGGAAGCCTACAAGTGCTGCCGTGCTTTCCGCACCACATAGCATGCCCACAACTTCCCAACCCTGACCATAGTCTTTGGAATGTGGGAGGAAACTGGAGCACCCAGAGGAAACCTACACAGTCATGGGAAGAATGTACAAACTCCTTACAGACAGCATCAGAATTGAGCCCAATTGCTGACGCTGTAAAGCGTTACGCTAATCACTACACTACCATGCTGTTCCCATTGATTTGAGGTTGTTCGACCTGCTGAGTTCCTCCTGCAGTTTGTTTTACTGTTCCATACTTTTACATCTTGTGTCTACAAGGAATTTGCATATGTATCAGGAGGCATTAACATAAAAATCAAATAATGGATTAATTCCAAACTGGAAACGTCACTATTCAGTAAGATAAAAATATTTAATGCATCAAATGTATCAAATCATTTTTGTTGTTAACAGTTTTGGTAACGATTTTCATTAGTCTCACTTCTGCTCTTCCTCAAGTTATCTTCCCCTTCCAAACAGAAGTTGTTTCAGCCATATGTCAGCTCTTTTGTCAGTGACGTGCATCTGGTTACACATTCAACAGGGGCTTGAACCCAGAACTTTCTATTTCTGAGAAAATTAGTTTATCAAACAAAGGTAAAAGTTAGCTTTATTTGTCACTTGTACAAAAAAAACCAAAATGATATGCGTCATATGTTTCAAATCCAGTCAGTGAGGATTGTGCTGAGCAGAGTACAAGTGTTGTCAGGCTTCCGGTGCCAACATAGCATTCCCGCAACTTACTAACCCTAAACTCTACATCTTTAGAATGCAGGAGGTTGCAGGACAAGATATCAAGCTGAAGACATCTGATTTACGTATCTTGGCCTCTAGCTCTCTTATAGCTAGGAGGGCACTTTTGTTTAAATGGAAAGATGTTTTTCCTCCTGCTCATGCTCAATGGTTATGCAACGTTATATCATGCTTAGATTTAGAGAAGATTCGTTGTTCAATTTCTGAATCTCGTCAAGACTTTCAAACATTGTGGGGACCCTTTCTGAATTATTTTCAAAACTTTCCAAACCCTCAATTCGTTGTTTAAATTCAGATGTTAGCTATTATTAATTTTTTGTTATACGAGAAGGTACTTTACCATTTTTCTCCTCAATAAACAGCTTCGGTCTTGGTAGGGGTTGGACTTTTTTTTTGTAATAAATTAGTATATTTCAATATAACTATTGACTAACTTAAATGAATATGGGTTAATGAGATTGTTATTATGAATAGATATAAAGTAATTGGTAGTTTTTTAAAATCTTTTTTTGACCTTTTATATACACTTTCTTGTACTCTGTATTCTTCTATGTAGAAACTAATAAAAATATTGAAAAGAATGTGGGAGGAAATCGGAGCACATGAGGAAACCCACGTGTTCACAGAGAGAACGTACAAACTCCCGAAAGTCAGTGGTGGAATTTGAACCCTAATCTTACTGCTCGTACTATAAAGCACTGTGTTAATCAGTACACTACTGTGGTGTTACATTGACACTGCAACATAGCAACCTAGAGGGCACAGCCTCAGAATAAAGGGACATCCATTTAGAACAGAGATGAGGAAGAATTTCTTCAGCCAGCGAGTGGTGAATCTGAGATATTCTTTACCACAGGCAGCTGTGGAGGTCAAGCCATTGGGTATATTTTTTTTTAGATTATTTAAGGCAGAGATTGAGAGATTCTTGATTAGTCAGGGCATAAAGGGTTACCAGGAGAAGGCAGGAGATTGGGGCTGAGACAGAAATTGATCAGCTATGTTGAAAAGGCAGATCATACTCAATGACCCAGATGGTCTAGTTCTGCTCCTATATCTTGTGGTCTTATGGTCCAACACAGACTGTTTTGCTCCATATTTCTTAGAACATGGCTAACTCAACTCTTATTTTCTCCAGTTTCATTCAGCCACCTCTCTCACCTCTGACTAGATTTTATTTCCACAGAATAATTAGTTCTGCGGTATATAAACACTGCCTGGGTGACCCTGGGTATTAGTTGTTGTGAATCTGTATGGTCACATGGTCTCATGAAGCATTTGGGTTAATTCAAATTGTATTCTCTGGAATTTAGAAGAATTAGAGGAGTTCAGATGGAAACCAACAGAATTTCAATAAAGTGGATGCAGAAAGGATGTTTCCTGCAGTGGAGAGTCCAAGACAGGAGTCATTCTGGACTGAAATAGGGAATTCCCAGACAACAATGATCCAGGTGAATTCTCCACTGGTTGATGCCAAATCATTAAATATAATCATGGAGTAAGACTTGGAATACATGGATTAAATAATTTGAGGAGAAGGCTGGAATTTGGAAAAAGATTTTTCACATGAAGAAAATCAGTGTGGTCTGATTTATTACAAACTACTTCAGATTTTTCAAGACAGACTGTTCTATTGTTGTTGTATATTCAGAAATAGCACCTAATTTCTGGAGAAAGCAATATTGTCTAATATGGCAATCTCACACTACACTGACACTTTGACTGATCATATTCAGTGATTCCAGACGCACTGAAGTACTGCTGAAGTGTAGTGGAGGTATTCAATGGCGGATGAGATCTCATGAAATGGTTGGTCACTTTCAGAGGGCAAGCATTGTGGACTCATTCTGCGGCCACCAACCAATTTGCCAGAAGTGGGATCACATTGTGTGTGTTTATTTATTGATTGACTGAGATACAGTGTGGAATTGGCCCTTCTGGCCCTTCGAGCCACACTGCCCAGCAGCCTCCTGATTTAATCTGAGCCTAACCATGGGACAATTTACAATGACCGGTTAATCTGAGCCTAACCACGGGGCAATTTACAATGACCAGTTAATCTGAGCCTAACTACGGGACAATTTACAATGACCAGTTAATCTGAGCCTAATCACGGGACAATTTTCAATGACCAATTAATCTGAGCCTAACCACAGGACAATTTACAATGACCAGTTAACAAACCAACCAATATGTCTTTGGACTGTGGGAGTAAACCAGAGCACCCGTAGGAAACACACGCAGTCACAGGGCGAACGCACAAACTCCTTAAAGGCAAATTGTGTAATTTGCACCCAGACCGTCTGTACAGTAACTGCTGTGCTAATCACTACACTATGTTGTGGTTTATCTATTTTTAAGTCTTAACCATAATGGTCCAGTGAAAATTGGACTGTGGTAGAATGCAGAGAGAGCCCTGTGTTGTATGAAGAAGACTGGGAGTGGATGAAGGGTAGTCAAAACTAGACAGGGCATTGGATTGATCAGCCAGTTTCATACTAGAGATTCAGTTCCTCTAAATGTAAATTTTAATTGCAAACCTGCAAACTCTTGAGTGAGTAATTTCTCAAAAGTACAAAGAGAGAAATTCATTGATTGAGAGATTGATCTATTTACCTTTTTGTATTGTCTTCCTACTCACAGACATATATTCAGCAATATGGCTGGTCTCAGGCTCCGGCATCTCATTAGTTCCTGGAAAATAAACATTTCATTTCCTTGGCTCGATTTTCAAGAAACAACATCAGGTATCTTTGGGAACAAAGTGCCGTATTAATAATGACAGCCACCAGAATGAGGAAAAATACTGTATGATCACAATATTAATGATGTGTGCTGGAAGCATTTAATGTGACAATGATAATACGGGGATTGATTCAGAGAGTTAATGGAAACGTGTTGTACCACACTGCACATACATACATTGTGGAAGGTCCAGGTCAATTCCCAGTTTTGAATTCCAGTAACACAGAATGAGTGAACTTCAACAGGTTTTTTAATTGGGTAAATGTGACAGATCTTAACAGCAGTAGATTGAGTCTTATCTATCAATGGAAAGGGACGAGTTCTTGTCCTCTCCTACCACCTCACTAGCCTCCGATTCTAGCACATAATTCTCCGTAACTTCCATAATCTCCTATGAGATCCTATCACCAAGTGCATCTTCTCCATCCCCCTCTCACTTCCCAGTGGGATCGCTCCCCATGCGAATCCCTTGTCCACTCGTCCCTCCCCACTGATCTTCTTCCTGGTACTTATCCTTGGAAGTGGAACAAGTGCCACCCCAGCCCCTACACATCCTCCCTCACTTTTATTCAGGGCCTGAAACAGTCCTTCCAGGTGAGGCGACACCTCATCTGTGAGTCTGTCAGGATCATCTACTGTATCTAGTTCTCCCGTGTGCCTTCCTGTATATCGGTGAGTCCTGATGCGTTTGGTAGACTGCTTTGCTGAGCATCTTCGCTCTGTGCACTATAAAAAGTGGGATCTCCTGGTGGCCACCATTTCAATTCTATGGCCCATTCCCATTCTGACATGTCAGTCAATAGCCTCCTCTACTGCCACAATGAGGCCACGTTCGGGTTGGAGAAGCAACACCTGATGGCATGAACATTGATTCCTTGAACTTCTGGTGATTGTCCCCTCTCCTTCACTATTCTCCCTTCCTGTTTCCTTTTCTTACCTTTTCTCCTAACCTGCCCATCACCTCCCTCTGGTGTTCCTCCCTCTTCCCTTTCTTCCACTGTTGTCTGTCCTCTCCAATCAAATTCCCCCTTCTCCAGCTCTTGAGCTTAGTCACCAATCAACTTCCCAGTTCTTTACTTCAGCCCCTCCCCCTCCCAGTTTCACATTTCATCTACCACATTGTACTTGTTCCTCACCTCCCTCCCACAACCTTCTTACTCTGACTTCTCTTCCTCTCCAGTCCTGAAGAAAGGTCTCACCCAAAACGTTGATTGCTTACACATTTCTATAGATGCTGCCTGACCTACAGAGTTCCTCCAGCACTTTGTGTGTAATGCCAAAGATTTCCAGCATCTGCAGGATATCAGTGTCTCAGGACATTAGTGTCAGGCATCCAGACAGTGAGATCATCCAAAACTTCCAGGCTCTCATCGTGAATGTAATTGTCAGAGGATGGTGGTGTAGAGCAGGGGTATTTGTCTAACAATGTCCAGGATAAGGACTGTTCTCTTTTACTTTTGAATACTGTATATGTCTGAAATAAGACCATAAGACAGAGGACCAAAATTAAGCCATTTGGTTCATTGAGTCTGCTTTGCCATTCAATCATGGAAGATTTATTATATAAGACCATGAGACAATCTCAGGGCACTGAGACTGCTCATCTCATTGAATTGTTGTGAAATAGAATCTGTTACAACAAAAAATAGCCTGTTATGATGGTGTATCCACTTGCAATACTGTGATTTTCTGAGACCTCACTGACTGAATCTGTAGTGATTCTGGAACACACACACACACACACACACACACACACACACACACACACACACACACACACACAAGCAATCTGTGTACTGCACCTCCACAACTGAGGTTACATTGGTTCATGTCATGCTGGGAGATCGTACAGAATAATTATACAGGATTGAAAGGCTTATCATATGAGGGGCATTTAATGGCTGTGGGCCTGTACTCACAGGAATGTAGAAGAATGAAGGTGGCCCTCATTGAAACCTATTGAATATTGAAAGGCCTCGACAGAGTAGATTTGAAGAAGATGTTTCCTATGGTGGGTGAGTCTAAGACCAGAGGACACAGCCTCAGATTAGAGGGATGTCCATTTAAAATGGAGGTGAGGAGGAATTTCTTTAGCCAGAGAGTGGTGAAACTGTGGAATTCATTGTTACAGGCTATGAGGAGGCTAAGTCATTGGGTATTCTTAAGGCAGAAGTTGATAGATTGATGATTAGTCAGAGTATGAAGGGTTACGGGGAGAAGACGGAGATTGGGGCTGAGATGGAAATGGGTCAGCAATGATGAAATGTCCAAGCAGACTCGATGGGCCAAATGGCCTCAATCTGCTCCTGTATCTTTTGGCCTTATAATGCCATGATATTTCCGTGTTTGAGCATTACTTTTAAGTTACAAAGGAAAGACAGAACAGCTGTAAGTTAATGGGTCACAAAAGTAAAATTTCTTTGATGCTTCTGTCTTGATGTTACCTTGTATTGGCTGCATTTCATTTGGATTTGCATAAAGGTTAGAATCATCTTCTGTGTTCCTCTCTGTTTGTCGTGATTTCTGGCTTTGATTTCTCAAACCTGTGAAAACAGAGGAGAGCTCTTTCAAGTTTTTTCTCCAACTTCATGCATTTAGCAAAATGCACTTCATCTGCCCATAAGCTCAAATCTTTACAAGTTAAAAAAATGCAACAATATGTAATTTATGTTTCTACAGTCATCAAATTCAGTTTCGGAGACACATTAATATCTGACTTATTTCCTTAATTTCAAAAGTTATTAGATTCAACCCAAACTCCAGTTTAATATTACTCCTCTGTGTAAAAAAGATAAAATGATAAAATTGCCATTGTTTGTTTTTGGAATCATGTTCCCCATTTCTTCAGGTACCTTACCTCTAACCTTGCACTTTCTTAGACACAACACCATCACCAGGATAATGATGAGGAGAAGGGCCAGTCCACCAGTAATTACAACAGTGGTGTGTTTAAAACTGTAATCCTCTGTCAAAACAATAAGCACAAATTTCTCATTTATTTTGCTGACATCATTCAAAATCTGTCTAAATGACTGAGAAATAACATTGACTAATTTAGATCACAGGTTCTGGGTTTAATTCCTGATTGAGGTTAACAAACCTGAATGTTGAAGAGCTACACCTGTTCTCAATAACCATCAGAAAGAGAGACAAGAAATGAATCACAGTGGGATTGAGGTCCCGATTTCAATCAGGTATCTCTCTCTGGCAAGAGATGTCTGGGAATATGCTGCTGATAGGGATCCAGTTCATGTGTGAGGCCTCCCACTGTTCAACAGGGGAATGTCCATCATAGTCTGTGTTTCTACTGGAATAAGAATTGCCACAGTGGGGTGGCTTTTGCCCCAGAGCTTCTATCCCCTCTAAACGGGAGCTGTAAATGCCAGATACACTCAGCAGGTTAGGCTGCTTCTGTGGAAAGAGAACTGGGAGAATTAATGTTTCAGGTCGAAAACATTCCATCAGATTTCAAGGAAGGGTCTTTGGAAAAAACCCTGTCAAATTCCAAGACAGTTTCTTTGACCTGAAAAGTTAACTTTTTTCTGTTTCCTCAGATACTGTCAGACCTACTTTGTGTTTCCACTATTTCGGTCTTTCCTTCAGAATTCCTGCATCTAGAACTTTCTGATTTTCAAGTACTATAACTCTGCTGCGCATTTAACTACTGCCTACCAACAACCGTGCAGCTGAAATTCACTAATCCATTGCAGTGCTCGTGAAAATGTTTTTGTGTATTTTCAGAATACTCCCATCACTGATCTATTCACACTGTGACTGACATCGTCTCCTGTTTTTAAAGGACACCTTAGCGCCTGAGGGAGGCAGGCTGTAGTTGGGCCAAAGGATGAGGAGCTTTGTGTTCAAGACCTACTGGAGTTGATGTTCAATATCTAGTATTGGGTATTGGTTTGTTATTGTCATACGTACCAAGGTACACTGAAAGGCTTGCTTGCATACAGTTCACACAGATTAAATCATGGCACAGTGCACTGAGGTGGAACAATGTAAAACAATAACAATGCAGAATAAAGTGTAAAAGCTACGAGAAGTTGCAGTGCAGGTAAACAATAAAGTGCAAGTTTACAATGAAGTTGGGAGTACATCTTATCAGAGAAAAGGTACATTCAACATTCTGCTTTGAAATGCTTTGAGAGGTAGGTCATGACTCGAATCAACTCCTGCCTCAGTGAGGACATGGATCAACTGCAGTTTGCCTATCGCCACAATAGGTCTACAGCAGACGCAATCACAATTCAACTTCACGCGGCTTTAGATCGCACGGACAGTGCAAACACCTGTGTCAGGGTGCTGGTTGTTGACTATAGCTTAGCATTTAAAACTATCATTCACATAGTCCTGATTGATAAGCTATAGAACCTGGGCCTCTGTACATAGAACATAGAATAGTACAGCACATTACAGGCCCTTTGGCCCACAATGTTGTGCCAACCCTCAAACCCTGCCTCCCATATAACCCCCCACCTTAAATTCCTCCATATACCTGTCTAATAGTCTCTTAAACTTTACTAGTGTATCTGCCTCCACTACTGACTCAGGCAGTGCATTCCACGCACCAACCACTCTCTGAGTAAAAAACCTTCCTCTAATATCCCCCTTGAACTTCCCACCCCTTACCTTAAAGCCATGTCCTCTTGTATTGAGCAGTGGTGCCCTGGGGAAGAGGCGCTGGCTATCCACTCTATCTATTCCTCTTATTATCTTGTACACCTCTATCATGTCTCCTCTCATCCTCCTTCTCTCCAAAGAGTAAAGCCCTAGCTCCCTTAATCCCTGATCATAATGCATACTTTCTAAACCAGGCAGCATCCTGGTAAATCTCGTCTGTACTCTTTCCAATGCTTCCACATCCTTCCTACAGTGAGGTGACCAGAACTGGACACAATACTCCAAGCGTGGCCTAACCAGAGTCTTATAGAGCTGCATCATTACATCACGACTCTTAAACTCTATCCCTTGAGTTATGAAAGCTAACACCCCATAAACTTTCTTAACTACCCTATCCACCTGTGAGGCAACTTTCAGGGATCTGTGGACATGTACCCCCAGATCCCTCTGCTCCTCCACACTACCAAGTATCCTGCCATTTACTTTGTACTCTGCCTTGGAGTTTGTCCTTCCAAAGTGTACCACCTCACACTTCTCCGGGTTGAACTCCATCTGCCACTTCTCAGTCCACTTCTGCATCCTATCAATGTCTCTCTGCAATCTTTGACAATCCTCTACACTAGCTACAACACCACCAACCTTTTGTGTCATCTGCAAACTTGCCAACCCACCCTTCTACCCCCACATCCAGGTGTTAATAAAAATCACGAAAAGTAGAGGTCCCAGAACCGATCCTTGTGGGACACCACTAGTCACAATCCACCATTCTGAATGTACTCCCTCCACCACCACCCTCTGCCTTCTGCAGGCAAGCCAATTCTGAATCCACCTGGCCAAACTTCCCTGGATCCCATGCCTTCTAACTTTCTAAATAAGCCTACCGTGTGGAACCTTGTCTGCAATTGGATCCTCAACTTCCTAACCAGAACACCATAATGTGTGTGCATTGGTAATAATATTTGTTCCGTACTGACAGTACTGGTGCACCTCTGGAATGTGTGCTTAGCCCACTGCTCTACTCCCTCTATACCCATGACTGTGTGGCTAGGTATACGCCATCTGTAAATTTGCTGATGTTACAACCATTGTTGGTAGAATCTCAGAAGGAGACAAGAGGGCGTACAGGAGCGAGATATACCAGCTAGTTGAGTGGTGTTGCAGCAACAATCGAGCACTTAATGTTATTAAGACCAAAGAGCTGACTGTGGACTTCAGGAAGGGTAAGCTGAGGGAACACGATCTGATCCTCAGAGGGAACAGAAGTGGAGAAAATGAGCAATTTCAAATACCTGGGGGTCAAGGTCTCTGAGGATCTAACATGGTCCAAACATATTGATGCAGCTATAAAGAAGGCAAGACAGTAGTGATGTTTCATTAGGAGTTTGAAGAGATTTGGTTCGTAACCTAAAACATTCAAATACTACTATACAAGTACCATGGAGAGCATTCTGACAGACTGCATCACTGTCTGGTATGGGTTGGAGAGGGGAGGGGCTACTATACAGGACTGAAAGAACCTACAAAGAGTTGTAAGATTAGTCAGCTCCGTCTTGGGTACTAGCCTCCATAGTATCCAGGACATCTTCAAGGAGTGGTGCCTCAGAAAGGCAGCGTCCGTTGGTAAGGACTCCCATCATGCAGGACATGGCCTTTTCTATTTGTTACTGTCAGGAGGGAGGTACAGATGCTTGAAGGCACACACTCAGCATGTATACACACTCAGTCTGTAGAAGAGCATATATATTATTTCTGTTTTTCACTATTTTACATACATATATACACACTGTAATTGATATACTTATTTTTTTCTCTTTCTATGTTATCATGTACTGCATTGTACTGCTGCTGCTAAGTTAACACATTTCACAACACAAACCGGTGATAATAAATCTGAATCTGATTCTAATAACAAGAAGATGTCCTTGAGCCTGGCGGTATGTGCTTTCAGACTTACATCTTCTGCTCAATGGGAGAGAGAGAATGTCCAGGTTGAGTAGGGTCATTTGATACATGATAAGTGATACAAATGGTACAAAATGTTGGAAACATACAGCCAATTGGGCACCATTGGTGGACGAAGAAACAGTTAACATTTTGACCTAATGTACTTTCATTAGAAGGTTGACATCAGAAATGACACTGGTCAATGCTGAGTCCTGTATAAATGACACTGGTCAATGCTGGGTCCTATACAAATAAACGGCAGCATAAGAGTGCCAGAATTGCCTAGAAATTGGATGTACCTCCATTCATAAATATTTTTGTGCCTATTTTAAATTGCTTATGTATATTCTCCTTGCGAATCTCACTCAGCAGGAAACTAGTCTCCTCTACATCATTGAGACTCAACATAGATTGTGTGATGGTTTCATTGAGCACATAACAAGCAGATCTCCTGGAACATCCCATTTTAACTCCTCTTCGAATTCCCACACTGTCATGTCTGTCCAAGGCCTCCTCTCCTGCCACGTTGAGGCTAATTGCAGAATAGAGGAACAGAACCTCATATTCCACCTTGGGAGTCTCCAATCTAATGGCATGAATGTCAATTTCTCTAACTTCTGATAAAAACTCTCTGGTAAATAATTCTCTCCTTCTGAATTATGTTCTCATCCCATTGGCCACTGTCGAACCATCACTTCCCACATCCCCCTCCCCATCTCACCCGCACATTTCTTCCTCCAGTTCTCCTCCTCACTTCCTTCACTTTATTCCATGGTCCACTGTCCTCTCCTATCAGATTTCATCTACTTCAGCCTTTTGTCACTTCCACCTATCACCTCCCAGCTTCTTACATCATTCCCACTCTCCATCCTCTCCCATCTGCGGATCTCAATGCCTCATGTCCACTTTTAAAATTGGCCATCTACCCTCTTCCTTTCTAATTTTGATGAAGGTTCTTGATCCAAAATGTTGAGAATCCATTTCCCACCATAGATGCTCCCTGATCCACTGAGTTCCTCCAACTCTTTTGTTTGTTTGCAGCAGAAAACTGCACAGCATTCCTGACTCAATTCATTTTTGAACGAGAGGCATTTCCTCAAAACATGAAGCTACATGTGCAATGCAGATTTCAGCATAGACGTGACACCTTCACATCCTTCCTAAACATTGTGACTAGAACTGAACTCCATAATCCACTTCCTGCATGCTTTGATCCTTGTTTAACTATGAATGAAAATTGAAGTTTTAAGATGTTAATTTTTGAACTAAAATACTCATGGGTAAAATTCAGTTAGGAACAAACATTTCTCATCTTACATGTCCATCTGTCATAACATGCTATGCTTATTAACTGGTTGTAATGACCAGACCTCACCAGTCCATTGGGATCAGAAAAAATTTTCTCCTCTCTGGTTGATGAGGCCAATGTGGGAATTGCAGATGCTTGCAGTGACTGGGTAGAAGCTACCTGGCATGGTGGTCAGTGAGTAGGTTGTGTGGAATTCCACTGCTTCTATTGTTTATGCCATGATCCTGTCTGCTGTCACCACAGGGACCAGAGGCTCTCGACGTTCTCCACCTTGAGTGCCCATTGGCTAGAGAATCCCAAGAGTTCAAAATTGTATGTTCAAAGTAAATTAATTATCAAATTACATACATATCATATAACTATATAACCATATAGCAATTACAGCACAGAAACAGGCCATCTCAGCCCTTCTAGTCCGTGCCAGACTCTTACTCTCACCTAGTCACACCAACCTGCACTCAGCCCATAACCCTCCATATATATCACCGTATACTACCTTGTGATTCATTTTCTTGCATGCATTCACAGTAGAACAGAGAAGTAAAATGAAATCAGTGAAAGGCTACCCACAAACTGATGTGCAAAGGAGGACAAACATTGCAAATAATAATTTAAAAAATTAGGAAATACTGTAAATTATACTGAGAGCATGAGTTCAGTCTTCTTGAAAGTGAGTGCATAGGTTGTGGAATCAGTTCAGAGTTAAGGTGAGGGAGGTGAGGTTCAGGAACCTCATTGTTGAAGTGTAAAAACTGTTCCTGAACCAGATTGCTCCAATACTACATGCAGCTGACACGTTAAATAGCAGCTATCATAACACTTTACAGCATCAGCGAACGGGGTTCAATTCCCGAGGCTACCTGTAAGGACCTTATATGTTCTCCGTGACTGTGTGCTTCCTCCGGGTGCTCCAGTTCCTTCCACATTCCGAAGACATACGGGTTAGTAATGGTTAGTAACTCGTCAGCATCCTACGTCGCTGCTGGAAGCATGACAACACTTTTGGGCTACCAACCAACACACCCTTGTACTGTGTTGGTCATTTTCAAAAATGACACATTTCATTCCATATTTGGATGTACATGTAACTAAGAAAGCTAATCTTTGAGGAGGATTTTGCTAAGTCTGCCTTGGTGCTATCTTTTGAAAGAATGGTCCTCTCCAACAACAAGACAAAGATCCTCCATTACCTACTTCACTGTATAACACTGTCCACTAATAATAAAGGTTCACAGTGATACCCTGGGAAACACTGATCACTTGTCATATCTCAGGTCACCTCTTAGAAAGGATGGACATTGATGATTAAGTTCATGATTGCTTTCTATGTACTAGGGCAGCTTTTGCTCAATAGTCAACCAATAGTGATCCTATCTGAGACCTGGTCTACTTACCATAGAAGTAAAGTTACAGGCATGTGATGGACCCTGAGATATAGCAGAAATGTCTAAGATTTGAAATAAGAGATATCAAAAACATGAAAGTAAGTCACTTACTGTTCACCTGAAGATAATAAGGAATAAAAATCTTGGGTCTGTTTTGATGAAACAAAACACACGTCCATTTTATTTGGACTTTATCATCTGTTGGAATAATCAGCTGCAAAGAGTCACCTTCATTCTTCCATCGCATGAATATTTTCTCATCCACAGTTTCACCGTCTCTGTTGATCCAAACCAGTCTGGTTGATGCAGTGACCTGAGACACAGAGCAGCTCAGGGTAACGGTGTCTCCCTCAGTCACTGCATCGGGTGGTTCAGCTGTGACTGTGGAAACAACAAATCACTGGGATTTTAAACAATGGCCAAAGTTTCAACTCAACTGTTTTTCTGTTGACTGTAAATTAACCCAAATCATCACTGGCACTAAAAGTGTGCAACATTTCACTGCACAACTTGAACTTGTCTTTTACATCAGTTTTGAACACATTGTATAATGATCAGCCCCTGAACATAATGACCCAGTGCAGAACACTCCCACTCTACAAGAGATGAATGAATCGTAATTGTAAAATTCCTGAATCACACGGCTGCATCACTATCTGGTCTGGGGGAGGGGTTGGGGTGGAGCCCTGCACAGGATCACAATAAGCTGCAGAAAGATGCAAACTCAGTCAGCTCTGTCATGGACACGAGGACATCTTCAAGGGGAAATGCCTCAGAAAGGCAACATGTATCATTAGGCAACTCGATCTCCCAGGACATAGCTTCTTCTCATTGTTACCAACTGGAATGAGGTACAGAAGCCTGAAGGCACATATCAATCTATTAGGAATAGCTTCTTTCCTCTGCCATCAGATTTCTGAATGGACATTGAACCCATGAACACTACCTCACCACTTTTTTTCTCTTTTTACACTATTCATTTAATTTAACCTTCTATCTTCATATGTACATGTCTATAGAAACTGTAATTTGCAGTTTTTTTTATTATCACATGTTGCAAAGAACTCATATCAATTAACAAATTTCACAACATATGTCGGTGATATTAAATCTGTTTCAGATTTTTATTCATCTTAAAACCTTGATTGAGGCTTCAAACATCAATCTATAACATCTGAGGAGAGGAAGTATTCTGGGCATGACCTTAGAGAATTTGAATTAATTTTTTTTAACGTAATGAAGAAATACTGATTATTTGCGAGTGTCTCATTTGTAGCTGTGGGAAACAAATTTCACCACATTAGTTCTCAAGAATAAAGTGAAAAGGTTAAAAAGCAAATTAAGTGAGAAGAATTTTTCAAAGTATTGCTAGATTCTGTTGGTTTAACGCAGTAATAAAATTTATTAAGATGCAAATAAACTTCAGCAGAAGTTTTGGAGTAAAAAACAACTTCTCAAACAAGGGAAGTAACTGGAGAAACTTGTGCTGGAATTGCAGTATGTATGCAAACTGCACATTCTCTCCCAGTGACATATCACTGAAAACATTCTGTTTCCTACCTCTAACTGTGATTAATTCAATGGACACGTATTTATATGATCCCAGAGAACATGTGTAAACTCCGGCATCTTCAAACTGCACAGGAACAATCCTCAAGTTGAAGTTACTGACATTCAGAATTTCCTGTATCGTTTGCAGTCGGTTCTCAAAGTAGCTCCTCCCACTGATAATGATAGGCTGAGATTTGTAGGTAGTTGCTATTTCCATCACCTGATTCTGGAAATGTGACTTCCAAGTCCATTTGGTCTTACTTAACTCAGCAGAAGTTTCACAAATCAGCTTGAGTTCACTGTGATCTATGTCTGACCGATAAACTGTGTACATCTTATTGTGTAAATCTGCAAGAGAAGGACAGGGAGCAAAGAATTAGGTTATCACAAATGCAGAGATATGGATGTTTCAGGTTTCCACTGGGATAAATACCCACTCCTAGGGTGGCTGAGACAGTGAGGTTGATAGGGAGCTGGAATGTAGACGATACCAACTGAGTTTCCCATCTTCCCAAAACACAGAGTCAGCAAAGAGACACTGTTGAACTGGAGATGATAAATGACCTGAGAAAGACTCAATGCTACTGAGAAATGAGAACTCCCTTTCAATAAGAAACATTTAGAATACTTCCTTAAGTGATTCATGCCAGCAGAGACCTCAGGAGAATGTCACAGCCAATAACTTAATCGTGTTATTTATTTATTTGTTTGTATATTTATTTATTGAGATACAGCATGGAGTAGACTAATTATGAGACAATTTATAATGACCAACTAACTTACCAACCAGTACTTCTTTGGACTGTGGGAGGAAACTGGAGCACCCAAAGGAAACCCATGTGATCGCAGGGAGAACGTACAGATTCCTTACAGGCACAGGTATGAAATGAAACTGGGTTGCTGCTATCGTAAAACATTGTGCTAACGACTACACTACTTTGCTGCCTTTGTATCTGTACTTTTAATTAGTTTATAGTTCCCTTTTCCCCTGTTTCATTACAAACTGGAAGACTATTTGTTTACATCCACGGATGGACTTTATTCACTTTGATTCCTGAAGGTGAATTGAAATGATTGATGGGAGGCTCCATCAATCTCAGTGTCACCACTTCACACTTTGTGGCCACTTTATTAAATTGTCCATTAGCTAATCAAGAGGCCACAGAGCGTATGTTTATGGTCTTCTGCTGCTGTAGCCCTTCAAGTTTCAATGTATTCAGTAATGCTCTTCTACACATCCCTATTGTAACGCATGGTTATCTGAGTTACTGTCAGCTTGAGCCAGTCTCCTCTGACCTCCCTCATTGACAAGGCATTTTCACCCAAGCAACAGCTGCTCATTGAGTGTTTTTCTTTGCACCATTCTCTGTAAACTCTAGAGACTGCTGTGTGTGAAAATCTCAGGAGATCAGCAGTTTCTGAGAATGTCAAACCACCCTATTTGCACCAACAATCATTCCACGGTCAAAGTCACTTAGATTACATTTCTTCCCCCTTCTGATCTTTGGTCCGAACAACAGCTGAACCTCTTGAATATATCTGCATGCTTTTGTGCATTGAGTTGTTGCCACAGGATTGATTGATCAGATACTTGCAATAACAAGCAGGGGTACAGGTGCCGAATAAAGTGGCCACTGGGTGTATACTTACACTGTGTCCTGGGGTAAAAGCAATGACCACGCCCTGCAGTGAAATCCCACGGCGGACTGTGTGCTCACTGTACAATATGTGGAACAGTTTATAATCAGCAACTATTTCGTACCTGCTCCTGGGCAGCTGTGGACTCACCCTCATCCACTCCAACATTGGTGTCTCCAGTGAGAACAATGGATTCATTTTCCTGCACTTCCCATGTGTACAGACTGGGATCTCCTGTTCCAACATGTCGGACCATCAGATAGACGGTGTTATTCAGGTGGATCTGATCAGTGTTGTTGCTCTGAGATGAGCCTCTTGGTTTCCAGTGGAGACTGACGGTATCTGGGAGTCTGGAGATGGTACAGCTGAGGGTGACGTCATTGCCCATTACAGGTCTCTGTGAGTCGGCCTCAACTGTGGAAACAGACACATGATGTGTGGTTCAGTTCCCCACAGGCTCTCTGAACTGCTCCAGGCAGAATTGTCATTTCCCTACAAGCAGATAGTTAACCAAATACTGACCAACTGTGCTCAGTTTATCTGAGGGAATTATGTTCCAGTAACTTAAAATCAATTTAGTGTATTAGAGTTTGATGATCTACATTTTAACATATGAAAAAATCTCTGTCTTAGAGCAGTTTATAAATTCTTCATATTTTCATCAATTCATTAATATCCAATTATTCTACTGGGGAAGTCTTAAAACAGATCACCTGATGGCTAAGCTGGGAATTCCTGACAGCAACATCAGACTTCCACATGTTGCTGTGGCTGTGTGAAAATCTCAATGTTTCCATCAACTTCAATGAACAATTTTTCTGAACATGAGCCTCTCTGCTGCCATTCCAATTTCAAAATCCATGACTTCGTCACAGATGAGCTGTGGTTTAGATATTCAGGAGACCAGAGCCATTTTCCTCAGCTCTCACACAGGTTCAATTCCATCACCTCCAACTCTGCAGCAATGTTTATAAAAACTGACCATATAAACGACTCAAATATTGTTACTCACAAGGCTGATTTTAATGAACAATTCATCACCAAATCTATTTTGAGATTTGTTTTGTTGCTGACATTTCCAGAAAATATGTGGACACAATCCCAACATGATGTTAGGAACCTGAAAAAATAGTCACAGGAAAATCATGTTTTTGAACCCATTGTACTCATCAACCAACTTACCTTTGATCCCAAATACTTCCCACTGTCTCACGATTTTCCCACCGGACTGTGTCTGTGTCCAGGTGAACAGTCCTGCAAGTTGAAAGGTGGGCTTCCTGATTTTCAGATTAAGGGTACCCCAGTCCACATATAACCTCTGGGAAATGTCTGGTATTTTACTGAACTCATCACTCCCTTGTACGGCCCACTGCTGATCTTCTCTGTGAAAAGTGGCCAATCGCTTTGTGGTTTGTTGCCCTGTGTGTGGCCTCCATTCCAAATCAATGGAGTCACTTCCAGGATTGTCTGGCCCCTTCAATACAAAGTTCCCTCCCTGATGGAAAAAGTAGATAGAATTCCCACTTCCTGTAAATGGAAAGGTAAAAATAATCAGACAACAGCTTCTCAATGTCATGTGTGTCATGAAGAGCATTTCAGAGAATTCATTTCGAGTAAGTGGTGAGTTCTGATTCTGTTCATAATTTCTGATTAAAATTGCTTGGGATTTCTGAAACATCCTTTCAGCCCCTGTCACAATGTGTACTGGCAAGAATGGAACCCAAGTGCAGAGGAAAGACAGTTTCTGATGCAGAGATGGCATTGAGAGCTTATTCATAATAATTCCAAAACTACATTGATGGCTTGGCTGAGTGACACCGCAAGAAGAAACATTCTGAAAACTAGACATAGTGATTAGCGCTAATCAGACATCGAATTCAATAACACAAATCACATGGAATCCCTGAGCCTATCAAAATAAACTTTACATGCTGAAGCAGAAAGCATTAGGGACCACATTACAAAGAGTCAGTCTCAGGAGAGAAATACAAGGAACTCCAAATGATTATTATTCTTGTTAAACAACAGTAAACCAATTCAGGCGCTCTACAAACCTTGGTGTTCTGTGCTCTTCAGTGCCCCCTCACAGAGCCGATGATCTCATTACAGCTCCTGAAGTTCATATGAATCTTTCTGATGCACCAGGAGCTTTTAACAAGAAGGATACTTCACAGCAAGCAATGAAATAAGGTAATTAAAATGAGATGATTAAAATAACTGATCATTACAACAATGAAAGATGGGTTTCACATGGATTTTTTTGAGGTGCTTACAATGCCCCATATGATAGACTGGTTCAGAGGGGAATCAAAATGTTTAGGAAGGTTGGAAAAATAATTGTCAGGGTGATTGGAGGGCAGAGGATGGTAGCAGCTAAGCATTAACTAACTGGAGGTCAGTATCAAGTGGTGTACCACAGCCAATCATGACTTACATGCAGTTTGTATAGCTCAAATCAACATCCTCCCTCATTCACCTTTCTTGAGTATTTCTTCAAAGCTCAATCAGATATGTGAGACATAATCTCCAACACACAAAAATTGTTCTCGCAATTTCTTCTACAACTTCCCTCAGTGCCTTTGGATACACTAGATCAGGCTCTGGAAACTTAGCTACCTTCAAATGTTTAAAACATGCTCAGCATCTCCTCCACTGTAATGTGGACTATCCACGATACTTGCCCAATAACTTTCCTAAGTTTCCTTGTCCTCAGGCCTTATTCCATGTGAAAAATTGTGGAGATTTTTTTCATTATGGAACTCACACATTTCCATCGGCTCCACACACAGGCTCAATGGCCACTTTATTTGGAATCTCCTGTACCTAATAAAGTGGCCTCTCAGTGTGTGTTCATGGTGTACTGCTGTTGTAGGCCATCTACTTCAAGGTTCAGCATGTTGTGCATTCAAGATGCTCTTCTGCAGACGACTGTTGTAATGAGTGGTTATTTGAATTACTCTCAACTTCCTGCAGCTTGAACCAGTCTGGTCATTCTCCTCCGATCTCTCTCATGAACAAGCATTTTCACCCACAGAACTGCCACTCACTGGATGTTTTTCTCACACATTTCTCAGTAAACTCTGGAGATTGTTGTATGTGACGATTCCAGGAGATCAGCAGTTTCTGAGATACTCATATCAACCCACCAGACACCAACAATTATTCCATGATCAAAGTACTTATTTTGTATTTCTTCCCCATTCTGATGTTTGGTCTGAACAACTGAATCTCTTGACCACGTCTGCATGCCTTGTTCCTTGAGTTGCTGCCACATGACTGGCTGATCAATTATTTGCATTAATAAGCAGGTGTACAGGTGTAATTACCACAGTAACCACTGAGTGTATACATTCACTTTGGTTTTTCAGAGGCCCTTTGCTCTCCCTAGTTACTTTCTTTCCTTAGCATATTTTTAAAAATCTCTACAGATTATCCTTAATTTTCCCTACTAAAGCTTTTCCTTGCCCTATTTTGCCAGCCCAATTTCTTTCTTAAATATCTTCTCGTATTCTTCATCCTCTTCCAAGGACTCACATGATTCCAGTTCCTTGCACCTGAACCATGCTTCCTTCTATTTCAGAAAAGAGTCTCAATAACTCTTACTTTCCAGTGTTCACTGCAGCTGCCAACCTTTCCCATCCGTCTAAACGAGTCATCTCACTTTTAAAATCCTCCCCCTTGCAGAGTGTCCCTTTACTCACAAAGTGCTGAGTGATGATGTGTATTCATGTAGCAATTTGAGAGTTTAATGAATGAGGACTGACCCTCCCTTGTCACTGCACTCCACGTCTGGACTGCACGTGGATTCTTGGGTCAAGCTTTAGAGACAGGGACCATTAGTCACTGGACATCTTTCAGAAGTTATGGGTGGTTTACCTAGAGATACAGAACAGATCAGGCCCTTCCAATCCAATGAGATGTGTGTTCATCCATCGTCGACGTCGATGAGGACCTCAACACCAATTGATAGTGCTGAGACTAGCGCGTGATTTGGATTTAAGTGAGGGAGAGTTGTGCAGCGTCAGCCTCACTCTCTCTTCCCAATTCCCATCTGGATCCAGTGGCAAGACGGAGTGTAGACGGCTGGAAATGGGACTAGGTGCAGTGGATGACCAAGATGTCTTCTGTGTCTTGTCCTGCTCTACACGTTCCACAACGCTTGCAGAGACCGCCTTCTTGACTGTTGGAGCTTCCATTGGTCTCGCCCGCTCAATCCGCCGGAGTCTGTCTTCCCATGCTGGGATAGACAACTCCCTATCTCACCGAGGGTTTGAGACCCGTCGGCTACCCTCACCTGGTTTAGCCGACTTGTCGAAGCCGTTGCCCGGGGTGTGGCTGCTGTCGCGTGCATGTTCCCCCACCAGAGGTGCTACCCCTCCCTGACACCCCATACACCCCAGCTGTACCACCCAGCAAGCCCACCTGTCCAGTCCTAGCCTAATCACTGGACAATTTACAATGACAAGTTAAATGACTAACCGGTACACCTTTGCAATGTGAGAGGAAACCAGAGCACTGGGAGGAAGCCCATGTGCTGATTAAGACGTAGAAACTCCTTAAAGTCGGCACCGGAATTGAACTCTGAAGATTGATGCCCCAAGCTGTAAGTTATCACACTAACTGCTGCTCTGCTGTGATGCTACTGAATCTACAGTGGGTTAGGGATAGCAGCCATTTAGTACAATGAAGAACTGATTGTCCATCTAGTACAAGGCCTGTCAGTTGAATACACACTATTGTCTGCAGAAAGAGCTGTCCTTCAACACAGTGACGAAAGAACTATATTTTGATTGCCTGGCACTTTGTCCTAGGAAGCCATCACATAGTCCACAGATGTCAGAATATTCAAAGATACATTGTCAGTGGAGATTTCCACCCATTGTACACATGTATTTATATACAAGACTTGAACACACCCGAATAAGTCCATATTTTGAATACAAACAAGAGAAAATCTGAAGATACCCAAGATGGTGCTGCGTATGGTGGCCACGTTGCAAGTTCTGTTTTAACTTTACAGTATACTTTTAATTTTTGTCATTTCCTTCTCAGTTCTTGTTCAAGTAGCTGATAGTCACATCAGATACGATAGACTGACTCTTCTGAACGTCGGGAAGATGGCATTTACCCACTGGGTGCCGCCTTTTCTACATTGGGTTCCCCTGCTTGCGCAATCACCGGGAGACTCACCTACTACACCGCCGCTATCTCGGAAGTGACATCAGAGGCGAGGGAAAAGGGCCAGTGTCCTGGTGAGGTTGAGATGACGTGCAAACCAGCCACCGCTCCCCAGAATACTCCTGGTTAATGTTCAATCTCCAAACAACGAGCTGTGCAAACTGAGAGCCAGAATCTCCTACCAGTGAGAAACAGAGGAATATAACGTTTTGTGCTTCATGGAGACCTGGCTGATAGAGGAGATACCGGACCATGCCATCGAACCCTCTGGGTTCTCCCTGTTCCAGGCGGACTGGTGTAAAAACCTCTCTGGGAGGAGTAAAGTATGCTTCATGGTCAATAATGCCTGGTGCGACCCCTGCAATGTGGATGCTCTCAAATCCTTTTATTTCCCGGATCTGGAATACCTGGTGCTGCTGTGTAGACCTTTCTGGCTGCTGAGGCAGTTCACAGCTGTGTATAATCCACCACAGGCTGATACAAACCTGGCTCTCAAGGATCTGTATCAGACCATTAGCACCCTGGAGAATGCACACCCAGAGGCTGCCTTCATTGTCGCCGGTGACTTTAATAGAGTGACCCTGTCTAAAGTCTCTCCGAAGTTTTGCCAACACATCCAGGTGGGCACATGGGGAGATAGCATATTCGACCACCGCTAACTCCCCTTTTGCATGCTTACAAAGTGCCCCTCATGCCCTCCCCCTGCCCCTCCATTTGGAAAATCAGATCTCTCTTCCATTTTTTCTGCTGCCTAAGTACAGGCAGAAGCTGAAACAAAGGGCGGTCATTTGTTTTGGTCCGACCAATCGGTCTCCATGCTACAGGACTGCTTTGAAGACATCGACTGGAATGACTTCCATGAGGCGGATGTTTCTGAATTCACGGAAGAGGTCATGAGTTTCATCTGGAAGTGCATCGAGGATAATGTCACCCAGAAATCGGTCAAGGTCTATCCAAACCAGAAACCCTGTATGAACAGTTCAGTGCGAGCAGCACTTACTGCGTGACACAGAGCTTAGGTTGCCGGTAATCAACAGAAACTCAAGAAATGATTCCCGGAATGAGAGGGTTAACATATGTGCAACGTTTGTCCGCTCTTGGACTGTATTCCTTGGAGTTTAGAAGAATGAGGGGAGACCTCATAGAAACATTTCGAATGTTGAAAGGCATGGACAGAGTGGATGTGGCAAAGTTGTTTCCCATGATGGGGGAGTCTAGTACGAGAGGGCATGACTTAAGGATTGAAGGGCGCCCTTTCAGAACAGAAATGCGAAGAAACTTTTTTAGTCAGAGGGTGGTGAATCTATGGAATTTGTTGCCACGGGCAGCAGTGGAGGCCAAGTCATTGGGTGTATTTAAGGCAGAGATTGATAGGTATCTGCGTAGCCAGGGCATCAAAAGTTATGGTGAGAAGGCAGGGGAGTGGGACTAAATGGGAGAATGGAGCAGCTCATGATAAAATGGCGGAGCAGACTCAATGGGCCAAATGGCCGACTTCTGCTCCTTTGTCTTATGGTCTTATGGTCTTAAATGCAGCTACGATCTGCACAAAGTCGTTAAGTCAGTGAAATAACAATACAGAGACAAGATTCAGTCTCAACTTTCTACCAATAACACATGCAGCTCATGGCAAGGTCCACACACCATCGCAGACTTCAAAGCTAAACGCAGTGGAGTTTCCAACATCACTACCTCTCTCCCACACGAGCTAAATCTTTTTCACGCTTGATTCGATGCCACAAACACTGAGCCCCTGAGGAGACCTGCAGATGATGCAACCGGCAGCTTGGTCATCTCTGAGGCCGAAATACACGGGTGTTTCCAACAGGTGGGCAGTCACAAGGCTGTGGGACCGGACGGCACCCTAGGACGAGTACTCAAGGTGTGCGTGGCACAACTGGCAGGTGCATTTGCAGACATTTTTAATCTCTCCCTCTCCCAGTGTAGAGTGCCTCCTGCTTCAAAACATCCACCATTATCCCTGTACCTAAAAAGACCAAGATAACATGTCTGAACAACTGGCGTCCTGTCGCACTCACCTCAATAGTAAGCAAATGCTTTGAGAGGCTACATCTGTAGAATGCTGCCGCCCACAATGGACCTCCTACAATTCGCCTTCTGACACGCCGGTCGACAGATGACACAATAGCCACAATTCTGCACTCCGTCCTTACACCACTGAAGAAGAGGGATGCTTATGTGAGAATGCTGATCTTGGACTAGAGTTCAGCACTCAGCACCATAATTCCCTCCAGGGAATTCAAGAAGAAGCTCAGAGAACTCGGCCTCCACCATGCCTTGTGTAGCTGGATCCTGGACTTCCTGGAAATTTCCCAGCAGGTGGTAAGAGTGGGCTCCCTCAACTCTGCCCCTCTGACCTTCAACACAGGTGCCCCCCAGGACTGTGTCCTAAGCCCCCTCCTTTACTCTCCATATATCCATGACTGTGTCGCCACTCACATCTCCAATCTGCTTATTAAATTTGCTGATGACACTACACTGATTGGGCTAATCTCAAATAACAATGAGGCAGCCGACAGAGAGTCACCACCATGACACAGTGGTGTCAAGAAAATAACCTCTCCCTCAATGTTGCAAAGACAAAGGAGCTGGTTGTGGACTACAAGAGGAATGGAGACAGGCTAACGCGTATTGACATCAATGAACCTGGGGTTGGGAGGGTGAACAGGTTTAAGTTCCTCAGCCTTAAAATCACTGAGGATCTCACATGGTCTGTAGATACCGGCTGTGAGGTGAAAAAGGCAGAACAGCACCTCTTTCACCTCAGACAGTTGAAGAAGTTTGGTATGGGCCCCCAGATTCTAAGAACTTTCTACAAGGGCACAATTGAGAGCATCCTGATTGGCTGCATCACTGCCTGGTATGGGAACTGTACTTCCCTCAATCACAGGACTCTGCAGAGAGTGGTGCAGACAGCACACTGCATCTGTAGATGTGAAATTCCCACTATTCAGGACACTTACAAAGACAGGTGTGTAAAAAGGGCCTGAAGGATCATTGGGGATCTGTCACCCCAACAACAAACTGTTCCAGCTGCTACCACCCAGCTATCGCAGCGTAACAGCCAGGACCAAGAGGCTCCGGGACAGCTTCTTCCACCAGGCCATCAGACTGATTAATTCATGATGATACAATTGTATTTCTATGTTATATTGACTGTCCTGTTGTACATACCATTTATTATAAATTACTATAAATTGTACATTGCACATATAGACGGAGACATCATGTAAATATTCTTACTCCTCATGTATATGATGAATGTAAGTAGTAAAGTCAATTAAATTCACTAATTGCTGTGATTCCCAATATTACACTGAAGAATCACTCTCTAATATGATCCAGGTCAGGTCTGGTTGAAGATGGGAAAGGAGGAGCAATTTCTCAGTTGAAATTCAGTCGGATGTTTTCAGCTTGTTGCTTGTTTCTAGCTTGTCTTTTACAATTTGAGATTTTAAAGATTAATCATTTAAATTTAATTTTAAGAGCTTTTAAATGCCTTACTGTCTTTTGGTTGGAGTCTCTACACTGGGTTACCTGATGCCCAATCACTCTTGGGACATTGTCACTAATGTCTTGAATGTGTTCAGCATCAGCCTGTATGGACACGGGAGAAGGAGTGTGGTGAATGTGTTCAGCATCAGCCTGTGTGGACACGGGAGAAGATGTGTGGTGATTGTGTCAGTGGGCCTGGTCCAGATCCAATGGAAAGTCTCCATTTTGCTGTCATTACCCGATGTTGTCCTGATTCCATGCGCCTCCCAAGAGCATCAGTGTTACAGGGAAAAGGGAAGTTTCAAAACTGATTCTGAGGACACAGAATTAACCCGTGGTTCGTATTACAATCCTGTTGGATTGGGCTGTGAAAATGTTATTTTTCTCGTAGTTTAACTTTGTTATGCTAGTATTTTTATCTGATCACTGACATACATGTGAATGTTCAATGTTTAAAGTTGCCTCTGTATTTTTCTGTAAAATTCTTAGTTTCAGAGGCAGATATTTTGTTAGTTGAATCTGGCTATTTATTTAATTAAATTACTGGTTAAATTTCAATTTCAATGGAATCGATGGTTTGGTATAAGACCAGAACCCTTTGTTTGTTCTCTTTTTTCCTTAGCTGTCTTTCACTGCTCTTTGTCTCTCACCACACTTCTCCCCTCATTTCCTTTGTCCTGGTAACATTTAATAGAACGATCAAAAACAAGTTCTATGCCTTTGTTAACTTATGAAGAATATTTTCGATCACAAAAGCAACAGGATCGACAGCCCAATTAGAGAGCTACCCACACAGGGTATAAAGAGGTGTCACTGCTGGCAAATAGAACAATTAATGACACAAAATGTGATCATGTTTCTCAATATGAAGAGCAAACCTGCAGTGACTCACCACTGCGCTCTTGATAATACGGGAGGACAATCCGGAGCCTGTCTTGATCAAACACACCACATGTCCATTTCCCTCTGCCTCTGTCAGCTTTCTGTACGATCAGACTCAGTGATTTCTCTTCCCCAGTCAGTGTTTTGTCTCCAACAGTTTCACCGTCTCCGTTGATCCAAACCAGTCTGGTTAATGCAGTGACTTCAGACACAGAGCAGCTCAGGGTAACGGTGTCTCCTTCAGTCACTGTATCAGACGGTTCAGCTGTGACTGTGGAAACAAGCAGCTTATTTACATTTTAAACAATGACTTAATTGGTAAAGGCAACTACAACATTCTGTCTCCTACCTTTCACTGTGATTAACTCAATGGTCAGAAATTTAGTTGATCCCAGAGAGCATGTGTAAATTCCAGCATCTCCAAACAAAACCGGGACAATCCTCACGTTGAAATCCTTGCCATTGAATAGTTTCACCGAGGTCCCCAGTCGATTCCCAAAGTCGGTGCTACTGACGTTGATGGGCTTAGAATATTTTGCAGATGCTATTTGTTTCTGACGGCCCTGTGGTTGACGCAATGACCAGGTCCATTCAGCACTAATATAAGCAGGAGAACAATAGCAAACCAGGTGGAGTTCACTGTAATCTGTGCTGGAACGATAAAGGATGTAATGCTTCCCATATAAATCTGTATCAGAGAGACAGTGGAGAACACAATCAAATTTTATAACAGTGTATTTCAGAGACAATGAGGAATAATTATCAACCACGTTTATTTCAGAATTATTTGTGTTTTGTTCAGTTGTTCAGGGTTGAAATGGTGACATCTTGTGAATTCCACATAAAAGCAAATTAAATATGAAAAATACTAATTACAATTTGGCTTCAAATTATTTTTAAATGTTGCATTTGACAGCTCTTGCCATCAGTGTCGAGGAGGTGGGACAGGTTAAGGCTGTGGACGGAACAGATCGATGAGCATTGATCCCGAAAGGAGGGATATCCCTGCAGGAGGGATGGTTTTAATGAGGTGGGTTTTGCCATGAAGATTGAGCCGTTCTGGCATCCCAGCGACTTCCGCATGAGTGTGCCCGGACCCTGTCACTCACTCTCACACAGGACCAGTGTGTTACAACAATCAACGCATACTCTCCAATCTTGTAAACACCCTGGATTATGTCTCAAAGGGGGACAAACTGATCATCAAGGGAGATGTCAATATCATGTGTGGAAAAGATTTGCAAGGAGGAGAAGAGTAAAGTGTAACTCCAACAGAGCCCATCTATTGGCAGCTGCAGCTTGGCTAAAGTTTTCCAAAGTTCTTTTTCTCTTCAGGCAAATGGAATCCTCGTGTACAAATTCTAATTATTCTGACAGGAAACCGCCTAGAGTTTCACAAGTTTTCTCTATTTAGATTAGATTAGATTATGAAGACACGCAGTCCTCTTTTATTGTCATTTAGTAATGCATGCATTAAGAAATGATACAATATTTCCTCTGGTGTGATATCACAAAACACAGGACAGAACAAGACTGAAAAAACTAACAAAACCACACAATTATAACATATAGTTACAACAGTGCAACAGTACCGTAACTTGATGAAGAAGTCCACGAGTACAGTAAAAAGTTCAAGGTCTCTCAAATATCCCACATCTCATGCAGACGGGAGAAGGAAGAAAAATTCTCCCTACCATGCCCGACCACAGTCCGACTCTGAGTCATCCGAAAACTTCGAGCCTCCGATCAGCTCTCCGACACGGAGTACTGAGCACCATCTCTGGCCAAACCATTTGACCTCAATCTCGGTCGCCAACAGCAGGCAAAGCCGGGGATTTTGAGGCCTTCCCTCCACAGATGCTGCCTGACTTTCTGAGTTCCTCTTTATTTTGCTCTGAATTCCAGCATCTGCACTCCCCTGTGTCAGATATGATGTTGTTGTCCCAGGAATATCTAATTCATATGAAACCACACCATGTGCCTGACCCTCTTTACAATCACTCTGACAGCAAGCTGGGTGAGTTCAAATCAACACTTTCCTGGTGTGCATTTGATTGTTTTTGTATTTAACGTTTCTCAGAGGTCTCATTTGACTATTTTCCACAAGTACTTTCACTTTTTCCAAAGGTCTGTCAAAGCATTTTCCTCTTCCTTCCCAATACCTCCCTCCCTGTGTAACATGCACAAAATGCAGGAGAAACTCAGCAGGTCAGGCAACATCAATGGACAGGAATAAACAGTCAGCGTTTCAGGTGAAGACGGTTCATCGGGAGTGGAAAAGAAGGGGAAGATGACAGAATAAGAAGTTGTGGGAGAGGAAGGAGTACAAGCTGGAAAGTGACAGGTGAAGCCAGGTGAGTGGGGAGGGGAGACAGGCAGGAGAAGAAGGAATCATATAAGAGAGAAGAGTGAACCATGGGAGAGAGGTTAGGAGGTGAGGAACCAAGAGGAGGTGATAGGCAAGTGAGAAGAAGAGAAGAGGTAAGAGGGATGCCAGAGTGGAGAATGGCAACAGGAGAAAAAGGGACGAAGAAAAATTAGCAGGTCAGAAAAATCAATGTCTATGTGAATAGGTTGACGATACCCAGATGGAATATGAGGAGTTACTCCATCTCCCTGAGAGTAGCTTCATCATGGCAGTAGAGGAGACGATCAACCAGCAGACCAATTAACCATGGTCAATGAGAGTGGAGCCTGTAATTAAAATGCTGGCCACCAGGAAATCCAAGGCAAAGCGGTCACCTAATCTGTGTCAGCTCTCACCAAGGTAAAGTAGGCAGCATCGAGAGAAGGCAACCCAAACAGGTTTGCAGGTGAAGTGTTGGCTCACCAGGGAGGATTGTTTGGGGCCATGAATAGAGGGTAGGAGGGAGGGAATGGGTAGGTATAGCAATTTTTCCATTTACAGGGGTTAGTGCCAGGAGGGAGATTAGTGCGGAGGATGAATGACAGGGGATGAGACCACACACATAAACCCTGTCAATTCTCTTTGTTCACCAGTTCACCAGCTGCCTTCCTCCTCTCTCTTTGCATCCTCTACCACCTTCCCTTTATTCCTGTTATTCCTGTCCATCCCTCTGCTATTCTCACTCAGCGATGCTCTGCTCTCCCTCTTCCCTTGGTTCTGTTCCCAGCTGAATGCTGCTCTGAAGCCTGTCTACAGTTGTCACTTCACACAGCTTCAGGACTTGGTGGGAAGGGTCATGGAGGGAGTGAGGACAGTTTGCTGTTCAGTATTGACATGTGAACGCAGATTCCAGTGCTGAGTTTGAGCAGGAAATGCCAGTGGTTGTCATGGCAACACCACTTTTTGTACAACACCTTGACATGATGTTGTATCAGGATCTCAGTCTAAGATACTGAAGGACTGATGGAAATTTAAACTATGAAAATATTTTAATGATCAAATGTGACAGAAGAAATCCCTTCTTGTGTGCTGTGACTGGTACAGAGACAATCAGTCAGCTGCTCCACAGAGATTTTCTGGAAGATTCTCTCAAACTATTGCTGTAATTTACACAGGACAGTTAATCAGAAACTACAGTTTTTCAAGGGGTTCACTCCCAACATTACATAAACCACCTATGATACAAGTGCAATTTTAATATCCAACAGTTGATAACAACACTTACATGTGTCTACAGTAAAATCTGCTTTGCTTGTGAGAACAATGTTTCCGTTTTCCCGCACTTCACACTGAAACAACTTCCCATCCTCCACTGTAACGTGTCGGACCATCAGATAGACGGTGTTATTCAGGCGGATCTGATCAGTGTTTCTCCTGTTCTGCTGGGATGAGCCCACTGGTTTCCAGTGGAGACTGACGGTATCTGGGAGTCTGGAGATGCTACAGCTGAGGGTGACATCACTGCCCAACAGAGGCTGCTGTGAACTCGTCTCAACTGTGAGAAACAGACCAATGAGATTCAGAATGAGTGGTGACATGTACAGTCCAATGATCAGGCTCAAACTGAACTCAGGATTTGACCGTCAAGGAAAACTGCAGATGCTGGAAATCTGAAATATAAACTATTCTGATGGTGAATGTTTGACTGGTATCTTTAACTGTTCTCCTGTCCACAATTACTGCCTGATCAGCTGAGTTTTCCAGCATTTTATGTTTTGACCTCAGGATGTTTCCATCTTCAGCAGTTCTGCATTAATGTGTGCATCCAAGTCGCGGAATTGCACAGCAGGGCCATTGAAACTCAGCCCAGCTCAGCCTGGGTTAGTGAGGCAGAGCAGAACCAGGGACCTTTCCCCTGAACCCACTGGAGTGTCAGAGTTCAGCTCAGGGACATACGGTTTGAGGGGGTTTGTGACTGTCAACACCCCAGTAGGCTAGTGATGGAATCTCACCAGAGGAGGGTGCATTGGAAATGTAGCGACTGTCTTAACAGGATTACCATATTACAAGGAAAAGGTACCAGTCTGACTCTGATCTCAATGTGCCAGCACACTTCAGTAAGTCAACCTGACACATGCCTGGGAGACTGTGGACAAAGTTGACATCTAAGGTCATTCCAGTTAGACAATTATTTAAATTGATGAGCTGCCAGAATGTACTGAGTAGGTCTCCAATCACTGAGCCTCCATGAGGAAGGGCTTGTCAGGAGAGACTAGTTCTCTAAATGCCCGCCCTGACTTTCAGTCCCTCCTGGAACATGGCAAGAAATAATGAATTCCAGGAGTGTATAAGTTACGGGACATTCTGATGCGGTGAATTCAATCTGGTGCAATTTCATTCCAGGAGCAAAGGTCTGAGGCCAGTCCTTTGGTCAGGATGGCAATTCAGGACCCAACTCTACTGTTCCTTAGTCTGTCTGACAGCGGCACCTAATGAGTAGGAGGAACTCAGCAGGTCAGGTAGCATTTCTGGAGAGAAATGGACACAGACTGTGCATTTCTCTGCATAGATGCTGCCTGACTTGCCAAATTCCTCCAGCTCTTTGTGCATTGATCCAGATTTCAGCATCTGTAGTCTTTTGTGTCTTCATGAGACAGTGACCCTCCTCTCATTTAGATATCAACACAGCACCAACACAGCAGGTATCAATGTTTATCCCATCCCTGGTGCTCAGACTGGATTAGTCTGGGTTGTGCTGAGGGAGTTGGCAGCTCACACTCGCTGCTCTGATTCCCCAGGGTCCTACACTCACCTGGGTTAGATCTATGAGGACAAAGATTGGCTGGGAGCATCCTGGAGCCAATCGACTATGCCATATATGGTGCACGGTCTAATTGAATAGTCTTGTGTCAAACAGATGGGACAGACTAACCCCACCTGCACAATTGTGGAGAATTATCCACAGGAGGCAGAGTCACACTTCCAGGTTTGTCCCCTGCTGAAGCTGCCAAACTGTTGCAATGTTTCTGAATGGCATCAACTATATTAAAATTAAATAAACAGATATTTTCATATATTAAATATTTAACATATAATTTGAAAATGTATCTAACATGAACAAATTCAACCAAACACAAACTCACAGAATCAAATAATTTCCTTCCGTTCCCCCTTTCCTCCTCACCACTGTAAATTCCCCAGTGAAATGAGTGACCTCACGGATCCTGCACCAGCTCCAACCAGGCACCAGGACCATCCGCAGTTTTCCCGCTGTCAGTGCCGGGGAATATCAGTGTATTCCTGCTACATCAGGGTGTCTGTGTGGAGCACAGCGATGGGGAGTACCGGCACATTCACCTCCAGGAAAATTCAGCAAGTCTAGGAATTTCACCTTAGGAAACACAGGGGTGGAATTCCTAAATTTGTTCACATTTGCAACAGGGTAATTCCAGCTGTTCTCAGTGTGACTGCTGGTGGAACCTTTCCATCTCAGAGTGGTAATTTTGATTCATGAACGCAAACAAGATTCAGATGCAAATGAATTAATACATTTATCCCTTTGTCTTTGATATTGCTCCCTCAGCTGTCCTCATGGAGTGAACTGTCTGACAGGGTCCAAATTCCACAGACAATGGGCTTCCTCATTGATCTTGACAGAGTGAGCCATTGACATGATCCACTGGGTAACACTGATCAGCGGTTTCAGTGTCCAGTCTCACCCCAGACCCACTGGGCCGAGATTTATTACAAATCATCAGCATATTTCATAACACAATTCAGTCCCTATTATACCATGTCAGTGAACAGGCCACAATACTCACTGTGGGGTAGATTCCTTGACTTCTTATTCTTGCAGCAAATTGACGAAACATGTTTATGTTAGAAGCAATGAACAAATACTTTTTCTCTTAGTTGTTTCAGTGGGAGATTTACTCTAATTATTTGCAAAGAAACATGTAATTGATCTTTGTCTGGTCCTCTCACCTTTAATTCCAAAGTTTGCTTATTATTTTTCAATTTCTTTCCTCAGCTGTGTTTGAATCAAGGTGGAAAATCCTGCAAGTTCAATTGGGTATTTTCTAATTCTCAGATTAATAATCCCAGAATCAAGATCCATCTGCTGGTACACATGTCTGCTTCTCTCATATGGCACACTGCTCCACCAGGCCCTTCCTGTTCTTTGGAAAGACCCTAGTTTCCAGATATCCTACCATGAGTCTGGTTTCCATTCCCAGACAACAGGGCCCATCCCAGTCTCTTTCTCCTCACCAGCCTCTGTGAACTGCACATTACCCACACCTTCCTCCCTCATTTTCCATTTCCTCCTCCTTATTCCATGCTCCACTGTCCTCTCGTATCAGCTTCCTTCTGCCTCAGCCCATTGCCTCTTCCACCTATCACAGCCCAGTTTCTCACATCATTCCCTTCCTTCTCCACGTACCCACTCTCCTCCCTCACATCGATTCATTGATCACCCACCAGCTGTTGCTCCTCCCTCTACCCCACCCTTTTATTCTGGCTTCTGCCCTTTTCCTGTCCATTTATTTCCTCGTGAACGGTCTCAGACAGAAACATAGACAGTTCATTTCAATTTATTGATGCTGTCTGACCTGATGAGTTTCTCCAGAATTTTGTGTTAGTTGCTTCCTTTCTTTGCTGTTCCTGGTGAAATAATCAGACAAAATTTGCTCCTGTCAAAAGCTTCACAATGATCTAGAATCCTCACCCTATTTGTTTTAATGAGCAATTCTCTCTTCACTGGCTGAATGAAATCTCACGATTCTCACAATCCCTCAGCATTTTGCATGAAATCATTTGCAGAGAAGCAGAGAACCTTTCTGACTTACGCACCTTTGATTCCAAATATTTCATATTGTCTCAGGATTTGCTTTGTCGGCTGTGTTTGAGTCAAAGTGAACAATCCCGCGAATTTAAAATTGGCTCTTTTAATTTTCAGATTAGCAGTATAATAATCCAATTGCAGTTCCTGGTGGAAGTCACTGCTTCTCCAGTCACTGTTCCAATATCGACTCCAACTGTCTGAGTTGCGTCTGATGAAAGTCCTCAACTGGTGGGTGTGCTGCCCTGAGTGTGGTTTCCATTCCCAGGCTAATGGGCTATTCCCAAGACTGTATGTTCCTTTTAACACAATGTCCTTTCCTTGATCCAAGAAATAAATTTGATTTCTGTTTCCTGTTGGAAAGAGAAACAACAATTGAATGAATATGTAAGATACATTTCCTTCATCCCATGTAGGTCACTAATGTTGAAGTTCATTTATTTCCATTCTTTTCTGATCTTCTACAGAACATTCAGTGAGGCAGGCACAGCCTGTGGAAATCTGTCTGTCTGGATTAATGCAAGCAGGCTTTGTCCACTGAGGCTAGGTTGTTTTACAACTAGAATTCGTGTGTTAAGAGTGGAAGGTGAAAAGTTTAAGGGCAACACAAGGGGGAATGTTTTCATTCAGAGGGTCATGACAGTGTAGAATGAGCAAACAGTGCAAGTTCGATTTCAATGTTTGAGTGAAGTTTAGATAGGTACATGGATATTAGAGGTATGGAGGTTTATGGTCCCAGTGCGGTTCGATGGGAATAGGCAATTTAAATAATTTAGGTTTAGACATTGACTAAACAGGCCGATGGGCCTGTTTTTGTGCTGTACTTTTCTATGACTCTATAACTTTGTGTGGCTAAAATGGATAAAAATATCTCAGTCGCAGACCCAGAAATCTCCTTTCTTGTCTCCTTCCTTAACCTGGGAAAGAACCCAGCAGACCCTGGGGAATCATCTTCCTCAAAGTACAAAACATCTCAAGCCTGGGACTATCAACATACTCTTCCCTAATTCCATTTTCCTTCATGTCCTTCTTCTGTTTGAAAACTGATGCAAAGTTCATGCTTTGCACCTCTCCCAATTCCTCTGGCTTGTCGAGCACATTTTCACTCTGTCATATAACAAATAAACTCTGATCTCAAACCTCCACTGCCTTGTGGTTATACCCACTCATGGGGAAGTGGGGAAGGCTTTGGGAGTAAACCCCGAGGGAAAAGTCCGGAGCTGGGTTCGCTAAGGCAGTCCTACAGTGAATTCAATGCTGACTAGCAACTCCAGGAATGCAACTGATACAAAACTGTGATGACCTCTGCTGTACCTTTGGGTTCATCAGATGCATGGAAAGGGAAGCTTTCTACATGGGAAACAGCTTGCTCTCCATATCATACAGCCCAGGCCTGTATACTTAGACAGCTAGGACACAATATCCATGGTCAACTCTGACTGAAGGAGGTCTCAGCTCAGCTCAGCATAACAAACAACAATTCAGAGTGGATCAATAATATGTGCATTTATTTTACTTGCAGCAATGGAAGACTAGCACTGTACAAGAGCCATTGATAGCTTCAGAAAAAAAACAGCCAGCATAGTCACTCCTTTATACACAAGTGTTAGCTCCTGCACATCAGATTGACAGAGTGCATCCTGTACATCTGCTTAATCAGTGCACTTGGCATTCTTCCAGTAACTCATCTGCTTGTCTGCAGTTTGTTATGTGCTCAAAGCCTATTGGCTTAATGTTGCACAAACATTATAAGCAAAGCACTCTAGTACAATTCAATGTTCTGCACTATTCATGACTTCTCAGCTAGTGAAGGAGTTTATACCCAAATGCAGCAGTACCTGGACAATATCCAGGCCTGGGCTACAAGTGGAGTCACACAAGTGCCTGGTAATGACTATATCCAACAAGAGAGGCTCTAGCCATCTTCTCTTGACATTCAGTGGCATCACCATCACTGTATCTGTCATGGTCCGGATCAGGGTCCCTTTAAATTTACCTTGTTTATGATACGATCGGGACCATTGATTCCCTGTTTTCCTGTTTCCCCCGGCTTAGAGGCAATTAACACTCGGCTGAACCAGTAGTTTATAGTCTCTGGCTTGCAGCCGTTTGGCACGGGAGCGTCTGCAAAGTCATCCAAGGTACGGTGTGCCGATGTCATCTGGCCGGAGCAAGCCTAGTCTCTGCTGAAGCGAGTGCCGGTAATTCACCTTTCCTCACCGGAGCAACCCTGTCCAGTTACCTCACCAAAGCAAGCCTGCAAAGTTTCCTCATCAAGGTGGGTCCGTCAGTTAACCCGCTGGAGAGAATCAGGAGCCGCTGTCTACTGTTCCTGGGCCGAGTCTAGAGTTCGCAACTACCCGGAGGTTCCAAGTACCAAGTCCTGGCTCCAGCGGCATCCAAGTACCACGTCCAAGTCCTGGCCCTGGCGGCCTCCAAGTACCAAGTCAAGTCCAGGCCCTAGCGGTCTGTGATTCCTGTCCTACCCCCCTGTCTGAATCCCTTCTCTGCCCCTCTCACCTCTACCCCTCGTCTGTAGTCCTCGCCTGCACCTCGGTCTAGTTCCAAGACTGGAGCTAGATAGGAACTGTGTTGTTCTTTGGTGTTGGTCTTGTCTTGTCCTTGCCTCCGTGGGGTAAGTCAGGTCATCTTGCCATTGCTCCGTGGGGGGTCATGTCTCATCTTGTCTTGTCCTTGCCTCTGTTGGGTAAGTCAGGCCGTCTTGCTGTTGCCCCGCGGGGGTGTCATGAGTCCCAGCCCTGTGTCCTGTTCCCAAGGAGGGGTCCCAGCTCTCTGTTCTGTGTGTGAGTCCCGGCCCTATGTCCTGTTTCCAAGGAGGGGTCCCGACTCTGTGTTCTGTGTATGTGTCCATGCTCCCGAGACCGAGGCTCTGTTTTTCCATGTTCCTCCTCTCCCTAGCCCACGTCATGTCCATGCCTGGTTCTGGGGTCCGAGCCCGAGGCAAGACCCAGGTACTGGGTCCTTGCCCAGTCTCGGGCTCAGAGTCCATACCCGAGCCTCTTCATTTCTCCTCTAGTTCTGGGATCCAACTCCAAGTCCTAGCCCAGACCCCTAGTCCCAGCCTAGTAGTAGTCCTGAGTTCTTGTCCAGTTCGCTACTCCTGCTCCTGCCTAGCTCTCCTGGTATCGATCAATAAACTAAATCTAAGTAACCTCACAAGATGTGTCTTGCATTTGACTCCACCCTTGCTCCCAATGCCCCACCACTGTGACAGTATCCCCAACCATCAACATCCTGGGGGTTACCATTGACAGGAAACTGAACTGGTCTGGCCATATAAACACTGTGGCTACCAGAGCAGGTCAAAGGCTAGGAATCCTATGGTGTGTAACTCACCTCTTGACTCCCCAAAGCCTGTCCACTATCTACAAGGCTCAGGTCAGGAGTGTAATGGAATACTCACTGCTCGCCTGGATGAGTGCAGCCCGATCAACACTCAAGAAGCTTGACATCATCCGGTAAAAGGCAGCCACTTAATTGCTACCTCTTCCACAGCATCCAATCCCTCCATCATCTACAAACACAGCAGTGTGTGCTATCTACAGGCTGCACTTCAGCAATACACTGAAGTTCCTAAGACAGCACCTCCCAGACTCACAACCACTGCCATCTAGAAGGATGAGAACTGCAGATACCTGAGACAGCACCACTTGGAAATCCCCCTCCAAGTCTCCCACCATCCTGACTTGGAAACATATTGCCGTTCCTTCATTGTTGCTGGGTCAAAATCATGGAATTCCCTTCCTAACAGCACTGTGGGTGTACCTACACCTCAGGGACTGAGCAGTTCAAGAAGGCAGCTCATCATCACCTTCTCAAGGGCAACTAGAAATGGGCAGTAAATGCTGGCTTAGCTGGCAGTGCCCACATCCCATAAATGAATAAAAATAAAATTCATGCACTACGTCAAGAAACTTTGCTGGATTCACAGAACTAATACTGTGTGACCTAAAACTCAGCATTATATTGTCCTGGTCAATATTGAGGAGATTAAAGATATCAACCCAAGTACCTGTTGCTTTTACACTTGCATAATCTCCCCATGTTCTATTCCTTTATCTCCCACTGTCTTTGTGGATGGAAGCCCATATCCTGGGAGGTACAGCACTCTGTTTGCTATTGTTGTCTTCGGCCTCAGGCGGTTGCCAGGAGATTGATGACGTGGTTGTTCGGGAAAAAGCTTGTGGTGGGACTGAAGACAATGGTATCAGCAATTATTGTGCTGGATGGAGTACACGTGTGTGTGTCTGTGTGTGTAATATTTGCTCATATTGTATTGGACACCCCATATGCAATCTACAAGTTTGGAGATGTGGAGGGTTTGAGAGAGGGGTTGGTGAGTTCGAGGTTGCGTCAACAGTTGACTAGTGGAAACCAGAATCAGTTTTCAGTTGGTGTCATCAAAGAGCGGCATGACAATGAGAAATAGGAGGGTCCCAGGATAGAGGAAGCCAGAGGAGCCTGTGTGGGAGGTGAAGTGAAGGTATTTCAGCTGAGTCTCAAGCTGCAGACAGAACGGGAAGGCGAGAGCCCTTCCACTTAGCTGCACTGTGGTGGGGAGTTGTTGGAGGAGATGTTGTGGACATCTGTATCAAAGTCTGCAGACAGGCTGGGTAGGATAAAGAGGGAGGGTTTCCCTCAGCAACATGCTCAGTGGCTGTCATTTCTGTCTGTGATAAGAACTGTGTTGGTGCAGAAGGAGGGAGTCCTGACGGAAGGAACTCAGAAATTGATCTCCATCAATGGTGGCAAGGATTGTGAGACAGCAGCACATTCAGGGACTCAGAGAGGAAAGTGAGTTTGACACTGAGGAATGAGTTTACATGAAAAATAATAAAGCATTGTTTCAAAGGTACACTTAATGTCAGAGAAATGTATATAATATACATACTGAAATGCTTTTTCTTCTTGACCATCTATGACAACAGAGGAGTGCCCCCAAAGAATGAATGACAGTTAAATGTTAGAACCCCAAAGTCCTTCCCAGCTCCCCTCCCTCCCACACATAACCAGCAGCAAGCAATGATACCCCCTTCCCCCCACTGTCAAAAAAAAGCATCAGCACCCGCCACCAAGCACTCAAGTGCAAAGCAACAGCAAAGTCACAGAATTGCTGTACCCCAAAGACTACTTGTTCACCCAGTATTCAACGTATCACAGGCTCTCTCTCTCCTAATAAGGGAGAAAGAAATGTCTCCGTTTCACAGCGAGAGGGGAGACATAACTGGCTGGTTTACGATGTTAAAAGTCCATTGTGTCGCTTTTTCCGAGCACTGTGCCCAAAGATCTCCTGTCCCTGGACCCACAGCCATAGATCTTCCGACTCCCTCGATGACACATCGACCTCCTGCCGTGACACTGACCTTCTATCCGCCCGTCTCCAGAGCCACAAGATCTTGGATTTCTGAAGGCAAGCTGAGCTCTTAGGCTGAGCCCTTGGCATGCTGAATAACGGCCTGAAGTGAAACACCGACAGCGGGTCCTATTCCCGCAAAGAACCCGTATTGTGGTTGTGATCGGTGTAGAAAAAATGCTTACTTTGTGTGGAAACAGGATGAAGAAGTAAAACAAGGACTTTAAACATCAGACTGTCCGGGAAACTTTTGCAGTGAATCCTCAGCCTCATTTTGTAGTTTCCTGCAAGAAAATAAATGCAGCTTTAGACTGAGCAACAGGAAACAACAGACAGCATGAGTCAGCACGTTGAGTTTGACTGTGGAGAGGGTCAAGTGAGTTACACAACTTGGCAAATTATTCATCATTTTGAACACATTGATTCTACACTCAGTGGCCATTTTATTAGGTACACCTGTACACCTGCTTGTCAATGCAAATATCTAACCAGCCAATCATGCAGCCACAACTCAATGCAGGAAAGCATTCAGACATGGTTAAGAGGTTCAGTAGTTGTTCAGACCAAGCATCAGAATGGGGAAGATGTGTGATCCAAGTGATTTTGATCATGCAGTGATTGTTGGTGCAGACGTGGTGGTTTCAGCATCTCAGAAACTGCTGAGCTCCTGGGATTTTCACACACAGCAGTGTCCAGAGTTTATGGAGAATGGTGCGAAAAGCAAATAAAACATCCAGTGAGCAGCAGTTATGTGGGTGAAAATCCTTCATTAATGACAGAGGACAGTGGACAATGGCCAGAAGGGTTTAAACTGACAGGAAGGTGACAGTAAATCAAATAACCACGTGATACAGGTGTTGTGCAGAAGAGCATCTGTGAATGCACAACATGTCGAACTTTGATGTGGATGGGTTACAGCAGTAGAAGACCATGCCAGATTCCAGTCCTGTGTCTTGTGAGAGGCTACTGTGTGTTTTTGGTCATCATCGATGAGGTTGACATTTAGACCATAGACCATAAGATGTAGGTGCCGAATTTGGCCATATGGCCCATTGAGTCTGCAATGCCATTCAATCATGGCTGATCATTTTTATCCCCTCGTTAACCCTATTTCCCGGTCTTCTCCCCATGACCTTTGATGCCATGTCCAAACAAGAACATATTAATCTTTGCCTCAAGTATACCCAATGACCTGGCCTCCATAGCTGCCTGTGGTAACAAATTCCACAACTTCACCACCCTCCGGCTAAAAAAAATTCTCTGCATTTCCTTTTTAAATGGATACCCCTCTATCCTGAGGCTGTGGCTCTTGTCCTAGACTCCCCCACCAAGGGAAACATCCTTTCCACATCTACTCTGTCTAAGCCTTTCAACATTCGAAAGGTTTGAAGGAGATCCCCCCATCCTTCTAAATTCCAGCAAGTACAGACGCAGAGCCTTCCTTGTCTGATAACCCTTTCATTCCCAGAATCATCCTTGTGAAACTGCTCTGCACTCTCTCTAATGCCAGCATATCTTTTCTTAGATGAGGAGCCCAAAACTCTTTACAATACTCAAGGTGGTGCCTCACCGGTGCCTTATAAAGCCTCAGCATCATCTCCCTGCTCTTGTATTCAAGACCTCTTGAAACGAATGCTAACATTGCATTTGCCTTCCTCACCACCGACTCAACCTACAAGTTATCCTTCAGGGTGTTCTGCACAACGAGTCCCACATCTGTTTGCATCTCAGAGTTTTGGATGTTCTCCCTGTTTAGAAAATAGTCTGTAAATTTATTTCTACGACCAAAGTGCATAACTGTGCATTTTCCAACATTGTATTTCATTTGCCACTTTCTTACCCATTCTCCTAATCTGTCTAAGTCCTTCTGCAATCTACTTGTTTCCTCAACACTACCTGCCTTTCCAATCTTCGTATCATCTGCAAACTTGGCAACAAAGCCAATATTCCATCATCTAAATTATTGATGTACAGCATAAAAAGAAATGGTCCCAACATCGACCCCTGCAGAACACCACAAGTCACTGTCAGCCAACCAGAAAAGGATCCTTTTATTCCCATTTGCAGCCCCCTACCAATCAGCCAATGCTCTAACCATGTTAGTAACTTTCCTGTAATACCATGGGCTTATAACTTAGTAAGAAGCCTCGTGAGTGGCACCTTGTCAAAGCCTGAAAATCTAAATATACAACATACACCGCATCCCTTTATCTATCCTACTCGTAATCAGCTCATAAATTCCAACAGGTTCGTCAGGCAAGATTTTCCCTTAAGAAAACCATGCCGACTTGGTGACACAGGACTTTTGTCCTGTGTCACCAAGTACTCCATAACTTCATCCTTTATAATTCACTCCAACATCTTCCCAACTACTGAGGTCAGGCTGCCTGGTCTTTAATTTCCTTTCTGCTGCCTTCCTCCTTTCTTAAAGAGTGGAGTGACATTTGTAATTTTCCAGTCCTCAGGCACCATGACGGATTCCAAAGATTTTTGAAAAATTATTGCTAATGCCTCCACAATCTCTAACCGTATTTCTTACAGAACCTTAGTGTTCAGTTCATTTGGTCTGGGTGACTTATATACCACAAAAGAAAACTCAATTACTTCGGTCGCTGACAGATACTTTGTTAGGTAGAATACTTTGATAATCTTGACCACGGAGCACTTTAGAATAGATTCAACACAATTACATGAGTAAACAATTCCCTTTTGTGGGCTCTGCCATTGGTATATTGTCACTGCTGTAACAGAGTCAGAGAGTACTACAACACAGAAACAGGCCCTTTGGTCCACCTTGTCTGAGCCAGCCTGGTCTTCTGCTCACTCCCACCTATCTGGATTCAGACTATAGCCCTCCATACCTCCTACATCCATGAACTCTGTCTTAAATGCTGTAATTTATTTCACATAGAGTCATAAAGTCACAGAACACTATAGCAGAGAAACAAGACTTTCAGGCCATCTCATCTGTGGGAAACTCTAATTCTGCCTAGTCCCATCGACCTGCACCTGGACCATAACCTTCCATACCCCTCCCATCCATGTATTCATCCAAACCTCGCTTAAATGATGCAATCAAATACTACATCTACAACCTTTGCTAATAGCTCATTTCACACTCATGATCCTCTGAATGAAGAAGTTCCCTGTCAGATTTCCCTTAAATAGTTCATCTTTCATTTTAACCTATGACCTCTAATTCTCATCCCACTAAACCTCAGTGGAAAGAGTCTGCTTGTATTTGTCCTATCTATATCCCTCATAATTCTTCTAACTCTACCAAATCATCCCTCATTCTCCCACACCCAGGGAACAAAGTCCTAACCTATTTAAACTTCCCTTATATTCAGGTCCTCAAGTCCCAGCAACATCATTGTATTTTTTTCCTGCATTTTTTCCATCTTATTGATATCTTTCCTGTATGTAGGTGACTGAAACTGCTCCCAATACTCCAAATTTGGCCTCACTTATGTTTAAACAGTTTCAGCAAACATCCCAATTCCTCAACACAATACTCTGATTTATGAAGGCTAATGTATCAAAAGCTCTTTTTAGGACCATTAGGATTACTGACACCACTTTCAATGAATTATGGACCTGTATTTTCAGATCCTTTTGCTCTACTGTATCCTTCCTCAGTGCCCGATCAGTCACTGGGTAACACCTACCTTTGTTTGTCCTCCCAAAGTGCAACACCTCACATTTGTCTGCATTAAATCCCATCTGCCATTTTTCAGCACGTATTTCCATTTGGTTTCTAACCCACTGCAAGCTTTGATAGTCTTCCTTGTTGTCCACTACCATTTTCGCTTGCAGCTTGTTCCACATTTACAGAACCTCTGACTGAAGAAATTCTGGAATTACTGCTGTCATTCTATGATTTCAATCTCACATTAAAGAGCTGCCTGCTTAGTTTGTCTGTGATGTTCATCCGCACCCTTCCCAGCAAAATGGTTTCAATTATGTTTGACCTCATTGCTCAGGCGATGAACTGAAGAGGTAGCAGAATGATGAAGAAGAATGAAAACCTCAAACAGTCCCAGAGCGTTGGCGGGGAAACAGGAAAAATTAAATCCATTTTGACATTGAAAGTGTTGTATTGACCAGGTAACAAGAAGGAAAGATTAAAATGTATATAATATGGGATTCTGGTCATTGATCTATGAGAACCCTCCTTTATTGCAATTGAGAGAAAAACCAAGAAAAAGAACAAATTAGTAATGTCTTACTGCCCTTGTTTAATTGACAGTGAGGCAGACTGCAATGGTAGAACTGATTGAAAGAGTGAAGTTTCAAAAAATAAAAGATAATTAACACTGAGTTAACCCATTTAAACCTATCCTTTCCTTAAAGTGAGATTGCATTGAGGTTGCCTACCTTGTGGGACGATACTGGTGAAGGAGCCCAAAGACTGACATAGAATCTCCGAATACAATGACACACAACAGGCTGAGTTCCCCAGACTCTGCTCTGTAAGTGACAGTGTCTCTTTTGAAACCACAGGGCAGGCGAGCTTCCTCTTCCTCTTCAGCTCAGGGTTCAGGCATCACTCGGGTTAAGTGTGTTTGAGCCAATGAAATATCAGCTTGAAATAGCTAATTTGAATAATCCAAAAATGGAAAGTTACTGAATTCAAAAATGTATTGGAAGAGTTTAGATTTGGAATATCATTTTAAAGCCTTGGAAGTGTATCAAATGTGCAAGGTAATGGTAGATGACGGAATATGCCATAATGAATGGAACGTGGCTAATTTTGTTGGGTTCAATGTTTGTTAATTGATGGTGGTGGCCTGCTAGTTTTAAACTGTATCCAGATACAACACCACTTGGCAAACTTTAGGATGAAGTAAACACAAATGAGTTTGATTTGATATGTAATGCAATAAAAGATTTTCAAAGTTAGTCCAGTATTGAGTGTGAGTTCATAGTTTTACCCATAGGTGAAGTTTCAGCCATCAGCTTTGTAATGATTCAATTTTCTCCTGTGCCTTGTAATGCTTCCCATATAGAGCCTCACAGAGAGCCCCAAGACCTTCACAGCTTTTGAGAATAATTTGTGTTCTCTGCTGCAATGCCAATTCAAACTGATGTTGATTTGCAAATAATTTTAATTTATCTAAGGTCTGGCTACTCCCAAGTAAAATAAAGTTTATTTAACAATGTTTATTCATTGTCTGAATCCAATTTTCTTTTTAAACAGTGTTAGCTGAACTACAATGTTCTTCCTTTAAAATAACTGAGGAAATACTCTTGAGCTCTGGTTGAGGGTGTTGATTAACTGAAGTTTGACATCCATTCTGAGCACTTAATCAACTGAAAACTACTGCTGTGAAAATTGTTGTCTATCCATAAAGTAATAAGATATAGGAGCAGGATTAAAACATTTGATCCATCGTGTCTGCTCCACCATTCCATCACGGCTGATTTATTATCTCTCTCAACTCTATTCTCCTGCCTTTACAATGTACAGGGAGGAGGTCAAACACCTAGAGAGCTGGTGCAGAGATAACAACTTGATGCTTAATGTCACCAAAACCAAGGAGATGATTGTCGATTTCAGACGGTCTCAGCCTGAGCACACACCCCTCAGCATCAGCGGCTCCACAGTGGATAGAGTGGAAAACATTAAGTTCCTTGGGGTGCAGATCTTGGACAATCTCACCTGGTCCAGGAACACCACTGGAATTGTGAAACGGGCCCAGCAGAGATTGCACTTTCTGAGAAAGCTTAAACAAGCGTCACTCCCCACTAACATCTTAACTACATTCTACAGAGGTGTAGTTGAGAGTGTGCTGACCTTTTGCATCACAACCTAGAACTCCAGCTGCAGTGCTGTCGACAAAAAAGCCTTGCAGAGGGTGGTTAGGGGAGCAGAGAAGGTTATTGTGGTCTCCCTACCTTCTGTGCAAGGCCTCTTTCAGAGTCGATGCCTCCAGAAGACACGATACATCATTAAAGACCCCTCACACCCTCTCCATGAACTGTTTGTTCTTCTGCCATCAGACAAACGTTACAGGAGCATCAAAACTAAAACCATGAGGCTACTAAACAGCTTCCTCCCACAGGCAGTCAGACTGCTAAATAGCTGCTGTACCTGACTCTGCTTTGAACACTTTTAACTTGTACTGGACACTTATAACTTGATTTTAACTGACATGTGGCTGTTGTGTTTTACTATTTATTGCTATGTTTATTGTTTAGTGTTGCGTTTGTTATGTTATGATTGCACTGCTCCTGAGAAACACTGTTTCATTCTGCCCTGCAGAGCTGATGTACAGTTAGAATGACAATAAAGTTTTATGAATCTTTGAATCTTTGAAGCTTGAATCTTCTCCCCGTAACCTTTGACACCCTTACTCATCGACTACCTATCCAGCTCCGCTTTAAATATACACATTGACTTGGCTCCACAATGGAGTGATATTCCTGGCCCTGCTGATCTGCTCTCACTCAGTTTCCACTGTTGCCAAAGACACTCTATCCCACAGTGATCTCCACAGCTTAGTCTGTGTCCATCTGATCCCCCTGAGCTTATCTTTAGCAATGTGAACAGTTATTTCACTATTTCAACTGACATTTCCAGTGAACAAAATGAGGAAATGGGCAGATAGGATTGTTCCTCATTTTATGCTGTTTTAGTCACAATTGTCTGTAGATAACGATCACTGTGCTAAATATTCGCTGATAATTACCGTCTCCCCCAGATATTGTTCTTCTGTATCTTCTGTAGGTTTGGTTAAAGAGCAAAGATTCACAGATGAGGACAACAAAGAGGTGGTTGTGGGAGGCAGGAGAGCAGCTGTGGGACTGGTTTGAGTCAGTGGACTGGTCGTGTTCAAGGACTCATCTGTGGATCTGAATGTGTACAGCATGGTTGCCACGGACTTTATTAAAACATTTTACGTGAGTGTGTCCCCATAAAATCATTCAGAATTTTCCCAAGAAAGGTACAAGAGGTCCAAATACAATTTCTGCAAAGCCAACTCAAGGGTGAAGTGGCAATTCCAGACTAAACTTAAATCAAAGTAGGATGTTTGACAGTTGTGTCTGGACTTGAATACTATCACCTCTTAAAAAGTTAAATCAAACAACATAGGCGACGGCAGGGCTTCACTTCCAGATGAGCTCAGTGCCACCCATGCTCACTTTGACCTACAAAACATGGAGGAACCATCACAAATTTTCATAGCCCCCGATAATCCTATGATTTCAGTCTCTGATGTGTGAGCAGCCTTCAGGAGGGTGAACCCTTTAGAAACACCTTGCCCAGACAGGTTACCTGAGCAAGTACTAAAGGCCTGTTCTGATCAACTGGCTGGAGTGTTCACTGAGATCTTTAACCTCTCACTTCAGCAGTCTGCAGGACTTCAGTTATACCAGTGCCCAAGAAGAATGTGGTGACCAGCCTTAATGGCTGTTATCCAGTAACACTGACATCCACGGTAATGAAGTGTTTTGAGGGTTTGGTGATGAAATATATCAACTCCAGACTAAGAAGTGACTTAGGTCGAATCCAGTGTGCCCACTGAAGAAACTGGCCCACAGCAGATGCCATCTCATTGGCTCTTCACTCAACCCTGGAACATATGGATACCAGTGACGAATGCACCGCAATGTAGTTTATTGACTATAGATCAGCATTTAATACCATCAAACCCATAAGTCTATATCAATAAGCTTCTGATACTGGGCCTCAATGCCTCTTTGTGTAATTGGTTCATTGATTTCCTCACATACAGACACCAGTCAGATCTGATTGGCAACAAACTCTTCTCCATGATCTCCACCAACATAGGTGCACCACAATACTATGTACATAGCCCCATGCTATACTCACTTTACAGTTATCACTGTCTGGCTATGCACAGCTTTAATGCCATATTCAAGATTGCTGATAACACCACTGTTGTAGACCAAATCAAAGGTGCTGATGAATCTGCATATTGGGGGGAGATTGAAAATCTTGTGGAGTGGTGCCTTAACAACAACCTCCTAGTCAATGTCAGCAAGACGAAGGAGTGGATTATTAACTTCAGAAGGAGAAAACCAGACTTCCATGAGCCAATCCTGATCGGAGGATCAGAGGTGAAGAGGATCAGCAACTTTAATTATTATTTCAGAGGACCTCTCCTCTGAAGTGCAATTATAGAAACATAGAAACATAGAAAATAGGTGCAGGAGTAGGCCATTCAGCCCTTCGAGCCTGCACCGCCATTTATTATGATCATGGTTGATCATCCAACTCAGAACCCCGCCTCAGCCTTCCCTCCATACCCCCTGATCCCCGTAGCCACAAGGGCCATATCTAACTCCCTCTTAAATATAGCCAATGAACTGGCCTCAACTGTTTCCTGTGGCAGAGAATTCCACAGATTCACCACTCTCTGTGTGAAGAAGTTTTTCCTAATCTCGGTCCTAAAAGGCTTCCCCTTTATCCTCAAACTGTGACCCCTTGTTCTGGACTTCCCCAACATCGGGAACAATCTTCCTGCATCTAGCCTGTCCAATCCGTTTAGGATTTTATACGTTTCAATAAGATCCTCCCTCAATCTTCTAAATTCCAATGAGTACAAGCCCAGTTCATCCAGTCTTTCTTCATATGAAAGTCCTGCCAACCCAGGAATCAATCTGGTGAACCTTCTTTGTACTCCCTCTATGGCAAGGATGTCTTTCCCCAGATTAGGGGACCAAAACTGCACACAATACTCCAGGTGTGGTCTCACCAAGGCCTTGTACAACCGCAGTAGTACCTCCCTGCTCCTGTACTCGAATCCTCTCGCTATAAATGCCAGCATACCATTCGCCTTTTTCACCGCCTGCTGTACCTGCATGCCCACTTTCAATGACTGGTGTATAATGACACCCAGGTCTCGTTACACCTCCCCTTTTCCTAATCGGCCACCATTCAGATAATAATCTGTTTTCCTATTTTTGCCACCAAAGTGGATAACTTCACATTTATCCACATTAAATTGCATCTGCCATGAATTTGCCCACTCACCCAACCTATCCAAGTCACTCTGCATCCTCTTAGCATCCTCCTCACAGCTAACACTGCCACCCAGCTTCGTGTCATCCGCAAACTTGAAGATGCTGCATTTAATTCCCTCATCCAAGTTATTAATATATATTGTAAACAACTGGGGTCCCAGCACTGAGCCTTGCGGTACCCCACTAGTCGCCGCCTGCCATTCTGAAAAGGTCCCGTTTATTCCCACTCTTTGCTTCCTGTCTGCTAACCAATTCTCCATCCACATCAATACCCTACCCCCAATACCGTGTGCTTTAAGTTTGCACACTAATCTCCTGTGTGGGACCTTGTCAAAAGCCTTTTGAAAATCCAAATATACTATATCCACTGGTTCTCCCCTATCCACTCTACTAGTTACATCCTCAAAAAATTCTATGAGATTCGTCAGACATGATTTTCCTTTCACAAATCCATGCTGACTTTGTCCGATGATTTCACCGCTTTCCAAATGTGCTGTTATCACATCTTTGATAACTGACTCCAGCAGTTTCCCCACCACCGACGTTAGGCTAACCGGTCTATAATTCCCCGGTTTCTCTCTCCCTCCTTTTTTAAAAAGTGGGGTTACATTAGCCACCCTCCAATCCTTAGGAACTAGTTCAGAATCTAACGAGTTTTGAAAAATTATCACTAATGCATCCACTATTTCTTGGGCTACTTCCTTAAGCACTCTAGGATGCAGACCATCTGGCCCTGGGGATTTATCTGCCTTCAATCCCTTCAATTTACCTAAAACCACTTCCCTACTAACATGTATTTCGCTCAGTTCCTCCATCTCACTGGACCCTCTGTCCCCTACTATTTCTGGAAGATTATTTATGTCCTCCTTAGTGAAGACAGAACCAAAGTAATTATTCAATTGGTCTGCCATGTCCTTGCTCCCCATAATCAATTCACCTGTTTCTGTCTGTAGGGGACCTACATTTGTCTTTACCAGTCTTTTCCTTTTTACATATCTATAAAAGCTTTTACAGTCAGTTTTTATGTTCCCTGCCAGTTTTCTCTCATAATCTTTTTTCCCCTTCCTAATTAAGCCCTTTGTCCTCCTCTGCTGAACTCTGAATTTCTCCCAGTCCTCAGGTGAGCCACTTTCTCTGGCTAATTTGTATGCTTCTTCTTTGGAATTGATACTATCCCTAATTTCTCCTGTCAGCCACGGGTGCACTACCTTCCTTGATTTATTCTTTTGCCAAACTGGGATGAACAATTGTTGTAGTTCATCCATGCAATCTTTAAATGCTTGCCATTGCATACCCACCGTCAATCCTTTAAGTGTCATTTGCCAGTCTATCTTAGCTAATTCACGTCTCATACCTTCAAAGTTACCCCTCTTTAAGTTCAGAACCTTTGTTTCTGAATTAACTATGTCACTCTCCATCTTAATGAAGAATTCCACCATATTATGGTCACTCTTACCCAAGGGGCCTCTCACGACAAGATTGCTAATTAACCCTTCCTCATTGCTCAAAACCCAGTCCAGAATAGCCTGCTCTCTAGTTGGTTCCTTGACATGTTGGTTCAAAAAACCATCCCGCATACATTCCAAGAAATCCTCTTCCTCAGCACCTTTACCAATTTGGTTCACCCAGTCTACATGTAGATTGGAGTCACCCATTATAACTGCTGTTCCTTTATTGCACACATTTCTAATTTCCTGTTTAATATCATCTCCGACCTCACTACTACTGTTAGGTGGCCTGTACACAACTCCCACCAGCGTCTTCTGCCCCTTAGTGTTACGCAGCTCTACCCATATCGATTCCACATCTTCCCGGCTTATGTCCTTCCTTTCTATTGCGTTAATCTCTTCTTTAACCAGCAACGCCACCCCACCTCCCCTTCCTTCATGCCTATCCCTCCTGAATATTGAATATCCCTGAACGTTGAGCTCCCATCCCTGGTCACCCTGGAGCCATGTCTCTGTGATCCCAACTATATCATAATCATTAATAACAATCTGCACTTTCAATTCATCCACCTTATTACGAATACTCCTTGCATTGACACACAAAGCCTTCAGGCGCTCTTTTACAACTCTCTTAGCCCTTATACAATTATGTTGAAAAGTGGCCCTTTTTAATGCTTGCCCTGGATTTGTCGGCCTGCCACTTTTACTTTTCTCCTTAGTACTTTTTGCTTCTACCCTCACTTTACACCCCTCTGTCTCTCTGCACTGGTTCCTATCCCCTATTTTGAACTAACCTCCTCACGCCTAGCCTCTTTAATTTGATTTCCACCCCCCAACCATTCTAGTTTAAAGTCACCTCAGTAGCCCTCGCTAATCTCCCTGCCAGCATATTGGTCCTCCTAGGATTATGAAGAAAGCACGTCAGCGCCTCTACTTCTTGTGGATTTTGCGAAGATTCGGCATAACATGAAAAATTTGACAATCTTCTCTCGATGTTTAGTGGAGAGTATATTGAATTGACTTCATTTCTTACATCCTTCACATACATGCGACGTAAAAATCTTTATACTACGTCTTCATCTAAATGTGCGATTTGCAATCATAGTAATTTATAATAAATAGAACAGTCAATGTAATATAGAATACACTCAAGTCAGTCTGAGTTCATTAGTCTGATGGCCTGGTGGAAGAAGTTATCCTGGATCCTGGTGGTCCTGGCTTTTATGCTGCAGTACCACTTCCTGGATGATAGCAGCTGAAATAGATTGTGGTTGGGATGGCTTGGATCCCCAATGATCCTACGGGCCCTTTTTACACACCTGTCCTTGTAAATGTCCTGAACCATGGGAAGTTCACAACTACAGATGTGTTGGGCCGTCTGCACCACTCTCTGCAGAGTTCTGCAATTAAGGGAGGTACAGTTCCCATACCAGGCATTGATGCAGCCAGTCAGGATGCTCTCAATTGTGCCACTGTAGGAAGTTCTTAGGATTTAGGGGTTCATACCAAACTTCATCAACTGTCTGAGGTGAAAGAGGCGCTGTTGTGCCTTTTTCACCTCACAGCTGGTGATGTGGATGCCGAGGAACTCGAAGCTGTTTACCAGCTCAATCCCAGATCCATTGAGGTCAATAGGGGTTAGCCTGTCTCCATTCCTCCTGCAATCCACAACCAGCTGCTTTATTTTTGCAACATTGAAGGGGAGGTTGTTTTCTTGACCCCTCTTTGTCAGAGAGATGATTTCTACCCTGTAGGCCACCTCATTATTGTTTGAGATAAGGACAATCAATGTGGTCTCCTCGGCAAATTTAATTAGCAGATTGGAGCTGTGGGTGGTGATACAGTCATGGGTATACAGGGGTTAAAGGAGGGGACTCAGTACGCAGCCCTGAAGGGCTCCTGTGTTGAGAGTCAGAGGGTTGGAGGTGAGGGAGCCCACTCTTACAACCTGCTGGCAATCTGACAGGAAGTCCAGGATCCAGCTACACAAGGCCGGGTCAAGGCCAAGGTCTCTGAGCTTCTTGTCAAGCTTGGATGGAACTATGGTGTTGAATGCTGAACTGTAGTCGAAGAAAAGCATTCTCACATAAGCATCCCTCTTCTCCAGATGTGTAAAGACGATATGTCGAGCAGTGGCTATTGCATCATCTGTTGATCAGTTGTGTTGGGAGGAGAATTGTAGGGGGTCCAGTTTGGGTGGTAGCTAGCTGCAGATGTAATCATTGACCAGCCTCTCAAACCATTTGCTTATTATTGAGGTGATTACGACAGGACGCCAGTTGTTCAGGCAATTTAGCTTAGTCTTTTTTGGTACAGGGACAATGGTGGATAACTTGAAGCAGTAGGACACTCTGCACTGGGAGAGTGAGAGATCAAAAATGTCTGTAAACATATCTGCCAGCTGTGCTTTGCACAATCTGAGTACTCGCCCTGGGATGTCGTCTGGTTCTTCAGCCATGCTGCTGTCCACTCGTTGGAAACATTTGTGTACCTCAGCCTCAGAGATGTCCAGGTTGCAGGCTGTAGCAATGGCTTTCCTCGGAGGCTCAGGGTTAGTGACATTGAACTGAGCATAAAAGCGATTGAGCAAATCTGGGAGAGAGGCCACGATGTTGGCGGCACCACAACGTTTGGCTTTGACGTCTGCAGTGTTATGCAGCCCTCGCCACAGGTCATGTGTGCTGTTCATTGTGAATTGTGACACAGTCTTCTCCCCCTATTGTTGTTTCGCAGCCTTGATAGTTTTGCATAGATCATAGCTGGTTTACTTGAGCTCTAATTGATTGCCAGCGATGTAAGCTCTATGGCGCACAGTAAGTGCAGCTCGGACAGAACTATTGATCCAGGGGCAGGACCCTCTTGTCCAAGACTCCTTACTCTCCTCATACGTAAACTCTTTGATTCCCAGAATCATTCTCATGAACTTCCTCTAGACCAGGGGTTCCCAAAATTTTTTATGCTATGGACCCAACCATTAACCCCTACTAAGGACCCTCCGCAATGAAAGTCACATACGTTGACTGTCAACTCTTTTCCATAGGTGCCTGCTGATTTCCTCCAGCTAATTGTATGTCGAATGCTTGATAGCTCTGGGATTTTGTTCACTGTAATTCAGAAGAATGAGAGGGTTTCGCATTGAAACATCGAATGTTGAAAGGCAGAGATAGAGTGGATGTGGAGATGATGATTTCAATGGTGAGGAGTTCAGGACCAAAGAGCACAGCCTCAGTGTAGATGGATGTCCATTTAGAATGTAGATGATGTGGAACTTTTTACCCAGAGTGTGGTGAATCTGTGGCATTTGTTGAAACAGGCATCTGTGGAGACCAGGTGATTGGGTGTATATAAGGCAGAGGTTGCTAGGTTCTTGTTAAGTCAGGACATGAAAAGTTACAGACAGAAGGCAAGAGATTGGCATTGAGAAGGAAATGGATCAGTCATCCCTGCTAGCATCCCCATCAGTCAACTTTGACCAGCTCCTCTTTCATGCCTCTGTAATTTTGCTTACTCCATAGTAATATTGGCAGATCTGAGCCAATAGGCTGGTCCTGACACCCTGAGCCAATAGGCTGGTCCTGGACTTATTTCTTGGCATAATTTACATATTACTATTTAACTATTTATGCTTTTATTACTGTTTAATTATTTATGGTGCAACTGTAACGAAAACCAATTTCCCCCGGGATCAATAAAGTATGACTATGACTATGACTAATTTTAGCTTCTTGCTCTTAAACTGCAAAGTGAATTATATCAGTCCTCCGTGACTGCTTTGAATCGGTGGACTGGTTGGTATTCAAGGACTCGGCAGCTAACCTCGATGAGTATGCCTCAGCTGTCACAGATTTTATTTGGAAATGCACGGAGGACAGTTTGTTTTGCAAGACGATCCGTGTATTCCCTAACCGGAAACCTTGGATGAATTATGAGGTCAAGTCCCTTTTGAAGGCTAGAGCTGTGGCTTTTAGGTCCGGGGATACCAGTCGCTACATGGAATCCAGGCATGAACTCCGGAAAGCTATTAAGGGTGCCAAGAGGCAATATCGAGCCAAATTGGAAGCCCAGGCTAACCAGAGTGATGCCATTAGACTATGGCAGGGTCCAAATGAGATCACTGGGTGCAAAGAAAAGGCTGGGAATATCAATAACTGTGGCGGTTCTCTTCCTGATGAACTTAACGTATTCTACACAAGATTCGAACAGAAGCGGAGCGTGCCGCTCCCTCCGGATGAACCGGACCTGGTGACATCGAGATTCATCATCACCGAGGAGGACGTTAGAAGGGCCTTCCTGAAGATAAATCCAAGGAAGGCGACGGGCCCAGATGGTGTCCCGGGACGGGTTCTCCGGGCCTGTGCAAGCGAGCTAGCTGGAGTGTTTGCTGACATCTTCAACTGCTCCTTGCATCAGTCTAAGATCCCCTCGTGTTTTAAGAAGGCAACGATAATCCCAGTGCCAAAGAAGAGCAAGGTGGCATGCCTGAATGACTATCGACCTATGGCTCTGACATCAATTGCTATGAAGTGCTTCGAAAGATTGGTTATGGCACACATCAACCCACAGCCTACAGGTCAACCTCGACGCTTTGCAATTCGCCAACCGGAGCAACAGGTCAATGGCAGATGCCATCTCTCAGGCCCTACGTTTCTCCTTAGAACACCTGGAGAATAAAGACGCATACATAAAGCTCCTTTTCATTGACTACAGCTCTGCCTTTAATACCATCATTCCAAATAAACTGATTCCTAAGCTCCGGAACCTGGGCCTTAGCACTCAGATCTGCAGCTGGATCTTCAACATCCTCACAGACAGGACCCAGGCTGTAAAAATAGGGGACAAGCTGTTCTCTACAATCACTCTGAGCACCGGTGCCCCACAAGGCTGTGTACTCTGCCCCCTGCTGTACTCACTGTACACCCATGATTGTGTAGCCAAGTTTCCATCAAACTCAATATGTAAGTTTGCTGATGACACAACAATTGTAGGCCGTATATCGGGTAATGATGAGTTTGAGTACAGAGAGGAAATTAAGAACCTGGTGGCATGGTGCAAAGTCAATAACCTATCCCTCAATGTCAGCAAGACGAAGGAATTGGTTGTTGACTTCAGAAGGAGTAGCGGACCGCACGACCCAGTTTACATCGGTGGTGCGCAAGTGGAACAGGTCAAAAGCTTTAAGTTCCTCGGGGTCAGTATCACAAATGACCTGACTTGGTCCAACCAAGCAGAGTTCACTGCCAAGAAGGCCCACCAGTGCCTTTACTTCCTGAGAAAACTAAAGAAATTTGGCCTGTCCCCTAAAACCCTCATTAATTTTTATAGATGCACCGTAGAAAGCATTCTTCTAGGGTGCATCACAACCTGGTATGGAAGTTGTCCTCTCCAAGACCGGAAGAAGCTGCAGAAGATCGTGAACACAGCCCAGCACATCACACAAACCAATCTTCCATCCTTGGACTCACTTTACACCGCACACTGTTGGAGCAGTGCTGCCAGGATAGTCAAAGACACAACCCATCCAGCCAACACACTTTTCATCCCTCTTTCCTCTGGGAGAAGGCTCAGAAGCTTGAAGACTTGTACGGCCAGATTTGGGAACAGCTTCTTTCGACTGTGATAAGACTGCTGGATGGATCCTGACCCGGATCTGAGCCGTACCCTCCAGATAGCCGGACCTGCATCTCGTTTTTTTTTTGCACTACCTTACTTTCCATTTTTATATTTTTATGATTTATAATTTAATTTTTTAATATTTTCTATCGATTTGTAATCCAGGAAGCGGGAAGGGCAGAATCAAATATCACTATGATGATTGTACGTTCTAGTATCAATTGTATGGCAACAATAAAGCAAAGTATAAAGTGTCATGTGATCACTAACTCCTAAGGGAGCTCGTTCAGTTCCCTAATCAAATCTGTTCCATTACACAATCTCTCATGCACAATTTCCGATTCATTAGTGGACTCAACCACAAGCTACTCTAAAGACGATCTTGCAGGCATTCCACATATCCCTTCTCTTGGGATCCAGCACCAACCTGATTTTCCCAATTTAAATGCATATTGAAACCCCCATGACTATATTGCCCTTTTTTTTACATGCCTCTTCTATCTGTCATTGTAATTTGTATCCCATTTCATGGCTACTGTTCAGAGGTCTGTACAGAACTCCCTTCAGGATCTATTTAGCCTTGCAGTTTCTTAACACTGTCCATAAGCACGTTAAACTTCCAACTATGATCTACTTTAATCCATAATTGAATACTCTGGAAATTAGAAGGCTGAGAGGGGATCTTATTGAAACATATAAGATTATTAAGGGATTGGACACGCTGGAGGCAGGAAGCATGTTCCTGCTGATGGGTAAGTCCAGAACCAGAGGCCACAGTTTAAGAATAAGGGGTAGGCCATTTAGAACGGAGTTGAGGAAAAACTTTTTCACCCAGAGAGTGGTGGATATATGGAATGCTCTGCCCCAGAAGGCTGTGGAGGCCAAGTCTCTGGATGCTTTCAAAAAAGAGATGGATAGAGCTCTTAAAGATAGTGGAATCAAAGGTTATGGGGATAGGGCAGGAACTGGATACTGATAGTGGATGATCAGCCATGATCACAGTGAATGGCGGTGCTGGCTTGAAGGGCCGAATGGCCTACTCCTGCACCTATTGTCTATTGTCTATTGTCTATAATTCAGATGTGCTCACAACATCATACCTGCCGAACTCTAACTGTGCTATATCTACCTCATTCCATTTACAGTGTGCATTCAATTATAACAGCTACAGTCCTGTATTCATAAGCCTTTTTAATTTTGCTTCCATGTTAGCAAAAGTTAAATTCTTATCCTTTCTAAACTTTTTGTATTTTTATTTATTCTACAGACTTCTCCTGCACTCTCCTTCCCTTTTACTTTATCCTCACTTTTCCAAACTGTCAGATTGGTGCACTTACTATTTAAATAAAACAGAAAGACACACTAAAAACAATCCCACTGGCTGCAATTCTGTCCTCGCACGTTCCTATCCTTCCTCACAATCTCACTACCCACTGCATCCAGTTGTATCCCATTGCCCCATCCTCTGCCCAGTCACTCTAGTTCCCACTATCCTACCAAATTAGTTTAAAACCTATTCCCCAACAGCTCTAGCAAACATGCCCACAAGTATACTTGCCCCCTCGGCAAATATACATGCGTGACTGTCTTTTTTGTTTCCCCAGAAGAGATCCCAATGATCTCTGCAAGAAATTGGAAACCCTGCCCCCTGCACCAATTCTTCAGCCATACATTCTCTGGCCAAATCATCCTATTCTTACCCTCACTATAGCATGAGTCAGGCAGCAATCCAAACATGACTACCCTTGTGGTCCTGCTTTTCAGATTTCTAGCTGGCTTCCTATATTCTATCTTCAAAACCTCATCCCATTTCTTGCCTATGACATTGGTAGCAATATGTACCACAATCTCTGGCTGTGCAACTCCCTTTTGGAATACTTTGGACCTGATCCAAGGTGGCCTTGATCCTGGCACCTGGGAGGCAACGTATTAATTGGGTGCCTCTTTCCCATCCACTGAATCTCCAATCTGCTGGTCTAAATATTGAATCTCCCATTCCTACTGCATTCCTCTTCTCCCTCTTCTCTCCCCTTTCATTCTTGCTCTTAAACTGCAGCCACAATTGGGAAATGAAATACAATATTGGAAAGTATACAGCCATGCACTTTGGTGGAAGAAATAAACAGGCAGACTATTATTTAGATGGGGAGAGAATTCAAAATGCAGAGATGCAAAGGGACATGGAAGTCCTTGTGCAGGATGCCCTAAAGGCTTACCTCCAGGTTGAGTCAGTGGTGAAGAAGGCAAATAATGTTGGCTTTCTGTTCTAGAGGTATAGAATATAAGAGCATGGATGTGATGTTGAGGCTCTATAAGGCACTCATGAGACCACACTTAGAGTATTGTGTGCAGTTTTGGACTCCTTATTTAAGAAAGGATTTACTGACATTGGAGAGGGTTCAGAGAACATTCACGAGAATGATTCCAGGAGTGAAAGGATGACTGTATGAGGAATGTCTGACAGCTCTTGGGCTGTATTCCCTGGAGTTCAGGAGAATGAGGGAGATCTCATAGAAACATTCCGAATGTTAAAAGGCCTGAACGGATTAGATATAGCAAAGTTATTTCCTATAGTAGGGGAGTTCAGGACAAAAGGGCACAACTTCAGGTTTGAAGGACTTCAATTTAGAACAGGTATGGGAGAAATTACTTTAGTCAGAGGGTGGTAAATCTGTGGAATTTGTTGCCACAAGCGGCAGTGGAGACCAAGTCATTGGGTGCATTTAAGGCAGAGATAGATTGGTTTTTGATTAGCTAGGGGATCAAAGGGTATGGGGAGAAGGCAGTGGATGACTGGAAAAATTGGATCAGCCCATGAGTGAATGGCGGAACAGACTCGATGGGCTGAATGGCCTACTTCTGCCCCTATTTCTTATGGTCTTATTCTGAGACACACACAGAATCTCAGTGCCAGAGATATGGTCAAATGTGGTGATGAAGATCTTGAAGTTACCAGGCTGTTTAGACCCCTCCTGGTTTACTCCAGTATTTCAGGTGAGCAAATCTCCCCTTGTCCTAGTGAGCACTGACAACGTCTGAACCCACATGTGGGGAAACAGCAGATTCCCATGCAGAAATAGAAACAAAAGGTTATACAGAGGGATTTCGACAGAACATCAGAGGCACAACTGAGCGACACCGTAAGCAAACCAATCAGCGTACAAAGACCCCATGATGGGCGCTCAATGGGGGTTCACATGAAATAATCCTAGAATGTGAAAAACCCGTGCCAATCACAATTAACTTGACAAGGTGAAACAGAACGTACAAGGGTTAACAACTCTAGTTAAGACAGCTATCAGTAAATACAGTGCATGAGAAACCCAGATGCCCAGCACTCTACGGATCGGTGCAGAGGCCGCAGGGCTCATAACACACCTGGTCAGGCCTACATGTGACTGCTCACCTACAGCAATGTGGTTGGTTCTTGTGAGCCCCATGAAATGTCACAGCCCTCCACCCTGATTGGAATTAGTTGGGGATAGGCAATGAAAAATGCTGGCTTTGTAGCAGCCTCCACATCCCAGGATTAACATTAACTATCTCAAATAAGCTTTGTCAGAATGAAATGGAGTATGTTTTACAAATGAAGATTTGCCAGTGGGCTGCACTATGAATATATTTCAGCGAAAAACCAGTGAACGGCTCTTCAGAGGTTACAGCGGGACATTGATAGGATGTAAAATTGGGCTGAGAAGTGGCAGATGGAGTTCAACCCAGATAAGTGTGAAGTGGTTCATTTTGGTTGGTCGACTATGATGGCTGAATATAGTATTAATGGTAAGACTTTTGACAGCGTGGAGGATCAGAGGGTTATTGGGGTCCGAGACAATAGGACGCTCAAAGCAACTGCGCAGTTTGACTCTGTGATTAAGAAGGCTTATGATGTGTTGGCCTTCATTAATCGTGGAATTGAATTTAGGAGCCAAGAGGTAATGTTGCAGCTATATAGGACCCTGGTCAGACCCCACTTGGAGTACTGTGCTCAGTTCTGGTCGCCTCACTACAGGAAGGATGAGGAAACCATAGAAAGGGTGCAGAGGAGATTTACAAGGGTGTTGCCTGGATTGGGGAGCATGCCTTATGAAAACAGGTTGAATGAACTCGGCCTTTTCTCCTTGGAGTGACGGAGGATGAGAGGTGACCTGATAGAGGTGTATAAGATAATGAGAGGCATTGATTGTGGATAGTCAGAACCTTTTTCCCAGTGCTGAAATGGCTGCCATGAGAGGGCACAGGTTTAAGGTGCTTGAGGGTAGGTACAGGGAAGGCGTCAGGGGTAAGTTTTTTACGCAGTGACTGGTGAGTGCATGGAATGAGCTGCTGGCAACGGTGGTGGAGGTGGATACGATAGGGTCTTTTAAGAGACTTTGGATTTGTACATGGAGCTTAGAAAAATTGAGGGCTTTGGGTAAACCCAGTAATTTCTAAAGTAGGGTCATGTTCGGCACAACTTTGTGGGCTGAAGGACCTGTATTGTGCTGTAGGTTTTATATGTTTCTCTGTTTCTAACGTGTGAGGCGATGAACTGTCACTTCCAAAAATGGAATATCACATCAGTCATGTTCAAAAACTGTGATTTTTGTGGTGCATTCTGTGATGGTAGAGGTGAGCAGCGATGAAAGATACATCAGAAAAGCAGATAATTGTAAACAGTTTGGCAGGAAGTTTCAACCTTGGGTGAAATTGGCTGTGCTGGAACAAAGAGTGCACAATTTTGTAAATTGCTTTTAACTCAAGTTTCTCTCTATATTTCACTGACCCCAAAACAGAATGAGAATTAGAATCAAGTTTAATATCACTAGCATATGTCATGAAATGTATTGTCTTTGTGACACCTGTACATTGCAATATATATAATAATAGAGAATAAAGTGTGAATTACATTAAGTATAGATATATAAAATAGTTAAATTAATTAAGTCGTGAGGTAGTGTTCATGGGTTCAACGTCCATTCAGAAATTGGATTCCAGAGGGAAAGAAGCTGTTTCTGAATCACTGAGTGCATGTCTTCAGGCTTCTGTACGTCTTTCCTGTTGGTAGCAATGAGAGCAGGGCATGTCCTGGGTAACGCAGTCCTTAATAATGGATGGCTCCTTTTTGAGGCATCGTTCTTTGAAAATAATTTGGATATTATGCAGGCTTATGCCCATGATGGAGATGAATGTTCACAAATCTCTGTAGCTTATTTCAAACCCGTGCAGTAGTGATCCATCACTGCCCGTTACCAATACAAGATGATGATGAAGCCAGTTTGAATGCTCTCCACAGTACATCTGTAAAAGTTTGCGAGTGATTTTAGTGACAAACCAAATCTCCTCAAACATTGAATGAAATATAGCCATTGTCATGCCTTCATTTACCTGCAACGAAATGTTGAGCCCAGGACAGATCCTCAGTGATGTTGCCACCCAGGAACTTGAAATTGCTAACTCTTTCTGCTTCTGATCTCTCTGAGGATTGGTTTGAGTTCCCACATCTTACCCTTTCCAGAAGTCCCCGGTTAGTTCTTTGGTATTCCTGTCGTTGAGTACAAGGTTGTTCCTGCAATACTACTCAACTAGCTGATGTATCTCGCTCCTGTAAGCCCACACATCACTATCTGAATTTCTGCCAACAGCAAATTTATAGATGCCATTCGAACTGTGAACTGTGCCTAACCACACAGTCATGGGTGTAGGGAGAGTGGAGCATGCTCTGAACCAGCACAATCAGAAGAGTTTTACATTTCCTTGAAGATGTGAATTGAGCAACCAAATGGCCAGGCAGCATGTATGGACATTATGGGTTGACACCCATCACTGGGACAAGAAAATACAAAACAGAGCTGTACTTGGTAATGCAAGATGTGAGGATAACCAAAGTAACTTTGTATCAGGATAGTGAAGAACAGAAAGGTCTCATGGAGATTGTGCACTGATCCCTATTCATATCAGGGCAGGTAGGCAAGATGGTCAAGAAATCATCTAGAATTTCTGGCTGAGGCATTGTATACAGGAGCAGGGAAATACAAATTGGCATTCAGGGAGTTACAATAATAAACATTCAGCTTCATAGTTCACCCGTCTTCCCAGCCCATCCAGTCACCATTTCCCTCACCTGCTCTCACCTATCAGTAAACAGCTTGGACTCAAGTGCAAGTTTAATTGTCATACAACCATACATGTATAGACATGAAAACAGCCAAAGGAAACAGTGTTCCTCCAGTGCCACCGTGCAAAACACAGCACCAACAGACACACACAGCACAGGGCACATATAGCACATATAAGATGTCAGTAAACATACAGTCACACAAAAAAACATAACATAGCCCATGTCTCTGAGTCCAAGGATGTTGTCAGCAAGAACAAGTTCATCCAGCTTTTCTTCCACCAAACTAATATTGAAGTACAGCACTGATGCTAGTGTACACACCTTACCACACTGCCTCTCATGTCATCTCTCCTGGGTGGTTGCAGCAGGTGACACTGCAGCTTCAGGCCTAGTCCATGCTACAACCATGGCTACCTCTTTCTGAACCCAAGGAACCCAAGGGACTTACCCACTTTCAGACCATTTAGCTTCCCTAAGCACCTTCTCTTTAGTAATAGCAACTACACTAATTTCTGCTCCCTGACGCACATGAATTTCTGGCATACTGCTGGCATCTTCCCCAGTTAAGACTGACACAAAATACGAGTTAAGTGTGAAATTTCTTTATCCTCCATTACGACCTGCCCAGCGCCATTTTCCAGTGGACTGATATCCACACTCATTTATCTTTTACTCTTATGTATTGAAAAACTTTCAATATCTTCTTTTATACTGTTGGCTAACTTCTCATCTTTTATGCTGTCTGAATTGTCAACCACAGTTACCTTCCTTTAGAATACTTCTTTGCGATCAATCTATTCTGTCCTTTCCGAGTTGCACCCAGAAACTCCAGCCATATCTGTTCTGGAGGACACAGTTTCCTTTGACTGTTTTCATGTCTGTACCTGTTTGGTTGTACAATTAACTTTGAATTTGAGTACAGCGGGGAGTTGATAGGTGAAGGCAGGTGAGGGAGAAGGTGGGTGGATGGGTTGGGAAGACGGGTGTATTAAGAAGCTGAATGTGTATTTATGTGTCTATCTAAATGTATTTATTGTATTTCCCTGCTCTTGTATAAAAAGACTCGGCCAATTCAGGCAAAGATCCTGGATGATTCCATGACCATCTTGCCCACCTGTCCTGATATGAATAGGAATTGGTACACATGCTTCATGAGACCTTTCTGTCCCTCACTGTCGTGATACGAGTTGCTTTGATTACCCTCCCAATCTGCATTACCAAACAGATCTCTATTTTGTATTTTCTTGTCCCAATTTTGGTTGTTAACTCAATATGTCCATACATGCTGCCTGATTGATCCATTCTCCTCTTCAAGGGAATGTAAACCTCTTCTCATTGTGCTGGTTTAGGTATGTTTTAGGTCAATGAAATACAGATGGACACTTGAAGTAAAAGTGGCTTGTGAATTTGTGTACTGTTTGTTCCAGCACTGCCAATAACACCCAAGGGTGAAACTTCCTGCCACACTGTTTATAATTATCTGCTTTTCTGATGTATATTTCATTGTTCCTCACTTCTAACATCACAGAATGCACCACAAATATCACAATTTTTGAACATGACTGATGTGATCTCCATGTCAGTTTATCACCCACACATCTACTGGTTTATCTCTGAAATCTATTTATGATACAGTCCCACTGAAAAGCCTTCACTTGTAAAATACTGTATATTCCATTTCACTTTGACAATCCTTGATGGAGATATTCAGTTTTTAATCCGGGAGTGTGGAGGCTTCTATAAAGCTCGTAATTATTGCCCACACCTAACTAATTCCAAACAGGGTGGACGGGTGTGATTCTTCATGGGGCTTATAAGGGTCAACACAGCGCTGTGGGTGTGTGTTATGATACATGGGTTATTGCCGAAGAAAAGATGGCAGGAGTCATTTAGCACTTTGTGTAAGAGTGTTTATACAGTTCGTCAAAAAAATCAAACTTACAAAAAGTAGCGAAAAGCAATCTACCAATATTTACAAACATATATCAAACAGAAAACGCAATACTACTACTACTTCGACTCAGGCCTAGGGGCCGGCATTGGGCACGATGACGGACTCTCCACTTCTACCCCCCCCCCCCCCACATCAGTGTGTTCAGTTCATCCACATTAGCCGCACTGCTGTCTTCTGGGAGCGTGTTGACCAGAGTCTTGGGAGGGCGCCCAGGGTTCATTCTCCCATGCTTGGGCTCCCATATGATGACTAGGCTGGCAGGTAGCTCGGGGTGACGTAGACAGTGTCCTGCTAGTTGCAGTCTTCTCGCCTCGATTTTAGTGGAGAGCATCGGTAGGTTGTTATAGAGCTCAACGTTCATCATGTGCTGTTGCCAACTCACGTCAAGAGCCATCCGGAGCATTCGTGTATAGCAACCATCTAGAGACTTTCACATAGTCTTGGTGAGTGTCTACATCTCTCATCCATACACAATAAAAGCTCTGTACTTGCTCCAGTGTGAACTCCTGGCATCTATATATCTCACTCTTTCTCATTTCTTGCAGGGATCACTGAGATCTCTTATAGGGAAGTATGACCTATACAAAAAAGGATGAGTTACAAAAGTATATTTGCCAGGGGGAACAAATATACTTGTGGGCATGTTTGATAGAGCTGTTGGGGGAAGGAATTTAAACTAATTTGGCAGGGTGATGGGAACCAGAGTGGTAGGGCAGTGGATGAGGCAGTGGTATACAAGTAAATGTAGTGAGATTGTGAGGAAGGACAGGCATGCGATGGGACAGAATTGCAGTCGGTGGGATTGGCTCCACTGTGTCTTCGCCTTTAAATTAAATAGTAGGCGCACCAGATCAACAAAGTGAGGATAAAGTAAAAGGAGAGTGCAGGAGAGGTGGTGAAAGTCTGCAGAATAAACACAAAAACAAAAAGGATAGAGAGGATCTGAATTTAACTTCAGGTAACATGGAGGAAAAATTGAAAACGGTGATGAATACAGGACTGAAGATGTTATATTTGAATGCACGCAGTATAAGGGACAAGGTAGATATTTTGTAGCACAGTTAGAGATTGCCAGAGATGATGTTGTGGGCACATCTGAATTGTGGATGAAAGTAGATCATAGTTGGGAGTTTAACATCCAAGGATACACATTGTACCAAAAGGATAGGCAGGCAGAGGGGGTGGTATGGCTTCATTAGTGAAAAACAAAATCAAATCCTTAGAAAGAGATGACATGGGATCTGAAGCTGCAGAATCTTTGTGGATGGTGTAAAGGACCAAAGGTAAAATGACCTTGATGGGAGAACAGTGGCCATGAAATGGGAAACAAATTACAATGGCAGATAGAAGAGGCATGTAAAAAGGGCAATATTATTATACTCATGGGGGTTTCAATATGTACTTAAATTGTGAAAATCAGGTTGGTGCTGCACCCCAAGTGAAGGAATATGTGGAATGTCTGAAAAATGGCTTTCTAAAGCAGCTTGTGGCTGAGCTCACCAGAGGAAAGGAAATTGTGCATTAGGATTTGTATAATGAAACGGATTTGATAAGCAAATGAAGGAACTCCATCGGGGCAGTGATCATAATATGATAGAATTCACTCTGCAGTTAAAGGGGGAGAAGCTGAAATCAGATGTATCAGTATCACAGAGGAGTAAAGAGAACTACAGAGGCATTAGAAAGAAACTGGTCAAAGTTGATTGAAAGGGACACTAGCAGGAATGATTGGCAGAACTGCAATGGCTTGAGTTTCTGGTTACAACTCTGAAGGCACAGGATAGGTTCATCCAAATTCAGAAGCATTCTAATGGGAGGATGAGGCAACTGTGGCTGACAATGGAAATCAAAAACAGCATGAAAGCAAAAGAATAGGCTTATAGCAAAAAATAGTCAGAACTTGGAAGATAAGGAATCTTTAAAAACTAACAGCAAAGAAAAAGCAAAATATGAAGGTAAGCTAGTCAATAATATAAAAGCTGATACCAAAGGTTTTTCCAAATATGAAAAGTAAAAAAATAAACAAATATCGATATCAGACCACTGGAAATTGATGCTGGACAGGTAGTAATAGAGGGTGAAGATATTTCATACTTAACAAGTAGTTTGTATCAGTCTTTACTGGTGAAGATGCCAGCAATATGCCAGAAATTCCTGAGTGTCAGGGGGCAGAAGTGAGTGTAATTGCTGTTACTAGGGAGAAAGTGCTTTGGGAAGCTGAAAGGTCTGAAGGTAGATATATCAACTGGACCAGATGGAATACACTCTCTTGTTCTGAGGTAGCTTAAGTAAAAAATAAGGCGTTAGTAATGATCTTTCAAAAATAATTGCATCCTGAAATGGTTCTGGAGAACTGGGAAATTGAAAATGCTATTCCATTCTTTAAGAAGGGACAGAGATAAATACAGCAAATTACAGGCCGGTTAACCTGACTTCATGTGGTTGGTAAGAATTTCGAGTTCATTAAGAGCAGAAGGCCTTTCGAATAAGACATTCTGAAAACAATTAGGCCTTTAGGCCCATTGAATCTGCTCCACATTTCATCATGTCTGAGCCATTTCCCTCTCAGTGCCAATCTCTTGCCTTCTGCCTGTAACTGACAAATCAAAAGCCTATCTACTTCCACCTTAAATACATCCAAACACCTGGTTTCCACAGCCACTTGTGGCAACAAATTCCACAGATTCACCACCCTTTGACAAATGAAATCCCACCTCATCTCTGTTCTAAATGGACTTCTCTCTATTCAGAGACTGTGCTCTCTGGTCCTAGGCTCCCCCTCCAGAGGCAACATCCCCTTCACATCCACTCTCTCTATGCTATTCAACATTCAATATGTTTCAATAGATCTCCCCTCATTCTCCTAAATTACAATGAGTGAAGACCCAGAACTATCAATCACTCCTCATACAATGAGCCTTTCATGCTCAGATTCAATCTTGTGAAGCTCCACTGTACCCTCTTCAATGTCAGTACATCACAATTCTCCAAGTGAGGCTTTACCTGTGTCTTAGCATTATATCCTTTCCAATTTAGTCCTCTTCATATAAATGCCATCATTGCATTTACTTTCCTCACCAATGACTAAACCTGCAAATTAACCTTTAGGGAATCCTGGCTGAGTACGCAGATGAGATACAACGTTGACAAATGTACGGTTGTACATTTCGGAAGAAGAAATAATCGGGCAGATTATTATTTAGATGGGGAGAAAAATTAAAAAATCGGAAGTGCAAAGGGACTTGGGGGTCCTCGTGCAGGATACCCTACAGTTTAACCACCAGGTTGGATCGGCGGTAAGGAAAGCGAATGCTATGTTGGCATTCATTTCAAGAGGAATAGTGTATAAGAGTAAGGAGGTGTTGATGAGGCTCTATGGGGCATTAGTGAGACCTCATCTGGAATACTGTGTGCAGTTTTGGGTCCCCTATCTTAGAAAGGATTTACTGATGTTGGAGAGAGTTCAGAGAAGATTTACGAGGATAATTCCTGGAATGCAGGGGCTAACATATGAGGAGCATCTGTCGGCTCTTCGATGGTATTCATTAGAGTATAGAAGAATGAGAGGGAATCTCATAGAAACGTTTCGAATGTTGAAAGGGTTGGACAGGGTAGATGTGGAAAGGTTGTTTCCCTTGGTGGGTGAGTCCAGGACAAGAGGCCATAGTCTTAGAATTAGAGGGTACCCAGTTAAAACAAAGATAAGGAGAAATTTTTTTAGCCAGAGGGTCGTGGATTTGTGGAATTCGTTGCCAGATATGGCTGTGGAGGCCCGATCATTGAGGGTGTTTAAGGAGGAGATTGACAGGTATCTAATTAGTCAGGGTATCAAGGGATATGGGGAAAAAGCCGGAAATTGGAACTAGATGGGTGAATAGTTTAGCTCATGGGGGAGCTGCGGAGCAGACTCGATGAGCCGAATGGCCTACTTCGGCTCCTTTGTCTTGTGATCTTGTGATCTTGTGATCTTGTGAAGTCCCTCTGCACCTTAGATTTTTGAATTTCCCCCCGTTTAGAAAATTGTTGATGCCTTCATTCATTCTACCAAAGTGGATGACCATAAACTTCTCAACACTATTCCACTTCTTCTTTCTAAGTATTTGATTTCATGGTTTACCAACAGACACACTAGCCCCTTTGCCTACCTGCCTATCCTTTTGATACAATGTGCATCCTTAGATGCTAAGCTCCCAACTATAATCTTCTTTCATCCTCATCTCAGTGGTGCCCACATCATCATATCTACCAGTCTCAAACTGCACCACAAGTTTCTCTGCCTTATTTCATATCCTGCGTGCATTGAAATAACACCTTCAGTCCTGCACCCGTCACCTTTGTCAATTTTGTCTCTCTTTTACACTGCAAACAATCCCACTGATTGCAAATTTGCTCTATCATCTGCCTGTCCTTTCTGACAGTCTCATTCCACTTTTCCTCTGCTTATAAACCAACAATCCAATCCTCTGCCAGTTCCCATCCCCTGCTTAATTAACTTCAACCCTCCCCAATAGCTCTAGCAAACTGCCCACAATGATATTGCCCCACCCTCTCGGATTCAGGTGTAACGTCCCTTTAGTACATGTCATATCTTCTCCACAAGATATCCCAATGATCCAGGAATCTGAGACCCTGCCCCCTGCATCAGATTCTCAACCACACATTCATCAAGCAAGTCATCCTTTTCTTACTCTAGCTGACGTGTAGCCTGGGCCACCATCTAGAGATTGCTACCCTGGAGGTCCTGCTTTTCAGCTTTCTATCTAGTTCCCTAAATTCTCTCTTCAGGACCTCCTCGTTTTCTCTACCCATGTCACTGGTACCAATGAGTACCAAGACCTTTGGCTGCATATCCTCACCCTTGTTTTGTGGTACTTGGAGACAGATGATTAAAAGTCAGCATTGTTTCTTTTAGGGGAAATATTGCCTGAAACATCGGTTGGAATTCCTTGAGGAAATAACAGACACAACAGGCAAAGGAGAGTTAGTGGATGAATTTTACCACGATTTCCAGAAGGCCTTTGACAAGTTGCCATATATGAAGTTGCTAAAGTAGATCAGAACTCATGGTGTTACAGGACAGAAGTTAGTATGGATAGCAGACTAGTTGACTTGCAGGAGGAAAAGAATGGGAATAAAGCGACGTTTTCTGATTGGTTCAGGGGTCAGTGTTGGGACTACTTCTTCTCACATTTCGTCAATAATTTGGATGACCTAATTGATGGCTTTGTGGAGAAGTTTGCAGATGATACAAAAATGGACGGAGGAGCAGGTAGTGTTCAGGAAGTAGGGAGTCTGCAAAAAGACTTGGACAGATTAGGAGAATAGGCAAAGAAGTGGCAGATTGAATACAGTGTACAGAACTGTGTGGTCATGCACTTTGGCGGAAGGAATAAAGGCATAAACACTTATCTAAACGACCAGCTAATTCAGAAATCAGAAGTGCAAGTGGACATGGGAGTCCTCATGCAGGATTTTCTAAAGGTTAACTTGCAGGTTGCGTAGCTGGTAAGGAAGGCAAATGCAACTTTAGCATTAATTTTGAGAGGACAAGAATTTAAAAGCAAGGATGTAATGCTGAGGCTTTATAAGGCATTGGTCAGGCCACACTGGGAGTTTTGTGAGCAGTTTTGGGCCCCGTATCAAACTAAGGATGATTTGTTTATTTATTTAGAGATACAGGGGTGAACAAGCCCTTCCGGCCCAACAAAACAACTAATTAACACCAGCCTAATCACAGGGCAATTTACAATGACTAATTAACTTACTAACTGCTATGTCTTTGGACTGTGAGAGGAAAACCATGTGGTTCCTGTTGAGAATGTACAGACTCCTTACAGACAGCGCCTGAATTGAACCCCAAAGTGCAGAACATCCCAAGCTGTAATAGCGTCACCGAACCATAACACTACCACGGTACGACAGTAACTACCGGATGTGATCACATTGGAGAGGGTGTAGAGCAGGGGTTCCCAACCTGGGGCCTACAGCCCACTCGGTTAATTGTAGAGAGGTCCCTGGCCTAGAGGAAGTTCACGAGAATGATCCTGGGAATGAAAGTGTTTCCGTATGACGAGCATTTGATGGCTCTGGGCCTGTATGTTGTGATTGGAGGGAGGGTTCTCACTGAAACCTATAAGTATTCAAAACAACAGTTGGAGTGGACCTGGAGGGAATGTTTCCCATTGTGAGGGAGTCCAGCATCAAAGGGCCCCACCTCTAAAGAGAAGGACATACGTAAAATAAAGATGAGGAGGAATTTCTTTGGTCAGAGGGTGGTGTAACTGTGGAACTGATCACCACAGAATCAAAAGTAAACTTATTATCAAAGTACATATATGTCAGCACATACAACCCTGAGATTCACTTTCTTGTGGACATACTCAATAAATCCAGAGTAGAATAATAACTGTAATAGAATTAATGAAAGACCACACTAACTTGGGTGTTCAGACAGTGTACAAAAGACTACAAGCTGTGCAAGTACAAAAAGAAATATTAATAATAAATAAATAAGCAATAAATGTCAAGAATATGAGATAAAGAGTACTTGAAAGTGAGTCCTTAGGTTGTGGGAACATTTCAAAGATGGGTCAAGTGATGTTGAGTGAAGTTATCCCCTCTGGTTCAAGAGCCTGATGGTTGAGGAGTAATAACTGTTCCTGAACCTGGCTGTGTGAGTCCTGAGGCTCCTGTGGCTTCTTCCTGATGGCAGCAGTGAGAAGACAGCATGACTGGGGTGGTGGGGGTCCTCGATGTTGGATAGCTCTTTCTTATGCCAATGTTATTTTGTCAATGTGCTCAGAGGTGGGGAGGGCTTTACCCTTGATAGACTGCACCTGATCCAATACCTTTCATGGGATTTTCTGTTCAAGGGCATTGGTGTTCTCATACCAGGCTGTAATGCAGCCAATCAAATCTATAGAGGTTTGCCCAAGTTTTAGATGTCACACCGATTCTTTACAAACTCCTGAGGAAGTAGAGTTGCATCTGTGTTTTCTTCATAATCGTATTTACGAGTCGGGCCCAAGGTAATTTGTCTGAAATAATAACACCAAGGAATTTAAAGGTGCTGACCTCTGCATTTGATCCTCTGATGAGGACTGTCTCATGGACCACTGGTTTCCTTCTCCTGAAGTCGATAGTTTGCTCCTTGGCCTTGCTGACATTGAGTAATAGGTTGTTCTTATGGCACCACTCAGCCAGATGTTCAATTTTCCTCCTCTATGCTGTTTTGTCACCACCTTTGTTTCGGCTGTGGTGTCATCAGCAAACTTGAGTATGGCATTGGAGCTGTACTTAGCCACCTAGCCATGAATGTAAAGCAAGTAGACAAGGGGATTCAGCACACAGCCTTGTACTGGGCCTGTGCTTATGGAGATTATGGAGGAGATGGATTTGCTGTTCTGCACTGACTGGGGTCTGCAAGTGAGGAAAGCAAGGATCCAATTGCACAAGGAGGTATTGAGGCCAACGTCTGAGAACATATCGAATAGTTTTGAGGGGATGGTAGTTTTAAATGTTGAGCTGTAGTTGATAAAAGTCATCCTAATACAGAATCTTTGCTGTCCAGATGTTCCAGGGTTGAGAAGAGTCAATGGGATGGCATCTGCTGTGGACCTGTTGCTTCGGTAGGCAACCAGCCTCTGAAATCACTTCATCACTATGGATGTAAGTGCAATTGGGCAATAGTCATTGAGGCTACTCACCACACTCTTCAGTTACTGGTATAACTGGAGTCTGTTTGAAGCAGGTGGGTACCTCAGCCTGCTGAAGCCAGAGGTTGAAGATGTCAGTGAACTATCCAGCCAGTTGATCAGCACGGGTGTTTAGTACTTGACCAGGTTCCCCGTCTGAGCCAGATGCTTTTCGTGAACTCACCTTCCTGATGGCAGCCCCATTGTCAGCTTCAGAGACTGAAAACATAGGATCATCAGAGGCTCTGGGAGTTCATAAAGGTTTTTTCATGTTTTGATGGTCAAAGAGGGCGTAAAAGTTATTGAGATCATCTGGATACGAAGCCCTGCTGGCAGCTGTGTCACGTGATTTACCTTTATAAGAAGTGATAGTATTCAAGCACTGCCACAACTGATGTGCACACTTCATTGATTCAAGTTTAGAGCAGAATTGCCACTTTGCCCATGAGAAGGCTTTTTGGAGATTGTACCTAAATCTCCTGTAACTTTCTTGGTCACCAGACTTGAATGCCTCTGATTAGGCTCTCAGCAGACTGTTTATCTCATAGTTCATCCAGGGCTTCAGATTGAGCTAAGTTCTGAATGATTTTGTGGGGAGACACTTATCCACAATTGTGTTAATAAAGTCTATGAGAACCGTGGTATATTCATTCAAATCCCAAAGATGAGTCCTTGAACATGGCCCAGTCCACTGACTCAAAGCTCCTCTGCCTCCTGCAACCATCTCTTTGTTGTCCTTATCTCTGGTGCTTTTCACTTCAGCCAAACTGACAGAAAATACAGAACAACAATGTTTTAGAGGAAGCTATAATTAACAGTGAATATTTAGCACATCTGTTGGGCAATTGTAAATGAGTCAGAAAAAAAAGGAACAATCTTCACTGCTTTTTGCCTGATTTTGTTTCTTGGAACTGGAACTTATCTCAAATAATAATGAGGCAGCCGGCAGAGAAGTCATCACCCTGACACAGTGGTGTCAAGAAAGCAACCACTCCCTCAATATCACGAAGACAAAGGAGCTGGTTGTGGACTACAGGATAAATGGAGACAGGCTAACCCCTATTGACATCAATGGATCTGGGGTTGAGGGGGTGAACAGCTTTAAGTTCCTCAACATTCACATCACCGAGGACCTCACGTGGTCTGTGCCTCTTTCACCTCAGACGGTTAATGAAGTTTGGTATGGGCCCCCAGATCCTAAGAACTTTCTACAGAGGCACAATTGAGAGCATCCTGACTGGCTGCATCACTGCCTGATGTGGGAACTGTAATTCCCTCAATCACAGGACTCTGCACAGAGTGATGTGGACAGCCCAGCACATCTGTGGAAGTGAACTGCCCTCCATTCAGGACATTTACAGTGACAGAAGTGTAAAAAAGACCCGAAGCACCATTGGGGACCCCAGTCACCCCAACCACAAGCTGTTCCAGCTGCTACCATCTGGGAAATGTTACCGCAGCATAAAAGCCAGAACCAACAGGCTCCGGGACAGCTTCTTCCACCAGGCTATCAGACTGCATAATTCACGCCGACATAATTATATTTCTAAGCTATCTTGACTGTTCTGTTATATATCTTACTATACATACTATGTATTACAAATTACTGTAATTTGGACATTGCACATTCAGATAGAGATGTAACGTAAAGATTTTTCTCCTCACATATGTGAAGGATGTAAGAAATAAATTCAAGTCAATTCAATTTAACTGTCTGTTGACATGGGGAATTAACTGTTCAGATTGCTAAAGATAAATTCAGGAGGATGAGACGGACACAGAGCTGGCTGTGGAGATCACTGTGGATTAGAGTGCCTTTGATAACAGTGGAAATTGAGTGACAGAAAATCAGCAAGGCCTGGAATATCAGTCGATTGTGGGCCCAAGTCAATGGGGAGATGTAATACTGAGGTGTACAGGCTACTAATGAGTAAGGCTGCCGAAGGTTATGGGAAAAAGACAAAATAGAGTTGAGAGAAATAATAAATCAGCCGTGATGGAATGGCAGAGCAGACAGGATGGAGTGAAAGGTCTAAATCTGCTCCTATGTCTTATGGGTTGATGGAGAGACAGCAATATTTCACAGCTGTGGTTTTCGGTTGAGGAAGTGCTCAGAATAGATTTCAAACTTCCGCAAATCAACACACTGAACTAGAGGTAGTAGAAACAGCTTTAAGCTTCCACTTTTATACATTGAAGAGTATTTCTTGATCTATTTTAAGGTAAGGACTGTTCAGTTCCATTAAGACTGTTTAAAAAGAAAATTGGCTTCAGCCAGTGAACTGGGAGTAAGCAGACCTTAAATAAATGAAAATTACTTTTCAAATCAACATTACATTGAATTGGCATTGGAATAAGAAAGATGACAAGTTATTCTCAAAAACTGTGAAGGCCTTGGGGCAATTTGTAAGGTTCTATATGGGAAACACTGAAAGACACAGGAAAAAAATAGATCATTATGAAGATGGTGCCTTGGTAAAATCTAAGCTCAAGCTCAATATTGGACTAACCTTTAAAATCTTTTATTACCTTAAATATCAAATCAAGCTCATTTGTGTTTACTTTAACCTATAGTTCGCCTTGTGGTGTTGTATCTGGATACATTTTAAAACTGGCAGACCACCACAATCCATCAACGTAGAACCCCACAAAGTAGACCATGTTCATTTCATTATGGTATATTCTGTCATTTACCATTACCTTGCACATTTGATACCCTCCCGAAGGCTTTAAAATAATGATGTTCTGTCATCTACAAACAGGAAAGATATCAATAAGATCGAAAGAGTACAGAGAAAATTCTCAGTGACATTGCCAGGACAGGACATGAGATATAAGGAAAGATTAAATAGGTTAGTTCCTTATTTCCTTGGGTGTGGGAGAATGAGGGGTGATTTGTTAGAGTTTGATGAATTATGAACGGGATAGGAAGGGTAAATGCAAGCAAACATTTTCCACTGGGATTTTGTGAGACCGGAACTAGAGTTTATAGGTTAAATGTGAAAAGTGAAATATTTAAGGGAAATCTGACAATAGAATGAGATGCCAGCGTAAATGGTGGAGGTGTATTCAATTACATAATTTAAGAGAGGTTTGCATAAATACATGGTTGGGAGACATATGGAGGGCTATGGTCTGAGTGCAGACGGATGGGAGTGGGCAGAAGACCAGGCTGGCTCAGACAAGATGGGCCAAAGGGCCTGTTTCTGTGTTGAAGTACTCTATGACTCTATTATAACAGTGACCATAGACCAGTAGCAGAGCCCACAGAAGAGAATTGTTTACTCATGTGATTGTGTTGGATTGATTCTAAAGTGCTCCCGGGTCAAGATTTTCAAAGCATTATACTCAACAAAGTATCTGTCAGTGACCACAGTGATAAGGTTTTCATTTTGCCAAATAATTCCAGGCCCCAGTTCCAGCCTCAAGTTCTCTGTTCTGAGCTGAAATGACAAAGAAATCTAGAACTCGAAGCAAGTCTGGTTAATAGCAAATGTGAAACTGTTTGTTCTTGTAAAGAATACTCAGTTACATTACATTCCACTCACACCCAGCCTGGATCATAAGACCATAAGACCATAAGATAGAGGAGCAGAAGTAGGCCATTCAGCCCATCAATTCTGCTCTGCCATTCAATCATGGGCTGATCCAATTCTTCCAGTCATCCTCACTTCCCTGCTTTCACCCCATACCCTTTGGTGCCCTGGCTATTCAAGAAGCTATCTATCTGCCTTAAATACACCCAATGACTTGATCTCCACAGCTGCTCGTGGCAACAAATTCCACAGATTTACCACCATCTGACTAGAGTAATTTCTCTGCATCTCAGTTCTAATAGGCTGTCAACCCTGAAGTCATGCCCTCTTGTTCTAGAATCCCCTCCCATGGGAAATAACTTTGCCATATCTAATATGTTCAGGCCTTTCAACATTCTGTATGTTTCTATGAGATCGCCCCTCATTCTCCTGAACTCCAGGGAATACAGCCCAAGAGCTTCCAGACGTTCCTCATACGGTAACCCTTTCATTCCTGAAATCATTCTCGTGAATCTTCTCTGAACCCTAATCATTCTCATAAATCTTCCTTGAGCCCTGTATGATTATATGCATATACTGTATGATTCACAGAAATGTCACTAACACTGAAGTGGTCTTGCAGTCCCCTCAATTCCAGAACAATTCAGGCTGGGCATTAAAGGACAGGCTCATCCGTGACACCCATCGCCACTCAATAGCCACTCACAGGAGTGGAACACAGTGTGGTCCTCTGCTGTTGTAGTCCAACCATTTCAAAGTTTGACATGTGTGTTCAGAGAGGCTGTTCTGCAAAGCACTGCTGTAACACATGGTTATTGGAGTTATTGCCACCTACCTGTCAGCATGAACAATTATGGCCATTTTGCTCTGAACTTTCTCATTAGTAAGGCGTTTTGACCCACAGATATGCTTCTCACTGGATTTTGTTTTGTTTTTTGCATCATTCTTTGTAAACTCTGGAGACTATTGTGCATGAATATCCCGGGAGATCAGCAGTTTCTGAGACCACCACGTCTCACACCAACCATCATTCCATGATCAAAGTCACTTAGACCATATTTTTTCCCCATTCTGATCTTTGGTTTGAAAAACAACCGAACCTCTTGACCATGCCTGCATGCTTTTATCCATTGAGCTACTGCAACATGATTGGCTGATTAGATATTTGTATTAATGAGCAGATATACCAAATAAAATGGCCACTATCTGTAATTGGTATTTTTTTCTCTGAGAGGTGCATGGAGCTTTTTCCGAAAGCTTTTGTCTACAGCTTGATGGTCCCTACAGAGAAACTCATTGAGCTGACTCATGCTTAGGTGGGTTCCTGCTGCTCAGTCTTGCCTGCTTGTACGTTCTTACAGACAGAGAAGGGAGGAGCTGTTTGAATGACAGTTGGTACTCAGTACGGGGAGATAAATGGAAGGTCAGATGATAGACCTGAGACACATGATCTTGGACACTGAATGAGCTTTGTTGTGCCCACAGAAAAAGTAGGTTTTGGAGGATCGATCAGTGGCTCTCACAGTGTAGAGAAGGTGTGATCAGTGGGGAATTATTCTTCCACCACAGAAGAACAGTCTCCTTTGTTGCGGTCACAGTCGATGACTTTTAAAGGATTTCGGAGGACAACGGGAGGATTGACGGCAACAGCTCACCCGAAGACTCAATCTCTCCCTTTCCCTCTCTCTCTCCATCACTACTCAAGTCAATACCACGAACTGAACTGAACTTTACTCATCATCGTAAGACTATCTATTTACCCCTAGACTCGAAGAAGCTTGGTTTTCATATATATTTCCACACTTACTGATATACTTGCTTATATATAATCTTTGCTAATCCGTTTGATTTATCTGCATTTATATTACTGTATTGCGTAGTTACTAATAAATACCATTAGTTAATAGCAATACTGGACTCCAAAGTGTTTTCCATTTCTGCTGGTTCTTTAACCCATCACGGGATACGTGACATGTGATAAATATAATAATGGAGAAGCTTCACTCATTCAAATGTTTTGGACATGTCCGGGTCTTGGAAAATATTGGAAAGAAGTATTTCAAACTTTTTCGATACTTTTTAAAGTAAATTTCAAGCCTAATCCTTTGACTGCTTTATTTGGTATGGTTGGAGGAAAAAATATTATTTTGGTGCCATCTGATTTGCACATTTTGGCTTTTATGTCTCCAATGGCCAGAAAGATGCTCTTGCTTAAATGGAAAGATGTGGCTCCTCCTATTAACGCCCAATGGTTAGGTGATGTGATGTCATGTTTAAATTCAGAGAAGATTCAATGTTCAATGTTTGAATCTAATCAAGACTTTCAAACATTGTGGGGACCTCTTCTGAATTATTTTTAAAAAAATTTGATTTGCTGTTAAGGCACAGATGATGACTAACAATCTTTTTTTTCTACTAATCAGCTTCAGTCTTGGTAGAGGGTTAGATTTTTTTATATAATAAAATTATTATTTTTCAATGTTACGAACTAATTGACTTGTACGAATATAGGGTAAAGAGTCTTTATATGCGATTTAGCTTAATGTATTGACATATAATTTTTTTTCCTGTACTCTGTATTCATATACATATACATACATATATATATATAAATAATAAATATGTGGGCATGTGGCCAAGTGGTTAAGGCATTGGACTAGCTACCTGAAGGTCGTGAGTTCGAGCCCCAGCCGAGGGAACGTGTTGTGTCCTTGAGCAAGGCACTTAATCACACATTGCTCTGCAACGAAATTGGTGCCAAGCTGTATGGGTCCTAATGCCCTTCCCTTGGACAACATTGGTGTCGTGGAGAGGGGAGACTTGCAGCGTGGGCAACTGCTGGTCTTCCATACAACCTTGCCCAGGTTGCCCAGAGTGAAGACTTTCCAGGCACATACCCATGGTCTCGCAAGACTAACGGATGCCTTTATAAATTAATAAAACATATTGAAAGAGAAGGCATGTGAGAAATGGTTAAAGGCCAATTGGTCTTATCTTCCTGTGAGAGAAAAAAATGGCGATGATGGCAAGGTTAGCAAATAAGTGACAGAGGGAATAAATTTTAGGGAAGTGTACGGTCATATACTTTGGTCAAAGAAATGAAAGGGTTGACTGTTTTCTAAATGGAGAGAAAATACAAAAAAACTGATGTGCAAAGGAACTTGGAATTTGTTATGCAGATTCCCTTAACGATAAATTGTAGGTTGAGTCTGTGGTGAGGTAGGCAAATGCAATTTTAGCATTCATTTCAAGAAGGCTGGAATATAAAAGCAAGGGTGTAACGTTGAGACTTTATGAAGTACTGGTGAGGACTCACTTGGAGAATTGTCAGCAGTTTTGGGTCTCTTATCTTAGAAAGGATGTGCTGCAACTGGAGAGGGTTAAAAGGAGGTTCACAAAAACAATTCGTGGATCGAATGGGATTGTCATATGAGTGACCTTTGATGGTTCTTGTCCTAAATTCATTATAATTTAGAACAATGAGGGGTGACAAACTGAAACCTATCCGAATGGTGAAAGGCCTTTAAAGAGTGGATGTGGAGAGGATGTTTACTGTGGTGGGAGAGTCCATGACTAGAGGACACAGCCTCAGAATAGAGAGGCATCCTTTTAGAATGGTGATGAAGAAGCATTTCATTAGCCAAAGAGTGGTGAATCTGTGGAATTCATTGTCACAGGCAGCTGTGAAGGCCAAGTCCGTATGTATATTTAAGGGAGAGGTTGATAGATTTTTGATTGGTTGGGGCATGAAGGAAAATGAGGAACAGGCAAGGGATTGGGGCTAAGAAGAAAATTGGATCGGCCATGTTGAAATGTTGTAGCAGATCTGATGGGCTAAATGGCATAATTCTACTACTATATCTTATGGTCTTAATGATTCCAGTCAAAGATACGTCATCAAAATAGTTTATATTTATTTCAGATTTCCAGCATATGCAGTTTTTACTTGATGGTCACATCCTGAGTTCAGTTTGAGCCCGATCATTGGACTGTACACGTCACCACTCACTCTGAATCTCATTGATCTGTTTCTCACAATTGAGGCGGGACCACGGTGGACGGTGGAGGGCTGTGATGTCACCCTCAGCTGTACCAACTCCAGACTCCCAGATACCATCAGTTTCCACTGGAAACCAGTGGGCTCATCCCAGCAGAACAGGAGAAACACTGATCAGATCCGCCTGAGTAACACCGTCTATCTGATGATCCGACACGTTACAGTGGAGGATGGGAAGTTGTATCAGTGTGAAGTGAGGGAAAACGGAAACATTATTCTCACAAGCAAAGTAGATTTTACTGTAGGCACAGGTAAGTGCTGTTATCAACTGCTGGATATTAAAATTGCACTTGTATCTTCAGTGGTTCATGTAATGTTGGGAGTGAACCCCTTGAAAGATTATTGTCCATGATCGACTGTCCTGTATAAATTGCAGCAATAGTTAGACAGAAGCTTCCAGAAAGTCTCTCTGTGTAGTAGCTGCCTGTTTGTCTCTATATAACAGTCACAGCACATAGGAAGGAGGTTCTTCTGTCAGATTTGTTCATTAAAACATTTTGGTAGTTTTATTTACCATCAGTCCTTCAGTATCTGAGACCAAGATCCTGATACAGCATCATGTCAAAGTGTAATTCTGCATCATGTGAAAGTGGAGTCTATCACCTGTTCTCTTGTACTCCTTCCTCTCTTCCATCTTGTTATTCACCCCCCTTCATTTCCAGTCCTGATGAACTGTCTCAGCCTGATATGTCAACTCTTTATTCCTCTTGATAGATGCTGCCTGATCTGCTGTTCCTCCAGCATTTTGTATCTGTTACTCTAGGAGTGGCACTTTGGGAAGGAAGAGGAAAAAGCTTTGACAGAAGTTTGGAAAGAGTGAAAGGACTTGTGGAAAATGATCAGACCATACCTCTGAGCAATGTTAAATACAGAATCAATCAAATGCACACCAGGAAAATGTTGATTTGAACTGACCCAGCTTGCTGTCAAGAGTGATTGTAAAGAGGGTCAGGACCATGAAGTGGCTTTGTATGAATTAGATATTTCTGGGACAACAACATCATATCTGACGCAGGGAGTGCAGATGCTGGAATACGGAGTAAAAAGTAAAGAGGAACTCAGTGAGTCAAGCAACATTTGTGGAAGTCAATAAACAAACTCTGTGGAACTCCGGGTGGTGTCTTCTTTCAGTAATTAGAACTTGTGCACGAGGATTCCACTTGTCTGAAGCAAAGAAGATTTTTGGAAAACTTTACCAACTTTGCAACAGACAATAGATAGGTTCTGTTGAGGTTAGATTGTGAATCTTTTCTGAACCCATTCTTGAAATTTCTCACGAAGATCAGTTTGTTTCCCTCTGAGACATGATCCAGGGTGTTTACAAGCTTGAAGCATTATGTCTTGATTGTTGTAACATAATGTTCGTGCATTAGCGTGAGTGACAGGGTCAGGAGATATTCACAGGGGGAGCTGCTGAGATACCAGACCAGCACAATATTCCCGGTGAAACTCACCCCATTAAAAGTTTCCATCCTGCATGGGAAGGGCCGACCATGTTGAATTTCCAGTCTGTCTGTTTCAGTAACAGTGCAGTTGACCTTTGGGCTATTCTGTCCGCAAACTCAATCTGCCCCACCTCCTGTAGGCTGACAGTGAGAGTAGTGGAATATGAAATTTTAAAAATTCAAAACCAAATTATAATCAATGTTTATTTTCATATTTAATTTCCTTTTGTGTAGAATTCACAAGATGTCACCATTTGAACCTTGAACATCTCAGCAAAACACAAATAACTTTTATATAAATGTGGTTGAGGATTTTTCCTCATTGTCTCTGAAATACGCTTATAAAATTTGATTCTGTTCTCCACTCTCTCTCTGATACAGCTTTATATGGGAAGCGTTACACCCTTTATTGTCCCAGCACAGATTACAGTGAACTCCACCTGGTTTGCTATTCTCATTACACTTCTGACTCTACTGCTGTGTGGAACTGGGGATCACATTAACCACAGGACCATCAGAAACAAATATCATCTGCAAAAATCCATCAGCCCATCAATGTCAACAGCACTGACTTTGGTCATCCACTGGTAGCCTCGGTGAAATGGCAAGAATTTCAGTGTGAAGATTGTCCCGGTTTTGTTTGGAGATGCTGGAGTTTACTCGTGTTCTCTGGAATCAAATGCATTACCGACCATTGATTTTGGTTGCTTTTTCCAACTAAGTCATTGTTTAAAATGTAAACAAGCTGCTTGTTTCCACAGTCACAGCTGAACCGTCTGATACAGTGACTGAGGGAGACACCGTTACCCTGAGCTGCTCTGTGTCTGACGTCACTGCATCAACCAGACTGGTTTGGATCAACGGAGACGGTGAAACTGTTGGAGACAAAACACTGACTGGGGAAGAGAAATCACTGGGTCTGATCGTACAGAAAGCTGAGAGGGGCAGAGGGAAATGGACGTGTGGTGTGTTTGATCAAGACAGGCTCCGGATTATCATTCCATATTATAAGGAGCTCAGTGATGAGTTACTGTGGGTTTGCTCTTCATATTGAGAAACATGATCACATCTTGTGTCATTAGTTATTCTATTTGCCAGCACTGACCCCTCTTTATATGCTGTGTGGGAGGCTGTCCTATGGGGCTCTTCGATCCTGACACTTTTGTGATCCAAATATTCTTTGGAAGTTAAGAAAGAAGCATAGAATGTGTTTCTTATGATCATTTAATTAAATATTGCAAGAACCAAGGGGAGAAGTGCGGTGAGAGATGAAGAGGAAAAGAAAAGAGCAGAGAAAGAATAGCAGAAGAGCAGTTGCTGAAATAAAGAGAGGGAACAAAGTGTCTTCTTATACCAAACCATTGATTCCATTGAAATTGGAATTTCACCAATAATTTAACCAAATAAATAGCCAGATACAACTAACATGATAACTGCCGCTGAAACTAAACATCTTCCAGAAAAATACAGAGGCAACTTTAACCACTGACCAATCTCATGTATGTTGGTGATTATTTAAAAATACAAACTAGCATAAAGTTAATCGACAAGAAAAATAGCAATTCCACAGCCCAGTCCAACAGGATTGTAATACGGACCATGGAATGACAATCTTGAAATGTCTCCTTTCCCAATATCACTGAATCCGTTGGGAGGCCCACAGGGTCAGGACGACATTGGGTAATGTCAGGTAAATGGAGACTTTCCATGGATTTTGATACCAGGCCCACTGTTACAATCACCATTCCCCTTCTGCCATATCCATGCTGACCAAAGCTGAACACATTCTAGACATTAATGGGAAGGTCCCAATGGTGACTGAGCATCAAACAACCAATTGCAGACTCCACCCCGAACACTGTAAAGCAGATAAACACTCAAAATTAAATTCAAATACCAAATCGTTTGAAATATCAATTTGTAAAACACAAGCAACATGTTTAAAACTTCTGAATGAAGTTCAACCGAGAAAGACCTCCTCCTTTCCCCATCTTAAGCCAGAAGGAGGGTTGAAGACAAGAGAACAGAGCATCGGTGTAGGGTGGAGAGTCCTTGCCAAAGAAACAGGCTTGGAGACAGAGGTGGCAGAAGGAGAGCTCAGTGTGGTGGGGGGTGCGGAACTCACTGATGTGAGGATGCAGGGGGACAAAGGTGAGGCCCTTACTGAAGACAGCACGTTCTGTTTCAGAAAGGGAAGGTCGGAGGGGATGGTGAAGACCCAGCAGGGATATGGGCTGGGATCGGGGGGAAAGAGGAGGTTTAGGGTGTTCAGGGATGGTGGGGTGAGAGGAAGATGGAGTCTCTGAGGACCCAAGAGCTGGCAGTGGGTTTGCTAGGTCTATGTTTTGGGAAGACGGGTATCTCAATTGGCACCTGGTTCATTCCAGCTCCTTAACAAATTCCTGGTCTCAGCCATCCTAGGGGTGGGTATTTATCCCAGTGGAAACCTGAAACATCCATATCTCAGCATCTGTGATAGCCTATTTCTTTGTTCCTGTCCCTCTCTTGCAGATTTACACAATAAGATGTACACAGTTTATTGGTCAGATATAGGTCAGAGTGAACTCAAGCTGATTTGTGAAACTTATTCTAAGTTAAATAATAGCAAATAGACTTGGAGGTCACATTTCCAGAATCAGGAGAAGGAAATATCTACTACCTACAGTTCTCAGCCTATCAATGTCAGTGGGAGGAGCTACTTCGAGAACCGACTGAGAACTACAGAGGAAAATCTGACCGTCAATAATTTCAATGTGAGGATTGTTCCTGTGCAGTTTGAAGATGCCGGAGTTTACACATGTTCTCTGGGATCACATCAGTATGTGATCATTGAATTAATCACAGTTAGAGGGAGGGGACAGAATGCTCCTGTTTTCAGTGATACGTCACTGGGAGAGAGTTTGCAGTTTGTGTACATACTGCAATTTCAGCTCAAATTTCCCCAGTTACTTCCTTAGGTTAAAGAGTTCTTTTTTTTCTCCAGCACTTCTGCTAAAGCTTATTTACATCTTGCTGAACACTAAAACTGTCCGAAGCCAACATAATTCTTTTCACTTAATTTGCTTCTCAACATCTTTTGCTTTATTCCTGAGAGATAATGTGGTCAAATTTGTTTCCCAAGTCTATAAATGAGAAAATTTCAATATTTCTTCATCACTTTTATTTAAAAACTCATTCAAATCCTCTTTAGTCATGCCCAGACTAGTTCTCACCCCAAGTGTTACAGCGGATACCTCCTCTTACTTACCCCTCGATCATGACGCCACTAAGGAACAAATTGTCTCCCACAGCATCACCAACTTTATCTGCTCAGGGGACCTCCCTACCACTGCTACCAACCTTATAGTTCCCATACCCCGCACTTCCCGTTTCTACCTCCTACCCAAGATTCACAAACATGCCTGTCCAGGTAGACCCATTGTTTCAGCTTCCTCCTGCCCCACCGAACTCATTTCTGCATACTTCAGCATTGTTTTATCCCCCACTTGTTCAATCCCTTCCTACCTATGTTCGTGACACTTTTCATGCTCTGAATATTCTCGATGGTTTTAAGTTCCCTAGCCCCCACCGCTTTATTTTCACCATGGATGTCCAGTCCCTATATACTTACATTCCCCCACCAGGAAGGTCTCAAAGCCCTCCGCTTCTTTTTTGGATTCCAGACCTAACCAGTTCCACCTCCAACAGGATCCCACCACTAAGCACATCTTTCCTTCCCCCCTTCCCCGCTTTCTGTTTTCCACAGGGATCACTCCCTACGCAACTCCCTTGTCCATTCGTCCACCTCATCCCTTCCCACCGATCTCCCTCCTGGCACTTATCCTTGTAAGTGGAACAAGTGCTACACATGCCCTTACACTTCCTCCCTCACCACCATTCAGGGCCCCAGACAGTCCTTCCAGGTGAGGCGACACTTCACCTGTGAGTCGGCTGGGGTGATATACTGCGTCCGGTGCTCCAAATGCGGCCTTCTATATATTGGCGAGACCCGATGCAGGCTGGGAAACCGTTTTGCTGAACACCTACGCCCTGTCCGCCAGAGAAAGCAGGATCTCCCAGTGGCCACACATTTTAATTCCACATCCCATTCCCATTCTGATATGTCTATCCACACCTCCTCTACTATAAAGATGAAGCCACACTCAGGTTGGAGGAACAACACCTTATATTTCGTCTGGGTAGCCTCCAACCTGATGGCATGAACATTGACTTTCTAACTTTTGTTAATGCCCCACCTCCCCCTCATACCCATCCGTCATTTATTTATTTATTTATCTCTCTCCATTTTCTCTCTCTGACCCTCTCATTATACTCCTTGACCATTCTCTGGGCTTCCCCCCTCCCCCTTTCTTTCTCCCTTGGCCTCCCGTCCCATAATCCTCTCATGTCCCTTTTGCCAATCAACTGTCCAGCTCTTGGCTCCATTCGCACCCCCTCCCCGTCTCCTCCTATCATTTCGGATCTCCCCCTCCCCCTTCCACTTTCAAATCTCTAACTATCTCTTCTTTCAGTTAGTACTAGCGAAGAGTTTCGGCCCGAAAAGTAGACTGTACCTCTTCATAGAGATGCTGCCTGGTCTTCTGTGTTCACCAGTGCTTTTTATGTGTGTTGCTTGAAATTCCAGCATCTGCAGGTTTCCTCGTGTGTAAGTGTGAGGTGGTTCATTTTGCTAGGTCAAATATGATGACAGAATATAATATTAATGGTAAGATTCTTGGCAGTGTGGAGGATCAGATTGATCTTGGGGTCCGAGTCCGTAGGACACTGAAGGCTGCTGCGCAGGTTGACTCTGTGGTTAAGAAGGCATATGGTGCATTGGCCTTCATCAATCGTAGGAGCTGAGAGGTAATGTTGCAGCTATATAGGACCCTGGTCAGACCCCACTTGGAGTACTGTGCTCAGTTCTGGTCACCTCACTACAGGAAGGATGTGGAAACCATAGAAAGGGTGCAGCGGGGATTTACAAGGATGTTGCCTGGATATTGGAGCATGCCTTATGAGAATAGTTTGAGTGAACTCGGCCGTTTTTTCTTAGAACGACGGAGGATGAGAGGTGACCTGATAGAGGTGTATAAGATGATGAGAGGCACTAATTGTGTGGATAGTCAGAGGCTTTTTCCAAGAGTTGAATTGGCTAGCACGAGAGGGCACCATTTTAAGGTGCTTGGAAGTAGGTACAGAGGGGATATCAGGGGTAAGTTTTTTACGCAGAGAGTGGTGAGTGCATGGAATGGGCTGCCAGCAACAGTGGTGGAGACGAATACAATAGGGTCTTTTAAGAAACTTCTGGAGAGGTGTATGGAGCTCAGAAAAATAGAGGGCTATGGGTAACCTTAGGTAATTTCACAACTTTGTTGGCCAAAGGGTCTGTATTGTGCTGTAAGTTTTATATGTTTCTATGTTTCTAACATTTTGCACACTTGTATTGCCAGTGATCATTTGAGTTAGTTTCATAGACAACAGAAAAAGAACAACATACTTGAGACAAAACTCTGACATATTTTCAAATCTGAATGATTCCAGTACATGTGCTTGCAACACTGTGTGTCCTACAGAGCGATCAGCGGCACTGGGTCTCCACAGGGGACTGTCTTGTCTCCCTTTCTCTTCACCGTTTACACCTTGGAATTCAACTACTGCACAGAGTCTTGTCATCTTCAGAAGTTTTCGGATGACTCTGCCATAGTTGGATGCATCAGCAAGGGAGATGAGGCTGAGTACAGGGCTACGGTAGGAAACTTTGTCACATGGTGTGAGCAGAATTAGCTGCAGCTTAATGTGAAAAAGACTAAGGAGCTGGTTGTAGACCTGAGGACAGCTAAGGTACTGGTGACCCCTGTTTCCATCCAGGGGGTCAGTGTGGACATTGTGGAAGATTACAAATACCTGGGGATACGAATTGACAATAAACTGGACTGGTCAAAGAACACCGAGGCTGTCTACAAGAAGGGTCAGAGCCATCTCTATTTCCTGAGGAGACTGAGGTCCTTTAACATCTGCCGGACGATGCTGAGGATGTTCTACGAGTCTGTGGTGGCCAGTGCGATCATGTTTGCTATTGTGTGCTGGGGCAGCAGGCTGAGGGTAGCAGACACCAACAGAATTAACAAACTCATTCGTAAGGCCAGTGATGTTGTGGGGATGGAACTGGACTCTCTGACGGTGGTGTCTGAAAAGAGGATGCTGTCTAAGTTGCATGCCATCTTGGTCAATGTCTCCCATCCACTACCTAATGTACTGGTCGGGCACAGGAGTACATTCAGCCAGAGACTCATTCCACCAAGATGCAGCACAGAGTGTCATAGGAAGTTATTCCTGCCTGTGGCCATCAAACTTTACAACTCCTCCCTTGGAGGGTCAGACATCCTGAGCCAATAGGCTGGTCCTGGACTTATTTCATAATTTACTGGCATAATTTTACATATTACTATTTAACTATTTATGGTTTTATTACTATTTAATTATTTATAGTACAACTGTAACGAAAACCAACTTCCCCCTGGGATCAATAAAGTATGACTATGACTATTTTGTGGTTTCCACAGTCACAGCTGAACCACCCGATGCAGTGACTGAGGGAGACACCGTTACCCTGACCTGCTCTGTGTCTGAGGTCAGTGGATCAATGAAACTGGTTTGGATCAACAGGGATGGTGAAATTGTGGATGAGAAAATATTTATGGAACAGATGAATAAACCTGAATCTTTGCAGCTGATTATTCAAACAGATGATAAAGTCCAAAGACAATAGACGTGCTTTGTTTCATCAAAACAGACCCAAGGTTTTTATTCCGTATTTTCAGGTGAACTGTGAGTGAATTCACTTTGAGTCTTTGAGATCTCAACAGAAAATTCTTGGAACTTTATTGATATTTCTTTTCAGTATCTTCCAACATTGCACATCCTACTGCAATTAAAGCTTTCATTCAATTAATAAACATTACTTTCATTTCTCTGGGTCCATCTTATGCTTGTAAAGTTACCTCTATTGTAGGTAATTCAGGCCTCAGATGGAGGGTGGGGATCATTGCTGGTTGGTTGGCCACTGACCAAAAGCTATGATGGTACATAGAAAGCCATCATGAATTTCTTCACTGATGTCCACTCTTACTGAGAGGTGATTTCTGAGATTTAACACAGTCTATGTTTTCTAGGGTATTGTTAAACTTTATGATCAGTGGACAGTGGGGTCGGCAATGGACGATCTTAGTCTTGTTGTTGGACGGGACCATCCTTTCAAAGGAAAACACCAAGGCAGTCTCAGCAAAATTCATTAAAGAGATTAATTTTCTTTGCCACGTGTAAGTCAAAACACAGTGAAATACGCCTTTTGCATCGAAAACCGACACAGTCTCAGGATTTTGCTGGGGGCAACCCACAAGTGTCAGGGAAGAAATTATGAAAACCCCTGTTAAGACATTTGCTTCATTGTAGCTACTGGTAAAGTTCAGGAAGACAAGAGAGTGGCTAATTTTGTTCCATTGTTCAAAAAGTCTAACGAGGACAGGTCAGGGATCTACAGACCCTCATTTGTAGGGATATTATTGGAAAGAATTCTGAGTGACAAGATCCACCATCACTTATACAGCCTCAGCATTACACCCTTGCCTTTATCTTCTGGCCCTCTTAAAAGAACGCTAGTCTTGTATTTGCATTCCACACCACCGGTTCAACCTGAAAATTAATCTTTAGGGAGTCCTGCACAAAGATTCACAAGTGCCTTTGCACCTTTGATTTTTGAATTTTCTCCCAATTTACAAAATAAACTATGCTTTTATTCCTTCCTCCAATTCTCTTAATCTGTACTCCACCGCTTTGCCTGTACTCCTAATATGTCTGAATCCTTCTGCAGACTCAGTGCTTCCTTTACATTACCAGACCCTCCATCTATCTTCATATCGTCTGCAAACTTGGTCACAAAGCCATCAGTGTCATCATTTGTATCTCTGATGTACTGTGTAAAAACCAGTGGTCCCACCACAGACCAGACCACTGTCCCTCTATCCTGAGGCTGTGCACTTTTGTCCTAGACTTCCACACGATGGGATACATCCTTTCCGCATCTACTCTGTCCATTCAGCTGCCAACTACAACCATCCTTCTGCCACAAATCAGTAATGGCTACAACATGATACCTGACAATCTGGAAGAGTGCAACAAGATCATCCACCTTATTTCTTATACTCCGTACATTGACATAGAACACCCTTATTGATTCTGCGTTTCTAATGCACTGATACTCTCCCTGCTGGCTGCAATTTTGTCCTATCAACTGCCTGCCCTTCCTGACTGTCTGACTGCATGCTATCTTTGCTTTTTTACCATCCGTCCTATCCTGAGTCCCTCCCTTAGGTTCATACCCTCCTGTCAAATTAGTTTAAACAGTCCCCAACAGCTCTAACAAGCCTCTCTGCGAGACTATTGGTTCCCCTCGGCTTCAGGAGCAATGCACACAAGTCACACATCCCCCAGAAGAGATCCCTATGATCCATGAACCTGAAGCTCTGTCCCCTGCACCAGCTTCTCAGCCACACGTTAATCTGTATCTGTATAGGAATCCATTTCCCCGCCACCACGCGCCCCCCCCCCCCCACAGGCCACTTCCCTAAATGATCAAGGACCCCTGTGCTCTACAATAACCTTCTTCACTGTCAACCACATCTCCTAATTTTGTGCCATCACCAAACTTATTGATCAATCTTTGAGCATTTGTATCCAAATCATTGATGTAAACAACAAGTAACAAGGGTTCCAATACTGATTCCTGCAGAATATCACTGCTCACTGCTCGCCGTCCTGGAAAAACACCCTCTGTTTCTGACTCTGAACTAATGTTGAATCCACTTAAATAGCTCTCTGGGGATTGTCTAAATGGACATCTCCCCAGGGAACACGGCTCCGTTCTGCCTCCTAGTGTGAAGAGATGGTAGTACACCATCACATTCATCTTCTTGTCCTTCAGCCAGTTTTTCAACCCACATTGGCACTGTCCCATTAATCCTATGTGATTTAATGAAGCTACTCAGAGTGGTAACTGGCAAAATAATTTAACAAGTCACAAACACATTAGCATCACCAGCCTTTTCTCTTCCATCATTAAAAAACTCAAGTTCATCAATCTGATCTGCTATTTCTCGTTTTCTCATCCAGACAATTAGTAATTAATTGCATCCTGGATTATGGTCACTAAATGATTCCTCACCATTGTCATTGGACTAAAGGAGCTGGAGATTTTGCCTTTCCCTTGGTCTCAGTCAAGAAGTTTGGGTTCAGCAGATTGAAATGAATCCAGTTTTAAATAACAGAGGAAGGATGGAGATCAAGGAAGGGTGAAGGGAAGGATCATGAAATGAATGTTAGGGTGCTCTAAATTGTGATTGTTCCATTTCTAGAAAGTGGTAATGGTATATTTTGAGGAAGCTACACACCAGATGCTGAAGAAATTCAGCAGGCCAGGCAGCATCGATGGAGAGGTATAATGAGTTGCATGTCGGGTCGAGATCCTGAGGATGTGTCTCACTCTAAAACACCAACTCATTACTCCTCTCCATAGGGGCTGTCAGTTGTTGATGATGCATCTAGAAGACCGGTTGTTGTTATTATTTACAACTTACAAGTAAAAACTTTCAGCCACAGGGTTACTGCAGTCAGGAAAGGATGATCTGGTCAGTCATCAGATGTCAGGCCTCACTGGATCCTTGATAGATTGACCCTGTGTTCTTGTGAGTATACACAAGAATCAGCTCGTAGCAAGTAATTATAGCAAGAAGCAGAAGGGTAGCCTAGAACCAGCTGTTGTATTGAGATTATTGTAATCCCTCCTCCTCAAGGAAATGTATCTCTCTTAGAATAGTATTTGTTTATTAACAATTCCCAGTCAGGGCCCCAGGAAGCCAGTGGTAATTCAACTACAGGCCCTTTGTAAACATTAGTTTAGCCCCTTTATTACATACAGGAGGTACCTAACAAGGTGGCCACTTTGTGGTCTTCTGCTGCTGTAGTCCATCCACTTAAAGATTCGACATATTGGGCATCCAGAGATGTTCTTTTTCACAAAACTGTTGTAATGCATGGTTACTTGAGTTATGATGACTTTTCTGTCAGCTTGAACCAGTCTAGCTGATCTCCTCTGATGTCGCTCATTAACGAGACACTTTTGGCCACAGCACTGGCACTCACTGGATGTGTTTTGCTTTCTTGTATCATTCTCTGTAAACTCGAGAGACTGTTGCATGTGAAAATCCCAGATCAGTCATTTCTGAGATACTCAAACCACCCCTGGCCTGGCACCAACAATCACTCCATGGTCAAAGTCACTTAGATCAAATTCCTTACCCATTCTCATGTTTGTTCTGTACTACAACTGAACCTTATGTCCATAACTGCATGCCTTTATGCATTGAGTTGTTGCTGCATGATTAGCTGATTAGATATTTGCATGAACGAGCAGATGAACAGGTGTACCTAATATAATGGCCACAGAATGTAAATTATTTCCACTATGAACACCTTTTGTGGGCAGATCATCCTCCTTGCAAATGTCTATTGAACACCTCTGTTCTCGATTCCGTCCCTGCTTCCTTTTAGCAACATTGGAGGTAAGGGGTGTCACTGTACACTAGCTTATCAGAGGCTAATGAGCTGAAATTCCAGTGAATGATTCGCACACAGCAAACAAAACAAATAGCAATAGAGCTTTGAAACTATTGTGCTCTCAGTAAGCTTCATAAACATTGTGACGATTGTTCTACTGATGCTGAAGGCTGGTGGTTATTATTGTGGGAGTTTCATAGACAGTGAGTGAGTTATTGGACCAGAATCAAGACAGAAGATCCCAGAGTAGTTGCAGGAGGCTGTCTTGTGAAACAACATGCTTCAGGGAAGAGAATCTGTCATCCAATCTAGCCAATGGGTGTAAACCGCATCCGACTGATTGCGAGAAGGTGATTGGTATGTGTACATGTTTGATAATGCGTGAACTGACTGGCCTCCTACACGAGGAGGGCCCTTTCTTGTTGTGCAGGCTTTTGAGTGTACATGCTTTTTGTCTCAGTGGGTCCAGTTCATCACTCCCATACTGTAAGTTTATGAATGTGTACCTTTACTCACATAAATCAGGAAAATCATTTAATTTCACCGGTCCTTTGTCTTTCTTGCTCCACACATACGTAACAGGATGAGTCCAGCCAAAGCAATGCAGTTGGCTCTTGCTTGCCCTCTGAACTGTCCTAAAGAGTCACTTGTCTCGGGGGTATTGTGGAGGAACAATAAATGCAACATTTCCAGCTATACTCACATTCAATAAAAGAATATAAAACACATGGATTGTTGCAAGTGACTAGAGTAAAATTATGTTATTTATTATACATAAGACAAAAGGAGCAGAATTAGGCCATTCAGACATTTGAGTCCACTCTGCCATTCCAGTCCAGTTTATTGTCACAAATTGACAATAAACTGGACTGGTCAAAGAAAACTGAGGCTGTCTACAAGAAGGATCAGAGCCGTCTCTGTTTCCTGAGGAGACTGAAGTCCTTTAACATCTGCCGGACGATGCTGAGGATGTTCTACGAGTCTATGGTGGCCAGTGCGATCATGTTTGCTGTTGTGTGCTGGGGCAGCAGGCTGAAGGTAGCCGACACCAACAGAATCAACAAACTCATTCGTAAGGCCAGTGGTGTTGTGGGGATGGAACTGGACTCTCTGACGGTGGTGTCTGAAAAGAGGATGCTGTCCAAGTTGCATGCCATCTTGGACAATGTCTCCCATCCATTACATAATGTACTGGTTGGGCACAGGAGTACATTCAGCCAGAGACTCATTCCACTGAAATGCAACACAGCATCATAGGAAGTCATTCCTGCCAGTGGCCATCAAACTTTACAACTCCTCCCTTGGAGGGTCAGACACCCTGAGCCAATAGGCTGATCCTGGACTTATTTCCTGGCATAATTTACATATAACTATTTAACTATTTATGATTTTATTACTATTTAATTATTTATGATGCAACTGTAATGAAAACCAATTTCCTCTGGGATCAATAAAGTATGACTATGACTATAACTTTGACTATTCACATGGAAATTCTTCCCATTTGCAGCTATTGCACCAACAACTTTAGCAAAGTTCAATTGATAAAATGGTCCAAGTTGCTCACCAGGAACATTATCCCATGCAATGTGATTCACAGCCATGAGAAGGGAGGTGAATGAGATGGTCAAGAGGTTGTTCAGAGAGGCAGGTTCAGAATCAGAATCAGTTTTAATATCATTGACATAACTTGTGATATGTATTGTTTTGCTGGAGCAGTACAATGCAGGGCAAAAGGAAAAAAAAAGGTTTTCTGGAAAAGGAAGAGGGTAAAGATTTGGAGAGATTTATGGATGGAAAACAAGAGCTCAGGATTTGATGATATTGTTGATTGAATATGTTAAGATGAATGGCATCTTTCTCACTGTTTCATTAAATTTTCCTTTGCCGTGCATTTCAGGCTCTCTGCCAAAGATATCTCCCTTTCTCTCCCCTTCCCCTGATCCCCTACCTAACCTTTATAAATACACTTTGATAACCAGTCAAGCCTCAGTCCTCAGCTCAGTCAGCTCTTAAAGCTGATAAAAAATGAGACTCTGCATGTCTCTGACCTGCTGAGAACTACATGAGGTTATAAAAATTTATTGAAAATTAACTATAAAATGTCAGTCACAAAAGCATTTCAAAATACCAAAATGTTTCAAGAAAATGTCAGTCGTCTGAGACTCTCCCCTGTCCATCATAAACCCTCTCTGCACTGAATCCCTGATCCTGCACGAGGTACAACCTTACACAGCCTCGGAGCACAGCCTAGAAATTGTCAGCCCAGTGCTTTCAGTGCCTGGTGAACATGATGCCTGCACAAGCACATATGGCAACAACTCAATTTGTGTCTTTTCTTGACAAGATTTACATCAACAGGCTTTAGGTCAATGCCTCTTTACTAGGTATGAGAAAATGCTTTTGAAACAGGTTCTGAGGGTTAACACAAGATTTGGAAGGATAGTGAAATAAGGAACTGAAAGCAAGGTTTTTGTCCTCCTGTGTGTCTGAGAAACACCCGCATATCTGTATGTTTGTACTTTCCAAGTTTCTAGGCTGAATGAGTTTAACATTTTCAGATCATTTCCATGACTCCAATTATTTTTCAAACCTCAGCCATGATTAACAGCTTTGCAATGAGCAAATACATCTGTTCCAGATTTACCTTTCAAAGGTTCAAGGGTACAATTTAATGTCAGAGAAATGTATACAATTATACATCCTAAAATGCTTTTTCTTTGCCAACCTTGCAGCTTAAGAGGGAGAAACAAAAATCAGATGTATCAGTATTACAGTGGAGTAAAGGGAATTACAGAGGTAATTCTCACTTGTCAAAGTAGATTGAAAGGGACACTAGCAGGGATGATGACAGAATAGCAATGGCTTGAGTTTCTTGTTGCAACTCAGAAGGCACAGGATAGATTCACCCCAATGCAGAAGTATTCTGAAGGGAAAATGAGACAACCATGGCTGGCAAGGGAAGTCAAAAACAGCATAAAAGCATAAGACTAGGCTTATAATAAAGCAAAAAATAGTGGGAACCTGGAGGACTGGGAAGCTTTTAAATTGAACAGAAAGCAAATAAAAAAGCAGTGAGAGAAAAGATGAAATACGAAGATAAGCTTGTCACTAATATAAAAGCAGAATATGGAAGTTTTTCCATATTTAAAGAGTAAAAGATAAATGAGTGGATATCAGACTATGGGACAATGATGATGGAGGATAAAGACATTTCTTACTAAGCAAGTATTTTGCGTCAGGCTTCACCCCCAACTCTATGCATCCTTATCTTTCAGATAAGTCTTTTATGTGGCACCTTAATGAACGCCTTCTGCAAATCCAAGTAAATAATGTCCACCTGTTCCCCTCTATCCATTGTGCCCATTATATCTTTGAAGAACTCCAGTAAGTTTCACAAACAGGTCTTGCCTTTGTTGAATCCATGCTGCATCTTCCTGATGGATTCATTTCTTTCCAGATGCCTCGCTATTGCTTCTTTAATGATAGCTTCAAGCATTTTTGCAATTACAGATTTTTAAATAACAAGCCTATTGTTACCTGACTTTTGTCTACATCCTTCTTTGATTAATGGCATGACATTAGCTGTCTTCCAATCTGCTGGGACCTGCCCAGAGCCCAGACAATTTTGTTAAATTATTAACAAAGCCTCTACTATAACAATCATTTCTTTCAGTACCCTGGGATGCATTCCATCAGGACCAGGGAACTTATCTATCTTCAGGCATACAGTGCTCAGCACTACCTCTTTAGTGATAGCTATTGTATCAAGGTCTTCACCTCCCATCACATCCATAACATCTCTTCTTGGCATGTTAGATGTGTCCTCCATCATGAAGACAGATGCAAAATAGTCATTCAAAGCTTCGTTCATTTCCTCATTACCCATTATAAATTCCACCTTCTTGTCCTTCAAGGGACCTGCATTCACTTTTGTCACCATTTTCTACTTTATATAATGATAAAAACTTTGACTATTCATCGTTACATTTTCTGCTAGTTTATTTTGATATTCTATCTTCCCTTTCTCTATTGCTCACTAAATGGTTCTTTGTTGCTTTTTAAAAACTTTCCCAATCTTCCAGTGACTTTGTTCGCACAAGCATTTAGTTTGATGCCTTCTTTTATTTCCTCAGTTATCCAGGACTGGCTCTCCCCACCCTTACTGTCCTTGCTTTTAACTGGAATATACTTTTGTTGAGCACCATGAAAGATCTCTTTGAAAGTCTGCCACTATTCCTCAACCATCCCACCATCCCACCAGTCTACACCAGCCAAATCCTCCCTAATCCCATTGTAGCCTCCATTGTCTAGGCATGATACCACTGGTTTTAGATCGAACTATTGCACCCACCATTTGTATGGGAAACTCAATCATACCGTGATAACTCTTTCCAAGAGGATCCCTAACTACAAGATGACTAATTTTACCTGTCTCATTGCACAGGACCAGCATGTTCATTTTTAGGTTCAGTAACATGCTGTTCAAGAAGGTCATCATGGATGCATTCTATGAAGTCCTCCTCAAGACTGCCTCAACCAACTGAATTCACCCACTCTATGTGCAAGTTAACGTCCCCTACGATAACTGCTGTTCCATTCCTACATACCTCACATTTCTCCGTTTATTGCCTGTGCCCCTGTAATATTATTATTTGGTGGCTGAAAGACAACTTCCACCAGTGATTTTTTCCCCTTCCCTATTCCTAATCTCAACCCAGATGGATTCAACATTCTGCTCTTTAGATTTTATATTATGTCTCACCATCGTCCTGATCTCACCTTTAATTAAGAGTGCTACTCCACCTCCCTTACCTTCCTGCCTACTCTTCTGTATTACCTGATATCCTTGGACATTTAATTCCCAATTTTCTCCATCCTGCAACCATGTTTCTGTAATAACCACTAAATCATACACCTTTGTACTGATTTGTGCCACAAGTTCACTGACCTTGTTTTGAATACTGCAGGCATTGACATAAGGTGCCCTTAAACTCATTGTGCTTTTAAACCCTTGTAATCTTTTTCTCTTTTGCACTTGCCTTTTCTTCACTCTGTTCTTACTTTTCTCTTTTTTCTCTTTTGCTTTCACTTTATCTTTATCCACACTTTTCTCTTTTACTTTATCCATACTTCTCCAATCTGTTGAATCCACCCCCCCCCACCCCCACTATTTAGTTTAAAGCCCTATCCACACTCTAGTTACGTGATTCACTGGGATCCAGGTTCCATCACGGTTCAGGTGGAGCCTGTCCCATTGGAACAGCTCCTTCCTTCCCCAACACTGGTGCCAATTTCCCATAAATTCAAACCAATTTTTCCAACACCAATCCTTGAGGAATGCATTTAACTCTCTAATCTTCTTGACCCTCTGCTAATTTTCACGTGGCTCAGGTAGTAATCCAGAGATTACCAGCTTTTTGGTTCTCCTTTTTCATTTTAGTCCCCAGCTGCTCAAGTTGCTTCAGCAGGATCTCTTTCCTCATTCTACCTATGTCGTTGGTACCCACATGGACCACGACAACTGGATCTTTCCCCTCCCACTGCAGATTTCTCTGCAGGTCAGGTAAGATGCCCCAAACCCAGGCAACACAGCCATCAGGACGCTCTATCCTCCTGACAGAGAACTCTGTCTATTACCCTGACTATACTATCTCCAATTACCACTACATTTCTCTTCTGTCCCCCCGCTCTGGTATGGCTCCATGAACTACAGTGCCACAGTTAGGTTGCTCATTCTTCCTCCAGCCCCCGCTCTCATCCACACAGGGAGCAAGAATCTCAGACCTGTTGGACAAGCTCAAGAGCTGAGAATCCTCCAGCAACATCTCCTGGATCCCACTACCCACTTCATTTGCAGTCACCTCCTCTTGTCCCTGACTACAGACCGAATTTGAGGCAGCTAATGGGTGTGACTACCTCCTGAAACAGAGGGTCCAGGTTACTCTCTTCCTCCCTGATGTGCCACAGTGTTTAAAGCTCAGATTCCAGGTCATCAACTTTGAGCCTGAGTTCCTCAAGCAGTCAACACTTGCTGCAGATGTGGTCACCAGGAATCACGATGGTGTCCACCAGTTCCCACATCACTTCATCCAGCATCATCCCTACTTTATTTAATTAGCTGTAATTTATTGATTTTTTATTCAACCACTACAAAAGCCTTACCTGATACGCACCTGTGCCTCCTCACCTAAGCCTCTTGAGCAAAGCCTCAAGTTCCCACTCTACACTGGTCCACTTACACAATGTCCGCTCTGCTTTGAAACTGCTTTACTTTTATTTGCTTTTGGTAATGAATTGTGAATCAGTTTGGTCCACCAATAATGTGCTGAGCCCCACAAAATGCTCCTTTTTTAAACTTTTCTCACCAACCTGTGCAAAACACACTCTCTCTCTGCATATCGATTGATCTACAATAAGCAAAGTTTTTGAAAATTAAAACATTATTACTTTCTATTATTTATGATCTAAGTCCTGATTTAAAAAGGAGGGAGGAGAAGATGGCGGCGCGACGCAGCACACGCAGCCGTTCTGAGTAAATATCGTATGTGTAACTAGGGGGCCATGCACAATCCGGATTTGATGGAGACAGCCGTGAGAAGCATGAAGGAATACCTGGAGTAACTTCTGAAATGCCTGCTTCGTTGCCACTGCTACTGTGCGATCAAGAATCTCCGGAGGGGAAGGCACCAAATCCTCGGCTTTGCCTATTGCCTGTTGCTGGGGCCGGGATCGAAGCGCTCGGCAGAGATGTTGCTCGGTGCTTGGTGACAGAGAGCTGATCAGAGGCTCGGAGTTTTCGGACGGACTCGGAGTCGGACTGTGGTCGGATGCTTCCAGTATGCTGCATCGGCAAGTTGGCGGCACTGGTGGTGCACCATCTGCGTGAGATGATGGGACTTTTGAGAGACTTTGAGACTTTTACTGTGCCATAATCTGTTCTTATCAAATTACGGTATTGCTTTGCACTGTTGTAACTATATGTTATAATTATGTGGTTTTTGTTAGTTTTTAAGTCAGTTTGTCATATGTTTCTATGATATCATTCTGGAAAAACATTGTATCATTTCTTAATGCATGCATTACTAAATGACAATAAAAGAGGACTGTGTGTCCTCATAATCTAATAATCTAATTTGTTTATGGGGGAAATTATATTCTCAAAGTTTTGGTCAATTTCAGTGAGTAATATTGCCGAACATGAACATTTTAATTTGGAAGGTCCAAGACTTTGTCTCAGAGGAGTTGCAATTTCCTTCAGTGAAATAGTCAGAAAACTACAGCCATTTTCCTCTGCTCTCTCAATGAGCTCAACTCCATCACCTCCAACACGGCAGCAATGTTTAAACAAACATAAATGAGAAAAATGTTTCTCAATGGCTTGTTTTCATAATTTTGAGCTAGATTATAGACCTAGAGGATCAGACACAATCCCAACATCCTACTAGTAAGTTGCGGAAATAGTCACAGGAGATACTTGAGTAACATTCTTCTCCTTGAATAACTTAACCTTTGAGTCAAAATATTTCCCACTGTCTCAGGGTTTTCCCACAAGGCTGCACCTGGGTCCAGCAGAAGAGTCCTGCAAGTTCAAAGGTGGGCTCCCTGATTCTGAAATCAAGGGTACCCCACTGCACTTGTACCTCTAGGAAATGCCTGGTATTTTACTGAACTCATCACTTCATTGTACAGCCCACCTCTGAGCTTCTCTGTGAAAAGTGACCGATCATTTTGTGGTTTGTTGCATCGTACTTTGAGTTAGAACAAGATGAAAAAAATGCAACATAGGAAAAACTGAATGGGCACAGAGAAAGTGCAGTGCAAGTAGATAATAAGGTGCAAGATCATAACGAGGTAGATTGTAAAGTGAACAGTGGAGAACTCCCCAAGCTGGTTGAAAATTACAAAGGCAGCGGTGGATGTGTTTAATGAAGAGATACTGAAAAAAGAGAAAAGCGAGGCTAATTAAATACTGGATCTCATAAAAGAAAGACAGAAAATCACGCCAAAGGATAGCAAAACATAGAAAACTTTGAACAAAGAAATCAACCAAAAAATGTCGGGAACTGAAGGAACAATGGATAAGTTGAGACTGTGAAGAGGTAAAAAAACTGAAAAATTCTGGCAATGTTCACAAGAAGGTAAGGACGCCCATGGGTGCTAATTCTGGTACTTCTAGCAGGTGTTTGACGCAAATGATACTCATTGTAAAAGCAAATATACTGGCTGGATGGTCTGAATACATTACCAACTTTGAAGATAGCTTGAAGATACAAGAGGAGAGAAGCCAATAATTAGTAAGAGCATGGACGGCCCACCGACTATGAAATCAGAACTTAAAGTAGCAGAAGGGAAAGTGAAAAAGAGTAAGGCATTAAGACCAGAAGGCACTGCGAGAAATGATTCAAGTACTGGAAAATTTTGGGATTGAAAAGATGACTGATTTCCTGAATGAAATATATGATAGCAGGGAAATACCTGAGGAAATGATCAATGTCAGGATTTATTGCACTGCTGAATAAACTAAGAGCAATTGAATACGATTTACCTTGCACAATTAGTTAGATGAGTCATGTTATGAAAGTCCTGCTACAAATTATCATGATGAAAGCAAGAAACAGCATGAAACCGGAGAACACACAAAAGGAGTGTAGCTTCATTGAAGATAGTAGAACATGAAATGCAATTTTCATTCTTAGGATGATGTGCGAGCATTCTATAAAGGTCCAGAAATACCTATGCCTATGCTTCATTGATTATCTCAAAGCTTTTGATAAGCTGAGACATGAAGAGGTTATTAAATGAGGTTATTTTAAAGAGCAACAGAAGGCAACTAAAAAGGCAATATGCGGAGAAAAAATGAGGTACAAAGGTAAACTAGCCAAGAATATAAAGGAGGATAGTAAAAGCTTCTTTAGGTATGTGAAAAGGAAAAAAAAATAGTTAAGACCAAAATTGGGCCCTTGAAGACAGAAGTGGGTGAATTTATTATGGGGAACAAGGAAATGGCAGACGAGTAGAACAGGTACTTTGGATCTGTCTTCACTAGGGAAAACACAAACAATCTCCCAGATGTAATAGTGACCAAAGGACCTAGGGTAATGGATGAACTGAAGGAAATTTATATTAGGCAGGAAGTGGTGTTGGATAGGCTGTTGGGTCTGAAGGCTGATAAGTCCCCGGGACCTGATGGTCTGCATCCCAGGGTACTTAAGGAGGTGGCTTTAGAAATCGTGGACGCATTGGTAATTATTTTCCAATGTTCTATAGATTCAGGATCAGTTCCTGTGGATTGGAGGGTGGCTAATGTTGTCCCTCTCTTCAAGAAGGGAGGAAGAGAGAAAACAGGGAATTATAGACCAGTTAGCCTGACGTCGGTGGTGGGAAAGACGCTGGAGTCAATTATAAAAGATAAAATTACGACACATCTGGATAGCAGTAACAGGATTGGTCCAAGTCAGCATGGATTTACGAAGGGGAAATCGTGCTTGACTAATCTTCTGGAATTTTTTGAGGATGTAACTATGAAAATGGACAAGGGAGAGCCAGTGGATGTAATGTACCTGGACTTTCAGAAAACCTTTGATAAAGTCCCACATAGGAGATTAGTGGGCAAAATTAGGGCACATGGTATTGGGGGCAGAGTACTGACATGGATTGAAAATTGGCTGGCTGACAGAAAATAAAGAGTAGCGATTAACAGGTCCCTTTCGGAATGGCAGGCGGTGACCAGTGAGGTACTGCATGGCTCAGTGCTGGGACCGCAGCTGTTTACAATATATATTAATGATTTAGATGAAGGAATTAAAAGTAAAATTAGCAAATTTGCCAATGACACAAAGCTGGGTGGCAGTGTGAAATGTGAGGAGGATATTATGAGAATTCAGGGTGACTTGGACAGGCTGGGTGAGTGGGCAGGTGCATGGCAGATGCAGTTTAATGTGGTTTAATGTGGATAAATGTGAGGTACCCACTTTGGTGGTAAGAAAGGGAAGGCAGATTATTATCTGTGACGAAAGACCAAGTTATCAGAAGATTGATGCTAATGAGAGAGATAAGTGAGACAATGGAGCAGCATTTGGAAATGTTAATGAGAGACGAGAGAGATTAGTGAAAAGAGACACAGTTCCGAGTATTGTCAGACCAGTTGCTTTGAACCTGAACTGTTTGAAGTTTGATGGACAGGCGATACCCCAGCAGGGGGATAAAAGGAACAGGTTCGCTAAGGCAAGACAGACACCACGAACTCACGAGATGACGAGACCCTGGAAGTGCGGGGTGCCCCCACAAGTTAGTGGGAGTCTTGGAGGTCTGGTCACGGAACCGACCATAGATGCACAGGGTGAAAAGGTACGATCGGCGGGAACCTGGTGTGTGTGTCCGCCCTTGCCTGAGTGCCGGATTCACCGCGGAAGAACGATCATATCCGCAATGGAGGGGTCACAGTCAGTGACCTCAGAAGACAGTAAAAGGGCTCGCCTGAAAGCTAACTGCAAGGAACATCAAAGGTCTGTTTTGAATCAGGAAATTTGCATATTCGCTCTCTCTCTTTCCAACGGCACAACAGCGATTACTGCGAACTGTACTAAGCTGAACTGAACTCTGCGTCACTTGAGACTGATCATTTTACCCCTAGACTGCGATAGAGCTTGATTGAATCCTATTATCCTAGTTCTGTGTACATGTGTGTTTTATCATTGCTAACCTGTTGCATTTATAGCCTTATGATTAGAATACTGTGTTACTTGTTTCTTTAATAAAACTTTCTTAGTTCCAGTAATCCAGACTCCAACTAAGTGGTCCATTTCTGCTGGTTTGGCAACCCAGTTACGGGGTACGTAACATAAGTGGGGTTCTCGTCCGCGATTTTGAACGCTAAATTTGGGACAGGGTAAATTGATTGGGTTAAAATTCCCGAAAGAAAGAAAGGGCAAACAGCAGAAATGGAGATTGAGGAATTTCTAAAAGCACCGACCTTGGAGGCATTAGAGGATGCCAGGAAATCAGAATTGGCAGCTGTGGCCAAACGACTGAATCTTTTTAAGGGGAAGCTGACAATGAGGAGAGCGGAGATGCACAGAGCTATCATAGAGCATTATGTATCTAAAGGTGTGTTTCCCCAAGGGGAGCTGGAGGTGGTATCTATTGGAAAACCTGATGGAGACGCAGTACAGCTGCAGATTGAAAAATTGAGACTCGAGCACGAGTTCCGGGTAAAACAGCTGGAGCGAGAAGAGAGGGACAAGCAGTTAGAACGAGAAGCGAGAGAGAAACAGAGGGAAAGGGAATTTGAGCTGGAGAAGTTAAAGATGACGGCAATGCAGGGGCCCATGCCGAACCAAGGTGGAGGGTTCAGGGCGACCCACGAGGTTAGGCTGGTTCCCCCATTTGAGGAGACCGATGTTGATCGGTACTTTCTCCATTTTGAAAAAGTTGCTGCAAGTCAGGACTGGCCGAGGGATAAGTGGGCTGTTTTGCTTCAGAGTGTACTTAAAGGAAAAGCCCAACAAGCTTACTCGGCCTTGTCCGCAGAAGATGCCCAAAGGTATGATGTGGTGAAAGAGGTGATACTCAGGATTTAGGGGTTGGTCCCGGAGGCATACCGGCAGAGGTTCCGGAATGCGAGGAAGCAGTGGGGCCGCACGTATTTAGAGTTTGCCCGTGAGATGCAGATGTATTGTGAGTGTTGGTGCACCTCGAAAGGGGTCAATGGGGATTATGACAGACTGCTACAGCTAATCCTGATTAAGCAGTTTAAAGGTTGTGTCCCTGAAGGTATGAGACCCTACCTAGACGAGAAAGAGGCAGACACCTTAGCTGCAACTGCTAAACTAGCGGATGAGTACACGTTGACACATAAAACGAAGTTTACCCCGAGTAAAGGCTACCAGAAGGGTAGTCAGGACAGCGGAGAGAGTCCGCCAGAAAAGTCAGAAAGTACGCCGGGGACTAGTGAGAAGGATAAGGTAGACCGGGAGCAGTTTGGTAGGAAGTCTCCTGGGGTCATATGCTATAATTGTGGGAAAGTGGGACACTTTGTGTGCAGGTGCTTTGCCCCAAAGAAGGAGACGGGGAAAGGGAAAACGATGGTTCCGACTGGCTGTATTGAGCTGGTAAACAAACCGCTAGGGAAGAAGAGGTCTGATAAAGTTCAGGAAGGGCGCGAGAGGTTTATCTCGGCCAGATTGGTGTCGGTGAAGGAGGGGTTAAACCCAGTTCCAGTACGGATCTGGAGAGACACTGAAGCTTGTCAGTCATTGATATTAAAGAGTGTGTTAGACTTTAGTTCAGAGACCCAGACTGGGGAGGTCAGAGTGATAAAAGGCACTGGGAAAGGAACTGAAGCAGTACCTTTGCACCAGATACACCTAAAAAGTGACTTGGTCTCCGGACCGGTCACGATCGGGGTGAGGCCCGAACTAGCGATGGAAGACGTGGAGGTCTTACTCGGTAATGACCTCGCCGGCGGAGAGGTGTACCCAGCAGTAAGATGGACAAGCCAGCCTGCCAGCACTGAGGCCCCGCCCATGGACTCACAGGTTTATCCCGTTTGCACAGTGACTCGGCGCATGCCCAGAAAGGCTGCCGAAGTGAATATAGATTTGGCTGAGACGTTTTTACCAGCCCTGTATCAGAAGGGGTCAGAAAGTGAGAAGCAGCGTAGTAAAACGGAGGTTAAGATAGATTTATCATTAGCAAGGAAGGAATTTGTACAGGCACAGGAACGACACGAGGAGCTGATGGTTTTGACGGAGACAGCTCTCTCTGAAGCGGAATTAAAAACGGAGCCAGTGGGCTATTATGTGAAGGAGGGAGTACTAAGGAGGAAATGGAGACCAAGTACCGTGTCCGCAGATGAGAAATGGGGGGTGGTGCCAAAAATGTATGGGCATGAGACTCTTAACCTGGCTCACTAAACACCCCTTGGTGGACATTTTGGGGTGAGGAAAACAGTCGGTAGAATCATGAAAGAGTTTTACTGGCCGCACAGGAGGAAGGATGCTATTGACTATTGTAGACGTGAGCTAACACAGTTACAGGCTTTTGATATGCTAACAGCTTGCCACGATAGGCGAAAAAACCTAGTCGGTGTTATCACGAAAATTAATGAGGCTAGGGTGCCACCTGATAAGGGGAAGACCCATTTTGAAAAGATAAGTGTGGTGCCGACCAGATGGGAGATGTGTTGGCCAACTTTGCTGATGAGTTTTCTCACTTAATCCCCGAACAAAGCGAGATGCCCATAAAGCCAATTAAACGGCACGCACACGTATGTCCGGATGTCCCGAGGCGATGCAAAGAGCCGGGACATGGTGTTGTTGTCACATCAGGTCAGCTTAGTGAGCACCACCCCTATAGGACGATTAATTCAGTGACAAAAGGACTAAAGAACTCAGAAGCGTATATTGGCGATGTAGTAGTCTGGAGTGACACGTGGGAGGAGCTGTTTGAAGCCAGCCTGACAGTGAACCTCGCACAAAGTGAATTCAGCCACGGAAAGATCACTTATCTGGGATTTGTGGTAAGACAGGGGCAACTGGCACCGATGCAGGCTAAGGTGCGGGCTATCTCTGAAGTCCCCACCCCGACAGACAAGAGATCCCCGAGAAGTTTCTTGGAGATGGTGGGGTACTATCGGAAGTTTTGCAAAAAGTTTGCGGATATTACCCTCCCTCTTACTAAGCTCTTGCCAAAGAATGCTAAGCTGGTGTGGGACGACCCTTGTTATCTTTGTCTGGGACGAAAACCACTAAGAAGTTACACTGATCACAACCCATTAGTGTTTTTGACCACTATGAAGTTTGCTAAATTGGAGCCTGGTCTTGGAGGATTATTAAAATAACACACATAAAAGGAACGGAAAGGTGATTGCTGACTGTCTGTCAGGGTGTTGACCACTTAAAGTTCTCTGTATTAGCCAAATAGCGGATGACCATGTATATTTGTGTGTATCTAATAATGTATTCATGCCTATAATTTTTACCCTGGTAAAAATCCTTTGAAGGATAGGGGTGTGACGAAAGACCAAGTTATCAGAAGATTGATGCTAATGAGAGAGATAAGTAAGACAATGAAGCAGCATTCAGAAGTGTTAATGAGAGACAAGAGAGATTAATGAAAAGAGACACGGTTCCGAGTATTGTCAGACCGGTTGCTTTGAACCTGAACTGTTTGAAGTTCGATGGACAGGCGATACCCCAGCAGGGGGATAAAAGGAACAGGTTCGCTAAGGCAAGACAGACACCACGAGATCACGAGATAACGAGACCCTGGAAGTGCGGTGTGCCCCCACAAGTTAGTGGGAGTCTTGGAGGTCTGCTCACGGAACCGACCATAGACGCACAGGGTGAAAAGGTACGATCGGCGGGAACCTGGTATGTGTGTCCGCCCTTGCGTGGGTGCCGGGTTCACCGCGGAAGAACGATCGTATCCGGAACGGAGGGGTCACAGTCGGTGACCTCAGGAGACAGTAAAAGGGCTCGCCTGAAAGCTAACTGCGAGGAACATCAAAGGTCTGTTTTGAATCAGGAAATTTGCATATTTGCTCTCTCTCTCTCCAACGGCACAACAGCGATTACTGCGAACTGTACTAAGCTGAACTGAACTCTGCGTCACCTGAGACTGATCATTTTACCCCTAGACTGCGATAGAGCTTGATTGATTCCTATTATCCTAGTTCTGTGTACATGTGTGTTTTATCATTGCTAACCTGTTGCATTTATATCCTTACGATTAGAGTACTGTGTTACTTGTTTCTTTAATAAAACTTTCTTAGTTCCATTAATCCAGACTCCAACTAAGTGGTCCATTTCTGCTGGTTTGGCAACCCAGTTAGGGGGTACGTAACATATCTAAATGGAGTCAAGTTAGGAAAAGAGGAAGCACAACAAGATCCAGGTGTTCTTGTACATCAGTCACTGAAAGCAAGCATGCAAGTACAGCAGGCAGTGAAGAAAGCTAATGGCATGCTGGCCTTCATAACAAGGGGAATTGAGTATAAGAGCAGAGAGGTCCTTCTGCAGCTGCACAGGGCCCTGGTGAGACCACACCTGGAGTACTGTGTGCAGTTTTGGTCTCCAAATTTGAGGAAGGACACTCTTGCTATTGAGGGAGTGCAGCGTAGGTTCACAAGGTTAATTCCCGGGATGGTGGGACTGTCATATGTCGAAAGATTGGAGCAACAGGGCTTGTATACTCTGGAATTTAGAAGGATGAGAGGGGATCTTATTGAAACATATAAGATTATTAAGGGATTGGACATGCTGCAGGCAGGAAGCATGTTCCCACTGATGGGTGAGTCCAGAACCAGAGGCCACAGTTTAAGGATTAGGGGTAGGCCATTTAGAATGGAGTTGAGGAAAAACTTTTTCACCCAGAGAGTGGTGGATATATGGAATGCTCTGCCCCAGAAGGCTGTGGAGGCCAAGTCTCTGGATGCTTTCAAAAAAGAGATGGATAGAGCTCTTAAAGATAGCGGAATAAAAGGTTATGGGGATAAGGCAGGAACTGGATACTGATTGTGGATGATCAGCCATGATCACAGTGAATGGCGGTGCTGGCTCGAAAGGCCGAATGGCCTACTCCTGCACCTATAGTCTATTGTCTAAGACCTTTCAACACTTAGGACATTGATGGGAAAGATACCAGAATCATCAAAAATTTGTATTGGGAACAAAAAGCAGGAATGGGAGTTAAAAATGAGACAAGTGATTTTGTCCAGAAGAAGACGGGATTTGGATAGGGTCGTGTTCTCTCACCTGACCTATTCAAACTTTATAGTGAGAAGATTCTGAGAAATTAACAGTATTCCAGGCATGATCATTGGTGGATAAAGTTTGAACAACCGCAGACAAGACAGTGCTGATAGCTAATTCTAAAGAGAAGCTCCAAGAAATACTAGATAAAGTCATCAAAGATGCTTAAATGTATGGTTGGAACGAAGAAGAAAGAAATACAGAAATGTGAACAGAAAGTGGGCAAAAAAAAATTAAACAAACATGGAAGTTCAATGCAAAGATCCAAAGGTTCATTTTATTGCCAAAGTATGAATGTACAAAACAACTGTTATATATGTCTTCTTAGGGAGTACGATGACATCTGCTGGTAGGGCTGATGTTGAAATTAGAAGGAGGATTGGGATTGCTAAATGCACCTTCGAGCATCTGAGCAAGATACTAAAGAATAACATAATTTCTATGGATAGGAAACTCAGAGTGTTGTGTTGCGACATTCATTCTACACTAACATATGGAAGCGAATGTTAGATGATATCAAAGCAAAATTAGGAAGAGTCGAAGCTGCAGAAATATGGTTTTTGAGAAGAATGGTGAAAATATTTTGGACGGACTGAAGAACGAATGAGGAAGTGTTGCAATAAACTACAACAAGCAGAGAGCTGGAATCAGCAAACAGGAACCAGCAGCTGGAAGTTCTAGGACATGTGCTGAGGAAAGAGAAGCTCGATCATCCTGCAGTGATGGGAAATCTTGACAGAAGAAAATGTTGCGGTCAACGGCACTTGACATTCGTGAGTTACATCAAGGGATGGACAGGTAAGAGCTTATTTGAACTTCTCAAACTAAAGACAGATGGAAGACCATGACTGCGAGGGTTGTATGACACAGCACATAATGATGATGATATTAAGATTCAGCAGCTTCAAATTTTAACTTCAACAATGAAATGAAGTGGGAATTTGAGGAGAGAAGAGCTATCAGATGTGTAGATTAAGTTAATGCTACAGGCTTTTTCCAAAGTTCAAATTTCAAAGTAAATGAATTATTAATGTACATATCTGTCGTCACATAAAACACTGAGATTCATTTTATCTGTGGATGAGCTTGGGTGAGATTAGAACTGGAGCTCCTGAATAAAGGGTGAACAATGAAGTATTTAATTGGAACCCGAGGGAGAATCTCAGAGTACTGGATACATGTCATAAGGAGGTGGCTGGGAACGGACCCAAGTGCAAGACACAGACACTGAAGTACTAGGAACAGGACTAGGATACAGGGTGAGGGCAAGGACATGGACATGAAAAATGGAAACCTGGAACAGGACTGGATAAGAGAGCTAGGAGCCCGGGCTTGGACTCTGAGCCAGAGACTGGACAGGGGCCCAGTACCTGGGTCTTGCCTCTGGCGCGGACCCCAGAACTAGACAAGGACGAGGCTTGGCTGGCAGGCAGGATGAGGCTGGAGTCTTAGAGACTTGAGGCGAGGCTTGACAGGAGGCAAGAGGCAGGAGACTTGAAGCGAGGCTTGGCAGGAGGCTGGCGTCTTCAGGCCTGAGGCTAGGCAGGAGGCTGGCGTCTTCAGGCTTGAGGCTAGGCAGGAGGCTGGCGCCTTCAGGCCTGAGGCTAGGCAGGAGGCTGGCGTCTTCAGGCTTGAGGCTAGGCAGGAGGATGGCGTCTTCAGGCTTGAAGCTAGGCAGGAGTATGGCGTCTTCAGGCTTGAGACTAGGCAGGAGGCTGGCGTCTTCAGGCTCGAGGCTAGAAGCTAGAGACTAGAGGCTTGGCTTGGCAGGAAGCAGGAGGATGGAGTCTTCAGGTTTGAGGCTAGAGGCGAGGCTTGACAGGAGGCAGGAGGCTGGAGACTTGGCTGGAGGCTGGAGGCCACAGGCTACTCCTGGGCAGGGCGTGGTACTCCTGGGCAGGGTGCGGATCACCACCCGACAGAGGCAAGGGACAGGAAGGGACAGAACCAACCGTAGGTAATGGCAAGACGGCCTGGCCTTCCTGGGCGGATGCAAGGGACAGGAAGGGAGCTAAGTACTGGGTGGCTCCAGGACAAGACTGCAGGCGAGACGAGGCGAGAGTTACTAGCAAGACAAGGCAAGGCTTCAGGCAATGCAAAGTGAGACGAGAACTTCAGGCGGGGCGAGAGTAACTGGCAAGATAAGGCAGGGCTCCAGACGAGGAAACAGAAGGCAGAGGAAGGGATCCAAGGAGTAAGGACAAGAACAATCCAGCAGCCATGCTCTGGTCTCTGAAGGTGTTTATACAGCCAGCCCGAACGAGCATCAGCTGCCTCAATTAGAAACCAACAAGAACAGAAACAGGATAGACAGGAAAACCTGGAGCAAGGGTCGATGGACCGGACCGTGAACTGGAATACGGATTTCACGGACCGGACCATACATACTTTGATAATTATTTACCTTGAATCTTTGAATCTTTGAACTTCTTCACTTAGAGGGTGGTGTGAGTTGTCAGCAGAACTGGAAGATGCAGGTTCAATTTCAACTTTTAAGAGGAACTTGGACAGGTACATGGATGGGTGGGGTTAGGAGAGTTATGGTCCAGACGTGAGCCAATGGAATTAGGCAGAATAACAGATCAGCATGGTCCAGATGGTCCAAGGTTCTTTTCCTGTGTTGTAGTGTTCTATGATTCTTTTTTTCTTTGGTGTGTCCCTGCGTGTGTGCGAGTCTGTGCGTCTGCGTATCCGTGCATGCGTCTGTGATGATGTCTTTTTCATGGCTTTTACAAGGCACGGAGCGAGCGAGGGAGTGTGTGGCGCGCCACTCCTCCCACAGACATTTTCGCAGTATTTTGCAATCTCAACACTCAACCTGGCACGGATGGAAAGCGTACTCGGGAGCGGACCCGACTAGTTTCGAACCCGGGAACCTCCGCTCCCGGGTCCAGCGCCAATGTCGTTGTGCCACCAGCCGGCCCGTGTTCTGTGATTCTAATGATTCACAGCCTAAGAATTACACACAGTTCCTTCACTTCACCTCCCACACATTACCCCAGCTCCCTCTGACAAACTACCCTGGACTCTCCAATTTTTCATTGTCACAGTGTCCTGTGGTGAAACCAATTGAAAATTCACTAGTTCATTGTAGTGAAACCCTCCTTTGACCACTCCACTGTTTACAAATTTCCAACTGCATGTTCAATTCAATTCAATTCAAGTTTAATTGTCACTTAACCAAATATGAATACTCATAAATATAGCCGAACGAGACATCGTTACTATGGGGTCAAAGTACAAAGTCACACACAGTAAGCACACACAAGATCACAATCAACTCGTAAGGATCCCATTGCCCAAACACACCCGCTCCGGTCTGTGACGCCGTAGGTTGATGCGTACAAGTCAACAAGCCCATTCAGAACATCAGTGAAAATACAACAATGCAGAACATGATTATATAGAGTGCAGTCTCCCCAACCGACTAATATCATCTGTCAAGTGGCCCCTGAAATCAAATCACAAACAGGAGAAAATCTGCACATGCTGGAAATCCAAGCAAAGCACACAAAATGCTGAAGGAACTCAGCAGGCCAGGCAACATCTATGGAAAAGAGTAAAAAATCTTTCATGTAGCAGGAGATCAGAACTGAGCACCCTCTCTACCAATGGCATCACTTTCAGTGAACCATGTAACTGCACGCCAAGGCCCTTCTGTTCTAAAGCACTCCCCATTGACTATTAGGTCCTACCTGGATTTGACTTCCCAGAATGTAACACCTCTCCTTTACCTGAATTAAATTCCATTTGCTATTCACAAGACTACTTACTCAGCTGATCAATATCTCCCAAGTTCCTAGTTTGTTTTGTGGCTACCTGCAAGAAGGCAAATCTCAAGTTTGTAATATACTTTAAACTTCGAAAGTTTAATTTTTGATAATCATTGTCCTTACTTAGCAGCTATTTGATGTCATCTGCAAAGTCAATAATCATGGCTTTGTATCCTTAAGCAACTGTTGATATAAAAGACAACAATGGCCCAGCACTGAAATTCTGATACAGCGTACTAGTCATGGGCCTCCAGTGTGAGAAACACATTCCCACCATTACCCTCTGTTTTCTACCATCAAGGCTGTTGTGCATTTAATGAGCCTATTCTCATCTTCCATCTGCAAACCTGGGCATTGTACTGTTTAAGCAGGTACAGTTGGTTCAATTAAATCAGGGAGCATTGGTCTCGTCACTTTGATCTGGAAACATTGGTTAATTCTTTCCCTGGTGGGCAGAACCAGATGTTCAGCATCACCTTCAGCATTGCATCAACTCTCAGGCAAGTTTTCCACACTGACACTGCCCCATTACTCCCATGGATTTTAATGTGGCCACTGTGATCGTTTGATAACCACTTTGGCAAACACCACAAAAATGTCAAAGTGCAAAAGTTCAATGTAAATTTATTATCAATATTCATATTTGATACCATATACTACCCTGAGATTAATTTCCCAAGTTCAAGTTTAATTAACAATCTACCACACATCAATATAATCAAATGAAACAGCATCCCTCTGGGACAAGATGCAGAACAGACGATCAACGGCACAGAGCTCACTGCAAATAGTGCATCACACACATAGCACATATGATTATGATTTCAGAAAAACAGAGCCACAAAGGAAAAGCAAATATAGCCCAGGTCCCCGAGTGGCGTGACTGTGGATTTTCCTGGTACGACTTGTTTTTCCATTCAGCGAGCATTGGAGAACAGCATTGAGCGAAAATCAGAAGCTGCACAGAGTGAACAGCAGAGAGTATCCCTGATCGAACACTGGAGGGACCGGTCGTGAACCCAACACGACTCCAGCGCACCCAGCAGAGGATCATACTCTCTCTCCCCTGGGCAGATGCAACAGCCCACTGCGTCCAAAGCAAACCTCTGGCTGAGGCCCAGTTCTCGCTACAACAGAGATCATGCAGCTCCCCCGTAGTCGGACATGTCAATGAACAGACTAGTAGATGTCTACGTTACTAATGCCCAACATGTTCCTGCGATCTCAATATAAACATCCAAGACAGTCTTTGTTGGATCACGACACCATCCCAATATGCAGAAATCTAGGTGACAACTCAATGGCAGTTCACAGATAGTCCAGCTCCTTCGTTAGCGAGCAACTCTCTCATGGGATAGTCCTGCACAACGTGATGTTCTTAGTATTCAGCAATACCTTGTGATTGCAAAGAAGTATTGCAAGACAAACAACTGCACCTTTGATTGGACCCCAAGTGGGCACTGCATCTATGGGAAAGACATTCACAGGTGGGCATTCACAGTAAATGCAAAGAAATACAATTGAATCAACGAAGAACCTCACACAAAGAAGGATGGACAAACAACCAATGTGCAAAAGACAACAGATTTTGCAAATATTAAACCAAAAACAAATAATAAGTAAACATTAAATAAATCACAGTAGGAACATGAGTTGTAGAGTTCTTGATAGTGCGTCCATAGGTTGTCGGATCAGTTCAGTGTTGGGGTGAGTGAAGTTATCCCTTCTGGTTCAAGAGCCTGAGTGGTAATAACTGTTCCATAACCTGGTTGTGTGGGTCCTGAGGCTCCTGAATTTCCTTCCTGATGGCAGCAGTGAATGGTAGGGTTGTGTTAATGAAGGACGCTGCTTTCCTGCAACAGCAATCCTTGTAGATGTACTCAAGATAGGGAGGGCTTAACTTGTGATGTGTCAACCTCACTAATCTCTCTTGTGTTATAACCATTGGAAAGACTTCACCAGTTTGACAATCTCTCATAGCTTTGTTTTGGAGAAAACTTCATTCCAGAATCTATTCACAGAGACAAACAGTGTCTTTGGAATTGTTCACTGAGCAGGGGTCAGTGAAAATTGTGCTCCTTGGCCAATTGCTGCAAACAGTGGAACTCTAAGAGTTCTGACCAACATTGTGGCTTGCAAACTTAGCTCCCGGTTCAGTAAGACAAAGCCATTTCACCAGAAGGTTTTTTTTTAACTCAGTGGAATTAGGGAGAAGAAAATGTTTGTCATTAGAAAAATGCTAAAACTAACCATGTTTCTAGTCAGTAGTTTGATGTTTTAACCAATTACAGATAGCCTCTGTCTTTAAGGAAACATTAAGAATGTAAGTTATGCAGTATATCCTCAACCCTAAACTACTCCTCTTAGGAAAGGGGACACAATTTTACTTCCCTTATTATTATTAAAAACAAGGGCAGTGAATAAAGGGAATTAGACACAATACATTTTTTCAATGTATCAGGAGATACAGTATGTTATGCTAACTGCCTTAATGAGATTCTTCTGGAGTTAGACCATAACCTGGCCGTAGGGACTGGCAAACAAGAGAAAATCTGCAGCTGCTGGAAATCTGAGCAACACACACAAAATGCTAGAGGAACTCAGCAGGCCAGGCAGCATTTATGAAAAAAAATCCTGCTGAAGGGTTTCAGCCCGAAACATTGACCGTACTTTTTTCCATAGATGCTGCCTGGCCTGCTGAATTCTTCCAGAATTTCGTGTGTGTTGAAGGGACTGGCATGTTGCTCTAAAAGTCCACGACTATATGACAAAGGACTGCCCCAGGATAAAGGGACATTTGACATCCAACTCTACAACTCCCATCAATAATCATGGCCTTAACAATAATGCATGGTTCTCTCTCAAGGCAATTTACAGTTTGTACCTTGTAAAAGGGGATAATTTCCCATTATTTCAAAGCAATAATTTAAGAGGCAGTTTAAGAAGAAGCAATAATTATTAACACGTGATTAAACACTGATGTCAAATTGTTTAATTCTGCAGCAACCTGCTTTTGAATTGTTCCATGAGATAACCAAACTATCCCAAGGTATTTTGCACGAGTGTTATCATAAAATACGATTTGCCTTACAATAGACTTTTTTTTGGTGTAATTTTATTATTTCTTGTAAAAATTGTGTACTTATGCTTAATTTATGATTTTTTCCGATGACTGCTGATGATATGATGTCATATGCCTGTAATGCTGTTGAGAGTGTTTCATTGCACCTGTGCATACGTGTACTTGTGTATGTGACAATAAACTCAACATTGACTTTGTTAAGCATGCTATGTATGTATCATCTGAGAATAAAAGATTCTGTCTTCACAGAATCAGTGAATTATAATGGGAACAGTATGTGGAAAATGAATTTATTCCAATTAACAGATGGGTTTGTCAGAGAAGCCCGATGCAGCAGTACTGTTGGGTCTGTGGGGTGATAGTTTCCCGTTGCCTGTGGTAGGAAGGAGAGGAAGATGGTCACTGGTTCTTCCTCAGATGGGAGGCCTTTGTCCAGTGGTGTGCTGTCACAATGTGTGCTGGCCATATCAGAAAAAAATAATCCAACACACAATAACAGAACCCAAGTGCAGAAGAAAGATAGACTCCAATGCAAAGATGGTGACAAAACTTTATTCATAGTAATTCCAAAAGGATATTGGTGGTTCAGCCGGGCAATACCGCGAGAAGGAACATTCTCAAAACTAGGATATTGTGGTTTCCACTAATCGACAATCCACTTAAATAATACAAGTAACACAGAATCATAGAAACATAGAAAAACTACAGCACCATACAGGCCTTTCAGCCCACAATGCTGTGCCAAACATGTACTTCATTTAGAAATTACCTAGGGTTACCCATAACTCTTTATTTTTCTAAGCTGCATGTACCTCTCCAGGAGTCTCTTAAAGACCCTATCATATCCGTCTCCACCACTGTTGCTGGCAGTCTATTCCATGCACTCACCGCTCTCTGCATAATAAAACTTACCTCTGACATCTGCTCTGTATCTACTTCCAAACGCCTCAAAACTGTGCCCTCTTGTGATAGCTATTTCAGCCCTGGGAAAAAGCCTCTGACAATCCACACGATCAATGCCTGTCATCGTTTTGTACACCTCTATCAGGTCACCTCTCATCCTCCGTCGCTCCAAGGAGAAAAGGCTGAGTTCACTCAACTTATTTTCATAAGACATGCTCCCCAATCCAGGCAACATCCTCGTAAGTCTCCTCTGCACCCTTTCTATGGCTTCCACATGCTTCCTGTAGTGAGGCGACCAGAAATGAGCACAGTACTCCAAGTGGGGTCTGACCAGGGTCCTATATAGCTGCAACATTACCTCTCGGTTCTTAAACTCAATCCCACAATTAATGAAGACCAATGCACTGTATGCCTTCTTAACCACAAAGTCTTCTTAACCACAGAATGTCCTATGGACTGGGACCCCAAGATCCCTCTGATCTTCCACACTGCCAAGAGTCTTGCCATTAATACTATATTTTGCCATCATATTTGACCTACCAAAATGAACCATCTCACACTTATCTGGGTTGAAATCCATCTGCTACTTCTCAGCCCAGTTTTTCATCCTATCAATGTCTTGCTGTAATCTCTCACAGCCCTCCACACTATCCATACACCCCCAACCTTTGTGTCATCAGCAAATTTACTAACCCATCCCTTCACTTCCTCACCTAGGTCTTTATAAAATCATAAAGAGTAAGGGTCCCAGAACAGATCCCTGAGGCACACCACTGGTCACCGACCTCCATGCAGAATATGACGAGTCTACAACCACTCTTTGCCCTCTGTGGGAAAGCCAGTTCTAGATCCACAAAGCAATGTCCCCTTGGATCCCATGTCTCCTTACTTTCTCAATAAGTTTTGCATGGGATACCTTATCAAATGCCTTGTTAAAATACATTTACACTACATCTACAGCTCTACCTTCATCAATGTGTTTAGTCACATCCTCAGAAAATTCAATCAGGCTCGTAAGGCACGACCTGCCTTTGACAAAGGCATGGTGACTATTCCTAATCATATTATGCCTCTCCGAATGTTCATAAATCCTGCCTGTCAAGATCTTCTCCATCAACTTACCAACTACTGAACTCACTGGTCTATAATTTCCTGGGCTATCCCTACTCCCTTTCCTTAATTAGGGAACAACATCCACATCCCTCCAATCCTCCGGAACCTCTCCCATCCATTGGTGATGCAAAGATAATCGCTAGAGGCTCAGCAATCTCCTCCCTTGCTTCCCACAGTAGTCTAGGGTACATCCCATCCGGTCCCAGTGACTTATCCAACTTGATACTTTCCTAAAGCTCCAGCACATCTTCTTCCTTATTATCTACATGCTCAGGAAAATCCACAAATCTGAGATGCAAATGGACTTGGGAGTGCTTGTGCAGAACACCCTAAAGGTTGTCTTGCAGGTAGAATTGGTGGTGAGGAAGGTAAATGCCATGATCGCATTCATTTCAAGGGGTCCAGAAAACAAGAGCAGGGTTGTGATGCTGAAGCTTTATAAGGCACTGGTGAGGCCTCACCTTGAGTATTGTGAACAGCCCTCATCTAAGAAATGATGCGCTAGCATTGGAGAGGGTTCACAAGTATGATTCCGGGAATGAAAGGGTTTTCATATAAGAAATGTTTGATAACTCTGGGTCTGTACTTGCTGGAATTTAGAAGAATGAGGGGGGATCTCATTAAAATCTTTCGAATTTTGAAAGGGCTAGACAGAGGCAATGTGGAAAGGATGTTTCCCATGGTTGGGGAGTCTAGGAAAAGTGGGTACAGCCTCAGGATAGAAGGGCATCCTTTTAAAACAGAAAAGCAGAAAAAATTATTTAGCCAAACGGTGGTAAATTTGTGGAATTTATTACTCCAGGCAACTGTGGAGGCCAGGTCGTTGGGTATATTTATGGCAGAACTTGTTATGTTTTTGATTGGACATGGCATCAAAAGTTATGGGGAGAAGACAGGGGAGTGGAGTTGAGGATGGGGAAAAAAGTATCAACCATGATTGAATGGCAAAGCAGACTTGATGGGCCAAATGGCCTAATTCTGCTCCTATGTCTAATGGCCTTATGATCTATAGAGTTTGCACCTTGGTCCCAGAGGAACGATGTTTCATTGAGCTGTATACATGTGTGTTGTTGAATGAAGGTAAACTTGAAATTGAACTTGAAATAAACTGCAGAATTGTGAAGGACAAAGTAAGTTCAACTAGGATGAAGGATTCACTTGGGAAAGCATAAACCCAAATTCAGAGAGAAACCGAGAGAAACACTTCTTATCGCATCTTAGAACCCATGAAAAAAAGGCTATCAAACACCCAATGTGGAGCAAAAAAGACAAACTGTGCAAACAATAAAAGTAAGCAAATCACATTCAGAACTGAAGTTCACAAAAGTGAGTTCACAGCCACAAAGTCAGTCACAGTCGATTCAGGAGCCCATTAGATGCAGGCGACAGCCTCAGTTCAGCACAGAGATGAGTAAATACCGCGAGCAGCGAGGTGAACCCTGGTCCGTCCTTCATCTCTGGCCCCAACACCCTGACCTTTACAATCTGGCATGGTGTTTAAATTGGCCAAACGGTGTGTTGTTCTTCCCTCTCAGACCCGGGCCCTGCCTCTTTGATATGCTCTCAGGCTGAGGACTTACTGCCCCTATTCAGCCTGTACCCAACCCTTCCAATCAGGCCCAGCACTGAAATTAGACAACTATCAGCTTGTTCTATGATCTCAGGCCTAAGCCCTGCTGCTTCAATCACCTCTAAATCTTCTCCAGCAATGGCCAAACATTGGGTTGTTCCCACTCTCAGGCTCAAGCCCTGCCACCTCAACTTGGACCGTACATGCCACACTGCAACCGTCCTGCATCTTTGAGACTTCCGTTCACCCGGCAAAAATGCCGCATCGTACAGATGGTTAAAAAGCTCATCTCTGAAGAGAAAGGTACAGGCTATTGACTGCAGTGATTGGTTACAAGAAAAAGTGTCATTAATAAAGTAATTAGTAGATTTGTTTGCTGCCAGCAAGTCGTCGCTGTGGTTCACCGGCATCAATCATCTTCCATCCCAGCTCAGGGTTCAGGGTTTCAGGCATGACGGGTGTTAGGCACATTGAGCAAAGGGTAAAAAACACGCAATCTTGCCCAAATGCTGACCGCAGTAAAGTGATTTTGTTGCAAATGAAATTATAATCAGTCTGTAATACTGTTTCAGCAATCAATCACCACAATATGTCCTTTGAGTTGGATTTCTCTGATTAAGAAGGAAATGCTGTGGAGATTTCCTTACTTGTAGACCCTAGTCAGACCCTGGTCAGACCCCACTTGGAGTACTGTGCTCAGTCCTGGTCGTCTCACTCCAGGAAGGATGTAGAAACCATAGAAAGAGTGCAGAGGGGATTTATAAAGATGTTGCCTGCATTGGAGAGCATACCTTACGAGAATAGGTTGAGTGAACTCAGCCTTTTCTCCTTGGAGCGACGGAGGATAAGAGGTGACCTGATAGAGGTGTGTAAGTTGATGAGAGGCATCAATCGTGTGGATAGTCAGAGGCTTTTTCCCAGGGCTGAAATGGCTAGCACAAGAGGGCACAGTTTTAGGGTGCTTGGATGTAGGTACAGAGAAGATGTCAGGGGCAAGCTTTTTATGCAGAGATTGGTGAGTGCGTGGAATTGGCTGCTGGCAACGGTGGTGGAGGCAGATACGATAGGGTCTTTTAAGAGACTCCTGGATAGGTACATGGAGCTTAGAAAAATAGAGGGCTATGGGTAACCCTAGGTAATTTCTAAAGTAAGGACATGTTCAACACAGCTTTGTGGGCCAAAAGGCCTGTATTGTGCAGTAGGCTCTCTATCTTTCTATGTTTCTAACATATACTCAACAAACTCTATGGTCAATCTCTGACAATCAGGTGGCAGTAGTGGTGATTGAAGTTATCCACTCCAGTATAGAAGCCTGTTGTTTGTAAGGTAATAACTGATCCTGAAGCTGGTGGTGTGAGCTGAAGGTGACGTGTGATCTGTGGTCGGTTGCACTAATCACTCCTGGCTCTGACAGGAGTAGCGTACGTGAGTGTTTTTCAGGTAAATGAATGGGAAAATAAGGAAGCACAAACAGTTCTGAGTCTTATCTGTACTAAAGTATGGGAGAGGTGTAAAAGGAACAGTGGCCACCTACCACTGCTGACAAGTTGTCTATTTGTAGAAGCTTCCTGTCCACTACAGAGAAATTTCTTCCAAGATTGTTCCAAAGCTGATTTTCCAGATATCTTGAATTTGTTCAGACTGACAGTTGCTTTCCTCAGGTGCTCACTTCCAACAGCAGATTTTCACCGGAGCCCATGCATTCCTTGCCCTGAGCTGTGAATTCTACCCCTGTACTTCTATTAAAAGAATATTGTAAGTAACATATCTAGTGTTATCATTGACATAAAACTCACAACCAGTTGTCGAGAGCCACATTTATTAGCTGTCATTCTTTACCAAAGGAAGGCCATGAACAGTGTCCTTGAGGGAGCTACACATTCAGAGAGCAGTCAGACATAACCATATTGTGTGGATCAGATTCCCATTTAAACCTCTTTGCCCGGATACTGGATTTCACCCATGTTTGGTTCACTGAACATGTGCTGCATTGTGCACTGATTACAAAATGGATTTTCTCCTAAAACTTGTCAGATGAAGTGAAGTTCCATTAAAAGCCGCATTCTGAGCTTTTAGACATAAAGTCACACAGTAAACAGAACCCTGTGTTGTTCCCATCAGGAGCTGCATCAGAACAGTGCAAGCGTCATATTATTGCCATGGTGATCACTGGATGCCTCTCTGACCGGAAGCCTAAGACTAGTGGTATGACTCAGTGATCAGTGTGGGATCCATTATTCTTTGTCTTCTACAGTATAATAATGATTTAGAGGATAATGAAAAAAATGATCAGCAAATTTGTAGATGACACCAGGTTTGGGGCACACTTGCAAGTGAGGAAGCCTATCAAAGCTTGTAATACGATATGAAACAACTGGAAACATGGGCAGATCATTAGCAGATAGACATCAATGTAGCTGAATGTGAGTTGTTGTACTTTGCAAACCGTGTTGCTGCCTGCTAGTCAGAAGCATCAGAGTTGATACTGTATAATTGTGGGAGATTATCTCAGATATTTCACTTGCGATCGCAAGACTCTGTTGGACAACAATAATATAAAGTGTGCCAGCCTGTTACACGACAGTTATGTTGAAACATTATTTCATAAAGGTGTTCCTTCTGCATTTTCAACAGCAGAAAGCAATTTACTCTTCTTTGTCATTCTCTGAAGATCATTCATATTTTTGTTTGTGCTATTTGTGCATAGATGACAACTGAATCATTTTCCCATGAAGGGGCCGGGGACTGAAAGAAGAAAAAAGAATAACTGTCATATTTGAACAATTTCTTATTTGTGTTCTCTGACTTCACAAAAGAGATGAACGTTTGCGGAAGCTTCCAGAAACTATCATTGTAGGACAAGGAATGAATGTACTCACTGTATCTGACACTTGATCGGTCAATAGTGAACCATCACTCTGCCCTGTGATAGTTATAAACATCACAATAAAAGGATGATATGGTGGCTCACACTGACAAAGAAAGCAACAAACGGACCGGAAATGTCAGAAATTTACTGCATTTCACATTTCCTGACAAATGATCAGCTGAACAATGATTTCCAGAATATTCAATTGTAATCTGTATGACTAAGATGCACACAGACCACTGCACTTACACAGTGAGGTACAGGGATGCTTGTAAATTAATCTTTAAGATAGTTGGTAGTTCAAAGTAAATTTATTATCAAGTATAATTCCACAAACTATCTTGAGATTGATTTTTTTGCGGGATTTACAGGGACAAGGAAATACAACAGAATTTTGCAAAAACTGTACAGAAACAGACAGAGATTTACAAACAACCAATGTCAAAAAGAAGACAGACTATGCAAATAAAAACAAATCTGAGAGCATGATTTGTAAAGGATCCTTTAACGTAGGTCTTCAGGATATAGGATCAGGGGACAGTAATGATGATTGAAGTTACCCACTCTGGTCCAGAGGACTTATATTTTTAGAGTAATAATTGTTCCTGAACCTGTTGGTGAGGGCGAAGGTGAAGTGTGATCTATTAGGTTGCACTGATCACACCTGGCTCCGTCAGAGTAGAGTATGTGAGTGCTCGTCAGATAAATGAATAGGAAAATAAGAAAACACAAACTGTTCCCAGTCTTATTTGTACTGACGTGTGGGAGAGGTGTAAATAGAACAGTAGCCAGCTATCACTGCTCACTATTCATCTGTTATTTGTAGAAACTTCCTAACTACTACTGTGAAAATTCTTCCCAGCCTGTTCCAAAGCTGACTTTCCCAGATGTCTTCATTACGTTCAGACTGACAGTTGTTTTCGTCAGGTGCTCACTTCCAACAGCAGATTTCACTTCAGCCCATTCCTTCCTTTCCCAGAGGTGGGAGTTCTACCCCTGTACTCTATTAAACGAAAATTGTCGGTAACATATCCAGTGTTACAACTAACACAAAGCTCTTAACCAATTGGTTAGAGCCACTTTTATCAGCTGTCATTCTTTACCTAAAGAAGCAGTGAACATTGTCCTTGAGGGAACTACACATTCAGAGAGCAGTCAGACAGTGTGTGAACCAGAACCGTGTTTAACCTTTTTGTCCGTATACTGGATTTCACCCACTTTTGGTTCACTGAATACATGTTGCACTGCGCACAGATTCCAAAATAGATTTTCTGCTAAAAATTGTAAGATTAAGTTAGAATACAAGATAGTTCCTTAAGGTTGTTTTAGCCAGGGGTGGTAATGGGACAAGCTCCCATTTCAGATTAAGTGCTCCCAGTGGAGCACCTTAAATTACCTCTGACATCCAAGTCCAGCTCCTGGCCTTCACGTGTGGTTTAGCAACTAAGCCCGGCAGAACCGTGTCTATTGATAGGGGAAGGGGTAAAGGTGGGCTATGGGCACCTTAAAACCCAGTTGCTTCGTGCAGATGGGGCTCGTCAGCTGTGGTTGGCTGCGCATCTGGGAGGGAAACTGATCTCAAACCTCCCTTGCCTTGTGGCTATACCCACTCATGGGGAACAGTTCGGGAGTAAACCTCGAGGGAAAACTCCAGAGCTGGAATCCCTAAGGCAGCCTTTTATTGAGTTCAACATTGACTGGCAACCCTTGTGATGCTGCTGGTACCAAACTATCGCTCTCTGCCGTTCCTTTGGGTTCATCAGGTATGTGGAGACGGAGAGATTGCTGTACGAGCGATAGCTTGCTCACCATATCGTACAGCCCAGGCTGGTGTTCCTGGACAGCTTGGACACAATATCCACGGTCAACTCTGACAGACGGAGGCCTTCATCACAAGTGAAAATACATTAAAAACACCATTCTGAGATTTTCAACACAAAGTCACACAGCAAACAGAAACCGATGCTGTTTCCATCAGGGGCTGCACCAGAATTGTGCAAATGTTATGTCATTGCCACAGTGATCACTGGCTGCGTATCTGAGGTCAACTGGAAGAAGGGTCTATGGTCTGATGAGACCAAAATTGAGCTGTTTTCCCATCAGACTAAATACTAGGTTTGGCATAAACCAAACAGAGCACATAATCAAAAACACACCATCCCTACCGTGAAGCATGGTGGTAGCTGCATCATGCTGTGGGATGCTTCACTGCAGCAGGCCCTTGGAAGGCTTGTGAATGTGGAGGGTAAAATGAATGCAGCAAAATCCAGGGAAATCCTGGAGGAATGTCTGATTCAGTCTGCAGGAGTACTGTGAAGAGGGAGAAGATTTGTTTGCCAGCAAGACAATGACCCCAACTATATATCCAAAGCTACCCAGGATTGGCTTGAAAAGGTAATGTTCCGGAGTGGGCAAGTCAGAGTCCAGACATTAGTCAAACTGAGGATTTGTAGCTGGATTTGAAAAGGGCTGTTCACTCACGATCCTCATGTAATCTGACAGAGCTTGAGCAGTTTTGTCAAGAAGAATGGGGAAAAAATGTAGTGTCGAGATGTGCAAAGCTGATAAAGACCTATCCACACAGACTCAAAGCTGAAATTGCTGCCAAAGAAGCATCTACTAAATACTGACTTGAAGGGGGTGAATACTTACGCAATCAATTATTTTGTCTCCATATTGGCAATTAATTTTGAGCGCTTTGTAGAGATCTGTTTTCACTTTGACATGAAAGAATCTTTTTCTGCTGGTCAGTGTCAAAAAAAGGAAATCACATCCATTGTAAAATAATAAGCTTCTAGCAGTGTGAGTAAGTGCTTTTTATAGGCACTGTATATGTATTTTGTGTGTGTGTGTGTGTGTGTGTGTGTGTGTGTAAATATATATATATATATTTACTGTAATTCACAGATTTATATATATATATATAGCAATGTACTGCTGCAGCAAAGTTCAGAAATGTCATGACATATGCCAATAATATCAAACCTGATTCTGATTCTGTTTTGGGGTCAGTGAAATACAGAGGGGAATTTGTGTTAAAAGCAATTTACAAAATTGTGCCGTCTTTGTTCCAGCACTGCCAATGTCACCCAAGCTTAAAACTTCCTGCCACAATATTCATAATTATCTGCTTCTCTAATTCATCTTTCATTGCTCCTCACGTCTAACGTCACAGAACGCACCACAAATACCACAGTTTTTGAACAGGACTGATGTGACCTTTATTTAGGGCAGTGTCATTTCATCAGCCAGAGGTTTATCAGTTCTTCTGTGAAAGCTATTCATAGTACAGCCCCATTGAAAAGTCCCCACTTGTATTCCATTTCATTCTGACAAAGCTTATTGGAGTTATTTGGTTTTTGAGCCTGCGGTGTGGGAGCTGATACAAAGCATGAATTGATTGCCCATTCCCAAATAATATCAAACAGAGTGGAGGGCTGTGACACTTGATGGAGCTCATAACAGCCAGTCACATTGCTCTAGGAGTGTCATCACAAAGAGACCAGACCAGGTATGGTATGAGCCCTGTGGCCTCTGTTGTCAGCCAGAGAGTGCTGAGCTGCAAGGTTTCTTGAGCACCTATATTAACTAATTGTCGTCTAAGCTAGAGATGTTAAACCCTTGTGCTTTCTGTTTAATCTTATCATGTTAATTGTGACTGACATGAGATTTCCACATTATTTAATTATCTAATGTGGATCCTAATTTAGTGCACATCATGGCGTCCTTATTGGTGAAGAATTTTTCTCATGGTGTTGCTCAGTTGTGCCTCTACAGTTCTGTTGAAATCACTATGTATGACCTTTTGTTTCCATCTCTACATGTGAGTCTGTTGTTCCTCCACACCTGGGTTCAGTCATTACCAATGCTCACTATGACAAGGTGAGATTTGCCCCCCTGAAATATTGGAGTGAACCAGGTGGGGTTTACAAAAGCCTGATAGGTTCCATGTCACCGTCACCACCGTGTGACTATATCTCTGACACTGATTCTCTCTGTGTGTCTCAGAATGGGAGGAGAAAGGACAGGAATGCAGTAGGAATGGGAGATTCAGTAGTTAGAGCAGCAGATTGGAGATTCTGTGGATGTGGAAGAGGCACCCAGATGACACGTTGCATCCCAGGTGCCAGGGTCAATTATGTCATGGATCAGATCATAGTATTTTAAAGGGGGAGGTGAACAGCCAGAAGTTGAGAGATGTATTGCCACCAGTGTCATAGATAGGAAAAGAGATAAAGTTCTGAAGAAAGAATATAGGAAGCTAACTAGAAAGCTGCAAAGCAGGAGTTCAAGGGCAGTAATCTTCGGATTGCTGCCTGTGCCACACCCTAATTAATATAAGAATAGGATAATTTGGCCAATGAATACATGGCAGAGGAATTGGTGCAGGGGGCTGGGCTACAGATTTCTTGCAGGGATCATTGGGATCTCTTCTGGGGAAGGTATGACCGAAACAGAAGGGACGAGTTTATGCTTGTGGGCAGGTTTGTTAGAAATGTTGGGGGGAAGGGTTTTAAACTAACTTGGCAGGGGGTGGGAACAGGAGTGACATGACAGAGGATGGGGCAATGGTTTACAAGCAAGTGCAGTGTTTAGTGAGATAGGCACATGATAGCACAGAATTTGCAGCCAGTAGGATTGGTTGCAGTGTGCCTTTGTCTTTAAGTTCAATGGTGGGTGCACCAGTTCAACAGTTGGAAATGTGAGAATAAAGTAATAGGGAAGGAAATTGCAAGAGAGGTTTTGAAAGTCTGCAGAATAAATAATTAAAAAAAACAAAGAGAAAAACTGTGAGTTCAACTTCTGATACATGGAGACAAAATTGAAAAGGGTCATGTACACAGGACTGAAGATATTATATTTGAATGCACATATTATCCAGAATCTTGTAACATAGTTTGATTGGCAGTGGGAACCACTGTGTCATGGATGAAAGATCTTAGTTGGGTGCTTAACATCCATGGATTCACATTGTTTCAAAGGGACAGTTAGGTAGGCAGAGGAGACATAGGATTGGAAGACACAGCATTTTGTGGGTAGTGTTAAGTAACTGCAAGGCTAAAAGGACCCTGATAGGAGTTGTATATAGACCTCAGGACAGTAGCCATGAAGTGGGATACAAATTACAATGCAGACAGAGAGGTATGTAAAAAGGGCAATGTTATGATGGTCATGGGGGATTTCAATATGCAGTTAGATTGGGAACATCTGGTTGATTCTGGATCCCAAGAGAAAGAATACATGGAGTGCCAACAAGGTGAATTTTAGAGCAGCTTGTGGCTGAGCCCATAAGGAAAAGGAAATTGCGCATTAGTGGTCGTATAATGAAACAGATGTGATTAGAGAGCTGAAGGAGCTCCATTAGTAGCCAATGATCAGAATATAATACAACTCACCCTGCAGTTTAAGAGCGAGAAGTGAAAATAACATGTATCAGTATTATAGTGGAATAACTGGAATTATAGAGAGGAGCTGGTCAAAGTCGATGGAAGGGGCCACTGGCAGGGATGAAGGCAAGACAGCAATGGCTTGAGATTCTGTCTGGAGCTTCTAAAGGGAGGATGAGTCAACCGAGGCTGACAAGGGAAGTAAAAGACAGCATAAAAACAAAAGAGTGGGCATATAATATAACAAATAAAAGTGGGAACATGGAAGATTGTGAAGCAAATAAAACAGAAAGCAAATAAACAAACAATGAGAGAAAAGATAAGATATGAAGGTAGCCAATAGTATAAAAGACGATACCAAAAGTTGTTCAATATATAAAGAGTAAAAGGTGTTGGCGCGTGGCCAAGTGGTTAAGGCATCGGTCTAGTGATCTGAAGGTCGCTAGTTCGAGCCTCAGCTGAGGCAATGTGTGTCCTTGAGCAAGGCACTTAACCACACAATGCTCTGTGATGACCCTGGTGCCAAGCTGTATCGGCCCTAGTGCCCTTCCCTTGGACAACATCGGTGGTGTGGAGAGGGGAGACTTACAGTATGGGCAAATGCCGGTCTTCCATACAACCTTTCCCAGGCCTGTGCCCTGGAAAACCTTCCAAGGCGCAAATCCATGGTCTCACAAGACTAACGAATGCCTATTAAAGAGTAAAAAGATATGTGAGTGTGGATATGAAACTGCTGGAAAATGACCACTGGAGAGCTAGTAACGGAGGATAAAGCAATTTCATACCTAACAAGTATTTTGCATCAGTTTTCACTGTGGAAGATGGCATCAGTATGCCAGAAATTCGTGAGTATCAGTGGACAGAAGTGAGTGTATTTGCTATTACTAAGCAGAAGGTGCACTGAGAAGCTGAAAGGTCTGAAGGTAGATACGTCACATTAGATTAGATTAGATTATAAGGACATGCAGTCCACTTTTATTGTCATTTAGTAATGCGTGCATTAAAAAATGATACGATGTTTTTCCAGAATGATATCACGGAAACACATGACAAACCGACTTAAAAACTAACAAAAACCACATAATTTTAACATATAGTTACAACAGTGCAAAACCATACCGTAATTTGATAAGAACAGACCATGGCACAGTAAAAGTCTCAGAGTCTCTCGAAAGTCCCATCATCTCACGCAGACGGTGAACCTCCAGCGCCGCCAACTTGCCGATGCAGCATCCTGGAAGCATCCGACCACAGTCCGACTCCGAGTCCTTCCGAAAACTCCGAGCCTCCGACCAGCTCTCCGACACCGAGCACCGAGCACCATCCCTGCCGAGTGCTTCGACCCCAGCCCTGGCAGCAGGCAATAGGCAAAGCCGAGGATTTGGGGCCTTCGTCTCCGGAGGTTCTCAATCACACAGTAGCAGCGGCAAGGAAGCAGGCATTTCAGAAGTTACTCCAGGTGTTTCCTCCGTGCTTCTTCACGTCTGTCTCCACCAAATGCGGATTGTGCACGGCCCCCTAGTTAACACATAATCGATATTCATTCGGAACGGCCTCGCACTGCGTCGCGCCGCCACCTTCTCCTCCCTCCTCCCAGATGGAGGACCAGATGGAATACACCCTTGGGTTCTGAAAGAGGTTGCTGAAGAGCAAATGAAGGCATTATTAATGATCTTTCAATAATCATTGGATTCTGGAATGGTTCTGGAAGATTGGGAAATTGCAAATGTAAAGCATAGAGGAAGAAAAAAATAGTAATTTACAGGCAAGTTAACCTGACTTTATGTGGTTGGTTAGAAATGGGAGTTCATTATTAAGAAAAATGTTCCATTAGACTAAAAATGTTAAAACATTTGGAGCAGAGTTTGGCTTTTTGCCCCATTAAATCTGCTCTGCCATTTCACCATGACTGAACCATTTCCCTCTCAGTGCCATTCTCTTGCCTTCTGTCTGTAACCTTCCATGCCCTGACTCATCAAGAACCTATTAGCCTCCAGCTTAAATACACCCAGTGACCTGGCCTCCATAGCTGTATGTGGCAGCAAACTCCACAGATTCACCGCCCTTTGGCTAAATATGTTCCACCTCAGCTCTGCTCTAAATGTACATCCCTCTACTCTGAGGCTGTACCCTCTGGTCCAAGCCTCCCCCAACATCCACACTGTCTTTGCCTTTCAACATTCGACAGCTTTCAATGTGACCCTCTCTTATATGGCTAAATTACAGTGAGCAAAGACCCAGAGCAATCTATCCTCCTCATAGAATAAGCAGTTCATCCCTGGAAATATTCTTGTGAACTTCCATTTAACCCTCTCCAATATCACCACGTCATTTCTTCAATAAAGGGAGCAAACATGAGAAAGTCTGCAGACTCTGGAAATCCAAAGCAACACACACGAAATGCTGAAGGAACTCAGCAGGCCAAGCAGCATCTCTGGAAAAGAGTAAACAGTCAATGTACGTGCTTAGATTGGAGAGGGTCAAGAGCAGGGTTTAATGGTTGGGGTCTATGGGAACTCGTGTTCTCGAGGAAATTCACGAAAATCATCCTGGGAAGGTATGTGGAGCATTTGATGGTTCAAGGCCTGTACTTCCTTCACATTGAACCTATTGAATATTGAAAGGCCTAGTTGGAGTGGTCCTGGAGAGGGTGTTTCCCATAGTGGGGGAGCCTAGGACCGGGTGGGAGGGGAGGTGCTCATCCAAATAGAAGGAAGTCCCTTTAGAATAGAGATGAGGAGGAACAACTTCTGTCAGAGGTTAGTGTATCTGTGAAATTGGCTCTGAAAGCATGTATATTAAAACGGGAGTATAGGCAGTATATTTAAACTGGAGGTTTATCAGTTCTTGACTAGTCAGGATGTCAAAGATTACAGGGAGAAGGTGACAGAATGGAGTTGAAAAGGATAATAAATCATCCATGATGGAATAATGAAGAAGACTCAATGAGCTGAATATTCTAATCCTGCTCCTATATTTTATGGTCTTATGTTCTTAGTATTTTCCTCAGGGCAGGGGAGTCCAAATCTAGAGGATGTAGATTTATGGTAATAGAGAAAAAAATTAAAAGGAGTTTGAAGAACAAGTTTCCGTCATTCAATCATGAGCAGATCCAATTCGTCCAGTCACCCTCACTCCCCTGCCTTCTCCCCATACCTTTTGATGCCCCGGCTTATCAAGAACCTATCTATCTCTGCCTGAAATACACCAAATGACTTGGCCTCCACAGCCTCTCAAGGCAACAAATTCCACAGATTTACCACCCTCTGACGGAAGTAATTTCTCCACATCCCTGTTCAAAATGGACGTCCTTCAATCCTGAAGTTTTGTCCTCTTGTTCTTGGCTCCCCTACCATGAGATATAACTTCGCCATATTTAATCTGTTCAGGCTTTCAAAGTAAATTTATTGTCAAAGTACATACATTTTAGCATATGCAACCTGAGATTCATTTTCATGCAGACATACTCAATACATCCATCATAGAAAAATAACATGATAGAGTCAATAACATAATAGAAAGGCCACATGAACATGAGTGGTCAATCAGTGTGCAAAAGACAACAACAATGAAAATACAAAAAGAAATAAATAATAATAATTTTAAAAATAGGCAATAACTGAGAACAGAAGATGAAGAGTTCTTGAAAGTGAGTCCATAGGTTGTGGGAACATTTCGATGATGGGGAAAATGAAGTTGAATTAAGATATCCCCTTTGGTTCAAGAGCCTGATGGTTGAGGGGTAGTAACTATTCCTGAACCTGGTTGTGGAAGTCCTGAGTTTCCTGTACCTCCTTCCTAATGGCAGCAGTGAGAAGAGAACAAGACATGGGTGGTGGGGGCCCCTGATGATAGATGCTGCTTTCCTGCACCAACGCTTTGTGTAGATATGCTCAATGTTGGAGAGGGCTTTTCCCGTGATGGACAGGGCTGTTGTCACAGTCCTGATCATTTATTCCCTAGTTTCTTCTAATTTCCATTGATTGTCCGACCGTTAATTTCCCAATTGCTTCTAATTTTCTTTGATGACGGCACACCTGGTTTCCATCAGGACCTGCAGTATAAGAACCCCAGCGTTACAAACCCTTGTTGCCAGATCGTTGGTCTTTTTCCCGTGTGATAACTAATGTTGCCCAACTGCTTAGAAGTTTAGCTCCAGTTTCAAGGTTTATCTATGAGACTCCGTCTCTCTGAGTCAAGGCCCAGTGTCAAGGCTCCATATCAGGGCTCAGTGTCAAGATCCCTCCTGTTTGCTATTTGGCATTTATACCCGTGTAAGCATCCTAACTCAATCTTCGTTGCTTTGTCCTGCACTTACGTTCACCTCATTCGCTCACTGTAACAGATGTATATACTACTTCTGTAGGATTTTCCATTCAAGGGCACTGGTGTTTCCATACCAGGCTGTAACGCAGCCAGTCAATATACTCTCCACCACACATCTATAGATGTTTTAATGTTTTGCTGGATCTTTGCAAAATTCTCAGGAAGTAGAGACGCTGACTTGTTTTCTTCATAATTGCAATAATGTGCTGGCCCAGGACAAGTTCTCTGGAATTTAAAGACACTGATCTTTTTCATCTCTGACCCTCCAGTGAGGACTGGATCATAGGTCTCTGGTTTTCTCCTCCTGCAGTTCATAATCAGCTCCCTCGTCTTGCTGACATTGGTTAACAGGTTGTTCTTACGGCAATACTCAGCCAGATTTTCAATCTCCCTCATACATAGTGATTCCTCACCACTTCTGATTCGGCCCACACCAGTGGTGCTGTCAGCAAACTTGAATAAGGCATTGGAGTTGTGCTTAACCACACAGTCATAAGTGTAAATCAAGTAGAGCAGTGGAGTAAGCACACAGTCTTGTGGTGCACCTTTGTTAAGGGAGATCATAGAGGAGATCCAAACTGACTGGTGTCTGCAAGTGAGGAAATCGAAGAATCAATTGCACAAGGCGGTATTTAGGGCAAAGACTAGGAGCTTATCAAGTTAGATTCATGGGGATGATGGTATTGAACGGTAAGTTGTAGTCAATAAAGAGCATCATGATGAAAACTTCATTGCTGTCCCCATATTCCAGAGTTATGTGAAGAGCCAATGAGACTGCATCTGCTGTGTTACTTCAGTAGGCACACTGGAGCTGATCTAAGTCACTCCTCAGACAGGAGGTCATATGTTTCATCATCAACCCCGCAAAACAATTCATCATTGTGGATGTAAGTGCAACTGTACGATAGCCATTCAGATAGGTCACCACATCCTTCTTGGGCACCGGTAATTGAAGCCTGCTTGAAGCAGTTGGGTACCTCAGACTGCTGATGCAAGAAGTTAAAGATCTCAGTGAACATGCCAGCCAGTTGATTGGAACAGGTCTTTAGCACTTGGTCAGGTACCCTGTCTGGGCAAAATGTTTTTGGTGAATTCACTCTCCTGAAAGCTGCTCACATGTCGGACACAGAGACTGAAATCATTGGACCATGGGGGCTTTGGGAGTTTGTGATGGTTCCTCCATGTTTTGGAGGTCAAAGTGAGCATGGATGGCACTGAACTCATTTGGAAGCGAAGCCCTGCCGTCACCTATGTCATTTGATTTAACATTATAAGAGGGGATAATATCCAAGCCCTGACACAACTGTAATGCATCTTTCATTGATTTGAGTTTAGTCTGGAATTGCCACTTCACCCTTGAGATGGCATTGCAGAGATCATACTTAGATGTCTTTTAACTTTCTGGGCAAAGCTCTGAATAATTTTGTGGGAACACACTCATTACAGCTGTTCTAATGAAGTCCATGACAATCATGGTGTGTACGTTCAGATCCTTGAACACAACCCAGTCCACTGACTTGAACCAATCCCAGAGCCACTGCTCTGCCTCCCACAAACATCTCTTTGTTGTCCTAATCTCAGGATCTCTTTTGCCAAACTGCTAGAAAATACAGAAGAACGGTGTCTGGGAAAAAAACAATAACTTATGTGAATATTTTACAATCAGAGACCTGCAATGTGTTGGGCAATTGCTACAGAATCAGCACAAAATGAGTCCTGACGAAGGGTCTCGGCCTGAAACGTCGACTGCACCTCTTCCTACAGATGCTGCCTGGCCTGCTGCGTTCACCAGCAACTTTGATGTGTGTTGCTTGAATTTCCAGCATCTGCAGAATTCCTGTTGTTTGCGAACAATTTCACTGCCCATTTCCTCATTTTATTAACTGGCAATGTAAATTAAAATGGGGAATATACCATTCACATTGTCAAAGATAAACTCAGGTGGATCAGACAGACATAGACTGGGCGGTAGTGATCACTATGGGATTGGGTGTCTTTGGCAACTGTGGAAATTGAGTAAAATCAGAGAAGCAGGGCTGGAATATTGCTCGATTGTGGGGGCCAAATCAATGAGTATACTTAAAGAAATTGAAGGTGGGTAGGTTCTTGATGAGTAAGGGTGTCAAAGATTACGGGGAGAAGACTGGAGAACAGAATTGAGAGACAGGGTAAGTCAGCTGTGATGGAATGGTGGAGCAGACACAATGGATCAAATGGTCTAAATCTTCTCCTCTGTCTTATGGCTTTATGGACAGGCAGTAATGTTTCAGAACTGCAGATTTTCTGTTGAGCAAGTCCTCAGAACACATTTCAAACTTCGGTTAATCAACACCCTGAATCAGAGCTGGCAGAAACAGCTTTAAACTTCCATTTTAAAGAGCATTATTTATGAATTCAAGAGTATTTCTTGATTCATTTTGAAAAAGAACTATGCAGTTTAATTAACACTGTTCAAAAAGAAAATTAGCTTCAGACGATGAGTAAACATTCTTTAAAAAGATTTGGTTTATTTGGGAGAAACCAGACCTTTAAAAAATGAAAATTACTTCACAAATCATCATTACATCAAATTGGAATTGGAGCAAAGAAGATCACAATTTATTCCCAAATACTTTCACGATCTTGGGGCACTCCGTGAAGTTCTATATAGGAAATGCTAAAAGGCACAGGAGAAATTTAGATCATTGCTGAGCTGGTTCCTGGAACTTCTACCTTGGGTAAAATTGTAAACTCACACTGAATATTGGTCTAACTTTGAAAATCTTTCATTATCGTAAATAACAAATCAAACTCATTTGTGTTTACTTCAACGTAAAATTAACCATGAGTGATGTATCTGGAAACAGTTTAAAATTAACAGACTACCACAATCCATTAACAAACATGGAACCCAACAAGATTGACATGTTCCTTTCATTATTGTATATTCTGTCACTTACCATTACCTTGCACATTTGATACACTCCCAGCGCCTTTAAAATAACGAGGTTCCAAGTCTAATCTCTTCCAAGGAACACATACAAAATGCTAGATGGGCTCAGCAGGCCTAGGACCATCTATGGAAAAGAGTAAACAGTCAAAGTTTCAAGCTGAGACCCTTCTTCGATTGATATTCCTTGATGAAGGCTCTCTGCCAATGTTCCCTCTCAGATGTGCACGTGTGTGTGCACACACACCTTATGTTACTAATGCACAAAGGAATTTAAACTGTCCACAAAAGGGTGTCACCATCCACCTTGCTGACATGTGAAGAGATTGGTATTACCACCTACTGTCATATCGTATACAGGAAATAAGACTCATTGATATGCATTAATTTATTTCTTTTAAACAATGAACAACAAACTGAACAACAAGCTTGTATCCCTAAAGTAGCTTCATGTTTACATCCACCTAAACATTCAGTGCACACACTTTGTTATCACTGAGCAAAAGATTGCACAACACAAGATTTTTGCACATTCCAGTCATTACAAGTTGAGCCTCTCAGCTCAAAATGTTGACTGTTTACTCTTTTCCATAGATGCTGCCTGGCCTGCTGAGTTCCTCCAGCATTTTGTGTGTGTTGCTTGGATTTCCAGCATGTGCAGATTTTCTCTTGTTTGTGATTCAGCTAAACTCTCCAAACACATTTTTGAGTTCAGTAACTTCCCATTTTCGGATTGTCCAAATTAGCTATTTCAAGCTGATTTTTCATTGGCTCAAACACACTTAACACGAGTGATGCCTGAACCCTGAGCAGAAGAGGAAAAGGAAGCTCGTCTGCCCTGTGGTTTTACGAGAGACACTGTCACTTACGATGCAGAGCCTGGGGAACTCAGACTGTTGTATGTCACCATGATTGGAGCTTCTACACACAACCTCTGGACTCCTTCACCGGTATCTTCTCAAAAGGTAGGCAACTTTACTGCAACATCACTTCAACGAGAGGAGAGGTGTAGATGGAGTCAAACAACTGAACTCCATTTTAATTATCTTACACTGTTTGATACTTCATTCTTTCAATCAGTTCCACTGTTAAGACTTTATTTATTTATTCTTTTTCTTGGTTTTCTCTCAATCGCAATGACAGAGGGTTCTCATAGATCAATGATCAGAATCCCATTGTATGCACATGCTTAACTTTTCTTCTCGTTATCTAGTCAATACAATATTTTCAATGTCAGAATGAGTTTAATTTTTCCTGTTTCCCTACCGAAGCTCTGGCTGTGTTTGAGGTTTTCATTCTCCCTCACCGTTCTGCTGCCTGCTCAGTTCATGGCCTGAGCAGTGAGGTCAAAGTTAGTTGAAACCATTTTACTGGAGAGACTGTTTTGAACATCACTGACAAACTGAATGGACAGATTCTTAATGTGGGATTGAAAACACAGACCTCTGGGTGGAGCTTAAGAAGACCATGGCACCTGATGGAGACTCCTTTGCCTGCATCTTCAGAAACAGCTCTATTTCTACTTTAATATCTCTATTTTTCACTTTCAGGGTTCTTTTGACAACCCTGTCACAGTGTTATATGCTGACTTTAGTTCTTTGCGGGAATGAGACCCGCTCTTGGCGTCTCACAACTGGCCGCTATTCGATATTGCAAGGACACAGCACAGAAGACTTCAGGGTTCCGGGATTTCATGGCTCTGGAGGCGCGTAGAGTCGAGGTTGGTGCTTCCACAGGAAACTGATGTGTGGTGGGAGTACACGGAAGATTGGAAGCAACTAGCTGGCTGCTGGCTATGTGCTCAGAGAACCAAGTTCTTTGGGCACAGAGCTCAGAAAAAGCGATGCAAGTCTTTTAACATCGTAAATTAGCGAGTTGTTTTTTATGTCTCCTTTCTTGCTGTGAAATAGAGACGCCTCTTTTTCCCTTATTAGGATGAGAGAGAGCCTGTGGTATGTCAAATTACCGAAAGAATGAGTAGCCTGGGGTACTGCAAGTCTGTGTCTTTATTGACGCTTTGCTGCGCGCTTGAGTGCTCGCTGGGGGGTACTGATGCTTTTTTTTTGCTGGTGGGGGAGGGTGGATCATTGTCTTGTTGCTGCTTATGCGTGGGAGGAGGGAGCTGAGGGGCTTTTGGGTCTAACATTTAAATGTCATTCATTCTTTGGGGCACTCCTTTGTTTTTGTGGATGGTTGTGAAGAAAAATAATTTCAGGATGTATATTGTATACATTTCTCTGACATTAAATGTATCTTTGAAACCTTTGAGATTGACAGCTGTAATTCCAGAATTTCTTCAGTCAGGTTGTGCAAGTGTGCAGAAAGCTGCTATCAAGAATGGTCGTGGGCAACGAGGAAGACCATCAAAGCTTGCAGTAGGATAGAAATCAGCTGGGAAAATAGGCTGAAAGATGGCAGATGGGATTTAATGGGGATGTGTGAGGTGTTGCACTTTGGGAGGACAAATCAGGGTAGCTCTTAAACAGTGAACAGAAGGGCACTGAGGAATGTGGTAAAATAAAGGGATCTAGGTTGTCAAATTGATAATCCTAGAAAGTGTCTTCACTGGTAGACAGGGTCCGAAAGATTGTTGTTGGGACATTGGCCTTCGTAAATCAGAGTACTGGGTAGGTAAATTGAGATGTTTTGTTGAAATTGTATAAAGTGTAAGTGAGGGCAAATTTGGAGTATTGGGTGAGTTTTAGTCAGCTACGTACTGGAAGGTTATCAACAAGATTGAAAAGAATGCAGAGAAAATGTTGTTGGGATACGAGGAACTGAGATATAAGGAAAGGTTGAATAACAGAGAGAGAGAGAGAGACTGAGACTGCTCGACGACAGACACCTCTGAATATACATCCGCCGCAGTGATAATCCTGATGTTCCATCTCCCGCAATGCCTCAAACAGCAACCCCGGCCTCGAATCAGTCGTCCACAGGGCTGTGCGGGGCCGCACCCCGGAGATGCCGTCTTCCAAGCCGTGCCTGGGGAATGTGGAAAATGGTTGGCCGACGAGTTCCAGGAACAGGAACTCATCTACTGTAAAAGAGTGCCACTTGCAGATCAGGACTTTGACAGAACCCCCACCAGCTTGAAAAAGAAAAAAAAAAGATATTAAAGAGAGGAATTAAGCTCGTTCCGCAGAAAGCTCAAAAAGACAGCCACTCGGCACCTTCTTAACTCTGTTCATATTTAAGAGAAGTTTGGAGAGGTATGGACGTCTAGGGTCTGAGTGCAGATAGATGGGGGTCGGCAGAAGACCAGGCTGGCTCAGACAAGATGGGCCCAAGGTCCTGTTTCTGTGTTGTAGTACTCTAAGACTCTTTTACAACAGTGCCCACAAAAGAGAATTGTTTTCTCATGTAATTGTGTTGGATCAATTCTGAAGTGCTCCGGGGTCAAGATCATCAAAGTGTTATTATACACAATAAAACATCTGTCAATGATCAAAGTAATAGAGCTTTCCTTTTGCCAAATAATTCCAGGCCCCAGATCCAGCCTCAAGCTCTCTGTCCTCAGGTAGAAATGACAAAGAAATCGAGAACTCGAAGCTAGTCGGGTTAATAGTGGCTGTGAAACTGTCTTACTTATTGAGTTACTGCCACATGATTGGCAGATTATATATTTACATTAATAAACAGGTGTACAGGTGTACCTAATAAAGTGGCCGCTGAGTGCATTAAAAATGAAGAATAATTTGCCAACCTGTGAAACTCACTCGACAGTCTCCACAGTGAAACTCGGTGGTGGGGGTTGCTGACTCGTGCTGTCTGTGGGCTCGGGTGGGTTCCTGCTGCTCAGTCTAAAGCTGCATTTCATTTCTTGCAGGAAACCCAAAAAATGAGGCTGAGATTTCACTGCAGAACTTTGCCAGATTGTTTGATGTTTAACTTCTTTGTTTTACTTCTTCATCCTGTTTCCACGCAAAGTAAATGCTTTTTCTTCATCGATCACAATGACATTGTTTTATTATTGTCCATTTAAAATCGCACCCCAGTGTCAAACTCACATTCCTCTCCAAGTCCCTGAATGTGCTGCTGTCTCACAATCCATCCCATTATTAACAGAGCTCCATCTCTGAGCTCCTCCCACCAGGACTCTTCCCTTCTGCGCCGAAACAGTTCCTGTCACAGTCAGAAATGACACCCAGTGAGCATGTTGCAGAGGGAAGCTCTCCCTCTTTATCCTGCCCAGTCTGTCTGCAGCTGTTGATACAGCTGTCCACAATATCTCCTCCAACAACTCCCCACCACAGTCCAGCCGAGTGGAACTGCTCTCACCTTGCCGATCCATTTGTAGCTTGAGACTCACCCGCAATTTCTTCACTTCACCTCCCGTACAGTTTCCCCTGGCTCCCTCTGACAACCAATCCTGGGACCCACCTATTTCTCATCCTCATGCCACTCTTTGATGACACCAAACGAAAACTGATTGTCGTTTCCACTGGTCAACTGTTGACACCACCTCAGGATCACCAACCACTGTCTAAAATCAGCCACTGTCTCCAAATAGCATGTGGGGTGTCCAATGCTGGATGAGTAAACACACACACACACACACACACACACACACACACACACACACACATACACACACACACACACACACACACACACACACACACACACACACACATACAGGTAGAAACACACACACACACACACACACACACACACACACACACCATTCCATTCAACACAATGATAACTGGAACCATTGTTTTCAGTCCCACCACAAAGGGTAGGGAGGTTGGTGATGAAGGAGACTTTGGGGGGCATTTAGGGAACAGCAAACATAACTCTATAAATATTGAAATACGGTAGTTATAGGTATGGAGAGGACTGAATTCGGGGCAAATTACTAAATCAAAGAAAGGTTAATTCCAACAGTATTAGGCAGGAGGTCGGGTAAGTTGCTTGGGAGCAGTGGTTATTAGGTAAATCCATATCAGACAGTGGTTAAAGGCCAGCTGGTTTAATGTTCCTGTGAGAGAAAAAAAAGGTTGAGAATGACAAGTTTAGGAAACATGAAGTGACAAGAGAAATTTCAAATTTTGGCATAAAGGGAAAGGAAGAATATGTGAAGTTTAGGAAGTCGGAATTGGACTGGACATTTGAGGAATATAAATGAAGCAGGAGAGAACTTACACAGGAAATCAAAAAGGCCAAAAGACTCCATGAAATACCTTGGTGAATGGAATTAAGGAGAATTGTAAGGAATTTTACACAAACAGTAAAAAAATCAACAGAGTAACAAGAATGAAGGTACCACCACTTACTGACAAAGGGGGAAGCATTTGCCTGGAGCCTATGGAAATGTACTTAGAGTAACTAAATGGCATTTTTGTCTGTAACAAAATGGAACCTGCATTGTACCAGAGTGCTTTGCTAATAATGTTTGTGCAACATTCTGCAAATAGACATTGACTATATGACAAACTACAGAAAGGCAAGCAGATGCATTACTGGAAGTATGCCAAGTACACTGATTAATTAGATCAGTCCTGTCCTTGAGCTGAAGCACAGTAGCTCACATGTGTGCATAAGTGAGCGAATATGCTGTCTGTTTCCTTTGAAGATATCACCAGCTTTTGTACAGTCCTACTCCTCCCTTTCTGTAATAAGATAAATGAGCTTATGATTGATCCATTCTGAATTCATCCATTCAGGTGCTTTGCCGTTCAGTGTGGGCGATCATGTCTCTCCATCCATCACGGTCCCTGACCCTCTGAATTGTAGTTGTTGCCTCCCCTGTTTCGAAGGATGATGTTATTCCATCTATCATTTTCATTCTCTGTCTGCCTCTGCTTCTTTTTCCTTCCAGCTTTCCAGTTATAACTAAATATTCTATTGTCTCTCTTTGCATGATGTGTCTAAAGAATTTTGATTGCTGTTTTCTGATTTTTTTAAGGAATGTACGTCTTGTTTTCATTCTCTGTAGAACCTCTTCGTTGGTTATCCTGTCCGTATATGATATGCATAGCATTCTTCTGAGGAACCACATCCCTGCTGCATTGATTCTTTTTCCCGTTGCATTTGTGATGGTCCATGACTTGCAGCCGTACATCAATATAGGAAGAAAGTAGCAGCTGAGAGTTCTAAGGTGGATGTCAATTGCTATATTCTTATTCGTTAGGATGTTTCTCATTTCTGTAAAAATGCTGTTCTTGCCATTGCTAGTCTTGCTTTTATGTCTATTTCACATTTGCCATCAGATGTTACCATGAACCAAGGTATTTGAAGTTGTGAACTTGTTTCAGGATTTCATTTCCCAATAGGATCCTACAGTTTGGGATATCAGGTTTCTTTGATATTACCATTACTTCAGTTTTCTTTTTGTTTAAGGTTAGGCCAAGTCTTTTGCTCTATGTGTTGATGTTAGATACTAGTTTCTGTGAATTTATTCCACTGTTTGTTACCAGTTCTGTATCATCCGCATAGCGGAGGTTGTTGATATTGCACTTATTCCAGGCAGGTCTTGTATGGTTCTCATGATGTTTTCACTGTACAGGGAGAACAGGTCTAGTGATAGAACACAACCCTGTCTGACTGCTCGCTGTACTGGCTGATATTCACCAATCTCATTGTCTATCCGTATGGCTGCACTTTTTTGCTGGTAGAGATTCCTGATTGCCCTTAGACCTTTTCCACTGATATTAATATCTTTAAGCATTTTCACGATGACTTGGTGTTTCACTGTGTCAAAGGCTTTTGTGTAGTCAATGAAACAGAAGTATAGGCCTTGTTGTACTTCTATTTACCTTCCGATAATATTCCTGAGAATATGTGGCGCTTGATGTTCCCTTGCCTTCGGCAAAGCTGCACTGTTCCTCACTGATCTCTGATTTAATTTTATTTCTTATTCTGAGCATAATGATTCCAAGTAGAATTTTTGTGAGGTGGCTCATTAAACTAATTGTTCTGTGTTATCCACACTCTGTTGCACCTGGTTTCTTTGGCAGTGCAATGAATACTGTCTTTAAAAGATCTTCTGGTACTTTGCCACTGTTGTATATTCTATTCAATAAAATTGTTAACTTCTCTACACCAAAATCTTCTAGCGCTTCCTACAGTTCAGCCAGCATGTTATCTGGTCCTGATGATTTCCCCTTTCGCATCTCCTTCATCGCATGATCCACTTCTTCTTTCAGTATTAGTGGGCCCTCATTGTTGTTGCCAATATCAAAGTTGTCCTCTCGGTCTTTGTCGTCGTATAGGTCTTTGATGTATTCTGACCATCTTTGCATTATTTTTCCTTTTTCCATAATTGTAGAGCCGTTCTTTGCTTTTATACATCCTGTTTACGCCCTGCTTTTCTTCCGACTTGTGACGTCTTTGATCTCGTCATGCATACGTTTGCTGTTGTTGGTCTTCTGCAATTGTTCTATTAACTCACATTTGTCCTTAAGCCACTTTTCTTTTGCTTCCTTTCACTTAGTTGTTATCTGTGCATGCAAGGCTATGTAGGCTTTTTTGTTCTTCTTATATTTTCTTCTTTGTTACATAAGACTCAGAATTTCTTCTGTCATCCATTTCTTTTTAGCTTTTCGGTCTCGGTGCTGTGCAATTGCTCAGCAAAAGGAGGTGTAAGGCACTCCTTCCGTCCGGTAGCCTGCTGGTCACCTTGGGCAAGGTGTAGTACCTGTTTAGCCTTCCAGTCAGGGTCACGTGAAGCCATGATTTGCAGGTGGTGGATGGTTTTCACAAGCAGATTCTACAATTGAAATTTATGGCTGTAAAACTAAACATGCTGGGCAGGTGAATCTGCTGATCAATGGTCAGGGTTACCCATCCAGTATGGACACTGCAACTGAACAAGGCAATGGGAAACAACTTCAGTATTCTTCCCTTGTATAATCATGAACTCAAATCAACTACGGTCCCAGCTCAAAGATGTGAATGGAGCCTTCACCAAAGGAGCCTCATCCAGTAGAGGATCTCATGCGCCGCAGGTGAACCTCGACCGTTACCCAGCGACTGTCGGAAGATTAAAAGCAAAGAAGATCAGACTAGCACCCTGGAATGTAAGAACTCTTAACTAACCTGGTAAACTAGACAACATCAAACAGGAAATGGAAAGATTAAAAATCAACATCTTGGGAATGTGCGAGATGAGGTGGAAAGGAGCTTGTAAAACAAGCTCCGAGGGATATACTATCATTTAGTCAGGAACAGAAATGCATGAAAAAGGTGTTGGAATTATGTTAGATGAAGAACATGCAAAATCAATATAAAAGCTATTGAACAATATCAGATTGAATGTTACTTGTGAAACTACATGCAAACCCTTTTGACATTAACATCATTCAAATTTATGCCCCAACAGCAGACAGCAGTGAAGAAAGCACCGATCAATTTTATGACAAACTAGAAACAGAATTAAGGCAATGTAAGAGCTCAGAAAATACCACTATTCAAGGTGACTTCAATGCAAAAGTAGGCAAGATCAGGGGTGAAGACAATATTGGGCATTACAGTATTGGTGAGAGAAATGAGAGAGGTGAATGACTAGCTACATGGGTCACGGAGAGAAATTATATACTTTAGTAATACCGTCTTCAAGCAACACCTGAGAAAACTATGGACATAGAAGATCCCAGGGGATAACACCAGAAACCAGATTGATTACGTGCTTATAAGGAGAAGGTATAGAAATGCTCTGAAATCATGCAAAACATATCCAAGTGCAGACTGCTACAGTGATCATGTACCACTAATCAGTGTGATGTACCTGAGACTCAGAAAGCTTAATAGACCAAGAGCAGAGCCAAAGCCGAATTTGGGATTTTTGAGAAAAAACAGTGACATCAAAAATGTATTCCAAATAACCGTGAAGAACAAATTCGAGGCTCTACAAAACATCACTGTTATAGAACAGGAATGGGAAAACCTCAGAGACAGCTTAACACAAGCAGCACAAGAGGTGATTCCCAAACAACAGAAAAAAACATCCTGAATTAATGTGTTATAGGATGCAGCAAAAAGGTGATTGACAGGCCAGAGAAAATCTGTGTCAGTATTCACTGAGGAGAAGAACATTAAGGAAATTGAATTATGGAAGAATTTGCTGATGTTCCCAGTCCTGAGATGTTTATCTCTTCAAGAGCATGAAGGCAGATGATGCTCCAGGAATTGGTGGGTTCTTTCCCAGATTATTGGAGGCAAGAAAGGAAATTTCTGGGTCCTTGACTGAGATCTCTTTATACTCTTCAGCCATGCAAAGTCATAAAAGGCTGGAGAAAAGACAATGTTGCTCCTCCACTTCTGAAGATTAATAGAGACAAAGCAGGAAGCTATAAAGCAGTGAACTTTACATCAGTGGCAGGGAAAATATAGGAGAATTTTTTTATGGAATGGGATCTCCACACATCTGGGCCAGCACAGACTTATTAGTGATAGTCAGTGTGGCTTTGCACTGGGGTGGTCGTAACTTACAAACTGTACAGTCTTTTTTGAGGAGGCAAAATGATTGATTAGGGTAAAGCAATAGATGTTGCATATGTGGACTTCAGTAAATCTTTTAATGAAGTTTCTCATAGTAGACTGGTCCAGAAGTTCAAGGCACGTGAGATCTGTAGAGGCTGGCAGATTGGATTTAAAACTGGTTTGTCCATGTAATACATAAGGCAGCAGAGGATTAATAGCAGCCAGAAGTTTTCCACATGGAACAGTACTGGGACCTCAAATGGTGATATTAAGTGGCAACTGCTTGCATGCACCTCAAATGGGAATTATGAACTATTCCTGTTTAGGAATACTACAGCTGAAATCAACAGTAACAGCCATGGGTACTTCAAGAAGCAGCACTGTTTTAAGAAATTTAAAATACCTACTTATATTCAAGATCAAGGAACCGCAAACAACAGGGTTGCAAATGCATTTCCCCTTTAAGAAAATGGAAGCGGGGCACCACATCGGTCCACAAGTCCAATTGAAATGCAAAGGCTTTAGACTTGTGCTCCTCACTATCCTGCTGGTGGACGTACAGTCTCTGGAAAAGAAAACTGAAGATCTCACAACATTATTGCAGTACCAGAGGGACATCAGGGACTGCTGTGTTATTTGCTTCATGTAAACGTGGCTATCCCACTGCATTTTGGATGCAGTGCTGCAGCCCGATGTCATCATCATTCTCTGCAAAGATAGGACAGCTCAGCCTTCTAAAGGCAAAGGAGGTGGAGTATGCTTTATGATTAACTCATCATAGTAGACGAACATGGACATTCTGTTTCAGATTCTAATCACCCGACCTGGAACATCTAGTAGACAAGTGTCACCCATTTTAACTGCTGAGGGATTTTCCCCCATCATCCTGGTGGTGGTGTACATTCCAGCTCAGGCCAATGTCAGGCAGGCACAGGAGGAGCTGAGCTACATAATCAGCAGGCACACACGGCACTCCCTGATGCCTTCCCTGTCAGAGCAGGAGATTTCAACCAGGCCAGCTTGTAGTCTCTGAACAACCACCACTAACATATCTTGTGTGGATCTGGAAGAGCTAACATACTTCATCACTATCATACCTCCATCAAGAATGTTTTACGCTACCATCCCATGCCCATATTTTGGAAAGGCCAATCACTTGGCTGTTGTTCTACAATGAATTGGCAGACACCAGAGTCCCAGTGGTGAGGACCAAGAAGGTACAGTCATGGAGGTGAAGGAGTGCTTACAGGACTGTTTTGAGTCACTGGTCTGGACAGTATACAGGGCTTCATTTCTGAGTCTGAATGAATACACCACAGTTGTCACCGACTTCATCAAAACGTGTTTGGATGATTGTGTGCCTGCAAGAACTTACAAAACATACCCAAACCAAAAGCTGTGGATGAACCAGGAGATTCAATTCTGTTGAGGGCGAGATCTATGTCATTCAGAATGGTGATCTAGAACTGTACAGGAAGTCCAGGTCAATGTGACTTAGACAAGACTATTTTAAGAGGGAGAATACAATTCTGACTGAGGTTAGAGATGGAATTGGATACACATCAGCCCTGACAGGGTTTTCAGGCCATTATTTCCTACAAAGCAAAATCTAACTTCATGAATGGCTGTACTATGTCAATTCCAGATGAGCTGAATGCCTTTTATGGATGCTTTGAAAAGAAGAATAAATCACATTGATGTGAATCCCTGCGGCGTCCAGTGACCCTGTGATCACTGCCTCAGAGGATACCATCAAAACATCTTTCAAGAGGGTGAATCCTCCCAAGTCCTTAGGTCCTGACAGTGTACCTGGCAGTGCCCTGAAAACTTGTGACAACCAGCAAATGGGGGTGTTCGAAGACATCTTGAATCTCTCACTGCTGCACTCGAAGGTTCCAATCTACTTCCAAAGGGTGACAGTCATACCAGTGCCCAAAAAGAGCAGGGTGCACTGCCTCAATGGCTGTCACCCAGTTGCACTCACATCTACTCTGATGAAGTACTTTGAGGGGCTGGTCGTGGCCAAAATCACATTGGCAGAATTTCATATGGTGAAGAGGAGGTGTACAGGAGTGAGATAAATTGGTTGAGTTGTGTTGCAGCAGCAACCTTGTACCTCATCAATAAGACCAAGGGTTTGATTCTGCATTGTGGAATTCAGGAAGGGGAGGTTGATGGAGACACAATAGTCTTCATCGAGGGATCTGCCAACAATGGTCCTGACATCGGCAAATTTAGAGATGAACATTTGAGCTGTGACTAACCATGCAATCGTGGTTGTACAGAGAGTAGAACACAGGGCTAAGCATGTATCCTTGAGGTGCGCCAGTGCTGATTATCAGCAAGGAGGATATATTATTTCCAGTCCACACGGACTGTGGTCCCCCAGTGAGGAAGTCAAAGATACAGTGTAAAGAGTGAATTGTCTCAAGTTCCAGGGTGCCAACATCTCTGCGGATCTATCCTGGGCCCACCATGTTGATGCAACTACAAAGAAGCATGTCAGTGGGATAATTCATTAGGAGCTTGAGAGGAATTGGTATTTGACGAAAGACACAGAAATTTCTACAGATGTACCATAGAAAGCATTTTAAGTGGTTGTATCATCATCTGGTATGGAGGGAACCATGGCACAAGATCAAGAAAATCTACAGAAAGTTGTAAACCTGGCCTGCTCCATCATGGACACTAACTTCTCCAGCATCCGGGACACCAACAAAAAGCAATTTCTCAAGAGGGGGGCATCCATCAGTGTGGAACCTCATCATCCAAGACATGCCCCCTTATCATTGCTACCATTAAGGAGGAGGTACAGGAGCTGGAAGAAACACACCCAATGTTTCAGGAACAGATTTCTGAACAGACAATCAACCCACGAACACTACCTCAGTATTTTTCCCTCTCTATTTGCACTACTTACTGATTTTTTTATACATATACATATAATATATTAATATTTTGCATTGCAATTTACTGCTGCCACACCAAATTTCATGACATATTGCAGAGCTATTGAATGTATATAAGAATTCATACTCTAAATGCCATTCTATAGACTCTTTGGTGTACTGATTTACAGAAGGACCTAAGTCCACATCTCCTTGGAAGTTGCAACACATGTAGATAGGGTGGTAACGAAGGCAGATAGCATGTCTTCATCATTTGGATGTTCAGCGTAAAAGTTGGCAGTTCTGCTGCGTGCATCTTTGGTTGGGGAATTTTGGTGACCACATTCCAGGAAGGATAAAAGAGCAGATTTCTTCTGTCTTAGGTCATTTCTGACAAGGGTTAGGGGTACTGTGTATATAGGATCTAGCTGATCACCACACATCTCAAGAAACCTGGCACAGAGTAGAGCAGGTGGAGACCGGGCACAACCATCTCCCATCTCAGTCTGTCTTCCACTCACTCCTCTCAAGTCATGAAATATCTCTAGATTCAGCTGGGTTATTCCAGACAGACATTTTTACAGGCTGTGCCTGCCTCACTGAAGTTTCTGTAGAAGATCAAAAAAGAATGGAAATAAATGAACTTCAACATTAATATCCTACATGGGATGAAGGAAATGTGTCTTAAATATTCATTCATTTGTTGTTGTTTCTTTTTTTCCAACAGGAAACATAAATCAGGTTTATTTCTTGGATAAAGGAGACAACATTGTGTTAAAAGGACCAGACAAACCTGGGAATAGCCGTTTTGTCTGGGAATGGAAACCACACTCAGGGCAGCACACCCACCAGTTGGGGAATTTCGAGAGAAAAAATTCAGGAAGGTGGAATAGACAGTGGAACTCTAACTGGAGAAGCAGTGATTTCCACCAGGAACTGAGTTTGGTTAATCATAATGTTGATCTGATAATTAAAAAACCCAACTTTAAATTTGCAGGATTATTCACTTTGACCCAAATACAGCCGACAAAGCAAACTCTGAGACGATATGAATTATTTGGAATCAAAGGTGAGTTAAGGATCTATGTTCCTCTGAAAATATTTTCCCGTAAAATGATGAGAGATCATGAGATTTACTTTGTCCAGTGAAGAGTGAACCTCCCATCGAAACAAAGATTCTTGATCTCTGTCTGTGAAATTTTTGAGAGGAGCAAATATCATTTGCTTATTACATCAGGAACACGAGGAAAGAAAGCAACAAACACAAAATGCTGGGGAAATTCATCAGCATCTCTTATTTGAAATGAACTGTCTATGTTTCAAACTGAGACGCTTCATGAGGACTGGAAAGGAAAAAGGCAGAAGATAAAATAAAAAGGGTGGTAGAAGAAGGAACAACAGTTGGTGGGTGATAAATTAATCCATGTGAAGGAGGAGAGTGGGTACATGGGGAAGGGATGGAATGATGTGAGAAGCTGGGTGTGATAGGTGGAAGAGGCAATGGGCTGAAGCAGAACGAAGTGATAGAAGAAGATCGTGGATTATGGAATAAGGGGGGAGAAGATGAGAAATGAGGGAGGATGGTGTGGGGAAAGAGACTGGGAAGGGCCCTGTTGTCGGGGAATGGAAGCCAGACTCATGTCAAGGCACCTGGAAACTGGGGCCTTTCCAAAGAACAGACAGGGCCAGGTCGAACAGGGGTCACACTGGAGAAGCAGACACGTGTTCCAGCAGATGGATTTGGATTCTGGCAACATTAATCTGAGAAATAGAAAATACAGATTTGAACTTGCAGGATTGTCCACTTTGATTCAAACACAGCCAAGGAAACAAATTCAGGAATAATATGAAAACTTTGGGATTAAAGGTGAGTGGGCCAGACAAGGATCAAAAACATGTTTCTATGCAAATAATTAAAGTAAATCTCCCACTGAAGCAACTAAGAGAAAAATCATTTGTTCATTGCTTCTAACATAAAAATGGTTTGCCAATTTGATGCAAGAATGGGAAGCCAAAGAATCTACCCCACAGTGAGTATTATGCTCTGTTCACTGTCATGGTGTAATATGGACTGAATTGTGTGATGAAACATGTCAGTGACTTGTAATAAATCTCAGCCCAGTGGGTCTGGGGTGAGACTGGACACTGAAACTGCTGATCAGTGTTACCCAGTGGACCACGTCAATAAGATCAATGAGAAAGTCCATTGTTTGTGGAATTTGGACCCTGTCAGACAGTTCATGAGGGCAGCGGAAGGAGAAATATCAAAGACAAAGGGATAGATGTATTAATTCATTTGCATCCAAAACTCATTCGACTTCCTGAATCAAAATTGCCATGCTGGGACTGTAAGGCTGCACCAGAAGTGACAGAGCAAAGAGTTAGAATTTCCCTGTGGGAAATGTGAACAAGTTAAGGACTTCCACCCCAACGCCCCGTTTTTAAAGGAGAAACTCTGGGACTTGCTGACATTTTCTGGAGGTGAATGTGCTGGCACTCCCCATCGCTGTGCTCCACACGGACATGCAGGGTGTAGCAGGAATACGCTGATATTCCCCAGCACTGACAGCAGGAAACTTGCTGACGGTCCTGGTGCCTGGTTGGAGCTGGTGCAGGATCTGCAAGGTCACTCATTTCACTGGGGCATTTACAGCAGTGAGGAGGAAAGGGAGGACGGAAGGTTCTGTGAGTTTGTGTTCGGACAAATTTGTTAAGTTTAGATGCATTTTCAAATGATATTATATGTTAAATACTTAATAAAGGAAAATATGTTTATTTATTTTCAGTATAGTTGCTACCATTCAGCAACATTCCAACAGTTGGCAGCTTCAGCAGAGGACAAACCTGGGAATGGGACTCTGCCTCCTGTAGATAATTCTCCACAGTTGTGCAGGCGGGGTTAGTCTGTCCCACCTGTTTGACACAATACTATTCAATTAGACTGTGCACCACATATGGCAGAGCTGATTGGCTCCAGCATGCTGCAGTCGATCTTTGTGCTCATAGATCTAACGCAGGTGAGTGTAGGACCCTGGGGAATCAGAGCAGTGAGTATGAGCTGCCAACTCCCTCAGCACAACCCAGACTAATCCAGTCTGAGCACCAGGGATCAGACTGGTACCTTTTCCATGTAATACGGTAATCCTGGAACGACAGTCACTATATTTCCAACGTGCCCTCCTCTGGTGAGATTCCATCCCGTGTCCACTGGGCTGTTGACAGCCACAAACTCCCTCAAATGGTGTGTCCCTGACCTGAACTCTGACACTCCAGTGGGTTCAGGGGAAAAGTCAGTTGATCATGCAGTACTTGTGGAAATGGGAACAGTTAAAGATACCAGTCAGACACACATCATCAGAATAGTTTATATTTCAGATTTCCAACATCTGCAGTTTTCCTTGATGGTCAAATCCTGAGTTCAGTTCGAGCCTGATCATTGGACTGTACACGTCATCACTCACTCTGAATCTCATTGGTCTGTTTCTCACAGTTGAGGCGGGACCACAGCGGCCTCTGTTGGGCAGTGACGTCACCCTCAGCTGTACCATCTCCAGACTCCCAGATACCATCAGTCTCCACTGGAAACCAGTGGGCTCAGCCCAGCAGAACAGGAGAAACACTGATCAGATCTGCCTGAATAACACCGTCTATCTGATGGTCCGACACGTTACAGTGGAGGATGGGAAGTTGTTTCAGTGTGAAGTGCAGGAAAACGGAAACATTGTTCTCACAAGCAAAGCGGATTTTACTGTAGGCATGTGTAAGTGTTGTTAGAAAATGTTGGATACTAAATTTGCACGTGTATCGTCAGTAGTTCATGTAAGGTTGGGAGTGAACCCCTTAAAACCAGGGGAAGAGGGAGAGCAGAGGATTGCTGAGTGTGAATGGCAGAGCGATGGACAGGAAGGATGGGAATAAAGGGAAAGTTGGTAGAGGATGCAATGCGAGAGCTGGAAGGCAACGCTTGTGAACAGAGAGAAGTGACAGAGTCTGAGTGTGGGACCTCCCTCCCCATTCGATCTCCTCACTAATCTCCCTCCTGACAATTATCCATGTAAACAGAAAAAGTGCTACAACTGCCCATGTACCTCCTCTCGCACCTCCATCCACGGCCCCAAACTCTGCTTCCTGGTGAGGCAGCACTTCACCTGAAAGCTTGTTGGTGTTGACCACTGTATCCAAAGCTCTCAATGTGACCTCCTTTAACTTGATGAGACGTAGTCTGGGGGACCACTTTGCCTTTGCTCCATCTGCAACCAATAGTATTTCCTGTTGGCCAAATTTCAATGACAATTGTCATTGTCCATGGGCAGTTGGTCTGTTGATCCATCGCCTCCTCTACTGCCACGATGAAACTACTCTCAGGGTGGAGGAGTAACACCTCATATTCCATCAGGGTAGCACCAATCTGATGGCATGTACATCAATTTTTCTAACTTCCGGTAATTTCCCCTCTTTTTTCCATTCCCCACTCTGAACCCTCTTACCTCTTATCTTCTCTGCACCTGCCTCTCAGCTCCCCTTGTTGTCCATCCTCCTTCCCTTTCTCCCATGGTCCAAACTCCTCTCCTATCAGATTTCATCCTTTTGACTTCTTTCCTTATCACATCCCAGCTTCTTATTTCAATTCCATTTGAAATTTAGACAGCTGAACAAAACACAAGTACATTTCATAAAAATGCTGTTGAGAATTTTTCCTCATTGTCTCTGAAAACAGGTTGTTATAAAATTCGATTGTGTTCTCCACTGTCTCTCTGATACAGCTTTATATCGGAAGCGTTACACCCTTTATCGTCCCAGCACAGATTACAGTGAACTCCACCTGGTTTGCTATTCTCGTTACATTTATTACTCTACTGCTGAGTGGAACTGGATGTCACACCAGCAACAGGACCACCAGAAGCAAATAGTATCTGTCAAAGATTCTGAGCCTATCGATGTCAACAGCATCGACGTTGCAAATCGACTGGTGACCTCGGTGGAACATTTCAATGGCAAGAATTTCAGTGTGAGGATTGTCCCAGTTTTATTTGGAGATGCTGGATTTTACTCATGTTCTCTGGGTTCAGCTACGTTTCCGACCATTGAGTTAATCACAGTGAAAGGTAGGAGACAGAATGTTGCAGTTGCTTTTATCAATTAAGTCATTGTTTAAAATGTAAATAACCTGCTTGTTTCCACAGTCACAGCTGAACCGTCTGATCCAGTGACTGAGGGAGACACCGTTACCCTGAGCTGCTCTGTGTCTGACGTCACTGCATCAACCAGACTGGTTTGGATCAACGGAGACAGTGAAACTGTTGGAGACAAAACACTGACTGGGGAAGAGAAATCACTGAGTCTGATCGTACAGAAAGCTGACAGAGGCAGAGGGAAATGGACGTGTGGTGTGCTTGATCAAGACAGGCTCCGGATTATCGTCCCATGTTATCAGGAGCTCAGTGGTGAGTTACTGTGGGTTTGCACCACATATTGAGAAACATGATCACAGTTTGTGTCATTAATTGTTGTATTTGCAGTGACCACCCCCCCTTTTATATCCTGCGTGGGATGTTTTCCTGTGGGGCTATTTGATCCTGATGCTTTTGTGATCCAAATATTGTTTGGAAGTGAAGACAGAGGCATAAAACTTATTGCTTTTGATCATTTTATTAAACATTACAAGAACAAAGGAAACGAGGGGAGAAATGTGGTGAGAGACGAAGAGGAAAAGCAAAGAGCAGGGAAAGAGAAGCTGAGGAAAAAGGAGAGCGAACAAAGGAGATCTTTCTTTTTGGAATAAGGCTCTTACATTGGGCAATTCTCCAATCCCTTAGTACCTCTGCAGAACCTAGTGACCTTTGCTCCATGCGATCTTTCCAGTACATTGCATAATATGAATCCTTCAATCCATACTGATGACCAAGGGCATTGACAGTACTAATGTTGACATAAAGATTACCAAAGAGGTTTACCAGGATGCTGCCTGGATTAGATAGCACGAGCTTTAAGGAGAGGTTGGGTTAGGGGTATAAATGCCTTTGAAAACAAAATGTTTCCAGAAAAATACAAAAAACTTCAACCACTGAATCACCTTTAAGGATCCCCACCACCCAGGACTTGTACTCTTCACACTGTTACCATCAGGAAGGAAGTACAGAAGCCTAAACACACACATTCTGATTCAGGAGCACCTTCTTCCCCTCTGCCATCCGACTTCTAAATTCACTTGAAACCCTCAGGTTCTGTTGGCTGTGTAAGTCTTGGGAAGACAATCTTTCGCCCCGCCAAACGTGTGAGATTGAGGTGTGAGCTCACCCGGGAACCCCTGTTTGGGTGAATGCTGTGTGATTTGTTACCCCGTTACAAATCAGTGCCACGAAATAACAGCGAGTACACCATGTACAATTAAACAATTTAGCTTTATAATTATTCATTTGACTACATGGGCACGTGGCCAAGTGGTTAAGGCATTGGACTGGCGATCTGAAGGTCGTGAATTCGAGTCCCAGCTGAGGCAGCATGTTGTGTCCTTGAGCAAGGCACTTAACCGCACAATGCACTGCGACGACACTGGTGCCAAGCCCTTGCCCTTCCCTTGGACAACATCGGTGTCGTGGAGAGGGGAGACTTGCAGCATGGGCAACTGCCGGGCTTCCATACAACCTTGCCCAGGCCTGCGCCCTGGAGAGTGAAAACTCTTCAGGTGCAGATCCATGGTCTCGCAAGACTAACGGATGCCTTTACCTGTTCATTTGACTAAAGGGTTAGTAAAGAAAAAGCAAAAAGACAAGAACCCATTTTAATGAAACAGTCTAATGTGCACAAGTTGGAGCTCACAGATTCCCCTTCGCCAGTCCTCCATCGAATTCCCCGGGCTTCGTTGAATCCCGGCCCCACTCCAACTCCACTCCTATGATCTCTCCTCTCCTGCGTCTTCTCTCTCCATCTCCCACCGAACAAAAGCTCCAGATCACCTCGGTGTCAGGCATACAGCACGAACACACACTCCCTTCATTGGAAAGCTCACAGTCCAAAGCACCCATTATCTCTAACCATAACCCAAACACAGCTCCTACAGAAAGACCATTACACTAGCAGTGAAACCTTTTCCAGGGTGTTACACACATTGAACCCACAAACACTACCTCACTACATTTTTTAATCTCTCTTTTCCACTACTTATTTAAATTTCATCTATTTAATGGACATATATATACTACATGCAACTCAGTATTTTTCTCTATATTTATTTATCATGTATTTCATGGTACTACTGCCATAAAGTTAACAAATTTCATGAATATGCTTGTGTTATTAAACCTGATTCTGATTCTGAAAAACTCACCTTACAGTCACACCTATGTGGGTGATTATATAAAAATCAAACGAGCATAACAAAGTTAAACTACAAGAAAAATAACAATTTCACAGCCCAATCCAACAAGATTGTAATACGGATCCTGGGATAATTCTGTGTTCCCAAGATCAATCTTGTACCCTGCATCACTGATTCTCTTGGAAGGCTCACAGAGTCAGGACAATATCGGATAATGACAGGAGACTTTCCATTGGTTTCCTGGACCAGGCCCACTGCCACAGTCACCACACACCTTCTCTCATGCCCATGCTGACCGATGCTGATCACATGCCAGACATTAACGGTAAGGTCCTAAAGGTGACTGGGCATCAGACAACGCGTTGTAGAGTCTCCACCCCAAACAATGTAAGCCAGTTAAAAGCTCTTAAATTTAAATGACAATTATTTCAAAAAGAATCAATGGTTAGATTAGAGAGTGATACTTCAGTGTAATGTTGGAAATCCCAGCAATTAGTGCCATGACTGTGAATGAGACTGGAGTGTCATTGTAAAATGGCTTTGTTCAGCATGACGAGAGGCATTTTAGAGAAATTGCCAAAGGAATGTCACTGAACTCAGTGTACGTTGGTATCTTCCACTCCTTGACCACCAAAATAATAGCCTGTGATTAACTATAGTTTTAATGACTATAATTATATAGTCTCATTCAACAAAAGAGATGAAAGGATTAACATATCAGGAGCATTCGATAGCTCTGAGCCTGTACTTGCTGGAGTTCAGCAGAAAGAGAAGTGATCTCATTGAAACCTTCCGAATATTCAAAGTCTGAAACAGATTGGTCACGGAGAGGATGTTTGCACTCGTGGGGGAGTCTCGGACCAGAGGGAACAGCTTTAGAATAGAAGGACATCCCTTTATAACAGTGATGAGGAAGAGTTTCTTTAGCCAGAGTGTAATGAATCTATGGAATTCATTGCCACATCAAGTATGCAGACCAAGTCACTGGGATATTTATAACCAAAGCTGATTAAGGCTATAACATGTTACAGGAGAAGTCACAAGAATGGTGTTTATATGGAAAGTAAGTCCACCATTATATGGAGAAGGCTCGGTGGGTCAAATTCTGTACCAGTGGATTATGCTGTTATTATGGTCCTATTTGTGTGTATACAAGCCTTGCATAGAAATACATCTGTACAATGGATGAAAATCTCCACTGACAATGTACACTTGAATATTCTGACCTGTAGACAATGTGAAGGCCTCTAAGGATGAAGTGCCAGACAATCAAAACATAGTTCTTTCATCACTGCGTTGAAGGATGGCTCCCTCTGCAGACAATAGTGTGTAATCAAGTGACAATCCTTGTACTAGATGGATTATTGGTTCTTACTTGTATTAACTAGTTCACTTTACAGTGGACGAGATGCTGAGCAGCTTTAAACATATGAAAGTAGATAAGTCTCCAGGGCCTGATCTAGTATATCCAAAGACACTGATGGAAGCTGGAGAAGAAATTGCAGAGCCACTATTGAGGTAAATGCATCAGTGTCAGTGATGGCTGAAATACCTGACGATTGGGTGGTGGGTAATAATTGGCCTTTATTTCAGATGGGCTGCAAAGCAAAATCTAGGAAATGTAGAGCAGTAAGCTTAACATCTTCCATATATAAGTTACTGGAGGGGATCGGAGTGACAAGGTTTAAGTGTAATTGGAAAGACAGGAATTGATTAAGGAGAGTCAACATACCTCTACTTTTAGGAGACGATGTCTCACAAATCTTAGTAAAATTTGAATTAATAATCAAGAAAGATGGATGAGAGAGTGTGTCAATGTGGTCTATAATGAACTGCATGAAAGCCTTGGTCAACTGTGGTACACCACTTAAAACCAACGTCCAGTTAGTAAATGCTTGGGTACCACTATCCTCTCCTTCCTGTCATCCTGACAATTATCTTTCCAACTTTCCAAGGCATCTCGAATCCCTTCTGAATCAGCCTGTCAAGTGGGGCATTATAAAAGCCTTATCAAAATCTAAGTGAACCTCACCACCTTTGCTGCCCTGGTCAATTTTCTCACTCATCTCCTTTTAATTACCTTATTTTATTGCTTGTTATGAAGTATTATTCTGTTTAAAAAGTACTGGATAAATCAGAAAGGTTTACATGAATTTCAGGAACTGTAATCAGTTCATCGGCTCTTTGGCAATGAGTATTGGGCTCCAAGGTTTGTAGAGTACTTGAATTGGTTTATTATTGTTTAATGAGAGTTATTAATCGTTTGGATTTCTTCGTGTTTTTCTCCCGCTCTTGTTAATGTGGTGTGCTCGGTCTTTCTGTTTAAGCATGCGAAGTTCATCTTGATAGGCTTGGGGATTCTCTTTTACTTGTATTATTTAAGTGGATGCCTGATGAGCGCTAATTGCTGGGTCTGGTTTTGAGACTGCTACTTCTTGCAGTGTCGCTCAGCCAAGCCACCGGTATACTTCTGGAATTATTATGAATAAACTCTTGACACCAGCTCCACATCAGAGTCCGCCTTTCCTCTGCAGGTGGGTTCCAATATTGCCAGCACACATTATGGCAGGGGCTGAAAGGATGTTTCAGAAATCCCAAATAAATGTAGTCAGAAATTATGAATGGAATCAGAACTCACAACTTATTGAAAATGTATTCTCCATAATGTTCCTCATGACACAGATCACATTGAGAAGTCATTGCTGATTATTTTTATCCTTCCATTTGCAGGAAGCGGGAATTCTATTTACTTTTTCCATCAGGAAGGGAACTTTGTACTGAATGGGCCAGACAATCCTGGAAGTGACTCCATTGATTTGGAATGGAGGCCACACACAGGGCAACAAACCACAAAGCGATTGGCCTCTTTTCACAGAGAAGATCAGCGGTGGGCCGTACAATGGAGTGATGAGTTCAGTAAAATACCAGACATTTCCCAGAGATTACATGTGGACTGGGGTACCCTTAATCTGAAAATCAGGAAGCCCACCTTTCAACTTGCAGGACTGTTCACCTGGAATCAGACACAGTCTGGTGGGAAGATCCTGAGACAGTGGGAAATATTTGGGATGAAAGGTAAGTTAGTTAATGAGCAGAATGGGTTCAAGAACATGATTTGCCTGTCACTGTTTCTTCAGATTCAAAATATAATGTTGGGATTGTGCCAATATGCAGGTATTTCTTGTAACTGCCTGCAAGAAAACAAATATCAAGTTGGTATTGGTGTCATATAAATCCTTTGATAATGAATTTACTTTGAACTTCGATTCTCGAGGCCTGGAACAGCACAAAATAAATTATTCATTGTAATCAGCCTGGTGGGTAACAATATTTGAGTCATTTATTTGGTCAGTTTTATATAAATATTGCTGCAGAGTTGGAGGTGATGGGATTGAACCTCTGTGAGACCTGAGGAAAATGGCTCTGGTCTCCTAAATATCTAAACCACAGCTCATCTGTGACAAAGTCATGGATTTTGAAATTGGAATGGCAGCAGAGGTTCTCATGTTCAGTAAAATTACTCAGTGAAGTTGAAGGAAACATTGAGATTTCCACACATGCACAGCCACGGCTTTGTGTGAAAGTCTGAAACTGCTGTCAGTAATTCCCAGCTCTCCCACAGGGTGATCTGTTTACAGCCTTCCCCAGTGGAATAATGGGAAATTAATGAATTGATGAAAATATGAATAATTTACAAACTGCTCTAAGATTTAAGACATAATTTTTTATTTGTATGCTAATATATATGTAGATCATCAAACTTCAAAACACTAAATTGATTTTAAGCGACTGGAACATAATTCTCTCAGGTAAACTGAGCACAGTTGGCCAGTATTTGGTTAACTATCTGTTTGTAGGGCAATGTCAATTCTGCCTGGAGCAGTTCAGAGAGCCTGTGGGGAACTGAACCACACATCATGTGTCTGTTTCCACAGTTGAGGCCGACTCACAGAGACCTGTAATGGGCAGTGACATCACCCTCAGCTGTACCATCTCCAGACTCCCAGATACCGTCAGTCTCCACTGGAAACCAAGAGGCTCACCTCAGAGGAACAACAACACTGATCAGATCCACCTGAATGTCTATCTATAAAATCCGTCTATCTGATGGTCCGACATGTTGGAACAGGAGATCCCAGTCTGTACACATGGGAAGTGCAGGAAAAAGGCTCCATTGTTCTCACTGGAAACACCAATGTTGGAGTGGATGAGGGTGAGTCCAAAGCTGCCCAGGAGCAGGTATGAAATAGTTGCTGATTATAAACTGTTCCACATATTCTACAGTGAGCACACAGTCCGCCGTGGGATTTCACTGCAGGGTGTGGTCATTCCTTTTACCCTGGGACACAGTGTAAATATACACTCATTGTCCACTTTATTAGGCACACCTGTACCCCAGCTCATTATTGCAAATATCTAATCAGCAAATAATGTGACAGCAACTCAATACACATGGTCAAGAAGATACTGTAACTTAGACAACCATGCATTATAATAGGGGTGTGCAGATCAGCGTCACTGAATGCAGAACACATTGGAACTTGATGGGTTACAGCAGCAAAAGACCATGAACATTCGCTCAGTGGCCACTTTATTAGTTACAGGAGGTATCGACTGAAGTGTCTTTTGAGTGTAAAGTGGAGATGCTGAGACTGATAGAGCCTCCCGTCAATCATTTCAATTCACCTGCTGGAATCAAAGTGAATAAAATCCGTCTATGGATGTAAACAAATCGTCTTCCAGTCTGTAATGAAATGGGGAACTACAAACTAATTAAACGTATAGATAAAGGAGTAACATGATTAAGCTGTTGGCTGTAACATTCCCCTGGGGTCTCTGGCATGATTCACTTATGGATGTTTTCTAAATGCTTCTCATTTAAGGAGAGTTCTCATTGCCTGGCAATGTTGAGATTCTCTCAGCTCATTTATTATCTCCAGTTCAACAGTATCTCTTTTCATGGTCTGCATTTGGGGAAGATGACCATCTCAATTGTCACCTGGTGCATTTCAGCTCCCCATCCGCTTCCCTGTCTCTGCCATCCTAGGAGCGGATATTTATTCCAGTGAAAACCTGAAACATCCATATCCCAGCATCTGTGATAACCTACTTCTTTGTTCCCTGTCCCTCTCTTGCAGATTTACACAACAAGATGTACACAGTTTATCGGTCAGATATAGATCACAGTGAACTCAAGCTGATTTGTGAAAGTTATTCTAAGTTTTATAAAACCAAATGGACTTGGAAATCACACCTTTTCCAGAATCAGGTGATGGAAATAGCTACTTCCTATAGATCTCAGCCGATCAGTGTCACTGGGAGGAGCTACTTCGAGAACCGACTGAGAACTACAGAGGAAAATCTGACCGTCAATAATTTCAATGTGAGGATTGTTCCTGTGCAGTTTGAAGATGCCGGAGTTTACACATGTTCTCTGCGATCACTTCAATATGTGGCCATTAAATTAATCACAGTTAGAGGTAGGGGACAGAATACTCCTGTTGTTTTTAGTGATAACAAGAGAGAGTTTGCAGTTTTTGTACATGCTTCAATTTCAGCACGAGCTTCTCCAGTCACTTCCTTAGTCTGAATAGTTGATTTTTACTCCAAAAATTCTGTTAAAGCTTATTTGCATTTTACTGAGCACGACTGCTCCAACCCAACAGAATCTGGCAACAATTTGAAATATTCTTTTCACTTAATTTGCTTTCAAACACTTTTTTTCTTTATTCCTGAGAGCTAATGTGGTGATTTTTTTCCCAAAGCTACAAATGAGACAGTTGCGAAAATCAGTATTTTTTCAATACTTTGAAAAAAAGTCATTCCAATCCTCATAAGTCATGCCCAGAATATTTCTGTCCCCCAACCAAATGTTACAGATCGATGTTTGAAACTTCGTTCAAATGAACTCCCTTCCTTTTTGGGCATCTCAGGAAACAGCTCATTCACCCTCGCTGGCAGTCTCCCAACTCAGCACCGAGAGATCCACTGTTCTCGGGCCACATACGCCTAGAGAATACACACTCTAGTCCTGCAAAATCCGTGAGATTGGAATTTCTCATCCTTGAGATTGGGATCCCCAGTTTGTGTGAATGCTGTTTGATTTGTTACCCTGTTACAACTCAATGCCAGAAAACAACAGACTGCACACTGCATATAATGAAAGGAAGTATATTTTTTTAATTTTAACAAAACTAACAGATTAATAAAGAAATGAAAGGAAAATAAAACAAAAAGGGTCCATATTAATTAAGCAGTCAAATATGCACAGGTTGGAGGTCAACTCTTCCAAAAGTCATATTCACCGATCCTCAGTAGAGTCTCGCAACTTGCTCCATCATATTACGATCCTCACTGGATTGAATCCTACAACTGGTTCTCTCCAGCACCTTCCCTTTTCATCTGCCGTCGAAAAAATGCAAAATCTCTCACCAGTGTCAAGCACAAGAAAAATCTGCTCCCTAAGCCTTCTGTCCTGATTGGATGGCTCACATTACGAAGCACCCATTATCTCTAACCTTAACCCAAACACTGCTTCTACAGAAAGACCATTACATGAAATAACCTACAACGTTATCAGTGAAGCCTTAGGAAAATACATTAGGTTTTAAGGTGAATATAGGTAAATATGAATCAGAATCAGGCTGAATATTGTTGTTATATGGTATCAGAATTTTGCAATATGTAATAATAAAAAACAAATTACATGTTTATATATATATATGAGAAGAAGACATGTCCTGGGAGATGGAGTTGCCCAATGATACATGTTCCCTTTCTGAGGAATTGCTCCTTGAAGATGCCTAGTTCCCATGATACAGCTGACTGAGTTTGTATCTTTCTGCATCTTATTGTGATCCTGTGCAGGGCTCCCCACCCCCAAACCCCATTCCCCCCCATACCAGATGGTGATGCAGCCGTGTGATTCAGGAATTTCACAATTAAGATTCATTCATCTCTTGTAGAGAAGGAATATTGTGCCCATGGTCATTTTGTGTTCAGGGGCTGATCATTATAGAATGTGTTCAAAACTGATGTAAAATACTGTGGAAACTCGTGTTGTGCAATAACATGTTGCACACTCATAGTGCCAGTGATTTGCTTAGGTTAACTTTAAAGTCAACAGAAAAAAGCAACACAGTTGAGTTGAAAATTTGGCCATTGTTTAAAATCTCAGTGATTTGTTGTTTACACAGTCACAGCTGAACCACCCGATGCAGTGACTGAGGGAGACTCCAGTACCCTGACCTGCTCTGTGTCTGAGGTCAGTGAATCAATGAGACTGGTTTGGATTAACAGTGATGGTGAAACTGTAGATGAGAAAATATTCATGGAACGGAAGAATGAAGGTGACTCTTTGCGGCTGATTATTTCAACAGACGATAAAGTCCAAAGAAAATGGATGTGTGCTTTGTTTCATCAAAACAGACCCAAGATTTTTATTATGCATTATCTTCAGGTGAACAGTAAATGACTTCACTTTGAGTCTTTGAGATCTCTATTTTCGAATCATAGACATTTATGTTATATCTCGGGGCCCATCTCATGCTTGTAACGTTACTTCCATGGTAAGTAGACCAAGTCTCAGATGGGATCACTATTGGTTGACTATTGAGCAAAAGCTGCCCTAGTACATAGAAAGCAATCATGTATTTAATCACCAACGTCCATCCTTTCTGAGAGGTGATATCTGAGATATAGCAAGTGATCCGTCTTTTCCAGGGTGTCACTGTGAACCTTTATTATTAGTGAACAATGTTTTGCGGTGAAGTAGGTAATGGAGGATCTTTGTCTTGTTGTTGGAGAGGACCATCCTTTCAAAAGAAAACACCAAGGCAGTCCTCCTCAAAGGTTAGCTTCCATAGTTACATGTACATTGAAAAATGCAGTGAAATATGTTGTTTGCCTCAATGATCAACAGTACAAGAATGTGCTGGGAGCAGCCCACAGGTGTTGCCATGTTTCCGGTGCCAAAATAGCATGCCCACAAATCACAATCCATTACTAACCCCTATATCTTTGGAATGTGGACGGAACCTGGAGCACCTGAAGGAAACACTTATTATGGGGAGAGCGTACAGATTTCATCTGCATAGCATCAGGAATTGAACGTTCACTGGTGCTGTAAAGCATTATGATAGCCGCTATTTAACATGCCAACCACTGGAACTCACTGGAAGGATTAGTGAACCAATGGTCATGCCCTCTCTCAGGTCAGCATTGCCACTGAGCACTGAGTTACACTTTGTTAGCTCTGTTGGGCTGCCAACATTGATCATGTATCTGACATCAGAGCCTGGAACAGACACTGTATGGTGAGCTCTGTCAGGGGAAGAGATTACCCATTGGACAGAGGGAATGATTCAAGTTAGAGAGTAAATGTTCCTTGAGAAGCAGCAACATCCCCATTACATCACGGTCCTTCACAGGTAAAACCCTCCTCACCATTGAGCACATTCACAAGGAGCACTGCCACAAAATAGCAGTTACATCAAGGTCTACCACATCCAGGCCATACTCTCTTCCCAATGCTGCCATCAGGCAGGTGGTACTGGAGTCTTAGATCCCATACAATCTGGTTCAGGAACAGTTGTCACCCTTCAGCTATCAGGATCCTGAACCAGTGTGGATAACATCACTCACGTTAACTCTGAGTTGATTCCGGAATGTATGGACTCACTTTAAGAAGACTGCAACTCATGTCTCAGTCTAATTTGCAGTTTTTTCTTATTTATATCCTTTATTATTTCCACAGTTAATCCTCTTTTGCACATTATTTGTTTGTCAGTCTGTGTGTGTACTTTTTTATTGATTCCTTTGTATTTCTCTGTTCTACTGTGAAAGCATGCAAAAAATGAATTTCAAGGTTGAATATGGTGACATACATAGAACATAGAACATAGAACATAGAATACTACAGCACAGTACAGGCCCTTCGGCCCACAATGTTGTGCCGACCCTCAAACCCTGCCTCCCATATAAGCACCCACCTTAAATTCCTCCATATACCTGTCTGTAGTGTCTTAAACTTCACTAGTGTATCTGCCTCCGCCACTGACTCAGGCAGTGCATTCCACGCACCAACCACTCTCTGAGTAAAAGACCTTCCTCTAATATCCCCTTGAACTTCCCACCCCTTACCTTAAAGCCATGTCCTCTTGTATTGAGCAGTGGTGCCCTGGGGAGGAGGCGCTGGCTATCCACTCTATCTAATCCTCTTATTATCTTGTACACCTCTATCATGTCTCCTCTCATTCTCCTTCTCTCCAAAGAGTAAAGCCCTAGCTCCCTTAATCTCTGATCATAATGCATACTTTCTAAACCAGGCAGCATCCTGGTAAATCTCTTCTGTACCCTTTCCAATGCTTCCACATCCTTCCTATAGTGAGGTGACCAAAACTAGACACAGTACTCCAAGTGTGGCCTAAACAGAGTTTTACAGAGCTGCATCATTACATCGCGACTCTTAAACTCTATCCCTCGACTTATAAAAGCTAACACCCCATAAGCTTTCTTAACTACCCTATTCACCTGTGAGGCAACTTTCAGGGATCTGTGTACATGTACCCCGAGATCCCTCTGCTCCTCCACGCTACCAAGTATCCTGCCATTTACTTTGTACTCTGCCTTAGAGTTTATCCTTCCAAAGTGTACCACCTCACACTTCTCCGGGTTGAACTCCATCTGCCACTTCTCAGCCCACTCCTGCATCCTATCAATGTCTCTCTGCAATCTTTGACAATCCTCTACACTATCTACAACACCACCAACCTTTGTGTCATCTGCAAACTTGCCAACCCACCCTTCTACCACGACATCCAGGTAGTTAATAAAAATCACGAAAAGTAGAGGTCCCAGAACAGATCCTTGTGGAACACCACTAGTCACAATCCTCCAATCTGAATGTACTCCCTCTACCACCACCCTCTGCCTTCTGCAGGGAAGCCAATTCTGAATCCACCTGGCCATACTTCCCTGGATCCCATGCCTCCCAACTTTCTGAATAAGCCTACCGTGTGGAACCTTGTCAAATGCCTTACCAAAATCCATATAGATCACATCCACTGCACTACCCTCATCTATATGCCTGGTCACCTCTTCAAAGAACTCTATCAAGCTTGTTAGACACGATCTGCCCTTCACAAAGCCATGCTGACTGTCCCTGAACAGACCATGATTCTCTAAATGCCTATAGATCCTATCTCTAAGAATCTTTTTCAACAGCTTTCCCACCACAGACGTAAGGCTCACTGGTCTATAATTACCCGGACTATCCCTACTACCTTTTTTGAACAAGGGGACAACATTCACCTCCCTCCTATCCTCCGGTACCATTCCCGTGGACAACGAGGACATAAGGATCCTAGCCAGAGGCTCAGCAATCTCTTCTCTCGCCTCGTGGAGCAGCCTGGGGAATATTCAGTCAGGCCCCGGGGACTTATTTGTTCTAATGTATTTTAACAACTCCAACACCTCCTCTCCCTTAATATCAACATGCTCCAGAACATTAACCTCACTCATATTGTCCTCACCATCATCAAGTTCCCTCTCATTGGTGACTACTGAAGAGAAGTATTCATTGAGGACCTCGCTCACTTCCACAGCCTCCAAGCACATCTTCCCACCTTTATCTCTAATCGGTCCTGCCTTCACTCCTGTCATCCTTTTTTTCTTCACATAATTGAAGAATGCCTTGGGGTTTTCCTTTACCCTACTCACCAAGGCCTTTTCATGCCCCCTTCTTGCTCTTCTCAGCCCCTTCTTAAGCTCCTTTCTTGCTTCCCTATATTCCTCAATAGACCCATCTGATCCTTGCTTCCTAAACCTCATGTATGCTGCCTTCTTCCACCTGACTAGATTTTCCACCTCACTTGTCACCCATGGTTCCTTCACACTACCATTCTTTATCTTCCTCACCGGGACAAATTTATCCCTAACATCCCGCAAGAGATCTCTAAACATCGACCACATGTCCACAGTACATTTCCCTGCAAAAACATCATCCCAATTCACACCCGCAAGTTCTAGCCTTATAGCCTTATAATTTGCCTTTCCCCAATTAAAAATTTTCCTGTCCTCTCTGATTCTATCCTTTTCCATGATAATGCTAAAGGCCAGGGAGCGGTGGTCACTGTCCCCCAGATGCTCACCCACTGAGAGATATGTGACCTGACCCGGTTCATTACCTAGTACTAGATCTAGTATGGCATTCCCTCCGGTCGGCCTGTCAACATACTGTGACAGGAATCCGTCCTGGACACACTTAACAAATTCTGCCCCATCTAAAGCCTTGGAACTAATCAGGTGCCAATCAATATTAGGGAAGTTAAAGTCACCCATGATAATAACCCTGTTATTTTTGCACCTTTTCAAAATCTGCCTCCCAATCTGCTCCTCTGTATCTCTGCTGATACCAGGGGGCCTATAGAATACCCCCAATAGAGTAACTGCACCATTCCTGTTCCTGACTTCCACCCATATTGACTCAACAGAGGATCCTGCTACATTACTTGCCCTTTCTGTAGCTGTAATATTATCCCTGACCAGTAATGCCACCCCTCCTCCCCTTTTTTCCACCCTCTCTATCCCTTTTAAAGCACTGAAATCCAGGAATATTGAGAATCCATTCCTGCCCTGGTGCCTGCCAAGTCTCTGTTATGGCCACTACCTCATAATTCCATGTATGTATCCAAGCTCTCAGTTCATCACCTTTGTTCCTGATGCTTCTTGCATTGAGGTACACACATTTCAGCCCTTCTACCTTACTGTCTTTACACAGTTTATTCTGCTTCTCTTTCCTCAAAGCCTCTCTGTATGTTAGATCTGGCTTTACTTCATGCACTTCTTTCACTGCTCTATCGCTCTGGGTCCCATCCCCCTCGCAAATTAGTTTAAACCGTCCCGAACCATGCTAGCAAACCTACCTGCAAGGATATTGCTCCCCCTCGCATTCAGGTGCAACCGATCCAATCTGTACAGGTCCCACCTTCCCCAGAAGAGATCCCATGTAATTTGATAATTAATTTACTTTGAACATATAATTTTGAACTCTTGGGAATCTCTGGCCAATGGGCACTCAAGGTGGAGAACGTCGAGAGCCTCTGGTCCCTGTGGTGACAGCAGACAGAATCATGGCATAAACAATAGAAGCAGTGAAATTCCACACAACCTACTCACTGACCACCATGCCAGGTAGCTTCTACCCAGTCACTGCAAGTATCTGCAATTCCCACATTGGCCTCATCAACCAGAGAGGAGAAAATTTTTTCTGATCCCAATGGACTGGTGAGGTCTGGTCATTACAACCAGTTAATAAGCATAGCATGCTATGACAGATGGACATGTAAGATGAGAAATGTTTGTTCCTAACTGAATTTTACCCATGAGTATTTTAGTTCAAAAATTAACATCTTAAAACTTCAATTTTCATTCATAGTTAAACAAGGATCAAAGCATACAGGAAGTGGAGTATGGAGTTCAGTTCTAGTCACAATGTTTAGGAAGGATGTGAAGGTGTCACGTCTATGCTGAAATCTGCATTACACATGTAGCTTCGTGTATTGAGGAAATGTTTCTTGTTCAAAAACAAATTGAGTCAGGAATGCCGTGCAGTTTTCTGCTTCAACAAGCAAAAGAGTTGGAGGAACACAATGGATCAGGGAGCATTTATGGTGGGAAATGGATACTCAACGTTTTGGGTCAAGAACCTTCATCAAAATTAGAAAGGAAGAGGGTAGATGGCCAATTTAAAAAGTGGGCATGAGGCATTGAGCAAGAGATGGTGGGTGATTGGCAGATGTGAGAGGATGGAGAGTGGGAATGATGTAAGAAGCTGGGAGGTGATAGGTGAAAGTGACAAAAGGCTGAAGAAGATGGAATCTGAATAGGGGAGGACTGTGGATCATGGATAAAGGGAAGGGCAGTGAGGAGGCGAACTGGAAGAAGTAATGTGTGGGTGATATGCAGATGGGGAGGGCGGGGGAAGAAGAGATGGTGTGACAGGGGCCCGTCAGATGAGACATAATATAAAAGGAGGGAAGTGAGTGTTTACCAGAGGTTAGAGAAATTGACGTTCATGCCATTAGAATGGAGATTCCCAAGGTGGAATATGTGGTTCTGGTCATATATTCAGCAATTAGCCTCAACATGGCAGGAAAGGAGGTCTTGGACAGACATATCAGTGTGGAAATTGGAAGAGGAGTTAAAATGGGATGTTTCCAGGAGATCTGCCTGGTATGCTGGAGAGAACAATTTGCTCAATGAAACAATTACACCATCTACATTGGGTCTCAATGATGTAGAGTAGACAAGTTTTCTGCTGAGTGAGATTTTCATGGAGAATATACATAAGCAATTGAAAACTAGCACAAAAATATTTATAAATAGAGGAACATCCAATTTCTAGGCAATTCTGTCACCCTTATGCTACATTTATTTGGATAGGACTCAGCATTGACTAGTGTCATTAGGATAGGGTCCGGCATTGACCAGTGTCATTAGGATAGGACCCAGCATTGACCAGTGTCATTTGGATAGGACCCAGCATTGACCAGTGTCATGGGATAGGACCCAGCATTGACCAGTGTCATGGGATAGGACCCAGCATTGACCAGTGTCATTAGGATAGGACCCAGCATTGACCAGTGTCATTAGGATAGGACCCAGCATTGACCAGTGTCATGGGATAGGACCCAGCATTGACCAGTGTCATGGGATAGGACCCAGCATTGACCAGTGTCATTAGGATAGGACCCAGCATTGACCAGTGTCATTAGGATAGGACCCAGCATTGACCAGTGTCATGGGATAGGACCCAGCATTGACCAGTGTCATGGGATAGGACCCAGCATTGACCAGTGTCATTAGGATAGGACCCAGCATTGACCAGTGTCATGGGATAGGACCCAGCATTGACCAGTGTCATGGGATAGGACCCAGCATTGACCAGTGTCATTTGGATAGGACCCAGCATTGACCAGTGTCATTAGGATAGGGCCCGGCATTGACCAGTGTCATTCGGATAGGACCCAGCATTGACCAGTGTCATTCGGATGGGACCCAGCATTGACCAGTGTCATTAGGATAGGGCCCAGCATTGACCAGTGTCATTAGGATAGGACCCAGCATTGACCAGTGTCATTCGGATAGGACCCAGCATTGACCAGTGTCATTAGGATAGGGCCCAGCATTGACCAGTGTCATTAGGATAGGGCCCAGCATTGACCAGTGTCATTAGGATAGGGCCCAGCATTGACTAATATCATTTCTGATGTCAACATTCCAATAAAAGTACATTAGGTCAAAATGTTAACTGTTTCTCTGTCACCGATGCTGCTCAATTTACTGCATGTTTCCAACATTTCAGAATCAGAATCAGAATCAGGTTTATTATCCCCGGTATGTGACGTGAAATTTGTTAACTTAGCAACAGCAATTCAATGCAATACATAATCTTGCAGAGAGAAAAAAATATAATAATTTTTTTAAAATAATAATAAAAATAAACAAGTAAATCAATTACGTATGTTGAATAGATTTTTTAAAATGTGCAAAACCAGAAATACTGCATATTAAAAAAGACTGAGGTAGTGTCCAAGGATTCAATGTCCTTTTAGGAATCGGATGGCAGAGGGAAGAAGCTGTTCCTGAATCACTGAGTGTGTGCCTTCAGGCTTCTGTACCTCCTACCTGATGGTAACAGTCAGAAAAGGGCATGCCCTGGGTGCTAGAGGTCCTTAATAATGGACACTGCCTTCTGAGACACCGCTCCCTGAAGATGTCCTGAATACTTTGTAGTCTAGTATCCAAGAAGGAGCTGACTCGATTCACAGCCTTCTGCAGCTTCTTTCAGTCCTGTGTAGTAGCTCCTCCATACCAGACAGAGATGCTGCCTGTCAGAATGCTCGCCACAGTACAGCTGTAGGAGTATTTCAGTGTATTTGTTGACATGCCAAATCTCTTCAAACTCCTAATAAAGTATAGCCACTGTCTTGCCTTCTTTATAACTGTATCGATGTATTCGGGCCAAGTTAGATTCTCAGAGATCTTGACATCCAGGAACTTGAAATTGCTCACTCTCTCCACTTCTGATCCCTCTATGAGGATTGGTTCATGTTCCCTCATCTTACCCTTCTGAAAGTCCAGAATCTGCACTTTGGTCTTACTAACGTTGAGTGCAAGGTTGTTGGTGCGACACCACTCAACTAACTGGTATATCTCGTTCCTATGCGCCCTCTCGTCTCCATCTGAGGTTCCACCAACAATGGTTGTATCATCAGCAACGTTATGGATGCCATTTGAGGTATACCTAGCCACGTAACTATGGTTATAGAGGGGAGTATAGCAGAGAGGTAAGCACACATCCCCGAGGTGCATCCATGTTGTAAGTGAGGAGGAGATAGTATTACCAATTCGTACAGATTGTATCCTTCCATTTAGGAAGTTGAGGGTCCAATTGCAGAGGGAGGTACAGAGGCCTAGGCTCTGTAGCTTATTGATCAGGACTGTGCAAATGATGGTGGTAAACACTGAGCTATTGTCAACAAACAGCATCCTGACGTAGAGTCATTATTTTCCAGATGATCTCAGGCTGTGTGAAAAGCCACTGAGATTGCATCCGCTGTAGACCTATTATAGCGATAGGCAATTTGCAGTGGGTCTAGGTTTTTGCGGAGGCAGGAATTCATTCTAGCCTTGGCCAAACTCTCAAAACATTTCGAAGCAGACTGTTGAATGTATCTTTTCTCTGATAAGATGTACTTTCAACCTCATTGTAAACTTGCACTTCATCATTTACCTGCACTGCAATTTCTCGTAGCTTTACGCTTTATTCTACATTGTTATTGTTTTACATTGTTCCACCTCAATGCACTGTGTCATGACTTAATCTGTGTGAACAGTATGCAAGACAAGCTTTTCAGTGTACCTTGGTACATATGACAATAACAAACCAATACCCAATACCAGATATTGAATATCAACTCCAGTAGGTCTTGAACACAAAACTCCTCATCCTTTGGCCCAACTACAGCCTGCTTCTCTCAGGTGCTAAGATATCCTTTAAAGACAGGAGATGATGTCAGTCACAGTGTGAATAGGTCAGTGACGGATGTGTGCTGAAAATACACAAGTACATTTTCACTTGCACTGCAATGGAATAGTGAATTTCAGCTGCACGGTTATTGGTAGGCAGTAGTTAAATGCACAGCAGTGTTTTAATACTTGGAAATCAGAAAGTTCTAGATGCAGGAATTCTGAAGGAAAACCGAAATACTGGAAACACTAAGCAGGTCTGAGAACATCTGTGGAAATAGAAAAGTGTTAAATTTTCAGGTCAAATACCCTTCCTTGGAATCAGATGGAGGTTTTTGCAGAGACGCCCCCTTGGAACCTGACTGGGTTTTTTCCAAAGACCCTGCCTTGAAACCTGATGGAAGACTTTTGACCTGAAATATTAATTCTCTCAATTCCCTTTCAGAAGAAGCTACCTTATTGTATATAGTATTGAGAGCTTGTTCCACCTTACAGGGATTAAAATTTCTAGGCCAAAAGACACCCCACTGTGGCAATTCTTATTCCAGTAGAAACACAGAGTATGATGGACATTTCCCTGTTGAACAGTGAGAGGCCTCACACATGAACTGGATCCCTATCAGCAGCATACTCCCAGACATCTCCTGCCAGAAAAAGATACCTGATTGAAATCGGGACTGAGATCCCACTGTGATTCACTTCTTGTCTTTTCTGATGGTTACTGAGAACAGGTGTAGTTCTTCAACATTTAGGTAAGTTAACCTTGATCAGAAATTAAACCCAGTACCTGTGATCTAAATTAGCTAATGTTATTCATGGCATGCACGTCTGACAACCAAGTCCAACTCCTGGCCTTCTCGTGTGGCTCAGCTTCTAAGCCCGGCGGAACTGTTTCTACTGATAGGAGAAAGGGCGAAGGTGGGTCCTGGCACCTTAAAACCAGTGCTTCAGGTAGATGGAGCTCATCAGCCTGAGAAGACAGTCCATCTAAGAGAGGGAAAACTCTGATTTCAAACCTCCGCTGCCTTGCGGCCATACCCACTCATGGGAAAGGCTCCAGGAGTAAACCCTGAGGACAAATCAGAGCTGGAGTCTCTAAGGCAGTCTGACGTTGCCTTCAACCTCGTTCTGGCAACTCCTGTGACGATACTGGTGCCAAGCTGTATCGGCCCTTGCCCTTCCCTTGGACAGCATCGGTGTCGTGGAGAGGGGAGACTTACTGCAAGAGCAACTGCCGGTCTTCCATACAACCTTGCCCAGGCCTGCGCCCTGGAACTTTCAAGGCGCAATCATTGGTCTCACGAGACTAATGGATGCCACCACCATTTCTCAGTCATTTAGACAGCTTTTGAATGATGTCAGCATAATAATTGAGAAATTTGTACTTATTGTTTTGACAGAGGATTACAGTTTTAAACACACCACTGTTGTAATTACTGGTGGACTGGCCCTTCTCCTCATCATTATCCTGGTGATGGTGTTGTGTCTAAGACAACACAAGGTTACAGGTAAGGTACTTGAAGAAATGGGGAACATGATTCCAAAACAAACAATAGCAATTTTATCCTTTCTACACCGAGAAAGAATATTAAACTAGAGTTTGAGTTGAACTGAATGACGGGTGAAATTATTATGGGGAACAAGGAAATGGCAGACGAGCTGAACAGGTACTTTGGATCTGTCTTCACTAGGGAAGACACAAACAATCTCCCAGATGTAATAGTGGCCAGAGGACCTGGGGTAACAGAGGAACTGAAGGAAATTCGCATTAGGCAGAAAATGGTGTTGGGTAAACTGTTGGAACTGAAGGGTGATAAGTCCCCAGGGCTGGATGGTCTGCATCCCAGGGTACTTAAGGAGGTGGCTCTAGAAATCGTGGACACATTGGTGATCATTTTCCAATGTTCTATAGATTCAGGATCAGTTCCTACAGATTGGAGGGTAGCTAATGTTATCCCACTTTTTAAGAAAGGAGGGAGAGAGAAAACAAGCAATTATAGACCAGTTAATCTGACATCAGTGGTGGGGAAGATGCTGGAGTCAATTATAAAAGATGAAATAGCGGCATATTTGGATAGCAGTAGCAGGATAGGTCCAACTCAGCATGGATTTACGAAGGGGATATATTGCTTGACTAATCTTCTGAAATTTTTTGAGGATGTGTCTATGAAAATGGACATGGGAAAGCCAATGGATGTAGTGTACCTGGACTTTCAGAAAGCCCTTGATAAGGTCCCACATAGGAGGTTAGTGGGCAAAATTAGAGCACTTGGTATTGGGGGTAGGGTACTGACATGGATAGGAAATTGGTTGGCAGACAGGAAACAAAGTGTAGGGATTAACGGGTCCTTTTCAGAATGGCAGGCAGTGACTAGTGGGGTACCACAAGGCTCGGTTCTGGGACCGCAGTTATATACAATATAAATTAATGATTTAGATGAAGGGATTAAAAGTAACATTAGCAAATTTGCAGATGACACAAAGCTGGGTGACAGTATGAAATGTGAGGAGGATGTTATAAGAATACAGGGTGACTTGGAGAGGTTGGGTGAGTGGGCAGATGCATGGCAAATGCAGTTTAATGTGGATAAATGTGACGTTATCCACTTTGGTGGCAAGAACAGGAAGGCAGATTACTGTCTGAATGGTGTCAAGTTAGGAAAAGGGGAAGTACAATAAGATCTGGGTGTCCTTGTTCATCAGTCACTGAAAGTAAGCATACAGGTACAGCAGGCGGTGAAGAAAGCTAATGGCATGTTGGCCTTCATAACAAGGGGAGTTGTGTATAGGAGCAAAGAGGTCATTCTGCAGTTGTACAAGACCCTGGTGAGACCACAACTGGAGTACTGTGTGCAGTTTTGGTCTCCAAATTTGAGGAAGGACATTCTTGCTATGGAAGGAGTGCAGCGTAGGTTCACTGGGCTAAGTCCAGGGATGGCGGGAATGTCATATGTCGAAAGATTGGAGCAACTGGGCTTGTATACACTGGAATTTAGAAGGATGAGAGGGGATCTGATAGAAATATATCAGATTATTAAGGGATTGGATATGCTAGAGGCAGAAACCATGTTCCTGATGTTTGGGGGAGTCCAGAACCAGAGGCCACAGTTTAAGAATAAGGGGTAGACCATTTAGAACGGAGTTGAGGAAAAACCTTTTCACACAGAGGGCTGTGGAATGCTCTGACTCAGAAGGCAGTGGAAGTCAATTCTCTGGATTCTTTCAAGAAAGAGTTAGAGAGAGCTCTTAAAGATAGCGGAGTCGAGGGATATGGGGAGAAGGCAGGAACAGGGTACTGACTGGATGATCAGCCATGATCACAGTGAATGGCGGTGCTGGCTCAAAGGGCCGAATGGCCTACTGCTGTACCTATTGTCTATTGAATGACCTTTGAAATTAAGAAAATAAGTCAAATATTAATGTATCACCGAGGCTGATTCAATTGAATGTAGAAACATAAATTAGATATTGTTGCATTTTTTTTAACTTGTAATGATTTGAGCTTATGGGCAGTTGAAGTGCATTTTGCTAAATAAGTGAAGTTGGAGAAAAAGCTGAAAGCATTTTAAGAGGTCTCTCTGTACAGGTTTGGGAAATCAAGGACAAAAATCACAATGAACAGAGAGGAACACAGAAGATGATTCTAACCTGTATGCCAATCCAAATGAAGTGCATCGAATACAAGGTAACAGCAAGACAGAAGAGCAGTGCAGTTTTACTTTTATGTCCCATTTGCGTACAGCGGTTTTATCTTGACTTTGTAACTTAAAAAATAATCCTTGAATATGGAAATATCTTTGCATCATAAGACTAAAAGGTATAGGAGCAGAATTAGGCCATTTGGCCCATCAAATCTGCTCCACCATTTCATCATGGCTGATACATTTACATTTCCCTCTCAGCCCCGATCTCCTGCCTTCTCCCCATAACTCTTCATGACCTGACTAATTAAAAATCTATCAATTCTGCCTTAAGTATGCTCAATGACTTGGCCTCCACAGAGCAGCACACACAAAATGCTGGAGGAACTTAGCAGGCCAGGCAGCATCTAGGAAAAAGTACAGTCAATGTTTTGGGCCGAAACATCGACTGTACTCTTTTCCTAGATGCTGCCCGGCCTGCTGAGTTCCTCCAGAGTTTTGTGTGTGTTGCTCTGATTTCCAACATCTGCAGATTTTCTCTCGTTTGTGATTGGCCTCCACAGAGGCCTGTAGCAATGAATTCCACAGAATCACGACTCTCTGGCTAAAGAAATTCCTCCTCATCTCCGTTCTAAATGGATGTCCCTCTATTCTGAGGCTGTGTTCTCTGGTCTCAGACTCCCCCAAATCTACTCTATTGAGGCCTTTGTATATTTGATAGGTTTCGATGAGATTCCACCTTATTCTTGTGAATTCCAGTGAGCCATCAAATGGTCCTCACACGATGAGCCTTTCAATCCTGTATAATTATTCTGTACAAACTCCCACCAATGTCACATTCACCCCAGTCATGGAAATGGTGTGTGTGTAATGTATGTGTGTGTGTGTGTGTGTGTGTGTGTGTGTGTGTGTGTGTGTGTGTGTGTGTGTGTGTGTGTGTGTTTGTGTGTGTGTGTGTGTGTGTGTGTGTGTGTTTGTGTGTGTGTTTGTGTGTGTGTTTGTGCTCCTGAGTCACTATAGATTCAGTCAGTGAGGTGTCAGAGAATCACAGTATCATAAATGGATTCACCATCAAAACAGGCTATTTGTGTCATAACAGGCTCTATTTCACACAAATTCAATGAGATGAGCAGACCTTATCTCAGTGCCCTGAGATTGTCTTATGGTCTTATATAATAAGTCAGCCATGATTGAATGGTGGAGCAGACTCAATGGGCCAGCTGGCCCAATTTTGCTCCTGTGATTTATGATCTTACAGTATTTCAGACATATGCAGTATTCAAAGGTAAGAGAATAGTCCTTGCCCTGGACATTGATAGACAAATACCCTCACTCTACACTACCAACCTCTGACAATAACATTCACGATGAGGATCTGGAAGTTTTGGAGGATGACCTCATTGTCTGGATGCCTGACGCTAATGTCCTGAGACACTGATATCTGCAGATGCTGGAAATCTTGAGCGACACACACAACGTGCCGGAGGAGCTCTACAGGTCAGGCTGCATATATGGAAAAAAATAAACAGTCGACATCTTGGGCTGAGACCCTTCATCAGGACTGGTGAGGAAGCGGAGAAGTCAGAGTAAGAAGGTGGGGGTGGAGGTGAGGAGGAAATACAAGGTGCTCGGTGATATGTGAAACCGGGCCGGGGGAGTGATTGGAGTAAAGATCTGGAAAGTTGATTAGTGAAAGAGCTCAAGGGCTGGAGAAGGGGGAATCAGATAGGAGAGGACAGAAGACGATGGCAGAAAGGGAAGAGAGAGGAGCACCAGAGGGAGGTAATGGGCAGGTAAGGAGTGAGGAGAGAGGGGAATGGGAATGGGGAATGGTGAAGTTGGGGGATGGGAGCCATTACCGGAAGTTTAACTAATTGATGTTCATGCCATCTGGTTGGAGGCTACCTAGGCGTAATATATGGTGTTTCTCCTCCAACCTGAATGTAGCCTCATTGTGGCAGTAGAGGAGGCCATAGACTGACGTATTGGAATGGGAATCAGCAATCGAATTTAAATCAGGACATCCAGCTTGTTCTGTTGGACGGAGCAAAGATGTTCAGTGAAGTGGCCTTCCAATCTACGAAGGGTCTCACTGACATATAGGAGGCCACACCAGGAGCACCAGATACAGTAGGTGACCCCAGCAGACTCGCAAATGAAGTGTCGCCTTACTTGGAATGAATGCTTGGGGCCGTGAGGGAGGAGAGGTAGGAGTAGGTGTGGCACTTGGTCCACTTGCAAGGATGAGTAGCAGTAGGAAGAACAATGGGGAGGGACAAGTGGACAAGGCAGTTGCATAGGGAGCGATCCCTGCAGAAGTGGGGTTGGCGGTGGGAGAAGATGTGGTCGGTGGTGAGATCCCATTGGAGATGGCGGAGGTTATGAAGAATTATGTGCAGGACGTGAAGGCGAGTAGAGTGGTAGGTGAGGACAAGAACACATCACTCCCCACTGATAACCAGGACTCAACCTACTGCTGTTAGGATATGTCACATTCACCCAATAAAACACCTGTTGAAGTTCATTTATTCTGTGTTACTGGAATTCAAAACTGGGAGTTGACCTTGACCTTCCACAATGTATTAATGTGCAGTGTGGTACAACATGCTTCCATTTACTCTCGAATCAATCCCCATATTATCATTGTCACATTAAATGCCTCCAGCACATGTCATTAATACTGTGATCATACAGTATTTCTCCTCATGCTGGTGGCTGTCATAATTAATAGGGCACTTTTTTCTCAAGATACCCGATGTTGCTTCCTGAAAATCGAGCCAAGGAAATAAAACGTTTATTTTCCAGGAACTAATGAGATGCCAGAGCCTGAGACCAGCCATATTGTTGAATATATGTCTGTGAGTAGGAAGGCAATGCAAAAAGGTAAATAGATCAATCTCTCATTCAATGAATTTCTCTCCTTGTACTTTTATGAAATTATTTACTCAACAGTTTGCAATCGAAATGTATATTTAGAGGAATTGAATCTCAAGCACAAAACTGACTGATCAATCCAATGCCCTGTCTAGTGCCTACTACCCTTCACTCACTCCCAGTCTTTTTCAAACAACACGGGCCTCTGTCTGCATTCTACAACAGTCTAAATTTCACTGGATCATTATGGTTAAGACATAAAAGCAGGTAAACCACAAGATAGTGTAGTGGTTAGCACAACGTTTTACTGTATAGATGATCTGAGTTCAAATTACGCCACTGCCTGTAAGAAGTTTGTACGTTCACCCTGTGACCATGTGTGTTTCCTCCGGGTGCTCTGGTTTACTCCCACAGTCCAAAGGCGTACTGGTTGGTTGGTTAATTGGTCATTGTAAGTTGTCCCGTGGTTAGGCTCAGATTAAATTGGGAGGCTACTGGGCAATGTGGCTCGAAAGGCTGGAAGGGCCAGTTCCATGTTATATCTCAATCAATAAATAAACACACACAATGTGTTCACACTTCTGGTAAATTGACAGCTTGGTTGGTGGTTGCAGAACAAGTCCACGATGCTTGCACTCAAAAAGTGACCATCCATTTCATGAGATCTCATTGACTATTGAATACCTCCACCACACTTCAGCAGTACTTCAGTGTGCCTGAAATCACTGAATATGATCAATCAGAGTGTCAGTGTGGTGTGAGAATGCCATATTAGACAGCATTGCTTTCTCCAGAAATTAGATGATATTTCTGAATATGCATGAATGATAGAGCCATGTTTCTTGAAAAATCTGAAATAATTTTTAATAAATCAAACCACACTGAATTTTTTCATGTGAAAAATCTTTTTCCAAATTCCAGCCTTCTCCACAAATTATTTAATCCATCTAGTCCAAGTCTAACTCCATGATTATATTTAATGATTTGGCATCAACCAGTGGAGGATTCACCTGGCTCATTGTTGGCTGGGAATTCCTCATTTCAGTCCTGAATGACTCCTGTCTTGGACTCTCCACTCTAGGAAACATCCTTTCTGCATCCACTTTGTTGGAATTCTGTTGATTTCCATCTGAACTCCTCTTAACTTCTATATTCCAGAGAATACCATTCGAATTAACCCAAATTCTCCGTGAGACGATGTGACCATACAGGTTTGCAACATCTAATATCCAGGGCACATAGGCAGTGTTTATATACCGCAGATCTATTTATGCTGTGGAGATAAAATCAAGGCAGAGGTGAGAGAGGTGGGCGAATGAAACTGGAGAAAATAAGAGTTGAGTTAGCCGTGCTCTAATAAATATCGAATGACACAGACTGTATTAGACCATAAGACCACAAAATATAGGAGCAGAACTAGCCCATTTGGGTCACTGTGTATGATCTGCCTTTTATAGAACATAGAACAATACAGCACAGTACAGGCCCTTTGGCCCACAATGCTGTGCTGACCCTTAATCCCTGCCTCCCATATAACCCCTCACCTTAAATTCCTCCATATACCTGTCTAGTAGTCTCTTAAATTTCACTAGTGTATCTGCCTCTACAACTGACTCAGGCAGTGCATTCCACACACCAACCACTCTCTGAGTAAAAAACCTTCCTCTAATATCCCCCTTGAACTTTCCACTCCTTACCTTAAAGCCATGTCCTCTTGGAGGCGCTGGCTGTCCATTCAATCAGCAATGAAATCAACATTGCTGATCCATTTCCACCTGATCCCCAGTCTCCTGGTAACTCTTCATTGTCCTGACTAACCAAGAATCTCTCAGCCTCTGCCTTAAATATACCCACTGACTTGGCCTCCACAGCCACCTGTGGCAAAGAATACCACAGATTCACAACTCACTGGCTAAAGAGATTCCTCCCCATCTCTGTTCTAAATGGATGTCCCTCTAATCTGAGGCTGTGTCCTCTAGGTTGCTATGTTGCAGTGTCAATGTGACACCACAGTAGTGTATTGATTAGCACAGTGCTTTACAGCATGAGCAGTAAGATTAGGGTTCGATTCCCACCACAGACTGCAGGGAGTTTGTACATTTTCTCTGTGACCACGTGGGTTTCCTCGGGTGCTCCAACTTCCTCCCACATTCTAAAGGTGTGCAGGTTAGGGTTAGTAAATTGTGGGATGAGTAAGAATGCTATGTTGACGACACTTGCACGCTGATCAGCCCAATCCTCACTGACTGGATTTGACACAAACAACGTATTTCACTCTTTTTTTTGTACGTGTGACAAATAAAGCTAACCTTTACCTTTGTCTGATCAACTAACTTCCTCAGAAATAGAAAGCTCTGGGTTCAAGTCCCTGTTGAATGTGTAGTCTAGACTAATACTTCACAGGTGCTCTTCACTGACTGGCATTTGCTTTGTTTGGGCCTCCTGATACAGATGCAAATTCCAAACTGCCGGAGGAACTCAGCAGATTGAGCAAGCTCAAATCAATTGGGACAGCACAGTAGCCTAGTGATTAGCATAACACTTTACAGCACCAGTGATTGGGCTCAATTCTGCCACTGTCAGTACGGAGTTTGTATATTCTTCCCGTGACTGTGTGGGTTTCCTCTGCGCACTCTGGTTTCCTCCGACATTCCAAAGACTATGGTCACGGTTAGTGTGTTTCGACGTTCAAGTACAAATAAAGCTAATCTTTATCTTTATCATCTTTGTTTCTAATTTGTCCCTGCAGACACAGAGGAAAACATTCATTATGGATCCATCTGCTTCGAGAAAAATGAGCCAGGTGATAAAATTGTTTGAATTTTTTTTATTTTTTGTCAGGATGAGGATTATTGGCGATGAGTCTGAAACTGTTTGTCCCCTGATATGGCCGTACTGAGGTAAAGCTCCTCACTCACCCTTTAACACACTGTGGGACAGTCAGTCCATAACCCAGCCTTCTCTGTGCAAGTCCAGTCTCCCCCCACAGATACGAACGTGAACATTTGGGCTGATTTTGCAACACAACTTTGCTGGTCAGGTGCAAACCCAAGACACATTTGTGCCCTCAGAGGACATATAAAGCCAGTCAGCACAATTCTGAATTAGTAAATGTGACTTATGTCTGATCTCCTGTCTATATCATCAGCATCATTAAAAATCTGAGTTGGTTTGACTTGATTTGATTTGATACAAACTATACATTTCACTGTGTCGCTGTGTGAAATCAACCTAGTACATGACGACAAACTGCTTGCATCAAATCAAATCAACCAAAAGTGGAATTTCCCGGGGACAAACATTTTACTCCTGATTCCGATTCCTGTTCCAACATGTCGGTCCATGACCTCCTCTTATGTCAAAATGAGGGCACCTTCAGGGTGGAGGAGCAACTTTTTGTATTCTGTCTAGGCAGCCTCCAACCTGATGGCATAAATATCAATATCTCCCCCTCCCATCTTCTTCTATTCCCCACTCTGGTCTCACACCTCTTCTCACTTGACTATCCCCTCCCCCGGATCCCCTCCTCATTTCCTTTCTTCTATGGTCCACTCTCCTCTTCTATTAGATTCCTTCTTCTCCATTCCTTTATCGCTCCAACCCAGCTGGCTCCACCTATAAATATCTGATTCTTTTCACAAATACATTCACCCTGTCATCCTTAAACCACTGAGCAATCAAGACAAATTCCACAGATTCACGACCATATGACTGAAGAGATTCCTTCTCATCTCTCCTTCTAATGAAAACACTTTCCCATAACCAATCTTACCAGGCCTATTGGTATCCAATTGGGTTCAATGTCATCTCTCGGCATTCTCCTGAACACCATTAACTTCAATGCAAATAAAATGGGAGAGACTTCTGGCTTCCTGCTTCCTTATTTCCCAGTGCATTTATCTGAAAAACACTCACATTCACAACTCCTCACTGACCCAGAGTCATCGAAGAATCATGGAGAGTTTAGTTCATTTACAACTATCCCAACAGCTCACTGAGGTTTGTGTTCATTTTACCCAGATGGATGGAAAGAAGTTTTCTGGAAATTCAAAGTTCAAAGTACATTTATTATCAAAGTATGTATGCTATATACAACCTTGAGATTTGTCTCCTTACAATCAGCCACAAATTAAAGTAACCATTTAAAAAAAAGACTAACATCCAATTAGTAAAAAAAAATGTGTAAACAATAAGAGTAAGCAAATAACTTTCGGAATGGAAGTTCACAAAAGTGAGTCCACAGCCACAAAGCCATTCATCACTACAGCCATTTCAGGAGCTCATTAGTTGCAGGCTGCAGCCTCAGTTCAGAGCAGAGATGAGTAAATCTCACAGACTACCAAGCCGAACCAACCCATCTTTTGCATCTGGCCCTGACATCCTGACCAATCTGGCCCAGCTCTTAACTCATTCAAACCTCAGGTCGTTCCTCATTCTCAGACATGGGCCCTGCCACATCGACACACTCTCAAATGATTCTCCCCCGACCCGACCTTTCTAATTTGGCCCGGCACTTCAATCAGTCAAACTGATTGAATGAGCAATTACATTTTTTGCTTATGTTTTGTCAGGAGAGAGTAATGCAGTCAGTTTAGGATATTTGTATTCTATTTGTCACTTCCTTTATCAGTGTGATCCACTACTGTCATCTTTTAATGTGATGTTTGCAATTATCACAGGGGAGAGACATGCCGCACCATCCTCCAATCAAGTGTCAGATACTGTAAGTACATTGGTCTGTTGTTGAAGTACCAAGTCCAACAAATATTAATTTCCAGATCAAATTTGTGAAGTTGTTTACAGATCTAAACAGATGAAATATCAACTGGCTTAAATATACACTCAATGTCCACTTTATGAGGTACATCCTGCACCCAATAAAGTGGCCACTGAGTGCATGATCATGGCCTTCTGCTGCTGTAGCCCATCCATTTCAAGGTTCTGCACACCACCTTGGTGATGGCCTCCACTGGTCGAGGTCGACCACGGATGTTGCAACCCAGCTGTTTGAAGTTGATATGGAAGCTAGAGCAGTACAATACGGAGAACAAGCTGTTGCCCATACAGCAGGCTCTCCCTCTCCATGCAGCTGATGAATCCAAAGGAATAGCAAAGACTGAAGCTGTTTGGCACCAGCGGCTTTGGAGGAGTTGCCAGTCAAAAATGAATTCCTTGTAGGGACTTCGGGAATGCAGTTCCAGATTTTTCCTTGAGCTTTACTCTAGAAGCCTTCCCTATGAGTGGGTATAGCCACAATGCAGCGGAGGTATGAAATCAGAGTTTTCCTTATCCTAGATTAGCCACCAACCATAGCTGACGAGCCCCATTTGCCCACAGTGACTAATCTTAAGATGCCAGTAACCTGCCTTTGCCCCTTCTCCTTTCAGTCCAAAGTGGTTCTGTCAAGCTTAGCAGCTAAGCCACACGTGAAAGCCAGGTGCTGGATTGTTGTCAAAGACTACAGTATTTGGGATGCATGTCATTCGAAGTATTTAGTAAGTAGTGGAAGCTTATACCCACTACCCTCCCACCACCTCCTTCACCAATTTGGGCACCTTCAAAAGCCACCACCTTTGTAACATGTAGTTGTTTGAGTTACTGTTGCCTTCCTGTCAGCCTGAACCAGTCTGGCTATTCTACTCTGCTCTCTCTCTTTAACAAGTCACTTTTGACCACAGACTACAGCTCAGTGATTTTTTTTTTTTTGCTTTTCACACCATTCTCTAACCTCTAGAGACTGTTGTGTGTGATGATCCCAGGAGATCAGAAGTTTCTGAGATACTGAAACCACTGGTCCAGCACCAACATTCCACAGTCAAAGTCACTTGGATCACATTTCTTCCCCATTTTGATGTTTGGTCTGAACAACAATTGGACCTCTTGACCATGTCTGCATGCTTTCATGCATTTGATGGGAATTAAGGGTTATGGGGAAAAGGCAGGTAGGTGGAGATGAGTCCATGGCCAGATCAGTTATGATCTTATTGATTGGCAGAGCAGGCTCAACGGGACAGATGGCCTACTCCTGCTCCTATTTCTTTATGTTCTTATTGAGTTGCTGCAACATGATTGGCTGATTAGATATTTGAATTAATGAGCAGATATACTGTACCTAATACTGTGGTCACTGAGTGTAATTGGTATTTCTTTCTTGTTCAGAACCTGCCTTCTTCAAATGACAACGTCTCATCTGTTGTCTATGCACAGATAACAAAAAACAGAAATGATTAATCTTCCGAGAACAGAAAGGAAGGGCTTGGAGTCGATAAGTGGAAGTAGTATATTTTGAAATCATTTTTTATATTTTAGATTTGTGATGTACTTTCACGAATATATTTGCCCTGAGTTGACATAATTCAAAGATTCGATCATCTCATCATCACTTCTGAATTACAAATGAGAATCATTTCTCTAAAAACAATTTCAGCATTTTGATTCAATTTCTATAGATACTATGTGCGAAAAAAAAGAACAGCGTCATTATGCAAGATCGATTAAATGGTGCGGGCACGTTTGTTACCAATACAACTAGTATGAATCGTGGGCAGGTTATATTGGTGTCAGAAGCGTGGCAACACTTGTGGGCAGTCCCCTGCACAATCCTTGATCTGTGTTGTCATTTATACAAAATGACACATTTCACTTCATGTTTCAATGTAAATGTAACAAATAAAAGCTAGTCTGTAGTATTTCAGAACTTGTCATGATAAACAATAATGATTTCAATAAAGCACGACAGGATTAGATGAAAGCGCTATGAAGGACACTAGCCTATTTACAACAGGTCTGGCCTTTATGTATACTTAGTCATTTAATCTATGCTGGTGAAAGGATAAAGCCTATTGAAAACTAAACGTAGAAGGTGGTGGTGAGCTCCATTCTTGATTCATTGAGGTCCTCCTAGTGAGTGTACTGTCCATTATTGGTGAGAAAGTCAATGATTTTGACCCAAAGATAATGGAAGAATGACAATATACACTCAGTCACCACTTTATTAGATACCTCGTGTGCTAAATAAAGTGGCCACTGAGTGTATGTTTGTGGTCTTTTGCTGCTGTAACCCCTCCATTTCAAGGTTTGATGTATTGTGCGTTCAGAGATGCTCTTCTGCTCACCACTGTTGTAAGGTGTGGTTATTTAAGTTATTGTCACTTCTTTGATAAATGTAGCTTGAAGTTTGTCAACTTGAGCTGGCCTGTCCATTCTCCTCTGACCTCTCTCATTAACAAGGTGTATTCATCCACAGAACTGGCAGCCACGGGATGTTTTTATTTTGCTTTTGTGCCATTCTTTGTAAACTTTAGAGATTGATCTGCATGAAATTCTCAGGAAATCAGCAGATTCTGAGATGCTCAAATTAACTGTTCCGGCACCAACAATCATTCCATGGTCAAAGTCACTTAGATCAAATTTCTTCCCAATTCTGCAGTTTGGTGTCAACAACAATTAAACCTCTTGACCATGTCTGCACTGATTTGCTGCCACAGGATTGGCAGATTAGATATTTGTGTTGATGAGCAGCTGTACAGTATACCTATTAAAGATCCACTGAGTGTGTTTCCACATTAGGACTCAAAGTGACTTGGAGGGCAACTTACACAGGGAGAAGACACGATATGCCTGCAGCCCTTGGTGGTTGGTGCAGCATGTTTAAGAGTCACTGACAAAGTGTCTTTATTGAGTAGTTACAGTACATTTTGTGGAGGCAACCAATGGAGTCCTCTTGACGAATAGACAGGTTAATTGTGTGGGAAACAAATGGAATTTACAAGCAGAAGACAGGGAGGCGTGATTTCTATAGATGTGTATTCAAGAGAGCATGGTCTCCACTGACCTGACAAGTCAGAGTGTGCTTATATTTAATTTAAAGATTGACACAATAGTTCACCATTTCAAGGCACGGGGCAAAATTTGCATGTAAAAAGTATTTTTATTTCCGGAAGCTAACAGCAATAGATTCTCTCCATGCCTGCAAAGTTCCCTCACTCTCTACATGGTTTGCATTATTGAGAAGCAATGCAGACCAAATCAACATGAGAGTTTTCTGATGATCATGAGAGTGAAAAGGCCATTCTGTATGAAGTTAGAGGCTCATATGGATTCACAGCTTTGGCAAGGTTTGCATGCCATTGCTTCCTATAAGGCAAACCGTAACAGCATAAACATTGCAGTGATTCTTCACTCCCCAGTGAGCACAACGCATTTTATACATGCATTGAAATGGAAAACAAAACTACACTTGTGCAACTCGCCTGGCAGCTGGCAATCCTATGATCTCGGTCTCACTAAAACCATGAATAGAATAATAATCGTAATAGAATCAATGAAAAACCACACCAACTTAGGCAGTCAGCCAGTTTACAGAAGACAAAAACTGTTCAAAAAGAAAGAAATAATAATAAATAAATAAATAAACAATATATATTGAGAACATGAGATGAAGAGTCCTTGAAAGTGAGTTGATTGGTTGTGGAAGCTTTTCAATGATGGGGCAAGTGAAGTTGAGTGAAGTTATCCCCTTTGGTTCAAGAGCCTAAGGCTAATTCTGTGTTGATTCTGAATTGTAAAAATTCTCACAAATAAATAGAGTAAATGATGGAAATCACTGGTAGGCAGTCTCAATGGAAGAAAGAGATGCAGAGATGTATCTCCACAGCCGCTGACTAACATGTTGAATATTTCTAGCAATCTCATTTTTTTTCAGACTTTTATCACCTGCACTGCTTTAGTTCTGGATGCTTGTTTCACTCAGTATGAGCTGTTGGAAGACTGCAGAATGACCAGCAGGGCCTGATCCACACAGGTGCAAACAATAACCAACTAATATCAACATAGGATGTTTCTTGTCCAGAGAAAAGAGATAGTTTGCATCTCTATGGGCTTGTTTCACCAGAATAGCCTGTTATCATCTGTACCTCTGGAGGGATGGATGGATGATAGATCAAATCTATTAATCCTCAGGAGGCATCAAAGCCAATAAGTTATTTGATAAGTGCTGAAACTTGTTGGTTTTTGTGGACGATGTGATTGCTCATTTTCTTACTGGAAAATTCCATGCCCAACATTTTGGTTTTGCTATGAAATGAAAGCAGATCTACGAATATGAAACTATCAATGTTTCTGCACTCGCGGGCTGACAAGTTTGCACTTCTGGTTGTGGCAGTTCAGAAGATCCTGATAAATGTTCAGCAGATATTCTTTGTCTGCAGTCTGATGCTGGACTCCTCCTGGTGATGTGGGAAGCTGCGGTGATTCTTCAACATTTAGGGTGGGAAACCACAGGCACAACCAACACCAGGAATAAACAAAGACACAAGAGACTGCAGGTGCTGGTGGCAGAGTTTTAACCTGAGACTTCGACAATTCCAAAGTGGATACAAGTCATGGATAATCATAATCATCTACCTAAGAAGAAGGAAGAACAGGAAATAATGTGAAATGACATCTCTGAGAACCTCTTGCACTTTCTTTCAATGTCAATAATAGAATACAAGACATCAGGTTCAATTATTTTCTGGCTCTGTATTACTTTTTAAAATCTGGGCACCATGAAGAAAATTTTACCTCAGGATTTCCTCAGACTCATTCCACTCTCTCTAGGTCCTTCTCCCTACCCTTTGGTTAACTTTTGTAAATGCTTCATGGTCCAAAAATAACCCCTTTCAGAATAAGAACCTGATCCAATGTCACTAGCATATGCCATGAAATTTGTTGCTTTGCAGTAACAGTACGTTGCAAAAGAGGACCTCTGTTGGTCAAGGTTGACCAAGGATGTTGCGTCACAGCTGTCTGTATAATACGCAAGCCAGGGAAGTACGATATGGAGAGCAAGCTGTTGTCCATGTTGTCGGTTCCCCCTCTCCACACGTCTGATGAATCCAAAGGAATGGCAGAGACAGATACTGTTTGGCACCAAAGGCATTGCAGGAGTTTCCAGGCAGCATTGAACTCAACGCAGGAATGCCTTAGGGACTCTGGCTCCAGATTTTTTCCTTGGGGTTTATTTCCAAAACTTTCCCCATGAATGGTCCAGCTGAAAAGGCAGTGGAGGTTCGAGATCAGTTTTCCTCCTCCTGGATGAGGTGCCAACCATGGCTGACAAGCCCAATTTGTTCAAAATGTCTGATTTGAAGGTGTCAGTAACCTGCCTTTGCCCCTTCTCCTTTGGGAAGAAACTGTTCCACTGGGCTTAATAGTTAAGGCACATGTGAAGGGGAAGAACTGGATGGTTGTCAGGGGCGATTTCAGGTGCATGCTATTGGGAGCATTTAATAGGTAGTAGGATCTTATCCCAGCGATAACAACCTTCAGGTGTTGCAATGAAACGAAGGAAAGCAGACCCCAGAGCAGGACACAGACACGGAGGTAGCATTAACAGAAGTGGATTTATTAATAGTTTCCAGGAAGGCCGGAGAGTGAGGATTAGAAGCCGACATGGACCTAAATGCTGAACAACATACCAGAGGAACCTGGACTTGGACTCAGACGCGGACTCAGAGCCTGAACTCGGCCTTGACTGGGACTCGGAGCCTGGACTTGGACTCGGGGCTTGGACTCAGACTTGACTTGGACTTGACTTGGACTCGGAGCCTGGACTTGGACATGGACTTGGACACAGAGCCTGGACTTGGACACAAAGCCTGAACTTGGACATGGAATTGGACCTAGAGCGTGGACTTGGACTCGGACTTAGATCTGGAGCCTGGACTTGGACTTGGACTTGGATACAAAGAGATAGAATACTCAACTTGGAGTAGCGGCAAACGGCTGGACCTACTCAGCTGGAAACAAGACGACTAAACCAAACATCAACTGACAGTTCGAAACTTGACACGGAGTAGCTCATGAAGTGGCAAACGGCCGGCAATCACTCAGCTGGACACGAAGAGACAGAATTCCCAACTTGGAGCAGCAGCAAACGGCCGACCCACTCAGCTGGAAATGAGATGACAAAAACCAAACAATGATAGTCCATTTGTATCTTGGCTCGGAGTGGCAGCGAAACAGCCGGCAACCCAGCTAGACACAAAAACGACTGAATTCACTAAGCAGCCACAGGCACTGAAGCAACTTAGAGTCCACAATTCCTGGTGGCTCTGGAATGAGCATAGCTGCCCTGGCTACGGTGACGAACCAGCAGCGAGTAGATGTAAGCCAGAGTTTTTATGCTGCCGGTTCAAATGAGGGTCAGGTGTCCTAATCAAGGAGCCCATTGGAACACGGGGAAAAGGACATTAACTGAAATGAGTAGTCAACGGACTGGACCTTGACATAAGGAACCTACATTGCAATACAAAGTAACAAAAATTTTAACTTACAATAAATATATATATATATATATAAAAAATAGACTACATAATTTAAGCAAATAGAGAGGAAAAATACTGAGGAAGTGAGCAAGGTTTTATTGTCCATTCAGCGATCTGATGGTGAATGGAAAGAAACTGTTCCTGAAATATTGAGTGTTTGTCTTCAGGATCCTGTATCTTTTCCTTGATGGTAGCAATGAGAAGAGGGCATGTCTGAAGTAATGGGCTCTCCACACCATTTTGCTTGACTGATAGAAAAATATTTCTGGCGAATTACTCAGTGAGATAGGGCCTCTCAGTGGGGAAAATCACCTGCCGTTCGACCCCGTTCACATTTAATCTGTTTTCCCAACCCACCTGCCTCCCTGTGACTTCTATCACTGTTATTGATAACTGGCCCTACTGATCACCAGGGTCATCTTCCCTGTTCACCTCAACATTCTTCAAAGGGAATATATTCTGTTTGTGAGGGGGAGAGATTAGTTTGATTTGTCACATGTCCAACAAACATTAAAAAATGCGGTGAAGTGCGTCATTTCGAGTAGTTTGCGATGCGCTGTGGCAGCATGTTCGTGTTGCCATGCTTCTGGCGCCAACGCAGCATGCCCACAACTCACCAACCCCAACCCGTACATCTTCTGTATGTGTGAGGAAACCGGAGCATTCAGAGCATCTCAGCGCGGAATGTACAGACTCGTTTCAGACAGCGGCGGGAATTGAATCGAATCGGGATCTCTGGCGCTGTAAATCGTTTATGTTAACCGCTATACTACCGCGGGGAGTGTGACCGCTTGTGCACCAGACTGGAGCTGAAATCACACCCAACGTCGACAGATTTCTACCAGGATGAGTTAAGTCCTCGCTCCCTGATTTCCTGATTCCAGTTCATTGAGTTTCCATCTCCTGCACCTCTCGGCTCTAGCTGAGCACAAATGGGAGACTAACGCAAAGTATGAGATCACACAATCTGCAGAAGTTTGACGGCTGGTTCTCCACACAGAGAGGAATTTCCCTTCACCGATCACAGTCACCTTGTTTCAGTTTATTAGCACCTCTGTGTAATGGGTCAAAAATAAACCGATTCCAATTGCAGACTGAGGCGTTTGAGAAATAAACTCAATGAGCAGAACACCAGGAGCTAAAATCCCGCACATACCGAGCGCAGAGTCACCGCGGATAAAGAGTTGGCTGAGCCGAGACTCGTGCCAATGGAAGTCACTGTGGTTCACCACCGCTCTTCCCCTTCAGGATGTGGTGCGGTACCGCACTGCTCAATGTGCAGAATATCAACACCAGCAGCTTTCTGCAGAGACGAACACTGCGGGAAGCTCCGAGTAACAAGCTAAGCAAAACAGGAAGCCGAAAACCACTCGATGGAGGTGTGAGAGCCCACTGACTCACCAAACCACAGTGACAAATTGTTTCAGCGGATGAAACAGCAACATGGCTCCTCGGCATCCTTCATACAACCAAAGCTGACAGTAGATTACCAGGGGCGAGAACAGTCGAGGCCTCTCCCAGCCAACTCCCTGTCCCTCTTTTAGGGCAAGTTCGTGCCGAAGTACCCTTAGAGAGGGAGCATGCGGTTACAGTGGACACAGTGTGGGATTTCCGGGAACTGGCTGTGTTGTAGATGTTAGTAGCCGTATTTCAACTTGAAGTTGTATTTTCTGAGTGAAAAACTTACGTGGTTTTGTAAAAAGAATGACCTCGATGGCAGAGGAATCAACTGAGAACAGATTAGCCGAGCATGGGATGTCACATCATTTCCCGCAGAGTGGAAAGACACGCAAGATGCCAACCAGACTATTGCGTTAGAGTCTGAATCTTGGGATCCTGAGACTGCTGGACTGTCCCGGTGAGACTCCAGACCCCTGTAATTCTAATCAATGTCCCTTGTGGGAGATTCCTGCGGAAATTTGTATTGGTCAGAAATTAACATCTTTCTACTAAGCTCACTGGCACAAAGAGAGGGGTTAGAGTTTGGGGCTTCTTGTCAAGATTTACAATCCTCAGGAGAGGGGTTGGGTGTGGGGTTTCTTGTCAAGATTTACAATCCTCAGAGCACAACTGGTGATTAAGGGGTAAGGGGGTTTCGACTTTTATGTTACTGCGGAGGCTAATTAAAATGGCATTTTTGTTATGTTAATCTGGGGAATGCGGCTTTGTTGTGCTTTAACGTTGAGAAAGTTTGCGCTAGCAGTTTATTGTGGTTTAGAGGGTGATAAGAGGGTGCTATTAACCAATTGGGATAGTTATTATGGTTTTGGTGTATTTGAAGATACTGTATGCGCGGGGTTTTGGGGCAGAAGGCGGGAGAGCGAGACAGAGGATGGACCAGGTGCTGTGAGTCCGCTAACGGGGTCGGACCCCGAGCGGGACGTTCGGCGAGGAGACGGACTCGGACTCGTGTGGAGCGTCTGGTCGACCACCGTTGTTGGTCCCAGGCGGCCGGTTGAGGTGGTCCGAGGGGGTCGCAGGGTGAAGAAGAAGGTCCTTGAGCTCCAACAGTTTTTGTGCACGAAGAGATTGAACTTTGATAAGTGTGGCGCCTTTTATTTTCCTTTTATATTTTATTCTCTTTTAATTATATAGTTCTAGTAATATCTATAAACTGTAAATCATTTAATTGCATCTGGTGTATTGTCTGTTATTTGGGGGGGGGGGGTACCTCACACAGCATCCACACAAACGAATTACCCAATTTGGCGGGGCCGAGGCTGTTTCCCTAGACGACAGCGAGCCGAGCGACCCTGAGGGTGGCCAGGGGGGCTACATTGTGGGGGATTTGTCCGGGATGCTTGAGTCTGTTGGTATGCTGTGTGGGTGCCCTGTTTAAATCTGTAATGTGTGTCTCCGTGGGTTATTTGCTGTTGATTGCTGTATGCGTTGTGGGTGCGGTCTTTGTTCGAGTTCAGACTAGCATTGACAAGTTAGAGGTGGCACTCGGGGCTGTCCATGCAGTTGGGAGAGAGAGGAAAGAGTGGTCTGATTTGGAGGTAGAGTCTGCGAATAAATGTTCTAGCTCTGACAGGCTCCGCCTGGCATTTGGGATAGTGTCCACCCCAAGAGGGGTGGAGGCATGCGAGACGTGGGCGGAGCGGATCTCTGTTGTCAGATGAGTGGCAGTGCTTGGTTGAGGGAGAGCGACAGGGATTGGTTGAAAGTTTGAGTAGGCGGGCTGGTGACGGTGTTAGAGCTGTCAGGTTCACTTACACCGTAGTGACAGCTGTCAGTTATTTGAAAGAGGGGGGAAAAGTTTTCAGTGTGCCTTCTCTGGCGAGGAGGGCGGCTAAATTGCTTGTAGTGCCAGGGGGATCATTTCAGGGGCTCAGTTGTTCAGCTGATCAGAGAGGTGTCTGGAAACTTAGTGGAGGCCCAGTGGGGGAACGGCCTGCGGTCTCTGGGGAAGCACGTTCCTAGCAATGTACCACTGAACTTCCGCAAGGAAAAGACCCTATTCCTGAAGGCTTAGAGGGACCACGCCCCAGGGTGACGTTATGGATAGAGGGAAGCGATTCTAAAGCCATCCTTCACCCCGGGGCACAGGTCAAGTTGTTGGACAGTTCGTTTTACAACCGGTGTCTGAAGCATTTACCCTTGACAACTGCAAGGGCACCGGAGACTTTGGGTACTAGTGGCAGTAGTTATCCAGAAGACGATGATTGGTTAATGACCCTGGAGTTCATGGGGCATTGTCTGGGCACCCAGCGTGTCGAGTTGCTTCTGAGGACGTGTGTAGCAACCTTGAGCCGGTACCGAATTTAAACGAGACCCAGCGGTGGTACGGCCTGGGGAAAGTAGCTGAGGGTGAGACCCTCTTAGTAGATGCTCCGAACCACCACGAGGGAGGGGAGTTGACCGCTGAAGACACCTCAGTGAGAGAGAGGTCGCGGCAACTGGATCCTAGCGGCGTGGAAGATGAAGGCAGCGTGTGTGTGGATGATGCGACGTGGTTTAATGTGCTGCATCTGAGGGGTGGATGTTGCCAGATCCTGAGGAGTGCGGCTGTTGAGCCGAAGATGGCCTTTACTAGTTCCCTAGGATTCTTCCGATCCGAAAAGATGCCCAAGGGCATAACCGGAGCCCCTGCATCCTTCCCGCGGGGCATGAGGAAGACCATGGGGGAAGTGAAGGTGTGTGGAGTTTTGACGTATGTGGATGACCGCCTAGAGCTTGGATTCGCCTGGGGGGACTATGAGGCGAGGCGAGTGGCTGAGCCCGGGCGACCGAAGCGAAGTGTCAAATGTGGAGGAGTTTTTGGCCGGAGGAGTTTGGTGCAATGTGAGGAAAATGACCCGACATACCAGTTGAACTTCCTGGTGTTGGGACAGACGGTGGTGGACCGGGGGATGGAAACGTCAATCTGAATGAGACACCGGGAAGAGAGGGGATTTGCACCGCACTGCGGTCATATACTGACGAATTAATCCAGCAAGAAGAAACAATGACCCACCATCGAAGGGATCAGCAGAAACTCAAGACATCCATTCAGAACAGATTGGAAGATTTACAAGTTGGGGAAGATCAAGGAAGTGTTCTGACTAAGGTCAACAGAAAACCGAGAGCCCAGGGAGGGGAGTTTGACTACACTCCCGAGGAGGTAAAGAAATGGAGGACAGATCTCGGAAAAGGGAGGCGGACGCTTGAAAGGAACCTGAAGGTGACTATCGCGAGTTTAAATGAAGTGGAAAAACTGAAAGTTGACCTGGAAGGCGCCCTCAGGAAGAAACAACCGGAGGCTGAACATCCTTTAACTGCTGCTTTTCAGGTCAGGGAGGAAGAAGCTGGTGGGGTAACTGCGTCCCAGATTGAGATGGCCAGGATCCCTGAGTCAGAACTGCTGAGGCTGTGGCGAGAGTTGAAGGAGTCCCCGAAGAAGCTGACGACTCGACTGCAGGAGGCTGAAGGGGTAGACCCGGGTAAATGTTTCAGTTTGGAGAAACTTAACCAGCAGCTATCGACCGAGGGAATGAGGAAGGATACGGATTCGAAGGATGATGTGCTGCATATGTGGAACATGCTGCCTTTCGCTAACTTCCCCGTGATTGAGGAAGAGGCCTTTGGCCCTTCTCCGACTGAGTCGGGTGTAGTGGGGAGAGCTAGCTGTGGGCAGTCTGAGTTACGGCAGGATCAGGAAGGAGGAGAGGCGGGGCCCCGGACACGGGACAGGGGGCTCCGAGCTGTAGTGGTGGCCTGAGTGAGAGAGGAGTTGGCAAGCAGGCCCGAGGTATCCCTAGTAGTGTCTGAGTCTTTTGGGTTTAGGTGAGGGGGTACGGAGGTCTCAGAGGGTTAAGAAGCTCCCAGATAGGTTGGCCTATTTAGCGCCCGTGGGACGGGAGTAAGGTCTACTGTTTGGGGAGCACTGTCACTGTGTGTATTTGTGTATGTGTGTGTTGTGTGTCTGTAGGACTGGGTGGCGAGTTATTTAGAAGTCATGAGGACATGACTTTATTTGGTGGGGGGAGAGTGTAAGGGGGTTTCGTCTTTTATGTTACTGCGGAGGCTAATTAAAATGGCGTTTTTGTTATGTTAATCTGGGGAATGCGACTTTGTTGTGCTTTAACGTTGAGAAAATTTGCGCTAGCAGCTTATTGTGGTTTAGAGGGTGATAAGAGGGTGCTATTAACCAATTGGGATAGTTGTTATGGTTTTGGTGTATTTGAAGATACTGTATGCGCTGGGTTTTGGGGCAGAAGGCGGGGGAGCGAGACAGAGGATGGACGAGGTGCTGTGAGTCCGCTAACGGGGTCGGACCCCAAGCGGGACGTTCGGCGAGGAGACGGACTCGGACTCGTGTGGAGCGTCTGGTCGACCACCGTTGTTGGTCCCAGGCGGCCGGTTGAGGTGGTCCGAGGGGGTCGCAGGGTGAAGAAGAAGGTCCTTGAGCTCCAACAGTTTTTGTGCACAAAGAGATTGAACTTTGATAAGTGTGGCGCCTTTTATTTTCCTTTTATATTTTATTCTCTTTTAATTATATAGTTCTAGTAATATCTATAAACTGTAAATCATTTAATTGCATCTGGTGTATTGTCTGTTATTTGGGGGGGGGGGGTACCTCACACAGCATCCACACAAACGAATTACCCAATTTGGCGGGGCCGAGGCTGTTTCCCTAGACGACAGCCAGCCGAGCGACCCTGAGGGTGGCCAGGGGGGCTACATAGGAATGAATATATTTTTTATCCCACGCCAGACTTATCTCTCACTTCATTCAACTACCAGCGAGGACACTTTTTTTTACAAAATTACATAACTTATCCACAGACACAATACAATTTAAAATTAAAATAGATTTACTAATATCTACAAAACACTGAGTTCCCAATGGGAGGCACCATTCCCTGAAATCCCCCACTGTGCCCACAGTGACCACATGCTCCCTTTCCATGGGCACTTGGGCACAAACTTACCCTGGAAGAGGGACAGGCATCATCCCGGGCAGAGGCCTCGATGGTCTGCCACCTGGGCAAGGTCACCCTCTCCCACAGTGATCTACTGTCAGCTTTGGTTGTGTGAAGGATGCCATGGAGCTGTGTTGCTGTTTCATTAGCTGAAACAATTTGTCACTCTGGTTTGGTGAGTCTGTGGACTCTTCTACCTTCATCAAGTGGTTTTCAGCCTTCGGTTTGGCTTAGCTGTTGCTCGGAGCTTCTCGCAGGGGTTGTCTCTCCAGACAGTTTCCAGTGCTAATATTCTCCACATCAAAGCAAAAAGTACGCACAGACAGAAATAGACAAACAACCAATATCCAAAAGAAGGCAAACTGTGTAAATACAAAAAAACTCAATAGATACATAAATACATACATAAAGAAGTAAATTAGTAACATTGAGAACATGAGTTGTAGGGTCCTCGAAATTGAGTCCACAGGTTCTGGAATCATTCAGTTTTGAGGTGAGTGAAGTTATCCATGCTGGTTCAACACCCTGATGTTTGAAAGGTAATAACTGTTCCTAAACCTGGTAGTGTGTGACCTAGGGTTCCTTTAGCATTCCTGATGGCAGCAGCAAGAAGACAGCATGACCTGGATGGTGTGGGTCCTTGATGATGGATGCTGCTTTCTTGTGGCAGTGCTCCTTCTAGAAGTGCTCTGTGGTGGGGAGGGCTTTTCCTGTGATAGACCGGGCCTTATCCATTAATTTTTGTAGACTATTCCATTCTTGTGTGTTGGTGTTTCCATACCAGGTCATGAGGCAGCTGGTAAGAATACTCTCCACTGTTCATCCAGAGAAATTCGTCAATGAAATTTAGAAGGTGAATGATTGATATTCATTAATACTGAGTGTGTGTGTGTGTGTTTGTGTAAAAGAGGAAGATGTAAGACAGAGAGAGAGAGAGAGAGAAAGAGAGAAATTACTTTTCAGGTATCCCACAAAAAATTACTCCATACAAAACTGTTATTCTGCCAAGTCTCATCAACCTGCACCTATGTACCCATCCACATTTCTCATCAATGTTGAAGTTGACTCCATATCTACAACTCAAGATGGCAACTTGTTCCACACTCTCACCTCCCTCTGAGTGAAAATGTTCCCCTTAAATATTCCACTTTTCACTCTTAACCTATGCCTATTAGTTCTAGTCTCACTCAAACTCAGTGGAAAAAGCCTGCTTGCATTTAGCCAATCTATACTCATTATAAATTTGTATACCTCAATCAATTCATCCCACAATCTTTTATTTTCTAGGGGAAAATATTCTAATGCATTCAACCTTTCTCAATAACTCAGGCCCTTAAGTCCCTGAAACAGCTTTGTAAATTTTCTCTGCACCCTTTCAATCTTACTTTCATTTTTCCTGTAGTTAGGTAACCAACACTAGACACAATACTCCAAATTAGACCTCGCCAATGTCTTATACAATTTCAACATTACATCCCAATTCTTGCACTCAATACGTTGATTTACCAGGGCCAACATGCTAAAAGCTTTCTTGACGAGCCTACAGTGCTGATAAAAATTATTCATACCCCTTGGAGCCTTTCATGTTCTATTGTTTTACAACATTGAATCACAGTGGATTTAATTTGGCTTTTTTTGGAACTGATCAACAGAAAAAGACTGTCTTGTGTCAAAGTGAAAACAGATCTCTACAAAGTGATCTACATTAATTACAATATAAAACACAAAATAATTGTTTGCATAAGTATTCACAAACATTAATATGACACATCAAATCATCACTGGTGCTGCCAATTAGACTGAGAAGTCAAAAAATTAGTTAAATGGAGATCTGATTCTGAAGACCTGTGTGCAGTCAAGGTGTTTCAATTGATTGTTGTGAAATACACCTGTATCTGGAAGGTCCCACTGCTGGAGAGTCAGTATCCTGGCAAAAACTGGACCATGAAGACAAAAACCCGCTCCAAGCAACTCCACGAAAAGTTATTGAAAAGCACAAGTCAGGAGATGGTTACAAGAACATTTCCATGTCACTGAATATCCCCTGGAGTACAGTTAAGTCAATAATCAAGAAATGGAAAGAATATGGCACAGCTGTAAATCTGCCTAGAGAAGGAAATCCTCAAAAACTGAGTGGCTGTGTAAGAAGTGAACTAGTGAGGGAGACTACCAAGAGACCTATGACAACTCTGGAGGAATTACAAACTTCAGTGGCTGAGGTAGGAGAGACTGCACATACAACAACTCTTGCCCGGGTGCTTTACCAGTCACAGCATTATGGGAGAGTGGCAAAGAAAAAGCCATTGTTGAAAAAAAACCTCACATGAAATCTCAGTCAGGGTTTGTCAGAAGCCCTGTAGGAGACTCCAAAGTCAGCTGAAAGAAGGTTTTATGGTTTGATGAAACCGAAATTGACCTTTTTGCCCATCGGACTAAATGCTATGTTTGGCGTAAGCCAAACACCGAACATCATCTCATTTCATTTTAAAAATCTTTTTATTGATATATAATCTTCTACAGCCATAAAATACAAAAGTTCAACAAATTAGTATATATATAATTAATAAAGCTGAAGAAAAAACACTTGTATATGCTAATGAAAAAAAAACTATATAAGAAAAAGAAGGAAAAAAGAGATCCCCAACTAACTTAAAAAAAACACTAACTACAAAAAAAAACCATTAGGAACCAACTCCTGAAGCAATATGTCTTACAATCATCTATATATATAAAAGCAAAAAAAACAACTGCCAAATCACATTTATATAACATAAAATTTGAAAGGAAACCATATAAATTAATTCAAATTAAATGATAATATTTGGCAAAAGAGCCCCACCTTCTCTCAAGATTGAATCAGGGATCAAAAGTTCTACCTCTAATTTTTTCCTAACTAAGACATAACATTACTTGGGAAAACCATTGAATTAGTGTAGGAGCAGAGGTATCTTTCCACTTCAATAAAATAGCCCTTCTTGCCAACAATGTAACGAATGCAATTACATGTTAGTTTGAAAATGAAATACCCTGAATATGATGAGGAACTATTCCAAATAGAACAGTCAATGTATTAGGTCGTAAATTAATGTTCAAAGCTTTAGAAATTGTAGAAAATAAAGATTTCCAAAAAGATTTCAATGAACATGTGTGACAAAGTAGCTACTTCATTTTCACACCTATCACAATAATTGTCTATATTAGGAAATATTTGGATAGCCTCTCCTTTGTTAAATTATAACGGTGAACAATTTCAGGCATCATCAAAAGCACACCATCCCTACCGTGAAGCATGGTGGTGGCTGCCTCATGCTGTGGGGATGCTTCACTGCAGCAGGCCCTGTAATGTTTGTGAAGGTAGAGGGTAAAATGAATGTAGCAAAATAAAGGGAAATCATGGAGGAAAACTGGATGTAGTCTGCAAGGAAACTCTGACTTGGGAGAATGTTTGTTTTTCAGCAAGATAATGACCACAAGTCGAAAGCCAGAGCTACACAGGAATGGCTTAAATGCAATAAAGTTAAAGTCCTGGAGTGGCCAAGTCAGAGTCCGAACCCCCAATCCATTTGAGAATTTGTGGCTGGACTTGAAAAAGGTTGTTCACTCACAATCCCCATGCAATCTGACAGAGCTTGAGCTGTTTTGTAAAGAAGAATGGGGAAACATTGTAGTGTCTAGGTATGCAAAGCTGATAGAGACCTATCCACACAGACTCCAGGCTGTAATTGCTGATGAAGGTGCATCTACTAAATACTGACTTGAAGGGGTGAGTAATTATGCAATCAATTATTTTGTCTTTAATAATTGTAATAAACTTAGACCAATTTGTCAAAATTTGTTTTCAGTTTGACACAGAAGAAGCTTTTCTGTTGATATAGTGTCACTGAACTATCATCCAGAGTCTTCAACTGTGAATCTGAAACACTCATTCAAATCTCCTCATAGTTGCTGAGAGATTCAAACAATTACGTTTATTTGGAATTAAAAAAGCAAACATCAGCAATTATGACTAAAACACTACTGGACTGAGGTTGAACAAAAAAAAATCCTGTTGCCAATCACTTCTGGCAAAAAACAGAATCTGTTCTCCCTACCTGATCAGATTCATGGTCCAACTCTCAGGTTGACTTTGAATTTCCCTGTGAACCAGTCCAACAAATCCTCCCATTCAAGGACCGACAAGGAACAGTGATAGATTAGATTAGATTATGAGGACACGCAGTCCTCTTTTATTGTCATTTAGTAATGCATGCATTAAGAAATGATACAATATTCCTCTGGTGTGATATCACAAAAATGCAGGACAGACCAAGACTGAAAAACTAACAAACCACATAATTATAACATATAGTTACAACAGTGCAACAATACCATAACTTGATGAAGAACAGTCCGTGGCACAGTAAAAAAGTTCAAAGTTTCTTGGAAGTCCTACAACTCATGCAGATGGGAGAAGGAAGAAAACTCTCCCTGCCATGCCCGACCACAGTCCGACTCTGAGTCGTCCAAAAACTCTGATGAGCCCTCCGACACCGAGTACTGAGCACCATCTCTATCCGAACATTTCGACCTCAGCCTCGGTCGCCAGCAGCAGGCAAAGCCGGGGATTTTGGGGCCTACCCTTCAGAGAGTCTTGATCGCACAGTAGCAACAGCAGCGAATTGCTAGTTTTGCCAGAAATGCCCACGTCTCTTTATTGAATGAAGGAACGGAAATAAATAAATATGAAGAGGATAGATCAATCAGTAAATAATATCATCACACACAGAGTGCTGCTGGAAATCCACAATCAGGCAACGTCAATGGAAAGGAATAAACATTCGGTATTTTGGGCTGAGATCCTTCACCAGGAGTGGAAAGGAAGGGGAAAGAACTCAGTATAAGAAGGTGAGGGGAGGGGAAGAAATAAGTAGGCAGATAGATGGATAGATAGATAAATGAATTAACTGCTCTCTATCCCAGATACTGACCAGCTGCCTGCTCCCTATCTTTCTTTCTCCAGTTTTGCTGTGGACTGAAAATCTGTTGTGTATTCTGTCATTCATTCAAAATTTAATTTACCTTCTTTTTCTCTCCAGCTTGTTCAGCATATAGAATGGCATCTGTATAAGCCCAGTTGTATATTTCAGTATTTAATCTCTCTATAAATTATTAATTCATAGTACACTCGATTCTGTAAGGTATTACTTTGTGACATTAGAGTAACTAGATGATCATAGCTGTGTCACAAGACAAGCACTTTCAACACAATTTGTTCGTCCAGACACAAGTTCAAATCCCACTACTGCCTACTGAAAATTCAAATTCAGTTACTTAACTAAACAGACCCAAAGTGCTGGGGAACTCAGCAGTCAGGCAGCATCTATGAAGGGGAATAAACAGTCCACATTTTCAAATGAGACCCTTAAACAATTCTTGCTTGTGGTTCACTAGTGAACTAACCTGGAATGGTTTTTTCTGTCAATGAAGACAAGTATCAGTAAATACCATTTCACAATGATGTCTGAGTAAGGAAATCAGTTACCAGAAGCAGGACTGGTTCAGTTAATTTAAGTTGTTGCAACCTTCTCCTCGAACGGAGACACACCTAATGGAGTTACTCACTGTAGTTCCAATGACCCAAGTTCAATCCTGACATCCTGTGAGTTTGTACGTTCTCCACCTTATTGTGTGTATTTCCTCCAGATTCTGTAGTGCTTGCCTACATTGAAATGGTGATGATAATTCAAAGGTTCGTGATTGTCTAATAATTTGAAAGGCCCTTTATTTTGTGACTTCCTTTCCCCCTCATTTTATGAGTTTGTTAATATTTTAAATGCAATACAGTGCAAAATGTCTTCAGCACATTTAAAAAGTCTGTTAAGCTCAAGTGCTTTTTAAAAATAAAGTAATGAAACTTTTCTAAATATCAAAAAAATACTACAAAGTGCAGTAAACAGTAGAAAAACGAAATCAAACCGCAATTTGGTGTCACCACATTTAAAACTGCATCAATTCTCTTGGGTACACTGTCGTGCAGTTTTATAAGAAAATCAGCTGATAAGTTGCTTCAAGCATCCTGGAGAACTTGTCACAGATTTTCTACAGAACTTTGCTGTTTTGTTTGCTTCTGTCTGGATCCAGGTAATCGCAGAGGTTCTCGATGATGTTGAAATCAGGGATCTGTGGAGGCCACACCATCTGAAACCATGTAAAAAATCTCAGGTGCCAAAGACTTTTGACAGTCCTGATTTACTAAAACGCTTTTCAGAATATTTTAAGAATTTGTACATTGAAACAATTCTTATATTTCTGAATTAATCTTTTGCTTCATCATGCAAACAGCAAATTGAATAAAGCTATTGATTTGGACGGAAGTCATTTGATATGTCTTGTTAACCTCATTCTCCAATAAAGGTGCAGTGTTCATTTCCATTTGAATTCCATTATTCCAGTGGTTCATGGAAATACAGTCAAGGTAATGCCTGTGTGTCCAATTGTAAAGTACAGCAAATGCTAGAAATCTGAAATAAAATAGAAAATATTCAAAATACTCAGCAGGTCAGGCAGTGGCTGTGGAGAAAGGAAGTGTTGGTGAACTGAATTGAAAAATTAGAGTCAAAACAAGTTTTAAAAATCAGAGAAAAATGGAAAAAAAGTGAGAACAAGGAAAGGGTGGGAGAGAGTGGAGGGCAGGAGAGATTACATGAGAAGAAGGATCAAGGAGGATTAACTTTATTCACTAAATACATTTACATTTATTAGGAACTTGCTGTGGTGTTTTGGACAGGGCACAACATGCAACAAAAGCATTCAACAATTGTAAATAAAGAAAGATATAAAAATATAGTTAGAAGTTAACATAGAAAGATAAGTCTCGAACGTATGTAATTGATAATTGCAAAACAATTAATGGTTGATGTTTGAAAAATAATTGGGGTCATGAATATGATCTGAAATTGTTAAACTTATTAAGCCTAGAAAGTTGGAGAGTACAGACAAGGTATGATGGTGTTCCTCAGACTCATAGAAGGCTGAAAACTTTGTTTTCAGTTCCTTGTTTCACTTTCCTTTCTCTATCTTGTGTCAATGCTCAGAACCTGTTTCAAAAGCTTTGCCACATACCGAGTAAAGGGATATTGACCCAAAATCTCTTTGTGTAAGTTTTGTCAAAAAAGACACAAATTGAGTTGTTGCCATATGTGCTTGTGCAGTTATCATGTTCACCAGGCACTGAAAGCACTGGGCTGACAATTTCTAGACTGTGCTCCGAGGCTGTGTAAGGTTGTACCTCGTGCAGGATCAGGGATTCAGTGCAGAGAGGGTTTATAATGGACAAGGGAGAGTCTCAGATTATTGACATTTTCTTGAAACGTTTTGGTATTTTGAAATGCTTTTGTGAATGACTTTCTATTGTTAATTTTTAATAATTTTTTATAACTTCATGGAGTTCTCAGTAGGTCAGAGACATGCAGATTCTGATATTTTATCAGCTTTATTAGCTGACTGAGCTGAGGACTGAGCCTTCACTGGTTATCAAAGTGTATTTATAAAGGTTAGGTAGGGGATCAGGGGAAAGGGAGAGGATGGAAGATTTCTTTGGCAGAGAGTCTGAAATGCACGGCAAAGGAAAATTTAATAAAACAGTGAGAAAGATCCATTAGTTACCTAGAAGTGAGTGATTTGCTGCTACTACTTGTTCTCCGTCACCACATACTTGCATTTCTCTATCATTCCACTCTGTGCAAACCCACTTGAGATATTATCGAATCTCCAATCCTAGTGTCTTGTGTATCTCCAAATTTAACTGCTCTGCCATTCATCTTAACATATTCAATCAACAAAATCTTCAAGTCCTGAGGCTCTTGTTTTCCATCCATAAATCTCTCCAAATCTTTGCCATCTTCCTTTTCCAGAAAACCTTTTTTTTCCTTTTGCTCTGCATTGTACTGCTCCAGCAAAACGATACATTTCACAAGTTATGTCATTGATATTGAAACTGCTTCTGATTCTGAACCTGCCACTCTGAACAACCTCTTGGCCATCTCATTCACCTCCCTTCTCATGGCTGTGAATCACATTGCATGGGATAATGTTCCTGGTGAGCAACTTGGACCATTTTATCAATTGAACTTTGCTAAAGTTGTTGGTGCAATAGCTGCACATAGGAAGAATTTCCATGTGACTGGCAGAACGGACTCAAATAGCTGAATGGCCTAATTCTGCTCCTTTTGTCTTATGTATAATAAATCACATAATTTTACTCTAGTCACTTGCAACAATCCATGTGTTTTATATTCTTTTATTGAATGTGAGTATAGCTGGAAATGCTGCATTTATTGTTCCTCCACAATACCCCCGAGGCAAGTGACTCTTTAGGACAATTCAGAGGGCAAGCAAAAGCCAACTGCATTACTTTGGCTGGACTCATCCTGTTATGTATGTGTGGAGCAAGAAAGACAAAGGACTGGTAAAATTAAATGATTTTATTGATTTATGTGAGAAAAGGTACACATTCATAAACTTACAGTGTGGGAGCGATGTACTGGACCCACTGAGACAAAAAGCATGTACACTCGAAAGCCTGCACGACAAGAAAGGGCCCTTGTGTTGGAGGCCAGACAATTCACCTCATTATCAAACATGCACACATACCAATCACCTTCTCGCAATCAATCGGATGCAGTTTACACCCACTGGCTAGATTGGATGACAGATTCTCTTCCCTGACAAGACAATCTCCTGCAACTACTCTGGGATCTACTGTCTTGATTCTGGTCCAATAACTCACCCACTGTCTATCAAACTCCCACAATAATAATCACCAACCTTCAACATCAGAAGAACAATCATCACAATCTTTATGAAGTTTATTGAGAGTTTAACAGTTTCAAACCAGAGAATGGGGAAGAAATTTGACCTAAGTGACTTTGACCATGGAGTGATTGTTGGTGCCAGGCCAGGGGTGGTTTGAGTATCTCAGAAATGACTGATCTGGGATTTTCACACACAAATGTCTCTCGAGTTTACAGAGAATGATACAAGAAGCAAAAAACATCCAGTGAGTAGTTCAAGCTGACAGGAAAGTCATCGTAACTCAAATAACCACGCATTACAAAAGTTTTGTGAAAAAGAACATCCCTGGATGTCAATATGTCAAAACTTTAAGTGGATGGGTTACAGCAGCAGAAGACCATGAACATACACTCAGTGGCCATTTTGATAGGTACCTCCTGTATGTAATAAAGGGTCTACTGAGTAGATTTACAGACTTATTCTGCACACAATTTCCAGCATTTTTTGTCAGTTTCTGAACACCACAGCATGTCACTCAAAGAGGTTGTGGCCAGCTCAGCATCCTTTTGATTGTCAACAATTTTCTGTGACTAGGGTCTCCCACAAACATCCTGTGGTTAACCACAATGGTCTCATTAGGATGTGTTGTTAAACCACACAATAGATTCCTGTGAGTCTGTCTCTAGTGTAGCCTGCTCTAAACTAATGTTTACAAAGGGCCTGTAGTTGAATTACCACTGGCTTCCTAAGGCCCTGACTGGGAATTGTTAATAAACAAATACTATTCTAAGTGAGATACATTTCCTTGAGGAGGAGGGATTACAATAAACTCAATACAACAGCTGGTTCTAAGCTACCCTTCTGCTTCTTTCTATAATTACTTGCTACGAGCTGATTCTTGTGTATACTCACAAGAACACAGGGTCAAGCCATCAAGGATCCAGTGAGGCCTGACCTCTAATCACTGACCAGATCATCCTTCCCTGACTGCAGTAACCCTGTGGCTGAAAGTTTTTACTTGTAAGTTGTAAATAATAACAACAACCGGTCTTCTAGATGTATCATCAACAACTGACAGCCCCTATGGAGAGGAGTAATGAATTGGTGTTTTAGAGTGAGACACATCCTCAGGATCTCGACCCGACATGCAACTCATTATACCTCTCCATCGATGCTGCCTGGCCTGCTGAATTTCTTCAGCATCTGGTGTGTGGCTTCCTCAAAATATACCATTACCACTTTCTAGAAATGGAACAATCACAATTTAGAGCACCCTAACATTCATTTCATGATCCTTCCCTTCACCCTTCCTTGTTCTCCATCCTTCCTCTGTTATTCAAAATGGGATTCATTTCAATCTGCTGAACCCAAACTTCCTGACTGAGACCAAGGGAAAGGCAAAATCTCCAGCTCCTTTAGTCCAATGACAATGGTGAGGAATCACTCAGTGACCATAATCCAGGATGCAATTAATTACTAATTGTCTGGATGAGAAAACGAGAAATAGCAGATCAGATTGATGAACTTGTTGAGTTTTTAATGATGGAAGAGAAAAGGCTGGTGATGCTAATGTGTTTGTGACTTGTTAAATTATTTTGCCAGTTACCGCTCTGAGTAGCTTCATTAAATCACATAGGATTAATGGGACAGTGCCAATGTGGGTTGAAAAACTGGCTGAAGGACAAGAAGATGAATGTGATGGTGTACTACCATCTCTTCACACTAAGAGGCAGGATGGAGCCGTGTTCCCTGGGGAGATGTCCATTTAGACAATCCCCAGAGAGCTATTTAAGTGGTCTCAACTTTAGCTTGGAGTCAGAAACAAAGGTTGAAAGGATGTTTCCCCAAGATGGCGAGCAGTGAGCAGTGATATTCTGCAGGAATCAGTATTGGAACCCTTGTTACTTGTTGTTTGCATAAATGATTTGGATGCAAATGCTCAAGGATTGATCAATAAGTTTAGGGATGGCACAAAATTAGGAGATGTGGTTGACAGCGAGGAAGGTTATTGTAGAGCACAGGGGTCCTTGATCATTTAGGGAAGTGGCCTGAGGGGGCATGGTGGCGGGGAAATGGATTTCTATACAGCTAATGACAGATTAACGTGTGGCTGAGAAGCTGGTGCAGGGGACAGGGCTTCAGGTTCATGGATCATAGGGATCTCTTCTGGGGGATGTGTGACTTGTTCAAAAGTAACGCGTTGTTCCTGAACCCGAGGGGAACCAATACTCTCACAGAGAGGTTTATTGGAGCTGTAGGGGACTGTTTAAACTAATTTGGCAGGAGGGTGCGAACCTGAGGGAGGGACTCAGGATAGGACAGATGGTAAAAAAGCAAAGATAGCTGCAGTCAGACAGTCAGGAAGGGCAGGCAGTTGATAGGGCAAAATTGCAGCCAGCAGGGAAAGTATCAGTGCATTAGGAATGCAGAATCAATAAGTGTAGCAAATAGAGTACTCAAAGTGTTCTATGTCAATGCACGGAGTATAAGAAATAAGATGGATGATTGGTTGCACTCTTCCAGATTGTCGGATAGGATGTTGCAGCCATCACTGAATTGTGGCTGAAGGACGGTTGTAGTTGGGAGTTGAATGTCCAAGTTACACATTGTATTGGAGAGATAGGAAGGTAGACAGAGGGGGTGATGTGGCTCTGCTGGTAATCAATGGCATCAAATCATTAGAAAGATGTGACAGAGGATTGGAAGATGTTGAATCCTTGTGTTTTGAGTTAAAAAACCGCTAGGGTTAAAGAAACCTGATAGCAGGTATATATATAGCATAGGCCTCAAAACAGTAGCTGGGATGTGGACCACAGATTACAATGGGAAATAGAAAAGGCATGTCAAAATGGCAATGTCATGATAGTCATGGGAGATTTTAACATGCAGGTAGATTTGGAAAATCAAGTTGGAAATGGATCTCAAGACAGTGAGTTTGTTGAATGCCTCCAAGATGGCTTTTTAGAGCAGTTTGTCATTCAGCCTACAAGGGGATCAGCTATTTGAATGTTGAAAGGCATGGACAGAGTAGATGTGGAAAGGATGTATCCCATTGTGTGGAAGTCTAGGACAAAAGTGCACAGCCTTAGGATAGAGGGACATCCATTTAAAATAGAGATGAGGAAATGGTTGAGGTTAAGGTAATAAACAGCAGCATTATGTAGGAAGCTTTAGGATAATCCATGCAGTGGTGGGGCTTAGAGGGATATGGGCCAAACTCAATAATTCTTCAATTTCTCATTACTGGAAAACCATAAGATTTTAACAAGTTTTTCTCTCTATCTACTGCAGGGTTAAATCAAATAAATTATACCTTTATCACTCAGGGATAGATCACAGTGAACTCTGCCTGATTTGTTCTCTTTGTTTGCCATACTATGTGGATCTGGAACTCACATCCCACTCGCTGGGACCTCAGTTCCCATGTTCTCTTTAAACACCTTTTGTCCTGTTGGCTGCACTCATTGAAACTTAACCAATTTCTATTTAATACATTCCGTCTAAAATAAAAGTTCACTTTAAAACATATTACCTTGTGCTGTAATACTTCAAGAAAATTCAGATTAAAGTTGTGATGTAGGGTGATACAGAAGTCCAAGTCTGGCATGGCCGATGTCCTGAGCATGCCAGTTTGAAGGAGTTTTATTGTATGAGGGATTTCCTCTGTTGTTCACAGGGGAGAATCACAGTTGAACTGGACCCTGTACTCTACCAGCCATTTGCACACATCTCCTGTAGAGGGAGATACCTGAATGAAATCATAAACCAGAGCCCTGTGCGTTTTCTCTTTCTGTCTCTAACTGACAGCTACTGAGGGCAAGTTTGCTCCAGTTGTAATCAAACTTCGTGACTTCTACAATGACACCTTTGTGTACTTGAAGTGTTGAACTTGAACTTGCAGGTTCATGTAAGGAGGTGATCTTGAGAAGAGCCCTTGTTGTAACTGAAGAGACAGCGACTAAGGATATTGTTTCAGTTGAGACCATATGAAGTCAAACGAAGGCTGGATGAAGTCAAATGAAATACTGTTTTTGTGTTTAAAAAGGGAGGCTGAGAAATCACCATGTGGTTTGTGTTGTGTATTTAATTTTTCTGTAATATTTGAGTAATGTTGTATTATATTGTTTGATTAAGTATTCTTGTTCATTTAAATAATTACAGGTTATATGTATAAATATGTGAAATACATATGGCAGTAGTTATCGGGGACTCGATTGTTAGGGGTGCAGAAGGCAGATTCTGTCACTGCAAAAGAGACAACAGGATGGTGTGTTGCCTCCCAGGTGCTGGGGTTCATGATGTACTGGAGGTGGCTGCAGGATATTCTCAAGGGAGATGGGGTACAGTCAGAGACCCTGGTGTATATTGGCACTAATGACATAGACAGAAAAGGGGAAAAGGTCCTACACAGTGACAACATAGAGTTAGGAAAGAGGCTGAAGAGAAGGATTTCCAAGGTTGTAGTCACCAGATTCCTCCATGTGCCAAGGGCTAGTGCAGTTAGGAATGGGGTGACAGCACAGATGAATGAGTGACAGTGAAAACGGTGCAAGGATTTCAAGTTCTTGGACCATTGGAACGTTTGACCTGTACAAGAGGAATGGATTGCACATGAACTGGAGGGGAGTCAACATACTGGCCAGGAGGTACGCTGATGCTACTTGGGAGAATTTTAACTAGTTTGGCAGGGAGCTGGAAACTGCAGCCCCAGGTTATTAAGGGAAGGATTGGACCAGAAGGTAGATGTCAGCGAAAGTATTGAAAGGCAAAATTGAAGTAACTGGCATGATGGGTTGTGTAGTTTGAAGTGTGCGTATTTAATGCTCGAAGTATTATGGGTAAGGGTGATGAACTCAAGGTCATGGTGAACAGTGATGTTTCACCTTTGTCTGTGGTGGGACCACTTGAATTTACACAGTACATTAGAGATACAAAAGATGACACTGATGGCTTTGTGGCCAAGTTTGCAGACGGTATGAAGATAGATGGGGGGGTCTGGTAATGTGGAGGAAGCACTGAGTCTGCAGAAGGATTCAGACAGATTAGGAGTACGGGCAAAGCGGTGGAATACAGATTAGGAGAAATGGAGGAAGGAATAAAAGCATAGATTATTCTGTAAATGGGGAGAAGATTCAAAAATCAAAGGTGCAAAGGCATTTGTGAATCTTTGTGCAGGATTCCCTAAAGATTAATTTTCAGGTTTAACCGGTGGTGTGGAATGCAAATACAAGATTAGCATTCTTTTAAGAAGGCCAGAAGATAAAGGCAAAGGTGTAATGCTGAGGCTGTATAAGCACTGGTGAGGCCTCACATGGTGTATTGTGAGCAGTTTTGGGCCCCTTATCTAAGAAAGGATGTGCTGATGTTGGTGACGGTTCTGAGGAGATTCGTAAAAATGATTCTGGGAAAGAAAGGTTAATGATATGAACAGTGATTGAAGTTTCTGGGCCTGTACTCATTGGAAGTTAAAAGAATGGGGGGGATCTCTTTGAAACCTTTTGAATTTTGTAAGTACTAGATAGATTGGATGTGGAGAGGATGTTTCATTTGGTGGGGAGTCTAGACCAGAGGGTACAGCCTCAAAATAGAGGGACGGTCATCTGGAACAGTGAAGAGGATGATTTTCTTAAGCCAGAGCGTGGTTAATTTGTGGAATTCATTGCCACTGGCAGCTGTGAAGGCCAGGTCACGGTGTGCATTAAAAGGGGAGTTTGATAGGGAAATAGATCAACCATGATGAAATGGCTAAGTAGATCTGATGGACTGAATGGCTGACATCTCCTCCTATGTCTTATGGTCTTAACATTCTAGCATACCCAGCAGAGACCCATTCCCTCTCACCTGGATGGCTGCAATGGGCCACTGCATCCAAGCATCGCTCTGGCCAAGGCCGAATCCTTGCCACAACAGAGGCAACACAGCTCCCTCACTGTGAGTCATGCTAAAAAACAGACTTGCAGTATTCCACATTATCATTGTCCAACAGTGCAATCCCAGTAAAAATGCACAAGGTAATTTCTCATTTTATGCAGTCCTGATGAAGTGTCTTGGCCCGAAACGTCAACAGTTTATTCTTTTCCATAGACGCTGCCTGGCGTGCTGAGTTCCTCCAGCATTTTGTGTGTGTTGCTATTACATTGTTCCATTCGTTGGATCGCGCACCGTCTCAGCACAACGATACGCAGCAAGTCCAGGTAACAACACAACAATGATACACAATGAGTCCAGCTCCATCACTATTGATCAAAATGTTAATTGGATAGTTCTGCGGTACTTGATGTTCTTCGTATTCAGCAATGATTTTTGATTGCATAAGTGAATTACAAGATTAACAGATGCCCCTTTGATTGAACCCTGAGTCTGATCACACTGCCCTCCCATGGGGAAGACATTCACTGGTGGGCATCCAAAGGAAATACAATGAACTGCAATAGAAACAGTGAAAAACTACATACAAACAATGACAGGCAAACAGCCAGCATTTAAAAGACAACTGTACCAATATAAAATGAAAAATAAAATAATAATAATAGATAAATAATGTTAAGTAAACATTAATGTTTTGAATGAGTTGTAGGATGATGAGACCATAGGCAAGTCAGTTCAGTGTTGGGGTGAGTGAAGTTATCCCCTCTGGTTCAGGAGCCTGATGGCTAAGAAGTAATAACTGTTCTTGAAGCTGGTGCTGTGGGTCCTGAGGCTCCTGTACCTCTTTCCTGGTGGCAGCAGCAAGAAGAGAGCATGGCCTGGATGCTGGGTTTTCTTAATGAAAGATTCTACTTTCCTGCGACAGCACTCCTTGGAGATGTGCTCAATGGTGGAGAGGGCTCCACCTGTGATGTTGTGATGAGACAACCCCTTTGAACTTGTGCTGTAATGATCAGAAAGACTTATGCAGTTTGACATTCTCTCGTAGCTTTGTTTTAGAGAAAACTTCATTCAAGGATCTATTTACAGAGACAAGCAGTGTCTTTGGAATTTTTCACTGAACTGGGCCCAGTGAAAATTGTGCTCTTTGGCCGATTGCTGCAAATGGGGGAACTGTAAGAGTTCTGACTCATATTGTGACTTGCAAACTTGTCTCCGTGCTAAGATAAGAGGCCTAAATCTGCTGACAATTCTCCAAGTGAGGTCTCACCAGTACTTCATAAAGTCTCAACATTACACCCTTGCTTTTATATTCTAGCCTTCTTGAAATGAATGCTAAAATTGCATCTGCCTACCTCACCACAGACTCAACCTACAATTTATCGTTAAGGGAATCTGCATAACACCTTCCAAGTTCCTTTGCACATCAGGTATTTTTTGTATTTTCTCTCCATTTAGAAAACAGTCAACCCTTTGTTTCTTTGACCAAAGTATATGACCGTACACTTCCCTAAAATTTATTCCCTCTGCCACTTATTTGCTAATCTTGTCATCAGCACTATAGTTTTCTCTCACAGGAACATAAGACCAATTGGCCTTTAACCATTTCTCACATGTCTTCTCTTTCAATATGTTTTATTAATTTATAAAGGCATCTGTTAGTCTTGCGAGACCATGGATCTGTGCCTGGAAAGTCTTCACTCTCCAGGGCGCAGGCCTGGGCAAGGTTGTATGGAAGACTAGCAGTTGCCCATGCTGCAAGTCTCCCCTCTCCACAACACCAATGTCGTCCAAGGGAAGGGCATTAGGACCCATACAGCTTGGCACCAGTGTCGTCGCAGAGCAATGTGTGATTAAGTGTCTTGCTCAAGGACACAACATGTTCCCTTGGCTGGGGCTCGAACTCACAACCTTCAGGTAGCTAGTCCAATGCCTTAACCACCTGGCCACGTGCCCACACATTTATTATTTATAAATATATATATATATATTAGTTATTTCCCATGGGAGGGGATTCTAGGACAAGAGGGCATGACTTCAGGATTCACATCCTATTAGAACTGAGATGTGGATAATTACTTTAGTCAGTGGGTGGTAAATCTGTGGAATTTGTTGCCATGAGCAGCTGTGGAGATCAAGTCATTGGGTGTATTTAAGGCAGATAGATAGCTTCTTGAATAGCCAGGGCATCAAAGGGTATGGGGTGAAAGCAGGGAAGTGAGGATGACTGGGAGAATTGGATCAGCCCATGATTGAATGGCAGAGCAGACTTGATGGGCCGAATGGCCTACTTCTGCTCCTATATCCTATGGCCTTATGGTCTTACAATCCAGTCTGGGTGTGGGTGGAATGTAATGTAACTGAGTATTCTTTACAAGAACAAACAGTTTCACATTTGCTATTAACCAGACTTGCTTTGAGTTCTAGATTTCTTTGTCATTTCAGCTCAGAACAGAGAGCTTGAGGCTGGAACTGGGGCTTGGAATTATTTGGCAAAATGAAAACCCTATCACTGTGGTGACTGACAGATACTTTGTTGGGTATAATGCTTTGAAAATCTTGACCCGGGGGCACTTTAGAATCAATCCAACATAATCACATGAGTAAACAATTCTCTTCTGTGGGCTCTGCTGCTGATATATTGTCACTGTTGTAATAGAGTCATAGAGTACTTCAACACAGAAACAGGCCCTTTGGCCCATCTTGTCTGAGCCAGCCTGGTCTTCTGCCCACTCCCATCCGTCTGCACTCAGACCATAGGCATCTATATGTCTCCCAACCATGTATTTATGCAAACCTCTCTTAAATTATGTAATTGAATACACCTTCACCATTTTTGCTGGCATCTCATTCTATTGTCAGATTTCCCTTAAATATTTCACTTTTCACATTTAACCTATAAACTCTAGTTCTGGTCTCACAAAATCCCAGTGGAAAATGTTTGCTTGCATTTACCCTTCCTATCCCCCTCATAATTCATCAAACTCTAACAAATCACCCCTCATTCTCCCACACCTAAGGAAATAAGGAACTAACCTATTTAATCTTTCCTTATATCGCATGTCCTGTCCTGGCAATGTCATTGAGAATTTTCTCTGTACTCTTTTGATCTTATTGATATCTTTCCTGTTTGTAGATGACAGAACATCATTATTTTAAAGCCTTCGGGACGGTATCAAATGTGAAAGGTAATGGTAAATGACAGAATATACCATAATGAAATGAACATGGTCTACTTTGTGGGGTTCTATGTTGATGGATTGTGGTGGTCTGCCGGTTTTAAAATGTATCCAGATACAACACGACAAGGCGAACTATAGGTTAAAGTAAACACAAATGAGCTTGATTTGATATTTAAGGTAATAAAAGATTTTAAAGGTTAGTCCAATATTGAGCTTGAGCTTAGATTTTACCAAGGCACCATCTTCATAATGATCCAATTTTTTCCTGTGTCTTTCAGTGTTTCCCATATAGAATCTCACAAATTGCCCCAAAGCCTTCACAGTTCTTGAGAATAACTTGTCATCTTTCTTATTCCAATGCCAATTCAATGTAATGTTGATTTGAAAAGTAATTTTCATTTATTTAAGGTCTGGTTACTCCCAAATTTATTGGCTAAAGCCTATTTTCTTTTTAAAGAGTCTTAATAGAACTGAACAGCCCTTACCTTAAAATAGATCAAGAAATACTGTTGAATGTATAAAAGTGTAAGTTTAAAGCTGTTTCTACCAGCTCTAGTTCAGTGAGTTGATTTGCAGAAGTTTGAAATCTATTCTGAGCACTTCCTCAACCGAAAAACTACAGCTGTGAAACATTGCTGTCTATCCATCAACCCGTAAGACATAGGAGCAGAATTAGACCTTTTAATCCATCATGTCTGCTCTGCCATTCCATCACGGCTGATTTATTATTTCTCTCAACTCTATTTTGTCTTTTTCCCATAACCTTCGGCAGCCTTACTCATTAGTAGCCTGTACGCTTCAGCATTACATCTCCCCATTGACCTGGGCCCACAATCGACTGATATTCCAGGCCTTGCTGATTTTCTGTCACTCAATTTCCACTGTTATCAAAGGCACTCTAACCCATAGTGATCTCCACAGCCTGGTCTGTGTCCGTCTGATTCCCCATGTCAACAGACAGTTAAATTGAATTGACTTGAATGTATTTCTTACATCCTTCACATATGTGAGGAGAAAAATTTTTACATTACATCTCTATCTGAATGTGCAATGTGCAAATTATAATAATTTGTAATACATAGTATTTATAGTAAGATATATAACAGAACAGTCAATATAATTTAGAAATACAATTGTGTCTGTGTGAATTAATCAGTCTGATGGCCTGGTGGAAGAAGCTGTCCCGGAGCCTGTTGCTTCTGGCTTTTATGCTGCGGTAACATTTCCCAGATGGTAGCAACTAGATCAGCTTGTGGTTGGGGTGACTGGGGTCCCCAATGTTGCTTCGGGCCTTTTTTACGTGTCTGTCACTGTGAATGTCTTGTATAGTGGGCAGTTCACTTCCACAGATGTGCTGGGCTGTCCACACCACTCGCTGCAGAGTCCTGTGATTGAGGGACATACAGTTCCCACACCAGGCAGTGATGCAGCCAGTCAGGATGCTCTCAATTGTGCCTCTGTAGAAAGTTCTTAGGATTTGGGGGCCCATACCAAATTTCATCAACCATCTGAGGTGAAAAAGGCACAGACCACGTGAGGTCCTCGGTGATGTGAATGCTGAGGAACTTAAAGCTGTTCACCCTCTCAACCCCAGATCCATTGATGTCAATAGGGGTTAGCCTGTCTCCATTTATCCTGTAGTCCACAACCAGCTCCTTTGTCTTCGTGATATTGAGGGAGTGGTTGCTTTCTTGACACCACTGTGTCAGGGTGATGACTTCTCTGCCGGCTGCCTCATTATTATTTGAGATAAATTCCAGTTCCAAGAAACAAAATCAGGCAAAAAGCAGTGAAGATTGTTCCTCATTTTTTTCTGACTCATTTGCAATTGCCCAACAGATGTGCTAAATATTCACTGTTAATTATATCTTCCTCCAAAATTGTTGTTCTGTATTTTCTGTCAGTTTGGCTGAAGTGAAAAGCACCAGAGATAAAGACAACAAAGAGATGGTTGCAGGAGGCAGAGGAGCTTTGAGTCAGTGGATTGGGCCATGTTCAAGGACTCATCTTTGGGATCTGAATGATATACCATGGTTCTCATGGACTTTATTAACACAATTGTGGGTAAGCGTGTTCCCACAAAATCGTTCAGAACTTTCCTCAATCTAAAGCCCTGGATGAATTATGAGATAAACAGTCTGCTAAGAGCCTAATCAGAGGCATTCAAGTCTGGTGACCAAGAAAGTTACAGGAGATTTAGGTACAATCTCCAAAAAGCCTTCTCATGGGCAAAGTGGCAATTCTGGTCTAAACTTGAATCAATGAAGTGTGCACATCAGTTGTGGCAGTGCTTGAATACTATCACTTCTTAGAAAGGTAAATCACGTGACACAGCTGCCAGCAGGGCTTCGTATCCAGATGATCTCAATAACTTTTATGCCCTCTTTGACCATCAAAACATGAAAGAACCTTTATGAACTCCCAGAGCCTCCGATGATCCTATGTTTTCAGTCTCTGAAGCTGACAATGGGGCTGCCATCAGGAAGGTGAGTTCACGAAAAGCATCTGGCTCAGACGGGGAACCTGGTCAAGTACTAAACACCCGTGCTGATCAACTGGCTGGAGTGTTCACTGAGATCTTTAACCTCTGGCTTCAGCAGGCTGAGGTACCCACCTGCTTCAAACAGACTCCAGTTACACCAGTAACTGAAGAGTGTGGTGAGTAGCCTCAATGACTATTGCCCAATTGCACTTATATTCATAGTGATGAAGTGATTTCAGAGGCTGGTTGCCTACCGAAGCAACAGGTCCACAGCAGATGCCATCCCATTGACTCTTCTCAACCCTGGAACATCTGGACAGCAAAGATTCTGTATTAGGATGATTTTTATCAACTACAGCTCAACATTCAAAACTATCATCCCCTCAAAACTATTCGATATGTTCTCAGACGTTGGCCTCAATACCTCCTTGTGCAATTGGATCCTTGATTTCCTCATTTGCAGACCCCAGTCAGTGCAGAATAGCAAAACCTTCTCCTCCATAATCTCCATCAGCACAGGCCCAGTACAAGGCTGTGTGCTGAATCTCCTTGTCTACTTGCTTTACATTCATGACTGGGTGGCTAAGTACAGCTCCAATGCCATACTCAAGTTTGCTGATGACACCACAGCCGAAACAAAGGTGGTGACGAATCAGCATAGAGGAGGGAAATTGAACATCTGGCTGAGTGGTGCCATAACAACAACCTATTACTCAATGTCAGCAAGGCCAGGGAGCAAATTATTGACTTCAGGAGAAGAAAACCAGTGGTCCATGAGACAGTCCTCATCAGAGGATCAAATGCAGAGGTCAGCACCTTTAAATTCCTTGGTGTTATTATTTCAGACAAATTACCTTGGGCCTAACTTGTAAATATGATTATGAAGAAAACACAGTTGCAACTCTGCTTCCTGAGGAGTTTTTAAAGAATCGGTGTGACATCTAAAACTTGGTCAAACTTCTATAGATTTGATTGGCTGGATTACAGCCTGGTATGAGAACACCAATGCCCTTGAACAGAAAATCCCATGAAAGGTATTGGATCAGGTGCAGTTTATCAAGGGTAAAGCCCTCCCCACCTCTGAGCACATTGACAAAATAACATTGACATAGGAAAGAAGTATCCAACATTGAGGACCCCCACCACCCCAGTCATGCTGTCTTCTCACTGCTGCCATCAGGAAGAAGCCACAGGAGCCTCAGGACTCACACAGCCAGGTTCAGGAACAGTTATTACTCCTCAACCATCAGGCTCTTGAACCAGAGGGGATAACTTCACTCAACATCACTTGACCCATCTTTGAAATGTTCCCACGACCTAAGGACTCGCTTTCAAGTACTCCTTATCTCATATTCTTGACATTTATTGCTTATTTATTTATTATTAATATTTCTTTTTGTACTTGCACAGCTTGTAGTCTTTTGTACACTGTCTGAACACCCAAGTTAGTGTGGTCTTTCATTAATTCTATTACAGTTATTATTCTACTCTGGATTTATTGAGTATGTCCACAAGAAAGTGAATCTCAGGGTTGTATGTGCTGACATATATGTACTTTGATAATAAGTTTACTTTTGATTGTTTTCACAGCCATCTGTGGTGATCAGTTCCACAGTTAAACCACCCTCTGACCAAAGAAATTCCTCCTCATATTTATTTTACGTATGTCCTTCTCTTTAGAGGTGGGGCCCTCTGATGCTGGACTCCCTCACAATGGGAAACATTCCCTCCAGGTCCACTCCAACTGTTGTTTTGAATACTTATAGGTTTCAGTGAGAAACCTCCCTCCAATCACAACATACAGGCCCAGAGCCATCAAATGCTCATCAGATGTAAACACTTTCATTCCCAGGATCATTCTTGTGAACTTCCTCTAGGCCAGGGACCTCTCTACAATTAACCGAGTGGGCTGTGGACCCCAGGTTGGGAACCCCTGCTCTAGACCCTCTCCAATGTGATCACATCCGGTAGTTACGGTCGTACCGTGGTAGTGTTATGGTTCGGTGACGCTATTACAGCTTGGGGCGTTCTGCACTTTGGGGTTCAATTCAGGCACTGTCTGTAAGGAGTCTGTACATTCACAACAGGAACCACATGGTTTTCCTCTCACAGTCCAAAGACATAGCAGTCAGTAAGTTAATTGGTCATTGTAAATTGTCCTGTGATTAGGCCGGTGTTAATTAGTTGTTTTGTTGGGCCAGAAGGGCTTGTTTCACCCTGTATCTCTAAACAAATAAACAAACCATTCTTCCTTAGATACGGGGCCCAAAACTGCACACAAAACTCCCAGTGTGGCCTGACCAATGCCTTATAAAGCCTCAGCATTACATCCTTGCTTTTATATTCTAGTCCTCTCAAAATTAATGCTAAAGTTGCATTTGCCTTCCTTACCAGCAACACAACCTGCAAGTTAACCTTTAGAAAATCCTGCATGAGGACTCCCATGTCCATTTGTACTTCTAATTTCTGAATTAGCTCCCCGTTTAGATAAGTGTTTATGCCTTTATTCCTTCTGCCAAAGTGCATGACCACACAGTTCTGTACACTGTATTCAATCTGCCACTTCTTTGTCCATTCTCCTAATCTGTCCAAGTCTTTTTGCAGACTCCCTACTTCCTGAACACTACCTGCTCCTCCGTCCATTTTTGTATCATCTGCAACTTTCTCCACAAAGCCATCAATTAGGTCATCCAAATTATTGACGAAATGTGAGAAGAAGTAGTCCCCACACTGACCCCTGAACCAATCAGAAAAGGTTGCTTTATTCCCATTCTTTTCCTCCTTGCAGTCAACTAGTCTGCTATCCATCCTAACTTCTGTCCTGTAATACCATGGGTTCTCATCTACTTTAGCAACTTCAACTTGTCAAAGGCCTTCTGGAAATCGTGGTAAACAAGTGAAAGTCTCTAGTTAGTTGCTATACACGAATGCTCTGGATGGCTCTTGATGTGAGTTGGCAACAGCACATGATGAACGTTGAGTTCTATAACAACCTACCGATGCTCACCACTAAAATCGAGGTGAGAAGACTGCAACTAGCAGGGCACTGTCTACACCACCCTGAGCTACCTGCCAGCCTAGTCATCATATGGGAGCCCAAGCATGGGAGGATGAACCCTGGGCGCCCTCCCAAGACTATGGTCAACACGCTCCTAGAAGACAGCGGCACGGCTAATGTAGATGAACTGAACACACTGATGAGGGAGAGGGAGAAGTGGAGAGTCTGTCATTGTGCCGGCCCCTAGGCCTGAGTCGACGTAGTGTGTTTTCTGTTTGATACCTGTTTTTGAATATTGGTAGATCGTTTCTCGCTACTTTTTGTAAGTTTGATTTTTTGACAAACTGAATAAACACTTTTTTTAAGATTAGATTTAGATTATGAGAACACTCAGTCCTCATTTATTGTCATTTAGAAATGCATACATGTATTAAGAAATGATACAATGTTTCTCCAGAGTGATATCACAGAAAACAGGACAAACCAAAGACTAACACTGACAGAATCACATAATTATAACATATAGTTACAGTAATGCAAAGCAATACCATAATTCGATGAAGAAGAAAACCATGGGCACAGTAAAAAAAGTCTCAAAGTCCCCAAGTCGATCGACTCCCGAGTCACCGATAGTGGCGGCAAAAGGGAGAAACTCCCTGCCATAAACCTCCAGGCACCGTCAACTTGCCGATGCCTTGGAAGCAGCCGACCACAGCCGACACTGAGTCCATCCGTCTGAAAACTTCGAGCCTCCGACCAATCCTTCCGATACAGCCTCCCGAGCGCCATCCTCTGCCAAGCGCCTTCGACCTAGCCCCAGCCGCTGAAACAAGCAAAGCCAAGATTTTGGGGCCTTCTGCTCTGGTGATTCCAGTTACCACACAGTAGCAGCGGCAGCGAAGCGGGCATTTCAGAAGTTTTCCAGATGTTCCTCCGTACTCTCATGTCTGTCTGCATCAAATCAGAGTTGTGCACGAACTACCGTCACGTTGCCATCTTGTCCTCCTCCACAAAGTCATGAAGTGCTAAATGACTCCTGCCATCTTTTCTTCGGTCATAACCTATGCACAGTATCATAACACACACCCACAACACTGTGTTGACCCTTATAAGCCCCATGAAAAATCATAGCCGTCCACCCTGTTTGGAATTAGTGAGGTGTGGGCAATAACTACGAGCTTTATAGAAGCCTCCACACTCCCAGATTAAAAACTGAATATCTCCATCAAGGATTGTCAAAGTGAAATGGAATATACAGTATTTTACAAGTGAAGGCTTTTCAGTGGGACTGTATCATAAATAGATTTCAGAGATAAACCAGTAGATGTGTGGGTGATAAACTGACATGGAGATCACATCAGTCATGTTCAAAAACTATGATATTTGTGGTGCATTCTGTGATGTTAGAAGTGAGGAACAATGAAATATACATCAGAAAAGCAGATAATTATAAACAGTGTGGCAGGAAGTTTCACCCTTGGGTGATATTGGCAGTGCTGGGACAAACAGTACACAAGTTCACAAGCTGCTTTTACTTCAAGTGTCCATCTGTATTTCATTGACCTAAAACATACCCTAAACCAGCACAATGAGAAGAGCTTTACATTCCCTTGAAGAGGAGAATGGATCAATCAGGCAGCATGTATGGACATACTGAGTTGACAACCAACAGTGGGACAAGAAAATACAAAATAGAGATCTGTTTGGTAATGCAAATTGGGAGGATAATCAAAGCAACTCGTATCAGGACAGTGAGGGACAGAAAGGTCTCATGAAGCATGTGTACCAATTTCTATTCATATCAGGACAGGTGGGCAAGATGGTCATGAAATCATCCGGGATTTTTGCCTGAATTGGCTGAGTCATTTTCTACAGGAGCAGGGAAATACAATAAATACATTTAGATAGACACATGAATTCACATTCAGCTTCTTAAATTCATCCATTGTCCCAACCCACCCACCCACCTTCTCCCTCACCTGCCTGCTGTACTCAAGTTCAAAGTTAGTTGTCATACAACCATACATGTACAGATATAAAAACAGCCAAAGGGAACAGTGTCCTCCAGAACAGATATGGCTGGAGTTTCTGGGTGCAACTTGGAAAGGACGGGATAGATTCATCACAAAGAAGAAGTATTCTAAAGGAAGGTAACCGTGGTTGACAATTCAAAGACAGCATAAAAGATGGGAAGTTAGCCAATAGTATAAAAGAAGATACTGAAAGTTTTTCAATACATAAGAGTAAAAGATAAATCAGTGTGGATATCAGTCCACTGGAAAGTGGTGCTGGGCAGGTCGTAATGGAGGATAAAGAAATTTCACACTTAACTCGTTTTTTGTGTCAGTCTTAACTGGGGAAGATGCCAGCAGTATGCCAGAAATTCATGTGCGTCAGGGAGCAGAAATGAATGTAGTTGCTATTACTAAAGAGAAAGTGCTTAGGGAAGCTGAAGGGTCTGAAAGTGGATAAGTCCCTTGGGTTCCTTGGGTTCAGAAAGAGGTAGCCATGGTTGTAGCATGGACTAGGCCTGAAGCTGCAGTGTCCCCTGCTGCAACCACCCAGGAGAGATGACATCAGAGGCAGTGTGGTAAGGTGTGTACGCTTGCATCAGTGCTGTACTTCAATATTAGTTTGGTGGAAGAAAAGCTGGATGAACTTGTTCTTGCTGACAACATCCTTGGGCTCAGAGACTTGGGCTATATTATGTTTTTTGTGTGACTGTATGTTTACTGATATTATATGTGCTATATGTGCCCTGTGCTGTGTGTGACTGTTGGTGCTGTGTTTTGCACGGTGGCATTGAAGGAACACTGTTTCCTTTGGCTGTTTTCATGTCTATACATGTATGGTTGTATGACAATTAAACTTGCACTTGAGTCCAAGCTGTTTACTGATAGGTGAGAGCAGGTGAGGGAAATGGTGACTGGATGGGCTGGGAAGATGGGTGAACTATGAAGCTGAATGTTTATTATTGTAACTCTCTAAATGCTGATTTTGTATTTCCCTGCTCCTGTATATAATGACTCAGCCAGAAATTCCAGATGATTCCTTGACCAGCTTGCCAACCTGCCCTGATATGAATAGGAATCAGTGCACAATCTCCATGAGACCTTTCTGTTCCTCACTATCCTGATACAAAGTTACTTTGGTTACTCTCCCATTTTGCATTACCAAACACAGCTCTATTTTGCATTTTCTTGTCCCAGTGATGGGTGTCAACCCATAATGTCCATACATGCTGCCTGGCCATTTGGTTGCTCAATTCACATCTTCAAGGAAATGTAAAACTCTTCTGATTGTGCTGGTTCAGAGCATGCTCCACTCTCCCTACACCCATGACTGTGTGGTTAGGCAAAGTTCACAGTTCAAATGGCATCTATAAATTTGCTGTTGGCAGAAATTCAGATAGTGATGTGTGGGCTTACAGGAGCGAGATACATCAGCTAGTTGAGTAGTATTGCAGGAACAACCTTGTACTCAACGACAGGAATACCAAAGAACTGACCACGGTCTTCTGGAAAGGGTAAGATAAGGGAACTCAAACCAATCCTCAGAGAGATCAGTAGCAGAAAGAGTGAACAATTTCAAGTTCCTGGGTGGCAACATCTTTGAGGATCTGTCCTGGGCTCAACATTTCGTTGCAGGTAAATGAAGGCATGACAATGACTATATTTCATTCAGTGTTTGTGGAGATTTGGTTTGTCACTAAAATCACTCGCAAACTTCTGCAGATGTACTGTGGAGAGCATTCAAACTGGCTTCATCATCATCTTGTATTGGTAACAGGCAGTGATGGATCACTACTGCACGGGTTTGAAATGAGCTACAGAGATTTGAGAACTTATTCATCTCCATCATGGGCATAAGCCTGCATAATATCCAAATCATTTTCAAAGAGCGATGCCTCAAAAAGGAGCCATCCATTATTAAGGACTGCGTTACGCAGGACATGCCCTGCTCTCATTGCTACCAACAGGAAAGACGTACAGAAACCTGAAGACATGCACTCAGTGATTCAGAAACAGCTTCTTTCCCTCTGGAATCCAACTTCTGAATGCACATTGAACCCATGAACACTACCTCATGACTTTTTTAATGTAACTATTTAATGTATCTATACTTTCTGTAATTCACACTTTTTCTCTATTATTATATATATATTGCAATGTACAGGTGTCGCAAAGACAACAAATTTCATGACACATACTAGTGATATTAAACTTGATTCTGATTCTCATTCTGTTTTGGGGTCAGTGAAATACAGAGAGAAACTTGAGTTAAAAGCAATTTACAGAATTGTGCACTCTTTGTTCCAGAACAGCCAATTTCACCCAAGGTTGAAACTTCTTGCCAAACTGTTTACAATTATCTGCTTTTCTGATGTATCTTTCATCGCTGCTCACCTCTACCATCACAGAATGCACCACAAATATCACAGTTTTTGAACATGACTGATGTGATATTCCATTTTTGGAAGTGACAGTTCATCAGCTCACATGTTAGAAACATGGAGGCATCCGTTAATCTTGCGAGACCATGGATCTGCGCCTGGACTGCGTCTTGCTTCAATCTGTGTTAGAGTAGCGTCTGTTGTGGCTGTAGAGGCCCACACGGGAGTGACAGTCTCGGCTGCAGCGACTGCACTTCCAGTGTTCTCTTGATGCTGTTTTTCCAATGAGTGCGGTTTTCTTCAGCAGCAAGCCTCAGCTTCTCTTCTCCTCGTTTTAGACCTCTGCGTAGTTCCAGCCTCCAGTGAGAGCGATTGCTTGCGATGTCCTCCCACCTCACGACGTTCATTTTCAGTGACTTTGTGTCTCTCTTGCAAACGTCTTTGAAACGAAGATGGGGCCGCCCTGGTGCTCTCTTGCTGGAGGCCAGTTCCCCGTACAGCAGGTCTTTCGGAATCCTCCTGTCTGACATGCAGTGTACGTGGCCCAGCCAACGGAGACGGTGCTGTTGGAGCAGGGTGAAGAGGCTGGGTATCTGGGCGCGGGCCAGGACCTCATTGTTGGTGACTCGGTCAGTCCACGTGATGTCCAGGATGTGTGTCAGGCTGCGAAGGTGGAAGGCGTTGAGACGTTGCTCTTGTCTGTAGAAGAGGCTCCAGGTCTCGCTGCCATAAAGCAGTGTGCTGAGGACGCAGGCCCTGTAGACTGCAACTTTGGTGTGCGTCGCCAGCTTTCTGTTCTCCCAGACTCTCTTTGTCAGCCTGGCAAATGTTGAGGCTGCTCGTCAGGTTTGTCTGTTGATCTAGGGGTCTAGGGAGAGGCTGTCCATGATGGTGGAGCCAAGGTATGTAAACTCGTGAACTACCTCCAGCTCGTAGTTGTCGATGGTAATGGCGGGGGGTGCTCAACACCTTGGCCCAACACGTTGGTCTTCTTCAGGCTGATGGTCAAGCTGAAGTCCTGGCAGGCTCTTGAGAAGCTGTCCATGAGGCGTTGCAGTTGCTCTTCAGAGTGTGTTGCCAGTGCCGCATCATCTGCAAACAACATGTCCCTGATGAGTACTTCACGAACCTTGGTTTTTGCCCTCAGCCGGGACAGACTGAACAGCCTCCCATCTGATCTGGTGCAGAGGTAGACACCATCAGTTGATCTTAGAAACATGGAAACATAGAAAACCTGCAGCATAATATAGGCCCTACAGCCCACAAATTTGTGCCAAACATAACCCTACCTTAAAAATTACTAGGCTTACACATAGCCCTCTATTTTTCTCAGCTCCATGTACCTATCCAAAAGTCTCTTAAAAGACCCTATCGTATCCGCCTCCACCACCATTGCCAGCAGCCCATTCCACACACTCACCACTCCCTGCATAAAAACCTTACCCCCGACATCTTCGCTGTACCTACTCCCAAGCACCTTAAACCTGTGACTTCTTGTGGCAACCATTTCAGCCCTGGGATAAAGCCTGTGACTATCCACACGATCAATGCCTCTCATCATTTTATACATCTCTATCAGGTCACCTCTCATCCTCCATCGATCCAAGGAGAAAAGGCTGAGTTCATTCGACCTATTTTCATAAGACATGCTCCCCAATCCAAGCAACATCCTTGTAAGTCTCCTCTGCACCCTTTCTACGGCTTCCACATCCTTTCTGCAGTGAGATGACCAGAACTGAGCACAGTACTCCAAGTGGGACCTGACCAGGGTCCTAAATACCTGCAACATTACCTCTCGGCTCCTAAATTCAATTCCACGTTTGATGAAGGCCAATACACCGTATGCCTTCTTAACCACAGAGTCAACCTGCGCAGCTGCTCTGAGCATCCTATGGACTCGGACCCCAATATCCCTCTGGTCATCCACACTGCCAAAAGTCTTACCATTAATACTATATTCAGCCATCATACTTGACCTACCAAAATGAACCATTTCACACATCTGGGTTGAACTCCATCTGCCACTTCTCAGCCCAGTTTTGCATCCTTTCAATGTCCCGCTGTAACCTCTGAAGAACCGTTCATTGGTTCTTCACTGAAATATATTCATAGAGCAGCCCCACTGCCAATTCTTCATTTGTAAAATATATTCCATTTTATTCTGACAAAGCTTATTTGAGATATTTAAATGTTAATCCTGGGACATGGAGGCTGCTACAAAGCTAGCATGTTTCATTGCCCATCCTCAACTAATTCCGAACAGGGTGGAGGGCTGTGACATTTCATGGGGCTCACAAGAACCAACCACATTGCTGTAGGTGAGCAGTCACATGTAGGCCTGACCAGGTGTGTTATGAGCCCTGCGGCCTCTGCACCGATCCGTAGAGTGCTGGGCATCTGGGTTTCTCATGCACTTTATTTACTGATAGTTGTCTTAACTAGAGTTGTTAACCCTTGTACTTCCTGTTTCACCTTGTCAAGTTAATTGGTGAATACAGCTCAAGAGCTGCCAGACATTCCTCATACAGTCACCCTTTCATTCCTGGAATTATTTTCTTGAATGTTCTCTGAACCCTCTCCAATGTCAGTACATCCTTTCTAAAATAAGGAGTCCAAAACTACACACAATACTCTAAGGGTGGTCTCATGAGTGCCTTATAGAGCCTCAACATCACATCCTTGCTCTTATATTCTATACCTCTAGAACTGAAAGCCAACATTCTCTGGCCAAATCATTCTATTCTTACCCTCACTATAGCATGGGTCAGGCAGCAATCCAAACATGACTACTCTTGTGGTCCTGCTTTTCAGATTTCTAGCTGGCTTCCTATATTCTATCTTCAAAACCTCATCCCGTTTCTTGCCTATGACATTGGTAGCAATATGTACCACAATCTCTGGCTGTGCAACTCCCTTTTGGAATACTTTGGACCTGACCCAAGATGTCCTTGATCCTGGTACCTGGGAGGCAACATATTACCTGGGTGTCTCTTCCCCATCCACAGAATCTCCAATCTGCTGGTCTAACTATTGAATCTCCCATTCCTACTGCATTCCTCTTCTCCCTCTTCTCTCCCCTTCCATTCTTGCTCTTAAACTGCAGCCACAATTGGGAAATGAAATACAATATTGGAAAGTATACAGCCATGCACTTTGGTGGAAGAAATAAACAGGCAGACTATTATTTAGATGGGAAGAGAATTCAAAATGCAGAGATGCAAAGGGAAATAGAAGTCCTTGTGCAGGATGCCCTAAAGGCTTACCTCCAGGTTGAGTCAGTGGTGAAGAAGGCAAATGCAATGTTGACTTTCAGTTCTAGAGGTATAGAATTCACTTTGCAGTTCAAGAGCAAGAAGCTAAAATTAGATCTGCCAATATTACTATGGAGTAAAGAAAATTACAGAGACATGAGAGAAGAGCTGGTCAAAGTTGACTGAAGGAGACACTAGCAGGGATGACTGATCCATTTCCTTCTCTATGCCAATATCTTGCCTTCTGTCTGTAACCTTTCATGTCCTGACTTAACAAGAACCTAGCAACCTCGACCTTATATATACCCAATCACCTGGTCTCCACAGACGCCTGTGGCAAGAAATTCCACAGATTCACCACACTCTGAGTAAAAAGTTCCACATCATCTCTATTCTAAATGGACATCCGTCTACACTGAGGCTGTGCTCTTTGGTCCTGAACTCCTCACCATTGAAAACATCCTGTCCACATCCACTCTATCTCTGCCTTTCAACATTCGATAAGTTTCAATGTGAAACCCTCTCATTCTTCTGAATTACAGTGAACAAAATCCCAGAGCTATCAACCATTCGACATACAATTAGCTGGAGGAACTCAGCAGGCCAGGCATCACCTATGGAAAAGAGTAAGCAGTCAACGTATGTGACTTTCATTGCGGAGGGTCCTTAGCAGGGGTTAATGGTTGGGTCCATAGCATAAAAAATTTTGGGAACCCCTGGTCTAGAGGAAGTTCATGAGAATGATTCTGGTATCAAAGAATTTACGTATGAGGAGAGTGAGGAGTCTTGGACCAGAGGGTCCTGCCCCTGGATCAATAGTTCTGTCCGAGCTGCACTTGCTGCGCGCCATAGAGCTTACATCGCTGGCAATCAACTAGAGCTCAAGAAAACCAGCTACAATCTATGAAAAGCTATCAAGGCTGCGAAACAACAATATAGGGAGAGGAATGCATCACAATTCACAATGAACAGCACACATGACCTGTGGCGAGGGCTGCATAACACTGCAGACGTCAAAGCCAAACGTTGTGGTGCCGCCAACATCGTGGCCTCTCTCCCAGATTTGCTCAATCGCTTTTATGCTCGGTTCAATGTCACTAACCCTGAGCCTCCGAGGAAAGCCATTGCTACAGCCTGCAGCCTAGTCATCTCTGAGGCTGAGGTACACAAATGTTTCCAACGAGTGGACAACAGCATGGCTGCAAAACCAGATGACATCCCAGGGCGAGTACTCAGATTGTGTGCAGCACAACTGACAGATATGTTTACAGACATTTTTGATCTCTCACTCTCACAGTGTAGAGTGCCCTCCTGCTTCAAATTATCTACCGTTGTCCCTGTACCAAAAAAGACTAAGCTAAATTGCCTGAACGACTAGTGTCCTGTCGCAATCACCTCAATAATATGCAAATGGTTTGAGAGGCTGGTCAATGATTACATCTGCAGCTAGCTACCACCCAAACTGACCCCCTACAATTCTCCTCCCAACACAACTGATCAACAGATGATGCAACAGCCACTGCTCTACATATCATCTTTACACATCTGGAGAAGAAGGATGCTTATGTGAGAATGCTTTTCTTGGACTACAGTACAGCATTCAACACCATTGTTCCATCCAGGCTTGACAAGTAGCTCAGAGACCTTGGCCTTGACCCTGCCTTGTGCAGCTGGATCCCGGACTTCCTGTCAGATTGCCAGCAGGTTGTAAGAGTGGGCTCCCTCACCTCCAATCCTCTGACTCTCAATACAGGAGCCCCTCAGAGCTGCGTATTGAGTCCCCTCCTTTAATCCCTGTATACTCATGACTGTATCACCACACACAGCTCCAATCTGCTAATTAAATTTGCCGAGGAGACTACATTGATTGTCCTTATCTCAAACAATAATGAGGTGGCCTACAGGGTAGAAGTCATCTCTCTGACAAAGAGGGGTCAAGAAAACAACCTCTCCTTCAATGTTGCAAAAATAAAGGAGCTGGTTGTGGATTGCGGGAGGAATGGAGACAGGCTAACCCCTATTGACCTCAATGGATCTGGGATTGAGACGGTAAACAGCTTCAAGTTCCTCGGCATCCACATCACCAGCTGTGAGGTGAAAAAGGCACAACAGCACCTCTTTCACCTCAGACAGTTGATGAAGTTTGGTATGAACCCTTAAATCCTAAGAACTTACTACAGGGGCACAATTGAGAGCATTCTGACTGGCTGCATCAATGCCTGGTATGGGAACTGTACCTCCCTTATTCGCAGGACTCTGCAGAGAGTGGCGCAGATGGCCCAGCACATCTGTAGTTGTGAACTTCCCATGGTTCAGGACAGTTGCAAGGACAGGTGTGTAAAAAGGACCCATAGGATCATTGGGGATCCAAACTATCCCAACCACAATCTATTCCAGCTGCTATCATGCAGAAAGTGGTATTGCAGCATAAAAGCCCAGACCAACAGGATCCAGGATAACTTCTTTCACCAGGCCGTCAGACTGATGAACGCACACTGATTTGTGTGTATTCTATATTACATTGACTGTTCTATTTATTATAAATTACTATAATTGCAAATCACACATTTAGATGAGGATGTAATGTAAAGATTTTTACTCCTCATGTATGTGAAGGATGTAAGAAATAAAGTCAATTCAATATACTCTCCACTAAACATCGAGAGAAGATTGTCAAATTTTTCATGTTATCCCGAATCTTGGCAAAATCCACAAGAAGTAGAGGCACTGACGTGCTTTCTTCATAACTGCACTTCAGAGGAGAGGTCCTCTGAAGTAATAATTAAAGTTGCTGATCCTCTTCAACTCTGATCCTCCGATCAGGATTGGCTCATGGAAGTCTGGTTTTCTCCTTCTGAAGTTAATAATACACTCCTTCGTCTTGCTGACATTGACTAGGAGGTTGTTGTTAAGGCGCCACTCAACAAGATTTTCAATCTTCCCCCAATATGCAGATTCATCACCACCTTTGATTTGGTCTACAACAGTGGTGTTGTCAGCAAACTTGAATATGGCATTGAAGTTGTGCATAGTCAGACAGTGATAAATGTAAAGTGAGTAGAGCATGGGGCTATGTACATAGCATTGTGGTGCACCTATGTTGGTGGAGATCATGGAGAAGAGTTTGTTGCCAATCTGATCTGATCTGGTGTCTGTATGTGAGGAAATCAATGAACCAATTGCACAAAGAGGCATCGAGGCCAAGTATCAAGAGGTTATTGATTTAGATTTATGGGTATGATGGTATTAAATGCTGATCCATAGTCAATAAACTACATTGCAGTGCATTCATCACTGGTATCCAGATGTTCCAGGGTTGAGTGAAAAGCCAATGAGATGGCATCTGCTCTGGGCCTGTTGCTTCAGTGGGCACACTGGATCCGATCTAAGTCACTTCTCAGCCTGGAGTTGATATATTTCATCACCAAACTCTCAAATCACTTCATTACTGTGGATGTGGGTGTTACTGGATGATAGCCATTAAGGCTGGTCACCACATTCTTCTTGGGCACTGGTATAATTGAAGTCCTGCAGACTGCTGAAGTGAGAGGTTAAAGATCTCAGTGAACACTCCAGCCAGTTGATCAGAACAGGCCTTTAGTACTTGCTCAGGTAACCTGTCTGGGCAAGGTGTTTCTAAAGGGTTCACCCTCCTGAAGGCTGCTCACGCATCAGAGACTGAAATCATAGGATTATCAGGGGCTGTGAAAGTTTGTGATGGTTCCTCCATGTTTTGTAGGTCAAAGTGAGCATGGATGGCATTGAGTTCATCTGGAAGTGAAGCCCTGCTGTCACCTATGTTGTTTGATTTAACTTTCTAAGAGGTGATAGTATTCAAGTCCAGACACAACTGTCAAACATCCTTCTTTGATTTAAGTTTAGACTGGAATTGCCACTTCACCCCTGAGATGGCTTTGCAGAAATTGTATTTGGACCTCTTGTAACTTTCTTGGGAAAATTCTGAATGATTTTATGGAGACACACTCAAGTAAAATGTTTTAATAAAGTTCGTGACAATCATGCTGTACACATTCAGATACACAGATGAGTCCTTGAACACGACCAGTCCACTGACTCAAACCAGTCCCATAGCTGCTCTCCTGCTTCCCACAACCACCTCTTTGTTGTCCTCATCTGTGAATCTTTGCTCTTTAACCAAACCGACAGAAAATAGAGAAGAATGGTATCTGGGGAAAACGATAATTATCAGCGAATATTTAGCACAGTGATCATTATCTATGGACAATTGCGACTAAGACAGCATAAAATGAGGAACAATTTTATCTGCTGATTTCCTCATTCTCTGCACTGGAAATGTCTGTTGAAATAGTGAAGAAACTGTTCACATTGCCAAAAATAAACGCAGGGGAATCAGCCAGACACAGACTAAGCTGTGGAGATCACTATGGGATAGAGTGTCTTTGGCAACAGAGGAAACTGAGTGAGAGCAGATCAGCAGGGCCAGGAATATCACTCCATTGTCGAGCCAAGTCAATATGTATATTTAAAGTGGAGCTGGATTGGTAATTGATGAATAAGGGTGTCAAAGGTTACGGGGAGAAGGCAGGAGAATAGAGTTGAGAGAGATAATAAATCAGCAGTGATGGAATGGTGGAGCAGACACGATGGATCAAATGTTCTAATTCTGCTCCTATATCTTATTACGTTATGGATAGACAGCAATTTTCACAGCAGTAGTTTTCAGTTGATTAAGTGCTCAGAATAGATGTCAAACTTCTGTTAATCAACACCCTCAACCAGAGCTCAAGAGTATTTCCTCAGTTATTTTAAAGGAAGGACTTTGTAGTTCAGCTAACACTGTTTAAAAAGAAAATTGGCTTCAGACAATGAATAAACATTGTTAAGTAAACTTTGTTTTACTTGGGAGTAGCCAGACCTTAGACAAATGAAAATTATTTGCAAACCAACATTAGTTTGAATTGGCATTGCAGCAGAGAACACAAATTATTCTCAAAAGCTGTGAAGGTCTTGGGGCTCTCTGTGAAGTTCTATATGGGAAGCACTACAAGGCACAGGAGAAAATTAAATCATTACAAAGCTGATGGCTGGAACTTCACCTATGGGTAAAACTATGAACTCACACTCAATACTGGACTAACTTTGAAAATCTTTTATCACCTTACATATCAAATCAAACTCATTTGTGTTTACTTCATCTTAAAGTTTGCCAAGTGGTGTTGTATCTGGATACAGTTTAAAACTAGCAGGCCACCACCATCAATTAACAAACATTGAACTCAACAAACTTGACCATGTTTCATTCATTATGGCATATTCCATCATTTACCATTACCTTCCACATTTGATACACTTCCAAGGCTTTAAAATTATATTCCAAAACTAAACTCTTCCAATAAATTTTTGAATTCAGTAACTCCCCATTTTTGGATTATCCAAATTAGCTATTTCAAGCTGATTTTCATTGGCTCAAACACACTTAATGCGAGTGATGCCTGAACCCTGAGCTGAAGAGGAAGAGGAAGCCCGCCTGCCCTGTGGTTTCACGAGAGACACTGTCATTTACAGAGCAGAGTCTGGGGAACTCAGCCTGTTTTGTGTCACTGTATTTGGAGATTCTATGTCAGTCTTTGGGCTCCTTCATCAGTATCGTCCCACAAGGTAGGCAACTTCAATGCAATCTCACTTTAAGGAAAGGATAGGTTTAAATGGATTAACTCAGTGTTAATTAACTTGTGCTCTTTGAAACTTTACTCTTTCAATCAGTTCTACCATTGCAGTCTGCCTCACTGTCAATTAAACAAGGGCAGTAAAAGATAACTAATCTGTTCTTTTTCTTGGTTTTTCTCTCAATTGCAATAAAGGAGGGTTCTCATAGACCAATGATCAGAATCCCATATTATACACATTTTAATCTTTTCTTCTTGTTGCCTGGTCAATACAACACTTTCAATGTCAGAATGGATTTAATTTTTCCTGTTCCCCGCCAACGCTCTGGGACTGTTTGAGGTTTTCATTCTTCCTCACCATTCTGCTGCCTCTTCAGTTCATCGCCTGAGCAATGAGGTCAAACGTAATTGAAACCATTTTGCTGGGAAGGGTGGGGATGAACATCACAGACAAACTAAGCGGGCAGCTCTTTAATGTGGGATTGAAATCATAGAATGGCAGCAGTAATTCCAGAATTTCATCAGTCAGATGTTGTGCAAGTGTGGAATAAGCTCCAAGTGAAAATAATAGTGGACAACAAGGAGGGCCATCAAAGCTTGCAGTGGGTTAGAAACCAAATGGAAATATGTGCTGAAAAATGGCAGATGGGATTTAATGCAGACAAGTGTGAGGTGTTGTACTTTGGGAGGACAAACCAAGGTGTTACCCAGTGACTGATAGGGCACTGAGGAAGGATACAGTAGAGCAAAGGGATTTGAAAATACAGGTCCATAATTCATTGAAAGTGGTGTCAGTAATAGAAATGGTCCTAAAAAGAGCTTTTGGTACATTAGCCTTCATAAATCAGAGTATTGTCCTGAGGAATTGGGATGTTTGCTGAAACTGTTTAAGACATAAGTGGAGCCAAATTTGGAGTATTGGGAACAGTTTCAGTCACCTACATACAGGAAAGATATCAATAAGATGGAAAAAATGCAGGAAAAAAATACAATGATGTTGCTGGGACTTGAGGACCTGAATATAAGGGAAGTTTGAATAGGTTAGGAATTTTTCCCTGGGATGTGGGAGAATGAGGGATGATTTGATAGAGTTAGAAGAATTATGAGGGATATAAATACAAGCAGACTCTTTCCACTGAGGTTTGATTGGATGAGAATTAGAGGTCGTAGGTTAAAATGAAAGGTGAAATATTTAAGGGAAATCTGACAGGGAACTTCATTCAGAGGATCATGAGTATGAAACGAGCTGTTAGCAAAGGTTGTAGATGGAGTATTTGATTGCATCACTTAAGCGAGGTTTGGATAAATACATGGATGGGAGGGGTATGAAAGGTTATGGTCCAGGTGCAGGTCGATGGGACTAGGCAGAATTAGAGTTTCCCACAGATGAGATGGTCTGAAAGTCTTGTTTCTCAGCTATAGTGTTCTGTGACTTTATGACTCTATGTGAAATAAATTACAGCATTTAAGACAGAGTTCATGGACATGAGATGTATGGAGGGCTATAGTCTGAATCCAGATAGGTGGGAGTGAGCAGAAGACCAGGCTGGCTCAGACAAGATAGGCCAAAGGGCCTTTTTCTCTGTTGTAGTACTCTCTGACTCTGTTACAGCAGTGACAATATACCAATGGCAGAGCCCACAAAAGGGAATTTTTTACTCATGTAATTGTGTTGAATCTATTCTAAAGTGCTCCGTGGTCAAGATTTTCAAAACATTCTACCTAACAAAGTATCTGTCAGCGACCAAAGTAATAGAGTTTTCTTTTGTGGTATATAAGTCACCCAGACCAAATGAACTGAAAACTAGCGCTCTGTAAGAAGTACTGTTAGAGATTGTAGAGTCATTAGCAATGATTTTTCAAAAACCTTTGGAATCCGTCATGGTGCCTGAGGACTGGAAAGTTGCAAATGTCACTCCACTCTCTAAGAAAGGAGGAAGGCAGCAGAAAGGAAATTATAGACCAGTCAGCCTAACCTCAGTAGTTGGGAAGATGTTGGAGTTAATTGTAAAGGATGAGGTTATGGAATACTTGGTGACACAGGTCACGAGTTTCTTAAGGGAAAATCTTGCCCGACGAACCTGTTGGAATTTTTGAGCTGATTACAAGTAGGATAGATAAAGGGATGCAGTGTATGTTGTATATTTAGATTTTCAGGCTTTTGACGAGGTGCTACACACAAGGCTTCTTACTAAGTTATAAGCCTATGGTATTACAGGAAAGTTACTAACATGGTTAGAGCATTGGTTGATCGGTAGGGTGCTGCAAATGGGAATAAAAAGATCCTTTTCTGGTTGGCTGCCAATGACTCATGGTGTTCTGCAGGGGTCAATGTTGGAACCATTTCTTTTTATGCTGTACATCAATAATTTAGATGATGGAATATTGGCTTTGTTGCCAAGTTTGCAGATGATACGAAGATTTGGAAAGGCAGGTAGTGTTGAGGAAACAAGTAGATTGCAGAAGGACTTAGACAGATTAAGTGAATGGGTAAGAAAGTGGCAAATGAAATACAATGTTGGAAAATGCACAGTTATGCACTCTGGTTGTAGAAATAAATTTACAGACTATTTTCTAAACAGGGAGAAAATCCAACAATCTGAGATGCAAGTGGACTTGGGAGTCCTTGGGCAGAACACTCTAAACGTTATCTTGCAGGTAGAATTGGTAGTGAGGAAGGTAAATGCAATGTTCACATTCATTTCAAGAGGTCTTAAATACACGAGCAGGGATATGACGCTGAGGCTTTATAAGACACTGGTGAGGCCTCACCTTGAGTATTGTGAACAGTTTTGGTCTCCTCATCTAAGAAAAGGTGTGCTGGCATTAGAGAGGGTGCAGAGGATGAGTCCGGGAATGAAAGGGTTATCATACGAGGACGACTCTGCGTCTGTACTTGCTGGAATTTAGAAGGATGGGGGGATCTCCTTCAAACCTTTCGAATGTTGAAAGGCTTAGACAGAGTAGATGTGGAAAGGATGTTTCCCTTGGTGGGGGAGTCTAGGACAAGAGCCACAGCCTCAGGATAGAGGGGTATCCATTTAAAAAGGAAATGCAGAGAGTTTTTTTTATCCGGAGGGTGGTGAAGTTGTGGAATTTGTTACCACAGGCAGCTATGGAGGCCAGGTCATTGGGTATACTTGAGGCAAAGATTAATATGTTCTTGTTTGGACATGGCATCAAAGGTCATGGGGAGAAGGCCGGGAAATAGGATTAACGAGGGGATAAAAATAATCAGCCATGATTGAATGGCATTGCAGACTCAATGGGCCATATGGCCAAATTCGGCACCTACATCTTATGGTCTATGGTCTAAATGTCAACCTCATCGATGATGACCAAAAACACACAGTAGCCTCTCACAGGACACAGGACTGGAATCTGGCATGGTCTTCTACTGCTGTAACCCATCCACATCAAAGTTCGACATGTTGTGCATTCACAGATGCTCTTCTGCACAACACCTGTATCACGTGGTTATTTGATTTACTGTCACCTTCCTGTCAGTTTAAACCCTTCTGGCCATTGTCCACTGTCCTCTGTCATTAATGAAGGATTTTCACCCACATAACTGCTGCTCACTGGATGTTTTATTTTGCTTTTCGCACCATTCTCCATAAACTCTGGACACTGCTGTGTGTGAAAATCCCAGGAGCTCAGCAGTTTCTGAGATGCTGAAACCACCACGTCTGCACCAACAATCACTGCATGATCAAAATCACTTGGATCACACATCTTCCCCATTCTGATGCTTGGTCTGAACAACTACTGAACCTCTTAACCATGTCTGAATGCTTTCCTGCATTGAGTTGTGGCTGCATGATTGGCTGGTTAGATATTTGCATTGACAAGCAGGTGTACAGGTGTACCTAATAAAATGGCCACTGAGTGTAGAATCAATGTGTTGAAAATGATGAATAATTTGCCAAGTTGTGTAACTCACTTGACCCTCTCCACAGTGAAACTCAACGTGCTGACTCATGCTGTCTGTTGTTTCCTGTTGCTCAGTCTAAAGCTGCATTTATTTTCTTGCAGGAAACTACAAAATGAGGCTGAGGATTCACTGCAAAAGTTTCCCGGACAGTCTGATGCTTAAAGTCCTTGTTTTACTTCTTCATCCTGTTTCCACACAAAGTAAGCATTTTTTCTACACTGATCACAACCACAATACGGGTTCTTTGCGGGAATAGGACCGCTGTCGGTGTTTCACTTCAGGCCGTTATTCAGCATGCCAAGGGCTCAGCCTAAGAGCTCAGCTTGCCTTCAGAAATCCAAGATCTTGTGGCTCTGGAGACGGGCGGATAGAAGGTCAGTGTCACGGCAGGAGGTCGATGTGTCATCGGGGGAGTCGGAAGATCTATGGCTGTGGGTCCAGGGACAGGAGATCTTTGGGCACAGTGCTCGGAAAAAGCGACACAATGGACTTTTAACATCGTAAACCAGCCAGTTATGTCTCCCCTCTCGCTGTGAAACGGAGACATTTCTTTCTCCCTTATTAGGGAGAGAGAGAGAGCCTGTGATACGTTGAATACTGGGTGAACAAGTAGTCTTTGGGGTACCGCAATTCTGTGACTTTGCTGTTGCTTTGCACTTGAGTGCTTGGTGGCGGGTGCTGATGCTTTTTTTTGACAGTGGGGGGAAGGGGGTATCATTGCTTGCTGCTGGTTATGTGTGGGAGGGAGGGGAGCTGGGAGGGACTTTGGGGTTCTAGCATTTAACTGTCATTCATTCTTTGGGGGCACTCCTCTGTTGTCATAGATGGTCAAGAAGAAAAAGCATTTCAGTATGTATATTATATACCTTTCTCTGACATTAAATGTACCTTTGAAACATTGCTTTATTATTGTTCATGTAAACTCGTTCCTCAGTGTCAAACTCACTTTCCTCTCTGAGTCCCTGAATGTGCTGCTGTCTCACAATCCTTGCCACCATTGATGGAGATCAATTTCTGAGTTCCTTCCGTCAGGACTCCCTCCTTCTGCACCAACACAGTTCTTATCACAGACAGAAATGACAGCCACTGAGCATGTTGCTGAGGGAAACCCTCCCTCTTTATCCTACCCAGCCTGTCTGCAGACTTTGATACAGATGTCCACAACATCTCCTCCAACAACTCCCCACCACAGTGCAGCTAAGTGGAAGGGCTCTCGCCTTCCCGTTCTGTCTGCAGCTTGAGACTCAGCTGAAATATCTTCACTTCACCTCCCACACAGGCTCCTCTGGCTTCCTCTATCCTGGGACCCTCCTATTTCTCATTGTCATGCCGCTCTTTGATGACACCAACTGAAAACTGATTCTGGTTTCCACTAGTCAACTGTTGACGCAACCTCGAACTCACCAACCCCTCTCTCAAACCCTCCACATCTCCAAACTTGTAGATTGCATATGGGGTGTCCAATACAATATGAGCAAATATTACACACACAGACACACACACGCGTACTCCATCCAGCACAATAATTGCTGATACCATTGTCTTCAGTCCCACCACAAGCTTTTTCCCGAACAACCACGTCATCAATCTCCTGGCAACCGCCTGAGGCTGAAGACAACAATAGCAAACAGAGTGCTGTACCTCCCAGGATATGGGCTTCCATCCACAAAGACAGTGGGAGATAAAGGAATAGAACATGGGGAGATTATGCAAGTGTAAAAGCAACAGGTACTTGGGTTGATATCTTTAATCTCCTCAATATTGACCAGGACAATATAATGCTGAGTTTTAGGTCACACAGTATTAGTTCTGTGCATCCAGCAAAGTTTCTTGACGTAGTGCATGAATTTTATTTTTATTCATTTATGAGATGTGGGCACTGCCAGCTAAGCCAGCATTTACTGCCCATTTCTAGTTGCCCTCGAGAAGGTGATGATGAGCTGCCTTCTTGAACTGCTGCAGTCCCTGAGGTGTAGGTACACCCACAGTGCTGTTAGGAAGGGAATTCCATGATTTTGACCCAGCAACAATGAAGGAACGGCAATATGTTTCCAAGTCAGGATGGTGGGAGACTTGGAGGGGGATTTCCAAGTGGTGCTGTCTCAGGTATCTGCAGTTCTCATCCTTCTAGATGGCAGTGGTTGTGAGTCTGGGAGGTGCTGTCTTAGGAACTTCAGTGTATTGCTGAAGTGCAGCTTGTAGATAGCACACACTGCTGTGTTTGTAGATGATGGAGGGATTGGATGCTGTGGAAGGGGTAGCAATTAAGTGGCTGCCTTTTACCGGATGATGTCAAGCTTCTTGAGTGTTGATCGGGCTGCACTCATCCAGGCGAGCAGTGAGTATTCCATTACACTCCTGACCTGAGCCTTGTAGATAGCGGACAGGCTTTGGGGAGTCAAGAGGTGAGTTACACACCATAGGATTCCTAGCCTTTGACCTGCTCTGGTAGCCACGGTGTTTATATGGCCAGACCAGTTCAGTTTCCTGTCAATGGTAACCCCCAGGATGTTGATGGTTGGGGATACTGTCACAGTGGTGGGGCATTGGGAGCAAGGGTGGAGTCAAATGCAAGACACATCTTGTGAGGTTACTTAGATTTAGTTTATTGATCGATACCAGGAGAGCTAGGCAGGAGCAGGAGTAGCGAACTGGACAAGAACTCAGGACTACTACTAGGCTGGGACTAGGGGTCTGGGCTAGGACTCGGAGTTGGATCCCAGAACTAGAGGAGAAATGAAGAGGCTCGGGTATGGACTCCGAGCCCGAGACTGGGCAAGGACCCAGTACCTGGGTCTTGCCTCGGGCTCGGACCCCAGAACCAGGCATGGACATGACATGGGCTAGGGAGAGGAAGAACATGGAAAAACAGAGCCTCGGTCTCGGGAGAGCAGGTACATGGAACCATGGACACATACACAGAACACAGAGTCGGGACCCCTCCTTGGAAACAGGACATAGGGCCGGGACTCACACACAGAACAGAGAGCCGGGACCCCTCCTTGGGAACAGGACACAGGGCTGGGACTCATGACACCCCCGCAGGGCAACAGCAGGACAGCCTGACTTACACAACAGAGGCAACTCAAGACAAGATGAGACATGACCCCCCACGGAGCAATGGCAAGATGACCTGACTTACCCCACAGAGGCAAGGACAAGACAAGACCAACACCAAAGAACAACACAGTTCCTATCTAGCTCCAGTCTTGGAACTAGACCGAGGTGCAGGCGAGGACTACAGACGAGGGGTAGAGGTGAGAGGGGCAGAGAAGGGATTCAGACAGGGGGGTAGGACAAGAATCACAGACCGCTAGGGCCTGGACTTGACTTGGTACTTGGAGGCCGCCAGGGCCAGGACTTGGACGTGGTACTTGGATGCCGCTGGAGCCAGGACTTGGTACTTGGAACCTCCGGGTAGTTGCGAACTCTAGACTCGGCCCAGGAACAGTAGACAGCGGCTCCTGATTCTCTCCAGCGGGTTAACTGACGGACCCACCTTGATGAGGAAACTTTGCAGGCTCGCTTTGGTGAGGTAACTGGACAGGGTTGCTCCGGTGAGGAAAGGTGAATTACCAGCACTCGCTTCAGCAGAGACTAGGCTTACTCCGGCCAGATGACATCGGCACACCGTACCTTGGATGACTTTGCAGACGCTCCCGTGCCGAATGGCTGCAAGCCAGAGACTATAAACTACTGGTTCAGCCGAGTGTTAATTGCCTCTAAGCACCAAAGCCGGGGGACACAAGAAGACAGGGAATCAATGGTCCCGATCGTAACATAAACAAGGTAAATTTAAAGGGACCCCGATCCGGACCATGACAGATACAGTGATGGTGATGCCACTGAATGTCAAGAGAAGATGGCTAGAGCCTCTCTTGTTGGATATAGTCATTACCAGGCACTTGTGTGACTCGAATGTAACTTGCCACTTGTAGCCCAGGTCTGGATATTGTCCAGGTACTGCTGCATTTGGGTATAAACTCCTTCACTAGCTGAGAAGTCATGAATAGTGCAGAACATTGAATTGTACTAGAGTGCTTTGCTTATAATGTTTGTGCAACATTAAGCCAATAGGCTTTGAGCACATAACAAACTGCAGACAAGCAGATGAGTTACTGGAAGAATGCCAAGTGCACTGATTAAGCAGATGTACAGGATGCACTCTGTCAATCTGATGTGCAGGAGCTAACAATTGTGTATAAAGGAGTGACTATGCTGGCTGTTTTTTTTCTGAAGCTATCAATGGCTCTTGTACAGTGCTAGTCTTCCATTGCTGCATGTAAAATAAATGCACATATTATTGATCCACTCTGAATTGTTGTTTGTTATGCTGAGCTGAGCTGAGACCTCCTTCAGTCAGAGTTGACCATGGATATTGTGTCCTAGCTGTCTAAGTATACAGGCCTGGGCTGTATGACATGGAGAGCAAGCTGTTTCCCATGTAGAAAGCTTCCCTTTCCATGCATCTGATGAACCCAAAGGTACAGCAGAGGTCATCACAGTTTTGTATCAGTTGCATTCCGGGAGTTGCTAGTCAGCATTGAATTCACTGTAGGACTGCCTTAGCGAACCCAGCTCCGGACTTTTCCCTCGGGTTTACTCCCAAAGCCTTCCCCACTTCCCCATGAGTGGGTATAACCACAAGGCAGTGGAGGTTTGAGATCAGAGTTTATTTGTTATATGACAGAGTGAAAATGTGCTCGACAGGCCAGAGGAATTGGGAGAGGTGCAAAGCATGAACTTTGCATCAGTTTTCAAACAGAAGAAGGACATGAAGGAAAATGGAATTAGGGAAGAGCATGTTGATAGTCCCAGGCTTGAGATGTTTTGTCACTTTGAGGAAGATGATTCCCCAGGGTCTGCTGGGTTCTTTCCCAGGTTAAGGAAGGAGACAAGAAAGGAGATTTCTGGGTCTGCGACTGAGATACTTTTATCCATTTTAGCCACACAAAGTTATAGAGTCATAGAAAAGTACAGCACAAAAACAGGCCCATCGGCCTGTTTAGTCAATGTCTAAACCTAAATTATTTAAATTGCCTATTCCCATCGAACCGCACTGGGACCATAAACCTCCATACCTCTAATATCCATGTACCTATCTAAACTTCACTCAAACATTGAAATCGAACTTGCACTGTTTGCTCATTCTACACTGTCATGACCCTCTGAATGAAAACATTCCCCCTTGTGTTGCCCTTAAACTTTTCACCTTCCACTCTTAACACACGAATTCTAGTTGTAAAACAACCTAGCCTCAGTGGACAAAGCCTGCTTGCATTAATCCAGACAGACAGATTTCCACAGGCTGTGCCTGCCTCACTGAATGTTCTGTAGAAGATCAAAAAAGAATGGAAATAAATGAACTTCAACATTAGTGACCTACATGGGATGAAGGAAATGTATCTTACATATTCATTCAGTTGTTGTTTCTCTTTCCAACAGGAAACAGAAATCAAATTTATTTCTTGGATCAAGGAAAGGACATTGTGTTAAAAGGAACATACAGTCTTGGGAATGGCCCATTAGCCTGGGAATGGAAACCACACTCAGGGCAGCACACCCACCAGTTGAGGACTTTCATCAGACGCAACTCAGACAGTTGGAGTCGATATTGGAACAATGACTGGAGAAGCAGTGACTTCCACCAGGAACTGCAATTGGATTATTATACTGCTAATCTGAAAATTGAAAGACCCAATTTTAAATTCGCGGGATTGTTCACTTTGACTCAAACACAGCCGACAAAGCAAATCCTGAGACAATATGAAATATTTGGAATCAAAGGTGCGTAAGTCAGAAAGGTTCTCTGCTTCTCTGCAAATGATTTCATGCAAAATGCTGAGGGATTGTGAGAATCGTGAGATTTCATTCAGCCAGTGAAGAGAGAATTGCTCATTAAAACAAATAGGGTGAGGATTCTAGATCACTGTGAAGCTTTTGACAGGAGCAAATTTTGTCTGATTATTTCACCAGGAACAGCAAAGAAAGGAAGCAACTAACACAAAATTCTGGAGAAACTCATCAGGTCAGACAGCATCAATAAATTGAAATGAACTGTCTATGTTTCTGTCTGAGACCGTTCACGAGGAAATAAATGGACAGGAAAAGGGCAGAAGCCAGAATAAAAGGGTGGGGTAGAGGGAGGAGCAACAGCTGGTGGGTGATCAATGAATCGACGTGAGGGAGGAGAGTGGGTACGTGGAGAAGGAAGGGAATGATGTGAGAAACTGGGCTGTGATAGGTGGAAGAGGCAATGGGCTGAGGCAGAAGGAAGCTGATACGAGAGGACAGTGGAGCATGGAATAAGGAGGAGGAAATGGGAAATGAGGGAGGAAGGTGTGGGTAATGTGCAGTTCACAGAGGCTGGTGAGGAGAAAGAGACTGGAACGGGTCCTGTTGTCTGGGAATGGAAACCAGACTCATGGTAGGATATCTGGAAACTAGGGTCTTTCCAAAGAACAGGTAGGGCCTGGTGGAGCAGTGTGCCATATGAGAGAAGCAGACATGTGTACCAGCAGATGGATCTTGATTCTGGCATTATTAATCTGAGAATTAGAAAATACTCAATTGAACTTGCAGGATTGTCCACTTTGATTCAAACACAGCTGAGGAAAGAAATTGAAAAATAATAAGCAAACTTTGGAATTAAAGGTGAGAGGACCAGACAAGGATCAATTACATGTTTCTTTGCAAATAATTAGAGTAAATCTCCCACTGAAACAACTAAGAGAAAAAGTATTTGTTCATTGCTTCTAACATAAACATGTTTTGTCAATTTGCTGCAAGAATAAGAAGTCAAGGAATCTACCCCACAGTGAGTATTGTGGTCTGTTCACTGACATGGTATAATAGGGACTGAATTGTGTTATGAAATATGCTGATGATTTGTAATAAATCTCGGCCCATTGGGTCTGGGGTGAGACTGGACACTGAAACCGCTGATCAGTGTTACCCAGTGGATCATGTCAATGGCTCACTCTGTCAAGATCAATGAGGAAGCCCATTGTCTGTGGAATTTGGACCCTGTCAGACAGTTCACTCCATGAGGACAGCTGAGGGAGCAATATCAAAGACAAAGGGATAAATGTATTAATTCATTTGCATCTGAATCTTGTTTGCGTTCATGAATCAAAATTACCACACTGAGACGGAAAGGTTCCACCAGCAGTCACACTGAGAACAGCTGGAATTACCCTGTGGCAAATGTGAACAAATTTAGGAATTCCACCTCTGTGTTTCCTAAGGTGAAATTCCTAGACTTGCTGAATTTTCCTGGAGGTGAATGTGCCGGTGCTCCCCATCGCTGTGCTCCACACAGACACCCTGATGTAGCAGGAATACACTGATATTCCCCGGCACTGACAGCGGGAAAACTGCGGATGGTCCTGGTGCCTGGTTGGAGCTGGTGCAGGATCCGTGAGGTCACTCATTTCACTGGGGAATTTACAGTGGTGAGGAGGAAAGGGGGAACGGAAGGAAATTATTTGATTCTGTGAGTTTGTGTTTGGTTGAATCTGTTCATGTTAGATGCATTTTCAAATTATATGTTAAATATTTAATATATGAAAATATCTGTTTATTTAATTTTAATATAGTTGATGCCATTCAGAAACATTGCAACAGTTTGGCAGCTTCAGCAGGGGACAAACCTGGAAGTGTGACTCTGCCTCCTGTGGATAATTCTCCACAATTGTGCAGGTGGGGTTAGTCTGTCCCATCTGTTTGACACAAGACTATTCAATTAGACCGTGCACCATATATGGCATAGCCGATTGGCTCCAGGATGCTCCCAGCCAATCTTTGTCCTCATAGATCTAACCCAGGTGAGTGTAGGACCCTGGGGAATCAGAGCAGTGAGTGTGAGCTGCCAACTCCCTCAGCACAACCCAGACTGATCCAGTCTGAGCACCAGGGATGGGATAAACATTGATACCTGCTGTGTTGGTGCTGTGTTGATATCTAAATGAGAGGAAGGTCACTGTCTCATGAAGACACAAAAGACTACAGATGCTGAAATCTGGATCAATGCACAAAGAGCTGGAGGAATTTGGCAAGTCAGGCAGCATCTATGCAGAGAAATGCACAGTCTGTGTCCATTTCTCTCCAGAAATGCTACCTGACCTGCTGAGTTCCTCCTACTCATTAGGTGCCGCTGTCAGACAGACTAAGGAACAGTAGAGTTGGGTCCTGAATTGCCATCCTGACCAAAGGACTGGCCTCAGACCTTTGCTCCTGGAATGAAATTGCACCAGATTGAATTCACCGCATCAGAATGTCCCGTAACTTATACACTCCTGGAATTCATTATTTCTTGCCATGTTCCAGGAGGGACTGAAAGTCAGGGCGGGCATTTAGAGAACTAGTCTCTCCTGACAAGCCCTTCCTCATGGAGGCTCAGTGATTGGAGACCTACTCAGTACATTCTGGCAGCTCATCAATTTAAATAATTGTCTAACTGGAATGACCTTAGATGTCAACTTTGTCCACAGTCTCCCAGGCATGTGTCAGGTTGACTTACTGAAGTGTGCTGGCACATTGAGATCAGAGTCAGACTGGTACCTTTTCCTTGTAATATGGTAATCCTGTTAAGACAGTCGCTACATTTCCAATGCACCCTCCTCTGGTGAGATTCCATCACTAGCCTACTGGGTTGTTGACAGTCACAAACCCCCTCAAACCGTATGTCCCTGAGCTGAACTCTGACACTCCAGTGGGTTCAGGGGAAAGGTCCCTGGTTCTGCTCTGCCTCACTAACCCAGGCTGAGCTGGGCTGAGTTTCAATGGCCCTGCTGTGCAATTCCGCGACTTGGATGCACACATTAATGCAGAACTGCTGAGAACAGAAACACCCTGAGGTCAAAACAGAAAATGCTGGAAAACTCAGCTGATCAGGCAGTAATTGTGGACAGGAGAACAGTTAAAGATACCAGTCAAACATTCACCATCAGAATAGTTTATATTTCAGATTTCCAGCATCTGCAGTTTTCCTTGACGGTCAAATCCTGAGTTCAGTTCGAGCCTGATCATTGGACTGTACACGTCACCACTCATTCTGAATCTCATTGGTCTGTTTCTCACAGTTGAGATGAGTCCACGGTGGCCTGTGGAGGGCAGTGACGTCACCCTCAGCTGTACCATCTCCAGACTCCCAGATACCTTCAGTCTCCACTGGAAACCAGTGGGCTCATCCCAGCAGAACAGGAGAAACACTGATCAGATCCGGCTCAATAACATCGTCTATCTGATGGTCCGACACGTTACAGTGGAGGATAGGAAGTTGTTTCAGTGTGAAGTGCGGGAAAACGGAAACATTGTTCTCACAAGCAAAGCAGATTTTACTGTAGACACATGTAAGTGTTGTTATCAACTGTTGGATATTAAAATTGCACTTGTATCATAGGTGGTTTATGTAATGTTGGGAGTGAACCCCTTGAAAAATTGTAGTTTCTGATTAACTGTCCTGTGTAAATTACAGCAATAGTTTGAGAGAATCTTCCAGAAAATCTCTGTGGAGCACCTGACTGATTGTCTCTGTACCAGTCACAGCACACAAGAAGGGATTTCTTCTGTCACATTTGATCATTAAAATATTTTCATAGTTTAAATTTCCATCAGTCCTTCAGTATCTTAGACTGAGATCCTGATACAACATCATGTCAAGGTGTTATACAAAAAGTGGTGTTGCCATGACAACCACTGGCACTTCCTGCTCAAACTCAGCACTGGAATCTGCGTTCACATGTCAATACTGAACAGCAAACTGTCCTCACTCCCTCCATGACCCTTCCCACCAAGTCCTGATGCTGTGTGAAGTGACAACTGTAGACAGGCTTCAGAGCAGCATTCAGCTGGGAACAGAACCAAGGGAAGAGGGAGAGCAGAGCATCGCTGAGTGAGAATAGCAGAGGGATGGACAGGAATAACAGGAATAAAGGGAAGGTGGTAGAGGATGCAAAGAGAGAGGAGGAAGGCAGCTGGTGAACTGGTGAACAGAGAGAATTGACAGGGTTTATGTGTGTGGTCTCATCCCCCGTCATTCATCCTCCGCACTAATCTCCCTCCTGGCACTAACCCCTGTAAATGGAAAAATTGCTATACCTACCCATTCCCTCCCTCCTACCCTCTATTCATGGCCCCAAACAATCCTCCCTGGTGAGCCAACACTTCACCTGCAAACCTGTTTGGGTTGCCTTCTCTCGATGCTGCCTACTTTACCTTGGTGAGAGCTGACACAGATTAGGTGACCGCTTTGCCTTGGATTTCCTGGTGGCCAGCATTTTAATTACAGGCTCCACTCTCATTGACCATGGTTAATTGGTCTGCTGGTTGATCGTCTCCTCTACTGCCATGATGAAGCTACTCTCAGGGAGATGGAGTAACTCCTCATATTCCATCTGGGTATCGTCAACCTATTCACATAGACATTGATTTTTCTGACCTGGTAATTTTTCTTCGTCCCTTTTTCTCCTGTTGCCATTCTCCACTCTGACATCCCTCTTACCTCTTCTCTTCTTCTCACTTGCCTATCACCTCCTCTTGGTTCCTCACCTCCTAACCTCTCTCCCATGGTTCACTCTTCTCTCTTATATGATTCCTTCTTCTCCTGCCTGTCTCCCCTCCCCACTCACCTGGCTTCACCTGTCACTTTCCAGCTTGTACTCCTTCCTCTCCCACAACTTCTTATTCTGTCATCTTCCCCTTCTTTTCCACTCCCGATGAACCGTCTTCACCTGAAACGCTGACTGTTTATTCCTCTCCATTGATGTTGCCTGACCTGCTGAGTTTCTCCTGCATTTTGTGCATGTTACACAGGGAGGGAGGTATTGGGAAGGAAGAGGAAAATGCTTTGACAGACCTTTGGAAAAAGTGAAAGTACTTGTGGAAAATAGTCAAATGAGACCTTTGAGAAACGTTAAATACAAAAACAATCAAATGCACACCAGGAAAGTGTTGATTTAAACTCACCCAGCTTGTTGTCAGAGTGATTGTAAAGAGGGTCAGGCACATGGAGTGGTTTCATATGAATTAGATATTCCTGGGACAACAGCATCATATCTGACACAGGGGAGTGCAGATGCTGGAATTCAGAACAAAATAAAGAGGAACTCAGAAAGTCAGGCAGCATCTGTGGAGGGAAGGCCTCAAAATCCCTGACTTTGCCTGCTGTTGACGACCGAGATTGAGGTCAAATCGTTTGGACAGAGATTGTGCTCAGTACTCCGTGTCGGAGAGCTGATCGGAGGCTCGAAGTTTTCGGATGACTCAGAGTCGGACTGTGGTTGGGCATGGCAGGGAGAATTTTTCTTCCTTCTCCCGTCTGCATGAGATGTGGGATATTTGAGAGACCTTGAACTTTTTACTGTACTCGTGGACTTCTTCATCAAGTTACGGTACTGTTGCACTGTTGTAACTATATGTTATAATTGTGTGGTTTTGTTAGTTTTTTCAGTCTTGTTCTGTCCTGTGTTTTGTGATATCACACCAGAGGAAATATTGTATCATTTCTTAAAGCATGCATTACTAAATGACAATAAAAGAGGACTGCGTGTCTTCATAATCTAATCTAATCTAAATAGAGAAAATTTGTGAAACTCTAGGTGGTTTCCTGTCAGAATAATTAGAATTTGTACACGAGGATTCCATTTGCCTGAAGAGAACAAGAACTTTGGAAAACTTTAGCCAAGCTGCAGCTGCCAATAGATGGGCTCTGTTGGAGTTACACTTTACTCTTCTCCTCCTTGCAAATCTTTTCCACACATGATATTGACATCTCCCTTGATGATCAGTTTGTCCCCCTTTGAGACATGATCCAGGGTGTTTACAAGATTGGAGTGTATGCGTTGATTGTTGTAACACACTGGTCCTGTGTGAGAGTGAGTGACAGGGTCCGGGCACACTCATGCGGAAGTCGCTGGGATGCCAGAACAGCTCAATCTTCATGGCAAAACCCACCTCATTAAAACCATCCCTCCTGCAGGGATATCCCTCCTTTCGGGATCAATGCTCATCGATCTGTTCCGTCCACAGCCTTAACCTGTCCCACCTCCTCGACACTGATGGCAAGAGCTGTCAAATGCAACATTTAAAAATAATTTGAAGCCAAATTGTAATTAGTATTTTTCATATTTAATTTGCTTTTATGTGGAATTCACAAGATGTCACCATTTCAACCTTGAACAACTGAACAAAACACAAATAATTCTGAAATAAACGTGGTTGATAATTATTCCTCATTGTCTCTGAAATACACTGTTATAAAATTTGATTGTGTTCGCCACTGTCTCTCTGATACAGATTTATATGGGAAGCGTTACATCCTTTATCGTTCCAGCACAGATTACAGTGAACTCCACCTGGTTTGCTATTCTTATACTGCTTACACTCATGGTGTGTGGACCTGGTTATTGCATCAACCACGGGGCTATCAGAAACAAATAGCATCTGCAAAATATTATGAGCGCATCAACGTCAGTAGCACCGACTTTGGGAATCGACTGGGGACCTCGGTGAAACTATTCAATGGCAAGAATTTCAACGTGAGGATTGTCCCGGTTTTGTTTGGAGATGCTGGAATTTACACATGCTCTCTGGGATCAAATAAATTTCTGACCATTGAGTTAATCACAGTGAAAGGTAGGAGACAGAATGTTGCAGTTGCTTTTCCCAATTAAGTCACTGTTAAAAATGTAAATAAGCTGCTTGTTTCCACAGTCACAGCTGAACCGTCTGATCCAGTGACTGAGGGAGACACCGTTACCCTGAGCTGCTCTGTGTCTGACGTCACTGCATCACCCAGACTGGTTTGGATCAACGGAGACGGTGAAACTGTTGGAGACAAAACACTGACTGGGGAAGAGAAATCACTGAGTCTGATCGTACAGAAAGCTGACAGAGGCAGAGGGAAATGGACATGTGGTGTGTTTGATCAAGACAGGCTCCGGATTGTCCTCCCGTATTATCAAGAGCGCAGTGGTGAGTTACTGCAGGTTTGCTCTTCATATTGAGAAACATGATCACATTTTGTGTCATTAATCGCTCTATTTGCCAGCAGTGACACCTCTTTATACCCTGTGTGGGTAGCTCTCTAATTGGGCTGTCGATCTTGTTGCTTTTGTGATCGAAAATATTCTTCATAAGTTAACAAAGGCATAGAACTTGTTTTTGATCGTTCTATTAAATGTTACCAGGACAAAGGAAATGAGGGGAGAAGTGTGGTGAGAGACAAAGAGCAGTGAAAGACAGCTAAGGAAAAAAGAGAACAAACAAAGGGGTCTGGTCTTATACCAAACCATCGATTCCATTGAAATTGAAATTTAACCAGTAATTTAATTAAATAAATAGCCAGATTCAACTAACAAAATATCTGCCTCTGAAACTAAGAATTTTACAGAAAAATACAGAGGCAACTTTAAACATTGAACATTCACATGTATGTCAGTGATCAGATAAAAATACTAGCATAACAAAGTTAAACTACGAGAAAAATAACATTTTCACAGCCCAATCCAACAGGATTGTAATACGAACCACGGGTTAATTCTGTGTCCTCAGAATCAGTTTTGAAACTTCCCTTTTCCCTGTAACACTGATGCTCTTGGGAGGCGCATGGAATCAGGACAACATTGGGTAATGACAGCAAAATGGAGACTTTCCATTGGATCTGGACCAGGCCCACTGACACAATCACCACACATCTTCTCTCATGTCCACACAGGCTGATCCTGAACACATGCACCACACACCTTCTCCCATGTCCATACAGGCTGATGCTGAACACATTCAAGACATTAGTGACAATGTCCCAAGAGTGATTGGGCATCAGGTAACCCAGTGTAGAGACTCCAACCAAAAGATAGTAAGGCAGTTAAAAGCTCTTAAAATTAAATTTAAATGATTAATCTTTAAAATCTCAAATTGTAAAAGACAAGCTAGAAACAAGCAACAAGCTGAAAACATCCGACTGAATTTCAACTGAGAAATTGCTCCTCCTTTCCCATCTTCAACCAGACCTGACCTGGATCATATTAGAGAGTGATTCTTCAGTGTAATATTGGGAATCACAGCAATTAGTGAATTTAATTGACTTTATTACTTACATTCATCATATACATGAGGAGTAAGAATATTTACATGATGTCTCCGTCTATATGTGCAATGTACAATTTATAGTAATTTATAATAAATGGTATGTACAACAGGACAGTCAATATAACATAGAAATACAATTGTATCATCATGAATTAATCAGTCTGATGGCTTGGTGGAAGAAGCTGTCCCGGAGCCTCTTGGTCCTGGCTGTTACGCTGCGATAGCTGGGTGGTAGCAGCTGGAACAGTTTGTTGTTGGGGTGACAGATCCCCAATGATCCTTCAGGCCCTTTTTACACACCTGTCTTTGTAAGTGTCCTGAATAGTGGGAATTTCACATCTACAGATGCAGTGTGCTGTCCGCACCACTCTCTGCAGAGTCCTGTGATTGAGGGAAGTACAGATCCCATACCAGGCAGTGATGCAGCCAGTCAGGATGCTCTCAATTGTGCCCCTACAGAAAGTTCTTAGAATCTGGGGGACCATACCAAACCTCTTCAACTGTCTGAGGTGAAAGAGGTGCTGTTCTGCCTTTTTCACCTCACAGCCGGTATCTACAGACCATGTGAGATCCTCAGTGATTTTAAGGCTGAGGAACTTAAACCTGTTCACCCTCCCAACCCCAGGTTCATTGATGTCAATACGCGTTAGCCTGTCTCCATTCCTCTTGTAGTCCACAACCAGCTCCTTTGTCTTTGCAACATTGAGGGAGAGGTTATTTTCTTGACACCACTGTGTCATGGTGGTGACTCTCTGTCGGCTGCCTCATTGTTATTTGAAATTAGCCCAATTGGTGTAGTGTCATCAGCAAATTTAATAAGCAGATTGGAGATGTGAGTGGCGACACAGTCATGGATATATGGAGAGTAAAGGAGGGGGCTTAGGACACAGTCCTGGGGGGCACCTGTGTTGAAGGTCAGAGGGGCAGAGTTGAGGGAGCCCACTCTCACCACCTGCTGGGAAATTTCCAGGAAGTCCAGGATCCAGCTACACAAGGCATGGTGGAGGCCGAGTTCTCTGAGCTTCTTCTTGAATTCCCTGGAGGGAATTATGGTGCTGAATGCTGAACTCTAGTCCAAGATCAGCATTCTCACATAAGCATCCCTCTTCTTCAGTGGTGTAAGGACGGAGTGCAGAATTGTGGCTATTGTGTCATCTGTCGACCGGCGTGTCAGAAGGCGAATTGTAGGAGGTCCATTGTGGGTGGCAGCATTCTACAGATGTAGCCTCTCAAAGCATTTGCTTACTATTGAGGTGAGTGCGACAGGACGCCAGTTGTTCAGACATGTTATCTTGGTCTTTTTAGGTACAGGGATAATGGTGGATGTTTTGAAGCAGGAGGCACTCTACACAGGGAGAGGGAGAGATTAAAAATGTCTGCAAATGCACCTGCCAGTTGTGCCACGCACACCTTGAGTACTCGTCCTAGGGTGCCGTCCGGTCCCACAGCCTTGTGACTGTCCACCTGTTGGAAACACCCGTGTATTTTGGCCTCAGAGATGACCAAGCTGCCGGTTGCATCATCTGCAGGTCTCCTCAGGGGCTCAGTGTTTGTGGCATCGAATCAAGCGTGAAAAAGATTTAGCTCGTCTGGGAGAGAGGCAGTGATGTTGGAAACTCCACTGCGTTTAGCTTTGAAGTCTGTGATGGTGTGCGGACCTTGCCATGAGCTGCATGTATTATTGGTGGGAGGTTGAGACTGAATCTTGTCTCTGTATTGTTATTTCACTGACTTAATGACTTTGTGCAGATCGTAGCTGCATTTAAGACCATAAGACCATAAGACAAAGGAGCAGAAGTCGGCCATTCGGCCCATTGAGTCTGCGCTGCCATTTTATCATGAGCTGATCCATTCTCCCATTTAGCCCCACTCCCCGGCCTTCTCACCATAACCCTTGATGCCCTGGCTACTCAGATACCTATCAATCTCTGCCTTAAATACACCCAATGACTTGGCCTCCACTGCTGCTCATGGCAACAAATTACATAAATTCACCACCCTCTGACTAAGACAAATTTCTGCGCATTTCTGTTCTGAATGGATGCCCTTCAATCCTGAAGTCATGCCCTCTCGTACTAGACTCCCCCATCATGGGAAACGACTTTGCCACATCCACTCTGTCCATGCCTTTCAACATTCGAAATGTTTCCATAAGGTCTCCCCTCATTCTTCTAAACTCCAAGAAATACAGTCCGAGAGCGGACAAACATTCCTCATATGTTAACCCTCTCATTCTCGGAATCATTTCTTCTGTTGATTACCGGCAACGTGAGCTCTGTGTCGCGCAGTAAGTGCTGCTCGCACTGAACTGTTCATACAGGGTTTCTGGTTTGGATAGACCTTGACCGATTTCTGGATGACATTATCCTCGATGCACTTCTAGATGAAATTCATGACCCCTTCCGTGAATTCAGAAACTTCCTCCTCATGGAGGTCATTCCAGTCGATGTCATCAAGGCAGTCCTGTAGCATGGAGACCGATTGGTCGGACCAACAGTAGACGGTTTTAACAATGACCGCCCCTTGCTTCAGATTCTGCCTGTACTTAGGCAGCAGGAAAAATGGAAGAGAGATCTGATTTTCCAGATAGGGAGGAGGGCATGAGGGGCACTTTGTAAGCATGCAAAAGGGGAGTTAATGGTGGTCGAATATGCTATCTCCCCACGTGCCCACCTAGATGTGTTGGCAAAACTTCGGAGAGACTTTAGACAGTGTCACTCTATTAAAGTCACTGGCGACGATGAAGGCAGCCTCTGGGTGTGCAGTCTCCAGGGTGCTAGTTGTCTCATACAGATCCTTGAGAGCCGGATAAGTATCAGTCTGTGGTGGATTATCCACAGCTGTGAACTCCCTCGGCAGCCAGAAAGGTCTACACTGCAGCACCAGGTATTCCAGATCCGGAAACAAAAGAATTTGAGAGCGTCCACGTTCCAGGGGTCACACCCGGCATTATTGACCATGAAGCATACTTTACTCCTCCCAGAGAGGTTTTTATACCTGTCCGCCTGGAACAGGGAGAATCCAGAAGGTTCAATGGCATGGTCCGATATCTCCTCCATCAGCCAGGTCTCCATGAAGCACAAAACGTTATATTCCTTTGTTTCCCACTGGTAGGAGATTCTGGCTCTCAGTTTGCACAGCTCGTTGTTCAGAGATTGAACATTAACCGGGAGCGTGCTGGGGAGTGGTGGCCGGTTTAGATGCCATCTCAACCTCACCAGGACACTGGCCCTTTTCCCTCGCCTCTGATGTCACTTCCGAGATAGTGGCGGTGTAGTAGGTGAGTCTCCTGGTCATCGCGCAAGCAGGGGAACCCAATGTAGAAAAGGCGGCACCCAGTGGGTAAATGCCATCTTCCTGACGTTCAGAAGAGTCAGTCTATCGTATCTGATGTGACTATCAGCTGCTTGAACAAGAACTGTGAGGGAAATCGCAAAAATTAAAAGTATACTGTAAAGTTGGAACAGAGCTTGCAATGTGGCCACTGTACGCAGCACCATCTTGGGTATCTGCAGATTTTCTCTTGTTTGTACTCAAAATAGGGACTTACTTGGGTGTGTTCAAGTCTTGTATATAAATACGTATGTACAATGGGTGGAAATCTCCACTGACAATGTACCTTTGAATATTCTGACATCTGTGGACTATGTGATGGCTTCCTAGGACAAATTGCCAGGCAATCAGAATGTAGTTCTTTAGTCACTGTGTTGAAGGACAGCTCTCTCTGCAGAGAGTAGTATGTATTTGACTGACAAGCCTTGTACTAGATGGATGATCAGTTCTTCATTGTACTAAATGGCTGCTACCCCCAACCCACTGTAGATTCAGTGGCATCACAGCAGAGCAGCAGTTAGTGTGATAATTTATAGCTTGGGGCATCAATCTTCGGAGTTCAATTCCCCCTGCTGCCGACTTTAAGGAGCTTCTACGTCTTAATCAACACATGGGATTCCTCACAGTGCTCTGGTTTCCTCTCATATTGCAAAGGAGTGCCGGTTAGTCAGTTAATTTGTCCTTGTAAACTGTCCAGTGATCAGGCTAGGACTGGACAGGTAGGCTTGCTGGGTGGGACAGCTGGAGTGTATGGGGTGTCAGGGAGGGGTAGCACCTCTGGTGGGGAAACATGCATGCGACAGCGGCCACACCCCGGGCAACGGCTTCAACAAGCCGGCTAAACCAGATGAGTGTAGCCGACGGGTCTCAAACCCTCGGTGAGATAGGGAGTTGTCTATTCCAGCATGGAAAGACAGACTCCGGCGGATTGAGCGGACGAGACCAATGGAAGGTCCAACAGTCAAGAAGGTGGTCTCTGCAAACATTGTGGAACGTGTAGAGCAGGACAAGACACAGAAGACATCTTGGTCATCCACTACTGCTAGTCCCATTTCCAGCCGTCTCAACTCTGTCTTGCCACTGGATCCAGATGGGAATTGGGAAGAGAGAGTGAGGCTGACGCTGCACAACTCTCCCTCACTTAAATCCAAATCACGTGCTAATCTCAACACTATCAAATGGTGTTGAGGTCCTCATCGACATCAACGATGGACGAACACACATCTCATTGGATTGGAAGGGCCTGGTCTGTTCTGTATCTCTAAGTAAATCACCCATAACTTCTGAAAGATGTCCAGTGACTAATGGTCCCTGTCTCTAAAGCTTGACCCAAGAATCCATGTGCAGTCCAGACGTGGAGTGCAGTGACAAGGGAGGGTCAGTCCTCATTCATTAAACTCTCAAATTGCTACATGAATACACATCATCACTCAGCACTTTGTGAGTAAAGGGACACTCTGCAAGGGGGAGGATTTTAAAAGTGAGATGACTCGTTTAGACGGATGGGAAGGGTTGGCAGCTGCAGTGAACAGTAAGAGTCATTGAGACTCTTTTCTGAAATAGAAGGAAGCATGGTTCAGGCGCAGGGAACTGGGATCATGTGAGTCCTTGGAAGAGGATGAAGAATGCGAGAATATATTTAAGAAGGAAATTGGGCTGGCAAAATAGGGCGAGGGAAAGCTTTAGCAGGGAAAATTAAGGATAATCTGTAGAGATTTTTAAAAATATGTTAAGGAAAGAAAGTAACTAGGGAGAAAAAAGAGCCCCTGAAAAACCAAAGTGAATGTATACACTCAGTGGTTACTGTGGTAATTACACCTGTACACCTGCTTATTAATGCAAATATATGATCAGCCAGTCAAGTGGCAGCAACTCAAGGAACAAGGCATGCAGACGTGGTCAAGAGATTCAGTTGTTCAGACCAAACATCAGAATGGGGAAGAAATACAAAATAAGTACTTTGATCATGGAATGATTGTTGGTGTTAGGTGGGTTGATATGAGTATCTCAGAAACTGCTGATCTCCTGGGATCATCACGTACAACAGTCTCCAGAGTTTACTGAGAAATGTGTAAGAAAAACATCCAGTGAGTGGCAGTTCTGTGGGTGAAAATGCTTGTTCATGAGAGATTGGAGGAGAATGACCAGACTGGTTCAAGCTGCAGGAAGTTGAGAGTAATTCAAATAACCACTCATTACAACAGTCGTGTGCAGAAGAACATCTTGAATGCACAACGTGTTGAACCTTGAAGTAGATGGGCTACAACAGCAGTACATCATGAACACACACTGAGAGGCCATTTTATTAGGACAGGAGATTCCAAATAAAGTGGCCACTGAGCCTGTGTGTGGAGCCGATGGAAATGTGTGAGTTCCATAATGAAAAAAATCCGCACAAATTTTCACATGGAATAAGGCATGAGGACAACGAGACTTAGGAAAGTTATTGGGCAAGTCACGTGGATAGTCCACATTACAGTGGAGGAGATGCTGAGCATCTTTAAACATTTGAAGGTAGCTAAGTTTCCAGGCCTTGATCTTGTGTATCCAAAGACACTGAGGGAAGTTGTAGAAGAAATTGCGAGAACTGTTTTTGTGTGTGTGAGATTATGTCTCACATATCCGATTGAGCTTTGAAGAAATAATCAAGAATGGTGGATGAGGGAGGGTGTTGATGTGGTCTATACAAACTGCATGAAAGTCAATGGCTGCGGTACACCACTTGATACTGACCTCCAGTTAGTAAACGCTTAGCTGCCACCATCCTCTGCCCTCCAATCACCCTGACAATTATTTTCCCAACCTTCTTGAACATTTTGAATCCCTTCTGAACCAGTCTATCATGTGGGGCATTGTAAATACCTCAACAAAATCCGTGTGAAACCCATCTTTCACTGTTGTAATGATCAGTTGTTTTAGTCATCTCATTTTAATTACCTTATTTCATTGCTTGTTATGAAGTATCCTTCTTGTTAAAAGCTTCTGGTGCATCAGAAAGATTCATATGAACTTCAGGAGCTGTAATGAGATCATCGGCTCTGTGAGGGGGCACTGAAGAGCAGAGAACTCCAAGGTTTGTAGAGCGCCTGAATTGGTTTACTGTTGTTTAACGAGAACGTTAATCATTTGGAGTTCCTCGTATTTCTCTCCTGCGACTGACTCTTCGTAATGTGGTCCCTAATGCTTTCTGCTTCAGCATGTAAAGTTTATTTTGATAGGCTCAGGGATTCCACGTGACCTGTATTATTGAATTCGATGTCTGATTAGCGCTAATCACTACGTCTAGTTCTGAGAATGTTACTTCTTGCGGTGTCACTCAGCCGAGCCACCGATGTAGTTTTGGAATTATTACGAATAAGCTCTCAATGCCATCTCTGCATCAGAAACTGTCTTTCCTCTGCATTTGGGTTCCAGTCTTGCCAGCACACATTGTGACAGAGGCTGAAAGGATGTTTCAGAAGTCCCAAACCATTTTAATCAGAATTTATGAAAAGAATCAGAACTCACAACTTACTCGAAGTGAATTCTCCAAAATGCTCTTTGTGACACAGATCACATTGAGAAGTTGTTGTCTGATTATTTTTAACTTTTCATTTGCAGGAATTGGGAATTCTATTTACTTTTTCCATCAGGGAGGGAACTTTGTATTGAAGGGGCCAGACAATCCTGGAAGTGACTCCATTGATTTGGAATGGAGGCCACACACAGAGCAACAAACCACAAAGCGATTGGCCACTTTTCACAGAGAAGATCAGCAGTGGGCCGTACAATGGAGTGATGAGTTCAGTAAAATACCAGACATTTCCCAGAGGTTACATGTGGTCTGGGGTACCCTTAATCTGAAAATCAGGAAGCCCACCTTTCAACTTGCAGGACTGTTCACCTGGAATCAGACTCAGTCCGGTGGGAAGACCCTGAGACAGTGGGAAATATTTGGGATCAAAGGTAAGTTGGTTAATGAGTACAATGGGTTCAAAAACATGATTTTCCTGTGACTATTTACTCAAGTTCCTAACATAATGTTGGGATTGTGTCCACATATTTTCTGGAAACGTTAGCAACAAAACAAATCTCGAAATAGATTTGGTGACATATTCATTCTTTGATAATAAATTTACTTTAAACTTAGATCCACTAGACACAGAATCCAGCATGAAATGAATTGTTCATTAAAATCAGCCTTGTGGGTAACAATATTTGAGTTGTTTATTTGGTCAGTTTTTATAAACATTGCTGCAGAGTTGGGGTTGATGGGATTGAACCTCTGTGAGAGCTGAGGAAAATGGCTCTGGTCTTCTAAATATTTAAACCACAGCTCATCTGTGACAAAGTCATGGATTTTGAAATTGGAATGGCAGCAGAGAGGTTCATGTTCAGAAAAATTGTTCATTGAAGTTGATGCAAACATTGAGATTTTCACACAGCCACAGCAACATGTGGAAGTCTGATGTTGCTGTCAGTAATTCCCAGCTTAGCCATCCGGTGATCTGTTTTAAGCCTTCCCCAGTGGAATAATTGGATATTAATGAATTGATGAAAATATGAAGAATTTATAAAGTGCTCTAAGACAGATTTTTTTTTCATATGTTAAAATGTAGGTCATCAAACTCTAATGCACTAAATTGATTTTAAGCTACTGGAACATAATTCCCTCAGCTAAACTGAGCACAGTTGGTCAGTATTTGGTTAACTATCTGTTTGTAGGGAAATGACAATTCTGCCTGGAGCAGTTCAGAGAGCCTGTGGGGAACTGAACCACACATCATGTGTCTGTTTCCACAGTTGAGGCCGACTCACAGAGACCTGTAATGGGCAGTGACGTCACCCTCAGCTGTACCATCTCCAGACTCCCAGATACCGTCAGTCTCCACTGGAAACCAAGAAGCTCATCTCAGAGGAGCAACAACACTGATCAGATCCACCTGAATAACATCGTCTATCTGATGGTCCGACATGTTGGAACAGGAGATCCCAGTCTGTACACATGGAAAGTGCAGGAAAAAGGCTCCATTATTCTCACTGGAGACACCAATGTTGGAGTGGATGAGGGTGAGTCCAAAGCTGCCCAGGAGCAGGTATGAAATAGTTGCTGATTATAAACCGTTCCACATATTGTACAGTGAGCACACACTCCACCATGGGATTTCACTGCAGAGTGTGGCCATTGCTTAGGGAACTACAAACTAATTAAAAGTACAGATACAGGGGCGGCAAAGTAGTGTAGTGGTTAGCACAACGCTTTACGATACCAGCGACCCAGTTTCATTTCATACCTCTGCCTGTAAGGAATCTGTACGTTCTCCCTGTGATCACATGGGTTTCCTTTGGGTGCTGCAGTTTCCTCCCACAGTCCAAAGAAGTACTGGTTGGTAAGTTAATTAGTCATTATAAATTGTCTCATAATTAGTCTACTCCATGCTGTATCTCAATAAATAAATAAATATACAAATAAATAAGTAAATAAATAACACGAATAAGCTATTGGCTGTGACATTCTCCTGAGGTCTCTGCTGGCATGAGTCACTTAAGGAAGTATTCTAAATGTTTCTTATTTAAAGGGAGTTCAATTTCTCTGTAGTATTGAGACTTTCTCAGGTCATTTATCATCTCCAGTTCAACAGTGTCTCTTTGCTGACTCTGTTTTGGGACGATGGGCATCTCAGTTGGTATCGTCTACATTCCGGCTCCCTATCAACTTCACTGTTTCAGCCATCCTAGGAGCTGGTATTTATCCCAGTGGAAACCTGAAACATCCATATCTCTACATCTGTGATAACCTAATTCTTTGCTCCCTGTCCCTCTCTTGCAGATTTACACAATAAGATGTACACAGTTTATCGGTCAGACATAGATCACAGTGAACTCAAGCTGATTTGTGAAACTTATTCTGAATTATATGAAACCAAATGGACTTGGAAGTCACATTTCCAGAATCAGGTGATGGAAATAGCAACTACCTACAGATCTCAGCCTATCAATATCAGTGGGAGGAGCTACTTTGAGAACCGACTGCGAACTACACAGGAAATTCTGAATGTCAATAACTTCAACTTGAGGATTGTTCCTGTGCAGTTTGAAGATGCCGGAGTTTACACATGTTCTCTGGGATCACATCAATACGTGACCATTGAATTAATCACAGTTAGAGGTAGGAAACAGAATGTTTTCAGTGATATGTCACTGGGAGAGAACTTGCAGTTTGCATATATACTGCAATTTCAGCACAGGTTTCTCCCGTTACTTCCCTCGTTTGAGAAGTTTTTTACTCCAAAACTTCTGCTGAAGTTTATTTGCATCTTACTAAACTGTATTACTGCGTTAAACCAACAGAATCTAGCAATACTTTGAAAAATCCTTCTCATTTAATTTGCATTTAAACTTTTTTACTTTATTCTTGAGAACTAATGTGGTGAAATTTGTTTCCCACAGCTACAAATGAGACAATCGCAAAAAATCAGTATTTCTTCATTACATTAAAAAAAATTCAAATTCTCTAAAGTCATGCCCAGAATACTTCCTCTCCTCAGATGTTAGATTGATGTTTGAAGCCTCATTCAAGGTTTTAAGGTGAATAAGAATCAGAATCAGGTTTAATATCGCCGACATATGTTGTGAAATTTGTTGTTAAATGGAATGAGTTCTTTGCAACACGTGATAATAAAAAACTGCAAATTACAGTTTCTATAGACATGTACATATGAAGATAGAAGGTTAAATTAAATGAATAGTGTAAAAAGAGAAAAAAAAGTGGTGAGGTAGTGTTCATGGGTTCAATGTCCATTCAGAAATCTGATGGCAGAGGAAAGAAGTTATTCCTAATAGATTGATATGTGCCTTCAGGCTTCTGTACATCATCCCTGATCATAGCAATGAGGTACGTCCTGGGAGATTGAGTTGCCTAATGATGCATGTTGCCTTTCTGAGGCATTTCCCCTTGAAGATGTCCTCGTGCCCGTGATAGGGCTGACTGAGTTTGCATCTTTCTGCAGCTTATTGTGATCCTGTGCAGGGCTCCACCCCAACCCCTCCCCCAAACCAGATAGTGATGCAGCCGTGTGATTCAGGAATTTTACAAGTAAGATTCGTTAATCTCTTGTAGAGTGGGAGTGTTCTGCACTGGGTCATTATGTTCAGGGGCTGATCATTATACAATGTGTTCAAAACCAATGTAAAAGAGAAGTTCAAATTGTGCAGTGAAATGTTGCACACTTATAGTGCCAGTGATGATTTGGGCTAGTTTTACAGTCAACAGAAAAAAGCAATACAGTTGAGTTGAAACTTTGGCCATTGTTTAAAATCCCAGTGATTTGTTGCTTCCACAGTCACAGCTGAACCACCCGATGCAGTGATTGAGGGAGACACCGTTACCCTGAGCTGCTCTGTGTCTCAGGTCACTGCATCAACCAGACTGGTTTGGATCAACGGAGACGGTGAAACTGTGGATGAGAAAATATTCATGCGATGGAAGAATGAAGGTGACTCTTTGCAGCTGATTATTCCAACAGATGATAAAGTCCAAATAAAATGGATGTGTGTTTTGTTTCATCAAAACAGACCCAAGATTTTTATTCCATATTATCTTCAGGTGAACAGTAAGTGACTTACTTTCATGTTTTTGATATCTCTTATTTCAAACCTTAGACATTTCTGCTATATCTCAGGGCCCATCACATGCCTGTAACTTTACTTCTATGGTAAGTAGACCAGATCTCAGATAGGATCACTATTGGTTGACTATTGAGCAAAAGCTGCCCTAGTACATAGAAAGCAATCATGAATTTAATCATCAAGGTCCGTCCTTTCTGAGAGGTGACCTGAGATATGACAAGTGATCCGTGTTTCCCAGTGTATCACTGTGAACCTTTATTGTTAGTAGACAGTGTTATACAGTGAAGTAGGTAATGGAGGATCTTTGTCTTGTTGTTGGACTGGACCATCCTTTCAAAAGATAGAACCAAGGCCGTCCCAGCAAAATCCTCAGCAATGATTAGCTTTCTTAGTTACATGTACATCCAAATATGGAATAAAATGTGTCATTTTTGTCAATGACCAACAATGTACAAGGATGTGTTGGGTGGTAGCCCAAAAGTGTTGCCATGCTTCCAGCACCGACATAGGATGCCAATGAATTCCTCCTCATGGAGGTCATTTCAGTCGATGTCATCAAAGTTGTCCTGTAGCATGGAGACCGATTGGTCGGACCAACAGTGGGCGGCTTTAACAATGGCCGCCCCTCGTTTCAGCTTCTGCCTGTACTTAGGCAGCAGAAAAAATGGAGGAGGGATCTGATTTTCCAAATGGGGGGAGGGGCGAGGGGCGCTTTGTAAGCATGCAAAAGCGGAGTTAACAGTGGTCAAATATGCTATCTCCCCACGTGCCCACCTAGATGTGTTGGCAAAACTTCAGAGAGACTTTAGACAGTGTCACTCTATCAAAGTCACTGGCGACGATGAAGGCAGCCTCTGAGTGTGCAGTCTCCAGGGTGCTAATGGTCTCACACAGTTCCTTGAGAGCCGGGTAAGTATCAGCCTGTGGTGGATTATACACAGCTGTGAACTCCCTCGGCAGCCAGAAAGGTCTACACAGCAGCACCAGGTATTCCAGATCCAGGAAATAAAAGGATTTGAGAGCATCCACGTTCCAGGGGTCACACCAGGCATTATTGACCATGAAGCATACTTTACTCCTCCCAGAGAGGTTTTTACACCAGTCCGCCTGGAACAGGGAGAACCCAGAGGGTTCAATGGCATGGTCCGGTATCCCCTCTATCAGCCAGGTCTCCATGAAGCATAAAACGTTATATTCCTTTGTTTCCCACTGGTAGGAGATTCTGGCTCTCAGTTTGCACAGCTTGTAGTTCAGAGATTGAACATTAACCAGAAGTATTCTGGGGAGCGGTGGCCGGTTTGCATGCCATCTCAACCTCACCAGGACGCTAACCCTTTTCCCTCGCCTCTGACGTCACTTCCGAGATAGCGGCGGTGTAGTAGGTGAGTCTCCCGGTGATCGGGCAAGCAGGGGAACCCAATGTAGAAAAGGCCGCACCCAGTGGGTAAATGCCATCAGAAGAATTAGTCTATCATATCTGATATGACCATCAGCTACTTGAACAAGAACTGTGAAGGAAATCACAAAAATTAAAAGTATACTGTAAAGTTGGAACAGAACTTTATAATTATCATGGAAAAGGATAGAATCAAAGAGGACAGAAAATTTTTAATTGGGGAAAGGCAAATTATGAGGCTATAAGGCTAGAACTTGTGGATGTGAATTGGGATGATGTTTTTGCAGGGAAATGTACTATGGACATGTGGTCGATGTTTAGAGATCTCTTGCGGGATGTTAGGGATAAATTTGTCCCAGTGAGGAAGATAAAGAATGTTAGGGTGAAGGAGCCATGGGTGACAAGTGAGCTGGAAAATCTAGTCAGGAGGAAGAAGGCAGCATTCATGAGGTTTAGGAAGCAAGGATCAGAGGAATATATTGAGGAATATAGGGAAGCAAGAAAGGAGCTTAAGAAGGGGCTGAGAAGAGCAAGAAGGGGGCATAAGAAGGCCTTGGTGAGTAGGGTAAAGGAAAACCCCAAGGCATTCTTCAATTATGTGAAGAAAAAAAGGATGACAGGAGTGAAGGTAGGACCAATTAGAGATAAAGGTGGGAAGGTTTGCCTGGAGGCTGTGGAAGTGAGTGAGGTCCACAGTGAATACTTCTCTTCGGTATTCACCAATGAGAGGGAACTTGATGGTGGTGAGGACAATATGAGTGAGGTTGATGTTCTGGAGCATGTTGATATTAAGGCAGAGGAGGTGTTGGAGTTGTTAAAATACATTAGGACAGATAAGTCCCCGGGGCCTGACGGAATATTCTCCAGGCTGCTCCACGAAGCGAGAGAAGAGATTGCTGAGCCTCTGGCTAGGATCTTTATGTCCTCGTTGTCCACGGGAATGGTACCGGAGGATTAGAGGGAGGCGAATGTTGTTCCCTTGTTCAATAAAGGTAGTAGGGATAGTCCGGGTAATTATAGACCAGTGAGCCTTATGCCTGTGGTGGGAAAGCTGTTGGAAAAGATTCTGAGAGATAGGATCTATAGGCATTTAGAGAATCATGGTCTGATCAGGGACAGTCAGCATGGCTTTGTGAAGGGCAGATCGTGTCTAACAAGCCTGATAGATTTCTTTGAAGAGGTGACCAGGCATATAGATGAGGGTAGTGCAGTGGATGTGATCTATATGGATTTTAGTAAGGCATTTGACAAGGTTCCACAGGGTAGGCTTATTCAGAAAGTTAGAATGCATGGGATCCAGGGAAGTTTGGCCAGGTGGATTCAGAATTGGCTTGCCTGCAGAAGGCAGAGGGTGGTGGTGGAGGGAGTACATTCAGATTGGAGGGTTGTGACTAGTGGTGTCCCACAAGGATCTGTTCTGGGACCTCTACTTTTCGTGATTTTTATTAACGACCTGGATGTCGTGGTAGAAGGGTGGGTTGACAAGTTTGCAGATGACACAAAGGTTGGTGGTGTTGCAGATAGTGTAGAGGATTGTCAAAGATTGCAGAGAGACATTGTTAGGGTGCAGAAGTGGGCTGAGAAGTGGCAGATGGAGTTCAACCCGGAGAAGTGTGAGGTGGTACACTTTGGAAGGACAAACCCCAAGGCAGAGTACAAAGTAAATGGCAGGATACTTGGTAGTGTGGAGGAGCAGAGGGATCTCGGGGTACATGTCCACATATCCCTGAAAGTTGCCTCACAGGTGGATAGGGTAGCTAAGAAAGCTTATGGGATGTTAGCTTTCATAAGTCGAGGGATAGAGTTTAAGAGTCGCAATGTAATGATGCAGCTCTATAAATCTCTGGTTAGGCCACACTTGGAGTATTGTGTCCAGTTCTGGTCACCTCACTATAGGAAGGATGTGGAAGCATTGGGAAGGGTACAGAGGAGATTTACCAGGATGCTGTCTGGTTTAGAGAGTGTGGATTATGATCAGAGATTAAGGGAGCTAGGGCTTTACTCTTTGGAGAGAAGGAAGATGAGAGGAGACATGATAGAGGTGTATAAGATAATAAGAGGAATAGATAGAGTGGATAGCCAGCGCCTCTTCCCCAGGGCACCACTGCTGAATACAAGAGGACATGGCTTTAAGGTAAGGGGTGGGAAGTTCAAGGGGGATATTAGAGGAAGGTTTTTTACTCAGAGAGTGGTTTGTGCGTGGAATGCACTGCCTGAGTCAGTGGTGGAGGCAGATACACTAGTGAAGTTTAAGAGACTACTGGACAGTTATATGGAAGAATCTAAGGTGGGGGTTTATATGGGAGGCAGGGTTTGAGGGTCGGCACAACATTGTGGGCTGAAGGGCCTGTACTGTGCTGTACTATTCTATGTTCTCTGTTCTAACTTGCAACGTCGCCACCGTATGCAGCACCATCTTGGGTATCTGCAGATTTTCTCTTGTTTGTACTCATAAAATGGACGTATTCGGGTGTATTCAAGTCTTGTATATGAATACATGTGTACAATGGGCGGAAATCTCCATTGACAATGTACCTTTGAATATTCTGACATCGGTGCATTATGTGATGGCTTCCTAGGACAAAGTGCCAGGCAATCAAAATATAGTTCTTTAGTCACTGTGTTGAAGGACAGCTCTCTCTGCAGAAAATAGTGTGTATTCAACTGACAAGCCTTGTACTAGATGGACGATCTGTTCTTCTTTGTATTAACTGGCTGCTACCCCCAATCCACTGTAGATTCAATAACATCACAGCAGGGCAGAAGTTAGTGTGATAACTTACAGCTTGGGGCATCAATCTTCAGAGTTCAGTTCCGGTGCCGACTTTAAGGAGTTTCTACGTCTTAATCAACACATGGGCTTCCTCCCAGTGCTCTGGTCTCCTCTCAAATTGCAAAGGTGTACTTTATACTTTATTGTCGCCAAACAATTGATACTAGAACATACAATCATCATAGCCATATTTGATTCTGCGCTTCCCACTCCCTGGATTATAAACAATAGTAAATATTAAAAATTTAAATTATAAATCATAAATCATAAATAGAAAAATTAGAAAGATGGAAAGTAAGGTAGTACAAAAAAATGAAATGCAGGTCCAGATATTTGGAGGGTACGGCCCAGATCTGGGTCAGGATCCGTTCAGCAGTCTTATCATGGTTGGAAAGAAGCTGTTCCCATATCTGGCTGTACGAGTCTTCAAGCTCCTGAGCCTTCTCCCGGAGGGAAGAGGGACGTAAAGTGTGTTGGTAGGGTGGGTCGTGTCCTTGATTATCCTGGCAGTACTGCTCCAACAGCGTGCGGTGTAAAGTCAGTCCAAGGACAGAGATTGGTTTGTGTGATGTGCTGTGTCATGTTCACGATCTTCTGCAGCTTCTTTCGGTCTTGGACAGGACAACTTCCATACCAGGTTGTGATGCACCCTAGAAGAATGCTTTCTATGGTGCATCTATAAAAATTATTGAGAGTTTTAGGGGACAGGCCAAATTCCTTTAGTTTTCTCAGGAAGTGAAGGTGCTGGTGAGCCTTCTTGGCAGTGAACTCTGCTTGGTTGGACCAAGTCAGGTCATTTGTGATATTGACCCTGAGGAACTTAAAGCTTTTGACCTGTTCCACTTGCGCACCACTGATGTAAATCGGGTCGTGACAGTTAGTCAGTTAATTTGTCATTGTAGATTGTCCAGTGATTAGGCTAGGACTGGATAGATGGGCTTGCTGGGTGGTACAGCTGGGGTGTATGGGGTGTCAGGGAGGGGTAACACCTCTGGTGGGGGAACATGCACGCAACAGCGGGCATACCCTGGCAACGGCTTCAACAAGCCGGCTAAACCAGGGGTGTGTAGCTGACGGGTCTCAAACCCTCGGCAAGATAGGGAGTTGTCTATCCCAGCATGGGAAGTCAGGCTCCGGTGGATTGAGCGGGCGAGACTAATGGAAAGTCCAACGGTCAAGAAGGTAGTCTCTGCAAGCGTTGTGGAACGTGTGGAGCAGAACAAGGTACAGAAGACGTCCTGGTCATCCACTGCACCTAGTCCCATCTCTAGCCGTCTCGGCTCTGTCTTGCCACTGGATCCCAATGGGAATTGGGAAGAAAGTGTGAGGCTGACGCTGTGCAACTCTCCCTCACTTAAATCCAAATCACGCGCTAGTCTCAACACTATCAAATGTTGTTGAGGTCCTCATCGACATCAACGATGGACGAACACACATCTCATTGGATTGGAAGGGCCTGGTCTGTTCTGTATCTCTAAGTAAATCACCCATAACTTCTGAAAGATGTCCAGTGACTAATGGTCCCTGTCTCTAAATCTTGACCCAAGAATCCATGTGCAGTCCAGACGTGGAGTGCAGTGACAAGGGAGGGTCAGTCCTCATTCATTAAACTCTCAAATTGCTACATGAATACACATCATCACTCAGCACTTTGTGAGTAAAGGGACACTCTGCAAGGGGGAGGATTTTAAAAGTGAGATGACTCGTTTAGACGGATGGGAAGGGTTGGCAGCTGCAGTGAACAGTAAGAGTCATTGAGACTCTTTTCTGAAATAGAAGGAAGCATGGTTCAGGCGCAGGGAACTGGGATCATGTGAGTCCTTGGAAGAGGATGAAGAATGCGAGAATATATTTAAGAAGGAAATTCGGCTGGCAAAATAGGGCGAGGGAAAGCTTTAGCAGGGAAAATTAAGGATAATCTGTAGAGATTTTTAAAAATATGTTAAGGAAAGAAAGTAACTAGGGAGAGAAAAGAGCCCCTGAAAAACCAAAGTGAATGTATACACTCAGTGGTTACTGTGGTAATTACACCTGTGCACCTGCTTATTAATGCAAATATATGATCAGCCAGTCATGTGGCAGCAACTCAAGGAATAAGGCATGCAGACGTGGTCAAGAGATTCAGTTGTTGTTCTGACCAAACATCAGAATGGGGAAGAAATTCAAAATAAGTGCTTTGATCATGGAATAATTGTTGGTGTCTGGTGGGTTGATATGAGTATCTCAGAAACTGCTGATCTCCTGAGATCATCATGTACAACAGTCTCCAGAGTTTACTGAGAAATGTGTGAGAAAAACATCCAGTGAGTGGCAGTTCTGTGGGTGAAAATGCTTCTTCATGAGAGAGATCAGAGGATAATGACCAGACTGGTTCATGCTGCAGGAAGTTGAGAGTAATTCAAATAACCACTCATTACAACAGTCGTGTGCAGAAGAGCATCTTGAATGCACAACATGTTGAACCTTGAAGTAGATGGGCTACAACAGCAGTACACCATGAACACACACTGAGAGGCCACTTTATTAGGACAGGAGATTCCAAACAAAGTAGCCACTGAGCCTGTGTGTGGAGCCGATGGAAATGTGTGAGTTCCATAATGAAAAAAATCTCCTCATTTTTTCACATGGAATAAGGCATGAGGACAAGGAAACTTAGGAAAGTTATTGGGCAAGTCTCGTGGATAGTCCACATTACAGTGGAGGAGATGCCGAGTATTTTTAAACATTTGAAGGTAAGTAAGTTTCCAGGGCCTGATCTAGTGTATCCAAAGGCACTGAGGGAAGTTGTAGAAGGAATTGCGAGAGCAATCTCTGTGTGTGGGACATTATGTCTCACATATCTGATTGAGCTTTGAAGAAATAATCAAGAAAGGTGAATGAGGGAGGGTGTTGATTTGATCGATACAAACTGCATGAAAGTCATGACTGGCTGTGGTACACCACTTTGTCATCATCATCACAGCTTGTCACACCAGACAGCCAGTCACTCTAGTGTTGTTTGGTTGATGCTGAGCAGGTCAGTGTCAGCTAAATCAGATGAGAGTGGGCAGTTGTGCAGAACGTGTTCAATGTTCTGCACCCTTTCATCATACTCACAGGATTCACTGGTCTTTAAACGCCACTTCACCATATTGTCTCCTGTCCTACAAACTCCCACTCTCACTCTGTTGAGAGTGCACCACTTCCGTCTGTCAAGCAGTGCCCCGTCTGGCAACATTTCTGTGGGGTCTTGCACTGTATTGTTTGGTGGGGTTCTGGTTTCTGTTTGTTGCCAGAGGTCAATCCTGTATGTTTGGAGAGAAGTTCCGTGCAGTAGTTCCTCCACTGTAGCAAAGCTTTTCCTCGATTTTAGGCGGTTGGAGACTGGCACATGATGGTGTAGTGGATGCCGTGGATCCGAGTTCTGTTTACCTTTTTCAATTTTTGTTGTAGTGTGTCTTCGGATCTCTGGGGGAGCAATGCCTGCAAGTCTGTAAGTGATGTTAGTGAGTGTGGGGCACAGTGTGCCCATGATTATTCGGCAGACTTCGTTAAGCAACGGGTCTATTTTCTTCGCATGGGCTGATCTGCCCCACACAGTATTCTGCAGGTGCCTAGCAGAGTGCAAGGGCAGTTGATCTAAGTGTTTGAACATTATCTCCCCATTTCATGCCTGCTAATTTTTACAAGAGAGAATTGCGAGAGCCAACTTTCCCTCGGAGTTTTTGGATGTGGGTGGCAAGTGAGATCATCCTATCCAGTGTCACGCCCAGGTAAATTGGAGTCAAATGGTGTTCGAGCACCACACCAGAAGATCTGGAGTTTCGAAGCTGCTTCTCCATTCCTCAAGAGGAATGCACACACTTGAGTTTTTGATCGATTTAGTTTCAGAGACCATTTTTCATAATACTGCTTCATTGTTTCGAGGACTGCTGTAAGTCGTACTTCAACTTCTTGGAAGGAGTTAACTTGTGTTGCTATGCATACGTCGTCTGCATAGATAAACCTGTGTGTGTGAGGAAAGGTTGGTTGATCATTTGTGTAAACATTAAATAGTAGAAGTGCCAGGACTGATCCTTGTGGTAGTCCATCCTTTTGTGGACGCCACCTACTCTTAATTCCATTCATTTCTACATAAAATCTGTGATTTTTCTAGGAGGCTTCTTATTACTTTGACTGTGGTTTCATTCTTTAACATTTTAGATAATTTCAGCAGAAGGCCTCTGTGATTCACTGTGTCATATGCTGCTGTTAGGTCAACAAATACTGTCCCTGTAATTTGTCACATTTCAAAGCCATCCTCAATATACTGGGTTAAGTTCAAGACTTGACCACTTGGTACTGACCTCCAGTTAGTAAACGCTTAGCTCCTACCATCCTCCGCCCTCCAATCACCCTGACAATTACTTTTCCAACCTTCTAAAACATTTTGAATCCCTTCTGAACCAGTCAATCATGTGGGGCATTGTAAACACCTCAACAAAATCCATGTGAAACCCATCTTTCATTGTTGCAATGATCATTTTTTTTAGTCATCTCATTTTAATTACCTTATTTCATTGCTTGTTGTGAAGTATCCTTCTTGTTAAAAGCTCCTGGTGCATCAGAAAGATTCATATGAACTTCAGGAGCTGTAATGAGATCATCAGCTCTGTGAGGGGGCACTGAAGAGCAGAGAACTCCAAGGTTTGTGGAGCGCCTGAATTGGTTTGCTGTTGTTTAACGAGAACATTAATTGTTTGGAGTTCCTTGTATTTCTCTCCTGCGACTGACTCTTTGTAATGTGGTCTCCTAGTGCTTTCTGTTTGAACATGTAAAGTTTATTTTGATAGGCTCAGGGATTCCATGTGATTTGTATTATTGAATTCGATGTCTGATTAGCGCTAATCACTACGTCTAGTTCTGAGAATGTTACTTCAGCGTCGCTCAGCCAAGCCACCGATATACTTTTTGGAATTATTACCAATAGGCTCTCAATGCCACCTCTGCATCAGAAACTGTCTTTCCTCTGCACCTGGGTTCCAGTCTTGCCAGTGCACATTGTGACAGTCTCCTGCCTGATGGTAGGAAGGCAAAGAGGATGGGGATGGATCGATGGGATCCATAATGGAGCAGAGCTCCTGATAAATGTACCTGGTGGATGGCAGGGAGATCCCTATTATCCTCTCAGATGTTCTCACAGTCCTTTTTAGGGAATTCTGGTGTGATACTCAATGGCTCCCATACCAGAACGTGATGCAACTTGTCAGGACGCTGTCAATGGTGCTTCTGTAAAACACAGTTAAGATTTGGGGGGAAGCCTTGCTTGCCTCAATCTTCTTAGGAAGTGGACGCACAGCCATGCCTTCTCGTTCAGATGAGGTCATGCATGATGTGAACTCCCAGGAACTTGGTGCACTTAACTCTGTCTATGGAGGAGCCATGTATTCACAAATGAGTTTGGTTCGTCTGCACCTTCCTAAAGTTCACAATGATTTCTTTTCTCTTCTCGACGTTCAGGCTTGGCTTTTCTTCTCACATCAATCCACAAGCCGCTCCAATTACTCTCCACACTCCGTCTCGTTATCATTCTGAATTAGGCCAACCACTGTTGTGTCATCGTCAATCTTGATGCCATGGTTTAAGCTGGATCCTGTGACACAGTCTCACCTTAGTAATACAATCGAGTCAAATCTCTGACATATTTTCAATTCTAAATGATTTTCTGGTTTCCGCAGTCACAACTGGAACATCCAATGCAGGTTCTGAAGGAGTCAATGTTATCCTGACCTGCTCTGTGTCTGAGGTCAGTGAATCAATGAGACTGGTTTGGATCAACAGCGATGGTGAAATTGTGGATGAGAAAATATTCATGGAACGGAAGAATGAAGGTGACTCTTTGCAGCTGATTATTCCAACAGACGATAAAGTCCAAAGAAAATGGACGTGTGTTTTGTTTCATCAAAACAGACTCAAGATTTTTATTCCATATTATCTTCAGGTGAACAGTAAGTGACTTCGCTTTGAGACTTTGAGATCGCTACAGAAAATTCCTGATACTTTATTGATATTTCTTTTTATTACCTTCCAACAATACATATCCTACTGCAATTAGAGCTTTCATTCAATTAATAGACATATCTTTCATATCTCTGGGTCCATCTTATGCTTGTAAAGTTACCTCTATTGTAGGTAATCCAGGCCTCAGATGGATGGTGGGGATCACTGCTGGTTGGTTGGCCACTGACCAAAAGCTATGATGGTACATAGAAAGCCGTCATGAATTTCTTCACCAGTGTCTGTTCCTGTTGAGAGGTGACTTCTGAGATTTGACAAGTGGTCCAGGTTTTCTAGGGTATCGTTAACCTTTATTATTAGTGGACAGCGTTGCACAGTGGGGTCAGTAATGGAGGATCTTTCTGTTGTTGCTGGGCAGGACCATCCATTCGAAGGAAAACACCAGAGCAGTCTCAGCAAAATGGGTCAAAGAGATCAGCTTTCTTTGCCACATGTACATCAAAACACAGTGAAATGTGTCTTTTGAGTCAATCACCAATGCAGTCTCAGGATTTTGCTGGGTACAACCCTCAAATGTCACCGTGTTTCTAGCACCAACATAGATGGCCCACAACTTCCTAACCCTCACAAACCCATATGTCTTTGGAATGTGGGTGGAAACTGGGACACCCAGAGGAAACCCACATGCTGGTCACTGTACTGCCATACTATCTGCTGGAACACAGGAGTACATTCAGCCAGAGACTCATTCCACCGAGATGCAACACAGAGCGTCATAGGAAGTCATTCCTGCCTGTGGCCATCAAACTTTACAACTCCTCCCTTGGATGGTCAGACACCCTGAGCCAATCGGCTGGTCCTGGACTTATTTCCTGGCATAATTTACATATTACTGTTTAACTATTTATGGCTTTATTACTATTTAATGATTTATGGTGCAACTGTAACGAAAACCAATTTCCCCCGGGATCAATAAAGTATGACTATGACTATGACTAACACACTAGGAAGATAAGTGAGCAGAGCTGGTGCTCTGTTGCAGTTCAACATTCCACTGAGCCCTGAGTTACACTCTGTTGGACTGCCCACATTGATCAGGCATCTGACACCAGACCCTGGAACAAACTCTGTCTGCTGAGCTTTGTGAGGGGAAGATGGTACGAAGCAGACAGAGAGATTGATTCAAGTCAGTGTTTAAATACTCCTTGAGAAGATTTAATATCCCATTTGCATCACAGTCCATTACAAGCAAAGCCCTTTGCACCATTGAGCACATCTACAAGGAGCACTGTCACTAAAAAGCAGCAGCTATCATCAAGTATCCCACCGTACAGGCCATGGTCTCTACTTCTTGCTGTTACCAGGCAGGAGGTACAGGAGCCTTGGGTCCTACACCACCAGGCTCAGGGACAGTTATTACCCTACAACCATCAATCTTCTGAAACAGCCTGAATATCTTCAATCACCTTAACACTGAGCAGATTCACAACCTATGGACTGACTGTTAAGGAGTCTACAACTCATGTACACAGTATTATTTATTTACATATTTATTATTAATTTCATTATGTCATCTTTTGTAGTTTTTCATTGATATAATTGTATTTCTCTGTTCTACTGTCAGCACCAGCAAGGCAATGAATCTCAGGGTGGTTTGTGGTGATAATAAATTTACTTTGATAATAAATTTACTTTGATCCTTGTACTTTGTACTCTCGGATTCTCTGGCCCATGGCTGCTCAAGGTGGAGAAAACTGAGAACCTCAGGTCCCTGTGCTGGCAGCAGACAGAAGCCCTGCGTAAGTAATGGAAGGAGTGGAACTCCTCAGAGACCACTCACGCACCACCATGTCAGGTAGCTCATAACATGTCTGCCGAAGAGTCTGTGGTTCCCACAGTGGCCTCCTCAGTCACGTCAATTCCTGCAGTAGAATAAAGTCTTTCTCTATTCCATGGCATTAGTTAAAGAACATAAAATCTCTGGATTTAAAATATCAGAGTCAGAAGCATGTTGTGTCAGACCCTGATAATAAGTGTGATATATTTGTTCGCAAATTAGATTTTACCTATTTCTACTGCACAGAATAGGTACTGCAATTAGTCCAATAACCAATCAATGGCCAATTACAAAACTTGTAGGAATGGTTTTAAACCTAATTTGAACAGCATTTCGATTCCTACAATATCAGGAGGACTGTGCGATTGGAAATGTGAATGATGGGTATTGATATGAATACACTGTCCAGGGCAGTCACAATAACTTCACCAAAGGCCACTATAAATGGGAAAAATTGTGCCTTCACTGTGTCTGACCACGCACCCTTACTCCTGTAATACCAGTCGTACATTCATACATCGGCATTAAGGACCCCTCAAGCATCTGTGATTCACATTAGGATGAGTGAAATTCAAATACCAGGCAAACGTGTACCATTCTCCTTTTGAGAGAATTGTCAGAATATAATTGAAGAGGCAGATTGTTTAGAGAATGATTCAAAGTTTAATCAGTTGTCTTCACTCCATGTGAGATAAGATCAGAATGAGTTTATTATCAATGAGAATGCGAAATGTGTTGCTTTCTGACAGCAGTATAACACAACACATAAAACAGACTGAAAGTTACAGTAAGGAATTTAATGAAATTATTAATTAGTGCAAAAAGGTCAAAATAGTGAAGTAGGTTTCATGGGTTAATGGACTGCTCAGAAATCTGATAGCAGAGGGGAAAAAACATTTCCTAAAACTCCTGAACCTCCTCCTTGATGATAGTAATGAGCAGAGGGCGTGTCCTGGATGTGAGGGTCATTAATGACGGATGCGACTTTTGGAGACCTCGATGGTCAGGAAGTTAATGCCCAGGATAGAGCTTGCTGAGTCTGCAATCCTCTTGTGCTTTTATGATCTGGTGCATTGGTTCCCCATACCAGATGATGACACAACCAGTCAAAATGCTCTCCATGGTACATCTGTAGAATTTTGCTGGTGTCTTTGGTGACATACCAAAAAGGAAATATGGCAGAAGTATAATGTTTCCAACATGTTCCAGGCATGGAGAACTCCCTGTGTTGAAAACAGCTTGCATTGTGAATATTCTTTATACATTCACTCCCATAGCCCTGTGACCATGAATCTTAAAACAATATATTCTTGAGCATTTGACATTTCCAGTTTAGGAGAAAGTCTATGATTCTCTACCCTATCCATACTTTTTATAATCTTGTATACTTCTGTCAAATCACCCCTCAGTCTCAAGTGCTCAAAGGAAATCAACCCAAGTTCTCCTCATAGTTGGCACACTCTTATCCAGGTAATATCCTCCTGACTCTCCTCTGCATCCTCTCCAAAGCCTTCTCATCCTTAGGCACAATATCCCTGCTGTGTGTTCCACATATGGGAATTCTCTGGGATAGGTTTGATGTTGAACCTGACCTTTGTTGGTCTGGTACTCAGGCTTTCCCATTCTCTGACCTATCCACAACCTGCTGCTGTCAGGTGTTGAGGTGTCCTTAAGATGCTGGAGCCATAATGCCTGAGTAGTGAAGTATTGAAACACTGATCAACCCTGAAGAAATCTGTGCACAAACACATCAAGACAATTTCACTGAGATGGCAATGGAACTGAAAGTTCCAGCGACACTGATCTCAATAGGTGCTGGTTGTATGTACAGTGCAGACTGAGTAATTGGAGAGAAAAACACTGCAGATGCTTGAAATATGAAATAAACACAGTCATAAATGGAAACACTTGGCAGTTCAGATTGCATCTGTGGGAAGAGAAACAGAACTGATTATTCCAGACGAAGATGATTTGTTAGTATCTGGCAAAAGATGTACAACCCAAAACTGATGGTGTCTGACTCGGCAAGTTTTTTCAACATTTTCAGCTTTAATGTTCCTGTTTGGATTGAATTGAAATTCTAGACCAACAGCAACTCTGTGTGTACAAGACAATAACAGCATTTTGTCATTCAGCCGTTATTCCAGACTCTGACCATGAACGGCTTTCACCCACTGTAGAGTGGGAAGTCGCACAGCTCAATGAGTTCGTTTCCTGATCAGTCATCGGCACACCGTTACAGCCAAAGGGAGTCACCTGATTGAAACCAGGGTCGATAACTGATTGGACCAGGGATTAAATCCACAACCTTTGGTCTCTACAGGTTCATTGTAAATTAGGCCACAGTATTATGGTTGAGACATTGGAAAAACTTTAAAAGGATAATTCATGAATTAATGTGACATCTGTGATTATTCTCTGACAGATGATTTCACTTCAGAACACATCATTCTTGTTATTACCAGGAGTCTGGTACTTCTCATTTTCATGATTCTGACGGTGGTGTTCTGTCGAGGAATGTATAAGATTTCAGGTAAGGTGCATGAAGTGGTTATTAATACAGAACATGATTCAGAAAACTACCAAAGCCAATTATAGTCATGACAGAGGAACAGATCGGAAAGAAGGGAGTGTTGCCTTTTGATAAGAGAGGAAATAATCACAGTGCTTACAGAGGATATTCTGGTGGAATATCTAATGAGAGTGTTTGGGTAGAATTTATAAATCAGAAGAGGATGGTCACCTTGTTCTAGCAAGTTTATAGACTCTTCCCATCCCTACCTCCAATAGTCAGAGGGAACTTGAGGAACATATGTGTAAAAAAATTACATGCAGTTGTGCAAATTGCAGGGTAGTAGTTGTGGGAGGTTTCAATGTTCACTGTAATGACTGGGCCACCAGAAAGTAAAAGGTCTGGATGGGGTTGAAGACGATTTCATTACACAATATATTGAAGAATCTAGTCAGGAAGAGAAAAATACTGAACCTCCTCTCTGGGAATGGGGCAGGCTAAGTAACTGAAGTAACAGTTGAGGGCACTTTGAGTCCGGTGATCATAAATCTATTATTTTAAAATTGTTATGGGGAAATATAGAACAGAACAATGGGTTAAAATCTTTAACTAAAGCAGGACCAACTTTGAGTGCATTAGGCAGGATCTAGCTGGATTTGACTGGGTGACCAATAAAGGCAAAGGACGTGTTGGTAAGTGGGAGGGTTTTAACAAAATCATATCAAGATCAATATTTTGGGCAGCTTGTTCCTGACAGAGTGAAGAGTAGACATTGCAATTTCAGAGAATCCTGGTTGAAGAGCGATATTGGTCAGGAGAAATAATGAGATGAATGCTGAGTTAAGGCAGCTGGGTACAAAGGAATCCCTTGATGGAGAGAAAATGTTTAAGAGAAGGCTTCATATGGAAAGCAGGAGGACAGAAAATAAGGAGATCTGAGATGGATTCAGCAGAAAGAGATAACAATAATCCCAGAAGATTCTTCATTTATATTAAAGTAAAATTGTGTCTAGGCCATAAAGATCACCATTAGCTCCTATGTGTGGAACTGGAGGGGATGGCTGACATTTCATGAATGCCAGAGAAATGAGAGTTATAAGCAGTGAATTTTTGGATCTTATGCATCTTATGAGGAACGAAGTATTTGCAGCCTTGAAGTGCATTCTGGTGGCAAAGCCCCAAGGGCCTGAACAAGTGCAGACCCAGTCCTCATGGAAGGCCAGGAAGAAACTATGGAGGCTCCTTTATTGTAGCTACTGACAATGTTCCAGAAGACTGGAGTGTGGTTAATGTTGTTCCATCATTCAAAAAGGGTAACAAGGACAGGCCAGTGATCTAAAGACACGTGAGTCAGACTGGATTTGTCTGGGTGTTTCTGGAGGGAATTCTCAGTGACAAGAACCATTATCACTTGGATAGTCAAAGCCCAGTCAGGAATAGTCAGCATGGTTTTGTGTGAGAGAAGTTATGTCAGAGGAATCATTTACAGTTTTCAAAGAGGTAACTAAGAGGATAGATGAAGGGCGGGCAATGGATGTTGTTTATTAGTGATACCTTTGACAAATTCATGCATGGCAGCCTGATCTAGAAGTTTAGATAATAGGGAATTCGGGGGATCTAACGAGGTGGATTCCGAATTGGCTTGATGATAGGAAATAGAGAGTAATGATTGATGGTTGATTCTTCCACTGGACACTTGTGTCTAGTGTGCTGGCACAGGAGTCAGTGTTGGGACCTCTTCTGTTCATTATTTATGTAACTGTGTTGGATTTGAATGCATTTGATATGATTAGCAAGTTTGCTGATGATATAATCTTCAGTGATCCTATTAATAATGAAGCAGGTTACAAAGAATTCTAAATAAATGTCATCAATTAGGGAGATATGTTGAGGAATAGCAAATGATTTTCAACTTGGATAAGCGTGATGAGTTGTACTTTAGGCATTCAAACCAGGGTAGAGCCTATAACGTGAATGACAGGGCACCGTTGAATGTTGTGGAACACGGGGACCTTGGAGCACAAATGCAAAATTCACTGTTAAATGTTGGAACTGAAAATGAAAGCTGACTGGGGAACCCTCTCTCTGAACAGGTTTGGGAAACCAGAAGGCAACACCTCCAAAATCAGATGGAAACGCAGAAGATGAATCTCGCTGTTGAATCCACCTTAATCCAACAGTTGCAAGGTAACTCCGAGATGAGAGGCACTGGAGGAATTTTACAAAATTTGTGTCCCAATTGTTCATGGTAATTCTGTCCCTCCAACCACCCCCCCACCCCACTTGTAATTTAAAAACATCCTTCAAACACTGAAACAACTTGGAAAGCAAGAGGCTGCAGTTTTTGAAATCTAGAGAAAAAACAAACTGTTGCAGGAATTCGGTGACACAGTGTGACCATTACCTGGGAATGACAGAACACCCACCAGCATTCTGCTTTTATTCTGTTACAGACAAATATCCGGCATCATCTAAACCTCCATGACCTTTTTTTTTCATTTTAGTGATCAAACTTCATCACAGACATTAATTAATCAGGAACATGTCTAGGCTGATAAATAGCAACAATTGCATATCATTAGCACATCACTTTACAGTACTAATAAACCGGGTACAATTCCTGCCAGTGTTTGTCAGGAGTTGGTACATTCTCTCTCTCTGACCGTGTGGGTCTCCCCACCGTGCTCCAGTTTCCTTCAACAGTCTGTTGACATACTGGTTCATAGTTTGTTGGTCATTGTAGATTGTCCTGTGATTAGGCTAGGGTTAAATCAGGGGTTGTTGGGCAGCACGGCTCGAAGGGCTGGAACAGCGTATTCCACACTGTATCTCAATAAATAAATAAATCAAAGGTCAAAATTACCAAATGACACCTGATGGATCAATTTGCTTCCAGAAAAAAAGACCAAATGGCAAATTACAATTGTTCCTAATGATGTAATCAATCTCATATTTAATGAAATAATCAGTCACCTACCCAAAATATCATTGTTAATATAACTAATAGCAATGAGACATCAGAGTGCCTGCACTGTAGCCTTGATACACGGCATGTGCAGCCCCAGTGGTCAATGGAAATTTCATCAGGACTGTCCCTTCACAGTTCAAATCCCTTTTTGTCCCAAACACAGGCTGTGATTTCTGTCCCCTAAGCCCACACCTCACTGTGACAGGGGTCCACTCACTGCACACGGTTGGATTGTGTCAGATCATCACATGGGGTGTTCAGTCTCTCAGAAGACCACCTTGTCTCTCCTCACCACCATTTTCCCTCAGCCCCATGACAGCCTTTCATGCGGTTATTCTGTGGCTGCCAGAGGGAAAGTTTGAAGGTTAGGTGTCCTTCCTGGTGATCACTGTGGCAATGACATAACATTTGCAAAATCCTGCTGCAGGCTCTGACAGGAATGACACAGGTTCCTTTTTACTGTGTGACTTTGTGTCCAAGATCTCTGAACGCTGGTTTTAAGGTATTTTCTCAATTTCACAATTTTAATAGAAAATCCATTTTTGCATCAGTTGCAATGTTGCATATGTTCAAAGAATCAAAATTGGGTGAACTCCAGTATCCAGGGAAAGAGGGTTAGTGGGACTCTGAACCACACAATGTGCTCAGGTCTGAGTGCTCTCTGAATGTGTAGTTCCTGCAGGGACACTGTTCACTGCCTTCTTTGGGCAAAGAGTGACCCCTGGTATATGTGGACCTGCCCAGTTCGGGTGTGACCTGAAGGGTAATGACCAATCGAGTGTCAGATATAATAAGTACATGTGGTGAAACCCTAGATCCTAAGATATTAATTTCCCAAAGCTTCCGCTAACTTTAAATTCTTTTCTGATGTTAGCAAATAATGTTAGAAATTGTTTAAAAATAACAGGTATTTTTTCTTCTTTCAGACCCTGGCTTTTTCATCGGAAAATGATTAATTTGTCATCTCTGCACAAACTTAACGAACAAAATTATGGAAGATCTACAGAGAATGGCAAGGAAGAGTAAATTCCTCTCCAGAGTTGACATTAGAGAATGGAACATTTTTTGGTGAAAAGTATTTTTAACGTGAGAACCACTGCCGAGCTTTTGTCAGTTGTCCATACTCGGCTTTAAAATAATCATTGCACCAAGTTTTTAAAGCAGGGTGTCTGCAGTTCCCGACAAAACACTTGCGAATGAGAATGTACAAGTGAGCAGATTCAGATAAATCCAGTCCTTTTTCAGTGGCTCAGGTGCAGTAAGCATGTGTAAGGCTGGTGCTTTTTGGTTGCGTAGACGTTGTAAGTGTTAGTGTCAGAGGCCTCAATTCAGCAGCAAATAAATGGAAGGTAGGGTCAAGCAGAGCTGCCATAGAGTGGGTAGGCTTTGGCTTAACGGGCTTCTGCAAAATTTTAGTAAGGCATTTGACAAAGTCCTTCATCGGAGGGTAGTCCAGAAGACTAGGATGCATGGGGGTGGGTGGGCGGGGTTCATGGCAAATTGGCTGTTTGGATTCAGAACTGGCTTGCACGTAGAAGACAAAAGGTAATGGCTGAAGGGACTTATTTGAGCTGGATGTCTGTAATTAATGGTGTTCCGCAGGGATCTGAGCTGGAACATCTGCTGCTTGTGATGTATCTAAGTGATGTGGTTGAAAATATAAATGGGTGGGATAGTAAATTTGTTGATGATACCAAGTTTGGTGGGATGTTGGATACCATAGAAGACTGGCAAAGAATAAAATGCAATATTAATCAGTAGCAAATATGGACAGAGAAATGGCAGATGGAATTTAACACAGATAAATGTGGGCTGTTGCACTTTGGTAGGGAAAATGCAAGGAGACTGTGCTCTGATAAAGGCAAGACCGTTACCAGCATTACTGAGCAGAGAGATCTTGGGATCCATTTTCAAAGCTCCATAAAACTGGCTGCGCAGGTCGATAAGATGGTTAAGAAGGCTTATGGAATGCTTGTTTTTATTCATAGAGGCATTGAGTTCAAAAATCAGGAGGTGATGTCACAACTTTATAAATCTCCGGTTAGGCCACATCTGGCGTATCCCATACAGTTCTGTTTGCCCCACTATAGGAAGGATGATGAGGCTTTGGAGAGGGTGCAGAAGAGGTTTACCAGGGTGCGGCCTTATTTAGAGGGCATGTGCTATCATAAAAGGCCGGACAAACTTTGGTTGTGTTTTTTTGAGATGGAGAAGATATCTGATAGAGGTTTATAAGTTTAGGAGAGGCATAGATAAGGTAGACAGGGAGTATATTTTTCCCGGGGGGTAGAAATGTCCAGTATCCAAGGGCATGAGAGGGGGTAGGTTCAAAGGGGATGGGAGGGGTAAGTTTTTGCTCAGAGAATGGTGGATGCCTGGAAGGCATTGCCGGGTATGGTGGTCGAGGCAAATACATTAGATGGCTTTTAAGAGACATTTAGATAGATACATGAATATGAGGAAGCTGGAGAGATGTGGACACTGTGTAGGTAGGAAGGATTAGTGTTTGGGGGTGGGGGTGGGGTGTAATTTACCTTTTAACTGGTTTGCACAACACTGAGGGCCAAAAAGCCTATTCCTGTGATGTACTGTTCTCTGTAATCAGTTACCTGAATATTGTTTCAGCATTTGTGTTTATCTTCTGCTCACCCTGTAACAGGAAAACATTCATTTCGCAAAAGAAATTGAACATAGCTGCCCATTCAGCTGATATCTCAGAATTATCACAACTAGCAAAAGACTTCATTAAAAAGACTGGAACTCCAACCCAGGTCACGTGTGACGTTGAGGTGATTTCTGGGACTGACTGGGAACTGCAGGGACGTTCTGCACATTCTGACTGGCAGCTTTGTTGAGGTTGCTCAGGAAGGAGTTGGGACAGGATTGGGATGAGCTGCAAGGAAGTTGATTGGGAAATAATCATGACCAATGGGCCAAAAATGGGAACTAGACTGACAAGGAGAAGAGATGTTTTGAGCTGAGTTCCCATTGCTCAAGACAGAGGAAGGGGAATAGTGAAATTTAGTATAAGAGTAAAGGGGAAGCTACAGTTTAGCTGTTAACAGGCACATAGATTTTCCATTCAGATTGAAATGTCTCTGACTTGCGGGTACTGCAGTTGGAAAGGGCGGCCTGGTCAGTTACAGGATGTTGCAGCTCACGGGCTTGTCAGAGATTGACCCCAAAGGTAATAGAGTATACATTCAAAGCAAAGAGGGGTGGAGAGAGGGGATATCATCATATCCCTTATTACATTAATGATACTGAAATCTCTTCACACCAACTACAAATAGAACATAAGTTTCATTCTGAGGTCACAGACTTACTCTTCTGTTATTGAGTCATTAGTATGTGAATGTACCTCAGTGTCGTGAGTTATGTCTGTGTGATTCTAACTAACCAGGACACAAACTCAAGCAACGCACACAAAATGCTGGAGGAACTCAGCAGGCCAGGCAGCATCTATGGAGAAAAGCACAGTCGATGTTTGGACAAGGGAATCTTTCCCCTCTTTCTGCTCTCCACAGGGATCACTCCCTATGTGACTCCCTTGTCCATTTGTCCTTCCCTACTGACCTTCGACCCGGCACTTATCCTTGCAAGTGGATCAAGTGCTACACCTTCCCCTAATCCTCCTCCCTCACTCCATTCAGGGCCTCATACAGTCCTTCCAGGTGAGGTGACACTTCACCTGTGATTCTGTTAGGGTCATATACCGTGTTTCGTGCTCCCCGTGTGACTGCGGCATATCGGTGAGACCCGACAGATTGCCAGACCACTTCACCGAGCATCTATGCTCCATCCATCAGAACAAGTGGAATTTCCCAGTGGCCACCCAAGTTAATTCCACTTCCCATTCCAATATGTCCATCCATGGCCCCGTCCACTGTTGTGATAAGGCCAGATTTAGGTTGGAAGTTCATCACCTTATATTCCCTTTGGATAGCCTCCAACCTGATGGCATGAACATCAATTTTTCAAAGTTATAGTAATGCCTCTCCCCTCCTTCACCATTTCCCTCTCTCATGTTATCTCCTCACCTGCCAGTCACCTCCCTCTCGTGCTTCTTCACCAAGCCCCCTTTTTTTCTTTCTTTCATGGCCATCTGTCTCTTTCACCAATCAACTTCTTAGCTCTTTGTTTCATCCCTCCCCCTCCAAGTTTCATCTATCGCCTAGTCTTTCCCTCTCCTCTCCACCCACCTTTCAAATCTACTCCACTTTTTTTTTCTCCAGTCCTGCCAAAGTGTTTCCGCCTGTAACGTCAACTGTGTTTTTTTCCATAGAGGCTGCCTGGCCTGCTGGGTTCCTCCAGCACTTTGTGTGTGTTGCTTGGATTTCCAGCATCTGCTGATTTTCACTTGTTCAAGACACAAACTTGTTAATTGTGATAACCTTATTTTCCACACATAGTTGTCATAATAGTTTACGGATTCTGTGAGGAAAGAATCTTTCATTTTCAGATGATACATACAAAGTATGTTTAACAACGTCAACATTCAGTGCAATGAAACTGTCATGGTTCTGACCGTTAATTCCCCATTTTCATCTAATTTCCTTTGATGGCGGCACACCTGGTTTTCATCAAGACCTGCAGCATAAGAACCCTGACTTCGCACCCACTAGTTGTCAGATCGTTGTTTTTTCCAGTGTGGTAATTAACGTTTCCCGGCCGCTTAGAATTGTGTGCTCTAAATTCTGCTTCAGTACTGAGATTTGCCTGTGAGACTCTGTCTCTGTGTCAAGATAAGTTTTCTAAGTTCTACTTTAGTTCTGAGGTTTACCTGTGAAACTCAGTCTCTCCGTGCTAAGAAAGGTTTTGTCTGCTGCTTTCCTTTCTACGCTTCACATCAAGATAGTTCTGCCTGCCTTCTGCTTTCCTACACACCCTCCTGTTAGCTGTTCAACGCTCACGCCCTCGTCTGCATCCTAACTTAATCTCCATGCCTGAGTCCTGCGTTTGGATTCGTCTCATTCCTTGCAACAGAAACACTTACTCTCAGCAACATTACAGGCACATGGCGTCAAAATTCCTCAGGGTTCTTTGGTTAACTTACGGGGCAATTTAAATTCCAGTTGTTGCAGCATTAAACAAGTCAATGTCCAATCTAGAGATTTTTAAAGGAGCATTTATTACCTGTGTTAATACGTATTGATAGACTTCCTTCTCAATTATTGCTTTGAAATAATGGGAAATTATCCCCTCTTATAAAGCTAATAGCTGTAAGTTCAAAACTTCATTGTACATTTATTATCAAAGTATGTATACATTTTATAACCTTTAGAGTCTTCTCCTAACAGGCAGCCATGAATCAAAACAAACTCCCAAAAGATCCCATTAAAAAGAATGGCCGTTGAACACCCAATGTGCAGAGAGAAAAGAAAACAAATCATTGCAAACAATAAACTCAAGCAAATACTGTTCTGAACTGAAGTCCATGAAGAGAGTCCATCCATGGACCCCAAGTTCAGTGCAGAGCAGAGCAGTGAGCTGAACTGGACAGTCCATTGCATCAGGCCCCGACACCCTGACCTTTTCAGTCTACCCAGTGTCTACATGGTCATCCAGTCATTGGGTACTGTTGCATCAATACAGTCTGGGGCCTGGACTCCGCTGCCTCGATTCGGCCCATACTTGACCTTTCCTATTCAGCCAGGCACTTAAATTGATCAAACCTCTGGCCTGCTTCGCACTCAGTAATGAACCTGCTGCCTTGCCTCACCTTGGTTCTGTCACACTGAATTGCCTCTCTGTCCAAAAGGAAGTTACAGACTATTCCTTGCGATGATTGTTCACCAGAAAGGGTGTTTAACAAAATATTTCTTGGGCACGTGGCCAAGTTGTTAAGGCATTCGTCTAGTGATCTGAAGGTTGCTAGTTCGAGCCTCAGCTGTGGCAGCATGTTTGTGTCCTTGAGCAAGGCACTTAACCATGCATTGCTCTAGTGTCTGTGCGAGGAGTGGCGCCCCACACAGACTTCTAATCAGCTCCTTGTAAGGCATGAAGACGCCCGACACAGGCCTCTCATGGTCTGAGTTGACATTCCCTCCCCTTACTTGTTTTCATGATTTCATCTGCCACCAGCCAGAGGTCACTGAGATTCACCAGCGTCAGCTTAAAGGGGGAGGATTATGCCTTGAAAGAGAACCATGCATGATTGTTGAGGCCATGATCATTGCGGGGACTTGCAGAGTTTTAGACATCAAATGCCCCTTTATCCTGAGGCAGTCCTTTATCACATGGTGGTGGAGTTTTAGAGCAACATGCTAGTCCTCTGAGACAGTTTATGGTGTGTAACAGTAGAAAAATATCATTAGAGTAGACAGCATAACAAGTCATAGAATTATTGAGAATGGCCACAGGTATACGCTGCACTCTGTACATCTTCCCTCCTTCTCCTGACAGTCACCCGGTTACCTGTCTCCTGCAGCCTACGGGTGACTACCTCCCTGTAGCTCATGTCTGTAATGTCTTCATTCTCCCATATGAGTCAAGAGTGATCAAGCTGCAGCTCCAGTTCCTTAATACTTTCTCTCAGGAACTGCAACTCGGTGCACCTGGTGTAGATGTGTTTATCTAGGAGACTGGACATCTCTCAAAATTCCCACACAAAGTACAAAACACTGCCCCTGGAGCCATTCTGACTGTACTATGCACTAATAGATGGGGAGAGAACAAATAAGAACACAGAGGGAGTAACTTATGAGACGATCGACCTCACCCAAGCCTGATGAGCCAAAGCCACTCCAAAAACTGGCACACGCAAAAGGAACGGCCGCTCTGCTTGCACCTGTGCTACTTTTATTGACTCTTTCTCATAAATCCCTCTTGTTCATTGGTTGCTCCTCAGCCCAGAGAAACTGCCACGAAACTTTTCCTTTGAAATCTTGATCACCGCTCTGATTAAAAAGTAGCTCTTTTTACACAGCCCTGGTGTGGATTGCCCAACTTTCTGAGATGAATAAACAGTTGCAAGTTGCAGCGAATAACTACTGCCAGGCAATTCAGAACAGTAAGTCCATGAAAGAAGGGCTCTAACCAGGCAAACACTCCTTCCACAAGTACTGATTAAATCCAGCTGAAGAAATCCCATCCCTCAGGAGAAGTCTGAGAATTCAGCCTTTGTACTTTATCAAGTAGCTGAGTCATATGTTCCAATGCACAAGTCGTATTTTAGAAGCACCTGGTTGAAGTGCAACATTCTTTCCCAACCTGTGCACAAACTCCACCTTCTTTTGCTGAGACATATTCCAGGGCCATCCTATTTTGCAAAGTGACGGCTCGGAGATTTCGCATTTCCTGATTCATAACAGAGAATCTTTCCATAGTTTCATTAGCTAGACTTTCCAATTCTAAATTTACATTACCTATAGTATGGGCGTTATTTACTACACCCCACCAATCAGTAACATTGAAAGGAGTTTATCCCTGCATAGATTTGGGTGCAAGTATTACATCTCAGTCGTGAATGTAAATGGTGTGCACGAGAACCATTGAGCAGAAGGATTATAACTATGACAGATGTAGGTAACTTTGTATAGGAATAGCCATACAAAATTGGGTTTGTTAATTTGACTGGGTGGGCCGCAAATTGCCACCACATATTCTGTAAATGCTGCAGGCTTGTCCTTCTTTCACATGTTCAAAATTCCTTCGCTGGCAAGACAAAATGGCATGTCCATATTCTGTCAATATGCTAGGTTGAGAAGGTCGACTACCATATAACTTCTACCATTTCGAAATGTGTATTTGATACTTACTGTCAGTGCTTCTTGACTCTCTTTTCTTCCTTTTAATCACTGTGTTTTTCTCAGGCGCAGGAAGCAATCCCAGTTTGCACCATGTCCCATGGATCTTCTCAGGTTTCCCTGCCACCCTCAACACCGTTCTAGTGGTCAGTAGAACTTGATGTAGACCTTTCCATATGGGAGAAAACAAAATTTTATCTAGTGATTTAATAAGCACAAAATCTCCTGGTTTGAAGGGGTGAGTATTGCTTCCCCCTGGCCTGCGCAATGCCTGCACGACTCCACAGAGAGCTTGGACAGATTGCAAGGTACTTTCATCCATCCAGATAAGGCCGTCTTGTGCAGGGGCCATTGGGGTCATACTCCTGTGGGCATAGGCCAGCCCATTAGTTCTTCAAAAGGGGTTAGTTTAGTGGTTCGGTTTACCTGATTTTGTCTTGTCACTGGATCCAGATGGGAATTGGGAAGTGAGAGCGATGCTGACATTGCGCAACTCTCACTCCCTTAAATCCTAATCAAGCACCAGTCTTGACACTATCATCATCATCAACATCACCCTCTAACCTTTGAAGTCCTGTGGCGATGCAGCAGGTGTGGATACACTGGGAGCTGTAGTCACAGACCTGCACACAGGCAGCTCAGGTCTAATGGTCATTTTTTGCTGACTGAAGCAGCAGTGAAACTTGACATCTACCTGGGCGACTGAGCAGCCCTCTTTAGGAACGCACTTTTCACCTTCGTAGTATGAGGAAGGGGCTAGAAAAGGTGCCGTAAACATTGCCTGCTTCATTATACCCTGGTCAGTTTATTGCGGCTGGCGGGCATCCTATCTTGGCGGTCGAACAAACACAACAAAACGCAAGGTGACACCGCTCACCATTGGCTCTTAGAATGTGCGCACTCTATTGGATTGCAGCAAACAGACCAGAGAGAAGAACAGCCTTACTTGCCAGAGAGCTTGCAAGATACAACATTGACATTGCAGCCCTGAGTGAGACGCGTCTTTCCAATGTAGGTCAGCTGACTGAAACTGGAGGTGGATACACTTTTTCTGGAGCGGTCACAGCAGTGATGAGCATCGTGATCCTGGAGTTGGATTCACCGTCAGGAGTCACCTTGTTCGGAAACTTGCCTGTCTCCCCAAGGGTGTGAACGATCGGCTCGTGACACTACAGCTTCCACTACAGAACAGAAGTCAAGCCACCCTGATCAGCGCCTATGCCCCCACAATGACCAACCCGGACGAGATGAAAGACAGGCTCTACGAAGAACTCGACGCCCTACTATCAGCAGTGAGCAGCACCGACAAGCTGATCTTGCTCTGCAACTTCAGTGCAAGAGTAGGGTGTGACTCTGCAGCCTGGCAGGGAGTCGTTGGGAGTCAAGGATTGGGCAAATGTAACAGTAACGGCCTACTCTTACTGAAGACCTGTGCAGCACACGACCTCCTCATCACCAACACAACTTTCTGTCTGCCTACCTGTAACAAGACCTCCTGGATGCACTCCCGCTCTAAGCATTGGCATCTTATCGACTATTAATTGTCAGGAGAAAAGACAGGCAGGATGTCAGAGTGACCAAGGCCATGTGTGGCGCTGACTGCTGGACAGATCACAGGCTCATTGTCTCCAAAATCAAGCTCCACATCTGACCCAAGAGGCGACCACAAGGAAGCAAGTCTATGGAAAGAATCAATGTGGCCAGGCTGAAGAACCCCAGCATTGCTTCACCATTGGCTGAAGACTTAGAAACCAAGCTTGCTGACTTAACCTTGCAGGCAGTGCTGTGGACGACTGGGATTGCTTCCGGGATGCTCTCCATTCACCTGCACTGAAGGTGCTCGGGCTCTCTACCCACAAGCAGCATGACTGGTTGGATGAGAATGATGAGGAGATACAGGCTCTACTTGTTGAAAAGCACTACCTTCATCGTGCCCATCAGAACGACCCATCATCAGCTGACAAGAAAAACGCCTTTACCAGTGCTCGCAGGATAGTCCAGAATAAACTGCGTAAAATGCAAGATGCCTGGCTGAGTGCCGAGGCAGATGAAATACAGGGATACGCTGACAGAAACAACTTGAAATGATTCTATGAAGCCATCAACACTCTCTACGAAACTCAGTCTCTCGGGAGTTCCCCCTCCTGAGTACAGATGGTACAACTGTCATTACAGAGAAGGCTCAGATCCTGCAGAAATTGGCTGAACACTTTGAAGCCATCCTCAACCAACCGTCTTCAATTAACGATGAGGCGATAGACAAGATTCCCCAGGTCAACATCAACAGCGATGACCCACCGGTAGTAGCCGACGTCACAAAAGCTGTCAGTCAGCTATTCAGTGGCAAAGCCCCAGGGGCAGACGCCATACCTGCAGAGATCTACAAAGCCGGTGGTCCTGTACTTATAGAGAAGCTCACCGAGTTGTTCCAGTCTTTTTGGAAGCAAACATCCATTCCTCAGGAACTTAAAGATGCATCCATCATACACCTCTACAAGAGGAAGGGCAATCGACAAGAACACAACAACCACCGAGGAATCTCGCTGCTCTCCGTCGCAGGAAAAACCCTTGCAAGAGTCCTGCTAAACCATCTGGTCACTCATCTGGAGCTGGGCCTGCTGCCAGAGCCACAGTGTGGCTTTTGCAAAGGTTGTGGGACTATTGACATGATTTTTGTTGCGCACAAACTTCAAGAGAAGTGCTAGGAGCAGAATCGCGAACTCTACACAGCTTTTGTTGACCTCACAAAAGCCTTCGACACTGTCTGCCGATAAGGCCTGTGGAGGATCATGTCAAAGTTTGGCTGCCCCGGAGTTATATGGAGGAACTTAAGGTGGGGGGTTATATGGGAGGCAGGGTCTGAGGGTCAGCACAATATTGTGGGCTGAAGGGCCTGTAATGTGCTGTACTATTCTATGTCCTATGTTCTATAAATTCATTCAGATGATACGCCAGTTCCATGATGGCATGATGGCCAGAGTGCTGGACGGTGGAGAATCCTCTGAGGCGTTCCCAGTCACCAATGGCGTCAAACAGGGCTGTGTGCTCACACCCACACTGTTCAGCATGATGTTTTCTGCCATGCTGAATGGTGCCTTCCAGGACAGTGATGCTGGAATCAGCCTCAAGTACAGAGTGGATGGGAAGCTCTTCAACCTGAGGAGACTTCAAGCCATTACCAAAGTGAAGGAGACTGTTCTGAGAGACTTCCCCTTTGCCGATGACTGCGCCCTGTATGCTGGCTCGGAGCCAGAGATGCAAGTCAATATGGACAAATTCTCCACGGCTTGTGACAATTTTGGACTCACCATCAACTTTAAAAAGACCGAAGTCATGCACCAGTCTGCTCCTCATGCACTGTACATAGAACTGAAAATCACAGCCAAAGGACAGAAACTACAGGCAGTTAACCAGTTTACTTACCTCGGCAGCACCCTCTGCCGAGCAGTGACTATTGATACAGAAGTTAACCGCAGAATAGCAAAGGCAAGTTCTGCTTTTGATAGACTGCACTCCACTGTATGAGAACACCGAGGAATCAGTCCAGCAAAACAACTGAAGGTCTACAGAGCCGTGGTATTCACTACCCTCTTGTATGCCTGTGAAATGTGGACTGCGTATCGAAGGCATGCAAGACAGCTCAACCATTTCCACATGACTTGTCTTTGCAGAATATGAGGCATCAGATGGCAAGATAAAGTACCAGACACTGAAGTTCTCTCTGGAGCAAGTCTGCCATCAGTCCACACACTGCTGATGAGAGCACAGACCCGGTGGGCAGGTCATGTCATCCGCATGCCAGACAAGCGCATACCCAAGCAGCTCCTTTTTGGGGAACTCTCTGCTGGAAGACGCTCGCATGGAGGGCAGAAGAAACATTACAAAGACACACTAAAGGCCTCCCTGAAGTCGCTTGACATAGACATGACCTCCTGGGAAATGTTGGCACAAAACCGCCCTACCTGGCGCGGCCTCATCCACAAGGGCTGTCAAGCTTACGAAGCAAGGCGCATTGCTGAAGCACAACGTAAGCACAAGGTGCACAAGGCCAGACCCACCAGTGCAACAACTGCAGTGCCTACGCATGTCTGCCCAACATGTGCCAGGACATTTCATGCCCAAATTGGCTTGATCAGTCATCTTTGCACACACCGCATCCAGTCTCAAAGTGACTAATGGTGTCGAGGTCTTCATCGACGGCGATGGACGAACCACCACAGTCGCCAGCTTCTTCTCACAATTCATCTTTTCATTCCGACTTCTTAGTTTCCTTCCGTAAGTTTTTAAAAGCTTCCCAATCCTCTGTCTTCCCACTACCTCTGGCTTCCGTGTATGCCCTCTCTTTGGCTTTTACTTTGGCTCTGACTTCACTTGTCAGCCACGGTAGTGTCCTTCTTCCCTTTGAAAATTTCTTCTGATTTGGAATATATCTGTCTGGTGTATTAATCACACTTTTTCTTGGATATGATCACTGCAAGTAGTAACCTGTAACTTCCCTTTCGGAGCTGAGCTTTTGAGTCGCCTGCACGACTTGGCATTTTTTGCGGTCTAAATTGAAGTCTTGAGAGTGCAGGATGGTCGTGGCATGGCAGGTACGGTGGATTCAAGGCAGTGAGCCTGGGCCCAGGTTCAGAGGATGAGCCAACATTTGGCCATTGATCAAGGGAGTGGGAGTTGAATCAATGCCGCAGATCTGAGGCGAGGCAGAAGCAAGTTGGCGGGGTCGGGCCTGAGTCCAGGCCCAAGAGCAAAGAGCTGTTCGGCTGATTTTAGCACTGGGCCAGATTGGAAAAGTTGGATATGTGTCGAATTGAGGCAGCAGGGCCCAGGCACGAGAGCGTACTGAAGTGGCAAGGCCCTGGTCCGAGAGCGAAAAATGACCCAAGATTTCGCTGATTTAAGCGCTGGACCAGGTTAAGAAGGTCAGGGTGTCAGGGCCAGAGGAGAGGGACAGGCCAGTGTTCAGCTCACTGCACAATGAGATTTACTTGTCTCTGCGCTGAACTGAGGCTGTGTCCTGCAGCTAACAGGCTCCCAGATTGGCTGAAGCAATGACTGGCTTCGTGACTGTGGACTCACTTATGTGCACTTCAGTTCTGAATGTTATTTGTTTACATGATTTTTTTTCCATTGAGTATTTGATGGCCTTTTATTTAATGGGCTCTATTGTGTTTTTCTGCTTGTGGCTGCCTGTAAGTAGATGAGACCCATGGTTGTATATAGTATACATACTTCGATAACAAATGTACTTTGAAATTTGGTGTTTCCGTAACAGGCTATGATGCGACCAGTTGGGGTCCTCTCCACTGTGCTTCTATAGAAGTTTGTCAAAGTTTTAGATGAATGAATCTGTGCAATATGTGTAACGTTCAGTTATATTGGCTCGTGAATGTCTAGGGGAAATCCAGCCCAGCACCCGCCTCAACACTCCCCACAGGGTCAGTCGCCGCCCGAATCAATCACAAACATCAATCATCAGCCAGCACACCCAGTAAATTTTAACAAATACACTTTATACATATTACTAATTCTATGACATTAATATACATTTGATACAGAGAGGAAAGTAATGAAAAAAAAGGCGCCAACACTTATCAAAGTCCAAGTTCTTCACGCGCTACTGTTATAGCTCAATTCGACTTCAGACGACCACCCGAATTCCGTCGACTCACAGCTCGGGACCACCCTGAGTGATCGACCGGAGCCTCTCCGCACGTTCGCGGTCCTCCTCGTCTCTCCTCCGACTCCCCGTCTCTCCTCCGTCCTCCTCGTCTCTCCACCGTCCTCCTCGTCTCTCCTCCGTCCTCCTCGTCTCTCCTCCGACTCCCCATCTCTCCTCCGACTCCCCGCCAAAACTCAGTCCACAGTCATATCATACAGCATGGTATCTGAAAACAAAACGATACATAACCACCCATTGGCTAATAGAAGGCTGCTATCTCAACTTAAGGTAAAACAAACAGCTAGCGCAAACTCTCTGCAGCGTTAAAGCACAACAAAGCCGCATTCCCCAGATTAACATAACAAAGTCGTCATTTTAACTCTCCAAAAAGAAAGACCCCGTACATATGGAAGAAGCTTATGTGCTGGACCCAGGCCAGATACTCTGATGTGATAACATCAGGGAATTTAAAGTTGCTGACCATCTCCATCTCTAATCTCCTAATGAGGACTGGCTCATGGACCTCAGGCTCCTTCCTCCTGTAGTCAATAATCAGAATCAGAATCTGGTCTAATATCACCAGCATCTGTCATGAAATTGGTTAACTTTGTAGCAGCAGTACAATGAAATACATGATAAATAAACATAGAGGAAAAAACTCAGTTAAATTAAATAAATGTATATAATGGTTAAGCTAAAATAAGTAGTGCAAAATAACAGACATGAAAAAGTATTGAGGTGGTTCACGGGTTCAACGTCCATTTAGAAATCAGATGACAGAAAGAAAGAAGCTATTCATGAATCGCTGAGTGTGTGCCTTCAGGCTTCTGTACCTCCTTCCCGATGGTAACAATGGGAAGAGGGCATGTCCTGGATGGTGGGGATCTATAATCATGAATGCCACCTTTCCAAGGCACTGCTCCTTGAAGATGTCTTGGATACTATGGATGCTGCTACCCATAATAAAGCTGAAGACTTTTACAAGTTTCTGCAACTTATTTCAAACTTGTGCAGTAGACCCACCCCCACACCAGATGGTGATGCAACCACTCAGAATGCTCTCCACATTTGTTTCAGTTGACAAACTAAATCTCCTCAAACTTCTGTCTTGCCTTCTTTATAGCTGCATCAATATGTTACGTCCAGGTTAGGCCCTCAGAAATATTGACATTCAGGAACTTGAAATTGCTCACTACCTATGAGGACTGGTGTGTGTTCCCTTGTCTCACTCTTTCGAAAGTTCACAATCAGTTCTTTGGTCTGACTGATGTTAAGTGCAAGGTTGTTCCTGCAGCTCCAATCAATTAGCTGGTATATCTCACTCCTGTATGCCTTCCCGTCACCATCTGAAATTCTGCCAGCAATGGTTGTATCATCAGCAAATTTATAGGTGGCATTTGATCTGTGTTTATACACAGTCACGGGGGTAGAGAGAGTACAGCAGTGGGCTCCACATCCCTGACATTCACCAGTGTTGATTGTCACACAGTGGAGATGTTATTTCTGATCCGCACAGATTGTGGTCTCCCATTGGGAAGTCAAGGATCCAGTCGCAGAGGGAGGAACAGAGGCCCAGGCTCTGGTGCTTTTTGATCAGAACTGTAGGAATGATGGTTTTAAGCACTGAGGTGTAGTCAACAAACAGCATCCTGACATAGGTATTTTTATTGTCCAGGTAATCCAAGGCCAGTGAAGTGCCAATAAGATTGCATCCTCCATAGACCTATTGTGGTGATAGGCAAATTGCAGTGGATCCAGTTCCCTGTTTGGACAGGAGTTAATTCTAGCCATAACCAACCTGTCAACACACTTCATCACTGTAGATGTAAGTATACTGGAGAATAGTTGTTAAGACATCTCACCCTGCTCTTCTCGGCCACTGGTATCATTGATGCCCTTTTGAAGCAAGTCGGAACTTCCAACTGGAACAACAAGAGGTTGAAAACATGGATGTGACCTTCTTGAGGCACGGCCTCTTGAAGATTTCTCAAACAGTTGAGTCTACAACCTTTAGCAGCCTCTTACAACCCTCTGCAGCCTCTTGCAACCCTGTGCATCTGAGGTTCCATACTTGCAAGTGATTCTCTCCACTGTACTGAGATTTTCTTGACATGCCCAATCTCCTCAATTTCCTAAAGAAGTAGAGCTACTCACATGCCTTCTTAGTGATTGCATTAATGTATTGGGTCCGATGTAGATCAATAAGAGAGGCTAGACAAGCATAGAACATTTTTCTTTTATTAAATGCCTGAATTTTGAAAGCTCTAAATTACTGTAAGTGGGCAATAGTATTGATCACAGAGCTGCAATGGTGATGCTCAGATTGGGTGACGGGCCAGTTTGCATTACTGATTTGTGAATGGAAAATTGATAATGATCACAGGATGTGAATGCTGGGTTCTCTGTCTTCAGGTGGAAGGCTGTGGGGTTGAAGAAGATGCACAGAAGTTTGTTTCTGCTTTTTCTGGCATCTCACTGGAGGAATTGAAAGAACATACAGCAGTAGTCATTCCAACATTGACAATTGCAAATCATTTGATTGCATTGTTTCGTAAGTTTTCTGACCTGTCAGAGAGTCACTGTGACCTTTGACATGAACTGTGACCATATTCCACATCCTATCTTCAGAATTTGTTTGATTCCATCACATGTACAGTGTAACAGTAGTCTGTGAAGTCACTGACAGGAGCATTGTTAGGAGGATGAAGGGACAATGGGGCCAGAAGAGAGAAGATGTAAGGGAACAGTCATAATTAGGCAGTGTGCAAGGAAAGAAAACAGAGTTAATGTTATCTCTTGTGGGCGTTTATTGGAATGATAATGTTGCCTGATCTTCTGTGTCTCTCTAGCATTCCCCATCTTTGCATTTGAAAGCTTTCAGAGGAGAGAAAAAAAGGAAAATGATCCCAGATATTTGGAGTCTAATTGATCAGGAAAGGATCTGACACCTGAGGTCTGTCCATGTTCCTCTACACAGTCCATCCTGAGCAACAAACAATATGCCGGAAGATCTCAGCAGGTAGAGCAGCATCTGTGGAAGGAAAGGGATCGTTAATGTCTCAGGGCAAAATCCAGCAGCCAGCATCCACAGTCTCTTGTGTCTTTGTCTGTTCCTGGTGTTCATTGTGCCTGTGGTTTCCCACCCTAAATGTTGGAGAATCGCTGCAGCTTCCCACATCACCAGGAGAAGTCCAGCATCAGACTGCAGGCAGAGAATTCCTGCTCAACGTTTATCAGGATCTTCTGAACTGCCACATCCAGAAGTGCAAACTTGACAGCCTGTGAGGGCAGAAATGTTGATAGTTTCAAATTCGTAGATCTGCTTTCATTTCATAGCAAAACTGCAATCTTGGGCATGAGATTTTGTAGTAGGCAAATGAGCAATCACATCATCCACAATATCAACAAGGTTCAGCACTTATCAAATAAATTATTGGCTTGAAGCCCCTTGAGGATTAATTGGTTTATCCATCTATCTATCCATCCATTCATCCAGAGGTACAGATGGTAACAGGCCATTCTAGCCAAATAAGTCCACAGGGATGCAAACAAGATTTTTTTCCTCTGGACAAAGAACATGTTCAGTTGGTTTTGGTATGTTATTGTTTGCACCTGTTTGGATCAGGCCCTCCCTGCTAGTCTTTCTGCAGTCTTCCCAAAGCCCATAGTGAGTGAAACAATCATCCAAAAGTAAAGTATGCAGAGGTTGAAAGTCTGAATAAAAACAAGAATACTAGAAATATTCAACAATATTAAAAATGAACCCAGTCCGAGGATTGTGTTGGGGGAAGCTGCCAGTGTTGCCACGATTTGAATGCCAACATAGCTTGCCCATGTCTCACCACCCCTAAGTGTATGTCTTTGGAACATGGGAGGAAACCAGAGCACGAGGAGGAAACCCATATCGTCACAGGTAGGACGTGCAAACTCCTTACGGACAGTGAAGGGAATCAAAGCCAGTTGGAGATCACTGGCACTGTAAAGCAACTGGCATGACCACCAGCCCACCATTTCGCTATTTAATGAGATCACATCTATTTTTTTTAATCAAAGCTGTCTTCACGCATCTTGGCTTCATCAGCAAATAAACATTGGCTGTCACTCAGTTGCTAACTGAGCTGAAGTCTTGTGCATTTTGCAGGAAGGAGAGTTCCACACTTCCATCTTTTGTGTGATAAAGTGCTTCCCAACCTCACCGAATGTACACTTCCCTCCCCTTGTATTTGTTTTCACAGCAGATGAGAGCATTTCACTTCACCTACCAATTCAGCTATTTCAGTATCCTGAAAAGTCAACAAATTACTCCTTAATCTTTTATATTCCTGGGAATTCTTTGCTAGTTAACATGATCTCTCCTCCTTATTTAACAGTGGACTGACCAATATCCCAGTCAGAATCAAGTTTATTATCACTGATATATATACCATGAAATTTGCTCTTTTGTGGCAGTGGTACTGAGTTAATATTCAATGCCATTCAGAAACCTGATGGTGGAGGGTAAAAAACGGTTCCAAGAACATTAAGTACGGGTTATCAGGATCCTGTACCTCTTCTCTGATGATAGTAATGAGAAAAAGACATGTCCCGGATGGTGTGAATCTTTAATGAGGGATGCCGCATTCCTGAGGAACCAACCTTTGATGCCCGTGAGGGTGGGGGAGGTTTGTGCCTGTGCTGGAGCTGGCTGATTCTACAACCCTCTGCAGCTGCTTTTGATCCTCTGCACTGGAGGCTGCAGACTCGGCTGCGATGCACTGAGCCAGAATGCAACCCACCATACACTTGTAGAAATTCACAAGCATCTTTAGTGACATAACAAATCTCCTCAAGCTCCTAATGAAGTATCGCTACGAGCATGCCTTCTTCTTGATTGCATTAATGCATTGGACTCGTGATAGATCCTCTGAGATGTTGACTCCCAGGAAGCTGAAGCTGCTCTCTCTTTCCATCGTGGACCATTCAATGAGAACAAGCACATGTTCTCCTAACTGCTCCTTACTGACATCTACAATCAATTTCTTGTTTTGGCTGACATTGACTGCAAATTCGTTGTTGCAACAACACTCAACCAGCTGAACAATTTCACTCCTGTACGCTGTCTTGCTGCCATCTGAGATTCTGCAACAACACTGGTATCATCAACAAATTTATGAAAGCCATTTGAGCTGTGCCTGGCCACAGGGTCATGAATGTTTCGAGAGCAGATCAGTAGGCGAAGCATGAATCCTTGAGAGCATCTATTTTAATTGTCAGCAAGAAGATGCTATTACTGGTATGTACCGACTGCGGTCTCCTGATGGAGAACTCAAGGGCCCAGTTGTAGAGGGATGCACAGAGGCCCAGATTTTGAAGTTTGTGGGTTAGTACTGTGGGGATGATCTGTGATTGACAAACAGCAGCTTGATATATGTATTGCTACAGTCCAGGTGCTCCAAAGCCTAGTGGAGAACGAGAACAATTGTGACTGCCATAGATCTGTTGTGGTGGTTGGCAAATTGCAACAGGTCCATATCTTTGCTGACGCAGGAATTAATTCCAGCCATGACCAACCTCTTAAAACATTTCATCACAGTGGATGTAAGTACAACTGGGCGATCACCATCAAGGGAGCTCACACTGCTCTTAGAAACATAGAAACATAGAAAACCTACAGCACAATACAGGCCCTTTGGCCCACAAAGTTGTGCCAAACATGTCCCTACCTTAGAAATTACTAGGCTTACCCAGAGCCCTCTATTTTTCTAAGCTCCATGTACCAATCCAAATGTCTCTTAAAAGATCCTATCGTACCTGCCTCCACCACCGTTGCCTTCAGCCCATACCAATCAGTCGCAACTCTCTGCGTAAAAAACTTACCCCTGACATCTCTGAACCTACTCCCAGCACCTTAAACCTGTGTCCTCTTATGGCATCCATTTCATTTCAGCCTTGGGGAAAAGCCTCTGACTATCCACGTGATCAATGGCTCTCATCATCTTATACACTTCTATCAGGTCACCTCTCTTCCTCCATCGCGCCAAGGAGAAAAGGTCAAGTTTATTCAACCTGTTTTCATAAGGCATGCTCCCCAATCTAGGAAACATCCTTATAAATCTCCTCTGCACCCTTTCTATGGCTTCCATATCCTTCCTGTAGAGAGGTGACCAGAACTGAGCACAGTACTCCAAGTGGGGTCTGACCAGGGTCCTATATAGCTGCAACATTACCTCTCAGCTCCTGAATTCAATTCCATGATTAATGAAGGGCAATACACCATATGCCTTCTTAACCATAGAGCCAACCTGTGCAGCTGTTTTGAGCGTCCTATGGACTCGGAACCTCTAATCCTCCACACTGCCAAGAGTCTTGCCATTAATTCTATATTCTGCCATCATATTTGACCCACCAACATGAGCCACCTCATACCTATCTGGGTTGAACTCCATCTGCTACTTCTCACCCCTGTTTTGCATCCTATCAATGCCCCACTGTAACCTTTGACAGCCCTCCACGCTATCCATAACACCTCCAACCTTTGTGTCATCAGCAAACTTACTAACCCATCCCTCCACTTCCTCATCTAGGTCATTTATAAAAATCACGAAGAGCAAGGGTCCCAGAACAGATCCCAAAAGTATACCACTGGTCACTAACCTACTTGCAGAATATGACCCATCTACAACCATTTGTTGCCTTCTGTGGGCAAGCCAGTTCTGGATGCGCAAAGCAATGTCCCCTTGGATCCCATGTCTCCTTACTTTCTTAATAAACCTTCGATGGGGTACCTTATCAAATGCCTTGCTGACATCCATATACACTACATCTACTGCTCTTCCTTCATCAATGTGTTTAGTCACATCTTCAAAAAAAAAATCAGTCAGGCTTGTAAGGCATGACCTGCCTTTATCAAAACCATGCTGACTATTCCTAATCATATTATACCTCTTCAAATGTTCATTAATCCTGGCTCTCAGGATCTTCTCCATCATCTTACCAACCACTGAAGAAAGACTCACTGGTCTATAATTTCCTGGGCTACCTCTATTCCTTTTCTTGAATAAAGGAACAACATCTGCAACCCTTCAAACCTCCAGAACCTCTCCCGTCCCCATTGATGATTTAAAGATCATCGCCAGAGGCTCAGCAATCTCCTCCCTCACCTCAGTAGCCTGGGGTACATCTCTTCCGGTCCCAGCGATTTATCCAACTTGATGCTTTCCAAAAGCTCCAGCACAACTTCTTTCTTAATATTTACATGCTCAAGCTTTTCAGTCTGCTGCAAGTCATCACTACAATCACCAAGATCCTTTTCCGTAGTATTCATTAGGTACCTGTGCCATTTCCTCCGGTTCCATACACACTTTCCCACTGTCACACTTGATATGGCCTATTCTTTCATGGCTTATCCTTTTGCTCTTCACATACTTGTAGAATGCCTTGGGGTTTTCCTTAATCCTGCCCGCCAAGGCCTTCTCATGGCCCCTTCTGGCTCTCCTAATTTCCTTTGTAAGCTCTTTCCTGTTGGTCTTATAATTTTCTAGATCTCTAACATTACCTAGCTCTCTGAACCTTTTGTCAGCTTTTCTTTTCTTCTTGACTATATTTATTACAGCCTTTGTACACCATGGTTCCTGTAACCTACCATAACTTCCCTGTCTCATTGGAACGTATCTATGCAGAACTCCACACAAATATCCCCTGAACATTTGCCACATTTCTTCCATACTTTTCCCTGAGAACATCTGTTCCCAATTTAAACTTCCAATTTCCTGCCTGATAGCCTCATAATTCCCCTTACTCCAATTAAACGCTTTTCTAACTTGTCTGTTCCTATCTCTTTCCAATGCTATTGTGAAGGAGATAGAATTATGCTCACTATCTCCAAAATGCTCTCCCACTGAGAGATCTGACACCTGACCAGCTTCATTTCCCAATACCAAATCAAGTACAGCCTCCGTATGCTTACCTACATATTGTGTCAAGAAACCCTCCTGACCACAACTAACAAACTCAACCCCAACTAAATCCCTTGCTCTAGGGAGATGCCAAACGATGTTTGGGAAATTAAAATCTCCCATCACCACAACTCTGTTATTATTACACCTTTCCAGAATCTGTTTCCCTATCTGCTCCTTGTTATTCCTGTTACTATTGGGCGGCCTATAAGAAACACCCAATAAAGTTATTGACCCCTTCCTGTCCCTAACCTCCACCCACAGAGATTCCGTAGACAATCCCTCCATGACATCCATCTCTTCTGCAGCCGTGACACTATCCCTAATCAACAGTGCCATGCCCCACCTCTTTTGTCTCCCTCCCTGTCCTTTTTGAAACATCTAAAATCCGGCACTTGAAGTAACCATTCCTGCCCCAGAGCCATCCAAGTCTCTGTAATGGCCACCACATCATATCTCCAAGTACTGATCCATGCTCTAAGCTCATCCGCTTTGTTCACAGTACTCCTTGCGTTAAAAGAGACACATCTCAAACCATCCGAGTGCGTCGCTTCTCTATCACCTGCTTATCCTCCCTCACACACTGTCTCCAAGCTTTCTCTATTTGTGAGCCAACCGCCTCTTCCCCAGTTTCTTCAATTCAGTTCCCACCTCCCAACAATTCTAGTTTAAACCCTCCTCAGTAGCCTTCACAAACCTCCCCACCAGGATATTTGTCCCCCTGGGATTCAAGTGCAACCTGTCATTTTTGTAAAGGTCACACCTACCCCAAAAGAGGTCTCAATGATCCAGAAATCTGAATCCCTGCCCCCTGCTCCAATCCCTCAGCCACACATAATCCTCCACCTCATTCTGTTCCTATACTCACTATGACACGTCACAGGCAGTAATCCCGAGATTACTACCTTTGCGGTCCTGCTTCTTAACTTCCTTCCTAACTCCCTGCAGTCCTTTTACAGGACCTCTTCCCTTTTCCTACCTATGTCATTGGTACCAATGTGTACTACGACCTCTGGCTGTTCTCCTTCCCACTGCAGGATATCTTGGACGCGATCTGAAACATCCCGGACCCTGGCACCTGGGAGGCAAACTACCATCCGAGTTTCTTTCCTGCGTCCACAGAATTGCCTGTCTGATCCCCTAACTATAGAGTCCCCTATCACTATTGCCTTCCTCTTCCTTTCCCTACCTTTCTGAGCCACAGTGCACGTCCACTGTTGCTTCCCCCAGGTAGGCTGTTCCCCCCCTAACACTACTCAAACAAGAGTACTTATTGTTCAGGGGGAAAGCCACAGGGGTACTCTCTAGTACCTGACTCTTCTCCTTCCCTCTCCTGACTGTTACCCACTTGTCTGTCTCCCGTGGCCCTGGTGTGACCACCTGCCTATAACTCCTTTCTACCACCCCCTCACTCTCCCTGACCAGACGAAAGTCATTGAGCTGCATCTCCAGTTCCCTAACGTGGTCCCTTAGGAGCTGCAGTTCGACACACTGGGTGCAGATATGGCCGTCCATGAGGCTGGGAGACTCCAGGACCTTCCACATTTGACACCGAGCACAGAAAACCGGCCTCACACATGTGCTACTTCCTTTCCGCAATTAACACAGGTAAACCTACCTCGCCTCGTTACCGCCTAAACCCGTTGAGCCAAAGCCCTATCACTCTGCTACCTCTCACGCCACTGCCCGCTGGATATGGCGGTCTTCTTTTTAAACTTTTCCCACTTTACTGGCTGATGTCACGTGCCTGCATATTCTTGCCTCTCTTTTACCCCGAGTAGTAAAATGCCTTCACTCCAGAAATCCTTAACCGTTCCACTAGCAGCCTTCTTGCTCCAAATCATCTTGGGCACTGGTATGATTGATGACCTTTTGAAGCAGTTGGTCAGCACAGGATTTCAATACTCTCCCAGGTACACCTCGGGGCTTGGTGTCTAATATCATGAAGGGTGTTCTGACCTTGGCCTCTGAGACTGGGATCACAGGGTTTCCAGATGCTGTGGGGATTCTTTGAAGTATAGTTTTGCTCTTCCTTACAACACATGTATAAAAGGTGTTGTGCTCATTGGGGAGCGAAGAATCACAGTAATTTATGCCATTAGGGTTTACCTGATTGGAAGCAATGACATGCAAACCCTACCAAAGCTATTATGAAACCAGTTGTGGCTCTATCCTCATACAAAATTATCTTTTCACTCTCACGATTATCAGAAAGCTCTCGTGTTAATTTGGTCTGCATTCCTTCTCAATAAGACAAATCCTTTCTGGTTGTGTTGTCCAGAGTGGCAAACATTCTTACAATTGTGGTCTAGCTGTTGCTTGCCCTCATTGTCCAACATCTGATTCACCTTTCCTTTATAATGATTGTTGTAACTAATGCTGTTTTTGGTTATTTACTGCCCCTCCACTCTTTTTATCTTTAACACAGAGTTAACTCTATTCTGAGTTCAAAGTAATTTTTCAATATTACACAATTGAATTGGCAGGAATTACTTTCTGTGTACTCAAACAACAGAAGATTTATTTTAAATTTTTTACAGTGAAAATGAAACAGTAAAAGTTCTTCATAAAAATGAAAGTTGTACAAAATAAGAAGGATCCGTACCTGAGGCATTTTTCACTCCTAGCATTAAATCCAGTGACAGAAACAGACATTTTCACCAGAGAAAATGATTTAAACATTTAAAATGTAGACAGTGAGAGACCTTTGCAGGTATAGAATGAATCTAATGCTGTTATTTTCCAGAAATAAACATACATTTTACATGCAAATTTTACCCCTGTGTTTTTAAATTATAAACTCTCATGTCAGTCCTTAAATTAAATTAAATATAAGCAATTTAGTGGCGATCATGTTCCCTCGTCAAGGGGCCTCCATTGCTTCCCTCTACAAAATGCACTACATTTACTCGACAAAGACTCTTTGTCAGTGACTTTTTAACATGCTTCACCAGCTACCAAGGGCTACAGGCATGTTGTGTCTTCACCCCAAGCAGGTTCCCCTCCAAGTCACTTGGAATCCTAATGCAGAAATGCACGCAGTGGCCACTTTATTAGGTACACCTGTACACCTGCTCATTAATGTAAGTATTCAATCTACCTGTCAGATTTGATCAAAGTGGCTTTGACTGTGGAATCATTGTTCGGATTTTCACCTAGAGTTTATAGAGAATGGTGCAAATGACAAAACAAAATCCAGTGAGTGCCAGATCTGTGGCTGAAAACACCTTCTTAATGAGAAAGGTCAGAAAAGAATGGTCAAACTGGCTGAAGCTAACAGGAAGGTGACAATAAATCAAATAACCACACATTACAACAGCAATATGCAGAAGAGCATATCCAAATGCAAAATATGTCGAACGTTGAAGTGGATGGGCTCGAGCAGCTGAAGACCATAAACATAAATCCAGTGGCCACTGTAACAGGTACAGGAGGTACCTAATAAAGTGGTGACTGAGTGTATATCGCTATCCTTCCATTATCTCTGGGTCAAAATCAAGGACCCTCTTACCAATAATGGAGAGTATCCTCACTGATAGGACCTCAACGATTCAAGAATGGAGGTCACCATGGAGGTGGAAGGTGGGTTTATCCTTTCACCAGCACAGATTAAGTGACTAAATATACAGGAAGGCCAGTTTTGGTGCAAGTAGGTTAGTGACCTATGAAGGACCAGTGTTTTAATCTAACCCCATCGTGTTTTATTTAAATCATTACTGTTTGTCATGACAAGTTCTGAGATACTAAAGCTTGTTTTTTATTTATTATATATATGTAGAAACATGGAAACATGAAGCGAAATGTGTCATTTTGCTTAAACAATAATGCAGACCAAGGATTGTGCAGGGGATTGCCCACAAGTGTTGCCATGCTTTTGGCACCAATATAACATGCCCACGATACATACTAGTTGTATTGGTAACAAATGTGCCCACACCATTTAATTTATCATGCAGAGTGACGCTGGATCTTTTCCACAACGTATCTGTAGAAGCTGAAACAAAATGTTGATATTGTTTTCAGAGAGAAATTATTCCAGTTTATGTCAGAAATGATGTTGGTTAAATCTTTGAATTATGTTAATTCAGTGCAAATACGTTCGCGAAAGTACCCAGCAAATCTAAAATATAAAATATTTCAAAATATGCTACTTTCCACGTATTTACTCCAAGTCCTTCCTTTGCAGATTATTCATGTATGTTTTTTTCTTATCGGTGCATAGACAACAGATGAGACATTGTCATTTGAAGAAGGCACGTTCAGAAAGAGAAAGAAATACTGATTACACTTAGTGACCCCAGTAGTCGGTACAGTTTTCCTGCTCATTAATGCAAATCATATGGCAGCAGCTCCATGTATAAAAGCATGCAGGCAAGGCTCAGAGGCTCACTTGCTGTTCAGACCAAACATCAGAATGAGGAAGAAATGTGATCTGAGTAAATTTGATGGTGGCATCATTGTTGGTGCCATACAGAGTGGTCTGAGTATCCCAGAAGCTGCTGATTTCCCAGGATTTTAACTGTCTCTAGAATTTATAGAGAATGGTGTGAAAAACAAAAAAAAATCCAGTGTGCATCAGTTCTGTGGGTGAAAATGCCTTGCTAATGAGATAGTTCAGAGGAGAATGGCCAGAATGGTTCAAGCTGACAGGAAGGCAACATAGCTGGGGAGGGGCTGGTGGAGGATGCTGTCGGGGCGGTGGGGATAAGCTCCTACCACATATTAAATGCTCCCAATAACATGAATCTCCAATCGTTTCTGACAATGAAGTCCAGCTCCTGGCCTTCACGTGTAGTTTAGCAATTAAGCCCGGCAAAACCATTTCTACTGACAAGAGGAGGAGTAAAGGCAGGTTACTGGCACCGTAAAACCAGTCACTTTCAAGTAGATGGTGCTCATCAGCTCTGGTTGGAAGCTCATCTAGGAGAAGGAAAACTCTCAAATCCCTGCTGCCTTGCGGATATATCCAGTCATGGGGAATGATTTGTGAGTAAACCCTGAGAGGAAAATCCGAAGCTGGAGTGCCGAAGGGTGGTATACGTTGAGTTCAACGCTGACTGGCAACTCCTCTGATGCCACTGGTGCCAAACTGTATTGGTCTCTGCTGTTCCTTTGGATTCATCAGCTGCATGGGGAGGGCGAGCCTGATGCAGGACAACAACTTGCTCTCCATAGTCTACTGCTCTGGCTTGCATTACAACTTTGACAGCTAGGACCCAACATCCATCGTCGACCCTGACCAAAGGAGACCATCACAAAGGTGGCATGCAGAACAGCATCACTGAACACACAACACATCAAACCTTGAGTTGGATGGGCTACAGCAGCAGAAGGTTATGAAGATACACTCAGTGGATGATTTATTAGGTGCAGGATGTATCTAATAAAGTGGACAATGAGTATATATTTAAACCAGTTGATATTTCATCTGTTTAGATCACTAAACAACTCTGCAAATTTGATCTGGAAATTAATATTTCTTGGATTTGGTCCTTCACCAACAGAAGCAATGTACTTACAGTATCTGACAGTTGATTGGAGGATAGTGTGGCATGTCTCTCCCCTGTGATAATTGCAAACATCACAATTAAAAGATGACAGTAAGTGGATCACACTGACAAAGGAAGTGACAAATAGAATACAAATCTCCTAAACTGACTATATCACTCTTCCTGACAAAAGAATAGCAAAATAATAATTTTGCTTGATTTAATCAATCAAATATTTGATCAATTTATTGGTTTGATTTAATTTAAGAGCTTGGCCTAATGAACATTATTAGCTTACTTTTATTGTTTGCACAATTTGTTGTTATTTTTCTGCACGTTGAATGTTTGATGGACTTTTTTTAATGGGTTCTATTGAGTTTCCTTGTTTTGTGTCTGTCTGTTAGGATGTGAATCTCAAAGTTGTATATAGTTTACATATTTTGATAATAAATATATTTTGAGCTTTGAACTTCTGAATTTTGAATTTCCAGAAAACTTATTTGCATCCATACAGGTAAAATATACATAAACCACGGTGAGCTATAGGGATAGTTGTAAATGAAATAAACTTTTTCATGACCCTTGGATAATTCCAGATCACTGAGGAGTTGTGAATGTGAGTGATAAATCCACTGGGAAGTAAGGAAGTGGGAAACAAGAACTCTCTCTTGTTTTATTTCTATTGAAGTCAACGGAGTTCAGGAGAATGAGGACAGATGTCAATGAAACCAATTGGACACCAATAGGCCTGGAGAGAGTGGTTACAGGAAAGTGCTTCCATTAGTAAGAGAGATGTGGAGGAATTTCTTCAGCCAGAGGGTTCTGAATCTGTGGAATTTGTTACCACTGTGGCCTGTGGTGGCCAAGTCATTGGGTGCATTTCAGGCTGAGTTTAATGGGTTCTTGATTGGTAAGGGGGTTAAGGATTACAGGGTGAATGTGTTTGTAAAAAAGGATCAGTCATTATTTCAATGGTGGAGCAAACTTCATGGACCAAATGGCCTAATCCTGCTCCTATCTCTTGTAGTTCTGAGGTCTTATGGAAGATCAGAGACTTGCATCGAAACATACAGTGAAATGTTAAACAGGAAAATACCAGCAGATGCTGAAAATCTGAAGCAACACACACAAAGTGCTGGAGGAACTCAGCAGATCAGGCAGAATCGATGGAAATGAATAAACGGTCGACATTTTTGACAGAGAACCTTCTTCAGGACTGAAAAAAGGGAAAGACTACAAAATGATAAAAGACGAGGAAAGGGGATGTAGGTTAGTTAGAATGTAATAGGTGAAGCCAGGTGGGTTGGAAAGATACAGGATGGAGAAGAAGGAATCTGATAGGAGGGGAGAGTGGACCATAGGAGAAAGAGAAGGAGGAGGGGAATCAGGTGGAGGGGCTAGTCTGGTGAGGAGAGGTATGAGACTAGAGATAAGAATAGAAAAAGAGGGGAAGGGGAGAAATCGATATTCATGTCATCAGGTTGAAGGCTATCCAGGTAGATTATGCAGTGTTGCTCCTCCACCTGGAGGGTGGCCTCATCTTGTCATAAGAGGAAGCCAAGAACTGTCACTTTGGAATTGGGATGGGAATCAAAATTAAAATATTTGGTCAGAGGGAAGTTCCTCTTTTGGTTGATTTGATTTGACAGAATCAGTTTGCCATCATGCCATCAGGTTGATTTGACACAAGCAACAGAATGAAATGTGATGATATAGACAGGAGATCAAACATTAGTCACATTTACTAATTCAGAATTGTGCTGACTGACTGACTTTATATGTCCTCTGAGGACACAAATGTGCCTTAGTCGGCACCTGACCAGCAACACTGCACTGTTGTGTTGCAATATCATCCTGGATATTCGTGCTTGTATCTGTGGGGGGAGACCGGACCTGCACAGAGAAGGCTGGGTTATGGATTGAGCCTCAGCTGACTGTTCCACAGTGTGTTAAGTGGTGAGCAAGGAGCTTTACCCCAGAACAGCCATATCAGGTGCCCAAAGGGTTTCAGACTCATCATCAACAATTCTCACCCTGACAAAAATTTTTTTAAAAATTAAAACAATTTTATCACCTGGCATTTTTTTCTCAAAGGAGATGGATGCATAATGAGTATTTTCCTCTGTGTCTGCAGGGACCAAATAGAGACAAAGATAATAAAAATAAAGATTAATTTTACTTGCTCATGAACATTGAAACATTGAAACCTACATGAAATGTGTTGTTTGTGTAAACAACAAACAGAGTCCGAGCTTGTGCTGGTGGAAGCCTACAAGTTCTGCCATGCTTTCCGCACCACATAACATGCCCACAACTTCCCAACCCTGACCATAGTCTTTGGAATGTGGGAGGAAACTGGAGCACCCAGAGGAAACCTACACAGTCATGGGAAGAATGAACAAACTCCTTACAGACAGCGTCAGAATTGATCCCAATTGCTGGCGCTGTAAAGCGTTATGCTAATCACTACACTACCATGCTGTCCCTATTGATTTGAGATTGTTCGATCTGCTGAGCTCCTCCTGCAGTTTGTTTTATTGTTCCATACTTTTACATCTTGTGTCTACAAGGAATTTGCATATTTATCAGGAGGCATTAACATAGAAATCAAGTAATAGATTAATTCTAAACTGGAAACATCACTGTTCAGTACGATAAAAATATTTAATGTGTCAAATGTATTAAATCATTTATGTTGTTAATAGTTGTGGTGCACGTATACAAAACAATTATGTATATAATTTCAGTGTCAGGGCAATATCCTCCGATATTTACCCTCTTTATCGCTTATACTTTGTGACAGAGTCACAACATGAAGATTTCTCCCTTAGGTGTAATGAATAAATAAACAAACAAACAAACAAATAAATAGCTTAGGGAACAATTTTCATCAGTTGCATTCCTGCTATCCCTCACATCATCTTCCCCTTCCAAACAGAAGTTGTTTCAGCCACACGTCAGCTCTTTTGTCAGTGAAGTGCATCTGTGAGTTTTCAATCTAGATTACACATTCAACAGGGGCTTGAACCCAGAACTTTCTATTCTGAGGAAATTAGTTTATCAGACAAAGGAAAAGGTTAGCTTTATTTGTCACATGTACAAAATACATTGTTTGTGTCACATCCAGACAGTGAGGATTGTGCTGAGCAGCGTGCGAGTGTGGTCAGGCTTCTGGTGCCAACATAGCATTCCTGCAACTTACTAACCCTAAACTCGACACCTTTAGAATGTGGGAGGAAATCAGAGCACATGAGGAAACCCACGTGGTCACAGGAGTACTTAGTACACTTGGTACAAACTTGCTACAGTCAATGGTGGGAATCGAACCCTAATCTTACTGCTCAGGCTGAAAAACGCTCTGCTTATAAGCACACTACTGTGATTTTACATTGACACTGCCTCACAGCAAACAGAGGGCACAACCTCAGAATAGAGAGACATTCAATCGGAACAGAGATGAGGAGGAATTTCTTCAGCCAGAGAGTGGTGAATCTGTGGAATTCATTGCCACGCATGGCAATGGAGGCCAAATCATTTGGTATATTTTAGGCAGGAGTTGATAGATTTTGATTAGTCAGGGCAAGAAAGTATACAAGGAGAAGGCAGGAGCTTGGGGCTAAGACAGAAATGGATCAGCCATGATGAAATGGCAGATCATACTCAATGACTCAAATGGCCAATGTCTGCTCCAATATCTTATGGTCTCACACACATTGTGTTGCTCCATATTTATTAAACAGAATATATTAATGTAGCTCTCCTCTTCCTCACCGGGCTCATATGCAAAGTTTGCTCATTAGCCGGCTCTGCTAACAGCCACGTGATTCAGCAGTGAGGAGACCACTTTTCACAAACAATATACACCTAGGGTCAGGATGCTTTGGGGTTCAACCAAACAGGAACGCCGTAATGTTCCCCTTAACAAAACCTTGATTTGAGCGAATGCTGCGTAAATACTACCAAAACTGCACACATTCACACAACACTCCACATTCCGCCTCTTCCACGTCTTATACAACTTCAATATAACATCACATCTTCTGAACTCAATACATTGATTTATGAAGGCCAATGTGCCAGAAACTTTCTTTCTGACCCTATCTACCTGTGATACCACTTTCAACAAATTGTGGACCTGTATTCCCAGATTCCTTTGTTCCATCACACTCCTCTGTACCCTACTTTTCATTGTGTAAGACCTATGTTGGTTTGTCCTACCAAGTGCAAAACCTCACACTTCTCTGCATTAAATTTCATCTGCCATTTTTCAGCCCATTTATCCAGCTGATGCAGATCATTCTGCAAGCCATGATAGTCTTCCTCACTGCCCCACTACACTCCTAATCTTGGTGTCATTCACATATTTGCTGATCCAGTTAACTACATTATCATCCAGATCATTGATATACTACAAATGACAAACAAGAAAGTACCCAGCACTGATCGCTATGGCACAGGTCTCCTGTCTGAGAGGCAACCCTCTACTACCACACTCTTGCTTCTCTCACAAAGTCAATGTCTAATCCCATTTACTACATCATCCTTAATGCTGAATGACTGAATCTACTTGACCAGCTTCCATGCGGGACCTTGTCCAATGCCATACTGGAGTCCATGTGGACAACATCCACTGCCTTGTATTCATGAACTTTCCAGGTAACTTCCTCAAAAAATTCAATGCAATGCCCTGGTTAAAATTTCTACTGCTAGTGCTGTGGGGCAGTTCATTTAGTAGCTTTCTGTAAAAGCAGTGAGTCCTGCTGGTGGAAATTTTTGGCTTCAGCTAAAGACAAGGGGCAATGATGTTCTATTTAGGAATGTTGGGTCAGCCAATCTGGATGGTGGAATTGAGAGGGAGTTCTAAAGAGAGCTGGGTGGAGAGAAATTTGTGATGGCATGGGTGGGTTTTGTGGTCTTTTTGGTGGGAGATGCGGAAAAGAGAAAATCGAGACAGACGGCAGTAGTATTCGATCTGACAGGAAGACGCAATTGCAAGGAGTACTTCAAGAGATGAAGGAATTAAGATAGGAAGCTCGACCAGTGATTGGTGATGAGAATTCAGTGCCATGAATAACAGTCACGTCCAGGTTTTGGAAGAAACGAGGTCCAACACCATGTGACATTTACACTGCTTTAACTGTAATGGCCCCTTTTATTTTATTTCTTTACTTTCTTAATAATGTTTGATACAGCTGAAATTTTTAAATATGCTTTCTTTATAATTTTATGTTGTGTACGATCTGTTTTTTCTTGCTGACTGGTAATTCTGTATGGACAGTATTTACACAGCATTTGCTCAAATCGAGGTTTCTTTTAAACAGAACATCACAACGTTCCTGTTTGGTTGAACATCAAATCATATTGACCCTAGACGTATATTGTTTATGAAAGGTGATGTTCTCACTGTTGAGTCATGTGGTTGTTAGCGGAACTGGCTAAGGAACCAAGTTCGAATACAAGCCCAGAGAGGGGGCTACATTTGTGGGATGCCCGTCCATGTTTTGCTGAATGCTGTGTAATTGCTGTTAAGAATTGATTAAGCGGTTTGTGTCGTTAAGCCTGTGTTTAAACTTAAAGTCAGGGAATGTGATTAAGGTACTTTATTTTGGACACAATAGGGATTATGGTTTGGTGTGATTCAAAGTGTTTACCCACAATTAATGCTTGTGTTCTGAGTAGGGTGAATATCCAAAGCCCTGATGAATTGCTAATTAGAGAGCTGAGTTCTGTAGAAGGAAATGTTGTGCGAGTTGAATGATGGTTTGCTCAATTGACGGGTAAGGATGTCGTGTTAGTTCAGACTAGCAGTGACGACTGAAGTTGCACTGCCTGAGAGAAGCGGGGCCACGAGAAGTCCATATTTTTTGGAGAAGGGGGGCATGTCACTCAGGGTGAAGACATTAAATTCAAGTTGTATGTACCTGAGAGTGAAGACTTTAAAGGCAAGTTTTCTCATTTCTGCGAAGTGAGGGGAAGGAGTTGACTGAAGTGAATGGTCTAATGGATCCTTCAGCGGTTGATAGAAATTCTGAGCTGGCCTGAGCTATTACATCATTGGTAGATTAATGCCAAAGTGTACTGGTGGAGAGACAGATTTACTAAAGGCTATGAATGTTCTCTGGAGTCAAGACCACCTTTGATGGGGAGGAGGAATATGAGACTTGGGCAGAGCAGACATCTCAGTTACTGGTTGAGTGGCAGTGCTCAGATAATATGAATAGACAGCCACTGATAGAGAGCCTAAAAGGTCTGGCTGCTGATGTGGTGAGGTCCTTAAAGGCAGAAAACCCGTTTGTCACGTCGGTGAGCTACATGCATGCGTTACAAAACAGTTTTGGCAAAATGGACAAACCAGCAGAGTTTATGATGATGTTCCGACGCACATTCCATGAGAAAGCGGAGAAAGTTCAACATGTTCAGGCTAGAGAGACAGATGCATTGCCTGCTCCATAATGGGGGCATTCATTTGGCTGAGATAAAGCAAGGAAGGATGGAGCAAGTTGTGAAGTGTGTGCTGTCATGCAATGTGATTGCTTTCAGCATTCAAATGTCTCATAAGGTACATCCATGTCCCTCATTTGTTGAGTTTATCAGAGAAGTAAGAGGGAAGGATAACATGAGGGAGAAGCAGAAGGTCTCCATCAGTAGGGGGAAAATCCTCAGTTGTAGCCTCTGTTGCTGAAGCAGCTCCAGATGCCGCATAAGTGGGGGTTTTGCAGGATGAAATGAAAAACAGGCAAGCCAAGTCTGCTGCACGTCCTCCCTATAATCGGCAAGATACTTTTCTGACGTGAATATCGAAACAAAGTACTCATTGAGTACCTCTGCTATCTCCTCCGGTTCCATACACACTTTTCTACTGTCACTCTTGATTGGTCCTATTCTCTCACGTCTTATCCTCTTGTTTTTCACATACTTCTAGAATGCCTTCTGGCTCCCCTAATTTCATTCTTAAGCTCCTTCCTGCTAGCCTTATAATCTTCTAGATCTCTATCATTACCTGGTTTTTTGAACCTTTTGTAGGCTCTTCTTTTCTTCTTGACAAGATTTACAACAGCCTTTGTACAGCATGATTCCTATACCCTACTATCCTTTCCCTGTCTCATTGGAATGTACCTACGCAGAACCCCACGCAAATATCCCCTGAACATTTGCCACATTTCTTCTGTACGTTTCCCTGAGAACATCTGTTTCCAATTTATATTTCCAAGTTCCTGCCCGATAGCCTCATATTTCCCCTTACTCCAATTAAATGTTTCCCTAACTTATCTCTTCCTATTCCTCTCCAATGCAATGGTTATGGAGATAGAATTGTGATCACTATCTCCAAGATGCTCTCACACTGAGAGACCTGACATCTGACCAGGTTCATTTGCCAATACCAGATCAAGTACACCCTCTCTTCTTGTAGGCTTATCTACAAATTGTGTTAAGAAACCTTCCTGAATACACCTAACAAACTCCACCCCATCGAAACCCCTCACTCTAGGGCAGGGGTCCCCAACCTTTTTTTGCACTGCGGATCGGTTTAATATTGACAATATTCTTGCGGACTGGCCGACCGGGGGTGGCGGGGGTGTGGTGGGTAGGGTTGCCAACGGACAAGAGTAACAATCTAATACCCTCTATTTACCCCAAGAAAGACTACCATGACCATGAAGCCTTGCGCGGGCACTTGTGTGCGCATGCGTGTACGTGCCGATTTTTTTCTCTAGAAGTCGTTTTTGGTGATTCTGCTCGAGGGGTGGGGTTGTTAATCATGACCGGAATATAGGTGATAAGTGGCTAATACACTCAATTTTGTTTCTAAAAGGGTTTATCAAACGAATTTAAAATTAAATACTCAGCGCAAATTTTCATTGCATGAATATAGTGGTAAGTCAATTATCGGGGAGGACAGGGGAGCTTGAAGTAAGTGTTGAACAAAGTTCCAGCAGAATTGGTACAGGCAGGTTCGATATTATCAATTAAAGAAAAATTGGATAGGTAGATGGACAGGAAATGAATGGAGGGTTAAGGGCTGAGTGCAGGTCGGTGGGACTAGGTGAGAGTAGCGTTCGGCATGGACTAGAAGGGCTGAGATCACCTGTTTCTGTGCTGTAATTGTTATATGGTTATATACGTCACTTATAAGTGAATAGCATCATAACATTTAAATAACATTTGGATATTAAACACACAGTGCATATTTTCCCCGTATGAACATATAAAATCATTGCAACGCACCAATATTGCTGAGTCAGTGGGAGCCCTGGGCTTGTTTCCCTGCAACAAGACGGTCCTATCGAGGGGTGATGGGAGACAGTGATACTCGAACGGGGTTCCTTCTGTCCAGTCTATTCCGCAATTTAGTTTTTGTTGCAGAGATATGTTGGAAATGGAAGCAACGTTTTCGGTGCTTTCGTGACTATCTCAGGATATTCAACCTTGACTTTGATCCAAAATGCCGGCAGAGATGTTATGTCAAACATATTTTTCAGCCTTCATATTTTCGTCATTTGCAAGCTCGAGGAGTTGACCTTCCCGCGCCAACATGGATGACGCGCGCATAATGACCTCGTGTATGTTCAAGCTCAACAGTGGCCGTGACAGGGAATGAGGAAAGGTGCAGCTGACTCATACCGCCAAATCATATCATTTCCTCGCGGCCCGGTACCGGTCTGCGGCCCGTTGGTTGGGGACCGCTGTTATCGGGAGATGCCAATCAATAGTCGGGAAATTAAAACCTCGCAACACAGCAACCCTTTTTATTACTCCTTTCCAGAATCTGTCTCCCTATCTGCTCCTTGATGTCCTTTGTCATGGGGGGGGGCGTGCTGGGAGTGGACCCAAATGCAAGACACAGACACTGAAGTACTAGAAACAGGACAGGACTAGAGAATAGAATTAGGGACGTGACTGGATGCAGACAAGGAGCTGGGACAAGAACACAGACTTCGGCTAGGATATTGGCTAGGCAAGCAGGACCAGGATGAGGAACTGGGAACTAGGAGCCTGGGCTTGGACTCCGAGCCAGAGACTGGACAAGGACCCAGAACCTGGGTCTTGACTCGGGCTCAGATCCCGGAACTAGGCATGACGTGACTACAGAACTGGACATGGCTTGGGTTCCTTGAGGCTTATGTTCCTTGAGGCTTGGGTTCCTCGACGTGAGGACATGACGAGGCATGCGTTCCTTGTGGTGAGGACATGACGAGGCTTGGGTACTTCAAGGCGAAGACATGACGAGGCTTGGGTTCTTCATGGTGAAGACACGACAGGGCTTGGGTTCTTCGAGGCGAGGACATAACGAGGTGTGGGTTTTTCAAAGCGAGGACATGACGAGGCTTGCGTTCCTCATGGTGAGGACATAACGAGGCTTGGGTTCTTCGAGGCGAGGACATGATGAGGCTTGAGTTCTTCAAGGTGAGGACATGATGAGGCTTGGGTTCTGACTCTGAGCCAGAGACTGGACAAGGACCCAGAACCTGGGTCTTGACTTGGGCTCGGACTCCGGAACTAGGCGAAGACATGGCATGGTCTTGGGAGACTGGAACCTCAGAACACAAAACCAGAAGGCTTGACTTGTTCTTGGGGAGGACAGGAACAAAGAGCCTTGGTCTAGAGCAAGGGAACACGGAGCCTTGGACTTGAGAGACAGGAAAATGGAACACAGAGCCGGGCCCCCTCTGAGGGAACAGGAGGCAGGGCCGAGACTCGTACACAAATCAGAGCCAGGATCCCTCCTTTGGAACAAGACATAGGGCCGGGACTCGTACACAGAATGCTGAACACGATGAGATGGTTCCCAACAGTAGGTAGCAGCAAACGGCCGGACCTACCTAGCGAAGGCATGGACACAGAGACAGTTCCCAACACTAGGTAGTGGCAAATGGCCGGACCTACCTAGCGAAGGCATGGACACAGAGACAGTTCCCAACACTAGGTAGTGGCAAATGGCCGGACCTACCTAGCGAAGGCGTGGACACAGAGACAGTTCCAACTCAATGATAGACAGTTCCTTATCTTGACACAGCAAGGCTCTGGTCTCGCTCTGGTGGTTGAACTTGACAAGTTTGCAGGCAAGGCTTTAGAAGGAAGGGGAAAGAGAAGGGAACAGCCCAGCCTCAGGGTAATGGGAAAGACAGCCTGGCTTACCCAACAGAGGCAAGGACAGGAAGGGGCAGATCCAACTGCAGGGTAACAGCAAAGACAGCCTGACTTACCCCACAGAGGTGAGGACAGGATACTGACGAGACGGACCAGCAACCACACTTGAACCCAGGGCCACTTATATTCCCAGCCCCAAGATGAACATCAAGTACCTTTGAATCAGCCCAACTGAAACAAGGGACAGCCAGAAGATCTAGAGTTCGAAGTCCAAGGACTGGACCATAAACCAGAAGGTGGACTTCACGGACCAAACTATGACACTGTTACTATTGGGTGGTCTATAAAATAGCACCCAGTAGAGTTATTGACCCCTTCCTATTCCTAACTTCCACCCACAGAGACTCCGTAGACAACCCCTCCATGACTTCCTCCTTTTCTGCAGCTGTGACGCTATTTCTGATCAATAGTGCCATGCTCCCACCTCTTTTGCCTCCCTCCCTGTCCTTTCTGAAACATCTAAAGCCCGGCACTTGAAGTAGCCATTCCTGCCCCTGCACCATCTAAGTCTCTGTATTGGCCACAACATTATAGCTCCAAGTGCCAATCTATGCTCTAAGTTCATTGGCTTTATTCATAATCCTCCTCGCACTAAAATAAACACAACTCAAACCATCGGTCTGAGTGCGTCCCTTCTCTATCACCTGCCTATCCTCCCTTTCGCACTGTCTCAAGCTTTCTCTATTTGCTGAACAGGGGGCTGCCACTGACAGGAGTCTCTTGACAAAGAAAGAGACGAGCATTTTCTATTCCAAATGCAGTAAGGATGGACATCTCAAGTGGGTGTGTGAAGGACAGGAAAATATTTGGAAAAAAGTAAGTTGGGTAACTTCGGAGAGACCCAGTGAGAGAACAGCCAGATGTCCCACAGAGAACATGTTTCAATCAATGTCTCAAGGGAAACACTAAAGAGTAAGCCCCCATTCCTGAAGGGTTAGTGGGACCGAGCTCGGGTGTATCCAGACGGATTGAGGGTATTTATGCTGGAGCCATACCTGACACAGGTTCTCAGGTGATTCTACTCTACAGATCCTTTTACAACCGGTATTTGATGCATTTACCATGACGCCACTCTGTGCCCATGAGAATCGGGACTTGTTACTGATAATTACCCATTTGATGGCTACTTATCATTGAAGTTGGAGTTTTTGGAGGCAGATGTTGGAGTAGCCGAGGCTCCAGATATATTAGTACTGGTTTATCCAGATCTGGTTGAAAAAGATGAAGGTTCTATTATTGTCTGAACAAATACTGCCATTGTGAGGAGGGTTGTGGGAGCCTGCAAGGAGAGAAATGGAGAGAATTTTTTGAAAACCTTGTCCATTCACCCGGTATTCAGAGCTGCTTTTGAGAAGGTGCAAGTTCCTCCTAAGCAGGATGATGAGCACAAACAAGGAACTGTGTAGTACACCCAGCCCAAACTCATCAAGGTACATCCTGTGGAAGTAACGAGAGTGAAGGGAAACCACAAATTCCTTGCTGAAGCCCTCCTGGTGGATGCTCCAGAGGATCATGAAGAATAGACACTCTTGTCTGCTGGAGTGCTGGTGAGACCTGAACTGCAGAAACCTTCGGCTGTACACATAAACAGGACGACAGTGATTGTCAGGAACACCTCAGAGAGAGAGGTCATCCGCAGACATGGGATGCCGATGGCACATCTTTTCCCAGTGACCGTAATGTCTAGTTTTCCAGTGAGAAAACCAGGAGAGAGACAATCTCCTGGGTTGGGAAGGTTAACAGCAAAGTCATTCAACTTTGATGACTCACTGGTCCCTGAGGGATGGAAAATGAGACTAACAGAGAAGATGCGGAAGTTTAAAGATAACTTTTCTACTGATGAGTTTGATGTGGGTGGCTCCAAGAGTACTCACCATACCATCCAAGTGACAGAGGACACCCTTTTCAGAGAAACGTCTTGACAGTTAGCAGAAACAGAGCTGGAAGATGTTCCGCAGCATCTGTTGAAACTGAAGGAAGCTGGAATTATCACTGAATCAAGGAGTCCCTGTGTATCACCCATAGTGGTGGTGAAGAATAAGAATGGAAGGTATGAATGTGTGTTGACTGTTGAACACTGAACCCGACCAGTACAGTTCCCGACCAATATACAGTTCCATGGATCAAGGATGTTCTGGCCTGCCTGAGCGGAGTGAAATAGTTCAGTGTATTGGACCTAAGGAGTGTGTATTAATAGATATCCATGAGTGAAGCTGACAAAGAGAAGATGGCATTTATATGTCCACTTTAATTCTTTCAGAAGCACCAGCTACTTTCTGATGTGTCATGGAGAAGACTGTTGGGGACATAAACTTGCTTGAGGTACTAGTGTACTTGGATGATCTCATGGTATTCGGGTATGCACTGGAGGAGCACAAGACAAGGCTACTGAAGGTGCTAGACTGCTTGAAAACTGAAGGATTAAAACCGTCACTGTACAAGTGCCAGTTCTGTAAGACAGCAGTCAGCTATGTCGGACACATAGTCTCACAGAGGGAGTAACTACAGGTCTGTCCAAGATAGAGGCAGTGACCAAATGGCCAAGGCCCAAGAATATGAGTGCTCAACGTTCATTCCTTGGATTCTGTCAGTACTATTAGAGATTTGAGAAGGATTACTCCAAAGTAAACCTCCCTTTGAATCACCTTCTGTGTGATTACCCTCCCTTGGGGAAGAAAGGAATGAAAACAAAATGAGAAGAAGGCAAAGCCTATCTTAGCCTTTCGGAGCCTTTTGGGGAAAGATAGGATGCAAAATGTGAAGAGGCCTTTCAGCTGCTGAGAGAGTTGCTGTGTTAGCCTTTGCAAACCCCCAGTTGTCATAAGTACTGCATACTGATGCCAACTGTGAGGACTTAGATGGTGTTTTATATCACGAGCAGCACAAAGAATTAGGACTTGTTATTATCATCAGCTGGAGTCTGTCACCCTCTGCATGAAACTAGCTTATTCACAAATTGGAGTATTCTGGCATTGAAGTGGGCTGTAGTGGATAAGTTAACTGACTATCAATATGGCACCAAATTTGAGGTGAAGACTAAATAATCTATTGATTTATATCCTGACCTCGGCAAAGTTGGATGCCTCAGGGCATTGTTGATTGGCGGTGTTGTCTGCTAATGAACATTGATATGGATGCATTGTCCCGACATTCGCATGAGGTGCTGAAAACCGATGGGGAGGAGGAGAGCGTTCCTGCCTCTGCTGAAGAGCAATGTGTCAGTTCTACCAGGGATTTCTGATGAGAATTCAATTCCATAAGGAATGGTTATGCCCAACCTTTGGAGGATAGGAGCTCCAACACCATGTGTAACAGATAGACTGTGACTTTACTCGGATAGGTCAATTCCCCCAACAGTATCCAAGGAGATATAGTTGATGTTGACAGGTATGGCCAGAGAGGTACTCTGCACTGGCTCCTTTATCCCTTTTTCTTCCTGACTGCTACCCAGTTTCCTGTGTCCTGCACCTTGTGTGTAACTAACTTTCAAAATTCCTATCTATCACCCCTTCAGCGTCCTGAATGATCTGGTGTTTATCCAGTTCCAGCTCCAACTCCACAATGTGGATTGCTAGAACTGCAGCTGAATGCACATCTTGCAGTGACAGTCATCAGGGATACTGGAGTTCTCCCGATCTTCCCACATCCCACAAGAGGAGTATTCAACTACCTCGCCTGGCATCTCTACTGTCCTAACCAGAATGAGAATCAGGTTTATTATCACCGGATTGTGATGTGAAATGTGTAAACTTAGCAGCAGCAGTTCAATGCAATAATAATAAAAAAATAATAATAATAAACAAACAAGTAAATCAATTACAGGAAATATAAAGAAGAAACATAGAAATATAGAAAACCTACAGCTCAATACAGGCACTTTGGCCTACAAAGCTGTGCCAAACATGTCCGTACCTGAGAAATTACCAAGGGTTACACATAGCCTTCTATTTTTCCAAGCTCCATATACCTGTCCAGGAGTCTCTGAAAAGACCCTGTCGTATCTATCTCCACCACCGTCGCCGGCAGCCCATTCCACACACTCACCACTCTCTGCATAAAAAACTTGCCCCTTATATCTCCCCTGTACCTTCTTCTAAGCACCTTAAAACTCTCTCCTGCTAGCCGTTTCAGCCCTGGGAAAAGCCTCTTACTATCCACATGATCAATGCCTCACATCATCTTATACATCTCATCCTCCATCGCTCCAAGGGAAAAAGGCTGAGTTCACTCAACCTATTCTCATAGGAAAGTAAAAAAAAACTTAGCCGAGAGCTTTTCTTTCCTTTGCTTTGTCTGACTGAAGACTCTCCTTGTTGAAGCCTCTAAGATCAAAAGCCTCGATACCACCACTCTGACTCTGTCCACTCAGAAAATGGCCACTGCACATCCCCTTGCCTTCCTTTAATTTGCTCTTCCTAATCAATCACAAATGACGATTGATCACTGGTCGGAGTTCAATTTTGCTTCTGCAATCCGCCGCTGCCATTTTTGAGTCGGGCAGTGGACCTAAGTGAACTCCCTTCCTCTCAAACTACTGAGGTCTGGATTGGTCGCTGGTCATAGTTCTATGTATTCAGCAAAATGCACTTCAGCTGCCCATGAGCACAAATCTTTGCACGTATGAAAAAAATGCAGCAATTTGTAGTCATCAGATTCAGGATTGATGATACATTAAAACTTATTTTCTTATTTTCAAAAGTCATTCAGTTCAACCCAAACTCCAGTTTAATATTATTTCTCTGTGTAGAAAGGATAAAATTGCCATATTTGTTTTTGGAATCATGTTCCCCATTTCTTCAGGTACCTTACCTGTAACCATGCGCTTTCTTAGACACAACACCATCACCAGGATAATGATGAGGAGAAGGGCCAGTCCAGCAGTAATTACAACAGTGGTGTGTTTAAAACTGTAATCCTCTGTCAAAACAATAAGCACAAATTTCTCAATTATTATGCTGACATCATTCAAAAGCTGTCTAAATGACTGAAAAATAACATTGATTAATTTAGATCATAGGTTCTGGGTTTAATTCTTGATTGAGGTTAACTGACCTGAATGTTGAAGAACTACACCTGTTCTCTGTAAACATCAGAGAAAGTCAAGAAATTAATCACAGTGGGATCAAGGTCCCGATTTCAATCAGGTATCTCTTTCTGGCAGGAGATGTCTGGGAATATGCGGCTGATAGGGATCCAGTTCATGCGTGAAAATCATGTTTCAAGTTGAAAATCCTCCATCAGATTTCAGGGAAGGGTCTTTGGAGAAACCCCTGTCAGATTCCAAGGAAGGGGCTTTGGGAAAAAAAAAACCCTGTCAGATTCCAAGGAAAGGTTTTTGAATAAACCTCTATCTGAATCCAAGGAAGGGTCTTTGGACAAAAACCTCTATCACATTCCAAGGGAGGGTCTTTGGAAAAACATCTATCAGATTCCAAGGAAGGGTTCTTTACCTGAAATGTTAACACTTTTCTGTTTCCACAGATACTTTCAGACCTGCTTAGTGTTTTCAATATTTCAGTCTTTCCTTCAGACTTCCTGCTTTTCAAGTACTTAAACTCTTCTGTGCATTTAACTACTGCCTACCGATAACTGTCCAGCTGAAATTCAATAATCCACTGCAGTCCCAGTGAAAATGTATTTGTGTATTTTCAGCACACATGCATCTCTGATCTATTCACACTGTGACTGACTTCAAGTCTCCTGACTTTAAAGAACATCTTAGCACCTGTAGTTGGGTCAAAGGATGGGGAGGTTTGTTTGTCTTTGGACTAGCTCTGGGTTTTCAGTTTGTATTGCAGGTGCTTCATTTGGTATCACGGGGATTGTTAAACTCTTTGTATTTATCACTTCTATTCAATTTGCTCTTATTAGCACAGGATTTTCAATGCCTTGTATTGTAGTTGTTGTCTTTGGGGTTATTGCTTCATCTGGGCACCATGGCTGTCTGATTGGTCCTGAATTTCTACATGCTCCTGTGTGTATCTTGTGGGCAGGGGGAGGGGAACATGCCAACCCCTCTTTGCTCGGCTGTTGAGGATCATGGTCTGGTGAAACTCTGAGCAAGTTCCTTTGTGTATTATGAGTGATTTCAGTTCTTCAAGATTATGTAGAGTTTGTCTGAGTTTTTGTTTGTTTTGCTGGTTAGTTTCTGTAATAAATCTTTTGTTTTGTTTGAATTACCACAGTCTCTGGGATTCCTGCACTTGAATTCACCAGTGAGCCAGACAGAGAGTATGGCCTGGACAGTGAAGCAGTAGCAGTGCTCCTTGTGAATGTGCTTAATGGTGGGGAAGAAATTACCTGTAAAGGACTGTGATGTAATGGGGATGTTGCTGCTTCTAAAAGAATATTTAAGCACCAACTTGAATCATTTCCTCTGTCCACTGGGTACTGTCTTCCCCTGACAAAGCTCAGCATACAGAGTCTGTTCCAAGCTCTGACGTCAGATACATGATCAATGTGGGCAGCCCAACAGAGCTAACAAAGTGTAACTCAGTGCTCAGTGGCAATGCTGACCTGAGAGAGTGCACGACCATTGGTTCACTAATCCTTCCAGTGAGTTCCAGTGGTTGGCACGTTAAATAGCGGCTATCATAATGCTTTACAGCACCAGTGAACAGGGTTCAATACTGAGGCTATCAGTAAATAATCTGTATGATCTCCCCATGATACGTGTTTCCTCCAGGTGCTCCAGCTTCCTTCCACATTCCAAAGACATATGGGTTCGTAATGGATAGTGACATGTGGGCATGCTATATTGGTGCTGGAGACATGGCAACACCTGTGGACTTCCCCCAGCACATCCTCGTTCTGTGTTGATCATTTGACACATTTCACTGCATATTTGAATATACATGTAACTAAGAAAGTTAATTTTTGAGGAGGATTTTGTAAGACTGCCTTGGTATTATCTTTGGAAAGGATGCTCCTGTCCAACAATTAGACAAAGATCATCCATTACTTACTTCACTGTATAACACTGTCTACTAATAATAAAGGTTCACAGTGATACCCTGGAAAACATGGATCACTTGTTATATCTCAGAGATCACCTCTTAGCAAGGACAGGCATTGGTGATTAAATTCATGATTGCTTTCTATGTACCAGGGCAGCTTTTGCTCAATAGTCAACCAACCAACAGTGATCCCATCTGAGACCTGGTCTACCTACCATGGAATTAATGTTAATGTGATAGACCCTGAGATATCACAGATATGTCTATGATTTGGAAAATGAGATCTCAAAGACTCAAAGTGAAGTCACTTACTGTTCACCTGAATATAATATGGAATAAAAATCTTGGGTCTGTTTTGATGAAACAAAACACATGTCCATTTTCTTTGGACTTTATCGTCTGTTGGAATAATCAGCCACAAAGAGTCACCTTCATTCTTCCGTTCCATGAATATTTTCACATCCACAGTTTCACCATCCCTGTTGATCCAAACCAGTCTCATTGATCCACTGACCTCAGACACAGAGCAGGTCAGGGTAACGTTGTCTCCCTCACTCACTGCATCGGGTGGTTCAGCTGTGACTGTGGAAACAACAAATCATTGGGACTTTAAACAATTGCCAAAGTTTCAACTCAACTGTAATGCTTTTATCTGTTGACTGTAAAACTAACCCAAACAATCTCTGCCCCTCAGGGCTGTGTACTAAAGCCCCTCCTTTACTCTCTGTATACCCATGACTGTGTTACCACCCACAGCTCCAATTGCTAATTAAATTTGCTGACAGTACTACACTGATTGGCCTAATCTCAAATAATAATGAGGCAACCTACAGAGAAGATGTCATCACCCTGACACAGTGGTGTCAAGAAAACAACCTCTCCCTCGATATCGCAAAAACAAAGGAGCTGGTTGTGGACTACAGGAGGAATGGAGTCAGGTCAACCTCTATTGACATCAATGGATCTGGGGTTGAGAGGGTGAACAGTTTTAAGTTCCTCAGCATAAACATCACTGAGGTTTTCCCATGGTCTATACATACAAGCTGTGTGGTGAAAAAGCCACAACAGCACCTCTTTCAACTCAGACGGTTGAAGAAGTTTGGTTTGGGCCCCCAAATCCTAAGAACTTTCTATAGGGGCACAATTGAGAGCATCCTGACTGGCTACATCACTGCCTGGTATGGGAACTGTACTTCCCTCAAATGCAGGACTCTACAGAGAGTGGTGCAGACAGCCCAGTGCATCTGTAGATGTGAACTTCCCACTATCAGGAGATTATAAAGACAGGTGTGTAAAAATGGCCCAAAGGATCATTGGGGATCTGAGTCACCCCAACAACAAACTGTTCCAGCTGCTACCACCTGGGAAATGGTACCGCAGCATAGAAGCCAGGACCAACAGGCTCTTCTTCCACCAGGCCATCAGACTGCTTAACTCATGCTGACACAACTATGTTACATTGACTATCCTGTTGTACATAGAAGTTACTATAAATTACTGTAAATTGCACACTGCACATTTAGACAGAGATGTAATGTAAGGATTTGTGCTCCTCATGTATATGAAGGATGGAAGTAAAAAAGTCAATCCAATTCAATTCAAGAGTGCAAAATATTATTGCACAACGTGAGCTTGTAGAGTCTTTCACACCAGTTTTGAACACATTGTAAAATGATCTGCCCCTGTACACAGTGATCTTGGGCACAACACTTCCCCTCTACAAGCGATGAATGAATCTTAACTGTAAAATTCCTGAATCACACGGCTGCATCACTGTCTGGTTTGGGGGAGGGGTTGGGGTGGAGCCCTGCACAGGATCACAATAAGCTGCAGAAAGATGCAAACTCAGTCAGCTCTGTCATGAGCACTAGGACATCTTCAAGAAGCGATGCCTCAGAAATGCGACATACATCATTAGGCAACTCCGTCTCCCAGGACATATCTTCTTCTCATTGCTATGATCAGAGACAAGGTACAGGAGCCTGAAGGCACGTATCAATCTATTAGGAATAGCTTCTTTCCTCTGCCATCAGATTTCTGAATGGACATTGAACCCATGAACACTACCTCACCACTTTTTTTTCTCCTTTTGCACTACTCATTTAATTTAGCATATACAGTAGAAATATGTCTATATCTATATACTACTAAAACACTCATGCTCTGTTTGTCTGTTTGTGATCTCCAATTAGCGGAAATGGTACACTACAGCGGCACTTGTTTTGGCTAAATCGAATTAAAATGCGCCAACTTACAGAATGCAGGCAAAGTTCATGGTTATATACTCGTATAAAATTGGTAATTCGCCAAAAATCAACAGGCTGCCTTTCACCTGAGACCCGATCGGCCATCATGGACATCGGGATGCCACAGCCCGACGCATGCGCACGGCCAGCCTCAGCAGCTTGGAGGCTTTGGTGTTTCTGCTTCCTATCTTCTATCAAGCATTAGGGTGAAAATATATGGATAGCCTAATTATGCCGCGTGGAAAGAGAAGGGGGATATAATGGTCAAGAGATGACGCCAAACGTCATCGGGAAGTGGCAAGGAGAGGGAGAGAACAACAATTGGATGAGGCCAGGGCCGCACGACTCCAAGATCAAAGAGTCAGGACAAAAAAGATGAGAGAAGACTGGACAGCGGAGGACAGGCATGCACGTCTGTAAAATGACAATAATAGGCACAGACAGAGGAGAGAACAAGAATCTGATCAGGCCAGGGCCACACGACTCCAGGATCAGAGAGAAAGAACAAATGGTAGAAGAGATGAAGAGACGAAGGATGAAAGGGTTGTGCGTCTCCAGAATGACAAAAACAGGCAGAGAAGGAGGAGAGAGGAAGAGACAGAGGAGAAAAGGGAAGATCAACTTGAGAATATGCAGCACAGAGTAATTATTGCGAGAGCTGCTGAAGACGACAATGGCCTCTTTCGACGACAATACCTCGACAGAGAAAGAGCAAGGCAAAATGCACGGCTCGCATGCCGTCACATTTCTGCTGATGTTGGTTCGATGACCAGAGTATGCCCTCACTGTCCTTCCTATAGAGTGGAGAAACCACACATTTCTGCTGTATGAAGGGACAGGTCAGGTTAGGCAATTTCCAGCCTCTACCTAATGAACTCCTCAATTTGTACAGCAAAGATGAACCTATTGCAAACAAGTTCAGGAAGAACGCCAGACAATACAATTGCCGCTTCCAAATGACATCCTTTGGTGCCAAAGAAGTCATTCCAACAAGGAATCAATGGAATCCTTCTGTGATTATTCAAGGACAAACCCATCATTACATCGGACATTTAATTTCAGACCCGACCCAGCAAGCCCGATTCCTTCAAATTTACTTCATGGATACTCAATGTTCATTCTGGTCACATATTTGTCTTGCTATGCGTCTTTCTTCTTTAATAAGCTGAGTTTTTCTTCTTTAATTTCAAAATCAAAGACATAGCAATAGCATTCAGGAAAATTTAATGTTCATTCTGGTCACATCAGACTTCACTACCCTTCTCTCAAAGGGTGCCCCAACGGGTCACCCCGTTGTCTAGTATATATATATATAAACAGCAATTTTCAGTTTTTTATTATTAAATATTGCAAAGTTTTGATACCAAATAACAAATTCACGTCACATACCGGTGACATTCAGCCTGATCCTGATTCCCTGATTCCTATTCACATTTAAACCTAGTGTAACGTCTGGTTAAACATTTCGCTGCTAATGTTGTAGGTTATTTCAATGATGGTCTTTCTGTAGAAGCAGTGTTTGGGTTATGGTTAGAGATAACGGGCGCTTCGGAAGGAGAGAAGGCTTGGGTATCTCTCGGGAATAATGCAAAAGATATTTAAAAGCAAATTAAGTGAAAAGAATATTTCAAAATATTGCTCAGTTCTGTTGGTTTAGAGCAGTTTTAGTATTCAGCAAGATGCAAATAAGTTTCAGTAAAAGTTTTGGGGTAAAAAAAGAGCTCTTCAAACGAGGGAAGTAACTTGGTATGTACGCAAACTGCAAACTCTCTCCCGGCAACGTATCATTGAAAACAACGGCAGCATTCTGTCCCCTACCTTTAACTGTGATTAATTCAATGGCCACACACTGATGTGATCCTAGAGAACATGCGTAAACTCCGGCATCTTCAAACTGCACAGGAACAATCTTCATGTTGAAATTCTTGACATTTAGATTTTCCTCTGTATCTCTCAGTTGATTCTTGAAGTAGCTCCTCCCACTGACATTGATAGGCTGAGATTTGTAAGTAGCAGCTTTTTCCATCACCTGATTCTGGAAATGTGACTTCCAAGTCCATTTGGTTTTATTATATATCTCAGAATAACTTACACAAATCAGCTTGAGTTCACTATGATCTATGTCTGACCGATAAACTCTGTACATCTTATTGTGTAAATCTGCAAGAAAGGGACAAGGAACAAAGAATTAGATTATCACAGATGCAGAGATATGAATGTTTCAGGTTTTCACTTTGATAAATACCGACTCCTAGAATGGCTGAGACAGGAAAGTTGATAGGGAGCTGGAATATACCGGGTGCCAGCTGAGATGCCCATCTTCCCCAAAAACACAGCCAGCAAAGAGATACTGTTGAACTGGAGATAATAAATGAGCTGAGAGAGTCTGAACATTACCAAACAATGAGAACCCCCTTTAAATGAAAATATTTAGAATACTTCCAGAGGTGACTCATTCCAGAGACCCCAGGAGAATGTCATAGCCAACTGCTTAATCATGTAATGACTTTATCTATACGTTTAATTAGTTTGTAGTTCCCCGTTTCATTATAGACTGGAAGACGATTTGTTTACATCCATAGACGGATTTTATTCATTTTGATTCCTGCAGCTGAATTGAAATGATTGACGGGAGGCTCCATCAGTCTCAGCATCTCCACTTTACACTCAAAGCCCACTCCAGTCGATACCTCCTGTAACTAATAAAGTGGCCACTGATCGAATGTTCATGGACTTTTGCTGCTGTAGCCCATCAAGTTTCAATGTGTTCTGCATTCAGTGACACTCTTCTGCACCCCCATCTGTAATGTATGGTTGTCTGAGTTACGGTGCCTTCCTATCAGATTGAACCAGTCTGGCCATTTCCCTCTGACCTCCTTCATTAACAAGGCATTTTTGCCCAGGGTTGCTGCTCATTGGTGTTTTTTCTGTTGTTTTGTACCACTCTCTGTGAACCTTAGTGACCATTGAGTGTGTGAAAATCTCAGGAGATCAGCAGTTTCTGCGACAATCAAACCACCCTATTGGCACCAACAATTATTCCACAGACAAAGTCACTTAGATCACATTTCTTCTGCATTCTGAAGTTTGGTCTGAACAACAACTGGAGGCCTTGACCATGTCTGCACGTTTTTGTGCATTGAGTTGCTGCCACATTATTGGAAGGATATTTGCAATAATGAGCCGGGGTACAGGTGTGCCTAATAAAGTGGACAATGAGTGTATATTTACACTGTGTCCCGAGGTAAAAGCAATGACCACACCCTGCAGTGAAATCCCACAGTGGAGTGTGCTCACTGTACAATATGTGGAACAGTTTATAATCAGCAACTATTTCATACCTGCTCCTGGGAAGCTTTGTACTCACCATCATCCACTCCAACATTAGTGTCTCCAGTGAGAACAATGGAGCCTTTTTCCTGCACTTCCCATGTGTACAGACTGGGATCTCCTGTTCCAACATGTCGGACCATCAGATAGACGATGTTATTCAGGTGGATCTGATCAGTGTTGTTGTTCCTCTGAGATGAGCCTCTTGGTTTCCAGTGGAGACTGACGGTATCTGGGAGTCTAGAGATGGTACAGCTGAGGGTGACGTCACTGCCCACTACAGGTCTCTGTGAGTCGGCCTCAACTGTGGAAACAGACACATGATGTGTGGTTCAGTTCCCCACAGGCTCTCTGAACTGCTCCAGGCAGAATTGTCATTTCCCTACAAACAGATAGTTAACCAAATACTGACCAACTGTGCTCAGTTTATCTGAGGGAATTATGTTCCAGTCACTTAAAATCTATTTAGTGCATTAGAGTTTGATGAACAACAGATATCTTAGCATACGAATAAAAATTATGTCTTAAATCTTTGAGCAGTTTTTAAATTCTTCATATTTTCATCAAATCATTAATTTTCCATTATTCCACTGGGGAAGGCTGTAAACAGATCACCCAGTGGGAGAGCTGGGAATTACTCACAGCAGCTTCAGACTTTCACACAAAGCCGTGGCTATGCATGTGTAGAAATCTCAATGTTTCCTTCAACTTCAATGAGTAATTTTGCTGAACATGAGAACCTCACCAAATTTCTCTCGGGATTAATAAAGTATATCTATCTATCCATCTGATGTCATTCCAATTTCAAAATCCAACATTTTGTCACGGATGAGCTGAGTCATCAGAGCCATTCTCCTCAGCTCTCACACAGGTTCAATCCCATCAACACCAGCCCTGCAGCAATGTTTATACAAAACTGACCAAATAAACGACTCAAATATTGATACCCAATATGCTGATTTCATTTGATGCTGGATCCTGGGGCTAGAAGATCAAAGTTTAAAGGATGTATATGACATCTCTACTAACTTGATATTTATCTTCTTGTAGGCAATCACAGGAAATACCTGTATATGGACACAATCCCAACATTATATTTTGAATTTGAAGAAACAGTGATTGGCAGGTGATGTTTTTGAACCCATTCTACTCATTAACCAATTTACCTTTGATCCCAAATATTTCCCACTGTCTCAGGGACTTCCCACCGGACTGAGTCTGATTCCAGGTGAACAGTCCTGCAAGTTGAAAGGTGGGCTCCCTGATTCTCAGATTAAGGGTACCCCAGTCCACATGTAACCTCTGGGAAATGTCTGGTATTTTACTGAACTCATCACTCCATCGTACGGCCCACCGCTGATCTTCTCGGTGAAAAGTGGCCAGTCGCTTTGTGGTTTGTTGTCCTGTGTGTGGCCTCCATTCCAAATCAATGGAGTCACTTCCAGGATTGTCTGGCCCCTTTAATACAAAGTTCCCTTCCTGACGGAGAAAGTAAATAGAATTCCCACTTCCTGCAAATGGGAAGGAAAATATAATCAGACAACAGCTTCACAATATGATTATTGTCATCAGGAACATTTTTGAGAAATCATTTCCAAATAGCTGTGAGTTCTGATACCACTCATAATTTCTGATTAAAATTGTTTGGGGTTTCTCAAACATCCTTTCAGCCCCTGTCACGATGTGCGCTAGCAATATCAGAGAACAAGTGCTGAGGAAAGACAGACTCTGATGTAGAAATGGCGATCAGAGTTTATTCATAATAATTCAAATAGGTTGGAGGCTCAGCCAAGGGACACTGCAAGAAGAAACATTCTCAGAACTAGACCCAGTGACGAGCCTGAGAGGAGGAGAGTGGAGGAGCACCAGAGGGAGGTGATGTGCAGGCAAAGAGATAAGGTGAGAGAGGGAAAAGGAGATGGGAAATGTTGGGGGGGGGGTGGTGGAGGCATTACCGGAAGTTTGAGAAATCAATGTTCATGCCATCAGGTTGGAGGCTACCCAGATAGAATATAAGGTGTTGCTCCTCTGACCTGGCGCTGGCCTTATCCATCATGGCTGTTGAGGAGACCATGAACTGACATGAACTGAATGGGAATGGGTAGTAGAATTAAAATGGGTGGGCACTGAGAGATCTCGAGTTTTCTGGTGGAGAGAGCGTAGGTGTTTGGTGAAGTGGTCTCCCAATCTACGTCGGGTCTCACTGATAATACAGGAAGCTACTCCGGGAGCACAGGATACAGTAGATGACCCTAACAGACTCACAGGTGAAGTGTTGCCTAACCTGGAAGGACTATTTGGGATCCCTGAGTAGTAGTGAGGTGGGAGGTGTGTAGGGGCAGGAGTAGCACCTGTTCTGCTTGCAATGATAAGTGCAGGGGGGAGATCAGTGGGGAGGGACAAATGAACAACGGAGCTTTGTATGGGTGATTCTTGCCAATAGCAGAAAGTGGGAAGGGTGAGAAAGACATACATGGTAGTGGAATCCCGTAGAAAATTGTGGAAGTTATGAAGAATTATGTGCTGGTCGTGGAGGCTGGTGGTGTGGTAGGTGAGGACAAGAAGAACCCTATCCCTGGTAGGATGGCAGGATGATGGGGTGAGGGCAGATGTGCACGAAATGGAGGAGATGCAGTTGTGGGCAGTGTTGATGGTGAAGGAAGGGAAGCCCCTTTCTTTGAAGAAGGAGGATATCTCCTTAGTTCCGGATTGAAAAGTCTAACTTGAGAGCAGATGTGGAGGAGACGAAGGAATTCAGAGAAGACGATGGCATTTTTATAAGTAACAGGGAGGGATGAGGTACAGTCGAGGTAGCTATGAGAGTCAGTGGGTTTGTAATAGACATCAGTGGGTAAGCTGTCTTCAGAGATAGAGACAGAGATTGAACAAGTGGAGAGAGGTGTTGACTGATGTGTATTCCTGTCACTAACGAGATTTTAATGAGTGACAACTGAGCCACCCCACATCTGGTGTACACATGGATTCCTGGGTCAAGCCTCAGAGATAGGGACCATTAGCCATGGGACATCTTTTGGAAGTTATGGGTCGATTACTCACAGTTACAACACAGAACAGGCTTTTCCAACCCAATGAGCTGCATCCCCTAGCCACTCCACCAATCAGATCCCAGCCGAATCACTGGACAATTTACAATGACCAATTAACCTGCTATCGGTACCTCTTTAGACTGTGGGAGGAAACCAGAGCACCAGGAGGAAACCCACGTGTTTATGAGGAGGACGTACAAACTCCTTAAAGACGGCACCAGAAATGAACACCGAAGATCCAGAGCCATCGAATATGCCTGATACAATAATCCCTTCATCACCTCTGCTGAAGGAGACAATGTAATTATAACCATTCAAACTGTACTTAATCACCTGCTAATATTCTTGTGCTTAAGGAGTAGAAAATACAAATGTACACCGAATTCAATGAGATTCCTTTGAGAATTTCTCTAAAATACTTCTTGTCATGCTGACCAAAGCTGTTTTACATCAACGCTCCAGTCTCTGTGTGACTCATTCACAGTCGCAACACTAATTGCTGAGACTCCCAATACTACACTGAATTATCACTCACTACTCTGACACAGGTCAGGTCTGATTTAAAATGGGAAAGGAGAAGGACTTCTCAATTGAACTCTAGTCAGATGTTTTAAGCATATTGCTTGTTTTACAATTTGAGCTTTTCAAAGATTTGTCATTTAAATTTAATTTTACGAGCTTTTAACCTCCTTACAATGTCTGGGGTGGAGTCTCTACACTGGGTTGCCTGATGCCATGTCACTCTCGGGACCTTGTCATTAATGACTTGAATGTGTTCAGTACTGGTCAGTATGGGCATGAGAGAAGGTGTGTGGTGATTGTGGCAGTGGACCTGGTCCAGGAATCCAATGGAAAGTCTCCATTGACCTGACATTACCCAATGTTGTCTTGACTCCCTGAGCACCTGAAGAAAATTAGTGATGCAGGGAAAAGGGACTTTTCAATATTGATTCTCAGGACATAGAATTATCCCATGGTCCATATTACAATCCTGTTGGATTGGGCTATGAAATTGTTATTCTTCTTGTAGTTTAACTTTGTTGTGCTTGTTTGTATTTTTATATAATCACCGACATACATGTTAGTGTTCAGGAGTTATAATTGCCTCTGTATTTTTCAGGAAACTGCTTAATTTCAGAGGCAGATATCTTGAATCTGGCCATTAAATTAGTTAACTGCTAAATTATTAGTTAAGTTCCAATTTCAATGGAATGAATGGTCTGGTATAAGAAGACCAGATCACTTTGTTCGCTCTCTTTTTTTGCTTTGTTCTTGTGACATTTAATAAAATGATCATTAACAACAAATTTTATCCCTCTTTCTTAACTTCTGAAGAATACTTGGATCACAAAAGCGTCAGGATCAAACAGCCCCGTAGGAGAGCCTCCCACACAGGATATAAAGAGGGGTCTCTGCTGGCAAATAGAACAATTAATGACACAAAATATGATCATGTTTCTCAATATGAAGAAGGAACCCGCAGTAACTCACCACTAATCTCTTGATAATACGGGACAATAATCCAGAGCCTGTCTTGATCAAAGACACCACACGTCCATTTCCCTCTGCCCCTGTCAGCTTTCTGTACAATCAGACTCAGTGATTTCTCTTCCCCAGTCAGTGTTTTGTCTCCAAGAGTTTCACCGTCTCCGTTAATCCAAACCAGTCTGGTTGATGCAGTGATGTCAGACACAGAGCAGCTCAGGGTAACGGTGTCTCCCTCAGTCACTGTGTCAGACGGTTCAGCTGTGACTGTGGAAACAAGCAGGTTATTTACATTTTAAACAGTGACTTAATTGGTAAAAGCAACTACAACATGCTGTCTCTTACCTTTCACTGTGATTAACTCAATATTCCGAAATGTATCTGACCCCAGAGAACACATGTATTCTCCAGCATCTCCAAACAAAACAGGGACAATCCTCACAGTGAGACTTTTGCCCTGGAATTGTTTCTCCAAAGTCACCAGTCAATTCCCGAAGTAGGTACTGTTGACACTGATGGTCTGGTTAATTGTTGCAGATGCTATTTGTTTCTGTTGGTTCTGTCATTGATGTTGCTACCAGGTCCACACACCACAAGTATAAACAGAAGGAGAATAACATATCAGGTGGAGATCACTGTAATCTGTGCTGGGACGATAAAGGGTGTAACGCTTCCGATATAAATCTGTATCAGAGAGACAGTGGAAAACACAATCAAATTTTATAACAGTCTATTTTCAGAGATCATGAGGAACAATTCTCAACAACATTTATTAACATTTATTTGTGTTTTGTTCAGCTGTCCAAAGTTCAAATGTGATTGAAGTAAGTATGTTGGAGGTGATAGGCAGAAAAGGCAAAAAGATGGAGAAGGAATCTGATAGGAGAGGAGAGCGAAACATGGGAGAAAGGGAAGGAGGATAGACATCAAGGGGAGATGAGAGGAAGGTGCAGAGAAGATAAGAGGTTAGAGGGGTTCAGAGTGCTGAATGGAAAAAAGAGGGAAGGAGATGGGGAAAATTACCAGTGTTAGAAAAATCGATGTTCATGCCATCAGGTTAATGCTACCCAGATGGAATATGAGGTGTTCCTCCTCCACCCTGAGAGTAGCTTCATCATGACAGTAGAGGAGGCGATGGATCAACAGACCAACTGACCATGGACAATGGGAGTGGGGATTGTAATTCAAATGTTGTCCACCAGTAAATCCCACTTGTTGCAGATGGAACGAAACCCCAATCTATGTCAGGTCTCACCAAGGGAAAGCAGGTCACATGACATTGAGAGCTTTGGATACAGTGGTCAACACCAACAGGCCTGCAGATAAAGTGTTGCCTCACCAAGAAAGAGAGTTTCGGTCCGTGGATGAAGGTGCGAGAGGAGATATATGGGCAGTTGTAGCACTTTTTCTGCTTTCATGGACAATTGTCAAGAGGGAGATTAGTGAGAGAACAAATGGGGAGGGAGGTCCCACACTCAGACTCTGTCACTTCTCTCTGTTCAACAGCTGCCTTCCTCCTTTCTCATTGCATCCTCTACCAACCTTCCCTTTATTCCCGTGCTTCCCGTCCATCACTCTGCCATTCACACTCAGCAATCCTCTGCTCACCCTCTTCCCCTGATTTTAGGGGCTTCGCTCCCAACTTTACGTGAACCAGTGCAACTCTAATATCCAGCAGCTGATAACAACACTTACCCGTGTTTACAGTAAAATCTGCTTTGCTTGTGAGAACAATGTTTCCGTTTTCCTGCACTTCACACTGATACAACTTCCCATCCTCCACTGTAACGTGTCGGACCATCAGATAGACGGTGTTATTCAGGTGGATCTGATCAGCGTTTCTCCTGTTCTGCTGGGATGAGCCCACTGTTTTCCAGTGGAGACTGACGGTATCTGGGAGCCTGGAGATGGTACAGCTGAGGGTGACGCCACTGCCCTCCACAGGTTTCTGTGAGCCGGCCTCAACTGTGGAAACAGACACATGATGTGTGGTTCAGTTCCCCACAGGCTCTCTGAACTGCTCCAGGCAGAATTGTCATTTCCCTACAAACAGATAGTTAACCAAATACTGGCCAACTGTGCTCAGTTTATCTGAGGGAATAATGTTCCAGTCACTTAAAATCTATTTAGTGTATTAGAGTTTGATGAACAACACATATCTTAGCATACGAATAAAAATTTAAATCTTAAATCTTAGAGCAGTTTGTAAATTCTTCATATTTTCATCAATTCATTAATTTCCCACTATTCCACTGGGGAAGGCTGTAAACAAGGAGCAACCACTCTCCGCTGAACATCGACGACTCCTCCGTAGAGATCGTTAAGAGCACCAAATTTCTTAGTGTTCACCTGGCGGAGAATCTCACCTGGTCCCTCAACACCAGCTCCATAGCAAAGAAAGCCCAGCAGCGTCTCTACTTCCTGCGAAGGCTGAGAAAAGTCCATCTCCCACCCCGCCCCCCCCATCCTTACCACATTCTGCAGAGGTTGCATTGCAAGCATCCTGAGCAGCTGCATCACGACCTGGTTCGGAATTTGCACCATCTCGGATTGCAAGACCCTGCAGAGGATAGTGAGGTCAGCTGAGAAGATCATCAGGGTCTCTCTTCCCACCATCACAGACATTTACACCACACGCTGCATCCACAAAGCAAACAGCATTATGAAGGACCCCACGCACCCTTCATATAAACTTTTCTCCCTCCTGCCATCTGGATAAAGGCACCGAAGCATTTGGGCTCTCACGACCAGACTATGTAACAGTTTCTTCCCCCAAGCCATCAGACTCCTCAATACCCAGAGCCTGGACTGACACCAACCTACTGCCCTCTACTGTGCCTATTGTCTTGTTTATTATTTATTATTATTTAGTGTAGTGCCTGCACTGTTTTGTCCTGGATAGGTCTGTAGTCTAGTGCAGTTTTTGTGTTCTTTCTTACCTAGTTCAGAGTAGTTTTTGTATTGTTTCATGTAGCACCATGGTCCTGGAAAATGTTGTCTCATATTTACTATGTTCTGCACCAGCAGTTATGGTTGAAATGACAATAAAAAGTGACGACTTGACTTGAAACGGATCACCCGGTGGGAGAGCTGGGAATTACTGATAGCATCTTCAGACTTTCACACAACGCTGTGGCTCTGCATGTGTGGAAATCTCAATGTTTCCTTCAACTTCAATGAGCAATTTTGCTGAACATGAGAACCTCTGCTGCCATTCCAATTTCAAAATCCATGACTTTGTCACAGATGAGCTGTGGTTTAGATATTCAGGAGAGGAGAGCCATTTTCCTCAGCTCTCACACAAGATCAATCCCATCAACACCAACTCTGCAGCAATACTTATACAAAACTGACCAAATAAATGACTCTAGTATTGTTACCCACCAGGCTAATTACAATGAATAATTCATTTTATGCTGGATTCTGGGGCTAGAGGATTAAAGTTTAAAGGATGTATATGACACCAATACTAACTTGATACTTGTTTTCTTGCAGGCAATCACAGGAAATACCTGTATATGGACACAATCCCAACATTATATTTTGAATTTGAAGAAACAGTGATCGGCAGATCATGTTTTTGAACCCATTCTACTCATCAACCAATTTACCGTTGATCCCAAATATTTCCCTCTGTCTCAGGGTTTTCCCACCAGACTGAGTCTGATTCCAGGTGAACAGTCCTGCAAGTTCAAAGGTGGGCTCCCTGATTCTCAGATTAAGGGTACCCCAGTTCACATATAACCTCCAGGAAATGTCTGGTATTTTACTGACCGCATCACTCCATTGTATTGCTCACCACTGAGATGGTACAGCTAAGGGTGACATCACTGCCCACCACAGTCCACATGAACTCACCTCAATTGTGAGAAACAAACCAATAATGTTCACAGTGAGTCGTGACATGTACAGTCCAATGATCGGGCTCAAACTGAACTCAGGATGTGACCATCAAGGAAAAACTGCAGATGCTGGAAATCTGAAAAATAAACTATTCTGATGATGTGTTTTTGATCAGAATTATTAACTGTTCGCCTTTCCACAGGTGCTGCCTGATGAGCTGGGTTTTCCAGCATTTTCAGTTTTGACCTCAGGGTGTTTCTGTTCTCAGCAGTTCTGCATTAATGTGTGCATCCAAGTCGTGGAATTGCACAGCAGGGCCATTGAAACTCAGCCCAGCTCAGCCTGGGTTAGTGAGGCAGAGCAGAAACCAGGGACCTTTCCCCTGAACCCACTGGAGTGTCAGAGTTCAGCTCAGGGACACACCGTTTGAGGGGGTTTGTGACTTTCAACACCCCAGAGGACAGGAGATGGAATCTCACCATAGGAGGGCACGTTGGAAATATAGTGACTGTCGTTCCAGGATTACCGTATTACATGGAAAAGGTACCAGTCTGATCCCTGGTGCTCAGACTGGATTAGTCTGGGTTGTGCTGAGGGAGTTGGGCAGCTCACGCTCACTGCTCTGATTCCACGGGGTCCTACACTCACCTGCGTTAGATCTATGAGCACAAAAATCGACTGCAGGATGCTGGAGGCAATCGGCTCTGCCATATGTGGTACACAGTCTAATTGAATAGTCTTGTGTCAAACAGGTGGGACAGACTAACCCCGCCTGCACAACTGTGGAGAATTATCTACAGGAGGCAGAGTCCCATTCCCAGGTTTGTCCTCTGCTGAAGCTGCCAACTGTTGGAATATTGCTGAATGGTAGCAACTATATTTAAAATAAATAAACAGTTATTTTCATTTATTAAGTATGTAACATATAATATTATTTGAAAATGCATCTAAAATTAACAAATTTGTCCAAACCAAAAGTCACAAAATCAAGTAATTTCCTTCTGTCCTCCCTTTCTTCCTCACCGCTGTAAATGCCCCAGTGAAATGAGTGACCTCGCGGATCCTGCACCAGCTCCAACCAGGCACCAGGACCGTCAGCAGCTTTCCCGCTGTCAGTGCCGGGGAATATCAGCGTATTCCTGATACACCCTGAGTGTCCGTGTGGAGCACAGGGATGGGGAGTGCCGGCACATTCACCTCCAGGAAATGTCAGCAAGTCCCAGAGTTTCTCCTTTAAAAACGGGGCGTTGGGGTGGAAGTCCTTAACTTGTTCACATTTCCCACAGGGATATTCTAACTCTTTGCTGTGTCACTTCTGGTGCAACCTTACAGTCCCAGCATGGCAATTTTGATTCAGGAAGTCGAACGAGTTTTGGATACAATTGAATTAATACATCTATCCCTTTGTCTTTGGTATTTCTCCTTCTGCTGCCCTCATGAACTGTCTGACAGGGTTGAAATTCCACAAACAATGGACTTTCTCATTGATCTTATTGACTTGGTCCAATGGGTAACACAGTCCAGCAGTTTCAGTGTCCTGCCTCACCCCAGACCCACTGTGCTGAGATTTATTACTAGTCACCGACATGCTTCATCACGCAATTCAGTCCATATTACACCATGACAGCGAACAGGCCATAATACTCACTGTGGGGTAGATTCCTTGGATTCCAGTTCTTGCAGAAAATTGACAAACCATTTTTATGTTAGAAGCAATGAACAAATGATTTTTCTCTTAGTTGCTTCAGTGGGAGATTTACTCTAATTATTTGCATGGAAATATGTTTTTGAGCCTTGCTTGGCCCACTCACCTTTAATCCCAAAGTTTTCATATTATTCCTGAATTTGTTTCCTTGGCTGTGTTTGAATCAAAGTGGACAACCCTGCAGGTTCAAATCTGTATTTTCTAATTCTCAAATTAATGTTGCCAGAATCCAAATCCATCTGCTGGAACACGTGTCTGCTTCTCCAGTGTGACCCCCTGTTCCACCTGGCCCTGTCTGTTCTTTGGAAAGGCCCCAGTTTCCAGGTGCCTTGACATGAGTCTGGTTTCCATTCCCCGACAACAGGGCCCTTCCCAGTCTCTTTCCCCACACCATCCTCCCTCATTTCTCATCTCCTCCCCGCTTTTGCATGATCCACGATCTTCTTCTTTCACTTCCTTCTGCTTCAGCCCATTGCCTCATCCACCTATCACACCCAGCTTCTCACATCATTCTCTCCCTTCCCCATGTACCCACTCTCCTCCTTCACATGGATTAATTTATCACCCACCAACTGTTGTTCCTTCCTCTACCCCACCCTTTTATTCTGGCTTCTGCCCTGTTCCTTTCCAGTCCTCATGAAGGGTCTCAGACTGAAACATAGATGGTTCGTTTCAAATTATAGATGCTGATGAGTTTCCCCAGCATTTTGTGTTTGTTGCTTTCTTTCCTCGTGTTCCTAATGTAATAAGCAAATGATATTTGCTCCTCTCAAAAATTTCACAGACAGAGATCAAGAATCTTTGTTTTCATTGGAGATTCACTCTTCAATGGGCAAAGGAAAGCTCATGATCTCTCATCATTTTACGGGAAAATATTTGCAGAGAAACAGAGATCTTTATCTGACCCACTCACCTTTGATTACAAATAATTCATATTGTCTCAGGATTTGCCTTGTTGGCTGTGTTTGAGTCAAAGTGAACAATCCCGCAAATTTAAATTTGGGTCTTACAATTATCAGATGAACAGTACGATCAACCAAACTCAGTTCCTGTTGGAAGACACTGCTTCTCCAGTTAGAGTTCCAATGGCTATTCCACCTTCCTGAATTGTCTCTGTGGAAATTCCCCAACTGGTGGGTGTGCTGCCCTGAGTGTAGTTTCCATTCCGAGACAAAATGGCCATTCCCAGGATTGTCTGATCCTTTTAACAAAGTGCTATCTTTTTCATCCAAGAAATATTTCTGATTCATGTTTCCTGTTGACAAAAGAAACAACAACAAATGAATGAATATTTAAGGCACATTTCCTTCATTCCATGTAGGTTATTAATGTTGAAGTTCATTTATTTCCATTATTTTTTGATGTTCTACAGAAACTTCAGTGAGGCAAGCACAGCCTGTGAAAATGTCTGTCTGGAATAACCTGGCTGAATCTGGAGATATTTCATGACATGAGAGGAGTGAGTGGAAGACAGACTGAGATGGGAGATGGTTGTGCTGGATCTTCACCTGCTTTTCCCTGGGCCAGATTTCTTGAGATGTGTGGGGATCAGGTGGATCCTGTACACACTGTACCCCTAACCCTAGTCAGGAAAGACCCGAGACAGAAGAAATATGATCCTTTATCCTTCCTGAACTGTGGTCACCAAAATTTCCCAACCAAAGATTTACGCAGCTGACCTACCAACTTTTACACTGAACATCCGAGTGATGAAGACAAGCATGTTGTCTGCCTTCGTTACCACCCTGTCTACATGTGCTGCTGCTTCAAAGGAGATGTTGACTTAGATCCTTCTGTAAATCGATATACCAAAGAGTCTTTGGAATGGCATTTATCATATACATTCAGAATCAAGATCAGGTTTAATATCTCTGGCATATGTTGTGAAATTTGTTGTTTTGTAGCAGCAGTACATTGCCATACAAATTAATTCAAAAATTACAATATGTATATGTATTAAAAATAAATTGCTTTGCAAATGGAGAGGGAAATGTACCGAGGTAGTGTTCCTGAGTTCATTGTCCATTCAGAAATCTGGTGACAGGGGAAGAATCTGTTCCTGAATCATTGGGTGTGTTTCTACCAGCTCCTGTACCTCCTCCTTGATGGTAGCAATGAGAAAGGGGCATGTCTTGGATGATGAGGGTCCTCGCTGATGGATGCCGCCTTCTTGAGAATTTGCTTTTGGTAGGTGTCCAGGATGTTGGAGAGGCTAGTGTCCATAATGGAGCAGGCCAAGCTTACAACTTTCTGTAGTTTTTCCTGATCCTGTGCAGTGGCCTCTCCATATCAGGCAATTAAGCAACCAGTTAGAATGCTCTCCATGGTACATCTGTAGAAATTTGTATGTCTTTAGTGAATTTGTATGTCGAGAAGCTTTGACGAGAAGAGGCGGAGGACAAGCTTGCTCGCAGTTAGTCTTTACATTGAACCTGAGACGGTGATGTGCCTCTCATGTGAGATGTGGCAGTCTTGGGGGAATGCCCCTCTCCCGCAGAGTCACACCTGCCAGAAGTGCACACGGCTGGGCGATCTGGAAGACCGTGTAAGGAATCTGGAGCAGCAGCTGGATGACCTTCGACTCGTAAGGGAGAATGAGGCAGTCATAGATGAGAGCTACAGGGAGGTAGTCACACCTAGGCTGTCGGAAGCAGGTTGTTGAGTGACAGTCAGAGGGGGGAAAGCGAAGGTGAGCAGACAGGTAGTGCAGAGCACCCCTGTAACCATTCCCCTGAATAATAAGTTTACCGTCCTGGTAAAAAAGTGTGCATAAAAGGCACTGAGCTCATCTGGGACTGACGTATCACAGCCATTCATGAAGTTAGGGTTAGTTTTGTAGCAAATAATGGCCTGAAAACCCTGTCAGAGCTGATGTGTATTCGATTCCATCTCTAACCTCAGTTAGAATTGTCTTCTCCCCGTTAAAATAGCCTTCCCTAGATCACACCGGGACCTCTCGTACAGTTTTAGGTCACCATTCGTGAATGGGACAGATCTCGCCCTCAGCAGAAATGAATCTCCTGGTTCATCCACAGCTTTGGGTTTGGGTATGTTTCGTAAGTTCTTGTCGGAACACACTCATCCAAACATGTTTTGATGAAGTCAGTGACAACTGTGGTGTATTCATTCAGACTCAGAAATGAAGCCCTGAATATTGTCCAGTCCAGTGACTCAAAACAGTCCTGTAAGCACTCATTCATCTCCCTGACTGTACCTTCTTGGTCCTCACCACTGGGACTCTGGTGTCTGCCAATACATTGTGAGTAGAAGTACAGCCAAGTGATTGGCCTTCCAAAATATCGGCATGGGATAGCAGGATAAATGTTCTTGATGGTGGTATGATGGTTGTGTGTTGTCTCCTCGAGATCCACACGAGATATGTTGGTGGTGGTTGTTCAGAGACTACAAGCTGGCCTGGTTGAAATCTCCTGCTCTGACAGGGAAGGCATCAGGGAGTGCCGTGTGTGCCTGCTGATTATGTAGCTCAGCTCCTCTCGTGCCTGCCTGACATGGCCTGAGGTGGAATGTACATCACCACCAGGATGATGGGGGAAAAGATCCCTCAGCAGGTAAAATGGGTGATGCTTGTCTACTGGATTTTCTGGATCGGGTGCGTAGGACTGAGGCAGGTTGTCCATGTTTGTCTACTACGATGAGTTAATCATAAAGCATACTCTACCTCTTCTGCCTTTAGAAAACTGAGCTGTCCTGTCTTTGCAGAGAATGGTGAAGACATCAAGCTGTAGCACTGCATCCAAAATGGAGCGGGATAGCCATGTTTACATGAAGCAAATAACACAGCAGTCCATGATGTCCCTCTGGTACTGCAGTTATTTTGTGAGATCTTCCAGAGTCTGTACATTCACCAGCAGGATAGGGACGAGTGTAAGACTATAGCCTGTGCATTTCAATCGGAGTTGTAGACCAGCGTAGCACACTGCTTACGTTTTCTTAAAGGGGAACTGCACTTGCCATCCTGTTGTTTGAGATTCATTGATCTTGAATACAAATAGATATTTTAAATTTCTTAAAGCAATGCTGCTTCGTGAAGTACCCATGGCTCTTACTGTGGATTTCAGCTGTGGTATTCCTAAACAGGATTATTTCATAATTCCCATTTGAGGTGTATGCAGACAGCCACCACTTAATAGCACCATTTGAGGCCCCAGCATAGAGTACATTCGAGGTCCCAGCACTGATCCTTGTAGAACACTGCTGCTTACCATTTATCCTCTACTGTCTTCTGTATTACACGGACGAGCTAGCTTTAAATCCAATCTACCAGCCACCATGGATCTCACGTGCCTTAATCTTCAGGACTAGCCTACCATGAGGAACTTGTTAGAAGGTTTACTGAAGTCCACATATGCAACATCTTACTGCTTTACCCTAATCAACCACCTTTGTCTCCTAAAAAAAAAAGTATACTTTTTAAGTTGTGACCTCCCCAGCGCAAAGCCACACTGACTATCACTAACAAGTCTGTGCTGGCCCAGATGTGTGGAGGTCCCATTCCCTAAAAAATTTCTCCAATATTTTCCCTATCACTGATGTAAGTTTCACTGCCTTATAATTTCCTGGTTTGTCTCTATGATCCTTCATAAGTGGAAGAGCAATATTGTCTATTCTGCAGCCCTTTATGACTTTGCATGGCTGAAGAGGATAGCAAGATCTCAGTCAAGGACCCAGAGATCTCCTTTCTTGCCTCCTTCAATAATCTGGGAAGTAACCCAGCAGGTCCTGGAGTATCATCTGCCTTAATGCTCTCGAAGAGATAAACACCTCATGCCTGGGAACATCAGCAAATTCTTCCCAGATCTCAATTTCCTTTTTGTCCTTCTCCTCAGTGAATACTGATGCAAAATTCCTCTGGCCTGTCAATCAGCTTTTCGCTGCGCCTTGTAATAAACAACAAATAATTCAAAATGAACCAATCATAAGTACATTTATCTTGCTTGCAGAAAGGTAAGAGTAGGACTGCACAGGAGCCGGTGATATCTTCGAAGGAAACAGACAGCATATTCAATCCCTTATGCACTCCCTATGTGATCTACTGTGTATCTGTTCAAAGAAGGGATGCAATTCTCTACTTCTGCGCAATCAGTGTTCTTCCATCAATGCATCTGCTTGCCTTTCTGTTGTTTGACTCAAGGTCCATTTGCAAGATGTTGCACAAACACCATTAGCAAAGCACTCTGGTACAATATTGGTTCCATGTTGGTACAGACCAAAATGCTATTTTGTTACTCTAAGTAAAGATGATTTCCACAGGCTCCAGGCAAAAGTTTCCTCCTTTGTCATTCAGTGGTGCTACCTTCTTTCTAGTCACTCTGTTGGTTTTAATGTTTGTGTAAGATTCCTTGCAATTCTCTTTAACTCCATTCACCAGAGGTATTTCGTGGAGTCTTTCGGCCTTTTTGCTTTCCTGTTTAAGTTCTCTCCTGCTTCATTTATATTCTTCAAATGCCCAGTTCAATTCCAACTTCCTAAACCTCACATATTTTTCCTTTCCCTGTGTGACTACATTTGAATTATCTCTTGTCACCTAATGTTTCCTAACATTGCTAACCACAACTTTCTTCTCTCACAGGAACATAAAACCAGCTGGTCTTTAACCATTTCTCACATGTCTGATATGGACTTACTTAATAACTGCTTCTCCCAAGCAACTTACCCCAGCTCCTGCCTGATACTGTTGTAATTAACCTTCCTTTGATTTAGCAATTTAACCCAAATTCAGTCCTCTCCATACCTGTAACTATTTGAATATTTATAGAGTTGTGTTTGCGGTTCCCAATACGTGCGCCAAGCTTCCCTCATCACCAACCTCCCTACCTCATGTGGTGGGACTGAAAACATTAGTTCCAGTTGTCATTGTGTTGGATGGTGTGTGTGTGTGTGTGTGTGTGTGTGTGTGTGTGTGTGTTTCTATCTGTATGTGTGTGTGTGTAATATTTGCTCATACCATATTGGACACCCCACATGCAATATCCAAGTTTAACTCCAGGTAAACTCCAGGTAATGTCAACAGTTGAACAGTGGAAATAAGAATCAGTTTTTGGTTGGTGTCATCAAAGAGTGGCATGAGGATGAGAAATAGGAGGGTCCCGGGATAGGTTGTCAGAGGGAGCCAGGGGAAACTGTGTGGGAGGTAAAGTGAAGAAATCGCGGGTGAGTGTCAAGCTGCAAATGAATTGTCAAGGCGAGAGCAGTTTCACTTGGCGAGACTGTGGTGGGGAGTTGTTGGAGATGTTGTGGACAACTGTGTCAAAAGCTGCAGACAGACTGGGCAGGATAGAGAGGGAGAGTTTCCCTCAGCAACATGCTTACAAGATATCATTTCTGACCGTGGTTAGAACTGTATTGGTGTATAAGGGAAGAGTCCTCGCAGGAGGAGCTCAGAAATAGAGCTCTGTTCATGATGGGGTGGATTATGAGACAGCATCACGTTCAGGGACTCAGAGAGGATTGGGAGTTTGACACTGGGGTGCAAGTTTACATCGACAATAATAAAACAATGTGGGTGTGATCGGTGAAGAAAAAACACTTACTTTGTGTGGAAACAGGATGAAGAAGTAAAACAAAGAAACAAAACTTCAAACCAGCTGGCAAACTTCTGCAGTGAAACCTCAGCCTCATTTTATGGGTTTCCTGCGAGAAATGAAATGCAGCTTTAGACTGAGCAGCAGGAACCCACCCGAGCCCACAGACAGCACGAGTCAGCACCCCCCCCAGCGCCGAGTTTCACTGTGGAGACTGTCAAGTGAGTTACACAGTTTGGCAAAATATTCTTCACTTTTAATGTATTGATTATACACTCCTCAGTGACCATTTTATTAGGTGAAGAGGAAAGTTGTCGTCATTGGAGACTCTATAGTCACGGGAGCAGACAGGAGATTTTGTGGACGTGAGAAGGACACCCGCATGGTTTGTTGCCTCCCGGGTGCCAGGGTCCGGGATGTCTCTGACCAGGTGCACGACATCCTGGTACGAGAGAGAAAGCAACCAGAAGTCGTGATACATGTTGGTACCAACGGCATAGGCAGGAAGAGGGATGAGGTCCTGAAGTGTGAGTTTTGGGAACTAGGCAGAAGGCTGAAGAACAAGACCTCTAGGGTGGCATTCTCAGGATTGCTGCCAGTGCTACGTGACAGAGATGGTAAGAATTGGAGGAGATGGCAGTTGAATGCGTGGCTGAGGAGTTGGTGCAGGGGGCAGGGTTTTAAATTTTTGGATCATTGGGATCACTTCTGGGGAAGGTGGGATCTGTACAGATTGGATGGGTTTCACCTGAACTTGAGGGGGAGCAATATCCTTGCAGGTAGGTTTGCTAGCATGGTTCGGGAGGGTTTAAACTAATTTGCAAGGGGGATGGGACCCGGAGCGATAGAGCAGTGAAAGAAGTGCATGGATTAAAGCCAGATCTAACATACAGAGAGGCTTTGAGGAAAGAGAAGCAGAATAAACGGTGTAAAGACAGTAAGGTAGAAGGGCTGAAATGTGTGTACCTCAATGCAAGAAGCATCAGGAACAAAGGTGATGAACTGAGAGCTTGGATACATACATGGAATTATGATGTAGTGGCCATTATTACAGAGACCTGGCTGGCACCGGGGCAGGAATGGATTCTCAATATTCCCGGATTTCAGTGCTTTAAAAGGGATAGAGAGGGCGGAAAAAGGGGAGGAGGGGTGGCATTACTGGTCAGGGATACTATTACAGCTACAGAAAGGGTGGGTAATGTAGCAGGATCCTCTTTTGAGTCAATATGGGTGGATGTCAGGAACAGGAAGGGAGCAGTTACTCTACTGGGAGTATTCTATAGGCCCTCTAGTAGTAACAAAGATACAGAGGAGCAGATTGGGAGGCAGATTTTGGAAAGGTGCAAAAATAATAGGGTTGTTATCATGGGTGATTTTAACTTCCCTAATATTGATTGGCATCTGATTAGTTCCAATGGTTTAGATGGGGCAGAGTTTGTTAAGTGTCCAGGACAGATTCCTGTCACAGTATGTGGACAGGCTGACTAGGGGGAATGCCATACTAGATCTAGTACTAGGTAATGAACTGGGTCAGGTCACAGATCTCTCAATGGGTGAGCATCTGGGCGTCAGTGACCACCACTCCCTGGCCTTTAGCATTATCATGGAAAAGAATAGAATCAGAGAGGACAGGAACATTTTTAATTGGGGAAGGGCAAATTATGAGGCTATGAGGCTAGAAATCGCGGGTGTGAATTGGGAGATGTTTTTGCAGGGAGATGTACTATGGACATGTGGTCAATGTTTAGAGATCTCTTGCAGGATGTTAGAGATAAAATTGTTCCGGTGAGGAAGATAAAGAATGGTAGGGTGAAGGAACCATGGGTGACAAGTGAGGTGGAAAATCTAGTCAGGTGGAAGATGGCAGCATACATGAGGTTTAAGGAGCAAGGATCAGATGGGTCTATTGAGCAATATAGGGAAGCAAGAAAGGAGCTTAAGAGGAGGCTGAGAAGAGCAAGAAGGGGGCATGAGAAGGCCTTGGCGAGGAGGGTAAAGGAAAACCCCAAGGCATTCTTCAATTATGTGAAGAAAAAAAGGATGACAGGAGTGAAGCTAGGACCAATTAGAGATAAAGGTGGGAAGGTTTGCCTGGAGGCTGTGGAAGTGAGCGAGGTCCTCAGTGAATACTTCTCTTCGGTATTCATCAATGAGAGGGAACTTGATGATGGTGAGGACAATATGAGTGAGGTTGATGTTCTGGAGCATGTTGATATTACGGAAGAGGAGGTGTTGGAGTTGTTAAAATATATTAGGACGGATAGGTCCCCGGGGCCTGACGGAATATTCCCCAGGCTGCTCCACGAGACGAGGGAAGAGATTGCTGAGCCTCTGGCTAGGATCTTTATGTCCTCATTGTCCACAGGAATGGTACCAGGGGATTGGAGGGAGGCGAAAGTTGTCCCCTTGTTCAGAAGAGGTAGTAGGGATAGCCCGGGTAACTATAGACCAGTGAGCCTTATGCCTGTGGTGGGAAAGCTGTTGGAAAAGATTCTTAGAGATAGGATCTATGGGCATTTAGAGAATCATGGTCTGATCAGGGACAGTCAGCATGGCTTTGTGAAGGGCAGATCATGTCTAACAAGCCTGATAGAGTTCTTTGAGGAGGTGACCAGGCATATAGATGAGCGTAGTGCAGTGGATGTGATCTATGTGGATTTTAGTAAGGCATTTGACAATGTTCCACACGGTAGGCTTATTCAGAAAGTCAGAAGGCATGAGATCCAGGGAAGTTTAGCCGGGTGGATTCTGAATTAGCTTGCCTGCAGAAGGCAGAGGGTCGTGATGCAGGGAGTACATTCAGATTGGAGGATTGTGACTCATGCTGTCCCACAAGGCTCTGTTCTGGGACCTCTATTTTTCGTGATTTTTATTAACGACCTGGATGTGGGGGTAGAAGGGTGGGTTGCAAGTTTGCAGACGACACAAAGATTGGTGGTGTTGTAGATAGTGTAGAGGATTGTCAAAGATTGCAGAGAGACATTGATAGGATGCAAAAGTGGGCTGAGAAGTGGCAGATGGAGTTCAACCCGGAGAAGTGTGAGGTGGTACACTTTGGAAGGACAAACTCCAAGGCAGAGTACAAAGTAAATGGCAGGATACCTGGTAGTGTGGAGAAGCAGAGGGATTTGGGGGAACATGTCCACAGATCCCTGAAAGTTGCCTCACAGGTGGATAAGGTAGTTAAGAAAGCTTATGGGATGTTAGCTTTCATAAGTCGAGAGATAGAGTTTAAGAGTCGCGATGTAATGAGTGGCTCTATAAATCTCTGGTTAGGCCGCACTTGGAGTATTGTGTCTAGTTCTGGTTGCCTCACTATAGGAAGGATGTGGAAGCATTGGAAAGGGTACAGAGGAGATTTACAAGGATGCTGCCTGGTTTAGAGAGTATGGATTATGATCAGAGATTAAGGGAGCTAGGGCTTTACTCTTTGGAGAGAAGGAGGATGAGAGGAGACATGATAGAGGTGTACAAGATAATAAGAGGAATAGATAGAGTGGATAGCCAGCGCCTCTTCCCCAGGGCACCACTGCTCAATACAAGAGGACATGGCTTTAAGATAAGGGGTGGGAAGTTCAAGGGGGATATTAGAGGAAGGTTTTTTATTTAGAGGTGGTGCGTGGAATGCACTGCCTGAGTTAGTGGTGGAGGCAGATACACTAGTGAAGTTTAAGAGACTACCAGACCAGTATATGGAGGAATTTAAGGTGGGGGGTTATATGGGAGGCAGGGTTTGAGGGTCGGCACAACATTGTGGGCCGAAGGGCCTGTACTGTGCTGTATTATTCTATGCTTTCTATGCTAAATACTCATTAATGCAAATATCTAATCTGCCAATCATGTGGTAGCAACTCAACAAGTAAAACAGTTTCACAGTCACCATTAACCAGAGTGGCTTTGAGTTCTCCATTTCTTTGCAATTTCCAGAGAACAGAGAGCTTGAAGCTGGAACTGGGGCCTGGAATTATTTGGCAAAAAGAAAGCTTTATTACTTTGGTTGTTTTACTGTGTATAACACTTTTAAAATCTTGACCCAATGCACTTTATAATTGATCCAACATGAGTAAACAATTCCTTTTTTGGGCTCTGACGCTGGTATATTGTCACTCCTGTAACAGAGTCATATGTAACCCAGGTTAATTAAACCTAAGGTTGTAATGTTAGAAAGTTCTACCTGCAGAGGGATGAAAACATGCAGAGTTAATTAAACCCAAAGTTGTAATGCTGGAAAGTTCTACTAATTTTTTAAAAAAGGAGAATTTGAAAAAAAACTCTATGTAAGGGCGGGGCGGGCTGGACACAGGACGGACAAGGAGGGAATCGCAGCGATGATTAGAAGCTGAAGACATGAACTGTTAAGAATGGAATTAATAGTGAGTATCTTTACCCTACTAACTTGAAAACCTTAGGGTGACACTCCTGGAGGTGTTACAATAGCGATAAAAGATTTATTGAAGCTACAACTATAACACACAGCAGCTATAACGATACATCAGCAGAGACCTGTGTCCAAAATTCCAAACGTGCAGTCAGGAATTAGTTAGGGATTTGGTCAAGTTTTTGTAAAATTTTGTGAATTGACTTTCTATGGATGATAAACTATTTCATTCCAATGAACCAAGAAACAAAATGGCGAGCCAGCTAACTTGAAGAACCAGTGCAGGAACGAAATGTGTAACGACGCAGGGGATTTAATACAGTTGGATGTATAAGTTTACTTTCATTCGAAAGATCTGAATTTGATTTTCTGCAAGAACTGATTATTTTTGCAAAGACTTTGATAAGTTACTGAATGAGATTTACTTTTGTTTAAAGTTGTGATGTTGGAGAATTGTCGTGAAAGGAGTTAAACTGTGTCCATATAATTTTTGAATTTGAATTTAAACTTGTAGATATAACTGCCTGGAACTGAGACTGAAGTTAACTATAATACTTCAGAAAAGGAATTATATTTGGTTTTCTAACCAACTAGGGATAAATTAAAAGAAAAGTTTAGTCTGTAAACTTTAAAATAGGGAATAACACTAGATCTATTTGGTTAGAGAGATTAGAGTAATAAAGGAATCTCACTGATTCTAATTAAAAAGGAATTTGTTATGGTTTGAGATCTAAGATTTGGAACCTAAACAAACTGTTTGAATTTTGAATTGTTCTTGCTCATGTGAATATCTTGTACATATTGCTTTCTTATAAACAAAACTTATTTCCAGAAGTATGTGGTTTCTATTCACTGCATCCCTCCGATACCAAGAACCTTCTGATGGCCTATTAGCCCCTAGTGTAATTTGATTTTCTCAAGAGTGCGGTGACTAATCACACACGATAAGACTAGTGCTACACAGGTGTGACACATAGAATACTACAACACAGAAACAGGCCATTTGGCCCATCTTGTCCAAGCCAGCCAAGTCTTGTCTATCTGCACTCAGACCATAGCCCTCCATACCTCTCTAAACTTCTCTTAAATAGGGACGGAGTTAAGATGGTGTTAAGTGACTGCTTCTTCAAGCTCATCTGGCGGAACAGCTTAATTCCTCTCTTTAATATGTTTCTCCCCCTTTTCAAGGTGTTGTGGGTTCCATCGAGGTCCTGATCTGCAAGTAGCACTCAAAATGCATTTTTTTAACAGCGAATGAGTTTCCTAGTCTGGAGCTTGTTGGCTGACCATTTTCCACATTCCCCAGGTGCGGCTTGGAAGACTGCATCTCCAGGGTGCGTCCCCGCACAGCCCTGTGGACGACTGATTCGAGGCCGGGGTTGCTGTTTGAGGCATTGCGGGAGATGGAACATCAGGATTATCACTGCGGCGGATGTATATTCAGAGGTCTGTGTCGTCGAGCTCTCAGTCTCTGTCTCAATGAGGGGGGAGTTTGCTGCTAATTCTCAAAACGGGAATCTCAGAATAAAAAAGCAACTTGGTGGACTGTAACACCATAACACTGACTGTCAGATCTCTCTTTCACTGAGAAAATGGGTGATATCTCTCTGTCACTTGATAATGAAAGGCAGAGAGAGAGAGAGCCTATGGCATGTCAAACCTTCGGGTAAACAACAGTTTTTGTTGACTGCGGATCGTGGTGTCTCTTTGGGTGCTTTGCTGTTGCTTGGTGGGTGGTGGGCACTAGGGCTTTATGCTGAAACGGTGACACTCAATACCCCGACAATACACCGTTCCCGGAAGTCTCCCATTGCAACTGCATGATCCCTGTTCAAGGACAGCCGGACAGGAATGTATCCTCAAAAGTGGGGCAGGCAGTCGGCCCGGGCAGCGCCCTCCACTTTCCGCCGTCTAGACACGCATGTGGCTGTCTTGGCCAGGCCCAGGAGCAAGCCCACAAGGCAATCCTTCTCACGACCCGCCCCTTCCGAACTGGGTGCCTGTATATGAGGAACGCAGGACAAAAATGCAGCCAGAACCCGAACAGCAGCCCCTCTAGAAACTCAAGCAATGGCTGCAACCTCTCACATTCCATGTAAGCACAGAAAGGGCAGGTGGGAGGGGTGTCAGTGAACCTGTTGAAAAACCTGTTGTACGGTACTGCCTGATGCAATAACTTCCACCCCGGGTCCCCAATGTACACGGGAAGCACCCCTGAATAAGGAACCTTCCACTGGGACCTCCTCCGTTGCCAAGGCGAGCGAGTCCGGTCGGCAGACGAAGGCAAGGAAGTGAAAGGGATGCAGGAGCAGCCCGTACAAGAAACGCTTTGGAGCGTCAGGGATAGGCACGGTGGGCGCCACGCAAAATGTCTCACATTATGTGGGACCCTTTCCCGCATGGTCTCCCGAGACCTCAGTGGGATGAGCACATCAGGTGGTGGTGCAGCTGGAATCCCTCCACTTCCCCGCGACCACCCCCCATCCCCCATCACCTACTGAGATAGTATCGGGACCCCCCAGCAGCCAGAGCACCGATCAACAGTGCAGGAACATCCTGCCCGGATGAAGTGAGAGGCCATATCCTCCACAGATGCCAGTAGAAGCGGGCAGTTCCCTCAGAGGGGGAACTGACCACCCTCTGCGATCGGAAGACTCGGCCTAGAAACAGGACTTCCAGCCCTTCTTGTCCATAGCAAACTGTCATTCCGCCTCTTCCCACTGACTTGCACCTGCACCAGAACCCTCCATACCTCTCCCATTAATGTATTTATCCAAACTGCTCTTAAATGATGCAATCAAACCCACATCCTCTACTACTGCTGACATCTTCTTCCACTCTAAACACCCTCTGAGTGAAGAGGCTCCCTGTCACGTTTCCTTTAAATATTTCACTGTTTAGTCTTAACCTATGACCTCTAGTTCCAGTCTCACCAAATCTGGGTGGAAAAAGTCTGCTTGTATTTATCCCACCAAGACCCTTCATAATTGATCTAATTCTATCAAATCACCCCTCATTCTCCAACACACCAGGGAATAAAGTCCGAATTTATTCAACCTTTCCCTATATTTCAGTTCCTCATGTCCCAGCAACATCACTGTAAATTTTCTCTGCATTTTATTCAACATCATTGATAACTTTCGAGTATATAGGTGACTAACATTCACCCTATACTCCAATTTTGGCCTCACCGATGCAACTTCAACAAAACATCCTAATTTACCTACCCAGTACTCTGATGTATGAAGGCCAATGTACCAACAGCCCTCTTTTGGACCCTGTCTACTTGTGAAGACACTTTAACAGAATTATAAATCTGTGTACCCAGATCCCTTTATTTTACCACATGACTCAGTGCCCTAGTGTTCACTATTTAAGACCTTGCCTGGTTTGTCCTCCCAAACTGCAACACCTCACACTTAGAAACATAGAAAACTTACAGCACAATACAGGCCCTTCGGCCCACAAATTTGTGCCAAACATGTCCCTACCTTAGAAATTACTAGACTTCCCCATAGCCCTTTATTTTTCTAAGCTCCATGTACCTATCTAAAAGTCTCTTAAAAGACCCTGTCGTATCCACCTCCACCACCGTTGCTGGCAGCCCATTCCATGCACTCACCGATCTCTGAGTTAAAAAACTTACCCTTGACATCTCCTCTGTACCTACTCCCCAGCAAATTAAGCCTGTGTCTTTTTGTGGCAACTATTTCAGCCCTGGGAAAAAGCCTCTGACTATCCACATGATCAATGCCTCTCATTATCTTATACACATCTATCAGGTCATCGCTCATCCTTCTTCACTCCAAGGAGAAAAAGCCGAGTTCACTCAACCTGTTTTCATAAGTCATGCTCCCCAATCCAGTCAACATCCTTGTAAATCTGCTTTGCACCCTTTCTATGGCTTCTACATACTTCCTGTAGTGAGGTGATCAGAACTGAGCACAGTACTCCAAGTGGGGTCTGACCAGGGTCCTATATAGCTTCAACATTACCTCTCGGTTCCTAAATTCAATTGCACGATTAATGAAGTCCAATACACCGTATGCCATCTTAACCACAGAGTCAACCTGCGCAGCTGCTCTGAGCGTCCTATGGACTTGGACCCTAAGACCATTAATACTATATTCTGCCATCACATTTGACCTGCCAAAATGAACCACTTCACACTTATCTGGGTTGAACTCCATCTGCCACCTCTCAGCCCAGTTTTGCATCCTATCAATGTCCCGCTGTAAGCTCTGACAGCCCTCCACACTATCCACAACACCTCCAACCATTCTGTCATCAGCAAACTTACTAACCCATCCCTCCACTTCCTCATCCAGGTCATTTGTAAAAATCACGAAGAGTAACGTCCCAGAACTGATCCCTGAGGCACACCACTGGTCACCGACCTCCATGCAGAATATGACCTGTCTACAACCGCTCTTTGCCTTCTGTGGGCAAGCCAGTTCTGGATCCACAAAGGAATGTCCCCTTGGATCCCATGCCTCCTTACTTTCTCAATAAGTCTTGCATGGGGTACCTTATCAAATGCCTTGCTGACATCCATATACACTACATCTACTGCTCTTCCTTCATTAATGTGTTTAGTCACATCCTCAAAAAATTCAATCAGGCTCGTAATGCATGACCTGCCCTTCACAAAGCCATGCTGACTATTCCTAATCATATTAAACCTCTCCAAATGTTCATAAATCCTGCCTGTCACGATCCTCTCCATTAACTTACCAACCACTGAAGTAAGACTCACTGGTCTATAATTTCCTCGGCTAGCTCTACTCCCTTTCTTGAATAAAGGAACAACACCCGCGACACTCCAATCCTCCGGAACCTCTCCCATCCCCATTGATGATTCAGAGATCATCGCCAGAGGCTCAGCAATCTCCTCCCTCCCCTCCCACGGTAGCCTGGGGTATATCTCATCTGGTGCTGGCAACTTATCCAATGATGCTTTCCAAAAGCTCCAGCACAACCTCTTTCTTAATATCTACATGTTCAAGCTTTTCAGTCTGCTTCAAGTCAGAACTAAAATCTTTTTCCATACTGAATACTGAAGTAAAGTATTCATTAATTACCCTGCTTAAGTAAAGTATTCATTAAGTACCCCTACTTGTCTGCATTATATCCCATCTGCTTTCTTCCAGCCCTTTTTTCCATCTGGTTTCTATCCCCTGCAAGATTTGATGATCTTCCTTGTTGTCCACTATCATTTTTACTGACAGCTTGTTCCACACTCGCACAACCTCTGACTGAAGATATTCTGGAATTAGGACTGCCGATCTGTGTTTTCAATTCCACCGTAAGAAGCTGCCTGTTCAGTTTGTCTCCGATGTTCATCTACACTCTTAAAAGCAAAATGCTTTCAACTGAGTTTGACCTCACTGCTCAGGCCATGAACTGAACAGGCAGCAGAACGGTGAGGGAGAATGAAAACCTCAATCAGTCCCAAAGTGTCGGCCGGGAAACAGGAACAAATTAAATCCATTCCAACATTGTACGTGTTGTATTGACCAGGTAACAAGAAGGAAAGTTTAAAGTATGAATAATAAGGGATGTTGGTCATTGATCTATGAGAACCCTCTTGTACTGCAATTGAGAGAAAATTTAAAAAAAGTAAATAATATCAAAACAGTAAAACTGATTGAAAGCGAGAAGTATCAAGCAGAACGAGATTAACATTAAGTTCAGTTGTTTGACCCCATTTAAACCTCTCCTCTGCTTGAAGTGAGATGGCAGTGAGGTTGCCTACCTTGTGGGAAGATACTGGTGGAGGAGTGCAGAGGCTGAGCATAGAGCTCCGACTGGTAACACACAATAGGCTGAGTTCCCCACACTCTGCACTGTAAGCGAGTGTCTCTCGTGAAACCACAGAGCAGGCGAGCTTCCTCTTCCTCTTCAGCTCAGGGTTCAGGCATCCCTCGTGCTAAGTGTATTTGAGCCAATGAAAAATCAGCTTGGAATAGCAAGTTTGGACAATCCAAAAATGGGAAATTACTGAACTCAAAAATGTGTTTGAAGAGCTTAGCTGAATCACAAACAAGAGAAAATCTGCACATGCTGGAAATCCAAGAAACACACAAAATTTCCGTAGGAACTCAGCAGGCCAGGCAGCATCTATGGAAAAGAGTAAACAGTCAACATTTTGGGCCAAGAGGAATGTTCCCTCTAAATTGTAATGACCAATGTGCCCAAAAATCTTGTGTTGTGGAATCTTTTGCCCAGTGACAACAAAATGTGTGCACTGAATTTTTAATTGGATGTAAACATGGAGCTATTTTAAGGATAATAAACTTGTTGTTCAGTTTGTTGTTCATTGTTGAAAAGAAATAAAACAATACACATCGATGAGCTTTATTTCCCGTATAAGTTACGACTGCAGGTGGTAATACCAGTCTTTTCACACGTCAACAAGGTACAGGGTAACAACCTGGTGTGGACAGTTTAAACTCCTTTGTGCACTAGTAACATAAGGTGTGTGAGCACACACATGTGCACACCTGAGAGGGAACATTGGCCGAGAGCCTTAATCAAGGAATGTCAATCGAAGAAGGGTCTCAGCCTGAAACTTTGACTGTTTACTCTTTTCCATAGATGGTCCTGGGCCTGCTCTTCTCCTCCAACATTTTGTACGTGTTCCTTGGAAGAGTTTAGACATGGAATCTAATTATTTTAAATGCTCTGGAAGGGTATCAAATGTGTAAGTGACAGAATATGCAATAATGATAGGAGCATGTCAAATTTGTTGGATTCCATCTCTTTTAATGAATTGTGGTGGCCTGGTAAATTTCAGCTGTATCCAAATACATTACCACATGGTGAACTTTAGATTGAAGCAAGTAGAAGTGCACTTGAGTTGTTTATTGAAGGTAAAAAAAAAAGATTTTCAAAATTAGATCAATATTCAGTGTGAGATTACAATTTTATTCAAGGTAGAAGTTCCAGGAACCATCTTTGTAATGATCCAATTTTCTCCTGTGCCTTTTAGTGATTCCCATATAGAGCCTCACAGATTGCCCCAAGACTCTTTACAGTTTTTGAGAATAAATTGTGATCTTCTTTAATCTTCAATTCCAATTCGATGTACTGTTGATTTGTCAAATAATTTTCATTTATTTAAGGTCTCCCAAATAAACCAAATCTTATTTGATAATGTTTATTCATTGTCTGAAGCCACTTTTCTTTTTAAACAGTCTACATTGAACTGCACAATTCTTACTTTAAAATAAATTCAAGAAATACTCTTGAATGTATAAATACTGCTATTAAAATGGAAGTTTAAAGCTGCTTCCACTACCTTTGGTTCAGGGTGATGATTAACCAAAATTTGAAATCTATTTCAAACTGTGTTCAGGTCTGGTCACCTCACTACAGGAAGGATGTGGATGCTATAGAGAGAATGCAGAGGAGATTTACAAAGACGTTGCCTGGATTGGAGAGCATGAGAATAGTTGGAGTGAATTTGGCCTTTTCTCCTTGGAGTGATGAAGAATGAGAGGTGACTTGATAGAGGTGTATAAGATAATGACAGGTATTGCTCATGTGGCTAGCCAGCGGCTTTTTCCCCAGGGCTGAAATGGTTAACACAAGGGGGCATAGTTTTACGTGCTTGGAAGTAGGTATAGAGTGGATGTCAGGGGTAAGTTAGAAACCATAGAAACCATAGAAAAACTACAGCACAGAAACAGGCCTTTTGGCCCTCCTTGGCTGTGTCGAACTATTTTCTGCCTAGTCCCACTGACCTGCACACGGACCATATCCCTCCATACACAGAGAGTGGTGGGTGTGTGGAATGTGCTGTCAGTGACAGTGGTAGAGGCAGGTACAGTAGCGTCTTTTAAGAGATTCTTAGATAGGTATATGGAGCTTTGAAAAACAGAGGGCTATGCGATAGGGAAATTCTAAGCAGATTCTAGAGTAGGTTACAGATTCGGCACAACATTATGGGCTGAAGGGCCTGTAATGGACTGTAGATTTTATGATTCTGTGATTCTATATTCTGAGCACTTCCTCAACTGAAAATCTACAGCTATGAAAAATTACTGTCCATCCGTAAAGCCATGAGACATAGGTGCAGATTTAGATCATTTGATCCATCGTGTCTGCTCCGCCAATCGATCACGGCTGATTTATTGTCTCTTTTAACTCTATTCTCCTGTCTTCTCCTCGTAACCTTTGGCACCCTTACTCATCAAGAAACTGTCCAACTGCACTTTAAATATACTCATTGACTTGCTCCACAATGGAGTGACATTCCAGCCCTGCTGATCTGCTCTCACTCAGTTTCTACTGTTGCCAAAGACACTTGATCCCATAGTGATCTCCACAGTCTGGACCATGTCTGTCTGATCCACTTGAGTGTGTCTTTGACAGAGTGAACAGTTAATTCCGCATTTCAACAGACATTTCCAGTGAACAAAACCAAGAAAAGAGCAGTGAAGTTTGTTCCTCATTTTATGCTGACTCTGTTGCAATTGCCCAACAGATATAGATCTCTAAATGTGCTAAATATTTACTGTTAATGACTGTTTTCTCCAAGACATCATTCTTCTGTATTTTCTAGCAGTTTGGCAAAAGAGCAAAGATCCAGAGATGAGAACAAATAAGGGGTATTTGTGGAAGGCAGAGGAGTGGCTTTGGGATTGGTTCGAGTCAGTGGACTGGGTCGTTTTCAGGGACTCATCTGTGGATCTGAATGAATACCCATTGTTGTCACAGACTTTATTAAAACAGTTTTAGATCAAAGTGTCCCCACAAAATCATTCAGAGCTTTCCCCAGAAAGTTACAAGAGGTCTAAGTATGATCTCTGCAAAGCCATCTCAAGGGTGAAGTGGCAATTCTGGACTAAACTTAAATCACCGATGGATGCTTGACAGTTGTGTCTGGGCTTGAATACTATCACCTCTTACAAAGTTAAATCAAACAACATAGGTGACGGCAGGGTTTCACTTCCAGGTGAGCTCAATGCCATCCATGCTCACTTTGACCTACAAAACAGGAAGGAATGATCACAAACTCCCACAGCCCCCAATAATCCTATGATTTCAGTCTTTGAGGCCGATGTGTGAGCAGCCTTCAGGAGGGTGAACCCATTAAAAACACTCTGCCCAGACAGAGTACCTGACCAAGAACTAAAGGCCTGTTCTGATCAGCTGACTGGAGTGTTCACTGAGATCTTAAACTCTCACTTCAGCAGGTTGAGGTACACATCTGCTTCAAGCAGGCTTCAATTATACCGGTGCCCAAGAAGAATGTGGCGACCTGTCTTAATGACTCTCATCCAGTAACCATTTCAGTACATGCACTCTGATGAAGTTTTTTTGGGAGGATGGTGATGAAACATATCAACTCCTTCTAAGAAACGACTTAGATCGGCTCCAGTGTGCCTACTGAAGCAACACAGCAGACACCATCTCATTGGATCTTCACTCAACTGTGGAACATTTGGACAGCAATGATGTTTTCATCATGATGCTCCTTATTGACTACAGCTCAACGTTCAATAACATCATCCCCATAAATCTAAATTGATAAGCTCATATTCTTTGCCCTAAATACCTCCTGTACAATTAATTCCTCAATTTCCCCACTTGCAGGTACCAGTCAGTGTGGATTGACAACAACATCTCCTCCATGATCTCCCTTAACAAAGGTGCACCACAAGACTGTGTGCTTACTCCACTGCTCTACTTGATTTACACTTATGACTGTGTGGCTAAACTCAATTCCAATGCCATATTCAAGTTTGCTGACAACACCACTGGCGTGGACTAAATCAAAGGTGGTGACGAATCAGTATATAGGAGGGAGATCTGGCTGAGTGTTGCCGTAAGAACAACCTGTTAATCAATGTCAGCAAGACCAGGGAGCTGATTATTGACTGCAGGAGGAGAAAATCAGAGGCCCATGATCCAGTCCTCATTGGAGGGTCAGAGGTGAAGAGGGTCAGCATCTTTAAACTCCTCGGTGTTATTATTTCAGACGACCTATCCTGGGCCCAGCCCATAAGTGCAATTATGAAAAAGACATATCAGGGTCTCTACTTCCTGAGGATTTTGTAAAAATTTGCATGACAATAAAACATTTATAGATGTGTGGTGGAGAGTAGATTGTCTGGCTGCATTGCAGCCTGGTATGGAAACACCAGTGCCCTTGAATGGAAAATCCTGCAAAAAATAGTGTAAACAGCCCTGTCCATCACCCGTAAAGCCCTCTCCAACATTGAGCACATCTACATGAAACCTTGTTGCAGGAAAGCAGTATCCATCATCAGGGATCCCCATTACCTTGATCTTGCTCTCTTCTCATTGCTGCCATCAGGAAGAAGCTACAGGAGCCTCAGGACTTGCACAACCAGGTTCAGGAACAGTTACTACCCCTCAACCATCAGGCTCTTGAACCAAGGGGGTTAACTTAATACTACTTCATTTTCCCCATCATTGAAATGTTCCCACAACCTATGGATACACCTTCAAGGACTCTTCATCCCATGGTCTCAGGGTTGTATATGCTAAAATGTATGTACATTGACAATAAATTTACTTTGAACTTTGAAATTTGACTTTCTGCATGGTAAACTTGTTCCTCAAGTCCCTTTTTCATTCTTTTCTCTGTTCACATAGATCTACATCCTCTAGATTTGGACTCCCCTTACCTGAGGAAAATACGAAGACTATAAGACCATAAAATGTCGGGGCAGAATAAGACTATTCAGCTCTTTGAGTCTGCTCTATTATACCATCATGACCAATTTATTATCCTTGTCAACCCCATTCTCTTGCCTTTGCCCTGTAACTTTTGACATCCTTACTAACCAAGAACCTATCAACTTCAAGTTTAAATATACTGCATGATGTAGCCTTCAGAGCCATCTGCGGCAATCAATTTCACAGATACACCACCTTCTGAATAAAGAAATTCCTCTTCATCTGTATTCTAAAGGGACTTTCTTCTATTAGGGGGCAGGACCCTCTGATCCTAGGGAAACATTATGGGAAACATCCTCTCCAGGTCCACTCTAAATAGGCCTTTCAATATTCAATAGGTTCAATGTGAAGTTAGTGCAGGCCTAGAATCATCAAACGCTCCTCATACACAAATCCTTTCATTCCCAGGATAATTTCCATGAATGGCCTCTAGAACAGGAACCCTAAACATTTTAATGCCATGGACCCCGACCATTAAACCCTGCTCTTGACCATCTCCAATGTAAGCACATACGTTGACTGTTTACTCTTTTCCATAGATGCTGCCCAGCTTGTTGAGTTCCTCCAGCATTCTGTGTGAGTTGCTTTGAATTTTCAGCATCTTCAAATTTTCTCATGTTTGGGCCCATTATTAAAGAAATGATGTGTTGACATTGGAGAAGGTTAAATTGAAGAGGAAGTTCACAAGAATGATTCTGGGAATGAAAGGCTCATTATATGAGGAGTGATGCATTGTTCTGGGCCTTTGCTCGTGGTAATTTAGACAAATAAGAGAGGATGGCATTGAAAGCTATCGAATGTAGAAAGGCGTACAGTGTGGATGTGGACAGGGTGTTTCCTATGGTGCGGGAGTCTTGGACCAGAGGGCACAGCCTCAGAATAGAGGGATGTGCATTTAGAGCAGAGATGAGGTGGAACATCTTTAGCCAAAGGGTGGTGAATCTGTAGAATTTGTTGCCACATACAGTTGTGGAGGCCAGGTCACTGGGCGTACTTAAGGTGGAGGTTGATAAGTTCTTGTTTAGGCGGGGCATGAAAGATTATAGGCAGAAGGCAAGAGAATCGCATTGAGAGGGAAATGGTTCAGTCATGATGAAATGGCAGAGCAGATTCAATGGGCCAAAAGGTCTAATTCTGCTCCAAATGTCTTAACGACTTTTGGTCTTATGGAACATCATCTTTAATAATAAACTCCAACTTCTTATCAACCACATGAGGTCATGTTAACTGGCCTGTAAATCATTGTTTTTGTCTCCCTCCGTTCTTAATGAATGGAGTGATATTTGGAAATTTCCAGTCCTCCAGAACCATTTCAGAATCCATTGATTTTGAAAGATCACTACTAATGCCATCATTTGCTCTTCAGCTACCTCCTTCAGAACCCGAGGGTGGAGCCTATCTGGTCCAGGGTACATACAGTATCTACCTTCAGACCTTTCAGCTTCCGAAAGCACTTTCTCCTTAGTAAAAGCAACTGCACTCACTTCTGCCCCGTGACACTCACAAATTTTTGGCACAGTGAAGACTGATGCAAAATACTTATTAAGGATGAAATTCCTTCATTCCCCCATTACTACCTATCCAGCATAATTTTCCAGTGGTCTCATATCAACACTCAATGATCTTTTACTCTTTATACATTGAATAGCTTTTGGTATCCTCTTTTATATTATTGGCTAGTTTACCTTCATATTTTGTCTTTTCTCTCATTGCTTTTGTATTTATTTCCTGATGGTTTTTAAAAGCTTCCCAATCCTCCACGTTCCCACTATTTTTTTGTGATGTTATTCTTTTGCTTTCATGCTGTCTTTGACTTCCCTTGTTACCTCACTTTCCCTTTAGAATATTTCTGCATTTGGCTGAATCCATCTTGTGCCTTCTGAACTATGTGTGCCCCTCTCTAAGGAAACTCAGTATGTGTGTGGATATTGCAATGGGACTCATGTGTCGGCAGGTTCAGAGACCTTGGAATATTCCTCCCTAACTCTACAGAAGCACTTGTGGTGTGATAAAATAGTGAGTTACAAAAATACTTGCTACAGGGCCAAGAGAGGATATGTGTTATTGTTCAATGGCACCTATACTACAGCTACCACCACTCTAACTAATCTCCTTGCAGTAGGAACGATTGAACCACTTTCTGTTCCCTGCCCTCAGGTTGCCCACGTTTGACGGCGACTGACAGCTCGAGCCGCGAGTAAGGAATTCTGTGCTGACTGGAGGAGTCCCGTTACTCTGGGCTCTTCTGTGGGCTATGGGTTCCTGAGTGCTCTCTCTCTCGGGAGTTCGGCAGGAACCATAGCCACGATGAACTGCAGCTACATCATTTGTGGGCTGGCGGCATTGGGGAACAGTACGATGGAAGGTCTGCAGGCTGTTAACAGAGAATTGGTGGAGTTGCCACTTTACACAGCAACAGACCAGGTATGCTGTGGATTATCAGTTGGCCCAACAGGGAGGGGTGTGCGCAATAGTCAGAGACAAATGTATCACCCATGTCACTGACGATTCATACAATGTGACCCATGCCATTCAGTCTACTAAGAAACAATCGGATGATTTCAGGCAAGGTTCGGGGAAGGGGGATGGCTGGTTAGGGTGGTTGCAGGGAAGATCATGGGGCTCTTATTTGCTGCATGGGCTGATTATTCTCATTGTTATAATTATTGCTTGCTGTGTGATAATGACCTGCCTGAATGCTGGCTGCCGACTTTGTACGGAGAGACTGATGATGCTTTGCTCAGTCCCTGTTTAATTGTTTATCATAAAGTGATAAAAAAGAGGAATGATGGAATGAAGGGACAGGTAAATAGGGGAGAAAATAGAGGACAATGATTAACTTATAATCAATCACCTTGTGGGCGCCTTAGCTTACTGTTTTGGACAGTCAAAAAGAAGCTTTACCCTGCAACCGGTGACGTACTAGTCATTGTTCTCTAAAGAGAGGCAAAGGCTCAAATAAGGAATTACCCAATCTTGCAGAAGCAGCTGAAGGTATAGCTAAATATGGGAGGGATGAGGTAACAGCTAGAATGTTCTGGAGAAAAGGGGAACGGTCCGAATGAAGAACTGATGAGTTAGCTTTGGCTTAAAGTAATTATAACTAACTGACCAATGATTATCTTACATCTAATCGTATCTTAGCATGTGATTGAAATGATTCTAATATTGTCTAAACTTGTAATCATAAGATTTCCTGCTACCTGATCATTGTTATAAATTGTGGAGAATTGTGTAATTCGGGGGCAGTTTCTGGACTGGTTCTTTTGGGAGATCAGTCTGTAACTTCCCCCATAGCATGCTATGAGTAGAGAATAACGGTTTGAAAAGAATTACGTGTGTCAGTGTATTTGTGGTACAATTGTTATTGCATCCGGTCCGATCGAGTACGACAATACCATCCTCAGAAGAGATCCCAATGATCCCTGCAAGAAATCTGTAACACAGCCCCCTGCCCCAATTCCTCAGCCATGTATTCATTGGCCAAATTATCCAATTTTTACCCTCACTAGGGTGTGGCACAGGCAGCAATCCAAAGATTACTGCCTTTGAGATCCTGCTTTCCAGCTTTCCAGCTAGCTTCATATTTTCTTTCTTCAGAACTCCATCTCTTTTCCTATCTGTGATATTGGAAGCAATGCATACCTCAACTTCTTGCTATTCACCTCCCCCTTCAGAATACTACGGGCCTGATCCATGACGTCATTGACCCTGGTACCAGGAAGGCAGCATATCATCGGGTGCCTCTTTCACATTCATAGTATCTCCAATCTTCTGCTCTAACTATTGAATCCCCCATTCCTACTGCATTCCTGTCCTTCCTCCTTCCAGTCTGAGACACACAGAGAGACTCAATGCCGGAGATATGGTCACATGTGGTGATGGTGATCTGGAAGCTACCAGGCTGTTGTAAACCCCACCTGGTTCACTCTGACGTTTCAGGTGAGCAAATCTCTCCTCGTCAGAATGAGCACGAGCAACAACTGAAACCAGGTGTGGAGAAACAGCAGACTCCGATGCAAAGATGGAATTATGGGAGATCATACACACAAGTTTTAAGAGAATTTCAGAGGACAGCTCAGCAATACCACAAGATAAATCATTCACCAACAAGGACCCCATGATGATGACCCACGTTAAATAATCATAGAATGCAGAAAATTCATGCCAGACACAATGAAATTGACAAGATCAAACAGAAAGCACAAGAGTTTAACAACTCTAGTTTAGATGACAATTAGTTAATACAGGTAAACACAAAATAATCTGCGGATGCTGGGGTCAAAGCAACACTCACAGCACACTGGAGGAACTCAGTAGGTTGGGCAGCATCCGTGGAAACGTTGAGTCAACGTTTCGGGCCGGAACCCTTCGTCAGGACTGTGGTCTTCACAGACAGTGACTGTGACTGTGAGCTAATACAGGTGCTCCAGAAACCTATAAGACCAACGTTTAATGTCACAGTCCTCCACTCTGTTCAGAATTATTTGGGGATGGGTAATAAATGATGGATTTATAGCAGCCTCCACATCCCATATTCAAAAACTAAATATCTCCAATAAGCATTGTCAAAATGAAATGGAATATATCTTACAAATATATACTTTTCAGTGGGGCTGTACAATGAATAGATTTCAGAAAAGATCCAGTTAATATGTGGGTGATGAAATGACACTGCCTTACATGGAAGATACCCTCAGTCATGTTCAAAAACTGTGGTATTTGTGGTGCTTTCTCTGACGTTAGATGTGAGAAGCAATGAAAGATGCATCAGAGAAGCAGATAATTATAAACAGTGTGGAAGGAAGTTTTAACCTTGGGTGACATTGGCAGTGCTAGTACCAAGAGGGCACAATTTTGTAAATTACTTTTAACACAAATTCACCTCTGTATTTCACTGACCCCAGAACAGAATCAGAATCAAGTTTGATACCACCGGCATATGTCGTGAAATTTGTTGTCTTTGTGGCTGCAGTACATTGCAATATATAATAATTTTTTTAAAAACTGTGAATTACAGTAAGTGTGTGTATAGTGTCTATAAAAAGTATTTACCCCTCTTGGGAGTTTTCTAGTTTCATTATTTTACAACATTGAATCACAATTGACACTGATCAACAGAAAAAGATTCCTTTGTGTCAAAGTGAAAACAGATACAAAGTGTATGAATTAATTACAAATATAAAACATAAAATAATTAATTTCATAAGTTTTCACCCCCTTCAAGTCAATATTTAGACGATGTACCTTAGGCAGCAATTACAGCCTTCAGTCTGTGTCGATAGGTCTATATCGGCTTTGTATATCTAGACACTACAATTTTCCCCATTCTTCTTGACAAAACTGCTCAAGCTCTGCCAGATTGCATCGGGATTGTGAGTGAACAGCCCTTTTCACGTCCTGCCACAATCTCTCAATTGGACTGAGGTCTGGACTCTGGCTTGGCCACTCCAGGGCAATACCTTTGTTGTTTTTAAGCCAGTCCTGTGTAGCTTTGGCTTTATGCCTGGGGTCATCGTCTTGCAGGAAAACAAATCTGCTCCCAAGATGGAGTTCTCTTGCAAGCTACATCAGGTTTTCCTTTTCCTCCAGGATTTCCTTGATCTTTTCTGCATTCATTTTACCCTCTACTTTCACAATCCTTCCAAGGCCTTCTGCAGTGAAGCATTCCCACAGCATGTTACAGCCACCATCATGCTTCACCATAGGAATGGTGTGTTTTTGATGATATGTGGTGTTTGCCATTTAATCTGATGGCCAAAAAGCTCAATTTTCATTTCATCAGACCATAGAACCTTCTTCCACCCAACTGCAGAGTCTCCCATATGCCTTCTAGCAAACTCTAGCCAAGATTTCATGTGAGTTTTTTCAGCAGTGGTTTTTGATTTGCCATTCTTCCATGAAACTGTGAATGGTGAAGCACCTGGGCAACAGTTGTTGGATGCACAGACTCTCCCATCTCAGCCACCGAGGCTTGTAAATTCGCCAAAGTTGTCATAGGTATCTTGGTGGCCTCCTTCGCTATCCCCTTCTTGCATGGTTACTCAGGTTTTGAGTAGGACCTGCTCTTGGCAAATTTACAGCTGTGCCATATTCTTTAAATATCTTGATGATTGACTTAACTGTATTCTAAGGGTTATTCAATGACTTAGAAATTTCCTTGCATCCATCTCCTGACTTGTGTTTTTCAATAACCTTTTTGTGGAGTTGCTTGGAGTGTTCTTTTGTCTTCATTGTGTAGTTTTTGCCAGGATACTGACTCACCAGCAGCTGGACATTCCAGATACAGGTGTATTTTACTACAATCAATTGAAACACCTTAACTGCACATGGTTATCTCCATTTAACTAATAGTGTGATTTCTGAAATCAATTGGCTGCACCAGTGATGAATTTGTGTGTCATATTAAAGGGAAGGAGGTGGGGAGGTGGGGGTGAATACTTACATAATCAATTATTTTGTGTTTTATCTTCATAATGAATTTAGATCATTTTATAAAGATCTGTTTTCACTTTGACATGAAAGAATCTTGTTCTGTTTATCAGTGTTAAAAAAAGCCAAATTAACACCGCTGTGATTCAATGTTGTAAAACAATAAAACATAAAAATTCCAAAGGGGTTGTGAGTACTTTTTCTAAGCACTGTATATATGAAATATTTAAATGAAATAGTGCAAAATTAAAATTAAAACTTAAAAAGGTAGTGAGGTCATTGTCGTGTCTATCCCTCGAGGTCGAGGATGATGGTCTTCGTTCTGAAGAAGTGGCCCACAGAGCGAAGATGCCTGTGCGTGTATTTGTTTAACATGTACTTGATGTTGCACTCCAAGAAGCACACGATACTTCACAAATCAACCAACTGATTCCAATGGCATGGAAACCATGACGATTGGAGCTGATGGATTTGTTGCAGCCTTCATCCGCCTTCACAGCCGTTGAGTTCGAAGTAACTTTGTCCGCCTGTTCCACCGTTGAGGTCTTGGTTGGATTATTCTTTGTCAGGGACCTCACCCTCGACCTTACCACCATGGGTGACCCTACCAGGAGCATAGCTCCAGACGGCATCGCTTTCGGGATCACAGGACCACACAAGCTTCTCCACCACGACAAGGTGACAATCCACGGAGAAGTGTAGTGAGATAGTGTTTATGGGTTCAATGTCCATTCAGAAATTGGATAGCAGAGAGAAAGAACCTGTTCCTCAATCTTCAGGCTCCTGTACTTCACTGCTGATGGTAGCAATGAGAACAGGACATGTCCTGAGTGATGGGAGCCCTTAATGTTGGATGGTGCCTTTTTGAGTCATTGCCACATGAAGATGTCTTGGATGCTACAGAGACTAATGCCCATGATGGAGATGAATCAGTTTACAACTCTCTGAAGATTACTTCATTCCTGAGTAGTAGTGCTCCCCCAGGACCAGATAGTGATGAATCCAGTTTGAATGCTCTCCAGTGATGAAATGATTTGAGAGGTTGGTTATGACTAGACTGAACTCCTGCCTCAGCAAGGACCTGGACCCATAGCAATTTGCCTATCGCCACAATAGGTTAATGGCAGACGCAATCTTAATGACTCTCCACATGCTTTAGACCCCTAGACCACATAAACACCTACGTCAGGATGCTGTTCATCGACTATAGTCAGCATTTCATACCGTCATTCTCACAACCCTGATTGAGAAGTTGCAGAATCTGGGCCTCTGTCACTTCCCCTGCAATTGCATCCTCGACTTCCTAACCAGAAGACCACAGTCTGTATAGATTAGTGATAACATATCCTCCTCGCTGACGATCAACACTGGCGCACCTCAGGGGTGTGTCATTAGCCCACTGCTCTACTCTCTGTATACACATGACTGTGTGGCTAGGCATAGCTCAAATACCATCTATAAATTTGCCTTTGATACACCATTGTTGGTAGAATCTCAGGTGGTGACGAGAAGGCGTATAGGAGTGAGATATGCCAACTAGTGGAGTGGTGCCACAGCAACAACCTGGCACTCAACGTCAGTAAGACGAAAGAACTGATTGTGGACTTCAGGAAGGGTAAGATGAAGGAACACATACCAATCCTCATAGAGGCATCAAAAGTGGAGAGAATGAGCAGCTTCAAGTTCCTCGGTATCAAGATCTCTGAGGATCTAACCTTGTCACATATCGATGTCATCATAAAGAATGCAAGACAGCTGCGATACTTTATTAGGAGTTTGAAGAGATTTGGGTCAACAAATACACTCAAAAACTTCTATAGTTGTACCGTGGTGGGCATTCTGACAGGCTGCATCACTGTCTGGTATGGAGCAGCTATTGCACCGGATCGAAAAAAGCTGCAGAAGGTTGTGAATTGAGGCAGCTCCTTCTTGGACACTAGCCTACAAAGTACCCAGGACATCTTTAGAGAGCAGTGTCTGAGAAAGGCAGTGTCCATTATTAAGGATCTCCAGCACCCAGGGCAGGCCCTTTTCTCACTGTTACCATCAGGTAGGAGATACAGAAGCCTGAAGGCACACACTCAGCGATTCAGAAACAGTTTCTGCCCTCTGCCATCCGATTCCTAAATGGACCTTGATGCTTTGGACACTACCTCACTTTTTTAATATACAGTATTTTGTTCTTTTGCACATTTTTCAAAATCTATTCAATATACCTAATTGATTTGCTTGTTTATTTATTATTATGTTTTATTTTATTTTTTTTTCTCTCTCTCTCTCTCTCTGCTAGATTATGTATTGCATTAAACTTCTGCTCGAAGTTAACATATTTCAAGTCACATGCCGGTGATAATAAACCTGATTCTGATTCAACGAGAATTGCAGCAACCACCAACTGCGACTCCAGCCTTGAACTCCAGGCCGGGTCTTTATGTACTGCTATTGTGACTCCCGTCTCCCCTTCCCCCACCAATACTCTGCAATTCCGTCTCCTTCAGATCCCATCGTCAGCTCCTGGGTCCTCAGAGGCTCCATCTTTCTCTCACCCCAACCCTCCCCTCTCCATTGACACCCCCGGCCTCCCCCCTCCCCCCTCTGATCCCAGCTGTCATCCGTGCCGGGTCTTTACCATCCCCTCCGACCTTCAACTGTCAGAGGCAGAACGCTCTGTCCTCAGTAAGGGCCTCACCTTTGTCCCCTTTCGCCCACACCTCAGCGAGTTCCGTGTTCGCCATGATGTGGAACTCTTCTTCCGCCAGCTCCGTTTTCAAGCCCACCTCTTCGGCAAGGACTCTCCCACCCCCACCGATGACCCCTTCTCCCATCTTCAACCCTCCTCTTCTTCATGGACACCCCGCTCTGGTCTTCTGCCTGCTCTGGATCCCTTTATCGCTAACTGCCAACGGGACATCAACCATCTCGACTTCACCGCACCTTGTTCCCATTCCAACCTCACTCCTTCGGAACGCTCTGCTCTCCACTCCCTCTGCACTAATCCTAACCTTATTATTATTAAACCCACCGATAAGCGGGGTGCTGTTGTAGTCTGGCGTACTGACCTCTACCTTGCCAAGGCACAGCGACAACTCGTGGATACCTCCTCTTATTTACTCCTCGATCGTGACCCCACTAAGGAGCACCAGGCCATTGTCTCCCACACCATCACCGACTTTATCCGCTCAGGGGATCTCCCATCCACTGCTACCAACCTTATAGTTCCCACACCTCGCACTTCCCGTTTCTACCTCCTACCCAAGATCCACAAACCTGCCTGTCCTGGCAGATCTATTGTCTCAGCTTGCTCCTGCCCCACCGAACTCGTTTCTGCATACCTCAACACGGTTTTATCCCCCCTTGTTCAATCCCTTCGTATCTATGTTCGTGACACTTCTCACACTCTTAAACTTTTCGATGATTTTAAGTTCCCTGGCCCCCACCGCTTTATTTTCACCATGGATGTCCAGTCCCTATATACTTCCATCCCTCATCAGGAAGGTTTCAAAGCTCTTCGCTTCTTTTTGGATTCCAGACCTAATCAGTTCCCCTCTACCACCACTCTGCTCCGTTTAGCGGAATTAGTCCTTACTCTTAATAAGTTCTCCTTTGGCTCCTCCCACTTCCTCCAAACTAAAGGTGTAGCTATGGGCACCCGTATGGGTCCTAGCTATGCCTGCCTTTTTGTTGGCTTTGTGGAACAATCTATGTTCCATGCCTAGTCTGGTATCTGTCCCCCACTTTTCCTTCGCTACATCGACGACTGCATTGGCGCTGCTTCCTGCACGCATGCTGAGCTCGTTGACTTTATTAACTTTGCCTCCAACTTTCACCCTGGCCTCAAGTTTACCTGGTCCATTTCCGACACCTCCCTCCCCTTTCTAGATCTTTCTGTCTCTGTCTCTGGAGACAGCTTATCCACTGATTTCTATTATAAGCCTACTGACTCTCACAGCTATCTGGACTATTCCTCTTCTCACCCTGTCTCTTGCAAAAATGCCATCCCCTTCTCGCAATTCCTCCATCTCCGCCGCATCTGCTCTCAGGATGAGGCTTTTCATTCCAGGACGAGGGAGATGTCCTCCTTTCTTAAAGAAAGGGGCTTCCCTTCCTCCACTATCAACTCTGCTCTCAAACACATCTCCCCCATTTCACGCACATCTGCTCTCGCTCCATCCTCCCGCCACCCCACTAGGAATAGGATTCCCCTGGTCCTCACCTATCACCTCACCAGCCTCCGGGTCCAACATATTATTCTCCGTAACTTCCGCCACCTCCAACGGGATCCCATCACTAAGCGCATCTTTCCCTCATCTCCCCGCTTTCCGCAGGGATTGCTCCCTACGCGACTCCCTTGTCCATTGGTCTCCTCCATCCCTCCCCACTGATCTCCCTCCTGGCACTTATCCTTGTAAGCAGAACAAGTGCTACACATGCCCTTACACTTCCTCCCTTACCACCATTCAGGGCCCCAGACAGTCCCTCCAGGTGAGGTGACACTTTACCTGTGAGTCGGCTGGGGTGATATACTGCGTCCGGTGCTCCCGATGTGGCCTTCTATATATTGGCAAGACCCGACGCAGGCTGGGAGACCGCTTTGCTGAACATCTACGCTCTGTCCGTCAGAGAAAGCAGGCTCTCCCAGTGGCCACACATTTTAATTCCACATCCCATTCCCATTCTGACATGTCTATCCACGGCCTCCTCTACTGTAAAGATGAAGCCACACTCAGGTTGGAGGAACAACACCTTATATTCCATCTGGGTAGCCTCCAACCTGATGGCATGAACATCGACTTCTCTAACTTCCACTAATGCCCCACCTCCCCCTCATACCCCATCCATTATTTATTTTTATACACACATTCTTTCTCTCACTCTACTTTTTCTCCCACTGCCGCTCTGACTATACTCCTTGCCCATCCTCTGGGTTCCCCCCCCCCCGCCGTCTTTCTCCCCGGTCCTCCTGCCCCGTGATCCTCTCATATCCCCTTTGCCAATCACCTGTCCAGCTCTTGGCTCCATCCCTCCCCCTCCTGTCTTCTCCTATCATTTTGGATCTCCCCCTCCTCCTCCTACTTTTAAATCTCTTACTAACTTTTCCTTCAGTTAGTCCTGATGAAGGGCCTCGGCCTGAAACGTCGACTGTACCTCTTCCTAGAGATGCTGCCTGGCCTGCTGCATTCACCAGCAACTTTGATGTGTGTTGCTTGAATTTCCAGCATCTGCAGAATTCCTGTTGTTTGCATTTGTCTACAAACACAATAAGTACTTAATAAATACTTTGCTTCAGTATTCACTACGGAAAAGGATCTTGGCTATTGTAGGGATGACTTGCAGTGGACTGCAAAGCTGGAGAATGTAGATAATAAGGAAGAGGATGTTCTGGAGCTTTTGGAAAGCATCAAGTAGGATAAGTCACCGGGCCCAGACAGGATGTACCCCAGGCTACTGTGGGAAGTGAGGAAGGAGATTGCTAAGCCTCCGGCAATGATCTTTGCATTGTCATTGAGGACGGGAGAAGTTCCGGGGGATTGGAGTGTTCTGGATGTTGTTCCCTTATTCAAGAAAGGGAGTGGAGATAGCCCAGGAAATTATAGACCAGTGAGTCTTACTTCAGTGGTTGGTAAGTTGATGGAGAAGATCCTGAGAGTCAGGATTTATGAACATTTGGAGAGGCATAATATCATTAGGAATAGTCACCATGGCTTTGTCAAAGGCAGATCATGCCTTACGAGCCTTATTGAATTTTTTGATGATGTGACTAAACACATTGATGAAAGTAGAGCTGTAGATATACAGTTAAGTGTGAGGTGGTTCATTTTGGTAGGTCAAATGTGATGGCAGAATATAGCATGCAAGATTCTCGGCAGTGTGGAGGATCAGAGGGATCTTGGGATCCGAGTCCATAGGACACTCAAAGCTCTACGCAGGTTGACTCTGTGGTAAAGAAGGCATACGGAGCATTGGCCTTCATCAACCATGAGATTGAGCTTAAGAGCTGATAGGGAATATTGCAGCTATGTAGCACCCTGGTCAGACCCCACTTAGAGTACTGTACTCTATTCTGGTTGCCTCACTACAGGAAGGACCTGGAAACCATAGAAAGGGTGCAGAGGAGATTACAAGGATGTTGCCCGGATTGGGGCACATGCCTTCTGAGAATAGGTTGAGTGAACTCGGCTTTTTCTGCTTGGAGAAACAGAGCATGAGAGGTGACTTGATAGAGGTATACAAGCTATTGAGAGGCATTGATCGTGTGCATAGTCAGAGGCTTTTTCCCAGGGCTGAAATGGCTATCATGAGAGGGCATAGTATTAAGTTGCTTGGAAGCAGGTACAGAGGAGATGTCAGGGATAAGTTTTTATGCAGAGAGTGGTGAGCACGTGGAATGGGCTGCCAGCAGTGGCAGTGGAGGCTGAAACGATAGAGTCTTCTAAGAGACTCCTGGATGGATACATGGAGCTTAGAAAAATAGAGGGCTATGGGCAAGCCTAGGTAGTTCGAAGGAAGGGACATGTTCGGCACAACTTTGTGGGCCAAAGGGCCTGTATTGTGCTGTAGGTTTTCTATGTTTCTACGTTTCTCTAAACTACAGAACTCAGAAAACACGGCAATTTAACCTTATAGAATTAAATGTCCACTCCAAGTTGACATGATTCATTTTCTCAGCACAGTAATAATATCAGCTTATTTATAATCATTTCTACTTCTAAGACGGTTTATAAAATCGTCCTGGAATTGTTTAACTGCTGGGACATGGAGCACATGATTAACATAAGGCTCCAGATGCCAATCTGTTTCTCTCTCTTTGGACTTTGACAGTTTGTACCATGATGTGGTTTAGTCACCTCAGACTGTGATGTGAAGATAACCATGTGACCTCAGTCAGGATCAGTCTTCTGTTGAATAAACCCATGGTGACTACATTATCTTTGACCTCTATTCTGTAGATCTAAACTAAAAAATAAGGAGTTTATTTGTTTTAATGGGAATTCCTATAATAAAAACAACTAATTTCATGCAGCTTTTGCACAGGGGCACAAAAAATAAGGCGTCAGCTTAGCTCACTGACGGAATGCTCACATTTGTGACAGGAAATACTGGTCACAGTCTCTCTCTCTGTCTTTCTAGAGAACTGACCACAGTTCCAGTTAGTACTTCAATGCTGTGGTGAAGTGTTGCCCAAAATATGTGCTGCTTTTCAAACAATCTTTAACCAGTCCCAATCTGCCCTGACAAGTTACTATCTCCGATGCCAGAGGATCACTGGAAGAAGTGCTGGGTATCCCCTTGATCACAGATAATATTTTGCATTGCTCAACATCTAAATCAGATGATTGGTGAGATCCACTTGGAGTACTGGGTGAAATTTTGGTCTCTTTACCCAAGAAAGTGTATTCCTGTTGTAGAAGGAGTTCAGTGAAGTTTCACCAGGACTGTCATTGGACAGAGATTGGGTTGATATCTCCTGTGTTCAGAAAAGCTTAAGGAGGAAAGATCATCAAAATGTTCCAAATTCTGACATGGTTAGATGAGCCAATTTACTTCCCCTAGTTTGGGATCTCGAGAGTGAAGAGTCAGCGTCTCAGGTGACAGGCAGAAGATTCAGGACAGAGATGAGGTGAACTGTCTTGCCTCAGCAAGTAGTCAACGTGAGCAAAGAATTTCAGTGCACTCTGTTTTATATAACATTAAACTAACCTGCAGAGTTTGAAACCAAAAATGGCTCATTCAACCAAGTGCCTGAAAATATATGAGAATGAGGTAGATGGATTACTAACATCAAAGTTCAAAACCTGAAAGTAAATTTATTATCGTAGTACATATATGTCACCATATACGTACAACACTGAGATTCATTTTCCTGTGGGTATACTCTATAAACTTTTAGAATAATAACCAAAATTGAATGAATGAAAGACAGTCCTATTTGGGTGTTCAACCAGAGAGCAGAAGACAGCAAACTATACAAATACAAAAAGAAAGAAATAATGAAGCAAATAGATAGATAGATAGATAGATAGATAAAATCAAGACCATGAGATGAAGAGTCCCTGAATGTTGGTCTATTGGTTGTGGAAATATTTCAATGATGGGGTAAGTGAAGTTGAGTGCTTTAAGGGCCTGGTGCTTGAGTGGTAATATCTGTCCTTGAACCTGCTGGAAGATGCTATAAAAAGTCAAATGGAAAAAGAGCAAATATAAACTACTAAGATAGGAGACCATCTGTGATCAAGCTAAAGGGATGAATCTGCTGCTACAAATCATGTTGTCTGTATTTCTGTGGTCAACTGCCAAGTATTACATTCACGTTTTTCCTGTGCTGTGTGGAATGCCTCTTTTGGTTTTGGGATCTACAACAGGAATGCTGACCTGAAATGTCGAACGGACTGTAAACTGCTGAGGGTCCAAATAAATTAAAGCACTGTCAGTCAAAAATAGCTATGCCACAAAAACAACTCTAGCCTTATTGCTGGATTTTGAGATACAGTGGTCCAGAGAGAAAACCGCTCCACATCCACCTAGGTTAGTGCGGGGACAATGAGAATTGATTCTGAACAGCATCCAGTTCAGCAAAGTATTAAGAGCATAAGAAACAGGAGCAGGAGTGGTTCATTGAACCTGCTCTGCCATCAATAAGAATATTGTGGTGTGAAGTGTAAAGATGCTTGTCACTCCCTACAGAGAATCCACATGATGAGGCTGAGGTTCCTTTGCAGCAGTTTGTCAGCTGGTTTGATGTTCAGTTTCTTTGTCTTTCTGTTTTGGGCTGTTTGCACACAGAGGAAGTTCATCTTATTTATTCATCATAATCACACTGGTCTGTTTTATCATTGCCTGAGTAAATTCACATTGATGGGAACTCTGTCCCCTGCACAGTCCACAAACCCAAAACATTTACAAATGTAGTCACTGACTTCCCTGATGCTGCAAGGTCAGTCTCTGACGTAAAGCTGCCACTGTTGAATTGAGTGGTCTATATGGCCTTTCTGCTGCCAGTCCCTGCAGACAGACCAGTGCTGATTAACAAGAGCGCTCGACCCTCTCTCAGCCGGCACCAACAGTACTTCTGTCATTCAGTGTCTTGACTCTCCACCATATCCCTTTGCCACTCCATCCATCACTCTTCTCTGAAGATTAAACTATTTTTGGATGGCTCTGTAACAATATTCCCGATTCAAGACTCACGTTTATTTGTCAGCTGCACATTAAAACATAAAGTAAAATGTGTCATTTGCATTAACAACCAAGATAGCTGAGGTTGTGTGCTGGGGGCAGCCCGCAAGTGTCTGCTCACCTTATTACGGTGAGGTGGACAATCCTTCTGCCCTTTAGGTGCTCCGGTGGGTGGTCTGGTCACTGGTGTTCCTGGAGAACAGCAAGGTCCTGGCACTGCATGGATGGAGTGGGTGATATGGTCACTATAGTGATCACAGGCCTGTTTTCTGACCCTGCAGCAACTGGACCAGGAGAATGCTGATACTCAATGCTGGAATTCTTGTGTTTCGCAAGTGACTGGCTCTTTGTAATGTGCTCTCCTGGTGCTTTCTGTTTCAGACTGTTTAGTTTATTTTGTTAGGTTCAGAGATTTCTTGTTTCTTGTATTATTTAAGTCAGTGCACAATTAGTGGAAATTAGAAATACCTAGTTTTGAGAATGTTACTTCTCATGGCGTTGCCTGGCTGAGCCATCAACGTCCTTCTGGAATTATTATGAATAAACTCTTGTCGCTGCCTCTACACTGGAGTCTGTCTTTCCTCTGCACTTGCTTTCCGATATTGCCAGTGCCCATCCCGACAGCACACCACTCGACATAGGCCTCCCATCTGAGAAAGAACCCACTACCATCTCCCTGTGCTTCCTACCACTGGGCCAGAAAGGCAGCGGGAGATTATCACCCCGCAGACCTAACAATACTGCAGCATCGGGCTGGTCTGACCAAATTGAACTGGTTTGGTTTGGTTCAGTCATTGCACAGGCAACCTGTGGGCTGCTCTGTATACAGCCTGAACTTGCCACATATACTGCAGATTAATGGAGAGATTCTCCTCCCGGCTCACTTTCAGGAGGCTATTTCATTCTGGAAGGTTCCCAGGCAGTCCAAGACTGGTGACAATTCCAATAGTGTGGTATAATAAATGAGGAAGAACTTACTTTTACAATGATCTGAGCCATTTTCATGTGGAATTTACACAAAATGTCTAATTTTCAACCATGATCAGCTGAAAAAATCCAAAGAAAGTTTATACAAATGTGTCATAGAGCGCAGTAACAGACCTTTCTGCCCATCTAGTCTGTGCCAGTCTATTATGCTTCCTAACCCCATTGACCTGCAACTGTAGTGTAGCCCCCTCATTCTCCTCCCATCTATGTACTTATCCAAACTTCTCTTAAATGTCAAAATCCAACCTGCATCCAATACTTCAGTGGGCAGCTCGTTCCACATTCTGACCATCTTCTGAGTAAAGAAAATCCCCCTCATGTTCCAATTCAACATTTCACCTTTCACTCTTATCCCATGACCTTAACTTCCATGGTGTTTCTTTGTTTTGTGGCTGCCTGCAAGAAGACGGAACTTCAGGTTGTTTACTGTATACAGACTTTGATAATAAATGTAATTTGAACCTTGAACCCAACCTTGGTGGAAAAAGGCTTTTTGCATTTATCCTATCTGTACCCTCATAAGTTTGTATTGCTCATTCATTATGTGCCATGTCTAATGACATGGGCGATCATGGTCTTTCTATGACCATGATTGATCTTGGCAAATTTTTCTACGGAAGTGGTTTGCCATTGATTTCTTCTGGATGGTGTATTTATAAGACGGGCGACCCCGACCATTATCAATACTCTTCAGAGATTGCCTGTCCGGTGTCAGTGGTCTCATAACCAGGACTTGTGATAGGCATCAGCTGCTCATACAACATCCACCATCTACTCCCATGGCTTCACATGACCCTGATCAGGTCCAAGCAGGTGCCACACCTTGCCACATGTGATCTGCATGCCAGTGGAAGGAAAGAGTGCCTTACCCCTCCTCTGGTAGAGATGTATCTCCACACAGCCACCACTAATATGTATTCCTCGACCAAATCTCCCCTCATTCTCTGACAGCTCAGGGAATAAAGTCCTTTCTTTTCAACCTTCCAAGTTCTGGCAACATCATTTTCTGTCTGAAAATGTTTCCAGCTCTTCTTTTATTCCTCAGCAAATGTAAAATTAAAAGGAATTCTCTGTCTCTCTGATGCAGACTGACTGTACATAAATTTGTTATAGATTTTATCACTCCAGTGCAGATCACAGTTATCTCCTCTTGAATTTCTCTTCTACTGATACGGCTTACGATCAATGCTGTGTGGACTTGGTGATTGTGTCATTTTCAGGACCAGGAGAAGGAAATAACATCTGAAATAAACTCTCAGCCAAAAATATCAGCAGGATCCTCTTTGGGAATTGACTGCAGTCCTCAGAGAAACACTTTAATGGCAAGAATTTCAGTGTGAGATTGTCCCTGTTCTGTTTGAAGATGCCAGGGTTTACACATGTTCTGTGGGTTCAGAAGAATTTCTGTGCTCTGTTGTTCCATTTTATGTTCTAAAATATTAGTGAGGCCTTGACTGCCATCCTGACCTTTGTTTTAAAATCCATGTTTTAAAACTTCAGTGAGAATTTGACAGCCATCCTGATTTTCGTTTTAAATATTATAAGAAATTAACAACCTTTTGTCACTCAAATGTTCTGCCTGAAATTTGCAGTCCTCCACTTGAGCTAAGGAAACTTAGACGTAGAGTATTTGCATCTTGCAGCACTAAGCTGTCACTCTCAGTTGTCATAGTTTCCATTTCTCAGCTCAGTAACACAGTGTGTGTGAGATAGTGCATTGCTCCTGCCCTTACAAACAAGCCCCTGACCCACAGTGGGCAAAGGCACAGCAGACACACTGCCAGTTAAAGACTCTGTTTGGAAATTCTCTATGTGAGAAGAATTACTGTTTCTTTACAGTTATTTTCAACTTCTGCAAAATGACATTTTTAATAAAATGTCACAGGTTTTGACATTTTAGCTGGTCTCTCTGCAAGCCATGTGATGAACCCAAACCATTCGATGTTTAGTTTACTCTCACACCTTTGGACGTTGGGCAGTTTGTTACAGGATGTGGTGGAGTTAATTTCAAACCCTGACTTGAAAACAACCATGTGACATCAATAAAGACCAATTAATTGTCAAAGATATGGAGACTCTATAGTCAGGGGAGCATGTGTTGCATTGCATTTCTTCTTTACCACCTACATTATTTATGTCTCTCATAGAAAACCATAGAAACCATAGAAACTATAGCACAGAAACAGGCCTTTTGGCCCTTCTTGGCTGTGCCGAACCATTTTCTGCCTAGTCCCACTGACCTGCATATGGACCATATCCCTCCATACACCTCCCATCCATGTATCTGTCCAATTTATTCTTAAATGTTACAAAAGAACCCACATTTACCACCTCGTCTGGCAGCTCATTCCATACTCCCACCACTCTCTGTGTGAAGAAGCCCCCCCTAATGTTCCCTTTAAGCTTTTCCCCCCTCACCCTTAACCTATGTCCTCTGGTTTTTTTCTCCCCTTGCCTCAGTGGAAAAAGCCTGCTTGCATTCACTCTATCTATACCCATCATAATTTTATATACCTCTATCAAATCTCCCCTCATTCTTCTACACTCCAGGGAATAAAGTCCTAACCTATTCAACCTTTCTCTGTAACTGAGTTTTAATTTTAAACATTTTAATTTTAAACATTTCTTTATGATCTCCCTTCATTCTCCTATGTTAGAGAATAAATACCCCACTACCAAAATGCATCACCTCACACTTATCTGTATAGAAACCTATTTGCCCCTCCTCAGGCCACTTCCCGAGTTGATGAATGACCCTTGTGATCTATAATATCCTTCTTCACCATCAACCACACCTCCTATTTTGTGCCATCCCCAAACTTACTGAATCAAGCCTTGTGCATTTGCATCCAAATCCTTTATCTAAACAACAAATAAGGAGGATTCCAGTACCAACCCCTGCAGCACATCACTGGTCACTGGTCACCTACCTGGGATCATCCTTTCAACATCACCCTCTGCTTCCTACCTCAAGATAATTTTGAATCCTGCAGAATAGTTCTTCACAGGATCATTCAAGATAGACAATATCCTCTGCTCAGTGAACACAGCTCCATTCTGCTGCCTAGTGGTAAGAGACAGTAAATCCCCATTGTCCTCATCCTCTTGTCCTTCAGCCATCTCTCAAATACACACTGGTTCTGTCCCATTAATCCCATGTGATTTAATGAAGCTTCTCAGAGTTGTATTCAGCAATTTTTTTTGAGAAGTCAAAAAGCACATCAGCTTCATCTTTCTTCTTGCTTCCTTCATCCAAAAACTCAACAAATTCATCAATATGATTAGCTATTTCTCATTTTCTCATCAAGACAATTCCTAATATATAACCATATAACAATTACAGCACGGAAACAGGCCACCTCGTCCCTTCTAGTCTGTGCCGAACTCTTACCCTACCCTAGTCCCACCAACCTGCACTCAGCCCGTAACACTCCATTCCTTTCCTGTCCATATAACTATCCAATTTAACTTTAAACAACAACATAGAACCTGCCTCAACCACTTCTGCTGGAAGCTCATTCCACACAGCTACCACTCTCTGAGTAAAGAAGTTCCCCCTCATGTTAGCCCTAAACTTTTGTCCTCTAATTCTCAACCCACGTCCTCTTGTTTGAATCTTCCTCACTCTCAATGGAAAAAGTCTAACCATGTCAACTCTATCAATCCCCCTCATAATTTTAAACACCTCTATCAAGTCCCCCCTTAACCTTCTACGCTCCAAAGAATAAAGACCTAACTTGTTCAACCTTTCTCCCAATTATACTCAAATCAGGATTTGAGTCCTTTTAAATCTTCCTCGTTCCCTCCACGATGACACACACACCTGCACAGTCCGGACTCTCTCGACACCGATGAAAAAAACCCAAAAAATTTAAGAAAGGCTTCCTCCACACTCCCGCTCTGAATCTCAGTCTTCTTTCTCCCAATTATACTCGAATCAGGATTTGAGTCCTTTTAAATCTTCCTCGTTTCCTTCCACGACATCACACCCCTGCGCAGTCCTCACTCTCTCGACGCTAATAAGTTGCATCCTGGATTATGGTCACACATAATTTCTCACTATTGTCATTGGACTAAGGGAGCTGGATGGTCTGAACAGAGATGTAATGTTTAAAGTCCACATGTCCAAAGAGAACAGGAAGATTGGGACCATGTACAACAGATTGAAATGAAACCTGCTTTAAATAACAGAGGAACAGTGGAGAGCAAAATGGCTGACGGGCAGGACCATGAGAAGAGTGTTAGGGTGCCTTAAGTTGTGATTGTTTCATTCGTTAGAACGTGTAATGGTTTATTTGGAGGAACACACACAAAATCCTGAAGGAACTCAACAGGTCAAGCAGAAGAATTATGAGTCACATTTTGGGCCAGATTGCTTCAACAGATCCTGATGAAGGGTCTCAGTCTAAAAAACTAACACTTTACTCCTCTCCATGGAGGCTGCCTGAACTGTTGTGTTCCTGCAATTTTCTGTGCATTGCTCTGGATTTCCAGCATCAACAAAATCGCTTGTGTTGATGGAATATTTGAAGGAGTTGCAGATTAGATGAGTGGAATGGAATCTGAAATACCAGAAGGTGAGAGTGTGAAGAAGAGATCACTGGAAGTATAAGAGGCAAAGATCAGCTTTATTTGTCACATGTACATCGAGACAGTCAAATGCATCACTTGCATCAAACCAAATCAGCGAGGATTGTGCTGGGGGCATCCTGCAAATGTTTCTCACACCAACATAACATGTCCACAAATTAGTAACGCTAATCTGTACATCTTTGGAAACTGGAGCACTTGGAGGATACTCACTCAGTGATGTAGAGAATGTACCAACTCCTAAGAGACAGCAGCGGAAATGAACTCTGATCAATAATTGCTGGCACTGTAGTAACATTATGTTAACTACTACACAAACATGCCAATTCTGAAATAGATCACCTTCTGACATTATTGAATTTGACATTTTGTCCCAGTAGTTATAATATGTTGAGTTAGACAATTAGACAATGAGATGACGTCTTTTAGTTTATGGGACCTCAAGAGACTCCAGATGCTGGAATACGAAGCAAAAAAAAAGTGTTGGAAGGACACAGCAGATTGGGCAACATTTATGGATGCTGGGAGAGGGGGAAGGAAATGACAATGATTCGGATTCAAATGTCTTGATTCAGTGTCTCAGTTCAACCATTAATGGTTTCTTCCCCCCACAGCAGACTGATTTGTGTTCCTTCAGGCTATGTTGGGTTACCACAGCAACAATGTCAGAAACAAAAGAAGAGAGTTCTGAATGGGAGAAGGAGAATCGAAATGACAGCAACTGGAAGCTCAGGATCTCCCTTACAGACTGAATGGACGAGGGCTGCAAAGTCAAACTGTGTTAACATAGAACATAGAAGATAGTACATAGAAATCTACAGTACATAACAGGCCCTTTGGCCCACAATGTTGTGGCAACCATGTAACCTACTCTAGAAACTGCCTAGAATTTCGCAACCGCATAGCCCTCTATATTTCTAAGCTCCATGTACCCATCTAAGAGGCTCTTAAAAGACTCTATTGTATCCACTTCCATCACCACCACTGGCAGTACAATCCAGGGTTCCACCACTCTCTGTGTGACAAACCTACTACCCCTGACATCCCCTCTGTACCTATTTCCAAACAGCTTAAAAATATGTCCCTTCGTGTTAGCCATTTCAGCCCTAGAATGGAGATATTACTTCCTCCAGAGTAGATGAGACCACTTCATGTGCACTGACTACAAAAAGCAATTGGGAAGAAAATTAAAAGCAAATTTCTGCTTCATGTGAGGGGAGAACAAATATTGTATCTCCTGTGATTGCATGAGAAGATCCCCGAATAAAAAGGAGGCAGGTTAGATGGGAAAGGAATACAGTATACTGCAGTCAGGAAAGGATGATCTGGTCAGAGACTGCGGTACATGTAGGTACCAATGACATGGTAGAAAGTGTAATGAGATTCTGCATAAGGAGTTCAGGGAGTTAGGTTCTAAATTAAAGGGCAGAATCTCCAGGGTTGTGTTCTCCCAATTGCTACCTGTGTTATGTGCTAGAGAGGCCAGAATTAGGAAGATTATATAATTTTACTCATGGTGAATGAGTTAGTGTTGGAGGGAGGGCATAAGATTTTTGGATCATTGCACTCTCTTCCAGCTAAGGTGGGACCTATACAGACGGTTCGCACCTGAACTGAAGGGAGACAAGTATCCTAGTGGGAAGGTTTGTTAATGCTGCACAGTAGGGTTTAAACTAGAGTTGTAGGTGGATGGGAACCACAGTGCCAGAATAGTTAGCGCTGAGATTGTGGAGACAGATGTTGGTAAGACATCAGACAAAGTCAGAAATCAAAAGGTTGAATATTGTGCAACTAGTGCCCTGAGGTGCGTGTATTTCAACACAAGAAATAACGTAGAAAAGGCAGATAAGATCAGGGCATGAATCAACACCTGGAATTATGATATTGTAGCCATTACTGAGACTTGGTTGCAGGAGGGGCAGAAATGGTTGCTCAATTTTTTGGGTTCTTTTATTTTAGGCGTGACAGAGTGGGAGGGATTAAATGAGGAGGGTGGGTTACTAATGAGGGAAAAATGTCATGGCAGTGCTCTGTCAGGACAAAGTGGAGAACTTGACCCATGAGGCGATATGAGTGGAGATGAGAAATAAGAAAGGTATGACCTCCTTAATGGGGCTAAATTACAGACCATCCAACAGGCCGAGGGATTTAGAAGAACAAATTTGTAAAGGGATCACGAGCTATTGCAAGAAACATAAGGCTGTTATAGTTGGTGATCTTCACTTTCCATTCACTGGGAAACACATACTGTAAAAGGACTAGATAGGATAGAATTTGTCAAATGTGCTCAGATCTGTTCAGCCACAGTGTAGGTTTCATTTTCCATTTGAGAGTTTTAGTTAATGGCCCTGTTTGGCCTAGTGTTCATCGTTTTCTTTTCCAATTAACACTGTTCGCGTTAAAGTCTGTGAACTATCGACCTGCTTCAGTGTCTCTCGCTCCTCACTTGGGCCATGTCCGCACCAGGTGACAGCAAGTCTCGACCACACAGATGGACCCAGCAGAGACAGACAGCAGCTGACCTTGGTCATGAGATTCACTAGTCAGAGTGATTCCTCGAGGCAACAATGTTCTGTTCGAATTCCTATGTATAAACTCTTGTTTCTGTCTCCATTGTGACAGAGGATCTTGCCAAGAAATGGACCGAGTGAAGTTTGAACAGCGACGTTTTGACATTGGTGGCTTTTAGGAGAGGGTGACTTCTGCTCTCAGTGCATGTCCTGACTCTACATTCCAAGAGTCCCAAGTCTACCTACCGAGCTTCTGTAGTCTACACTGAGTTTCTCTGGTATCCATTCCAAGCTTTTCAAGTCACAAGTACCCAGGTTCCCAGGTTTGTGGTCCTGTGACTCAGGTCTGCGTAACAAATGAGCACTTCAAGCAAAGCTTATCAATTGATTCAATAAATCATCATTCAAGTCAGTAGTATAAATTCTGGAAGAGCTTTACTCCAAAAGCTGATCCCTGGCTGGCGTGTGCAAATTCACAAGTAACATAACACTATCAAGAGTGTTTTTAACACATTGATGAATGCCATGGTACAGATTGGGAAAATTGAACTTTCATGTTGCAAATTAAACAGATCTACAGAAAACCAGCTAGCTTAGCGATGAAAGAAACCTGTGTATGCTGTCTTGATCTGTAAAATTGAGAGTATATCCTAAATGCCTCTGGGAAAATTGTGAAAGATAAAACACTGTGAGTAAGATTTGAAAAAGTTCCGTCTTTAGGTTTCAGGTTTCATGGTTTCAAGGTTTCCCAAGGACTTTTCTCTATGTTCCCAAGGTTTTCTTTTTCCGATCATTTTCAAGGCTTCTTCAATGTGTTTAGGGGATTTCAATCTCCTCCCCATCTCAAGGACTCCCAAGCGTCCCTCTAGGCCCCGCCGATGTTTCTTTATCTCACTTGAGTTTCCCAGGTCTCTCATTCTCTCAGGATTCCCCGGTCTGTCAGTCTGTTGTGGTTCCCAGGTCTATCAGTCTCTCTGGATTCCTGAGTCTCCCTGCCTTCTGAGTTCCCCATGACTCCCTTACATTTCCCAGGTCTCTGGAGTCATTCCTGAGTCTTGCGTTTTCAGATCTTCCTGGGCCATCAAGTGCCATCTATAGAGAGGGGGCCCTGTAGTGACTTCAGGCCTGTGCAGGGCATCAGAGAGCATTGGGCTCTGAGGCTTTTTAGAGCAACTGAATTGGTTAATTGTTGCTTAACAACAGCTATTAATGGTTTAAGTGTTCTTGTGTTTTTCTCAAGCCACTCGTTCTTTTTAATGTGATTTCCTGTTGCTTTCTGTTTAAGTTTAAGTTTATTTTGATAGGCTCAGGGATTTGGCTAGTTTAACTGTTGAAGCAGATGCTCGATCCACTCGAATCGGAGGGTCCTCATTTTGAGAATGATCTGTCTCATGGTGTCACTTGGCCGAGCTACCTCTGTAAAAGCTCTTGTTTCTGTCTCTACATGGCTCCGATACTGGCAATGCACACCATGGCACTTAGCTACCAGCGTCATCGAAGGACATCTTGGACAAGTCCCACATCCGGAACTTCCAGCAAACACAGGTCTGTGGCACCTCAGGGGCTGCACCTAGAGAGGGGAGCCCTTTCACAACCAGGGATTCGGCAGCGCAGTAGAAATGGCAATTGCACTTGTGAATGTGTGCGTATGAGCTAATTATTAATTAATTGTGATAGTATTTAACTCCATTCATTACCTCGTAGTATTTGTCGGGACACCAAAACAGCCACAGTTCACTGCCTGTTTGCACTTTGCCTTGCCTGAGAAATTGGACTGTCGAGTCAACTGACTCTGAAGACCAGCGGTGTGCGTTTTATTCTTAGTTGTTCTTTTCAGCCGCAGTGTCAGCTTCATTTTCCATTTTAGAGCTTTGGTTAACGGCTCAGTTTGTCCTAGCGTTTATTGTTTTCTTTTCCCTTTAACACTGTTCGCATTAAATTCTGTGAACTATTGATCTACTTCAGTGTCTTCACTCCGCACTTGGACAAGAGGTACCAAAGGATTAGAAGATAGCCAATGTTCTTCCACTGTTTAAAAAGGCTCTAAACATAAACCAGGACATTATAGGCTGTTGCGCCTGACTCAGTTGTGGGAAAGTTATTGGAAGGTATTCTAAGGGACCAGATATATAAGTACTTGGATAGAAATGGACTGATTAAGGACAGTCAGCATGAATTTCACATCTAACCAATCTTAAATAGTTTATCAGGAAGTTACCAGGGAAGTGGATGAAGGCAAGTCAATGGATGTTGTCTACATGGACTGTAGTAAGGCATTTGACAAGGTCCCACATGGGAGGCTGGTTATGTAAGTTCAGTTACTTGGCATACAGGATGAGGTAGTAAATTAGACATTGGCTTTGTAGGAAAAGCCAGAGGGTGGTAGCAAAGGGTTGTCTTTCTGACTGGAGGCCTGTGACTCGTGGTGTGCCGCAGGGATCAGGGCTGAGTTCTTTGTTGTTTGTCATCTATTTTCATGATCTGAGTGATAATGTGATTAACTGGATTAGCAAATTTGTAGATGACACCAAGATTGGTGTTGTAGTGGACAGTGAGGAAGGCTATCATGACTTGCAAGTGGATCTGCATCAGCTGGAATAATGGGCTGAAAAATGGCAGATTGAAATTAATCAGACAAGTGAGAGATTTTGCACTTCGGGAGAACCAACCCGGGTAGGTCTTACACATTGACTGGTCGGGTGCTGAGAGTGTGGTAGAACAAAGGGATCTGGGAATACAGGTCCATAATTAATTGAAGGTGGCATCATAGGTAGATAGGGTCATAAATAAACCTTTTGGCACATTGATTTACAGTGTGAAGGCCAATGTATTGAGTACAGGAGACAGGATGTTATGTTGAAGTTGTTTAAGATGTTGGTGAGGCCTCATCTGGAGTATTATATTCAGTTTTCATCACCTACCAACAGGAAAGACATAAACAAGGTTGAAAGAGTACAGAGAAAATTTACAAGGATGTTGTTGTATCCAGAGGTTTAGGAAAGATTGAATAGGTTTGGACTGTATTCTTTAGAACACAGAAGAATGAGAGGAGATTTGATAGAGGTGTACAAAATTTGATAGAGGGGTATAGATAGGGTAAATGCAAACACGCTTTTTCCAATGAGATTTGGTGGAACTACAATCTGAGGTCATGGGTTAAGGGTGAAATGTGAGAAGGTTAAGGGGAACATGAGGGGAAACTCTTTCACTCAGGACTGTGAGAGAGTGGAATGAGCTGCCAGCACAAGTGGTGTATGCAAGCTCAATTTCAACGCTTAAGAGAAGTTTGGATACGTACATGGATGGATAGTAGAGATATGGAGGGCTATGATTCTTGTGCAGCCCATGGGATTAGGCAGTTTAAGTGGTTGCGTCATGGACTAGAGGGGCCAAAGGGCTTGTTTCGGTACTACAATTCTCTGTACCTCTATGACTTATCAGGGGTCATACCTCATTGGACCTTTGATGGATTGACCTTGTGATATTGTGAGTATACACAAGAATCAGCTCATAGCAAGGAACTATAGAAAGGAGCAGAAGGGTAGCCTAGAGCCAGCTATTGTATTGAGATTACCGTAAACCCTCCTTTTCAAGGAAATGTATCTCACTTAGAGTAATATTTGTTTATTAAAAGTTCTCAGTCAGGTAGTTTGCAACAGACTACACCAGAACAACAGACTCACAGGAATCTATTGTGTGGTATACACCACATGCTAACGATACCATCGTGGTTAACCACATCACGTTTGTGGGAGACCTTAGTCACAGAAAATTGTTGACGATCAAAAGGATACTGACTGGCCACCTCGACTTTGAGCGACACGCAGAAACTGAAAGAAAATGCTGGACATGATGTGCAGACTAAGTTAATCAATCCACTCTGTGACCACTTTACTACCTACAGAAGGTACCTAATTGTCACGGAGTGTACGTTTGTAGTTTTCTGCTGCTGTAGCCCAGAGACTTAAGAGTTTGACATATTGTGCATTCAGAGTTGCCATTTTGCACGAAATTGTTGTTAACATCTAATTATTTGAGTTATGGTTGCTTTCCTGAAAACTTGAATCAGTCTGGCTATTCTCCTCTGACCTTTCCCAGAGATTAGGAGAATGGTCAAGGATGTTGTGGATGGAATACAGTGTTGGAAAGAGTCTGGTCATGCATTTTGGTAGAAGAAATGAAATAGTTGACTATTTTCTAAACAGGGAGAAAATTCAAAAATATATAGCACAAAGGGTCTGGAAAGCCCTTGTGCAGAGTTCCCTAAAAGTTAATTTCTAGGTCGAATCTGTGGTGAGGAAGGCAAATGTCATAGTCATAGTCATACTTTATTGATCCCAGGGGGAAATTGGTTTTTGTTACAGTTGCACCATAAATAATAAATAGTAATAGAACCATAAATAGTTAAATAGTTATATGTAAATTATGCCAGGAAATTATGAAATAAATCCAGGACCAGCCTTTCGGCACAGGGTGTCTGACCCTCCAAAGGAGGAGTTGTAAAGTTTGATGGCCACAGGCAGGAATGACTTCCTATGACGCTCTGTGCTGCATCTCGGTGGAATGAGTCTCTGGCTGAATGTACTCCTGTGCCCACCCAGTACATTATGTAGTGGATAGGAGACATTGACCAAGATGGCATGCAACTTAGACAGCATCCTCTTTTCAGACACCACCGTCAGAGAGTCCAGTTCCATCCCCACAACATCACTGGCGTTACGAATGAGTTTGTTGATTCTGTTGGTGTCTGCTACCCTCAGCCTGCTGCCCCAGCACACAACAGCAAACATGATAGCACTGGCCACCACAGACTCGTAGAACATCTTCAGCATCGTCTGGCAGATGTTAAAGGACCTCAGTCTCCTCAGGAAATAGAGACGGCTCTGACCCTTCTTGTAGACAGTCTCAGTGTTCTTTGACCAGTCCAGTTTATTGTCAATTCGTATCCCCAGGTATTTGTAATCCTTCACAATGTCCACACTGACCCCCTGGATGGAAACAGGCATCACCAGTACCTTAGCTCTCCTCAGGTCTACCACCAGTTCCTTAGTCTTTTTCACATTAAGCTGCAGATAATTCTGCTCACACCATGTGACAAAGTTTCCTACAGTAGCCCTGTACTCAACCTTATCTCCCTTGCTGATGCATCCAACTATGGCAGAGTCATCCGAAAACTTCTGAAAACGCTAAAATGTAATATTAGCATTCATTTCAAGAGGACTGGAATATAAAAGCAAGGATGTAATGCTGAAGCTTTATAAAACACTGGAGAGGGAGGGTGTACAGTCAGAGGGCTTGGAACATATTGGTACCAATGACATATGAAGGAAAATTAAAAAGGTCCTCAAGACAGAGTTTAGAGAGCTAGGTAGAAAGCTGAGAAGCAGGACTTCCGGTGTAGCAATTTCTGGATTACTGTCCGTGCTATGCGCCAGTGAGGGGAGAAATAGGTTGAACTGGCAGATAAATGCATGGCTGAGAAGGTGTGCAGGGGGCAGGGCTTCAGTTTCTTGAATCATTGGGATTTCTCTGTGGACCCTGTAACTGCTTAGAGAAGATCTAAAGCCATACAATTTTAAAGAACCATCTTATGCATGGTGACAAATTCTGTTGTTGCTTTTCATATGGTTTCAACAGTGTCATTGCCTACCCTTTCTAAGTCTGCAGCAAAACTGTTAATCTTAAGATTCAAAGTATACTTATTATCAAAGTATGTAATCAGTATGCAGCTCAGAGTCTTCTGTTGTACTCCTTGCAACACCATAAAATAAGAATAAAATTGATGCCAATGATCTCATTCTGAAATGTGTCATTTACTTCTAGACTCATGGCAGGAAAAACGTACCCAAAATAACAAGCTCCTAACCAATTACATGGAAGAGAGGTGTAGGCTCCATTTCTGCACATTCAGTGCAAGGCTATTGCTGTGACACCATCAGTTAGATGATATACCTTGCTTCTGTACGGTCTATCATTTCCATCTGAGATTCTACCGACAATGCAACACACACAAAATGCCAGAGGAACTCAGCAGGCCAAGCAGCATCTATAGAAAAATGTATAGTCATCATTTTGGGTTGAAACCCTTTGGCAGGACTGGAGAAAAAATAGCGAAAAGAGTAGATTACAACAATGGTTTTATCATCAGCAAATTTATAGATGATATGTGAGCTATACCTAGCCACACAGTTATGGGTATTGAAAGAGTAGAGCAGTGGGCTAAGCACAAATCCCTGAGGTGCACCAGTGTTGATCGGCTGTGAGGAGGAGTTATTATAACTAATTCACACAGATTGTGGTCTTCTGATTAGAAAGTTGAGGATCCAATTGCAGATGGAGGTACAGAGGCCCAGGTTCTGTAACTTATCAATCATGTTTGTGGGAATGGTGGTGTTAAACACTAAGTTATAGTCAATGAACTGCATCCTGACATAGGTGTTTGCATTCTCCAGGTGATCTAAGGCCATATGAAGAGCCATTGAGAATGAGTCTGCCATTGATCTATTACAGCATTAGGTAAATTGCAGTGGATCCAGGTCCTTGCTGAGGCAGGAGTTAATTCTAGCCATGACCAAACTCTCAAAGCATTTCATCACTGTATATGTCAGTGCTACTGGGTAATAGTCATTAGGGCAGCTCACACTACTCTTCCTAGGCACTGTTGTAATTGTTGCCTTTTTGTAGCAGATAGGAACTTACAGCCATAGCAGTGAGAGGTTGAAAATGTCCTTGAAGATTTCCATCAGTTAGTTGGCACAAGTTTTGGAGCTTTACTCGGTACTCCACTGGGTCCTGCCACCTTGCAAGGGTTTACTTTTCTTATTGGCTTCCGAGAGAATGTTCACAGGGTCGCCAAGTGCAGCAGGCATCTCACTGCTGCCAAAATGATCACAGAAATCTCCCATGGTAGAATGTCAAAGTTCAACAGTTCAAAGTAATAAATAATATTGAGATCATGAGTTGTAAATTACTCTATGCCCCGAGTCCATAGGTTGTGAAGGCAGTTCAGTCTTTGGTGAGTCAGGTTATCCTCTCTGGTTCTAGAGTCTGATGGTTGAGTGATAATAACTGTTCCTGAACCTGGTGGTGTGTGTCCTGACACTCCTTCCTGATGACAGCAGCAAGAAGAGAAGTGTAGATGTTGGGGGTTGTTAGTTAAGTGTGCTGCTTCCCTCTGACAGTGCTCCTTGTGAATGTGCTCAATGGTGGGGAAGGCTTCACCTGTGATGTGACAACTCCATTGATCTCTCTTATCTTATAATCATTGGAAAGACTTTTGCAGGATGGCTGTTATTAGGAGCTGAATGGTCAAGTTACACATTTTATCAGAGAGATAGGAAGGTAGACAAAGGGGGTGATGTGGCTCTGCTGGTAAAGAATGGCATCAAATCATTAGAAAGATGTGACATAAGATCAGAAGATGTTGAATCCTTGTGGGCTGAGTTAAGAAACTGCAAGGGTAAAAGGAATCTGATAGCTGATCTATACAGCACAGGGTCCAAACAGCAGCTGGAGCGTGAATCTGTAGTAGATTACAACTGGAAATAGAAAAGGTGTGTCAAAGTGCAAATATCAGTTTGACAGTCCCGGGAGATTTTAACCCGTAGGTAGATTGGGAAAATCAGGTCAGGAATAGATCTCAAGAGAGTGAATTTTTTGAGTGCTTATGAGATGGCTTTTTAGAGCAGTTAGTCGTTGAGCCTACTAGGGGATCAGCTATACTGGACTGGGTGTTATGTAATGAACCAGAGGTGATTAGGGAGCTTAGGAGGCAAGGCAGTGATCACAAAATGATTGAGTTCAACTTGAAATTTGATCGGGAGAAAGTAATGTCTGACACAGCAAAATTTCAGTGGAGTAAAGGAAATTACAACGGTATGAGAGAGGAGTTGGCCAAAGTAAATTGGAAGGAAATGCAGTCATGGATGACATCAGAGCAGCAATGGCTTGTATTTCTGAGAAGAAATGAGGAAAGTGCAGGATAGATGTATTCCAAAAACGAAGAAATACACAAATGGCAAGATAATACAACCGTGGTTTACAAGGGCTAATGAAAAAAACAGAGAGAGAGTACCTGTAGCCTGGGGAAAAGTACACACTCAGGACAACAAATACTTTTTTGGGTTTTAATTCCTTTATCTGTTTTAGATGTTTAAGTGCCAGAAGAGGGTCGCAAAACAAAGCGAACAAATTTACAACCAGTTCTTGCCGTTACAATCTCAATTTAACTTCCGATCCACACCCTTGTGTACGGACAGAGTGGCGTATGCAGTATAAAAAATACCAGAGCTAATACGGTACTAATACGGTCGTGGCAATCCTGAAGGAACACAATACAAGCAACATTAGCACCACCCACCCTGCATCTTACACATAGCAACAAAAAATGGAAGCGAATACGTCACATCTAAGACGTCTACTACTTTTTAGTACACATGTGCTGAACTTCCGAACAGAGACTAAACATTCACGTTACGTGGTTACATGCACAATCAGTCCAGATACAATAAAGTTAGACAAAAGGTACACTTTGGCACAACTTTTGCAAGGTATTGTCTGGTAGTTAAATTACAAGACTGACCTACTTGGATGGTGAGGAACTTTGTATAAGATAAGCCACGCTACCCAGCGTCGATTCCTTCACTCGTGGAAATTTAAAGCATCCACATGTAAAACATGTCAAATTACCGATATTCTCGATCCACCAACAAGCATAAATGAATTCACATGGATATTGTCAATTAATGCTCACCTTTCTTCAGCATGCCCAGCACACTCTGGGAGGAACCCAATTCCAATGCCCTACCACGTCTTCAGCAGAAACAAAATGGTCTCCCCACTATCCCGCGTGAGTGTATTGACATCACCATCTCCCTTAAAGGCACAGACAACTATTCTAGCATTACCCGGATGGATGTCTAAGTACACTTTTAACGATACTGAATAAGATCTGACGGTCACCCGGTTACATTCTCCCCTGCACTTAAGTAATCGTCCTCGATTACTCGCTCACTACAAGGGTACTTCTAATCTCCTTAACTGTTTCTCTAAAGAGAACTGAACTGAGACTAACCAGTCATGCTTCTGGTCCACTGTCTGTTCTTGCCCCAACAGAGCATCCACGGGCAAGTGGGGATCCACCCCAAACAACAGACAGTAAGGTGAATACTAGGTGGTTGTCACATTATATGCATACACCAACTCGGTAGATGTTCTGGCCATCTGCACTTCTTTTCTGGAGGCAACGTACGCAACAAATCATGCATCGTCCCGTTGAAACGCTCGCACTGCACGTCTCCAGTAGGATGATGAGGTGTGGTACGGCTTTTCTTTACCCCGTATAGTTTGCAAAGCTCCGCTATGACCTCACTCTCGAAGTTACGGCCCTGGTCAGAATGCAACCTCTCAGGGACACCGTACTTCATGAACCATTCCCTCAAGATCACCCTTGCTGTGGTATCCGCCTTTTGATCCTGAGTCCGAAATGCTTGGGTAAATTTAGTGAAAAGATCTGTGAATATTAAGACATTCTCACGCCTGTCAGTTGCCGGCTCCAACACAGTGAAATCTACCGCTACAACTTCAAGTGGCCTAGAAGCCAGAAATGACTTCATCGGGGGGGGGGGGCGGATCCTAGGCTGCGGCATCTTAGTTAGTACACAACGTGGAGAGTTTTTGACCCACCGAGCCATATCCTCATGTATGCCCACCCAAAAACACAGGGTCAGGCTTCCCTGCAAATGGCTGCCTAGAGAGTGCATCAGCCATGGTATCGCTCCGACCTGGATGATACCAGATATCGAAGTCAAACACTGGCTTACACTGGCTGATAATGTTCATGCTTACAATACATGGGATAGGTGGTTCGGTGCTAACAGGATCCCTGACTACTAGAAAGCCACAATTTGGTATCTTCATGCCCATTGCTTGAACCTCTAGCTCTAGGTACCCAAGGTAAGGAATATCAAGACCGTTTGCAGCTGCTAGCCTAAGCCAGCCAGCAGTGGACAACATACCTTCATCCTCTCCATTCAAATGTTCTCGAAAGAACTGCTCGGTCAGGGTGCTTACCTGACTACCTGTGTCCAACAGACAACAGACAGCGACACCTGGTCATGTCCCTATAGCGCATTGCAGCAACTGGTCACAGGGTAGCTGTACATCATCTGTATCTATGAGGTTCCACTGAATTACTTGACTCCCAACCTCTTGAGGGCAGGAGGATGCAGACTCCACTTCCCTTGCACCCCACTTCTCTGGTCAATTCTTGGCCAAATGCCTTCCCACCTGACACTTGAAACATATTGGTTGCCCATCTTGTGTGAACCTAGGCCGTAAAATTATGTCTGCCACTAGTAGCGCGTGTAAAATCCCTCTGCACAGTGAGATCTTTTACTGCTTGAGTCAATTCACAAAGGGCTTTGCCCTGTTCTGCGACCACTTTAAGGACGTCATCTAGTGTGACAGACTCAGATTCCTGAGCTTTAAGAATCGAGCACTGCGCCTGGCTACTGCTACACTTTGACTTTCCAGACTTTGTATTTCCCAGGGGCTCTTCTATGAACCACAGACGATCCTCCTCCCTCACTTCTATCACTGAGGACTCAGGGTGGTCCCACATGAATCTGTGGATCTCCCTTCTGAGGGGAGGATCCTTAATCCCTTCTATAAATTGATCTCTTAGCACCACCCTCTTATTGGTCACGGCATCAGGGGAGTGCTTCAGTATCAAGTTAAGAGCTTGGGTTGAGGCATGTGAAAACTTTCTTACATCTTCACCCTCACGCTGTTTGTGACTGTAGAAGCTATGCCACAGCTGGGGTGCACTACGCTGGTCTCTAAAAGCTTCCTTGAGATAGGTGAACAAGTCATCCGCGCAGTCTTCCCCAGCATCACTGCACATATGAGCTTCCTCTAAGGCTGCCCCCCTGAGCAGGGACATAACAAAGTCATACTGATCCTGGTCAGACTGATTTCTACCATGAAGTGCACGTTGTACTTCTTCAATAAAGTCATCAACAGACCTCCCATCTTTCTCAATCCCCCGTAAATGGAACAATGCGTCTTTCCTTTGGGATATATACATAGGACCTTTTGCTTAATTTATCTATGGTTGCCATGGCTTCATCATACCTACCACGCAATTCTTTAATTTGTTCATTCAAATCAAGTTCAACTGGCGTGTCCTCTGAGCATGACATAGTAAAACTTCAGGTCTTTAAAGTTCACACAACAAGCCTGCAAAAGGGAGCTGCTGCCATCCTTTGCTGCAAACACAATGGCTTCACGGTCCGCAGTTTCCCGGGTCCACGTCACCGCTCTGCATCCTGACGTCAGTCGCTGACATCCCAGCCCATTCCCGAGGCTCCAGCGCGCTCTCTATTAAGCTATCCTTCCGCCCGACGGGAACTCGGTCCTGTCTTCACCACTACCATATTAGGTATTGTATAATATACTGCATACAACAATCAGAGACCCTCTAAACTGGCTTGGAATTAATCCCACTCCTAGTACCAGATTTTGTAGCCTGAGGAAAAGTACACACGCAGGACAACAAGTACTTTTTCAGGTTTTAATTCCTTTATCTGTTTTATATGTAAGGGGCCTTTCTTTTTTTGTATGTTAAATTTAAAATGGCTTCTTTGTTATGTTATACTGGGGAATGCTTCTTTGTTATGTTGGATACTGAGAAAGTCTCTAGCTAGGCAGTTGCTTGGGTTAATACAGATAGCAGGGTGCTATTAGCCAATGGGTGGTCATGTATCGTTTTGTTTTCGGATACCATGCTGTATCATATGACTGGGGACGGGGTTTTGGCGGGGAGTCGGAGGAGAGACGGGGAGGACAGCAGACATGCGGAGAGGCTCCGGTCAATCACTTTGGGTGGTCCCAAGACATGAGTCGACAGGGTTCGGGTGGTCGTCAGGAATCGATTGAGCTCCAACGGTTGCGCACGAAGAACTTGGACTTTGATAAGTCTTGGCACCATTTTTTCATTACTTCCTTTTCTGTATTGAATTTATATTAATGTCATAGAATTAGTAACATCTATAAAGTGTACTTGGTAAAACGTACTGGGTGTGCTGGCTGATGATTGATGTTTGGGATTGATTCAGGTGGCAACCGACTCCGTGGGAAACGTTGAGGCAGGTGCTGGGTGGGATTTCCCCTAGACATATACGAGCCAATATAACTGAGCGTTACAAGATGTTTAAGTGACAGAAGAGGGTCGCGAAGCAAAACAAATTTACAACCAGTTCTTGCCATTACAATCTCAGTTAAACTCCCAATCCAGACCCTCGTGTATGGACAGAATTGTGTATGCAGCATAAAAAATACCAGAACTAGTAGAGTAGTGGCAACCCTGAAGGAACACAATACAAACAACATTAGAATCCCACCCACCCTGCATCTTATACATAGCAACGAAAAATGGAAGCGAATACGTCTCATCTAGGACGTCTACTACTTTTTAGTACACGTGCTGAACTTCCGAACAGAGACTAAACATTCATGTTACGCAGTTGCATGAACAATTAGCCCGGATACAATAAAGTTAGACAAAAGGTACACTTCGGCACAACTTTTACAAGGTATTGCCTGATAGTTAAATTACAAGAAGACTGACCTACCTCTTCTTCTTCTTTTTTGTTTTATGGCAGTTGGCAACCAGTTTTTCAGTGCATTACCGCCACCTGCTAGACTTCTTGTGTTCCAACCAAATATGTCCTGGAGTTCTCTACTTTAGACAATCTAGTTCAGTCTGCAGTTCTCTATTAGCATCACTCAATTCCTCGTGAATGTTTAATGCGCTCATTAGATAATGCCGCAAACTGTTATTCTTCCCTAATTTTGTCACGTTTTCATGTAGTTACATTACCTCAATTACATTGACTTCATCTACATCATTTGTAAGACTAAAATCACCTTGTTAAAGAATAGCAATTATCGCACGTTATACTTTTAAAATTGTTGTTTTTCCTAGTCTATCTGCTTTTTCAGGTTTTCCTTTTCTTGGATTGTAGCCTACAGTTGTTTACTGAGACCTCGGAGTTCTTCTTCATTTGCTTCTCTGTTTTCACTTTATAATCTGAATGTAGATAATTCACTTTCAACAAATTCTTTTTCATTTTGTATCCTTGTAATAATTTCCTCCATTTTCCAATCTCTTTCCAACTCACAGTTGTTCTTGTTGGGTACTTCTATTTGTTGTTGGAGTTCTGCACATTTACCCTAGGCTTCAACCATAAAATCTGAGGATTTTCCTTAAGTTCTGAAACATTTCTTAAATTCTTGACCATTTGCGATAAATATACTGCCATTAAGATTCCATCTCCCCTGCCTGTGAACTGTTGGATCCTCCATTCAGCGTTTCTTTGACTTCTTCCCACCTAATCCCTTTAATACCAAGATACTTTTCTGCAGACTTAACTATAATTTTAATTTTCTCAGTTGTTTTGCTTGTTTGTGCTGAACAATTAATTGCATCCACCATAAAAAGTATGAAATCCTTTCTCCTCATTAATAGTGTATCCTTATTTTTCATATTACAGCCCTCACAATTCACCAGTTTATTATTCCCTGTATTTGTTTGCTTGACAGCCTTTTTTTCTGCAAATTCTTTCACTGCCTCTGTATAACTGATTCCTTGAGTTCCTTTTACATATTGTATCTCAGCCGCCTTCTTGCTATAAATGCACCCTTGATAAGCTGTGCTGTGTTCCTCGCCGCAATTGCAACATTTCAGCCTAGCTCCCGCTTCACATAGTCATACTTTATTGATCCCAGGGGAAATTGGTTTTTGTTACAGTTGCACCTAAAATAAATAGATAGTAATAAAACCATAAATAGTTAAATAGTAATATGTAAATTATGCGAGGAAATAATTCACAATTCACATTTCCCATATTCATGTTCTCCAGCGCATCTCCTACATCTTTGTTTTCCTCTGCAGACCGCCACAATGTGCCCGAATTTCTGACACTTATAGCATCTTAAAGGTGGTGTTATATATATTCTAACCACATAACACATAGTAAACATTAGTCAGCAATCTCTTTTCATCAAAGTTAATCATTACCGATAAACTATCACATTTTTTCCCGTTTCTTGTAACTTTCAAACGCTTGGCCTCAATAATTTTTGCTCCTTTTATGTTCTGTTTAATCTCATCCATAGTAACTTTTGTTGGTATCCCCGAAATAACTCCTCTAGTCCACTTTCTATTGTTGGGTATTGAGCATTGTACATCTTTGCCATCTATTTTACATAATCTTATCACTTTGCCTTGCTGAGAACTATCCCGACAAATCACTAATAGCGATCCATTTCGTAAAATCTTTGCTCCTGTAATCTCACCTATAATTTTGTAGAGCACCTTCATCAAATGAATCAGGTTCCAATCACCAAAAGGCACCCCATCTTTGTTTTATAATTGATTTAATCTCATCTCCTTTCCATTGTTTTGCTGTCCTGATTTGATCATCCGCTGACTCCTCAGAGTTTGATATCCTGTAGTTTTGTTTTCTTTTCTTCCTCTTTCCATTCCATTCCTCTTTCCAACCAACCTCCATCTCTAGTTCACTTTCACTCTCACCAAAAACTTCCTTCAACAGCTTGGCTCTTTCCTTGATATTCTCTCTCTCCGACATTTTCCAGTCAGCCATCTCGACCCACTGCTTCCAACACACACTCAATCTCCTTTCCACAAAACTCCCACAGCCCCACTCATCAGCAGCAGCACCCACACTTGACCCCAGGGCCACTTATATTCCCAACCCCAAAACGAGCATCAAGTGCCTATAATTAAGCCTAACTGAAACAAGAGACAGCCAGAAGACCCGGAGTCTGGAGTCCATGGACTGGACTGTGAACCAGAACGTGGACTTCACCAACCGGACCATGACAGTTACTCAGTCAAGGCATTATTTAATCACATCTTTCTGTTGCTGTTTTTGCCCCATGAGTATGTAACAGGAGAAGTCCAGCCAAAGCAATATTTGTTCTTGACTACCCTCTGAAGTGTCCCAGATAGTCACTTGGTTATGGAGGTAATGTGGAGGAACATTAAATGCAGCATTTCCAGCTATGCGCATTTAATAATATAATATAAAACACATGGAATTGTTGCATGTAAAGGAGGTAAAATTATATTATTTACAAAGACCTGTGCGCAGAATTAGGCCATTCAGCCCATTGAGTCTGCTCTGCTATTCACATGTAAATTCTTCCTATTTGTGGATATTGTGCCATCAGCTTTAGCAAGGTTCATTTGCTAAACTGGTCCAAGCTGCTCAAAAGGAACATTAACCCATGCAATATAATCACAGCCATGTGAAGGAAGATAGATGAGATGACCAAGAAATTATTCTGACAGGCAGTTTCGGAATCAAATAAGAATCAGAATCGGTTTTTATATAACTGACTTAAATTGTGAAATGTATTGTTTTGCAGGAGCAGCCCAGGCAACAGGGAAATAATAGATGCTTTTATGGAAAAGGAAGAGGGTAAAGGTTTGAAGAGATGTACGGATAGAAAACTAGAGTCTCGGGACTTGGCTATCGAATATATAAAGTTGAATGTCAGATCATTTAAGTTCAGAGATGCACAATACACCAGGATTGGAGAATCAAAGATATTTCAAGTGGGGTTGTACAAGATTAGAATGGTAGAGAAATGTGAGCATGTGGTGACTTAGAACAAATAGTAGCAACAAAACACTCACTTCTCAATAACTAATGGATCTCTCTCACTATTTCATTAATTTTCCTTTGCTGTGCATTTCAGGCTATTTGCCAAAGATATCTCCCTTCCTCTCCCCTTTCCCTGATCCCTGCCAAACCTTTATAAAAATCTTTAATAACCAGTCAAGTTCAATATTGCTGAACTGCTCAGTTCAGTCCGCTGTTAAAGTGAGTCAACAAACAAGAATCTGTGTGTCTCTGACCTGTTGAAAACCACAAGATGTTACAAAAATGTTATTAACAATTAACAATAATAAAAAGTGAATCACAAATTCAACTGAATATTTTAAAACTTATTGAGAAAATGTCAGTAGTCTGAGACCCTTCCTGGTCCATTATATACTTTGTCTGCACTGAAACCCTGATCCTACATGAGGTACAAGCTTGCACAGCCTCAGAATATAGTCTAGAAATTGGCAGCCCAGTGTTTTCAGTGCATGGTGATCTTGGCAACTGAACAAGCACATGTGGCAACAACTCAATTTGTGTCTTTTTTGACAAAACTTACACAAAGAGGTTTTGGGCCAATACCCCTTTACTAGGTATGTGGCAATGCTTTTGAAACAGGTTCTGAGCATTGACACAAGACAGGGAAAGGAAAGTGAAACAAGGAACTGAAAACAAAATTTTCAGCCTTCTATGAGTCTGAGGAACACCATCATACCTTGTCTGTACTCTCCAACTTTCTAGGCTTAATAAGTTTAACAATTTCAGATCATATTCATGACCCCAATTATTCTTCAAACATCAACTGTTAATTGTTTTGCAATTATCAATTACATGTGTTCTAGACTTATCTTTCTATGTTAACTTCTAACTATATTTTTATATCATTCTTTATTTACAATTGTTAATGTTGTGCCCTGTCCAAAACACCACAGCAAGTTCCTAATAGATGTAAATGTATTTAGTGAATAAAGTTAATCCTCCTTGATCCTTCTTCTCATGTAATCTCTCCTGCCCTCCACTCTCTCCCACCCTTTCCTTGTTCTCACTTTTCTCCCACTTCTCTCTGATTCTTAAAACTTGTTTTGACTCTAATTTTTCAATTCAGTTCACCAACACTTTCTTTCTCCACAGCCACTGCCTGACCTGCTGAGTATTTTGAATATTTTCTATTTTATTTCAGATTTCTAGCATTTGCTGTACTTTACAATTGGACACACAGGCATTACCTTGACTGTATTTCCATGAAACACTGGAATAATGGAATTCAAATGGAAATGAACTCTGCACCTTTATTGGAGACTGGGGTTAACAAGACATATCAAACTACTTCCGTCCAAATCAATAGCTTTATTCAATTTGCTGTTTGTATGATGAAGCAAAAGGTTAATTCAGAAATATAAGAATTGTTTCAATGTATAAATTCTTAAAATATTCTGAAAAGCGTTTTAGTAAATCAGGACTGTCAAAAGTCTTCGGCACCTGAGATTTTTTACATGGTTTCAGATGGTGTGGCCTCCACAGATCCCTGATTTCAACATCATCGAGAACCTCTGCGATTACCTGGATCCAGACAGAAGTAAACAAAACAGCAAAGTTCTGTAGAAAATCTGTGACAAGTTCTCCAGGATGCTTGAAGCAACTTATCAGCTGATTTTCTTATAAAACTGCACGACAGTGTACCCAAGAGAATTGATGCAGTTTTAAATGTGGTGACACCAAATTGCGGTTTGATTTCGTTTTTCTACTGTTTACTGCACTTTGTAGTATTTTTTTGATATTTAGAAAAGTTTCATTACTTTATTTTTAAAAAGCACTTGAACTTAACAGACTTTTTAAATGTGCCGAAGACATTTTGCACTGTATTGCATATAAAATATTAGCAAACTCATAAAATGAGGGGGAAATGAAGTCACAAAATAAAGGGCCTTTCAAATTATTAGACAATCACGAACCTTTGAATTATCATCACCATTTCAATGTAGGCAAGCTCTACAGAATCTGGAGGAAATACACACAATAAGGTGGAGAACGTACAAACTCACAGGATGTCAGGATTGAATTTGGCTCATTGGAACTACAGTGAGTAACTCCATTAGCTGTGTCACCGTTCGAGGAGGAAGTTGCAACAACTTAATTTAACTGAATCAGTCCTGGTTTTGGTAACTGATTTCCTTACTCAGACATCATTGTGAAATGGTATTTACTGATACTTGTCTTCATTGACAGAAGAAACCATTCCAGGTTAGTTCACTAGTGAACCATAAGCAAGAATTGTTTAAGGGTCTCATTCGAAAATGTGGACTGTTTATTCCCCTTCATAGAGGCTGCCTGACTGCTGAGTTCCCCAGCACTTTGGGTCTGTTTAGTTAAGTAACTGAATTTGAATTTTCAGTAGGCTGAAGTGGGATTTGAACTTGTGTCTGGACTAACAAATTGTGTTCAAAGTGCTTGTCTTGTGACATCGCTCTGATCATCTAGTTACTCTAATGTCATAAAGTAATACCTTACAGAATTGAGTGTACTATGAATTAATACTTTATAGACAGATTAAATATTGAAATATACAACTGGGCTTATACAGATGCCATTCTATTTGCTGAACAGGCTGGAGAGAAAAAAAAAGGTAAATTAAATTTAGAATGAATGACAGGCTACACAACAGATTTTCAGTCTACAGTATAACTGGAGAAAGAAAGATAGAGAGCAGGCAGCTGGTCAGTATCTGGGATAGAGAGCAGTTAATTCATTTATCTATCTATCCATCTATCTGGCCTACTTATTTCTTCCCTTCCCCACATCTTCTTATACTGACTTCTTTCCCCTTCCTTTCCACTCCTGGTGAAGGATCTCAGCCCAAAATACCAAATATTTATTCCTTTCCATTGATACTGCCTGATTGCTGAGTTCCAGCAGCACTCTGTATGTGATGATATTATTTACTGATTGATCTATCTATCTTCATATTTATTTATTTCCATTCCTTCATTCAATAAAGAGACGTGGGTATTTCTGGCAAAACCAGCAATTATCACTGTTCCTTGTCTGTCCTTGAATGGGAAGATTTGTTGGACTGGTTCATAGGGAAATTCAGAGTCAACCAGAGAGTTGGACCATGAATCTGATCAGGTAGGGAGAACAGATTCTGTTTTTTGCCAGAAGCGATTGGCAACAGGATTTTTTTTTGCTCTACCTCAGTCCAGTGGTGTTTTAGTCATAATTGCTGATGTTTGCTTTTTTAAATTCCAAATAAATGTAATTGTTTGAATCTCTCAACAACTATGAAGAGACTTGAATGAGTGTTTCAGGTTCATAGTTGAAGACTCTGGGTGATAGTTCAGTAACAACTTGGCTTTTTTCACACTAATCAACAGAAAAGATTCTTCTGTGTCAAACTGAAAACAAATTTTGACAAATTGGTCGAAGTTTAAAGTAAGTAAAGGCATCCGTTAATCTTACAAGATCATGGATCTGTGTCTGGAAAGTCTTCACTCCCCAGGGCGCAGGCCTGGGCAAGGTTGTATGGAAGACCAGCAGTTGGCCATGCTGCAAGTCTCCCCTCTCCACGCCACCAATGTTGTCCAAGGGAAGGGCATTAGGACCCATACAGCTTGGCATCAGTGTCGTCGCAGAGCAATGTGTGATTAAGTGCCTTGCTCAAGGACACAACGCATGTTGCCTCGGCTGGGACTCGAACTCACGACCTTCAGCTCGCTAATCCAATGCCTTAACCACTTGGCCACGAGCCCACAGGTCTAAATTTATTACAATTATTAAAGACAAAATAATTGATTGCATAATTACTCATCCCTTCAAGTCAGTATTTAGTAGATGCACCTTCATCAGCAATTACAGCCTGGAGTCTGTGTGGATAGGTCTCTGTCAGCTTTGCATACCTAGACACTACAATGTTTCCCCATTCTTCTTTACAAAACAGCTCAAGCTGTATCAGATTGCATGGGGATTGTGAGTGAACAACCCTTTTCAAGTCCAACCACAAATGCAATTCTGGATTGAGGTCTGGACTCTGACTTGGCCACTCCAGGACTTTACCTTTGTTGCATTTAAGCAATTCCTGTGTAGCTCTGGCTTTAGACTTGTGGTCATCTTTATTTGTGGAAATCTTTATTTTCTACAATTTCTAAAACTTTGAAAATTAATTTTCAACCTAATACGTTGACTGTTCTATTTGGAATATTCCACATCATATTCAGGGTATTTCTTTTTCAAACCAACATGTAATTGCATTCGTTACATTGTTGGCAAGAAGGGCTATTTTATTGAAGTGGAAAGATACCTCTGCTCCTACACTAACTCAATGGTTTTCCCAAGTAATGTTATGTCTTAGTTTGGAAAAAATTAGAAGTAGAACTTTTGATCCCCGATTCGATTTTGAGAGAAGAGGGGGCTCTTTTGCCAAATGTTATCATTTAATTTGAATTAATTTATATGGTTTCCTTCCAATTTTATGTTATATAAATGTGATTTGGCGGTTGTTGTTGTTTTTATTCTTTTATATATATAGATGATTGTAAGACGTATTGCTCCGGGAGTTGGTTCCTAATGGGTTTTTTTGTAGTTAGTGTTTTTTTTAGTTAGTTGGGGTTCTCTTTTTTGTTTCTTTTTCTTATATAATAGTTTTTTTTATTAGCATATACAAGTTTTTTTTTCTTCAGCTTTATTAATTATACATGTAACGTTCAGTTATATTGGCTCGTGAATGTCTAGGGGAAATCCAGCCCAGCACCCGCCTCAACACTCCCCACAGGGTCGGTTGCCACCCAAATCAATCACAAACATCAATCATCAGTCAGCACACCCAGTAAATTTTAACAAATACACTTTATAGATATTATTAATTCTATGACATTAATATATATTTGATACAGAGAGGAAAGTAATGAAAACAAAAGGCGCCAACACTTATCAAAGTCCAAGTTCTTTGCGCGCTACTTTGGAGCTCAATTCGACTTCAGACGACCACCCGAATTCCGTCGACTCACCGCTGGGGACCACCCTGAGTGATCGACCGGAGCCTCTCCACACATCCGCAGTCTTCCTCGTCTCTCCTCCGACTCCCCGCCAAAACTCAGTCCACAGTCATATCATACAGCATGGTATCCAAAAACAAAACGATACATAACCACCCATTGGCTAATGGAACCCTGTTATCTCATTTTAAAGTAAAACAAACTGTTAGCGCAAACTGTCTTCAGCGTTAAAGCACAACAAAGCCGCATTCCCCAGATTAACATAACAAAGTCGCCATTTTAAATGTAACAAAAGGAAGACCCCGTACATATATATACTAATTTGTTGAACATTTGTATTTTATAGCTGTAGAAGATTATATATCAATAAAAAGATTTTTAAAATGAAATGAGATGATGTCCAGTGTTTGGCTTACGCCAAACATAGCATTTAGTCTGATGGGCAAAAAGCTCAATTTCGGTTTCATCAAACCATAGAACCGTCTTTCAGATGACTTTGGAGTCTCCTACAGGTCTTCTGACAAACCCTGACTGAGATTTCATGTGAGTTTTTTTTTCAACAATGGTTTTTTCTTTGCCACTCTCCCATAATGCTGTGACTGGTGAAGCACCTGGGCAAGAGTTATTGTATGTGCAGTCTCTCTACCTCAGCCACTGAAGCTTGTAATTCCTCCAGAGTTGTCATAGATCTCTTGGTAGTCTCCCTCACTAGTTCACTTCTTACACAGTCACTTAGTTTTTGAGGATTTCCTTCTCTAGACAGATTTACAGCTGCGCCATATTCCTTCAATTTCTTGATTATTGACTTAACTGTACTCCAAGGGATATTGTGACTTGGAAATGTTCTTGTATCCATCTCCTGACATGTGCTTTTCAATAACTTTTTGCGGAGTTGCCTGGAGTTTTCTTTTGTCTTCATGGTCCAGTTTTTGCCAGGATACTGACTCTCCAGCAGTGGGACCTTCCAGATACAGGTGTATTTCACTACAATCAATTGAAACACCTTGACTGCACACAGGTATTCAGAATCAGATCTCCATTTAACTAATTTTTGACTTCTAAAACTAATTGGCAACACCAGTGATGATTTGATGTGTCATATTAATGTTTGTGAATACTTATGCAATCAATTATTTTGTGTTTTATATTGTAATTAATGTAGATAACTTTGTAGAGATCTGATTTCACTTTGACACAAGGGAGTCTTTTTCTGTTGATCAGTTCCAAAAAAGACAAACTAAATCCACTGTGATTCAACTTTGTAAAACAATAGAACATGAAAAGCTCCAAGGGGTGTGAATACTTTTTATAAGCACTGTAGGCTCATCAAGAAAGCTTTTAGCACATTGGCCCTGGTGAATCAATGTATTCGGTGCAAGAGTTGGGATGTAATGTTGAAATTGTGTAAGACATTGGTGAGGACTATTTTGGAGTATTGTGTCTAGTATTGGTTACCTAACTACAGGAAAAATGAAAGTAAGATTGAAAGGGTGCAGAGAAAATTTACAAAGCTGTTTCAGGGACTTAAGGGCCTAAGTTATTGAGAAAGGTTGAATGCATTCTAGCGTTAGAAAATAGAAGATTGTGGGGTGATTTGATTGAGGTATACAAATTTATAATGAGTGCAGTTTGGCTAAATGCAAGCAGGATTTTTCCACTGAGGTTGAGTGAGACTGGAACTAATAGGCATGGGATAAGAGTGAAAGGTGGAATATTTAAGGAGAACATTTGGGGAACATTTTCACTCAGAGGGAGGTGGGAGTGTGGAACAAGCTGCCATCTTGAGTAGTGGATACGGAGTCAATTTCAACATTGAAGAGGAATGTGGATGGGTACATGGATGGGAGGGGTATGGAGGGCTATGGTCCAGGTGCAGGTTGATGAGACTTGGCCGAGTAACAGTTTTGCATGGAGTAATTGTTTGTGGGATACCTGAAAAGTAATTCTAAATTTATTGACAAATTTTTATAGATGCACAGTGAAGAGTATTCTTACCAGCTGCCTCATGACCTGGTATGGAAACACCAACACACACGAATGGAATAGCCTACAAAAAGTAATGGATATGGCCCAGTCTATCACAGGAAAAGCCTTCCCCACCACAGAGCACTTCTAGAAGGAGCGTTGCCACAAGAAAGCAGCATCCATCATCAAGGACCCACACCATCCAGGTCATGCACTCATCTTGCTGCTGCCATCAGGAATGCTAAAGGAACCCTAGGTCACACACTACCAGGTTTAGGAACAGTTATTACCTTTCAAACATCAGGCTGTTAAACCAGCATGGATAACTTCACTCACCTCAAAACTGAATGATTCCAGAACCTGTGGACTCAATTTCGAGGACCCTACAACTCATGTTCTCAATGTTACTAATTTACTTCTTTATGTATGTATTTATGTATCTATCTATTGATTTTTTTTTTGTATTTACACAGTTTGCCTTCTTTTGCCTCTTGGTTGTTTGTCTGTTTCTGCCTGTGCACACTTTTTGCTTTGATGTGGAGAATATTAGCACTGGAAACTGTCTGGAGAGACAACCCCTGCGAGAAGCTCCGAGCAACAGCTAAGCCAAACCGAAGGCTGAAAACCACTTGATGAAGGTAGAAGAGTCCACAGACTCACCAAACCAGAGTGACAAATTGTTTCAGCTGATGAAACAGCAACACAGCTCCATGGCATCCTTCACACAACCAAAGCTGACAGTAGATCACTGTGGGAGAGGGTGACCTTGCCCAGGTGGCAGACCATCGAGGCCTCTGCCCGGAATGATGCCTGTCCCTCTTCCAGGGTAAGTTTGTGCCCAAGTGCCCATGGAAAGGGAGCATGTGGTCACTGTGGGCACAGTGGGGGATTTCAGGGAATGGTGCCTCCCATTGGGAACTCAGTGTTTTGTAGATATTAGTAACCCTATTTTAATTTTAAATTGTATTATGTCCGTGGACAAGTTATGTAATTTTGTAAAAAAAGTGTCCTCGCTGGTAGTGGAATTCAATGAGAGCAGATCAGTCTGGCGTGGGATAAAAAATATATTCATTCCATAATCACCAGTTGTGCTCTGAAGATTGTAAATCTTGACAAGAAACCCCACACCCAACCCCTCTCCTGAGGATTGTAAATCTTGACAAGAAACCCCACACCCAACCCCTCTCCTGAGGATTGTAAATCTTGACAAGAAGCCTCAAACTCTAACCCCTCTCTTTGTGCCAGTGAGCTTAGTAGAAAGATGTTAAATTCTCACCAATAAAAATTTCCGCAGGAATCTCACACAAGGGACATCACATCTAATGACATTGATTAGAATTACAGGGGTCTGGAGTCTCACCGGGACAGTCCAGCAGTCTCAAGATCCCAAGATTCAGACTCTAACGCAATAGTCTGGTTGGCATCTTGCGTGTCTTTCCACTCTGCGGGAAATGATGTGACATCCCATGCTCGGCTAATCTGTTCTCAGTTGATTCCTCTGCCATCGAGGTCATTCTTTTTACAAAACCACGTAAGTTTTTCACTCAAAAAATACAACTTCAATTTAAAATACGGCTACTAACATCTACAACACAGCCAGTTCCCGGAAATCCCACACTGTGTCCACTGTAACCGCATGTTCCCTCTCTAAGGGTACTTCGGCACGAACTTGCCCTAAAAGAGGGACAGGGAGTTGGCTGGGGCAAAAGCCTCGACTGCCCTCGCCCCTGGTAATTTACTGTCGGGTTTGGTTGTATGAAGGACGCCGAGGAGCCATGTTGCTGTTTCATCCGCTGAAACAATTTGTCACTGTGGTTTGGTGAGTCAGTGGGTTCTCCCACCTTCATCGAGGGGTTTTCGGCTTCCTGTTTTGCTTAGCTTGTTACTCGGAGCTTCCCGCAGTGTTCGTCTCTGCAGAAAGCTGCTGGTGTTGATATTCTGCACATTGAGCAGTGCGGTACCGCACCACATCCTGAAGGGGAAGAGCGGTGGTGAACCACAGTGACTTCCATTGACACGAGTCTCGGCTCAGCCAACTCTTTCCGCGGTGACTCTGCGCTCGGTATGTGCGGGATTTTAGCTCCTGGTGTTCTGCTCATTGAGTTTATTTCTCAAACTCCTCAGTCTGCAATTGGAATCGGTTTATTTTTGACCCATAGGATAGAGGTGCTGATTAACTGAAACAAGGTGACTGTGATCGGTGAAGGGAAATCCCTCTCTGTGTGGAGAACCAGCCGTCAAACTTCTGCAGATTGTGTGATTTCATACTTTGTGTTCGTCTCCCATTTGTGCTCAGCTGGAACGAGGAGGATCCAAGAGGTGCAGGGGAGGGAAATTCAGTGAACTGGAATCAGGATATCGGAGAGAGGGCTTAACTCGTCCCAGCTGAAATCTGTTCAGGCGGGTGTGATCTCAGATCCACTCTGGTGCACAACTCGGTCGCACTCCCCGCGGTAGCATAGTGGTTCACGTATTCGATTTACAGCGCCAGAGATCCCGATTCGATTCAATTCCCGCCGCTGTCTGAAACGAGTCTGCACATTCCGCGCTGAGATGCTCTGAATGCTCCGGTTTCCTCACACATACAGAAGATGTACGGGTTGGGGTTGGTGAGTTGTGGGCATGCTGTGTTGGCGTCAAAAGCATGGCAACACGAACATGCTGCCACAGCGCATCGCAAACTACTCGAAATGACGCACCTCAATGCATTTTTTAATGTTTGTTGGACATGTGACAAATCAAACTAATCTCTCCCTCTCACAAACAGAATATGTTCCCTTTGAAGAATGTTGAGGTGAACAAGGAAGATGACCCTGGTGATCAGTAGGGCCAGTTATCAATAACAGTGATAGAAGTCACAGGGAGGCAGGTGGGTTGGGAAAACAGATTAAATGTGAACGGGGTCGAACGGCAGGTGATTTTTTCCCACTGAGAGGCCCTATCTCACTGAGTAATTCACCAGAAATATTTTTCTATGAGTTAAGCAAAATGGTGTAGAGAGCCCATTACTTCAGACATGCTCTCTTCTCATTGCTACCATCAAGGAAAAGATACAGGATCCTGAAGACACACACTCAATATTTCAGGAACAGTTTCTTTCCATTCACCATCAATTACTGAATGGACAATAAACCCTTGCTCACTTCCTCAGTATTTTTGCTCTCTATTTGTTTAAATTATGTAGTTTATTTTATATATATATTTATTGTAAGTTAAAATTTTTATTACTTTGTCTTGCAATGTAGGTTCCTTATGTCACAGTCCGGTCCGTTGACTACTCATTTCAGTTAATTTCCTTTTCCCCATGTTCCACTGGGCTCCTTGATTAGGGCACCTGATCCTCATACGAACCGGCAGCATAAAGACTCCGGCTTACATACATAGAAACATACATAGAAAATAGGTGCAGGAGTAGGCCATTCGGCCCTTCGAGCCTGCACCGCCATTTATTATGATCATGGCTGATCATCCAACTCAGAACCCCGCCCCAGCCTTCCCTCCATACCCCCTGACCCACGTAGCCACAAGGGCCATATCTAACTCCCTCTTAAATATAGCCAATGAACTGGTCTCAACTGTTTCCTGTGGCAGAGAATTCCACAGATTCACCACTCTCTGTGTGAAGAAGTTTTTCCTAATCTCGGTCCTAAAAGGCCTCCCCTCTATCCTCAAACTGTGGCCCCTCGTTCTGGACTTCCTCAACATCGGGAACAATCTTCCTGCATCTAGCCTGTCCAATCCCTTTAGGATCTTATACGTTTCAATTAGATCCCCCCTCAATCTTCTAAATTCCAACGAGTACAAGCCCAGTTCATCCAGTCTTTCTTCATATGAGAGTCCTGCCATCCCAGGAATCAATCTGGTGAACCTTCTTTGTACTCCCTCTATGGCAAGGATGTCTTTCCTCAGATTAGGGGACCAAAACTGCACACAATACTCCAGGTGTGGTCTCACCAAGGCCTTGTACAACTGCAGTAGTACTTCCCTGCTCCTGTACTCGAATCCTCTCACTATAAATGCCAGCATACCATTCGCCTTCTTCACCACCTGCTGTACCTGCATGCCCACTTTCAATGACTGGTGTATAATGACACCCAGGTCTCGTTGCACCTCCCCTTTTCCTAATCGGCCACCATTCAGATAATAATCTGTTTTCCTATTTTTGCCACCAAAGTGGATAACTTCACATTTATCCACATTAAATTGCATCTGCCATGAATTTGCCCACTCACCCAACCTATCCAAGTCACCCTGCAACCTCTTAGCATCCTCCTCACAGCTAACACTGCCACCCAGCTTCGTGTCATCCGCAAACTTGGAGAAGCTGCATTTAATTCCCTCATCCAAGTCATTAATATATATTGTAAACAACTGAGGTCCCAGCACTGAGCCTTGCGGTACCCCACTAGTCACCGCCTGCCATTCTGAAAAGGTTCCGTTTATTCCCACTCTTTGCTTCCTGTCTGCTAACCAACTCTCCACCCACACCAATACCTTACCCGCAATACCGTGTGCTTTAAGTTTGCACACTAATCTCCTGTGTGGGACCTTGTCAAAAGCCTTCTGAAAATCCAAATATAACACATCCACTGGTTCTCCCCTATCCACTCTACTAGTTACATCCTCAAAAAATTCTATGAGATTCGTCAGACATGATTTTCCTTTCACAAATCCATGCTGACTTTGTCCGATCATTTCACCGCTTTCCAAATGTGCTGTTATCACATCTTTGATAACTGACTCCAGCAGTTTCCCCACCACCGACGTTAGGCTAACCGGTCTATAATTCCCCGGTTTCTCTCTCCCTCCTTTTTTAAAAAGTGGAGTTACATTAGCCACCCTCCAATCCTCAGGAACTAGTCCAGAATCTAACGAGTTTTGAAAAATTATCACTAATGCATCCACTATTTCTTGGGCTACTTCCTTACGCACCCTGGGATGCAGACCATCTGGCCCTGGGGATTTATCTGCCTTCAATCCCTTCAATTTACCTAACACCACTTCCCTACTAACATGTATTTCACTCAGTTCCTCCATCTCACTGGACCCTCTGTCCCCTACTATTTCTGGAAGATTATTTATGTCCTCCTTAGTGAAGACAGAACCAAAGTAATTATTCAATTGCTCTGCCATGTCCTTGCTCCCCATAATCAATTCACCTGTTTCTGTCTGCAGGGGACCTACATTTGTCTTTACCAGTCTTTTCCTTTTCACATATCTATAAAAGCTTTTACAGTCCGTTTTTATGTTTCCTGCCAGTTTTCTCTCATAATCTTTTTTCCCCTTCCTAATTAAGCCCTTTGTCCTCCTCTGCTGAACTCTGAATTTCTCCCAGTCCTCAGGTGATCCACTTTCTCTGGCTAATTTGTATGCTTCTTCTTTGGAATTGATACTATCCCTAATTTCTCTTGTCAGCCACGGGTGCACTACCTTCCTTGATTTATTCTTTTGCCAAACTGGGATGAACAATTGTTGTAGTTCATCCATGCAATCTTTAAATGCTTGCCATTGCATATCCACCGTCAATCCTTTAAGTGTCATTTGCCAGTCTATCTTAGCTAATTCACGTCTCATACCTTCAAAGTTACCCCTCTTTAAGTTCAGAACCTTCGTTTCTGAATTAACTATGTCACTCTCCATCTTAATGAAGAATTCCACCATATTATGGTCACTCTTACCCAAGGGGCCTCTCACGACAAGATTGCTAATTAACCCTTCCTCATTGCTCAAAACCCAGTCCAGAATAGCCTGCTCTCTAGTTGGTTCCTCGACATGTTGGTTCAAAAAACCATCCCGCATACATTCCAAGAAATCCTCTTCCTCAGCACCTTTACCAATTTGGTTCACCCAATCTACATGTAGATTGAAGTCACCCATTATAACTGCTGATCCTTTATTGCACACATTTCTAATTTCCTGTTTAATACCATCTCCGACCTCACTACTACTGTTAGGTGGCCTGTAAACAACTCCCACCAGCGTCTTCTGCCCCTTAGTGTTACGCAGCTCTACCCATATCAATTCCACATCTTCCCGGCTTATGTCCTTCCTTTCTATTGCGTTAATCTCTTCTTTAACCAGCAATGCCACCCCACCTCCCCTTCCTTCATGTCTATCCCTCCTGAATATTGAATATCCCTGAACGTTGAGCTCCCATCCCTGGTCACCCTGGAGCCATGTCTCTGTGATCCCAGCTATATCATAATCATTAATAACAATCTGCACTTTCAATTCATCCACCGTATTACGAATGCTCCTTGCATTGACACACAAAGCCTTCAGGCGCTCTTTTACAACTCTCTTAGCCCTTATACAATTATGCTGAAAAGTGGCCCTCTTTAATGCTTGCCCTGGATTGGTCGGCCTGCCACTGTTACTTTTCTCCATAGTACTTTTTGTTTCTACCCTCACTTTACACCCCTCTGTCTCTCTGCACTGGTTCCCATCCCCCTGTGGTGAACTAACCTCCTCACACCTAGCCTCGTTAATTTGATTCCCACCCTCCAACCATTCTAATTTAAAGTCACCTCAGTAGCCCCCGCTAATCTCCCTGCCAGGATATTGGTCCCCGTAGGATTCAAGTGCAACCCGTCCTTTTTGTACAGGTCACACCTGCGCCAAAAGGGGTCCCAATGATTCAGAAACTTGAATCCCTGCCCCCGCTCCAAACCCTCAGCCACGCACTTATCCTCCACCTCATCGCATTCCTACTCTCACTGTCGCGTGGCACAGGCAGTAATCCCGAGATTACTACCTTTGCGGTCCTTTTTCTCAACTCCCTTCCTAGCTCCCTATATTCTCCTTTCAGGACCTCATCCCTTTTCCTACCTATGTCATTGGTACCTATATGTACCACAACCTCTGGCTCCTCACCCTCCCACTTCAGGATATCTTGGACACGATCAGAAATATCCCGGACCCTGGCACCAGGGAGGCAAACTACCATCCGGGTCTCTGGACTGCGTCCACAGAATCGCCTATCTGACCCCCTTACTATCAAGTCCCCTATCACAACTGCCCTCCTCTTCCTTGCCCTACCCTTCTGAGCTACAGGGCCAGACTCTGTGCCGGAGGCACGGCCACTGTCGCTTCCCCCGGGTAAGCTGTCCCCCCCAACAGTACTCAAACAGGAGTACCTGTTGTTAAGGGGCACAGCCACCGGGGTACTCCCTATTACCTGACTTTTCCCTTTCCCCCTCCTAACCGTGACCCACTTGTCCGCCTCCCGTGGCCCCGGCGTGACCACCTGCCTGCAACTCCTCTCTATCACCTCCTCACTCTCCCTGACCAGACGAAGGTCATTGAGCTGCAGCTCCAGTTCCGTAACGCGGTCCCTTAGGAGCTGCATCTCGATGCACTTGGCGCAGATGTAGACGTCCGGGAGGCTTGGAGACTCCAGGGCCTCCCACATCTGACACCGAGAACAGCAAACTGCCCTCACACTCATACTGCCCCTCTCCTCAAATAACAACAGAAAATGAATGCCAAACCTCCCTCGCCTCGCCCGTTTCCGCCTAAGCCAGTTGAGCCGACTACTACTCACATCTACTACTCACGACTACTTACATCTACTCACTGCTGGTTCGTCACCGTAGCCAGGGTAGCTATGCTCGTTCTGGAGCCGCCAAGAATTGTGGACTCTAAGTTGCTTCAGTGCCTGTGGCTGCTTCGTGAATTCAGTCATTTTTGTGTCTAGCTGGGTTGCCGGCTGTTTCGCTGCCACTCCGAGCCAAGATACAAATGGACTGTCATTGTTTGGTTTTTGTCATCTCATTTCCAGCTGAGTGGGTCCGGTCGTTTGCCGCTGCTCCAAGTTGGGAATTCTGTCTCTTCGTGTCAAGCTGAGTGATTACCGGCCGTTTGCCGTTCATGAGCTACTCCGTGATTTGAACTGTCTGTTGTTTGGTTTAGTTGTCTTGTTTCTAGCTGAGCAGGTCCAACTATTTGCTGCTACTCTGAGTTGGGTATTCTGTCTCTTCCTGTCCAAGTCCAGTCTCCGGATCCAAGTCCAAGTCCACACTCTGGGTCCAATTCCATGTCCAAGTCCAGGTTCCGCGTCCGAGTCTAAGTCCGGGTTCCTCCGGTTTGTTGTCCAACATTTATATCCATGTGGGCTTCCAATCCTCACTTTCCGGCCTTCCTGGAAACTATTAATAGTTTTCTGTTAATGCTACCTCTGTGTCTGTGTCCTGCTCTGGGGTCTGCTTTCCTTCAGTTCATTGCAACACCTGAAGGTTGTTATCACTGGGATAAGATCCCACTACCTATTAAATGCTCCCAATAGCATGCACCTGAAATCACCCCTGACAACCATCCAGTTCTTCCCCTTCACATGTGCCTTAACTATTAAGCCCAGTGGAACAGTTTCTTCTCACAGGAGAAGGGGCAAAGACAGGTTACTGACACCTTCAAATCAGACATTTTGAACAAATTGGGCTTGTCAGCCATGGTTGGCAGCTCATCCAGGAGGAGGAAAACTGTTCTCGAACCTCCACTGCCTTTTCAGCTGGACCATTCATGGGGAAAGTTTTGGAAGTAAACCCCAATGAAAAATCTGGAGCCAGAGTCCCTAAGGCATTCCTGCGTTGAGTTCAATGCTGACTAGAAACTCCTGCAATGCCGTTGGTGCCAAACAGTATCTGTCTCTGCCATTCCTTTGGATTCATCAGATGTGTGGAGAGGGGGAACCGACAACATGGACAACAGCTTGTTCTCCATATCGTACTTCCCTGGCTTGCATATTATACAGACAGCTGTGACGCAACATCCTTGGTCAACCTTGACCAACAGAGGTCCTCTTTTGCAACGTACTGTTACTGCAAAGCAACAAATTTCATGGCATATGCTAGTGACATTGGATCAGGTTCTTATTCTGAAAGGGGTTATTTTTGGACGATGAAGCACTCATAAAAGTAAACCAAAGGGTAAGGGGAAGGGCCGAGAGAGAGTGGAATGAGTCTGAGGAAATCCTGAGGTAAAATTTTCTTCATGGTGCCCAGATTTTTATAAATTTGATACAGAGCCAGAAAATAATTGAGCCTGATGTCCTGTATTCTATTGTTGGCATTGAAAGAAAGTGCAAGAGGTTCTCAGAAATGTCATTTCACATTATTTCCTGTTCTTGCTTCTTCTTAGGTAGATGATCATGATTATCCATGACTTGTATCCACTTTGGAATTGTCAATGTCTCAGGATAAAACCCTGCGGCCAGCACCTGCAATCTCTTGTGTCTTTGTCTGTTCCTGGTGTTAATTGTGCCTGTGGTTTCCCACCCTAAATGTTGAGATTCGCTGCAGCTTCCCACATCACCAGGAGGAGCCCAGCATCAGACTGCAGACAGAGAATATCTGCTGAACATTTATCAGGATCTTCTGAACTGCCACATCCAGAAGTGCAAACTTGTCAGCCCGCGAGTGCAGAAACATTGATATTTTCATATTCATAGATCTGCTTTCATTTCATAGCAAAACCAAAATGTTAGGCATGGAATTTTACAGTAGGCAAATGAGCAATTACATCGTCCACAATAATCAACAAGTTTCAGCACTTATCAAATAAATTATTGGCTTTGAAGCCTCCTGAGGATTAATAGGTTTGATCTATCATCCATCCATTGCTCCAGAGGTACAGATGATAACAGGCTATTCTGAGCAAACAAGCCCATAGAGATGCAAACTATCTCTTTTCTCTGGACAAGAAACATCTTATGTTGGTTATTGTTTGCACCTGTGTGGATCAGGCCCTGCTGGTCATTCTGCAGTCTTTCAACAGCTCATACTGAGTGAAACAAGCATCCAGAACTAAAGCAGTGCAGATGATGAAAGTCTGAAAAAAATGAGAATGCTAGAAGTATTCAACATGTTAGTCAGTGGCCGTGGAGATACATTTCTGCATCTCTTTCTTCCATTGAGACTGTTTACCAGTGATTTCCATCATTTACTCTATTTATTTGTGAGAATTTTTCCAATTCAGAATCAACACAGAATCTGGTTTAGGCTCTTGAATCAAAGGGGATAACTTTACTTAACTTCACTTGCCCCATCATTGAAAAGCATCCACAACCAATCAACTCACTTTCAAGGACTCTTCATCTCATGCTCTCGATATATATTGTTTATTTATTTTTTTATTACTATTATTTCTTTCTTTTTGAACAGTTTTTGTCTTCTGTAAACCGGGTGAATGCCAAAGTTGGTGTGGTTTTTCATTGATACTTTTACAATTATTATTCTATTTATGGATTTAGTGAGACTGAGATCACAGGATTGCCAGCTGCCATGGGAGTTGCACATGTGTAGTTTTGTTTTCCATTTCAATGCATGTATAAAATGTGTTGTGCTCACTGGGGAGTGAAGAATCACTGCAATGTTTATGCTGTTACGGTTTACCTTATAGGAAGCAATGGCATGCAAACCTTGCCAAAGCTGTTGTAAATCCATATGAGTCTCTATCTTCATACAGAATGGCCTTTTCACTCTCATAATCAGCAGAAAACTCTCATGTTGATTTGGTCTGCATTCCTTCTCAATAATGCAAACCTTGTAGAGAGTGAGGGACCTTTGCAGGCATGGAGAAGATCTATTGCTGTAAGCTTCCATAAATAAAAATACTTTTTACCTGCAAATTTTACCCCGTGCTTTGAAATGATAAACTATCATGTCAATCTTTAAACTAAATATAAGCACACTCTGAATTGTCAGTTTAGTCGGGATCATGCTCTCTTGAATACACATTGGTTTATCCTTCTATAGAAATCACACCTCCCTGTCTTCTGTTTGTAAATTCCATTTGTTTCCCACACAATTAATCTGGCTATTCATCAAGAGGACTCCATTGGTTGCCTCTACAAAATGTACTGTAATTACTCAATAAACACACTTTGTCAGTGAATTTTAAACATGCTGCACCAACCACCAAGGGCTGCAGGCATATCGTGTCTTCTCCAAGTCCCTCCAAGTCACTTCGAATCCTAATGTGGAAACACATTCAGTGGCCACTTTAATAGGTATACTGTACAGCTGCTCATCAACACAAATATCTAATTTGCCAATCATGTGGCAGCAACTCAATGCATCAAAACATGCAGACATGGTCAAGAGGTTTAATTGTTGTTGACAGCAAACAGCACAATGGGGAAGAAATTTGATCTAAGTGACTTTGACCATGGAATGATTGCTGGTGCCGGAACAGTTGATTTGAGCATCTCAGAATCTGCTGATTTCCTGAGAATTTCATGCAGATCAGTCTCTAAAGTTTACAAAGAATGGCACAAAAGCAAAATAAAAACATCCCGTAGCTGCCAGTTCTGTGGATGAATACACCTTGTTAATGAGAGAGGTCAGAGGAGAATGGTCAACTTTGTTCAAGTTGACAAACTTCAAGCTACATTTATCAAAGAAGTGACAATAACTTAAATAACCACACAATACAACAGTGGTGAGCAGAAGAGCATCTCTGAACACACAACACAACAACCTTGAAATGGAGGGGTTACAGCAGCAAAAGACCATAAACATACACTCAGTGGCCGCTTTATTTAGCACAGGAGGTACCTAATAAAGTGGTGACTGAGTGTATATTGTCATTCTTCCATTATCTTTAGGTCAGAATCATTTACTTTCTCACCAGTAGTGGACAGTACACTCACTAGGAGGACCTCAATGAATCAAGAATGGAGCTCGCCACCACCTTCCACATTTAGTTTTCAATAGGCTTTATCCTTTCACCAGCATAGATTAGATGACTAAGTGTACACAAAGGCCAGACCTGTTGTAAATAGGCTAGTGTCCTTCATAGCGCTTTCATCTAACCCTGTCGTGCTTTATTGAAATCATTATTGTTTATCACGACGAGTTCTGAAATACTAAAGACTAGCTTTTATTTGTTACATTTACATCAAAACATTGAAACATAAAGTGAAATGTGTCATTTTGCATAAATGACAACACAGACCAAGGATTGTGCAGAAGGCAGCCCACAAGTGTTGCCACGCTTCTGACACCAATATAACATGCCCACGATTCATACTAGTTGTATTGGTAACAAATGTGCCCGCACCATTTAATCTACCTTGCATAATGACGCTGTTCTTTTTTTCGCACATAGTATCTATAGAAATTGAAACAAAATACTGAAATTGTTTTTAAAGAAATGATCTCATTTGTAAGTCAGAAGTGACAACGAGATGATTGAATTATGTTAACTCAGGGCAAATATATTCGTGAATGTACATCACAAACCTAAAATATAAAAAATAATTTCAAAATATACTACTTTCCACATATCGACTCCAAGCCCTTCCTTTCTGTTCTCGGAAGATTGTTCATTTCTGTTTTTTTGTTATCTGTGTATAGATAACAGATGAGACATTGTCATTTGAAGAAGGCAGGTTCTGAAGGAGAAAGAAAAACCAGTTATACCCAGTGACCACATTATTAGGTACAGTATATCTACACATTAATGCAAATATCTAATCAGCCAATCATGTTGCAGCAACACAATAAGAACATAAAAAATAGGAGCAGGAGTAGGCCATCTGTCCCATTGAGCCTGTTCTGCCAATCAATAAGATCATAACTGATTTGACCATGGACTCATCTCCACCTACCTGCCTTTTCCCCATAACCCTTCATTCCCATCAAATGTATGAAAGCATGCAGACATGGTCAAGTGGTTCATTTGTTGTTGTTCAGACCAAATATCAAAATGGGGAAGAAGTGTGATCTAAGTGACTTTGACTGTGGAATGTTGGTGCTGGACCGTTGATTTGAGTATCTCAGAAACTTCTGATCTCCAGGGATTATCAGACACAACAGTCTCTAGAGTAGTGGTCACCAACCCTTTTAAGCCTAAGATCCCCCACTTTGACCTTAGTGAAAAGCAAGATCTACCTACTAAATCATTTAGAGAAAAAACAGCTCAGATTGTACTTCCAATCTGAGGCCTTTTATTTGGGCTAATTGTATTTGAATTACACAAAATACATTTGTCAAACTTTCAAATTAATTCAAACAAGAAAATACTGTAACTAGCATATCAAACAGGCTATAGCTGTCTTTCTTTAAGAATATTACAATACTTCACACCTTTAATTCTAAATTTCATTATTTATTTTTATTTCAACACAAAAAATAAATGAATAAAAATTGACTGTTGCACTCAGTGTGATGACCGGGGCTGAATACTTTCTGTTGGTTCCCTGAAATTTAGCTCATAACTACAGACAGCCAGTCTGAGACAGTCTGTGAGGTGTCTGTCAGTAAGACAGCTCCTGTACTTAGATTTAATAATTTTCATCTGTGAAAATGCAATTTCACATAGATAAGTTGACCCAAAGTAGACACTGATTTTTAGTGCTATAAAACCACCATGCACACCCATCAGTTGTAATTGCCACACGTTTATGGATGAGGATGTCATTTTCACGGACATATTTTTTAAACTCATTGTAAATATCCTCACCTCTCATTCTCTCCTTTAATTGCAAAAGAGTGAGGAAGTTCTCTTTTGTTATAAAATCCTGGAAAGCCATTCTGACAAATACAACAAGCTGAGCTGTTTGCATTACATCCAGGGATTCATTGAACTGCAGTGAAAAATATTCACCAAGTGACAAGTCAATCCACGAACTCTGACAGTGACTCTACCCTCCTTGTCACTGTTGCAGGGCCAAGCGGTATATTATGTATTGCGGTTGTGATGTCGCTTTTGTTTTTAAAGTCAGTAATAACAGTCTCTGCGGTAATGGCCATTGCTTCCTTGAATAAATCGCCATCTGTAAAAGGCTTCTAGTGTTTAGCCAAAAGGTGACTTACACAAAATGGTGTTTCAATAGCAGCCTTATTTTGAGCAGCATGTTTTGTGAAAACGATTGCTGGGCCTTCAACCAAGATTTCAGCTCCTTAACTTTCCTGGCACAAATTGCACTCTTTGCGGGGTAGGTGTCTTTAAACTTCTGGTGGTTGGTGTTGTGGTGCCGCTCCAGATTCCCTCTTTTAGTCAGTGCTTGTGTTTGGTGGCACAACATACATACGCAATTGTCTTTCGCCAAGGTACATAGAAATTCCTCTTCCCATTCTGGATGGAATTTGTACGTTTTTGCTTTCTTTCATGGAGCCTCTGCCATGCTATCAGGTTATCACGAGCAAGCGCCATATATTGATGTTTGCGACAGTCTGTACTCTTATCTAATCTAATTGGTCACTTTGATGCAGCAGAGGCTATGCTGAAAACGTGGTGCGTGGCGGGGGAGCTACACACATGCTCACTGGGCAGAAAGAACGGAACTAAAACCCCGCAACCTGGAAACAATCTCTCTTTACAAACAGCTTTCAGTAGCGAAAGTATTCCTATATTACTATTATTCGAATTAGTATTACTAATTTTATAATGCTCACATTACAACAGTATTTGTGTATTTATTTTTGATTTTTTTCAGGATCTACTGGGAAAGTCTCAAAGATCGACCGGTCGATTGCGATCGACGGTTTGGTGACCTAGAGGTTAGAGAATCGTGTGAAAAACAAAAAAAAAATCACTGAGCTGTAGTTCTGTGGTCAAAAGTGACTTGTTAAGGAGAGAGAGCAGAGGAGAATGGCCAGACTGATTCAGGCTGACAGGAAGGCAACAGTAACTCAAATAACTACTTGTTACAGAGGTGGTGGCTCTTTAAGGTTGTCCTAGTTGGTGAAGGAGGTGGTGGGAGGGTAGTGGGTATAAGCTTCCACTACTTACTAAATGCTCCCAATGACATGCGTCCCAAATACTGAAGTCTTTGACAACAATCCAGCACCTGGCTTTCACGTGTGGCTCAGCTGCTAAGCCTGACAGAACCATTTTGGACTGAAAGGAGAAGGGGCAAAGACAGGTTACTGGCATCTTAAAACCAGTCACTTTGGGCAGATGGGGCTTGTCAGCTGTGGTTGGTGGCTAATCTAGGATAAGGAAAACTCTGATTTCATACCTCCGCTGCCTTGTGGCTGTACCCACTCATAGGGAAGGAGTAAATTTCAAGGAAAAATCTGGAACTGCATTCCCGAAGTCCGTACAATGAATTCATTTTTGCCTGGCAACTCTTCCAAAGCCACTGGTGCCAAACAGCTTCAGTCTTTGCTATTCCTTTGGATTAATCAGCTGCATGGAGAGGGAGAGCCTGCTGTATGGGCAACAGCTTGTTCTCCGTATTGTACTGCTCTAGCTTCCATATCAACTTCAAACCAGCTGGGTTGCAACATCCGTGGTCGACCTCAACCAGTGGAGGCCATCACCAAGGTGGTGTGCAGAACCTTGAAATGGATGGGCTACAGCAGCAGAAGGCCATGATCAGACACTCAATGGCCACTTTATTAGGTGCAGGATGTACCTAATAAACTGGACATTGAGTGTATATTTAAGCCAGTTGATATTTCATCTGTTTAGATCTGTAAACAACTTCACAAATTTGATCTGGAAATTAATATTTGTTGGACTTGGTACTTCAACAACAGACCAATGTACTTACAGTATCTGACACTTGATTGTAGGATAGTGTGGCATGTCTCTCCCCTGTGATAATTGCAAACATCACAATTAAAAGATGACAGTAGTGGATCACACTGACAAAGGAAGTGACAAATAGAATACAAATGTCCTAAACTGACTGCATTACTCTCTCCTGACAAAACATAAGCAAAAAATTCAATCGCTCATTTAACACACATCAAAGTTGCTGGTGAACGCAGCAGGCCAGGCAGCATCTCTAGGAAGAGGTACAGTCGATGTTTCAGGCCGAGACCCTTCGTCAGGACTAACTGAAGGAAGAGCTAGTAAGAGATTTGAGAGGGGGAGGGGGAGATCCAAAATGATAGGATAAGACAGGAGGGGGAGGGATGGAGCCAAGAGCTGGACGGGTGATTGGCAAAAGGGATACGAGAAGATCATGGGACAGGAGGTCCGGGAAGAAAGACAAGGGGGGCGGGAAACCCAGAGGATGGGCAAGGGGTATATTCAGAGGGACAGAGGGAGAAAAAGGAGAGTGAGAGAAAGAATGTGTGTATAAAAATAAATAACAGATGGGGTACGAGGGGGAGGTGGGGCATTAGCGGAAGTTAGAGAAGTCGATGTTCATGCCATCAGGTTGGAGGCTACCCAGACTGAATATAAGGTGTTGTTCCTCCAACCTGAGTGTGGCTTCATCTTTACAGTAGAGGAGGCCGTGGATAGACATGTCAGGATGGGAATGGGATGTGGAATTAAAATATGTGGCCACTGGGAGATCCTGCTTTCTCTGGCGGACAGAGTGTAGGTGTTCAGCAAAGCGGTCTCCCAGTCTGCGTCGGGTCTCGCCAGTATATAAAAGGCCACATTAGGAGCACCGGACGCAGTATATCACCCCAGCCGACTCACAGGTGAAGTGTTGCCTCACCTGGAAGGACTGTTTGGGGCCCTGAATGGTGGTAAGGGAGGAAGTGTAAGGGCATGTGCAGCACTTTTTCCATCTGAGTAGCCTCCAACCTGATGGGATGAACATAGACTTCTCTAACTTCCGCTAATGCCCCACCTCCCCTTTGTACCCCATCTGTTATTTATTTTTATACACACATTCTTTCTCTCACTCTCCTTTTTCTCCCTCTGTCCCTCTGAATATACCCCTTGCCCATCCTCTGGGTTCCCTGCCCCCCTTGTCTTTCTTCCTGGACCTCCTGTCCCATGATCTTCTCGTATCCCTTTTGCCAATCACCTGTCCAGCTCTTGGCTCCATCCCTCCCCCTCCTGTCTTCTCCTATCATTTTGGATCTCCCCCTCCCCCTCCCACTTTCAAATCTCTTACTAACTCTTCCTTCAGTTAGTCCTGACGAAGGGTCTCGGCCTGAAACGTCGACTGTTCCTCTTCCTAGAGATGCTGCCTGGCCTGCTGCATTCACCAGCAACTTTGATGTGTGTTGCTTGAATTTCCAGCATCTGCAGAATTCCTGTTGTCAATCGCTCATTTAATCAATTTGATTGATTGAAGTGCCGGGCCAAATTAGAAAGGTTGGGTATGGGGAGAATCGGCCGAGAGCGTATCAAAGTGGCAGGGCCCAGGTCTGCGAGTGAGGAACAACCTGAGGTTTGGGTGATTTAAGAGCCGGGCCAGATTGAAGTGGTCAGGGTGTCGGGGTCAGAGGCAAGGGATGGGTTGGATTAGCTTGGTGCCCAGTTAAATTTACTTGTCCCTGGGCTGCACTGAGGCTGCAGCCTGCAACTAATGGGCTCCTGAAATGGCTGTCGTGATGAGTGGCTTTGTGGCTGTGGACTCACTTTTGTGAATTTCAGTTCTGAAAGTTATTTGCTTACTCTTATTGTTTGTACAATTTTTTTTTTTCCTACTCATTAGATGTTAGACAGTCGTTTTTTTTTAAATGGTTACTTCAATTTTTTGGCTGACTGTAGGGAGACAAATCGCAAGGTTGTATATAGTATACATCCTGTCCATCCATCGTCGACATCGATGAAGTCCTCGACACCAGATGGTATCGGGACTAGTGCGTGATTTGGATTTAAGTGAGGGAGAGTTGCGCAGCATCGGCCTCACTCTCTCTTCCCAATTCCCATCTGGATCCAGTGGCAAGACAGAGCCGAGACGGCTGGAGATGGGACTAGGCGCAGTGGATGACCAGGACGTCTTCAGTATCTTGTCCTGCTCTACACGTTCCAGGACGCTTGCAGAGATCGCCTTCTTGACTGTTGGACCTTCCATTGGTCTCGTCCGCTCAATCTGCCGGAGTCTGTCTTCACATGCTGGGATAGTCAACTCCCTATCTCACCGAGGGTTTGAGACCCGACGGCTACCCTCACCTGGTTTAGCCGGCTTGTTGAAGCCATTGCCTGGGGTGTGGCCGCTGTCGTATGCAAACAGCTACGGGGAGCCACAGGTGAGAGCTCAGTGCCAAGTGGGGACCAAAGGTAGACTAACCGCCTTGAAAAGGACGCAACATGTTCCCCCACCAGAGGTGCTACCCCTCCCTGACACCCCATACTTTGATAATAAATGTACTTTGAACTTTGAATTTCCAGAAAACTTCTTTCCATCCATCTGGGTAAAACATACACGAACCTCAGTGAGCTACAGGGATAGTTGTAAATGAACCAAACTTTCCATGATTCTTGGATGACTCTGGGTCAGTGAGGAGTTGTGAATGTGATTTCATTTCCACAGTGGCCTGTGTGGCCAAACTGGGTGTATTTAAGGGAGAGATTAATAGGTTCTTGATTGTTTAGTGGTTTAAGAATTACAGGGTGAATGTATTTGTGAAAAGAATCAGACATTGTTTGAATAGTGGAGCAAACCTGATGGGCCATATGACCGAATCCTGCTTCTCTGTCTGATGGTTTTGAGGTCGAATGGAAGAGCGAGAGATCGGAGACTTGCATGGAACCATATAGTGAAATATCAAACAGGAGAAGGTCAACAGGTGCTGGAATTCCAAGGCTACACATACAAAGTGCTGGAGGAACTCAGCAGATCAGGCAGCATCTATGGAAATGAATAAGCAGTCGACATTTCGAGCTGAGACCCTTCATCAGGAAAGGGGAAGATGCCAAAATAAAAAGGTGGGGGAAGGGGAGTTAGGATATCTGGAAGGTGAAAATTGAAGCCAGTTGGGTTGGAAAGATAAAGGAATGGAGAAGAAGGAATCTGATAGGAGAGGAGAGTGGACCATAGTAGAAAGGAAAAGTGGGAGGGGATAGTCAGGTGAGAAGATGTATGAGACCAGAGTGGGGAATAGAAGAAGAGGGGAGGGGGAGATATTGATATTTATGCCATCAGGTTGGAGGCTGCCCAGACAGAATACAAAAAGTTGCTCCTCCACCCTGAAGGTGGCCTCATCTTGACCTAAGAGAGGGTCATGGACCGACATGTTGGAACAGGAATCAGAATCAGGATTAAAATATTTGGCCACCGGGAAGTTCCACTTTTGGTTGATTTGATTTGCCGCAAAAAGTAGCCGTCATCCACTAGGTTGATTTCACACAGCAACACAGTGAAATGTATCATTTGCATCGAATCAAATCAAGTCAAACTAGCTAGGATTTTTAATGATGCTGATGATATGGACAGGAGATCAGACATAAGTCACATTTACTAATTCAGAATTGTGCTGACTAACTTTATCTGTCTTCCGAGGACACAACTGTGTCTTGGGTTGGCACTCGACCAGCAACATTGCAACGTTGTGTTGCAATATCAGCCCAGATGTTCGTGCTTGTATCTGTGGGGGGAGACTGGACCTGCACAGAGAAGGCTGGGTTATGGACTGAGCCTCAGCTGACTGTCCCACAGTGTGTTAAGGGGTGAGCGAGGAGCTTTACCCCAGGACGGCCATATGAGGGCCCCAAAGCGTTTCAGACTCATCACCAACAATCCTCATCCTGACAAAAAAAATTTTAAAAAATCAAACAATTTTATCACCTGGCGCATTTTTCTCGAAGCAGATGGATGCATAATGAATACTTTCCTCTGTGTCTGCAGGGACAAAATAGAAACAAAGATGATAAAGATAAAGATTAGTTTCATTTGTACATGAACATAGAAACATTGAAACGTACAGTGAAACGTGTTGTTTGTGTCAACAACCAACACAGTCCGAGCTTGTACTGCCATGCTTTCCGCACCACATAACCTGATTAATGAGGGCATGAAGGATTCTGGAGAGAAGGCAAGATACTGTGGCTGAGAGGGAAATAGATTAGCCGTGATGAAATGGCAGATCATACTCGATAGGCCAAATGGCCCAGTTCTTTTTCTATATCTTGTGGTCTTATGGTCTAATACAGATTGTGTTGCTCCATATTTATTAAATGGAATATATTCAAAACAGGATTAATTCATTTATTTTTCTCTGTTTTCATTCAGCCACCTCTCTCACCTCTGACTTGATTTTATTTCCACAGGATATATAATTCTCCAGGATATAAATTCACCTGTGATGCTGTATATTAGATGCTGAAAATCTGTATGGTCACATCATGTCTTGGATGATGCACGGGCAGAGTTTGGGTTCATTCAGCTTATATGCTCTGGAGCTGATAAGAATAAGAGGGGATCTCATGGAAACCAACAGATTCCAACAAACTGCTCCAGGAAGGATGTTTCCTGCAGCAGAGACTTCAAGACAGGATCAGAGTTTAAAACAGGAGTCATTGAGGACTGCAGTGGGGAATTTCCAGACAAAATGAGCGATGTGAATTCTCCACTGGTTGACGTCAGATCATTAAATATATTCATAGAGTTAGATTTGGACAATAGGAATTAAATAATATAAGGAGAAAGCTGGAATTTGGAAAGAGATTTTTCATATTTTAAAAAATCAGAATGATCTGCTTTATTAAAATATCAAATTTTTCAAGAAAGCCTGCTCTGTTGTTCATGCATATTCAGAAATACCACCTAATTTCTGGAGAAAGCAACACTGTCTAATATGGCATGCTCAGACTGCACTGACACTTTGACTGATCATATTCAGTGATTCCAGACACACTGAAGTACTGCTGAAGTGTGGTGGAGGTATTCAATAGTGGATGAGATCTCATGAAATGGACGGTCACTTTCAGAGGGCAGGTAATGTGGACTCGTTCTGCAGCCACCAACCAAGCTGTCCATTTACCAGAAGTATGATCACATTGTGTGTGTTTATTTATTTATTGATTGAGATACAGTGCGGAATTGGCCCTTCTGGCCCTTCGAGCCACACTGCCCAGCAGTCTCCTGATTTAACCTGAGCATAACCACGGGACAACTTACAATGACCAGTTAACCTACCAACCAGCACATCTTTGGACTGTGGGAGTAAACGAGAGCACCCAGAGGAAACACACGTGGTCACGGGGGGAAAGTATAAACTCCTTACAGGCAGCAGCAGGATTTGAACGCGGATTGTCCATTCGGTAAAGTGTTGTGGTTTATCTATATTGGAGTTTTGTAGAATGTAGAGAGAGCCCTATGCTGTATGAAGAAGACTGGGAGGAAGTGAAGGGTAGTCGACACGAGACAGAGCATTGGATTGATCAGTCAGTTTTGTGCTTGAGATTCAATTTCTCTAAATATGCATTTTAATTGCAAACCTGCAAACTGTTGAGTGAGTAATTGCACAAAAGTACAAGGAGAGAAATTCATTGAATGAGAGATTGATCTATTTACCTTCTTGTTTTGCCTTCCTCCTCACAGACATATATTCAGCAATATGGCTGGTCTCAGGCTCCAGAATCTCATTAGTTCCTGGAAACATAGAAACATAGAAACATAGAAAACCTACAGCACAATACAGGCCCTTCGGCCCACAAAGCTGTGCCAAAGATGTCCTTACCTTAGAACTACCTAGGCTTACCCATAGCCCGCTATTTTTCTAAGCTCCATGTATCCATCCAGGAGTCTCTTGAAAGATCCTATTGTATCCACCTCCACCACTGTCGGTCCAAGGAGAAAAGGCAGAGTTCACTCAACCGATTCTCATAATGTATGCTCCCCAATCCAGGCAACAGCCTTGTAAACAACAGACATCAAAGTTGCTGGTGAACGCAGCAGGCCAGGCAGCATCTCTAGGAAGAGGTACAGTTGATGTTTCAGGCCGAGACCCTGAAGGGGTCGGCCTGAAACGTCGACTGTACCTCTTCCTAGAGATGCTGCCTGGCCTGCTGTGTTCACCAGCAACTTTGATGTGTGTTGCTTGAATTTCCAGCATCTGCAGAATTCCTTGTGTTAACATCCTTGTAAATCTCCTCTGCACCCTTTCTATGGTTTGCATGTCCTTCCTGTAGTGAGGTGACCAGAACTGAGCACAGTACTCCAAGTGGGGTCTGACCAGGGTCCTATATAACTGCAACATTACCTCTCGGCTCTTAAACTAAATCCCACGATTGATTGAAGACCAATGTACCATATGCCTTCTCAACCACAAGGTCAACCTGTGTAGCCACTTTGAGTGTCCTATGGACTTGGACCCCAAGATCCCTCTGATCCTCCACACTGCCAAGAGTCTTACTATTAACGCTATATTCTGCCATCATACTTGACCTACCAAAATAAACCACCTCACACTTATCTGGGTTGAACTCCATCTGCCACTTTTCATCCCCATTTTGCATCCTATCATTTAAGCATTTCATTTCATTGGCTTGATTTTCAAGAAGCAATCCTGAGAAAATAGTGCCCTATTAATAATGACAGCCACCAGAATAAGGAGTAATACTGTACGATCAGAGTATTAATAACGATTGCTGGAGGCATTTAATGTTACAATGATAGTATGGGGATTAATTCAGAGAGTTAGTGGAAACATGCTGTACCAGACTACACATTAATACATCGTGGAAGGTCCAGGTCAATTCCCAGTTTGGAATTCCAGTAACACAGAATGAATGAACTTCAACAGGTTTTTTATTGGGTAAATGTGACATATCTTAACAGCAGTAGGTTGAGTCGTGGTTATTGTCTGCCGAGAACTATAGTAAATGCTTTCTGATCCAGCATTTTTTCAGCTAACGTACTCCAGTCTTTGGCATGTCAGAGGGGGAGCTGAAGCCAATGAATGGGCAGCACTGACAGAAAGGCTAGGTCAGTGGTGGGGTAGGATCGAGGGAGCAGTCAGGAGGTTGGAGTGTCAGTATTAATGAGTGACCAGGCTCACAGATGTACTGCCTACCAGCCGGCAGTTTGTACAGAATTATGTACAGGATCGAAAGACTCATCATATGAGGAGCATTTGATTGCTCTGCGTCTGTACTCAATGGAACTCAGAAAAATTATGGGGGATCTTATTGAAACGCATAGCATGCTGAAAGACCTCAAAAGAGTAGAGTTGGGGGTGGGGTCTAAGACCACAGGACACAGACACAGAATAGAGGGACAACCATTTAGAACAGAGATGTGAGGAATTTCTTCAGTCAGAGGTTGTCACAGGTGTCTTGGAGTCTAAATCATTGAGTATATTTGAGGCAGAGTTGATAGGTACTTTATTAGTCAGGGCATGAAGGGAAATGGCGGGAAGGCAGGAGATTGGGCCAAGAGGGAAATAGATCAGCAATGATGAAATGGAGGAGCTGACTCGATGGGCAAATGGTCTAATTCTGCTCCTATATCTCATGGTTTTATAATGCCACAATTTTTCCATATTTGGAAGTTCTTTTAAGCTACAAAGGGAAGACAAACCTGCCGTGAGCAAATGGGACACAAAATTAAAATTCTTCTGATGTGTCTGTCAAGATGTTACCTTGTATAGGCTGGATTTCTTTTGTATTTGCATCAAGGTTGGAATGATCTTCTGTGTTCCTCTCTGTCCTTCGTGATTTCTGTCTTTGATTTTCCAACCCTGTACAGACAGAGAAGAACTCTTAAAATGCTTTCAGCATTTTTCTTTAAATTCAAAGTGTCATAGAGAAGTACAGCACAGAAACAGGCCCTTCGGCCCATCTAATCCATGCCTAAACCACTTATACTGCCTACTCCCAGTGACCTGGACCATAGACCTCCATATTCCTATTATCCATGTACCTATCCATAATTCGTTTCAATGTTGAAAGCAAACTCACATGAACCATTTGTGCTGGCAGCTTATTCTTCTTTCTCATAACCCTCTGAGTGAAGACATTTTCCTCTGTTCCTCTTAAACTTCTCAGCTTTCATCCTTAAGTGGAAAAAGCCTGCTTGCATTTAGCCTATCTATATCCCTCATAATTTTGTATACCTCTAATAAATCTCTTCTCAATCTCCTACATCCTAAAGAATATAATCCTAACCTCTTTATTCTTTCCTTATAACTCAGGTCCTCCAGAACTGGCAACATCCTTGTAAATTTTCTCTGTAGTCTTTCAACCTCGTTTACATTTTTCCTGTAGGTAGCTTACCAAAACAGCACACAATACTCCAAATTCGGCCTTACATGCATCTTAAACAACCTCAACATAACATTCCTTCTTCTGTACTCAATACATTGATTTATGAAGGACCATGTGCCAAAAGCTTTCTTTCTGACCCTATCTACCTGTGACACCACTTTCAGCAAATTGTGTAACTGTATTCCCAGATCCCTTTGTTCTATCATAATCCTCTGTACCCTACCTTTCACTGTGTAAGACCTATGTTGGTTGCCTACTGAGTGTAAAACTTTGCACTTGTCTGCATTAAATTCCATCTGCTATTTTTCAGCCCATTTATCCAGCTGATGCAGATTGTTCTGCAAGCCATGATAGTCTTCCTCACTGCCCCACTACACTCCCAATCTTGGTGTCATTCACATATTTGCTGATCCAATTTAGCACATTATCACCCAGATCATTGATATACTGTGAATGACAAACAACAAAGGACCCAGCACTGCTCCCTATGGCACACCACTAGTCACAGGCCTCCTGTCAGAGATGCAACCCTCTACTACCACTCTCTTGTTTCTCTCACAAAGTCAATGTCTAATCTCATCTACTACCTCATCCTTAATGCTGAATGACTGAATCTTCTTGACCAGCTTCCATGCGGGACCTTGTCCAATGCCATACTAGAGCCCATGTAGACAGCATCCACTGCCTTGCCTTCATCCACTTTTCCGGTAACTTCCTCAAAAATTTCATTGAAATGCCCTGGTTAAGATTTCTACTGCTATCAGCTTTCTGTAAAAGCAGTGAGCCCTGCTGGTGGAATTTTCTGGCTTTGGCTAAAGATAAGGGGCAATGATGTTCAATTTAGGAATGTTGTGTCAGCCAATTAGGATGGTGGAATTGGGAGGGAGTTCTGAAGAGAGCTGGGTGGAGAGAGATTTGTGATGGCATGGGTGGGGTGTATGGTCTTTTTGGTGGGAGATACAGACAAGAGAAAATCGAGAGAGACGGCTGTAGCATTAGATCCAAAGAGAAGACACAATTGCAAGGTATGATGCTTCACGAGATGAAGGTATCTAAGATAGGAACCTCAACCAGTGATTGGTGATGAGAATTCAGTGCCGTGAATAACAGTCATATCCAGGGTTTGGAAGATACGAGGTCCAACACCATGTGACACTTACACTGTTTTAACTGTAATGGGCCCCTTATTTTTATTTCTTTTCTTTATCTAAATAACTGTTTGATAAAGCTGAAATTTGTAAATATGCTTTCTTTATAATCTTAAGCATCATACGATCTGTTATTTCTTGCCAACTGGTAATTCTGTATGGGCAGTATTTACACAGCATTTACTCAAATGGAGGTTTCTTTAATCAAAACATCACAACGTCCCTATTTGGTTGACCCCAAATGATATTGTATTGTTTATTAAAGGTGACCTTCTCACCATTGAGTCATGTGGTTGTTAGCGGAACTGGCTAAGGAACCAAGTTTGAATACAAGCCCAGTGAGGGGTCTACATTTGTGGGTTGCCCGTCCAGGTTTTGCTGAATGCTGTGTAATTGCTGTTAAGAATTGATTAAGCAGTTTGTGTTGTTAAGCCTGTGTTTAAACTTAGTGTCAGGGAAAGTGATTAAGGTACTTTATTTTGGACACTGTAGCAATTAAGGTTTGGTGTGATTCAAAGTGATTACCCAGAAATAATGTTTGTTTTCTGAATGGGATGGATATTCAAAGCCCTGATGAATTGCTAATTAGAGAGCTGAGTTCTGCAAAGAAATGGGAAATGTTGCACTAGTTGAAAGATGGTTTGATCAATTGATGGGTAAGGATGTCGTGTTAGTCCAGACTAGCAGTGACTTAACTTAATTAGTGCTGCCTGAGAGGGTAGGGACACCTGGAGAGGTGGGACCATGGGCTGTCCATATTTTTTGAAGATGGGGGCATGTCATTGAGGGTGATGCCATTAAAGTCCAATTATATGTAGCTGAGGGTGAAGACTTTAAAGACAAATTGTTCTCATTTCTGCAAAATGAGGGGAAGAAGTTGTCTGATGAGTCCTTCAGCATTTGATAGGACTCCTGAGTTGGCTTCAGCTATTACATCACTGGTAGATAAATGCCAAACTGTACTGGTGGAGAGAAAAAATTATCAAAGGCTGAGAACGTTCTCTAGAGTCAAGACCACCTTTGATGGGGAAGAGGAATATGAGACTTGGGCAGAACAGAGATCTTAGTTACCGGATGAGTGGCAGTGTTCAGATAATATAAAAAGGCAGCCACTGGTAAGGAGTCTAAAAGGTCTGGTTGCTGATGTGGTGAGGTCCTTAAAGGCAGAAAACCCATTTGTCACATCGGTGAGCTACATGCATTCATTACAAAACAGTTTTGGCACGGCAGACAAGCCGGTGGAGCTTATGATAATGTTCAGGCACACATTCCATGAGAAAGGGGAGAAAGTTCTTCATTTTCAGGCTAGAGAGACAACTGCATTGCTTGAACCATAAAGGGGACATTCAACTGGCTGAGATAAAACAAGTAAGGAGGGAGCAAGTTGTGAAGGGTATGCTGTCATACAACAAGATTGCCCTCAGTATTCAAATGTCTCATAAGGTACGTCCACGTCCCTCATTTGTTGAGCTGATCAAAGAAGTAAGAGTGAAGGATAACATGATGGAGGAACAGGAGGCTTCCATCAGCAGGGGAAAATCCTCAGTTGGAGCCTCTGTTGCAGAAGCAACCCCAGAGGCCACACAAGTGGGGGTTTTGCAGGATGAAATGACCAACAGGCAAGCCAAGGTATCTCGGTTGATGTCACTGAGTGCTGCAACCAAGCGTGACAAGTCCAGTAGGAAACCAGACCCACCATTGGTGCATACTAAGTAGAGGGCTGCTACTAGCATGAGTCTCTTGACAAGGAAAGTGACAAGCATTTTCTGTTAAAACTGCAGTGAGGGTGGACATTTCAAGTAGGTGTGAGAGTGATAGGAAAACCTTTGGAAGAAAAAGAAGTTGGGTAACTTCGGAGAGACCCGGTAAGGGAACAGCCAGGTGTCCCAGAGAGAATATGTTTCAATCAATGTCTCAAAGGAAACACTAAAGTGCAAGCCACCATTCTTGAAGGGTTAGTGGGACAAAGCCTGTGTATCTAGCTGGATTCTTTTCTTTCTTTCTTTCCTTTCGTATCAAATCTTTTACTATTATCCAAAATTAACAAGAGTACATTGAAGTAAGCAACACTTACAATGTCTCAAGAGAAAAAAACATATTTTAAAGATCGAAAAAATGTTGGTGATTTAAAAAAAGAGGAAAAAACCCTACTAAGCAAGAAAAAGTGAGAAAAAAAACCCATTAGATGTTCAACCCCAGAGCCATGTGTTATACAAAAAGCTTCTAAATATAGACATCAAACTGCCAGCAAGAAAAAAAATGTACCAAAAATTTACAATTAGATCGTGGAGGAAATCTATCAATTAACTCAAATGTTAATAACGAGCAAATGAACCCCATCTTTTCTCAAAATCAAACATAGGTTCAAAGGTTTGACTTATCATTTTCCCCAAACTCAGACACAGCATCACTCGAATGAAGGTTCTATTAATGTGGGAACAAATACTCCCATTGTGAGAAAGTTTGTGGGAGCCTGCAAGGAGAGAAATGGAGAGGATTTTTTGAAAACCTTGTCCAACCACCCGGTATTCAGAGCAGCTTTTGAGGAGGTGCAAGTTCCTCCTAAGCAGGATGATGAGCATAAACATGGAACTGTGTGATACACCAAGCCCAACCCATCATGGTACATCCTGGGGAAGTAATGAGAGTGAAGGTAAACCCTAAATTCCCTGGAATGCCTAATGTTGAAGCCTTCCTGGTGGATGTTCCAGAGGATCATGAAGAAGAGACAAGCTTGCCTGCCGGAGTGCTGGTGAGACCTGAACTGCAGAAACCTTCGGCTGTACACATAAACAGGACGACACTGATTGTCAGAAACACCTTGGAGAGAGAGGTCATCCGCAGACATGGGATGCCGATGGCATATCTTTTCCCAGTGACTGTAATGTCTAGTTTTCCAGTGAGAAAACCAGGAAAGACACAACCTCCTGGATCAGGAAAGTTAACAGCAAAGTGATTCAACTTTGATGACTCACTGGTCCCTGAGGGATGAAAAGGAGACTAACAGAGAAGATATTGAAGTTCAAAGGTGTCTTTTCTACTGATGAGTTTGATGTGGGTGGCTCCAAGAGTACTCACCATACCATCCAAGTGACTGAGGACACCCTTTTCAGAGAAACGTCTTGACAGTTAGCACCAACAGAGGTGGAAGATGTTCAGCAACATCTGTTAAAACTGAAGGAAGCTGGAATTGCTACTGAATCAAGGAGTCCCTATGCATCACCCATAGTGGTGATGAGGAATAAGAATAGGAAGGTATGAATGTGTGTGGTTATTGGACACTGAACCTGACCAGTACAATTCCCAACCAATATACCATTCCACGGATCAAGGATGCTTTGGCCTGTCTGAGTGGAGTGAAATAGTTCAGTGTGTTGGACCTAAGGAGTGGGTATTAATAGGTAGCCAGGAGTGAAGCTGACAAAGAGAAGACAACATTTATGTGCCCTCTTGGATTCTTTCAGGAGCACTGGCTACTTTCTGATGTGTCATGGAGAAGACTGTCGGGGACATGAATTTGTTGAGGTACTGGTGTACTTAGATGATCTCATAGTGTTTGGGTATACACTGGAGGAGCATGAGACAAGGCTACTGAAGGTGCTAGACTGCTTGAAAGCTGAGGGATTAAAACTGTCACTGGACAAGAGCCAGTTCTGTAAGACGTCAGTCATGTATTTCGGACACATAGTCTCAGATGATGGAGTAGCTAACAATCCGTCCAAGATTGAGACAGTGACCAAATGGCCAAGGCCCAAGAATGTGAGTGCTCTACACTAATTCTTTGGATTCTGTGGGTACTACAAGGGATCTGTGAAGGAGTACTCCAAAGTAAGCCACCCTTTGAATCAGCTTCTGTGTAGTTACCTCCCTTGGGAAAGAAAGGAAGGAAAATGAAATGAGAAGAAGGCAAAGCTTATTTTAGCCCAACAGAGCCTTTTGGGGAAAGATGGGATACAAAGTGTGAAGAGGCCTTTCAGCTGCTGAAAGAGTTGCTGACTAAAGCAGCTGTGTTGGTCTTTGCAAACTGCCAGTTGCCATATATACTGCATGCTGATGCCAACTGTGAGGGCTCAGGTGGTACTCTATATCATGATCAGGACAAAGAATTAGGACTTCTTGCTATCATCAGCTGGAGTCTGTCACCCTTCGAACAAAACTACCCAGTGCACAAATTGAAGTTTTCTGACATCAAAGTAGGCTGTGGTTGATAAGTTAAGCGACTACCAGTATGGTGCCAAATTTGAGTTGAAGTCTGACAACAATCCATTGACATATCCTGACTTCAGCAAAGCTGGATGCCTCAGGGCATTGTTGGTTGGCAGTGTTGTCTGCTAATGAACATTGATATGGATGCATTGCCCCGATGTTCGCATGAAGTGCTAAAAATGGATGGAGAAGAGTAGAGCGTTCCTGCCCCTGGTCAGAAAGCAATGTGCCAATTTTCCACAGTGCGAAAATCAGAGGCACAGCTATGGTATGAGAGAGCTGTGAATTATTTGGGAGTTTCATGTTGTGCCATTCCAAAAACTTAATGCAACTTGACCGGTTTAGATACTAAGCAGTTGCCTGCTTTGAATCCTGTGAAATGGCAGCAACTCAGCGAGATGACCCTTGTTTAGGTGCCATTTGGTCATAAATTGCAAAAGGAGATATAGCCCTAGATTAAAAGATGAAACACCCTATTATTTCCCTACTAACGAGAGAATTGGAGTTGAGGAACCAAGTTTTATACAGGGTGATGTCTCCTCTAGACATGCCTCGGTGTTCCCAGATGGTTTTGACTAAGAATTAATGGTGAATTGCGTTGGAGTCACTTCATGATGATGCAGGCTATTTGGAGTTTGACAAGACCTACTTATTGGTCCAAGATCAGTTCTACTGGCTCTGAATGAAGGCTGATGTTGAAGAGTACTGTAAGTCATCCATCCCATATATTTGGAGGAAGACACTGGATATGAGAGTTGCTCCATTATCTGCTTAGATTGCAGATGCTCTTGATCTAGTGTGTATGGATTTTCCTTCCATAGAGCCTGAATCCATCAACACTGTGAATGTCTTTGTCATCACTGATCACTACACCAGATATGCTCAAGCCTTTCCCACTAAGGATCAGGGACCATCCACAGTTGACAACGTGTTATGGGAAAAGTATTTTGCTCAGCAAGGCCTCCCAAGAAGTATACACAGTTAACAGGGAAAAAGATTTTGATAATCAGCTCATACATGAGTTACTGAGCTTGCTTGGAGTTGAGAAGTCAAGGACCACACCCGATTACCTTCTGGGTGATCATCAGCCTGAAAGGTTCAACTGGACATTGTTAGAAGTGCTTGGAACCCTAGATATCAGCAAAAAGAACAAGTGAAGTCAGCATATTGTGCATGTGGTACACTGCTACAATTGTACACAGAATGAAGCTGCTAGACACTCACCATACTATTTGATGGTCAGGTGCAAAGCGAGATTGCCTGTAGATTTCTGTGATGGGGCCGGCAGTGAAGATTTACCTCAGAAGAGATATCTCTAGTATGTGTTTGACATGAAAAAGCTTATGAGCTAGCCACAGTTTCGGCTACCAAGTAAAATCAAGGAAACAAGAGAAGATATGATCAAAAGTTTAGCTTCTCTCAACTGATGCCTGGACACAGAGTTTTAATAAGAAATTTGGAACATAAGTTACTTGATCGCTGTGAGTCTATGTCTTACATAGTGGAGAGCCAGATGCTAGATGTGCCCATTTTCCAGGTGAAGCCGGAAGATGAGAATGGCCCTGTCAAAATTCTCTATTGAGTTCACTTTTTACCCCGAGGGGAGGAGGTATGTGTTGACCCAGAGCCTGACATGGAACCTACACCTAGCAGGAGAACTCTGCACAGAAGGAGGAAAACAAAAAGGCAATCAGCAAAAAGACCTGAAAAGGAACCAACCGCTGAATGCTGTACAGACTCAGAGGACAAGGAAATAGGGTTGTGGTACAAGTTACCTTACGCAAACTCCCCAAGAATTAATGAAGCGATTCTTGAATCTCCCAACCCTGACTGAGATGTAGTGGGAGGACTAGCAGTGGACAGGCAGACCTAATACTAGACAATGAAGGGAAGCTGGGCTCTGATGTAATTAGGAGTGGAGTGAGCTCAGTCACGTAACGGCAAGACCTGAGTTCCTGGAAGCCACAAATAAACGACAGGGTGTACATTCCCAAGTAGATAGGAAAGGTCACAAAGAGCGCCTGAGGCTTAAGAAGCTGAAGCTGAGATAAGAAGGTCTCAGAGTGTCGGGAAACCTTCAGATAGTCTGGCATATGATGCACCAGGGAAACAGAAGGTGATGGCTATCCCCATAGTGAGTTATGTAACTGCAAATAATAAATGGGTTGGGAACCCTGAAACCAAAAAAATTATTTGAATAGAGTGTTCTTAATAATGGTTTGATCAGGTTCAAAGTCATGAGGACATGACTGCTTTTGGTTGGGGAGAACGTAACACTGTGTCGTATTTCATAAAGTAGCTTTCTGTAAAAGCAGTGAGCCCTGCTGGTAGAATGTTTGGGTTTCGGCTAAAGATAAGGGGCTATGAGGTTCAATTTTCAAATGTTGTGTCAGACAATTAGGATGATGGAATTGGGAGAAGGTTTCAGAGAGAGCTGGGCAGAGAAAGGTTTGTGATGGGCACTAGTGGGTTTTGTGGTCTTTTTGGTGGGAGATGCAGGGAAGAGAGATCAGGAGAGACTGCAGTAAGATTCAATCTGACAGGAAGACGTGATTGTAAGGAATGATTCATGAAACAAAGGAGTCCAAGATGGGAAGCTTTACCAGTGATTGCTGATGAAAATTCAGTACCATAAGAATTGGTTATTCCCAGCTTTTGGATGATAGGAGCTCCAAGACCACGTGCAGAATTTAGCCTATTTTAACTGTGATGCGTTCTTTTTTCCGCTTTTCTTTTGTTAATAACTGTTTGATAAAGCTGAAATTAGTAAATATGCTATCTTTATAATCTTATGTTGTGTGCAATCTGTTATTTCTTGCTGACTGATAATTCTTTATAGAATTCTTTATATAATTCTTTACACAGAGTTTGCTCAAATCGAGGTTTCTTTAGTTGGAACATCATGACATTCCTGTTAGGTTGATCCCCAAGTCATACCAGCCATAGACGTACATTGTTTATGAAATGTGGCCTTCTCACCATTGAGTCATATGGCTGTTAGCAGAGCTGGCTAATGAGCAAAGTCTGCATACAAGCCCAGAGAGGGCCACATCTATAAGAACGGTTAGGCATGACCTATCACGTACGAAGCCATGCTGACTATCCTCAATCAACCCATTTCTATCCAAATACTTATACTGGCATGCGGCCAAGTGGTTAAGGCGTTGGTCTAGTGATCTGAAGGTTGCTAGTTCGAGCCGCAGGTGAGGCAACCTGTTGTGTCCTTGAGCAAGGCACTCAACCACACATTGCTCTGCGACGACACCGGTGCCAAGCTGTATCGGCCCTTGCCCTTCCCTTGGACAACATCGGTGGCGAGGAGAGTGGAGACTTGCAACATGGGCAACTGCCAGTCTTCCATACAATCTTGCCCAGGCCTGCGACCTGGAAACCTTCCAAGGCGCAAATCCATGGTCTCGCGAGACTAACAGATGCCTATATATATATATTATATTTTATATAGATATATACAGAAATAGTGACAGACTCCTAGTGGATAATTTCCTAGTTTCTGTTTGGAGCCCTTTTTCAATAGTGCAACAACACTGGTTATTCTCCAATCATCTGGTAACTCTCCTGTCACTAAGAATGGTTTAAATATCTCAGCTGGAGCCCTAGCAATTTCTGCATTTGCCTCCTGTAGGATCTGAGTGAACACCTTGTCAGGTACTGGGGATTTATCCACCCTAATACGCCTCAGCACAGAAAAATTCTCCTCCTCCTTTGTAATCTTTACAGGGTCCATGAAGTTGATGCCACTTTGCCTCAATTCTATAGACTCTGTATCTATCTCCTGAGTAAATACAGATGCAAAGTATGCAATTAAGATCTCCTCCATCTGTTTTGACTCCACGCATGGATTAACATTCTGATCTTCCAGAGGTAGAGTTTTGCCCTTGAAATCCATATGTTCTTAACATACTTGTGGAATCATTCAGGATTCTAATTCACCTTGTCTGCTGAAGAAAATTCATATTTTCTTTCAGCCTTTCTGATTTCTTTCTGAAGTGTTATTTTGCATTTTGTGTACTCCATAAGCACCTCCTTTGTTTCTATTTGCCTATATATGCTATGTGCCTCTTTTTTCTCTCTTAACCAGTGCCTTGATAACTCTTGAAAACAGAGGTTCCCTACACTTGTTATCTTTACCTTTTATTCTGACAGGCACACACAAGCTTCTTACTCTCAACATTTCATTTACACCTTTCCCAGAAAACAGCCTGTCCTAATCCACACTTGGCAGATCATTTCTGATTCCATTAAAATTGGCCTTTCTACAAATTAGAATCTCAACCTGTGGGTCAGACCTTTCTCATTGCATATTTACTTTGAATCTAATGGCATTGTGGTCACTGGATGCAGTTGCCCCCTGCACAATCTCTGTCACCTGCTCTGTCTCATTCCCTAATAACAGATTCAGTGTCATATTTAAAAACGCAAACACGAGGAATTCTGCAGATACTGGAAATTCAAGCAACACACATCAAAGTTGCTGGTGAACGCAGCAGGCCAGGCAGCATCTCTAGGAAGAGGTACAGTCGACGTTTCGGGCTGAGCCCTTTCATCAGGACTGAAAGAAGAGCTAGTAAGAGATTTGAAAGTGGGAGGGGGAGGGGGAGATCCAAAATGATAGGAGAAGACAGGAGGGGGACAGATGGAGCCAAGAGCTGGACAGTTGATTGACAAAAGGGATATGAGAGGATCATGGGAGAGGATGCCCAGGGAGAAAGAAAAGGGGGACGGGGGGAAGAACCCAGAGGATGGGCAAGGGGTATAGTGAGAGGGACAGAGGGAGAAAAAGGAGAGAGAGAGAAAGAATGTGTGTATATAGATAAATAACGGATGGGGTACGAGGGGGAGGTGGGGCATTAGCAGAACCGTCACTCTTCTTACCCATGTTATTGGTACCTCCATGGACCACGATTTCTGTCTGTTCATCCTCCCACTTAAGAATTCTGAGGACTCAATCTGAGATGTCCTGGGCCCTGGCCCCAGAAGGGAACATATCATCAGGCAATCTCATTCTCACCCACAGAATCTCATCCTGTCTGTTCCCCTAAGTAATAACTCCCTTATCATCACAGTATGCCTCTTCTCTCCCCTTTCCTTCTGAGTCACCGAAGTAGACTCAGCACCAGATACCAGACCACTGTGACTTTCCCCTGATCGGTTAATTCCCCCAACAGTATCCAAGAAGATACAACTGTTGTTGAGGGGTATGGCCACAGGGGTACTCTGCACTGGCTCCTTAACCCCTTTCTCTTCTTGACTGCTACCCAGTTTCCTGTGTCCTGCACCTTGTGTGTAACTAACTTTCAATATTCCTATCTATCACCCCTTCAGCCTCCTGAATGATCTGGTGTTCATCCAGTTCCAGCTCCAACTCCACAATGTGGATTACTAGAACCTGCACCTGGATGCACTTCTTATAGTTGTAGTCATCAGGGACACTGGAATTCTCCCTATCTTCCCACATCCCACAAGAGGAGTACTCAACTATCTTGCCTGGCATCTCTACTGTCCTATCCAAGCAACTCCAAAAAAGGAAAGGAAAATAAAACTTAGCCGAGAGCTTTTCTTTTCTTTGCTTTGTTTGACTGAAGACTCTCCTCGTTGAAGCCTCCAAGATCAAAAGCCTCAAGATCACCACTCTGACTCTGTCCACTCAGAAAATGGCCACTGCACATCCCCTTGCCTTCCTTTAACTTGCTCTTCCTAATCAATCACAAACGACGATTGATCACTGGTTGGAGTTCAATTATGCTGCCGCATTCTGCTGCTGCCATTTTTTACTCGGGCAGTGGATCTAAGTGAAATCCCCTCCTCTCAAACTACTGATGTCTGGATTGGTCGCTGGTCATAGTTCTATGCATTCAGCAAAATGCACTTCAGCTGCCCATGAGCACAAATCTTTGCAAGTGTGAAAAAATGCAGAGATTTGTAGTCATCAGATGCAGGCTTGATGATACATTAATATCTGACTTATTTCCTTATGTTTGAAGGTCATTCAGTTCAACCCAAACTCCAGTTTAATATTATTTCTCTGTGTAGAAAGGATAAAATTGCCATTCTTTGTTTTTGGAATCATGTTCCCCATTTCTTCAGGTACCTTACCTGTAACCTTGCGCCTTCTTAGACACAGCACCATCACCAGGATAATGATGAGGAGAAGGGCCAGTCCAGCAGTAATTACAACAGTGGTGTGTCTAAAACTAGAAACCTCTGCCAAAACAATAAGCACAAATTTCTAAGTTATTATGTTGGCATTATTCAAAAGCCATCTAAATGACTGAGAAATAACATTGACTAATTTAGATCACAGGTTCCAGGTTTAATTTCTATTCAAGGCTAACTGACCTGAATGTTGAAGAACTACACCTGTCCTCAGTAACCACCAGTGAGAGGCAAGAAATGAATCACAGTGGGATTTAGGTCCCGATATCAATCCAGTTGTCGTGGTCCAGTCCGTGAATTCTGCACTCCGGTTCACGGTCCGGTCCGTGGACTCAGGACTCCAGGTCTTCCAGCTGTCCCTTGTTTTGGTTGACTTAATCATAGGCACCTGATTCCCATCTTGTGGCTTGGAATATAAGTAGACATGGGGTTGAGTGTGGGCTGCTTGTTTGTCTTGTCAAGATCCTCTGGGATCAACCTGCCGGTGGAAGTCTAGAGCAGCCACTTGCCATCTTTACGCCGCGTTGGAAAACCATCGCTTCATAGCCTTGCTGTCGGTAGTTGGAGCTGTCTTTGCGGTATGGATTCGGCTGTTTCCCGGGCCAGCTGAGTGGCCGTCAGCCACTCCGAGCTAGGTAGGGATCTGGCTGTTTCCGTAGCCAGCCGAGATTGCTGGCCGTAACTGCTACTTGGAGCCTCAAGACCCCAGCCTGTCTCCAAGCTCAAGCCTCAATACCCCAGCCACATCCTGTCCTTGCCTGGTTCTGGGGCCCGAGCCTGAGGCAAGACCCAGGTTCTGGGTTTGTGTCCAGTCTCTGGCTCGGAGCCCAAGCCCAGGCTCCTAGTACATAGTTCATTGTCCGGGTTCCCTGTCTTGTCCATGTCCTAGCCCAAGTCTGTATTCCTGTCCCTGCTCCTTGTCTGTATCCTGTCACGTCCCTACTCTAGTCAAGTCCTGTTCCTTGTACTTCAGTGTCTGTGTCTTGCATTTGGGTCCTTTTCCAACACCCCCAGTGTGACACAGGCATCTCTTTCTGGCAGGAGAACCTGTGGAAATGTGCCACTCATAAAGATTCAGTTCATGGGTGAGGCTTCCCAATGTTCAACAGAAGAATGCCCATCATAGTCTGGGTTTCTACTGGAATAGGAATTGCCACAGTGTAGTGGTTGTTGCCCCAGAACTTCTATCCCCTTAAATGGGAGCTGTAAATGTGAGATACACTCAGCAGGTTAGGCAGCTTCTGTGGAAAGAGAACTGGGAAAATTAATGTTTCAGGTTGAAAATCCTCCATCAGATTTCAAGGAATGGTCTTTGGAAAAACGCCTGTCAGATTCCAAGGAAGGGGCTGTGGGGGAAAAAAACCCTGTCAGGTTCCAAGGAAAGGTCTTTGAATAAACCTCTATCTGATTCCAAGGAAGGGGCTTTGAATAAACCTCCATCACATTTGAAGGAGGGGTATTTCCACAGATACTCTCAGACCTGCTTAGTGGTTCCAATATTTTGGTCTTTCCTTTAGACTTCCTGCATCTAGAAGTTCTGATTTTCAAATACTAAAACTCTGCTGTGCATTTAACTACCGTCTACTGATGTCCATGCAGCTGAAATTCACTAAACCATTGCAGTGCTGATGAAAATATATTTTTCTATTCTCTGCACACACCCATCACTGTGACTGACATCAAGTCTCCTGTCTTTAAAGAACATCTTAGCACATGTAGTTGAGTAATTAGCATGGGATTTTCAATGTCTATTATTGTAGTTGTTACTTTCGGGGGTTATTGCTTCATCTGGAAACCAGGACTGTCTGATCCTGAATTCCCACCTGCCCCAGTGTGTATTTTGTTGGGGCAGGTAGGAATTCAAGATGCCACTCCCTCTTTGCTATGTTGCTGAGGATCATGGTCTGATGAAACTCTGACCAAGTTCCTTGTGTATTTTGAGATATTTCGGTTCTTCAAGATGCTGTATCGTTTGCTTGTTCTTGGTAGTTTTGCTGGTTAATAAATCTTCTGTAACAAAGCAATAACAATGTGGCCTACAGGGAAGAAGTAATCTCCCTGACACAGTGGTGTCAAGGAAACAACCTCTCCCTCAATTTCGCAAAAACAAAGGAGCTGGTTGTGGATTACAGGAGGAATGGAGACAGCCTAACCCCTATTGACATCAGTGGATGTGGGGTTGAGAGTGTAAACAGCTTCAAGTTCCTCGGCGTCCACATCACCGTGGACCTCACGTGGTCTGTACATACCGGTGTGTGCTGAAAAAGGCACAACAGCACCTCTTTCACCTCAGACAGTTGAAGAAGTTTGGAATGGGCACCCATATCCTAAGAACTTTCTACAGGGGCACAACTGAGAGTATCCTGACTGGCTGCATCACTGTCTGGTATGAGAACTATACCTCTCTTAATCGCAGGACTCTGCAGAGAGTGGAGTGGACAGCCTAGCGCATCTGTGGTTGTGAACTTGCCATGATTCAGAATATTTACAAGGATAGACGTGTAAAAAGGTCCCGTAGGATTATTGGGGACCCAAGCCATCCCAACCACAATCCATTCCAACTGCTACCATCCGGGAAGCGGTACCGCAGCATAAAAGCCAGGACCAACAGGCTCCGGGACAGCTTCTTCCACCAGGCTATCAGACTGATAAACTCACGCTGGTTTGAGTGTACATTGACTCTTCTATTTATTATAAATTATTATAAATTACTATCATTGCACATTTAGATGAAGATGTAACGTAAAGAATTTTATTCCTCATGTTTGTCAAGGATGTAAGAAATAGTCAATTCAATTCAATTGTTTTGTTTGAATTACTGAAGTCTCTGGGATTCCTGCATTTGAGTTCACCAGTGACCCATATTTGGATGTATTTGTCACAAATAAAGCTAATCTTTGAGGAGGATTTTGCTGAGGTTGCCTTGGCGTTATCTTTTGAAAGGATGGTCCTCTCCAACAACAAAACAAAGATCCTCCATTACCTACTTCACTGTATAAAACTGTCCACTAATGATAAAGGTTCACAGTGATACCCTAAGAAACACGGATCACTTGTCATATCTCAGAGGTCACCTCTCAGAAAGGACAGACATTGGTGACGAAATTCATGATTGCTTTCTCTGTACCAGGACAGCTTTGCTCAATAGTCAACCATCCAACAGTGATCCCATCTAGAACCTGGTCTACCTAACATGGGACTAACATTATAAGCATGTGATAGGCCCTGAGAAAAAACAGAAATATCTATAATTTGAAAGAAAGAGATCTCAGAGATTCAAAGCTAAGTCACTTACTGTTCACCTGAAGATAATATGGAATAAAAATCTTGGGTCTGTTTTGATGAAACACAGCACACATCCATTTTCCTTGGACTTTATCGTCTGTTGGAATAATCAGCTGCAAAGAGTCACCTTCATTCTTCCGTTCCATGAATATTTTCTCATCCACAATTTCACCATCGCTGTTGATCCAAACCAGTCTCATTGATTCACTGACCTCAGACACAGAGCAGGTCAGGGTAACGGTGTCTCCCTCAGTCACTGCATCAGGTGGTTCAACTGTGACTGTGGAAACAACGAATCACTGAGATTTTAAACAACGGCCAAAGTTTTGAATCAACTGTGTTGCTTTTCTCTGCTGACTGAAAAGCTAATCCAAGTGATCATTGGCACTATGTGTAAAATGCTACTGCATAAATTGAGCTTCCGTAGTCTTTTACAACAGTTTTGAACACAATGTACAACCTCTGAACACAATGGCCCTGGCCATTGCATACCCCCTCTACTAAGATGAATGATGTGGATAGTGTGGAGGGCTGTCAGCAGTTACAGAGGGACATTGATAGGATGCAAAACTGGGCTGAGAAGTGACAGATGGAGTTCAACCCAGATAAGTATGAGGTGGTTCATTTTGGTAGGTTAAATATGATGGCAGATTATAGTATTAATAGCAAGACTCTTGGCAGTGTGGAGGATCAGAAGGATCTTGGGGTTCGGGTCCATAGGATACTCAAAGCTGCTACGCAGGTTGACTCTATGGTTAAGAAGGCATATGGTGCACTGGCCTTCATCGATCATGGGATTGAGTTTAAGAGCTGAGAGGTAATGTTACTGCTATATTGGACCCTGTCAGACCCCACTTGGAGTACTGTGCTCAATTCTGGTCGCCTCACTACAGGAAGGATGTGGAAACCATAGAAAGGGTGCAGAGGAGATTTACAAAGATGTTGCCTGGATTGGGGAGCGTTGCTTATGAGAATAGATTGAGTGAACTCGACCTTTTCTCTTTGGAGCAACAGAGGATGAGAGATGACCTAATAGCGGTGTACAAGAGAATGAGAGACATTGATCATCTGGATAGTCAGAGGCTTTTTCCAGGGCTGAGATGGCTAACATGAGAGAGCATAGTTTTAAGGTGCTTGGAGGTAGGTACAGAGGAGATGTCAGGGGTAAGTTTTTTTTTATGCAGAGAGTGGTGAGTGCATGGAATGGGCTGCCAGCGGCAGTGGTGGAGGCGAAAATGATAGGGTCTTCTAAGAGACTCCTGGATGAATACATGGAGCTTAGAAAAATAGATGGCTATGGGTAAGCCTAGGTAGTTCTAAGGTAAGGACATGTTTGACACAACCTTGTGGGCCGAAGGGCCTGTATTGTGCTGTAGGTTTTCTATGTTTCTATGAATCTTCATTGTGAAAATGCTAAGTCATATGGCTGCATCAGCATCTGGTATTGGGGTGGGAACATTGAAGCCTCGAACGCTACCTCTCTTTTTGCATTACTCATTTAAATTTTTTTGTACTCTGGGCATGACCTTAGAGGATGTGAATGAATTTTTATAAAAGTAATGAAGAAATATTGATTTTTGCTGCTGTCTCATTTGTAGCGATGGGAAACAACTTTAATCACACCGTCTCTCAAAAATAAAGAAAAAGATGTTTAACAGCAAAACAAGTGAACAGAATATTTCAAAGTCGTTGCCAATTATGCTAGTTTAAGGCAGTTTTAGTGTTCAACAAAATGCAAATAAGTTTTATCGGATGTTTTGAGTAAAAAGGAACATTTTAAACTCGGAAGTAAATGTGGAAACATGCTGAAGTTGCAGTATGTACACAAACGGCAAACTTCCTCCCAGTGACTTATCTTTGAAAGCATTCTGTCTCTTACCTCTAACTGTGATTAATTCAATGGTCACGTATTGATATGATCTCAGAGAACATGTGTAAACTCCGGCATCTTCAAACTGCACAGGAACAATCCTCAATCTGAAATTCGTGTCATTCAGACTTTCCCCTGTAGTTCTCAGTCGGTTCTCGAAGTAGCTCCTCCCACTGACATTGATAGGCTGAGACCTGTAGGCAGTAGCTATTTCCATCTCCCGGTTCTGGAAATGTGACTTCCAAGTCCATCTGGTTTCATAAAGCTCAGAACAAGTTTCACAAATCAGCTTGAGTTCACTGTGATCTATGTCTGACCGATAAACAGTGTACTTATTGTGTAAATCTGCAAGACAGGGACGGGTAACAAAGAACTAGGTTATCACAGATGCAGAGATATGGATGTTTCAGGTTTCTACTGGGATAAATACCCGCTCCTAGAATGGCTGAGACAGGAAAGTGGATGTGGAGCTGGAATGCACCAGGTGCCAACTGAGATTCCGATCTTCCCCAAACACAGAGTCAGCAAAGAGACACTGTTGAACTGGAGATAATAAATGAGCTGAGGGAGTCTCAACACAGCTAACAGCTGAACTGTGTTATACCTGTATCTATACTTTTAATTAGTTTGCAGTTCTTTGTTTCATTACAGACTAGAAGACTATTTGCTGACATCCATGGATGGGTTTTATTCACTTTGACTCCTACAGGGGAATTGAAATGATTGATGGGTGGCTCCATCAATCACAGTGTCACCACTTTACACATAATGGCCACTTTATCCAGTAACTCCTGTAAATAATAAAGAGGCCACTGAGTGTATGTTCATGGTCTTCTGCTGCTGTAGCCTTTCCACTTCAAGTTTCAATGTGCTTTGTGTTCAGAGATGCTCTTCTGCACACTTCTCTTGTAACACTCATCTCTCTGAGTTACTGTGCCTTACTCTCAGCTTGAACCAGTCTGGCCATTCTCCTCTGACCTCTCTCATTAACAAGGCATTTTCAACCATAGAACTACCACTAATTGAATGTTTTTTTTGGTTGTTTTTTTTGCACCATTCTCTACAAACCCTAGAGTTGTCTGAGAAAATCTCAGGAGAGCAGCAGTTTCTGAAATACTCAAAGCACCCTATCTGACACCAATAATAATTCTGCAGACAAAGTTACTTAGATCACATTTCTTCTCCATTCTAATGTTTGGTCTGAACAACAAATGAACTTCTTGACCATGTCTGCATGCTTTTGTAGTATTTTGCAGGTGAACTGGTGTACCTAATAAAGTGGACCCTAAGTGTATACTTACACAGTGTCCCAGGGTAAGGGCAATGACCACACCCTGCAATGAAAGGCCACAGTGGAGTGAGTGCTCACTGTGTTGCTGCCTGGTGCCCAGGTTCAGGACATCTTATCTGAACTGCAGAGGAATTTTCAGTGGGAGGGGAAAAATTCAGTTGTTGTGGTCCATGTGGGTATCAACAGAATAGGTAGAACGAGGAAAGAGGTTTTGCTGAGGATATTTGACAGCTAGGGACTAAATTAAATAGCAGAAAAAAATGTGCTAATCTCTGGATTACTACCTCAGCCACATGCAAATTGGTATAGGGTTAAGAAGATTAGAGAGTTAAATGTATGGCTCAAGGATTGGTGTGGGAGAAGTGGGTTTGAATTTATGGGAAATTGGCACCAATATTGGGGCAGGAGGGAGCTGTTCCACTGGGATGGGCTCCACCTGAATCGTGGTGGGACCTGGATCCTGGGAAATTGCATGACTAGGATTGTAACTAGGGCTTTAAACAAAATATCGGGGGGGCGGGGTTCAACAAATTGGAGAAGCATGGCTAAAGTAAAAGAAAAAAGTGTGGATAAAGTTAAAGTAAAAACAAAAATTAAAAAAGAGAGAGAAGTAAGGGTGCAGTGCAGAAAAGTCAAGTGCATAAGAGACAAAGGTTACTAGATTTTAAAGGCACAATGAGTGGAAGGGCACTATATCTGAATGGCTGTAGTCTTCATAAAAGTTCAGTGAACTTGTGGCACAAATCAATACAAACACATATAATTTAGTGGCCATTGCAGAAATGTGGTTGTGGGGTGGAGAGGATTGGGAATTAAATACCCAAGGATATCAGGTAACATGGAAGGATGGGCAGGAAGGTAAGGGAGTCGGGGAAGTGCTCTTAATTAAAGATGAAATCAGGGCGATATAAGATCTAAGGAGCAGAATGCTGAATCCATCTGGGTAGAGATTAGGAATAGTTAAGGGAAAAAAATCACTGGTGGGAGTTGTCTATAGGCCAATAATAATAACATTACAGAGGCACAGGCAATAAACAGAGAAATATCTGAGGCATATAAGAATGGAACAACAGTTATCCAGAGGGAGTTTAACTTGCACATAGATTGAGTGAATCAAGTTAGTCAAGGCAGTGTTGAGGAGGACTTCATAGAATTCATACATGAAAGCTTCCTTGAGCAGCCATGTTACTGATCCTACAAGGGAACATGCTATCTTGGATCTGGTCCTGTGCAATGAGACGGGTAAAATTAGCAATCTTGTAGTGAGGGATCCTCTTGAAAAGAGTGATCACAGTATGATCAAGTTCCTCATACAAATGGAGGGTGCAATAGTTCGATCTAAAACCAGTGTATTTTTCATATGCTGGCTGGTTTTGACGGCGGACTCAAATGCAAGACACAGACACTGAAGTACTAGGAACAAGACTAGGTGTGTTAAACAAGCAAGGGAAGTGGGGAAGAAATGACGCTGGACAAGGCACCGGCCTGGATGAGGCTAGGATACAGGGCCTGGGCTAGGACTAGACTAGGAAAGCGGGACCTGGACGAGGAACAAGGAACTTCGAACCTGAACAAGAACTCCGAGCCAGAGACCGAGCAGGCACCTGGAACCTAGGTCTTGACTCGGGCTCGGACCCCAGACCTAGGCGAGGACAAGACATGCTACAGGACTGGACATGGCTAGGCTACAGGACTGGACGTGGAACTCCTGCACAGGACAAGAATACATAGCCTTTGCTTGGACTAGACGAGGTTCTTGGATGTGACTTAGACTAGATGAGGAACTCCTGGGCTGAGCGAGGCACAAGAACAGGACGAGACCCTAAAGCCTTGACATGGTCTTGGGAGACAGGGACGCAGAGCACAGAGCATTGGTCTTGGGAGACAGGAGAGCAGAACACAGAGCCTTGGTCTTGGGAGGCAGGAACGCAGAACACAGAACCTTGGTCTTGGGAGACAGGAACACAGAACACAGAGCCCTGGTCTTGAGAGACAGGAACATGGAACACAGAGCCGGGACCCCTCCTTGGGAACAGGACGTAGGGCCGGGACTCATACACAGAACACAGACAAGGTAGCGGCAAACGGCCAGACCTACCTAGCGGAGGCATAGACACAAGCAAGGTAGCAGGCAAGGCTTCAGGCAAAGGCTTCAGGTGAAGGTAGCAGGCAGGGCATCAGGCGAAGGTGGCAGGCAGGGCATCAGGCGAAGGTAGCAGGCGAGGCATCGGGCGAAGGTAGCAGGCGAGGCATCAGGCGAAGGTAGCAGGTGAGGCTTCAGGAGGAAGGTGAAGGGAAGGGGGCAGTCCAGCCACTGAAGCTTCTTCTTCTCCTTCCTTGAGTTTTTACGGCAGTTGGCATCCACACTGTTGCATTACTGCCATCTTCAGGATTTATTGTCCCTCATTGTCCATTCACTTTAAAGCCGTCTTTCCAGTCTCGTTGCCCTTAAAAAACTAAACAACCATTTCCTCCCCTAATCGCTCTCCCCACATTCCAATAAACCTTTAACACTATTCTCTACCAGTCCTATTTTCCGTAATCGTTGTAACATTTGTTGTCTTTCCTGTGCAAATTTCCTGCATGAAATAAGGATCTGCTCTACTGTTTCAGTCTCCTGACATAGATCGCAAAAACCTGTTGGATGCTTATTTATGTGGCCAGAGTGCCATTAAGGTTGTTGTGCCCAGTTCTCAGTCTACTTATAATTACTTGCTCCTTTTGCTTTACGCCCCTACTTCTTCCCATATCTACTCTGTTCTGAATTGAATGTAAATGTCTTCCTTTTATTGCTCTATCCCAATGCTGATGCCACTGTTGATTTATCCTTCTCCACACTATGCTCTACCCCTCTGATTTTGATAGTTTAATATTCACCTTTATAGATCCTTTTTTGACTGCTGCTTTTGCCAGCCTATCTGCTGTCTCATTTCCCATAATACCCGAATGTGCTGGAACCCGCATGATGGTGATATTTTGCCTTGTCTAGCCAGTCTTGACTTTGCAAATAGGATTTCATAAAGCAGATCCTGGTGACCTCTAGTTGTACCTACCTTAATGCATGTAAGGGCCGATACAGAATCACTACATATCACAATATTATTACAATCAACCTGTTCACTCCATTCTAGTGCTAACAATATGGCAAACATTTCAACTGTATATACACTCAAGCAATCAGGTGTTCTCTTGCTAATTTCCACTCGATAACTTAGCACAACAATTGCAGACCCTGTTGCACCTGATTCTGGATCTGTAAAAATCTGTATGCCTTTATATTTACATTCCCTATAACTATGATGTTCACTAGGTATATCCGCCGTCTTATTACTGTGTTTAATCTTAAGCAATTCCAAATCTACCGAGGGATTTTCTAATAACCAGAAAGGTCTGACAGGCCACACTACACTTGGACAAAACTCTTTATTGTATACACCCATATCTTTTGCTGTTTGCTCTCCTGTCCAGCCAAAACTTTCTTTTTGCATCCTCTCCTTCTCCCAGCATGTCTGCAACACCCTTTCTGTAGGATGGCTATCACCATGCCCCCTTAAATTAATCCAGTAATTGGCCTCCAGCTGTTTACGCCGCAGCCTCAATGGCATTTCATTTGCTTCAACTTGGAGTGCACACACTGGGGAAGTTCTAACCACTCCCAAGCACACCCTTAGGGCTGAGCTTGCACGATATCCAGTTCTGCTAGCACACATTTTGCTGCTGACCCATATACAATACTTCCATAGTCTAATTTTGATCTTATTAATGCTACATAAATATACTTCAGTGATGCAAAATCAGAACCTATTCTAATCCAGCAAGATACCTCATGACATTTACCACATTTTTACCTTTAGTAACTACATATCTAACATGTTCTCTCCATGTTAATCTCAAGTCAAAGTGCACTCCCAAAAACCGAAAACTTTCAACTCTCTCCCGGTTACTTCCATACAGATTCAAATTAAGTCCCCTGACCTTTTTCTTTGTAAAGAACATGGCTTTTGTCCTCTCCACTGAAAATTTAACACCCTACTTTGTCCCCCATTCTTCAACCTGATTAATTCCATCTTGCATTTTCATAACTATATGTTCAATATTTCTCCCTCTTTTCCACAAAGCCCCGTCATCTGCAAACAATGACCTCCCTACTTCCGTTGGAATATTTACGAATATATCATTTATCAAAATGGAGAATAAAGTTAGACTCACTACACTCCCCTGAGGCATCCCGTTTTCTACAACATACTCGCTTTATAGCTCTGATCCTAACTTCACCTGAATAGTTCTCCCATTTAGGAAGTCCTTAACCCAATTGAACATCGCCTCCCCACCCCGATTCACATTAAAAGTAGCTTGATTAGGAGCCCCTCATTCCATAACATATCATAAGCTTTCTCAACATAAGAGAACTGCAACCACTGTCTCTTTATTTAGTTGATCTTTTCTTATTTCATCCTCTAGACACAACACTGAATCCATAGTATTCCTTCCTTTATTGAACCCGCTTAGATCTGTAGCCACCATACCTCTACTTTCCAAGAAGTACACTAACCTCTCATTTATCATACATTGCAGTTTTACATACATGTGACATCAAGGCAATTGGCCTGTAGTTTCCTGGCCTGCTGGCATCTTTTCCAGGTTTCCTTATTGGAATAATTATTGCCTCTTTCCAGCTCCCTGGTATTCTCCCTTCATCTCAGACTTCGTTATGCAGAAGCAGTAGTTTCTGCAGACTTCCTTCACTCAGGTGTTTTATCATACTATAACATATTTCATCTTTACCCGGCGCAGCCTTTCCTGATTTATCTAGTGCCTTTCTTAATTCTCCCAGGCTGTAAGGGACATCTTACACACCGTCAAGGTTAGTTTTCCTACATAAAGCCTCCATATTTTCAGCTTTTGTTCTCTCTCTACCTCTTTTCCCCTTCTCAGACAAATTATCAGAACTATGTACCACAACAAAAGTGTTTGCCAACAACTCTGCCGTTTCCTTATTTGTTACTGCAGTCATATTTCCATCACCCAGAACTGGGTACCTCCACTCTCTCCTGTCCCCTCCCATCCTTTTTATCATCCCCCACACCTCTCCTACTGAGTTGTGTTTCCGATTGAATCACAATACTTTCTCCAGTGCATCCTTTTAGCATGTCTTATTGTCCTCCTTGCTACTGCCTGAGCTTGTTTGTACTGAATCATATGTTGGAAGTTATGAGTTCTTTTAACCAGTTTAAATGCCTTATTTCTATTTCTCACTGCTTCCTTACAATTATCATCCCACCATGGTATTACTCTCTTCTTTGTTCTTCCTTTACTTTTAGGAATGGATTCTAATGCAGCTGATATTATACCTTGTTTTAATATGCTGTCAAGTGTTTCTATGTCCATTCCATCCCTGACCTGACTAAGGTATCTGTCACGTTTTTCCAGAAATTTCTCCCAATTGGCTTTCTCAAGGATCCATTTCCCACCTGTATTCTTAGTACACTAACCAATCACACACTGATGCAATGGAGTTTGATACTAATGTAATCAAGCACAGACTCTTTAGCTGTATTAACATCAATTTTAGTACAACTGCCATCATTTAGGCACACTAAATACTTCTCATCTAGCAACTCCTCTATTACCTGACCATTGATGTCTGTTCCGTCACTCCCCCATAATACATTATGTCCATCAAAATCACCACACCAAACAATGTTACTACTATTCTGCCCTTCTATCTCATGAAGCTTGTTTAACTCTAGTCTTTTGCATGGATTGAAAAGGAGGAGGTGCTTGCTGTCTTGTAGAAAATTAAAGTGGATAAATCCCCGGGACCTGACAGAGTGTTCCCTCGGACCTTGAAGGAGACTAGTGTTGAAATTGCGGGGGCCCTGGCAGAAATATTTAAAATGTCGCTGTCTACGGGTGAAGTGCCGGAGGATTGGAGAGTGGCTCATGTTGTTCCGTTGTTTAAAAAAGGATCAAAAAGTTATCCGGGAAATTATAGCCGGTGAGTTTAACGTCAGTAGTAGGTAAGTTATTGGAGGGACTACTAAGAGACAGAATCTACAAGCATTTGGATAGACAGGGGTTTATTAGGGAGAGTCAACATGGCTTTGTGCGTGGTAGGTCATGTTTGACCAATCTGTTGGAGTTTTTTGAGGAGGTTACCAGGAAAGTGGATGAAGGGAAGGCAGTGGATATTGTCTACATGGACTTCAGTAAGGCCTTTGACAAGATCCCGCATGGGAAGTTAGTTAGGAAAATTCAGTCGCTAGGTATACATGGAGAGGTGGAAAATTGGATTAGATATTGGCTCGATGGAAGAAGCCAGAGAGTGGTGGTAGAGAATTGCTTCTCTGAGTGGAGGCCTGTGACTAGTGGTGTGCCACAGGGATCGGTGCTGGGTCCATTGTTATTTGTCATCTATATCAATGATCTGGATGATAATGTGGAAAATTGGATCAGCAAGTTTGCTGATGATACAAAGATTGGAGGTGTAGTAGACAGTGAGGAAGGTTTTCAGAGCCTGCAGAGGGACTTGGACCAGCTGGAAAAATGGGCTGAAAAAATGGCAGATGGAGTTTAATACTGACAAGTGTGAGGTATTGCACGTTGGAAGGACAAACCAACGTAGAACATACAGGGTTAATGGCAAGGCACTGAGGAGTGCAGTGGAACAGAGGGATCTGGGAATACAGAAACAAAATTTCCTAAAAGTGTCGTCACAGGTAGATAGGGTCGTAAAGAGAGCTTTTGGTACATTGGCCTTTATTAATCAAAGTATTGAGTATAAGAGCTGGAATGTTATGATGAGGTTGTATAAGGCATTGGTGAGGCCGAATCTGGAGTATTGTGTTCAGTTTTGGTCACCAAATTACAGGAAGGATATAAATAAGGTTGAAATAGTGCAGAGAAGGTTTACAAGGATGTTGCCAGGACTTGAGAAACTCAGTTACAGAGAAAGGTTGAATAGGTTAGGACTTTATTCCCTGGAGCGTAGAAGAATGAGGGGAGATTTGATAGAGGTATATAAAATTATGATGGGTATAGATAGAGCAAATGCAAGCAGGCTTTTTCCACTGAGGCAAGGGGAGAAAAAAACCAGAGGACATGGGTTAAGGGTGAGGGGGGGAAAGTTTAAAGGGAACATTAGCGGGGGCTTCTTCACACAGAGAGTGGTGGGAGTATGGAATGAGCTGCCAGACGAGGTGGTAAATGCGGGTTCATTTTTAACATTTAAGAATAAATTGGGCAGATACATGGATGGGAGGTGTATGGAGGGATATGGTCCATGTGCAGGTCAGTGGGACTAGGCAGAAAATGGTTCGGCACAGCCAAGAAGGGCCAAAGGGCCTGTTTCTGTGCTGTAGTTTCTATGGTTCTATGGTTCTATGGTATGGATTATAATAATTCACAATCACCAACTCTTTCCTTACAGCCCAAACTTTTACTACCACATACTCTTGTTCACTTCCTATACCTAGTATTCTATAAGGAATACCTTGCTTTACATAAGTTGCACATCCTCCTCCTCCCCTCTCTCTCCTGTCTTGCCTTACTGCCACATAACCATACAAAACAAAATCCAAATTAAGTTTTAACCAGGTCTCCGAGATACACACAATATCTGGCTTTTCTCTCCTACTAGCTATAAACTGCTTGAAATCTTGTCCATTAGCAATCAGGCTTCTTGCAGTCCATTGAAGAAGTAAAATTTTTAGTAATATCAACCCACACATACTGTCTCCTGACTTGACTCTACCCTGAGTTCATTGTTTACTTCTTCCCATTTTAATCCTATCATATCCAAATGGTGCTCTGCAGCTTTCACAATAATCTGAATCCTTCCAGTTTTAGATTTGAACTCATAAGTTGTGTTTACCACTCCCGCTATAAAGGTCACCAATTTCTTCTTCTCTATCCATGCATTCTTCTTATCTTGCCTTTCTTTAGCTGCCGCTTGCTCTTTGCTACATCCTCCCTCATTCATTTTCTTCTGTCCTGCCAACATGACTGCCTCAGCATATGAGACTTTTTCCTTCACCCTTATCTGCTGCACCTACACCTCTTTTCTCAACACTTCACATCCCCAGTACGCTACACTATGGTTACCTCCACAATTACAGCACTTTAGTCTCACTCCCTCTCCACATTTTCCGTATTCATGTTTCCCACCACACCTTGCACATCTTCTCTTTCCTTTGCACACTTTGGCCACATGCCCAAACTCCTGGCAATTGAAACACCTCATAGGTTTTGATATATATTCTCTTACACTGTATCTTAAAAATCTAAATTATAACTCCTTTGGAGGCACCTTATCCTCAAATTCTACCAGAACGGTTTCAGTCTCCCTTTTCTGTGCTCCCCTTGTCATTCTTTTCACACACTTCACTGAACTATTCCTCACCCTCAAGTTCTCCACTAGCTCCTTCATATTAACACTGAGGGGAACCCCGGATATTCCCTGCTTGCAACCATTGACCTTTTGTGCTCCAACTCTTACAACCCTGGACACTTTAACTTTCCCAACAGTAGTCACCTTCTTTGCCTTCTCCATCTGCTCTTCGGTTTTACATCCTATCAGCAGGTTTCCATCTCCTAAAATTCTCACATGGTTCACTTCCCCTACTTGCCCTCTGATGATTTTTGTTAGCTTAAGTGGATCAATTTTCTTTACTCCCCCTTCCCCCTCAAATCTTACTACTACATTTAGCAATTTTGTCCTCGGGCCCTTCTCTTCAACTTCTCTTCCCTCACTTTCCGATCCACCTACACTAGACCCACCTCCTTTCTTTCTATTCCAACCCTTCACCTTCCTGTTCTTAGTCCCTCTCCCAACCTCTTCCCACTCTCCGTGCTATTGCTGTCATCATCATTCTCCCTCCCTGCCATCCTATCAGAGTTTTCAAGGAACCATGTACGACTATTGTTCTGGACCTATACAGGCCGTCAGTCAATATTCCCACAGAATGTCCCCCACAACACCCCAGCAGTTTGTTTGGTTGTCCCTCGGACCAGAACCAATTCCTGCTCAGCACTCATCAGCCGACCGCCAAGTCCCCTCCCAGCCACTGAAGCTGAACCCAGGAACTGTTTATGTAGCCAGCCAAAATGAGAATCATGTGCCACAATTAAGGCACACAACAGCAGAAGGGAAAACCAGAAAGCCTGGAATAAGGATCGATGGACCGGACCGTGAACCGGAATGCGGATTTCACGGACCGGACCATGACAATATTATGCCTAAACAAAGGAGACTACAATGGGATGAGGGAAGAATTCGATAGGTTAGTTCTGGGAACCAGGCTATGTTGTGAGATGGCTGAGGAACAGTGGAAGACTATCAAAGAGATTTTTCACAGTGCTCAACAAACGTATATTCCAGTTAAAAGCAAGTGAAATAAGAGTGGGAAGAGCCAGCCATGGATAACTAAAGTAATAAAGAAAGGCATCAAACTTAAAGCTCATGTGCACAAAGTTGCCAAGTATAGTAGGTAACTGGAATATTGGGAAAACTTTAAAAAGCAACAAAGAATCACTAAGTGAGCAATAAAGAAAGGAAAGATAGATTATGTAAATAAGCTAGCAGAAAATATAAAAACAGATATTAAAATTTTTATAATTATATAAAGTGGAAAAGGGTGGCCAAAATGAATGTAGGTCCCTTGGTGGACAAGAAGAGGAAATTGATATTGGGTAATGAGGAAATGGCCAAGTCTTTGAATAACTATTTTGTGTCAGTTTTCATGGTGGAGGAGAAGTCTACCATGCCAAAGAGAGATTATATCAATGTGATGGGAGGTGAGGACCCTGATACAATAACAATCACTAAGGAGGTAGTGCTGAGCAAACTTGAGGACCCAAAGATAGACAAGTCCCCTGGTCCTGATGGGATGTATCCCAGGGTACTGAAAAAAATGGCAGAGGTTATAGTTGAGGTCTTGGTGATAACTTACCAAAATTCTCTGGACTCTGGGCAGGTCCCTGCAGACACCACTGTTCAATAAAGGATGTAGGCAAAATGCAGGTAACTACAGGGCCAGTTAGATTAACATTTGTAGTTGGGAAAATACCTGAAGCTATCATTAAAGAAGAAATAGCAAGGCATCTGGAAAGAAATGAATCCATCAAGCAGACGCAGCATGGATTCAGCAAAGGCAGGCCCTGTTTGACAAACTTACTGGAGTTCTTTGAGGATATAACAAGCACAGCGGATAGAGGGGAACAGATGGAGGTTATTTACTTAGGTTTCCAGAAGGCGTTTGATAAGGTGCCATATAAGAGACTTATCCATAAGATAAGGATGCATAGAGTTGGGGGTGATGTAATAGCATGGATAGAGAATTGGTTAACCAATAGGAAGCAGAGTGTTGCAATACATGTGTGTTTCTCTGGAATCTGTGGTGAGCGGTGTGCCACAGGGGTCGGTACTGGGCCAGCAACTGTTCATGATATAGGTTAACGATCTGGAAGAGGGGACCGAGTGTAGTGTAGTGTTTGCTAATGACACTAAATTGAGTGGAAAAGCAAATTGTGCAGAGGATACGAAGAGTCTGCAGAGAGATATAAAGATAGATTAATTGAGTGGGAAAGGATCTGGAAAATGGAGTACAAAATTGGGAAATGCAAGGTCATCCACTTTGGAAAGGAAAATGGAAGAGCAGATTATTATTTAAATGGTAAAAGATTGCAACATGCTGCTGTGAAGAAGGACTTGGGAGTGCGTGTGCGTGAATCACAAAAGGTTGGTTTGCAAGTGCAGCAGGCTATCAAGAAAGCAAATGGAATGTTGGCCTTCATTGCTAGAGGGATTGAATTTAAGAGCAGAGAGGTTATGCTACAACTGTGTTGGATACTGGTGAGGCCGCATCTGGAGTACCGCTTATGGTTCGGGTCTCCTTACTTGAGGAATGGTACAGTGGCTGGGGAGGCAGTGTAGAGGAGGTTCAGCAGGTTGATTCCAGAAATAACAGGGTTAGACTATGAGGAGAGATTGAATTGCCTGGGACTGTATTTGCTGGAATTCAGAAGTATGAGATGATATCTTATGGAAACAAAAAATTATGAAAGGGATAGGAAAGTTGTTTCCACTGGTAGGTGGGACTAGAAGAAAGGGACATAGCCTCAAGATTCACAGGAGTAAATTTAGGATGGAGATGAGGAGGAACTGTTTTTCCCAAAGCATAGTGAATCTGTGGAATTCTCTGCCCACTGAAGCAGTGGAAGCTACCTCAGTAAATATATTTAAGACAAGATTGGATACATTTTTGCATAGTAGGGGAATTAAGAGTGATGAGGAAAAGACAGATGGGTGGAGATGAGTCCATGTTCTGATCAGCCGTGAATGGCAGAACACGCTCAATGGATCAGATGGCCTACTTCTGCTCCTATTTCTTATGTTCTTATGTAATATGTGGAACAGTTTATAATCAACAACTATTTCATACCTAATGTCAGTTAACTTTGGACTTACGGTCATCCACTCCAACATTGGTGTCTCCAGTGAGAACAATGGAGCCATTTTCCTGCACCTCCCACGTGTACAGACTAGGATCTCCTGTTCCAACATGTCGGACCATCAGATAGACGGTATTATTCAGGTGGATCTGATCAGTGTTGTTGCTCCTCTGGGATGAGCCTGTTGGTTTCCAGTGAAGACTGACAGTATCTGGGAGCCTGGAGATGGTACAGCTCAGGGTGACGTCACTGCCCATTACAGGGCTCTGTGAGTCGGCCTCAACTGTGGAAACAGATACATGATGTGTGGTTCACTTCCCCACAGACTCTCTGAACTGCTCCAGGCAGGATTGTCATTTCCCTGCAGACAGATAGTTAACCAAACACTGACCAACTGTGCTCAGTTTATCTGAGGGAATTTTGTTCCAGTAACTTAATATCAATTTAGTGTTTTGGAGTTTGATGATCTACATATATCTTAGCATATGAATAAAAAATTATGCCTCAAATCTTAGAGCAGTTTGTAAATTCTTCATATTTTCATCAGTTCAGTAATTTCCCATTAATCCATAGCGGAAGGCTTAAAACAGATCACCAGGTGGGAGAACTGGGAATTAGTGACCATAAGACCATAAGACAAAGGAGCAGAAGTAGGCCATTCAGCCCATCAAGTCTGCTCCACCATTTTATCATGAGCTGATACATTTTCTCCAATTTAGTCCCACTCCCCTGCCTTCTCACCATAACCTTTGATGCCCTGGTTACTCAGATACCTATCAATCTCTGCCTTAAATACACCCAATGACTTGGCCTCCACTGCTGCCCATGGCAACAAATTCCATAGATTCACCACCCTCTGACTAAAAAAATTTCTTCGCATCTCTGTTCTGAAAGGGCGCCCTTCAATCCTTAAGTCATGCCCTCTCGTACTAGACACCCCATCAAGGGAAACAACTTTGCCACATCCACTCTCTCCATGCCTTTTAACATTCGAAATGTTTCTATGAGGTCTCCCCTCATTCTTCTAAACTCCAAGGAATACAGTCCAAGAGCGGACAAACGTTCCTCATATGTTAACCCTCTCATTCCCGGAATTGTTCTAGTGAATCTTCTCTGTACCCTCCCCAACGTCAGAACATCCTTTCTTAAATAAGGAGACCAAAACTGCCCACAGTACTCCAAGTGAGGTCTCACCAGCACCTTATAGAGCCTCAACGTCACATCCCTGCTCCTATACTATATTCCTCTAGAAATGAATGCCAACATTGCATTCGCCTTCTTCACTACTGACTCAACCTGGAGGTTAACTTTAAGGGTATCCTGTACGAGGACTCCCAAGTCCCATTGCATCTCAGAACTTTGAATTCTTTCCCCATTTAAATAATAGTCTGCCTGTTTATTTTTTCTGCCAAAGTGCATAACCATACACTTTCCAACATTGTACTTCAGTTGCCACCTCTCTGCCCATTCTTCCAATGTATCCAAGTCTCTCTGCAGACTCTCCGTTTCCTCAGCACTACCGGCCCCATTCATCCCGACAGCAGATTCAAACTTCCACATAAAGTTGTTCATGTGTGAAAATCTCAACATTTTCTTCAATGCCAATATGGGTAATTTTGCTGAGCATGAGCACCTCTGCTGCCATTCCAATTTCAAAATCAGAGATTTTGTCACAGATGAGCTGTAGTTTAGATATTCAGACCAGAGCCATTTTCCACAGCTCTCACCACAAGTTCAATCCCATCACCTCCAACTCTGCAGCAATGTGTATACAAAACTGACCAAATAAATGACTCAAATATTGTTACCCACCAATTTTAATACATAATTCATGTTATGCTGCATTCTGGGTAAGAGGATCACTGTTCAAAGTTAATTTATTAACGAAGAATGCATCTGTCACCAATACTAACTTGAGATTTGTTTTCTTGCAGGCATGTACAGGAAATATACAGACACAATCCCAACATTATGTGATAAATCTGAAGAAATAGTCACAGGAAAATTATGTTTTTGAACCCATTCTATTCATTAACCAACATACCTTTGATCCCAAGTATTTCACACTGTCTCAGGATTTTCCCACCGGACTGTGTCTGATTCCAGGTGAACAGTCCTGCAAGTTGAAAGGTGGGCTCCCTGATTCTCAGATTAAGGGTACCCCGGTCCACATGTAACCTCTCCGAAATGTCTGGTATTTTACTGAACTCATCACTCCATTGTACGGCCCACCGCTGATCTTCTCTGTGAAAAGTGGCCAATCGCTTTGTGGTTTGTTGCCCTGTGTGTGGCCTCCATTCCAAATCAATGGAGTCACTTCCAGGATTGTCTGGCCCCTTCAATACAAAGTCCCCTTCCTGATGGAGAAAGTAAATAGAATTCCCGCTTCCTGCAAATGGGAAGGAAAATGTAATCAGACAACAGCTTCTCAATGTGATCTGTGTCATGAGGAACAGATGGAAAATTAATTTTGAGGAAGTTGTGAGTTCTGATTCCATTCACAGTTTCTGATTAAAATTGTTTGGGATTTCTCACACATCCGTTCGGCCCCTGGCACGACGAGTGCTGGCAATATCGGAAACCAAGTGCAGAGAAAAGAAAGAACATGTAGAGATGCAGTTGAGAGTTCATTCATAAAAATTCCAAGACATTGTGGCTCAGCCAAGCGGCACTGCGAGAAGTAATGTTCTCAAACTAGGACCCGGTAATCAGAGCGAATTGGGCATTTGCTTCAAGTGTACATGGAACACCGAATTTCTGAGCCTATCAAAATAAACTTAATAAGCTTAAACAGAAGGCACCAGGAGACCACAATGCAAAGCTGTGAGAAAAGAAAACACACAAGCAACTCTAAATGATTGACGACTCTCACTGAAGAAAAATAAACCAGTTCAGGTGCTCTGAAACTTCAGAACCCAATACTCTTTGGTCTACCCCCAGCAGAGCTGAAGGTCTCATTACAGCTCCTGAAATTAATATGAACCTTTCTGAATCACAAAGTGTTTTTAACAAGAATAATGTTTCATAACAATCAATTAAATAAGGTAATTAAAAAATCAAATGACTAAGAAAATTGATTAGTGCAGCAATGAAAAGTGAGGTTCACATGCATTTTGGTGAGGCTTTTCCAATGCCGCCCCCCCCCCCCATGACAGGTTGCTTGGCATTTCCTGACTGGAGATCAGCACCAAGTGGTGTACCACGGGGTCCATGGCTCTCATGCAGTTTGTATAGACCATATCAACACCCTCTCTCATCCACCTTTCTTGGTTATCTCTTCAAATCTCAATCAGATTTGATCTCCCAAATGTAGGGCTGTGTTGACTGTCCCAAATCAATTCCAGTCTTTCCAAATACATGTAAACCTTGTCCCTCAGAATCTTCTTCAGTAACTTATAAATGGGAGATGTTAAGCTTACTGGTCTATAATTCTGAGGTTTTACTTTGCAGCCCTTCTGAAATAAAGGCCACTATTACCCACCATCCAATCACCCAGCACTTCACTTTTCATTAATACTGATGGATTTACCTTAACTGTGGCTCTGCAGTTTCTTCTCTAGCTTCCATCAGTGCCTTTGGATACACTAGATCAGGCCCAGAAGACTTATCTACCTTCATACATTTAAAGATGCTCAGCATCTCGTCCACTGTAATGTGGACTAGTTAATACAAACAAGAACCAATTGTCCATCTAGTACAAGGCTTGTCACTTTTATACACCCTATTGTCGACAGAGAGAGCTATCCCTCAACACAGTGATAAAAGAATAATGTTTTGATTGCCTCGCACTTCTTCCTTAAAAGCCTTCACATTGTCCACAAATCTCAGATTTTTCAAAGATACATTGTCAGTGGAGATTTTCAACCATTGTACACTTGTATTTCTATACAAGACTTGTATGCAACCAAATAAGAGCATAAGGCATTGGAACAGAATTTGGCTTATCGCGACTGCTCAAGATCATGGCTGATATACATTCCATACACACCTGATTCTCATGACTTCTCCTGTAATGTTTTATGTCCGTCATTGACCTCCGCTTTAAATATACCCAAAGACTTGGTCTCCACAGCTGCAAATGGTAATGAATTCCACAAATTCACGCTACCCTGCCTAAAGAAATTCCTCCTCATCACTGTTCTTAAGGAATATCCTTCATTTCTGAGGCTGTGCCCTCTGGTCCTAGATTCCTCCACCATTGCAGACATCCTCTCCATGACCAACCACCTGGGCCTATCAATATTCGGTAGGTTTCAATGAGATCCCTCCTCATTCTTCTGAACTCCAAGAGAGCTATCAAACACTCCTGATGATTTAACTTTTTCACCCACTTTTTTGAAGGAGAAAATGCAATCACAACCATTAAAACTGTATTTAATCACATCCTATTATTTTTGTGCTGAAGGAGTAGAAAATATCAACGTACTTTGAGTTCAGTGGGATTCTTTTGAGAATTTCTCTAAAATGTCTCTCATCATGCTGAATAAAGCCGTTTTACATCGACACTCCAGTCTCCATGTGACTAATTCACAGTTGCAACACTAATTGCTGGGATTCCCAATATTCCACTGAAGTATCACTCTCTAATCCGACCCAGTTCAGGTCTGGTTTAAGGTGGGGAAAGGAGAAGGAATTTCTCAGTTGAACTTCAGTCACGTGTTTTAAGCATGTTGCTTGTGTTTTACAATTTGAGATTTCAAAAGATTTGTCATTTAAATTTAATTTTAAGAGTTTTTAACTGCCTTACAGTGTCTGGGGTGGAGTCTCTACACTGATGCCCAGTGACTCTCGGGACCTTGTCATTAATATGTAGAATGTGCTCAGTATTGGTCAGCATGGACATGATAGAAGGTGTGTGCTGATTGTAGCAGTGGGCCTGGTCCAGGAAACCAATGGAAAGTCTCCATTTACCTGACATTACCCAATGTCTAACATGAGAGGGCGTAGTTTTAAGGTGCTTGGAAGTAGGTACAGAGGAGATGTCAGGGGTAAGTTTTTTACGCTGAGAGTAGTGAGTGCATGGTATGAGCTGCCGGTAATGTTGGTGGGAGGCAGGTACAATAGGGTCTTTTAAGAGACTCCTGGATAGTTACATGGAGGTTGGACGATGGCTATGGGTAACCCCAAGGTAATTTCTGAAGTAAGTACGTGTTCAGCACAGCATTGTGGGCCAAAGGGCCTGTATTGTGCTGCAGGTTTTCTATGTTTCTATGTTGTTCTGACTCCGTGAGCCTCCCAAGAGAATCAGTGATGCAGGGAAAAGAGACGTTTCAATATTGATTCTGGGGACACAGAGTTATCCCATGGTTCATATTATAATCTTGCTGGATTGGGCTGTGGAATTGTTATTTTTCTTGTAGTTTTACTTTGTTATGCTTGTTTGTATTCTTACATAATTACTGACATACATGAGATTGTTCAGTGTTTAAAGTTGACACAGCATTTTTCTGAAAATCTCTTAGTTCCTGTGTTTTTTGCCCGATCCGGGGGTCGATGTTCCTGTTCCGTTTTTGTGCGGGGAGAGGGTAGTTGGTGGTTGATAATTGGTTGTTATTATTTTCATCTTGGTTTCAAGGAGAAGAGGAATTTCACAATTGTATACTTTAATAATAAATGAACCTTTGAATGGTTTCTAACCTTTAGTTTCAGAGGCAGATATAATTTTCCTTCAATATGGCTATTTAATTTGTTAACCGTTATATTATTGGTTATATTCCTATCTCAATGGAATCATTTGCTTGGTTTAAGAAGATCAGATCTCCTCTGTTCACTCTTTCACTCTTTTTTCATCAGCTTCTCTTCCTCTGCTCTTTTCCTGCTCTTCTCTTTCCCTCTTTGTCTCTCAACGCACTTCTCCACTATTTTCATTGGTTCTTGGACCATTTAATAAAATGATCATAAGCAACAAGTCTTAAGCCTCTTTCTTACCTTCTGAAGAATATTTAGATCACCAAAGCATCAGACTGACCAGCCCCATCAGCGAGACTCCCACACAGAATATAAAGAAGTTTCACTATAGCAAACAGAATTAATGACACCAAATGTGATCATGTCTCTCAATATGAAGAGCAAACCTGCAAAAACTCACCACTGAGCTCCTGATAATACGGGACGATAATCCGGAGCCTGTCTTGATCAAACACACCACACATCCATTTCCCTCTGCCTCTCTCAGCTTTCTGTACGATCAGACCCAGTGATTTCTCTTCCCCAGTCAGTGTTTTGTCTCCAATGGTTTTACCGTCTCCGTTGATCCAAACCAGTCTGGTTGATGCAGTGATGTCAGACACAGAGCAGCTCAGGGTAACGGTGTCTCCCTCAGTCACTGTATCAGACGGTTCAGCTGTGACTGTGGAAACAAGCAGGTTATTTACATTTTAAACAATGACTTAATTGATAAAAGCAACTGCAACATTCTGTCTCCAACCTTTCACTGTGATTAACTCAATGGTCGGAAATGTATTTGTTTCCAGAAAACATGTGTAAACTCCGGCATCTCCAAATAAAACCGGGACAATCCTCACACTGAAATTCTTGCCATTGAATTTTTTCACCGAGGTCATCAGTCGATTCTCAAAGTCGGTGCTGTTGACATTGATGGGCTGATGGATTGTTGCAGCCGCTATTTGTTTCTGGTGGTTCTGACGTTGATGTGATCCCCAGTTCCACACAGCAGTAGAGTAATAAGTAGAACAAGAATAGCAAACCAGGTGGAGTTCACTGTAATCTGTGCTGGGACGATAAAGGGTGTAATGTCTCCAATATAAATCTGTATCAGAGAGACAGTGGAGAACATAGTCACCTGTTATAACAGCCTATTTTCAGAGACAATGATGAAAAATTCTCATCCCCATTTATATAAAAACGTTTTATGTTTTGTCCAGCTGTTCAAGGTTTAAATGGTGGCATTTTGTGAATTCCACATAAAAGCAAATTAACTATGAAAAAAGTACTTATTACAGTTTGGTTTCAAAAGACTACAATCTTCCAAGGGGTTCACTCCCAACATTACATGAACCACCTATTATACAAATGTAATTTTAGATCCAACATTTGATAACAACACTTACACGTGTCTAATTACACGTGTCTTCTGTACAAATCTGACAGAAGAGCCTCCTTCCTGTGTGCTGTGACTGTTACACAGAGAAAAGCAGGCAGCTACTCCGCAGAGAGACTTTCTGGAAGCTTCTGTCTAACACTTGATGCAAATTACACAGGACTGTTGATCACAGACTATACTCTTTCAAGGGGTTCACTCCCAACATTACATGAACCACTGATGATACAAGTGCAATTTTAATATCCAACAGTTGATAACAACACTTACGTGTGTCTACAGTAAAATCTGCTTTGCTTGTGAGAACAATGTTTCCGTTTTCCCGCACTTCACACTGATACAACTTCCCATCCTCCACTGTAACGTGTCGGACCATCAGATAGACGGTGTTATTCAGGCGGATCTGATCAGTGTTTCTCCTGTTCTGCTGGGATGAGCCCACTGTTTTCCAGTGGAGACTGATGGTATCTGGGAGTCTGGAGATGGTACAGCTGAGGGTGACGTCACTGCCCAACAGAGGCTGCTGTGAACTCGTCTCAACTGTGAGAAACAGACCAATGAGATTCAGAGTGAGTGATGACGTGTACAGTCCAATGATCGGGCTCGAACTGAACTCAGGATGTGACCATCAAGGAAAAACTGCAGATGCTGGAAATCTGAAATATAAACTATTCTGATGATGTGTGTTTGACTGAAATCATTAACTGTTCTCCTTTCCACAAATGCTGCCTGATTGGCTGAGTTTTCCAGCATTTTCTGTTTTGACCTCAGGATGTTTCTGTTCTCAGCAGTTCTGCATGTATGTGTGCATTCACGTCGTGGAATTGCACAGCAGGGCCATTGAAACTCAGCCCAGCTCAACCTGGGTTAGTGAGGCAGCGCAGAACCAGGGACCTTTCCCCTGAACCCACTGCAGTGTCAGAGTTCAGCTCAGGGACACACAGTTTGAAGGAGTTTGTAACTTCCGACAACCCAGTAGGCAGGAGATTGAATCTCACCAGTGGAAGGTGCACTGAAAATGTTGCGACTGTCTTGCCAGGATTATCGTATTACATGGAAAAGTCACCAGTCTGACTCTGTCCTCAAGGTGCCAGCACACTTCAGTAAGTCAACCTGACACATGCCCTGGGAGACTGTGGACAAGATTAACATCATAGATCATTGCAGTTACAGTATGTTGAAATTGTACAGGACATTGGTGAGGCCACCTGCAGAGGACTGTGTGCAGTTTTGGTCACCAATCTACAGGAAAGTTGGAAATATTGTAGAAAAAGTAGAGAGAACAGAGAGAAAACTTACAAGGATGTTGCCAGGTCTGGAAGACTTGAATTATAAGGAAAGATGGAACATTTTCGGACTTTATTCCTTAGAATATAGAAGATTGTGAGATTTGAGGGGTATAGATAAGGTATATGCAAGAAGGCTTTTTTCAACTAAGGTTGGGGTGGACTACAACCAGAGGGCATGGGTCAAGGGTGAAATGTGAAAACTTTAAGACCATAAGACCATAAGACATAGGAGCAGAATTAGGCCACCTGTTTCATCGAGTCTGCTTCATCATTCAATCATGGCTGATCTTTTTTTTCTATCTCCTCCTCAACCCCAGTTCCCGGCCTTCTCCCTGTAATCTTTGATGTCATGTCCAATCAAGAACCTAACAATCTCTGCCTTATATACTCCCAGTGACCTGGCCTCCACAGTGCATCAGGCAACAAATTCCACAAATTTACCACCCTTTGGCTGAAGAAATTTCTCCGCACCTCTGTTTTGAAATGGCGCCCTTCTATCCTGATGCCGTGCCCTCTTGTCCTAGACTCTCCCACCACGGGAAAAATCTTTTCCATATCTACTCTGTCTAGGCCTTTCAACATTCGAAAGGTTTCAATGATATCCCCCCCCCCCCATCTTTCTGAATTCCAGCGAGTACAGACCCAGAGCCATCAAACGTTCCTCGTATGATAACCCTTTCAGTCCTGGAATCATTCCTGTGAAGCTCCTCTGGATCCTCTCCAATGCCAGCACATCTTTTCTAAGATGAGGGGCCCAAAACTGTTCACAATACTCAAGGTGAGACCTCACTAGTGCCTTATAAAGCCTCAGCATCACATCCTTGCTCTTTTATTCTAGACCTCTTGAAATGAATGCTAATATGGCATTTGCCTTCTTCACCACCAACCTGCAAGTTAACCTTCAGGGTGTTCTGCACAAGTCCCCCTGCATCTTAGATTCCTAGATTTTCTCCCCGTTTAGAAAGTAGTCCACACATTTATTTTACTACCAAAGTGCATGACCGTGCATATCCAAAATTGTACTTCATTCGCCAATTTCTTGCCCATTCTCCTAATCTAAGTCCTTTTGCATCCTACCTGTTTCCTTAACACTACCTGCCCCTCCAACAATCTCCGTATCATCTGCAAACTTGGCAGCAAAGCTATCTGTTGCATCATCTAAATCGTTTATATACAGCATGAAAGGAAGTGGTCCCAATGTCAGCCTCTGTGGAATACCATTAGTCACTGGCAGCCAACCAGAAAAGGATCCTTTAATTCTCACTTGCTGCCTCCTATCAATCAGCTAATGCTGCAACCATGTTAGTAACTTTCCTGTAATACCACGGTCTCTTAATTTGGTAAGCAGCCTCATGTGTGGCACCTTCCTGAAGGAAACCATGCTGACTTTGTACTATCTTGTCTCGTGTCATCAAGTACTCCATAACTTCATCCATAGCAATTGACTCTAATATCTTCCCAACCACTGAGGACAGCTAATTGGTCTGTAATTTCCTTTCTGCTGGCTTCCTCCTTTCATCAAGAGTGAAGTGACATTTGCAATTGACAAGTACTCTGGCACCATGCCAGAGTCCAATGATTTTTGAAAGGTCATTTCTAGTGCCACCATAAACTCTAACGTTACCTCTTTCAGAAACCTAGGGCGCTTTTCCTCTGGTCCAGGTGACCTACGTACCTTTAGATCTTTCAGCTTTTTGAGCACTTTCTCTCTTGTAATAGTAACTGTACCCACTTCTCTTCCTTCACAGACTACAACATCAGGTGTACTGCCAGTGTCTTCCATAGTGAAGACTGATGCAAAATACACATTTCGTTCATCAGCCATCTCTTTGTCCCGTTATTATTTTTCCAGCCTCATTTTCTAGCGGCCCTTATACACCCTCATTTTTCTTTTATTTTTTACATACTTGAAAAAACTTTTACTGTCCTCTTCGATATTATTTGCTAGCTTGCTTTCATAGTTCATCCTTTCCATCCTAATAATTCTTTTGGTTGCTCTCGGCAGGGTTTTAAAAGCTTCATAATCCTCTGTCTTCCCACTCATTTTTGCTTTGTTGTATGCCCTCTCTTCTGATTTTACATTAGTTTAAACTTCCCTTACTTTATACTTCATACTTTATTGTCGCCAAACAATTGATACTAGAGCGATATTTGATTCTGCGCTTTGCGCTCCCTGGAATACAGATGGATAGTAAATATTAAAAGTTTAAATTATAAATCATAAATAGAAAATAGAACAGGGAAAGTAAGGTAGTGCAAAAAAAAACCAAGAGGCAGGTCCAGATATTTGGAGGGTATGATCCGTTTAGATCCGGGTCAGGATCCGTTCAGCAGTCTTATCACAGTTGGAAATAAGCTGGTCCAAAATTTTCCCTTATCAGCCACAGTTGTACTATCTTACCATTTGAGTATTCCTTCATTTTTGAAATTCAATGTCCTGCACCTTTCTCATTTCTCCAACAAACTCATGCCATTG